>NC_092156.1:27879288-29099288 GCF_045791955.1 Oncorhynchus clarkii lewisi
TTCCTTCCTGTCGCTCTCTCTCTCTTCCTTCCTGTCGCTCTCTCTCTTCCTTCCCCTCCCTCCTCTCTGAACATGACATAACCACTTTTCTCTTTCCAGCCATGTGTTCTGTGGGTCTAAAGCTAGTGAGTGATGTGTGTGCACATTGCCCCAATCAAAAGTAGTCTGAGGAGGCTTGTGCTCTGACACAAATATAACTGACACAAATATAACCTCCACAGAACCTCTGAGAGCCTGCTGCTTTTACCGTGGGATACCATCTCACACAAGCAATTTAAAGAGGAAAGGTATACTTCCATTTTTTTGCCCGCAGGGAGTCAACGTCATCATCAACGCCAGCACCATGGAGGACATCGAACCATCTGCCATTGGACAGAGACTGACAAATGGGATGGCTTCGGTAGCCAGCCCCGTCCTCGGCCGGCTGAGAACCAGAGAGGAGGAGAATGGAGAGGATGGAGTGGTAAGAGAGAGGGGGCAGATGGGGGAGGGATGGAAGAGATGGAGGGGGAGAGATGGAGGATAAGATGGAGAGAGGGGATTGGAAGGAGTAGAGAGATGGAACCAGAGAAGGGATACAATGACGGAGAGGGAGGTGGAGGGATAGAGAGATGCCTTGAGAGAAAGGTTAAAGGGACAGCGAGATGGAGCCTGGCAGGAGACGAGGGGGTGTTACGACATAGGTCAAAACAAGTGGTCTGTGAAAGAGCTCTCTATTAGTGTGATGTGTGACACAAGGCCACAGTCATGTTACTGTTTTAGAGGAGAGAGAGACGACAGAGGGAGAGAGAGACAGAGATAAAGGGAGAGGACAAGAGAGGGGGAGAAGGAGAAAGAGAGAGAGCGTTGGAGAGGCCCTCTGAGAGCGAGGCATTGTTAATGTTTAGGAACTTCAACAATGGGCCTTACTATGTATCAGATGGTCCATAAGAAATGAGTCTCTCAGCTGGACAGCTAGCAGGCTCCTTCCTCATTCTCTCTCTGCGTATCTGGACACAACTGAACCAGGACGTTAGGCTAGCCGCTGCGCTAAAGGTACATTACATTCTGATGGATCGTCTACAGCACATATGTCAGAGTCAAGGCCCGCGGGCCACATCCGGCCCGCAAGAAGGTTTTTTACGGCCCCTGGGATGATCTTGATTTATTATTAGAACCGGCCCGCAGCAAGCCGGCAGCCCGCAGATCTTTTACACGCACCAATACTACATTTCCCACAATGCAAAGGTGACGCACCGAGCAGTAGGCTGCTTCATTTCAATATTTATTGGCACAGCAGTCGTCAGCATCACAGTAAAATTAACTTTCAGATACCCATCAAAAATGGCAAAACGGAAGGTGGATACTGAGAACCGGGGGTTTCAAACAAGGTGGGAGTCGGAGTATATGTTCACGAAGGTAGCTGGAAAACCTGTGTGTCTTCTGTGTGGAGAAAGTGTGGCGGTACTGAAAGAGTATAATCTGAGACGACATTATGAAACGAAACACGCGGACAAAAACAAGAATATGGACATGGAACAAAGGCTACAAAAGGCAGAGGAATTAAAACGAGGCCTCAAATCTCGACAGGCTCTGTTCAAAAAAGCCAAATCACAAGGCCAGGCTGCTGTCAAGGCCAGTTTTATTTTGGCAGAAGAGATCGCTAAATCAGCCCGGCCATTTACGGAGGGGGATTTCATCAAAAACTGCATGATTAAAGTTTGTGACGAAGTTTGCCCAGAAAAAAGGCAACTCTTTTTAAATGTGAGTCTGAGCAGAAACACCATTGCCGAGAGAGTAGACCAGTTGTCCATCAATCTAAAAGAGCAGCTTGTGAAAAAGGGAAAAGATTTTATTGCATATTCCTTGGCTGTGGATGAGAGCACCGACATTTCTGACATTGCCCAGTTGTCAATTTTCATCTGCGGAGTGGACTCCAACCTAAGCGTGACAGAGGAGTTTTTGGCTTTACGTCCTATGCATGGCACAACTACGGGGCATGATTTGTATGAAGAGGTGTCAAGATGTGTAAATGAGATGGAGCTGCCTTGGGAAAAACTCGTGGGTTTGACAACCGACGGAGCACCTGCGATGTGTGGACACAGGAGCGGACTGGTGGCGAAGATACGGGAAAAGATGCAAGAGGAAAACGCGACAGGTGAGCTGACAGCTTATCATTGTATCATACACCAGGAAGCGTTGTGCGGTAAAGCCTTGAAAATGGAGCATGTAATGAGCATCATCACGCGCACAGTTAACTTTATCAGAGCCAAAGGTTTGAATCACCGCCAGTTCAAGGCATTTCTGACGGAGTTAGAAACGGAGCATGGTGATTTGCCTTATCACACAGAGGTGCGATGGCTAAGCCAGGGAAAGGTGCTTCAAAGATGTTTCGAGCTTCGTGAGGAGATTTGTCTGTTCTTGGACAGCAAAGGGAAAGACACAACACAACTCCGAGACGAAATGTTTCTGTGTGAAATGGCTTTTCTGTGTGACATTACGAGTCATCTGAATGCAATAAACTTGCAGCTGCAGGGTCGGGATCGTGTCATCTCTGATATGTACAGTACAGTGAAGGCATTTAAAACCAAACTGACTCTGTGGGAGACGCAGATGCGGAAAGAAAATTTGAGCCACTTTCCCAGCTGCCAGACCATGAAAGAGAAGCTCTCTACCAGTGCGTTCCCGAGCACACAGTTGGCTGATAAAATAGGTATGCTTGCCGCTGACTTTCGACGCCGATTTGCTGACTTTGAAGCACAAAAAAGCAGGTTGGAACTGCTCGGTAACCCATTTGCTGTTGACGTGGAAAGCTCACCACCAAACCTCCAAATGGAGTTGATTGACCTCCAATGCAATGATGCACTGAGGGCAAAATATGCGGCAGTGGGTGCTGCGGAGTTCGCCCGTTTCCTCCCCGGCACAATGCCCCAGCTGCGCATCCAGGCTGCTCAAACGTTGTCTATGTTTGGCAGCACATACCTGTGTGAACAACTGTTTTCTTTGATGAACCTGAACAAAACATCACACAGAAGTCGACTTACTGCTGAACACCTCCACTCAATTCTGAGGATTTCTTCAGCTCAGAGCCTTACCCCGAACATTGATGAACTTGTGGAAAAGATGGGACACCACCAAGTATCACCCTCAACCTCAAACAAGTGAACATTACTGTGCAATCACATATTTAGAGTTTTTACTCAGTTCAAGTTTAAAAGTTAAAATTTAATATTTGTTTTCACTGCATGTTACTTCTCCTTAAACAAAGTGTTGTTTTTGATTAATAGATTTTTGCACTTTATTTTTTTGTATTTCAATCCAATTATATTTTAAAAATATTTCAGTTGAGTGGATGATAGAAAATTGCTATTATTGTTTTTTCTTTGAAGTAAATTTAGCCCACTTTTGCTAAAATAGAAAATATAGTCTACTGATGGTGCCTTGAATACCGGTTTCTTTCATTTAATGTTCATGTTATGGGGATATTTATATAAAGGAAATTTGTCTTTTGTGTCTGTTGAAAATTAAAGATTACTGACAGAGCCATAAGAAAATATTGCTTTATTTATCTGATCATATTGTAATATATTTGTTAGGTTTTCAGTAGGTTCAATTAGGTTCACTAGACTATATGCGTCATTTAAAAATTTTTCAATGAACATTCGAACAGTCCGGCCCTCGTCTTGTAGCTGATTTTTTTATTTGGCCCTCCGTCCATTTGACTTTGACACCCCTGGTCTACAGTGTCGACAGTCTACAGTGCTACCAAAACATGACGACCTTAAGCTGAGGTAAATTCCTTGAGTTTAAAGAATGAATTATACTGTAGATTAACAAACTAACAAAATGTATTGCGTCACAGGGTTTTACAATGTCACACTGGCACTTTTGAACAGGCTACCTTGTGGATAATATCTATCTTTAAGGCCCGCACCTAAAGGGTTCAAGTACAAGCTGTTCATAATATAGAAGGTAAAGTTATATAACTCCATATAAATCATATCCAGGCAATGGTGCACAATAAGTGATACGGTAATTGTGTGTCGAACAGATATATGACACTATATGTCTAGTCTGACCCTGTTGGTTACGGGTGGTGTGGTGCAATAGGATTTGGAGGGCACAGTAATTGTACTATAGCAGACGCTGACCCTGAGCTGTGTGTGTGTGTGTGTGTGTGTGCTATGGTTCTCTGACTAATGGTTGTAACCAACCACTTCCCTTTCCTCTCTCCTCTCTCCTTTCCTCTCTCCCTATTGGGCGGATGTCCAGGGTACCGTGTACACCAAAACCAACGCAGAGATTGAGATGAAGAAGATCAATAGAGAGGAATTCTGGGAACAAGCCAAGGTAGGAATAAACATGATTCCCGCTAACGTCAGGAGGGAGGAAAGAAGTGATGGAGGGCTGGGGGGTGTGACTGGGACAAGGACTCTGGAGACAAGAAGAGCAGCACTGTTATCTGTTTTCTCTACCTTCTCCTCAGACTAGGAATGATAGCATGAATAGTGGTTTCAATTGGAGTGTGTAGGAGTAGGATCTAAACAAAGTCAAAAAATGTCCCCCGTCTTCCAGAAGCAACGCCACAAGCCAATGAGACAGACTCAAATGAGATATGACATCCACTGCTCTCTGTCCTTGAGGTTATTTGAATTTGAATCATTGTGAGCGGGCGGCTTTGCCCTCTACATGTTAGTTTGTGTTGATTTTTCTCAATAGAAGGACCAAAGCCAGATGTTCCGTTTCGCATTTTAGTCATTGATGTTTTATGTTGTGACTAATTGGTTATTGAAGTATTGAACAAATGTTGAAATATATTTCTGTCTTTTGCGTGTACCAGCGTGAGGAAGAGTTGAGAAAGGAGGAGGAGAGGAAGAAGGTTGCGGAGGAGAGGCAACGCTTCGAGGAGGAGAGGATGGAGCTGGAAAGGAAAGAGCAGGAGGATAGAGAGAATAGGTACCGCGAGAGGGAGAGGCAGATCGAGGAACACAGGTGGGCCGCAGTGACTTATGGGTAGTGTTGTATCACGGAAACTCTGGTGCTTGGTCCATGTGGTAACTCTGTTTGTGTGGAGCAGAAAGAAGATACAGGAGGAAGAGGAGGCCAAAGAGAGGACACGGAACCAGCCCCTCGTAGTAAGTGTGTGTGTGTGTGTGTGTCTGTGTATGTGTGTGTCAGTGTGTATGTGTATGTGTGTGTGTGTGCGTGTGCGTGTGTGTGTGTGTGTGTGTGCGCCAGAGCATTATGTGTATTCTCTGTTCCATGCCAAAGAGGGTCTTGCCACCACTGAAAGAGGCAGTCTGCTTTTAGAGAACATTTCTGAGCTCATTTCAAGACTTGTCATAATGCATCATTGATATTGTCTGGGAAGAAATATTAAGAAACAAGAGTTCTATTTCATTATCCTGTTTTTAAAAATCCAACTTTAATTCAATAGTAGCATCAACATTAATCATTTCAGCCCTGGCACGACATGACACAAGAAAATGTATTCTCCAAATATTGGACCGTACAATGTTTTCACTTCTCTCCTTCCTTTTACCATTCCACAAGAGCCATCGTTATTTTAAGACTCTCACTTCCTTCGAAAACAATACTTCTGCTTTCAGATCACTTTGAAAATGCCAGCTTGAACGTCTGTGATTTTGTAATGGCTGCCATGCTGTGAGAATGGAATTACTTTGTAGGCTGTTTCCTTGTACCCATCTCTCTCTCTCTCTCTGCAGACAGCAGAACCTAGCTATGAGGACCTGGAGAAGGAGAAGGAGTCTGAAGTGGAGGTGGGTTTCAGACTATCAGTCCCAATGGGGGGATTCATTGCATGCAGAAAATCAACTCTGTATATCCTATTCTGTGCCTCTCTAGTGTTAGTAGGCTGAGACTGAGAGAGTAAAGTAGAGTGTAGCCCAGACACCTGACCTGTATATATGTGTCATTGTGACAGTAGCACTCCTGGGCTTTGGATCTGTGTTAGTGGGACTAGTCAGGCTACACTGGGATATTTGTCTCTGGCTCTCTGTGTGTAAGGTCAATTCAGTCTGAGTGCGTGTGCTCCTACGTGCATTTGTGGTGTGAGTGTATTACCTATGTGCGATGAGTATCTTGTGTGTGTGTGTGTGTGTGTGTGTGTGTGTGTGTGTGTGTGTGTGTGTGGGGCGGGGGGTGGTGCTCTATGTGTCTAACGTTGTACTGTATGTATGTTTGTTGACAGGAGGCGAAAGCCCTCATTGCCCAGCGGGCGGACAACCCCAGGGAGTTCTTTAAGCAGAAGGAGAAGGCTGTGGCTACTGGTTTGGACATCTCCCCTGTCTCTAGCCACAGGACCGGTAAGACCAGGAAGACGGAGGAGATGGAAGGAGGGAGGGAGGGAGGAAGAGAGGGAGGGTTTGGGTCACCTGACCACCATTTGTCCTGTCATTCACCTCCTCACAGGCCTCAGTCCCTGTACTCTACTGTATGTCACCAGTGTGTCTGTCATCACTGTGTATGAGTGGACAGAGCCTGTTGGACCTAGACACCTGGGTATACCACAGAGATCTGGAAGGCAGGAGAACAGTTGGAGTAGAATTCAGACTAAGATGAGAAGTAATCCAGTTGAAGACAGAGGAAGATGAAGATGGACTGCTGTAGCAGTTATCCCTTGCAGGCTACATAGATCCGGAAAACAAGTGGTACCAAGGAGCCAGTTGGAGTGGATGGAGATTGGAACAAGTGCCTGACTCAGTGAGGGTCTCTGAACAAGACAACACACTGTCTCTCCTCTCCACCTGCAAACCCAAAGAATCTCCCTGAAACAATATCTGTTTTTGTCTAGAAGCAACAGGATATTTTCACTATTGGAGAAAGTCTCTGTGTTCATTCCATCTTAACATACTGAACTGAATCCATGTTCCTTCCTCCATCGTTAATGAGCTTGATGCAGTGCTTCTACAACTGCCTGCTTTGTCCACAGTGGCATTACCACACTAACAACTCTCCCTCTTCTTTATATGTCTCTTTGATTTCATTCATGGTTGTGCATCCATTTGTCTTGTCGTCCGTCTCTCCATTCATCCATCCATCCGTTCGTTTTATTTGTCTGGTGTCTCCCTCTGTTCTTTGGATCCTCTCTTGAGCGTCTCTTCTTCTATTCTGTCCTCACTATTGGGTTTCTATGGGACCATACCCATCCTCCCACAACCCTTCACTTCTCACCGGGGATCCTCCTGGGCCTTGCCTCGTTTTATCTTGACTTTCTCCTTCCTGTCTTCCTTCTACTCTCCCCTGTCTCTCTTTTCTCTGTGTCCCTCTATCACTCTCTCCCTCTCTCGTCTTTCTCTGTCCTCCCCGCGTCTGTATGTATGTGTGTGTGTCACCACCCTGGGCCCTGGCCCGTTACCAGGCCGTTTGGACAGCCCGTTACCAGGCCGTTTGGACAGCCCGTTTTTGAAGCAGCAGCACAGTCCCAGCGAGCCCAGTCCGCCCCCCCTCCGCACCCCACCTCACGCGAGGCTGCAGCCCACTGCACCCGGTAGGTACTGGACAGGAGGAGGAGCAGGGAGGCCCCCCCCACCCACCCTCACATTACCACAGTAGAGGACATGCCCCCTGTCACCCCAAATCATCCCCTGAAGCTGCTGTAACAAACTTAGCCCGCTCTCCTGCACCATACCACCTACCCCCCACTAGCTCAGAGCTGTGGCTACCTACTGTTAGCTAACCTGGGCTTGACGTGCTCTATTTTATTGTGAGTCCTTGTAGAGCCTGAATTAGATATCTCCATGGTAAAGTAGGCCAGATTGGTACTGTCTGTAGGAGATGGGTGGCTGTGCAGTGTGCTAAAAGCACTTCCGGTGTGATGACAGATCCTGTTCTCCACTAAAGGCTGTGTCTCAGTCAGTCAGCACTCTCCTGGTTTGGCCTCTCTCTCTCTCTACACCCACTCTGATGCAGTTTGCTTTTAGTTGTCTTGCTGATGATGGCAGCTTATATCAAAGAGCGGAGTTGATCATGACCCTTAGTTCTGCCTACTACTTAGTGCCTCTTATATCTCCTTTTACAAATGAATCTGTGTACTAACTACCCTAACTTACTAACACACCATCTTGTCAACCGCCTTCAGTCTTCCACACGCCAATGATGTTTACTCCATGATCCCTCTCGGTCACCATATTTATCTGACTGATCTTTTATCCAGGGTTGTGGAGATGAGGGTGGTTAGGGGAAAAGTCCTAGTGAACCCTATAGGGCAGGTTTTCACCTGGAGGAGAGAAGGAGAAATAGAGGAGAATAATAGAAACCTGCATAGGTTCCATGCTCCATGATTTGTTTTGCCAATCTTACTTCGTATCCACCTTTACCCCATCTACCCATCATCCCTGCCACGTTTCTCCGTCCGCACACACACCTTGCGTACCTCCTGACGAATGACCTGTGAGTGTGTGTTCCGTCGTTATCGAGCTGCCCGTGGTCTCAGGAACTGTGTTGCGTACCCTGTGGGCCCTGTGTGTTTATACAGTAAATGGATGTTACCCCTGACCTATGTAGAGTATTGTACCAAAAATTGTACTGTAATTGTTTCCTAATGTTGTGTCTGTGTCTGTGTAAGGGTGGTCAACCAGTTCTAACCAGTTCCAGCTAGTTCTAACCAGCTCCTACTAGATCCAACCAGGTCCTAGTAGTTCCATCCATCAGCTAAGTCATGAAATTAGTTTAAATGAAAATGGATTCCTATACCACCATCATGACCTTTTCACCTCGGTGTATTGACCCCTTAAATTGAAACGGTTTATAAATTGTTCAGCGTTGATGAGGACGAGGCAATATTCTATCCTCCTCTATTCTCTTTAGTATTTAAAGACCCCTCGATTAGAAAGGAAATGGCAAGTCCACCCAAGCAAGATGCTGCTGTCAATATATATAATGAGCAGTCACGTAGGGTCATTCATCTCTATGTCCTGTTGTTTCCAGTCACAGTGATGTTGGTCATTATTGTTGGTTTGCTTGTTCATGCCTTGGCTCTTAGTAATTACTAGAGCATGTTCTGTTATTGTGTTTGTAGTTCCTGGTCCTAATTGAATTGAATTGAAGGGAATTGTGTTTGGTGTATCAGCCTGTATAATGTGTTTGCCGGGGTTTATTCGTTGAGTGGATATTCATTGTTTCTCATCCAGATGCGCCCTCGTTCTTTGCAAAGTACATACAGACAGCAGAGAATCATCAGCTGCCTCCAGAACTTTTAATGGACTTTACACACACCCAAAATGTATACTGGGGCAGTTTATATGTTTATATGTCTTGACTGATTAAATCAGTCAAGACATATAAACAAAAGGAATCCTGCACTGAGTATTGCTGCTCCCAAAAGTGAATTCACTGTTTAAATCAAGACAAACAGCATCACCGTGAAGATCTTTATCAGAGGGTAGTATTGCTTGAGGTGCTGAAGATTCCCCTAACCACAAATCTCAGATCAGATTACTTTCCCATTCCTAACCATAATCATTGGATATCTGATCCTGTATCAGTGGTTAGGGGCAACTTCTAGCTACAGTACTTATTGAAGTCCATGTACTGTATTGTAGTGGAGAGCTGATATAGCCCATATGGAGTACTGTTGCTGCAGCTCATGCATGGGATTGACACTACTGCTGCTACTGCTCTACTGTGTTACTTCTACACTATATATACAAAAGTATGTGGACACCCCTTCGAATTAGTGGATTCAGCTGTTTCAGCCACACCCATTGCTGACAGGTGTATAAAATTGAGCACACAGCCATTCAAACTCCAAAGACAAACATTGGCAGTAGAATATCCTTTCTGAAGAACTCAGTGACTTTCAACGTTGCACTGTCATAGGATGCCACCTTTCCAACAAGTCAGTTTGTCAAATTCCTGCCCTGCTAGAGCTGCCCCGGTCAAATGTAAGTGCAGTCATTGTGAAGTGGAAACGTCTAGGAGCAAGTGGTAGACCACACAAGCTCAAAGAACAGGACCGCCGATTGCTGAAGTGCGTATTGCATAAAAATCACCTGTCTTCGGTTACAACACTCACTACCGAGTACCAAACTGCCTCTGGAAGCAACGTCAGCACAAAAACTGTTCGTCGGCAGCTTCATGAAATGGGTTTCCATGGCCGTGCAGCCACACACAAGACTAAGATCACCAGGCGCAGTCCCAACAGTCTTCTGGAGTGGTGAAAAGCTCGCCGCCATTGGACTCTGTAGCAGTGGAAACGCGTTCTCTGGAGTGATGAATCACACTTCACCATCTGGTAGTCCAACTTTGTGGCAACAGTTTGGGGAAGGCCCTTTCCTGTTTCAGCATGACAATGCCCCCGTGCACAAAGTGAGGTCCATACAGAAATGGTTTGTTGAGATCGGTGTGGTAGAACTTGACTGGCCTCCACAGAGCCCTGACCTCAACCCCATCAAACACCTTTGGGATGAATTGGAACTTCGACTGCGAGCCAGGCCTAATCACCCAACATCAGTGCCCGACCTCACTAATGCTCTTGTGGCTTAATGGAAGCAAGTCCCCACAGACATTTTCCAATATCTAGTGGAAAGCCTTCCCAGAAGAGTGTAGGCTGTTATAGCAGGAAAGGGGGGACCAACTCCATATTAATGCCCATGATTTTGGAAGGAGATGTTTTTGGAAGGAGACGAACACGTGTCCACATACTTTTGGTCAGTGTATTATCTGAAATGCCTGATGGAAAGGACCCACGCTTCACCATCACCAGTGATGTTACGTCACATGATCTCATCCCCAGTTACATTTGCGCCATTCAAGTCAATCCTGAAAACAAATAACCACGCCATTGTGGTTGAAATTGAATGCAGTGTTCAGGCTAGCCTGACTGCTCATTGTGACCAATGGTGTTATTTTAATTGTGTTCATGTGATTTTGTGGTGGCATTTTGTCTGTGTTTGGTAACATTTTGTCTGTGTTTGGTAACATTTTGTCTGTGTTTGGTAACATGTTGAATGTCTTGGTGATTTGATTGTTGGGTGGTACAGTATTTTCATTCTGTTAGTGATTTAATTGTTTGGTGGCATTTTGATTGGGATTGATATGATTGTGCGATGTTGATGTTTGGTGGTGATGGTTTGAAGTTGTTATGGTGTACACTTTCTGATATTCCTCCAGATGGCGATGATGAAGGGAGCTTAGATCACAGTATGGGAACGTCCTCAACGCCAATCCCCAAAATAGTCACCACACCCATCCAGGAGGCGGAGGATGACAGCCGGAACGAGTGGGGTAAGATTAGGCAGAGTTGGGTTATACTGGGGTAAGCCTGAGGAACTTATGAGGACTTAAATCCTTGAATTTTGTTTGGTTATGTTGCTATAGGCTACTTTGTACATGGCTAATGTTAGCATTGAAAGTCATTGAGAGCACTTACTCTGTTGGATATCATTCATCCCAGACAAACAAAGACAGCGGGCACACACATTCACACATTCACACGTTCCTTTACAGCTATTACACCATGTAAAGAAACAACATCCTAATTAAAAACATTTCACGAACTGGATTCATGTCATCTCCGTTAGACACCATAAAAGGCATTTCATTTTTACAATTATTGTCCAACAAGTATTTAAAGGCCTTAATTCTAACATTAGATTATTCAAATCTGTAATACAAATCTCCAAACTTCTTTTGTTTTGTTTATAGCACTATAAAATGCTCCAGGGCAAATTTCATTAGCATTTTTGGCATGTTTTTTTTCTAGATTCTGAACTTTTAAAAAACATTTATAAAGCACAGCAAATACACAAAAAATAAGCATATTAAGCAACAGTGATTACATTTTTTTTGTTATATTAACCAAACAATTTTGACTCCAACAATGACAGAGTTGACCACAGATACTCAAAACAGATATATCTTTGCCTATAAAAATAAAAGTTCAATACAAACATTTGTAAAATATGGAAAATGATTGATGTGAAAATCCCCAATAAAAACAAAAATTCTATCAGATCTTTAAGCACTCTGACGAAGCTGACGTTAGACAAAAATCGGAACTAGTGGATGTTTTACGGAGTTGACAAAAATATTACATTTTCTTCTTCATTCAGGTGGTACAGTGCTTTGCAAAAGTATTCACCCCCCTTTGCCGTTTTTCCTAATTTGTTGCATTACAACCTGTAATTGAAATGGATTTTTATTTGGATTTCATGTAATGGACATACACAAAATAGTAAAAATTGGTGAAGTGAAATGAAAAAAAAGAACTTGTTTAAATGTATTTATTTTTAAACGGAAAATTGGCGCATGCTATGAAGCCCCTAAATAAGATCTGGTCCAACCAATTACCTTCAGAAGTCACATCATTAGTTAAATAAAGTCCAGTTGTGTGCAATCTAAGTGTCACGGGATCTGTCACATGATCTCACCTGTTCTGAAAGGCCCCAGAGTCTGGACATGGAAAGAATATGGCACCACAACAAACCTGCAAAGAGAGGGCTGCTCACCAAAACTCACAGACATTAATCAGAGAGGCAACAAAGAGGCTAAAGATAACCCTGAAGGAGCTGCAAAGCTCCACAGTGGAGATTGGCATACAGTTGAAGTCGGAAGTTTACATACACCTTAGCCAAATACATTTAAACTCAGTTTTTCACAATTCCTGACATTTAAGTGTATGTAAACTTCCGACTTCAACTGTATCTGTTCACAGGACCACTTTAAGCCGTACACTCCACAGCGCTGGGCTTTATGGAAGAGTGCCCAGAAAAAAGCCATTGCTTAAAGAAAAAAATAAGCAAACATGTTTGGTGTTTGCCAAGATCCAAGTGAGAGACTCCCCAAACATATGGAAGAAGGTACACTCGTCATATGAGACTAAAATTGAGCTTTTTGTCCATCAAGGAAAACGCTATGTCTGGCGCAAACCCAACAACTTTCATCATCCCGAGGACATCATCCCCACAGTGAAGCATGGTTGTGGCAGCATCATGCTGTGGGGATGTTTTTCATCGGCAGGGACTGGGAAAGTGGTCAGAATTGAAGGAATGATGGATGGCGCTAAATACAGGGAAATTCTTGAAGGAAACATGTTGCAGTCTTCCAGAGATTTGAGACTGGGACGGAGGTTCACCTTCCAGCAGGACAGTGACCCTAAGCATACTGCTAAAGCAACACTCGAGTGGTTTAAGGGGAAAACATTTAAATGTCTTGGAATGGCCTAGTCAAAGCGCAGACCTCAATCCAATTGAGAATCTGTGATATGACTTAAAGATTGCTGTTCACCAGCGGAACCCATCCAACTTGAATGAGCTGGAGCAGTTTTGCCTTGAAGAATGGGAAACAATCCCAGTGGCTAGATGTGCCAAGCTTATAGAGACAGACCCCAAGAGACATCAGCTGTAATTGCTGCAAACGGTTGCTCTACAAAGTATTGACTTTGGGGGGGGTGAATAGTTATGCACACTCAAGTGTTCTGTTTTTTGTCTTATTTCTTGTTTGTTTCACAATAAAAAATATGTAATAAAAAAAATATATGTAAAAATATCTTCAAAGTGGTAGGCATGTTGTATAAATCAAATGATACAAACCCCCCCCCCAAAAAAATAGATTGTAAATCCAGGTTGTAAGGCAACAAAATAGGAAAAATGCCAAGGGGATCAATACTTTCTCAAGCCACTGTATACACAGTAGCAATTTAGTTTTTCCTCAGTTGCTTTAGGACTCTAAAATGAAATTTAGTTTATTTGAGTTTATTTTATTTTTACAGGGACAGTGCACATGAATTCATGTTTCAGTAATAGTGCCGGTTTTAGCCAGCCGGCTAATTTTCAACCGCAGTCCCTGGGCAGGTTATTAAAAACAATTACAATATAGACAATCATTGAGCAGTGAGCACACGCAGAGCAACATAGGAAAAGCAAGACATAGCATACAGACAGAGCAACATAGGACAAGCAAGATGTAGCATACAGACAGAGCAACATAGTACAAAAAGCAGCGAGACAAAATTCATAAAAGCAACAAAGGGTTTCCACACCTCACAAGCTACAGACAACAGACAACATGGAAAGCGGCAATACACAGCTAGGGATTATGATCACAAATCTGATTGACCTTTAGCCATGTATTCATACATTTTGTGAAAGTGTGATAGGTGGTGCAGTTATGTGTGTCTGATGGCAGTGTATTCCAGACATGGGAAGCTCTCACAGAGAAAGTAGATTTACTAAAGGTGCTTATCCTTAATGGATCTGCTGCCATATGTTTGGGTTTTCTGTTTAACAAAAATACTGAGTGGAGGAGGAGCCAGGCCATTTAGGATCTTGAATACAAGATATGCGTCGGTGTATTCGCTATGATTTTCCCAACTCAGGAGCTCATGCTTTCTGAGGATGTAACAGTGATGATGGCTATTGGGCTTCCTATCAAGCACTTTGAGAGCCTGTTTGTAGACAGACTGAATAGGTTTTAATGTTGTACAGCAAGCTTGGTCCCAACTAGTCAAGCTGTATGTTAAGTGGGGGAGTATCATAGATTTGAAATACAGTTTTGCTTCCTCTGTAGTCAAACAATTTAGTATAAATCGGAAATTAGCTAGGTTGAATTTGGTTTTCTAAATTACCTTTTTCACATGCTTTTTAAAAGAGAGGTTGGAATCAAGTATGATGCCAAGGTACTTAAAATCAGATACCACCTGGAGCTTCTCCCCTGACACATAGACTTCCGGCTCAGTAGCATCTGTTGCCCTCTTTGTGAAGAACATGCAAACAGTTTTTTTCACATTGAGATGCAAACACGAGTCACTGAGCCACTTTGTAACCTGGACCATTACAGTAGTGAGTTCTTGTGCAGCTTGTTGTTTGCTCTTTGCATGCACATATATCACTGTATCATTTGCATACATTTCAACTTCAGACACAGTACAGACAGAAGGCAGATCATTAATGTACAGGCTGAACAGGAGGGGCCCCAGTATTGACCCTTGGGGCACGCCCACATCATAGCTAAGAGTGGGCGACAGCTCATTGCTCACTCTGACACACTGAGTTCTGCCTTCAAGGTATGATTTCATCCATCTCAAGGCATCGGGGGAAAAGTTGAACTTGGACAATTTTGTGATGAGAATCTCATTGTTAACAGTATCAAAAGCCTTCATTAGGTCCAGAAACACAGCCCCAACAATGCCCGCTTTGTCAATCTTGGACTTCACATTTTCCAGAAGAAAACAGTTGGCCGTTTCTGTGGAGTGTTTCGCTCTGAAGCCAAACTGCATGGAGTGTAATGTGAAGGGGCTGTTGTTGAGGTGGGCAATCAGTTGTTCTGCTACACACTTTTCAACAACCTTTGACACCACAGGTAGTATACTAATGGGCCTGTAGTTACTCACGTCAGCAGGGTCGCCCGATTTAAAAATGGCCGTTGTTATGGCTGACTTCCATACCCTTGGAAACACCCGAGACCAATAGATGTGTTGGTGACCTTAGTAATGGGGCCAATGAGTGACTCTTTGTAGTTTTAAAAAAAGGTAGAGTCCAGCCCAAACACATCTTTGGCTTTAGAGTTCTTCAGTGAGCTAATCACCTTGTTCACCTTTGACTCAGAAACCTCCCTTATGATGAAGACCGGTTGAGCGTCATTTACTAGCACTGAGCCCAAGAAACCAGTGGAGGGTAGTCAATAAAGTAGGAATTGAAGGCTATTGCTATTTCGACTGCATCCTGTGTTAGATTGTTATTCACCATGATTTCTTATTCACCATTAAATGTAACATTTGGGGGTTGGGTGCCCCCAAAGCTCATTGGTCCCCTGTCGTGTGTGGGCTGCGGCGGTGTGTGCTACGCCAGTGACACGCATGCACACACACACACCCTGGGACTGTGTGTATTTTCCCAGGCCTAATTTGCCTTCACAGATGGCTGGGCTTCCCCTGCTCATGTCTCTAGTCTCCAGTGGCACTCTGCTACTGTGGACAGTGTTAAAGTACACCACCTGAACACCAATGAGTGTAACAGGAACACAACACAAGGGTATCACTGCGTAGGAGTCCATGTGGTCTCTGAAGTTAAAGCTGTAATTCATGTTGTGGACCTAAGAGATCTTGGACTGTAGGTATACTGTAAGAGCATCAATAAACAGTGTGGTCTTTCTATTGCTGCAACGATGTGTAAGTGGAGTTTATTATCTGTGAACTGTGTGACTAGAATGACATGGCATACTGATGATCTTCTGACTGTTTCGCTTTGTGTCCTATCAGGGCTTATTGATAACAAGTTTTGACTGTTATAACAGTCCCCCTCCCTCCTTCTCTCTCTACCTTCCTTCCCTACAGGTGAGCCCAAGCAACAGCCAGGCCCAGTCCAGGACTCCACCCCCACCAAGCCCATTCAGAGCGTGGCACCCCAGACCCGCACAGACTCCAAACCCCCATCCTCAACCCCGGACGACTATGACCCCTTCTCAGGCTTCAGGCCTCTGCCTGCCCCCACCACCGCAGACCCCCTGGTGGAGCTATGGGACAGCAGCCCTGCCACCGGCATCGCCCCCTCTCAGGCCTCACACCCTGGAGGGCAAGCCCAGCCCCTGCTGAGCTTTGACGAGATGGGGGATGTACCATTCTGCCCGGGGGGTCCCGAGGGGGTCGAGGAAGAGCCCTCCAGCCTAGTGGATGTGGCCGGGACCCACGATATGACCCTGAGCTACCAGCAAGCACTGCAGCACGCTTCAGATGATACTCAGCTGATGACCAACGGGGAGACCCTGCTCAAAGAAGGGACTCAGGTCAGGAGAGGAGCAGTAGTCATGCTACCTCATATTACAGTATATTGAGCAAAATTACTTGGCAGTACTTTACATGCATGGAGTTGCCCTTATACTTATGCCATTAAGTTGACGTTTTGCCAATACAGCAATACAGCATGTAATTTCTCAGCTGCACAACAACAAAGGTATGTTGTCTGCACTATCTGTATTGTATCATTCCTTATAAAAAAAACAAGTATTATATTATGTGCCACAAGATGGCAGTGAATGCATACCCGCTCTGGCTTACTTCTGAAGCTAAGCAGGGTTGGTCCTGGTCAGTTCCTGGATGGGAGACCAGATGCTGCTGGAAGTGGTGTTGGAGGGCCAGTAGGAGGCACTCTTTCCTCTGGTCTAAAAAAATATCCCAATGCCCCAGTGCAGCCCTGTGTAGGGTGCCATCTTTCGGATGGGATGTTAAACGGGTGTCCTGACTCTCTGAGGTCATTAAAGATCCCATGGCACTTATCATAAGAGTAGGGGTGTTAACCCCGGTGTCCTGGCAAAATTTTCAATCAGGCCCTCAAACCATCATGGTCACCTAATAATCCCCAGTTTACAATTGTCTCATTAATCCCCCTCCTCTCCCCTGTAACTATTCCCCAGGTTGTTGCTGCAAATGAGAATGTGTTCTCAGTCAACTTACCTGGTAAAATAACGGATAAATAAAATATTCTACATCAGCACTAGTGGGTGCCACCGGTTACCTGGGAGAGAGAGGATGGAAGTTTGTTCTGTGTTCCTGATCTGGAACAAAGATGAACAACCCATAAACAGATAGTATAGTACTGAATGATATGTGGTACAAATTGCCCCCAGATAACCTTGACTGTACTGTACATGTAGTATTTGTTTGGACAGAGTGGCTCGGTGATATACAGTGCCTTCAGAAAGAATTCACACCCCTTGACTTTTTCCACATGTTGATGTCTTTAAAGACGGAATTTAAAATTGATCAAATTTAGATTTTTGTGATCTACACACAACACCCCATAATTTCAAAGTGGAATTTTGTTTTTTGAAATGTTTACAAATTAATTAAACATTTAAAAAAATGTCTTCAGTCAATAAATATTAAACCCTTTTGTTATGGCAAGCTTAAATAAGTTCAGGAGTATAAATGTGCTTAACAAGTCACATACAAAGTTGCATGGAATCACTCTGTGTGCAATAATAGTTTTTAATATGATTTTTAAATGAGTAAACCATATTTGTACCCTACACATACAAATAAAAACAAAAATGTCACATGCGCCGAATAAAATAAAGTGTAGACCTTACAGTGAAATGCTTACTTACAAGCCCTTAACCAACAATGAGGTTCAAGAAATAGAGTTCATAAAATATTTACTAAATAAAGTCAAATAAATCAAAAAGTAACACAATACATTTACATAACAATAACGAGGCTATGTACAGTGGGTACCGGAACCCAGTCAATGTGCAGGGGTGAGTTATCTGTAAGGTCCCTCAGTCGAGCAGTGAATTTTAAGCAGAGATTCAACCACAAAGACCAGGGAGGTTTTCCAATGGTTCGCAAAGAGAAAGAGCACACATTGAATATCCCTTTGAGCATGGTGCAGTTAGTAATGGATGGTGTATCAATACATCCAGTCACTGCAAAGATACAGGCGCCCTTCCCAACGCAGTTGCCAGAGAGGAAGGAAACCGCTCAGGGATTTCACCATGAGGCTAATGGGGATTTTAAAACAGTTTAATGGCTGTGATAGGAGATAACTGGGGATGGATCAACAACATTGTAGTCACACCACAATACTAACATAAATAACAGAGTGAAAACAAGGAAGCCTGTACATAATAAAAAATATTCCAAAACATGCATGTGGTTTGCAATGAGACACAAAAGTAATACTGCAAAAATGTGGCAAAGATAAAAACACAATTACTGGATAAAGGTGTTATGTTTGGGGCAAATCCAACACAACACCTCGCTGAGTACGCCTCTTCATATATATTCAAGCATGGTGAAGGCTGCATTATGTTATGGGTATGCTCGTCATCGGCAAGGACTAGGGAGTTTTTTAGGATAAAAATAAACCGAATAGAGCTAAGCACAGGCAAAATACTAGAGGAAACCCTGTTTCAGTCTGCTTTCCAACAGATACTGGTAGACAAATTCAGCTTTCAGCAGGATAATTTCCTAAAACACAAGGCCAAATATACAGTCTGCTAAGCAACTGTAGTTGCTTACCAAGACAACATTGTATGTTCCCTTGTGGCTTAGTTACACCTTTGACTTAAATTGTCTTGAAAATCTATGGAAAGACTTGAAAATGGCTGTTTAACGGTGATCAATAACCAACTTGACAGAGCTTGAAGAATTTTTTAAAGAATAATGTGCAAATATTGTACGATCCACGTGTGAAAAGCTCTTAGAGACTTACCCAGAAAGACTGTAATCAGCTTTAATCACTGCCAAAGATGATTCTAACATGTATTGACTCGGGGTTGAATACTTTTCAAATGAAGATATATTAGTGTTTTATTTTATTTTAATCAAAAGAATATATATATATATATTTATTCTACTTTGAAATTAGAGTATTGTGTAGATTGTTGACTAAAAATTACAATTAAATAATTGTAATCCCATTTTGTAACACAACAAAATGTAAAAAAGTCAAAAGGTGTGATTACTTTCTGAAGGCACTGCAGGAGTAGCATAGTGTGTCTATATGTCTGCATGTATAGAAACAATACTGTTATCAACTAATGTTTCTGCCTGCCTGCCTTCCTGCCTGTCTGTGCAGGCGAACAAGGGTTACTTCAGCCAATCGCAGGAGGAGGAGAAATGCTCTGCTAAAATGACCCCAACGTCAGTGTTTTATAACAAGCCACCAGGTGAGAGAAGGAGAGCGAGAGAAAGTGAGAGAGAGAGAGAGAGAGAGAGAGAGAGAGAGAGCGCGTCATGTCAGGATTAAACATCAAATAACCTTTTTGCCTGAAAGCTGTGAGGATTATTCTGTTGGAAATACATCAATATATGAAAAAGTAGTAACACTGTAAAATAAGGTGCCATTTGTAAAGTGTTTGAATAGTTTATAATTAGATAATTGAGGGTTATTTAATCATTTCTAAATGCATGATAAACCATTAATAAATGCTTCTAATGCTTTGGTCTAAATAGAGCAATTACCTGGTCAGTGCTTACCAAAAAGTGAGCCAATATTTATCCATTTACAAATGCACGTATAATATGCACCTTTGTGTATAATCATGCAACCTCATTTTCAATGGTTGGACAGTTAAACAAAAGTTATTTTCTCCCTCTTGGGTGTGATGCATTCGTGCTCTGTCCCAGGAACAGAAAAGGTTGGTTTTCAGACCAATGGTCAACATTGCACTATTTTGACCAATGCGTTATAACCGATTAATTAATGGTTTATAGTGCATTTACAAGTAATTTAATAACCATTAACGACATCATTATAAACTCTTTATAAACCCTTTACAAATGGTACCTTAACAATCACCAGCTTGGCTAATCATGTTGTTGTTACTATTCTATTCAAGAACTGCTGTCACACTTATTTTTGAAGACAGTCTGACTTATGATGCTGATTGTTATAGTATGTGGTTGTTTCTGCCCATTTATTTGACATATTGTAAGACACCCTGGATAAAAAGATTAAAGTTTGTGTGTGTGTTTGTTTTTGTTTTTTCAAACATTGACCAAGTGTATTTCTGGATGTTTATCTATGCCCTGTGCGTGTGTACAGAGATCGACATCACATGCTGGGACACAGACCCTGTAATGGAAGACAGCGACTAGACCATGGCGAAGTAGTCCGGTCCGGGGGTGGGAAGCAGGAACTACGCATCATCAACAACGAAACAGACTTTTTTAAAAGTAATAATAACAACAAGTCTTGCATAAAAAAAAAATGAAAAATGTTCTAGAAGGGGAAAAAACTGATGTTAGCCACAGAAAAGGTTTTTGAGTTATTGTTAAAGATGCTAATGGTTTAATAATGAGCTCTTGGTTTTGTGTTTTTTTTTCTTTCTTTGATTTCTCCTTTTTTTGCTATGCGGAGTAAATAGTGGGGAGTGGGGGAATACTTTCTTCAGAATGTATGTGTCTTCTACAGCAGACTAAACACCCTGTACCAGACAGGTAGCCTATTAGAATGTATAGCAACCCTCCCCCTCCATTCTCCCTCTTTCTGGGTAGCTACAGTAGTTGGGGATAAAAGTGGGAGTGGTGTCTGGTGGGAAGGAGGGAGAGTGGGATCAGAGAGGAGTGGTGCCTGGTGGGAAGGAGGGAGAGTGGGATCAGAGAGGAGTGGTGCCTGGTGGGAAGGAGGGAGAGTGGGATCAGAGAGGAGTGGTGCCTGGTGGGAAGGAGGGAGAGTGGGATCAGAGAGGAGTGGTGCCTGGTGGGAAGGAGGGAGAGTGGGATCAGAGAGGAATGGTGCCTGGTGGGAAGGAGGGAGAGTGGGATCAGAGAGGAGTGGTGCCTGTTGGGAAGGAGGGAGAGTGGGATCAGAGAGGAGTGGTGCCTGGTGGGAAGGAGGGAGAGTAGGATCAGAGAGGAGTGGTGCCTGGTGGGAAGGAGGGAGAGTGGGATCAGAGAGGAGTGGTGCCTGGTGGGAAGGAGGGAGAGTGGGATCAGAGAGGACTGGTGCCTGGTGGGAAGGAGGGAGAGTGGGATCAGAGAGGAGTGGTGCCTAGTGTAATCCTGTAGTCTTTGATGTTTCAGTTTGTCCATGGGGCAATGGGGAGGGGGCAGATGAAGGCGTGGCGGACATCAGACTACAGGCTGGGATAGCAGTACCGTTGTACTACCCCATAGTAAGACCCTGATACACACAAGGGAGGTATAACGAAATACTTGTTTTGTGCTGTACCAAGTCACTTTGAAACGGAATATCTATTGTAGTTTGTTATCGTTGTGTTGGTTGGCATCTCTCCCAGCAGAAAATCTGACATGGGGAAAATAAGTATGATTTTTCTACCTATTAGAAGTGTTCTATAAATTGACATTCAGGATCTTTGAATCATGGCAATAGCGGTAGTCTCTTGTTTTGTCTTCAGTGTTAACTAGGCAATGACTGTATCTAGAGCACTCAGATGGGAATGAGGACGTTCGTCACACATTGTGGCACTATGAACGGAACAGTGTGTCTTGTGCTAAGGTGGTTCTAGAGCTGCTATAGTAGTCTCTGCTTTGTAACACTACACCTTATTTGCAGTAGATGACACAAATGCACCCTTTTGCTTTCCATGTGTATTTATTTTCCTCGTCCTTCTTTTAAAATGATGTCGTTCACATGCACGTCCCTAGATGGCCTCAGCACCGTTTTGTGTACTATTGTAATTCTACTGTTGGACTACCTCTGTGTTATTTTTGCACAGATCTCATTCTCTCACCCAGTTATCTCGGTTCTGATTTCACTGTAAACAGTCTAAATGAGAACCATTCCGGTGGATTAGTTTTGCCAGGAGCCCTTCTAAATGCTTTTGATCATCAAGCCTGGTTTTAAACGGTATTATTGCTGTAATGTTTAGAAACAGGTTCTAGCTTCTTTATGTAACCCTCTCCACATGGCTTATAGACCAGTCTTCCTTTATTTCATCTACAGGAGGTTTCTTATCATTACTGTTCACGGCTATAGTTTCATTCCTGAGATGCTACTCCTTAGATCTGATTCTATATCAATCCAGGCATTCTTACCCATAGATATAGAACAGTTCTATAGCAGGTATATGTTGTTATAGCTATGTGCTCTTACCACAGAATTCTGAGTGGGAACCAACAAGCAATAAGAAAATAAACCAATCTAGTATTTTGTCCTGTAAATAGCGTTTGTTTTTTAGAAATACACAACTACAACTAATGAACGTCTAACACTTTGCCCTTATGATTATGGCACTTTGAATTTAGGCTTGTTGTGGGATTGAATGAGATGTTTAAATAAAGTTTCTTTGAAGCGAAATATGAAATGTGATTCCATATCCCTACCAGCCTTTTTCTGTATATGAGAATCAAATCATGCTTAGTAAGAGCCGACCAACCCGCATCTTTAGCAGTAACTGACACCCTTTCTACATGATTTCAATATATACTTCTTCACCCTGATAACCTCCTGGGTAGTAATTATTATTCTCTCCCGATCACACTACTAGGAGACTACTACTACTATACTACTACTCTACTACTACTACCCCTCTTTGCCCCAAAGCAAGGCTTAGCTGTTCCTTGTCTTATCTCTCTCTTTTCATTTAAAACATATTTTATTTATCTTCCCTCTTTTCCATCCGCTTCTCACACGCTCTGTTTTTTAAATAAGCACAAGATCTTTTGTGACATGCTAAGTGCTGATGTATGTTAATAAAAGACTTAAAAACCTCCAAATGATGACTTCAGAGTGTTTTTGATTTGACCGTTTTTCTTGTGGCTGTATCACCCCAATCTAATGCATCCTTGAATACTTCAATAGTATCATGAAGTGCTAGCATCATGGAATTATATCGAACACTAAAACGAACATTGACATCCCGGCAACATGACTAAAACGACGGCCATCTTGGTCAGAGAATCTCATATCATTCATTATATTGTAGGATAGAAGTGCACTTTCTTTATATTGATCATATCATTTATCATCTTGAAGTACTGGATTGCTCCAGGCCGCTCACTGATGCATTTCAAAGCTTTCTCGGCAAACAAATATCTCAGTCATTCAAAGCAGAAATGAACACAAAACATCCAACAAAATTAAAAGTCTGTCACTGCCACTTGTCATGTTTGTTTTAATCTATATTTTATTCAAGAGATGTTGGCACTGTTGACTTAGTAATAGTCCAGGTATGGTCCTGTGTGGCTCAGCTGGCAGAGCATGGTGCTTGCAATGCCAGGGTAGTGGGATTGATTCCCACTGGGGACCAGCCTTTTAATGTCTCTATTTGGTTTGGTCAGGGTGTGATTTGGGGTGGGCATTCTATGTTTAGTTTTCTATGATTTGGTGTTTCTATGTTTTGGCCGGGTATGGTTCTCAATCAGGGACAGCTGTCTATCGTTGTCTCTGATTGGGAACCTTACTTAGGTAGCCCTTTTTCCCTGCTTTGTTTGTGGGAAGTTAACTTTGTTTATGGCACAATTAATAAAACATTTGTCAATAAATATTCAATTCATTTGCTTAACAAGTCACATAAGTTACATGGACTCACTCTGTGTGCAATAATAGTGTTTAACATGATTTTTGAATAACTACCTACATCTCTGTACCTCTGTCACGTGTGCTCCCTCTCTGGCCTCTAGGTCACCAGGCTGCTCACACCTGTCATCATTGTTACACGCACCTGTGCGTCATCAGACCCACCTGGACTCCATCACTTCCCTGATTACCTTCCCTATATATGTCACTCCCTTTGGTTCCTTCGCCAGGCTTTGTTTCTGTTTCAGTTTCATGTCTGTGTGCTGTTAGTGTTTCTTGGTTTGTATTATGTTCCATTTATTTGATTAAAACACTCCCTGAACTTGCTTCCCGACTCTCAGTGCACATCGATACAACCTCATACCTACAATTATCTGTAAGGTCCCTCAGTCGAGCAGTGACTTTCAAACACAGATTCAGCCACAAAGTCCAGTGAGGTTTTTCCAATGCCACGCAAAAAAGGGCACCTATTGGTAGATGGATTTAAAAAAGGCAGACATTGAATATCCCTTTGAGCATGGTGAAGTAGTTAATATCCCAGTCACTACAATGATACAGGCATCCTTCCTAACTCAGTTGCCGGGGAGGAAGGAAACCACTCAGGTATTTCACCATGAGGCCAGTGGTGTCTTTAAAACAGTTACAGAGTTTCATGGCTATGATAGAAAACTGAGGATGGATCAACAACATTGTAGTCACTCCACAATACCAACGTAAATGACAGACTGAAAAGGAGGAAGCCTGTACAGAATAAAAATATAGCAAAATATGCATCCTGTTTGCAAGGCACTAAAGTAAAACAATAAAAATGTGGCAAAGAAATGAACTTTATGTCCTGAATACAAAGCAATATGTTTGGAGCAAATCCAACACAACACATCACTGAGTACCAGTCTTCATGTTTTCAAGCATGGTGGTTGCATCATGTTATGGGTATGCTTGTCAATGGTAAGGACTAGGGAGTTTAAAAAATAAAATAAAAAATAAATAGAGCTAAGTAAGCACAGGCAAAATCTTAGAGGAAAACCTTCCTCAGTCTGCTTTCCAACAGGCAGTGGGAGATAAATTCACCTTTTAGCGAGACAATAACCTAAAACACAAGGTCAAATATATACCGGAGTTTCTTACCAAGACGACATTGAATGTTCCCGAGTGGCTTAGATACACTTTTGACTTAAATAATGTGCAAATATTGTACAATCCAGGTGTGCAAAGCTCTTAGAGACTTACCCAGAAAGACTCACAGCTGCAATCGATGCCAAATTTGCTTCTACAAAGTGTTGAATACTTATGTCAATTTGATATTTCTGTATCTTATTTTCAATACATTTCAAAAAACATGTTTTCACTTTGTCATTATCATGGGGTATTGTGTGTAGATGGGTGAGATTTGTATTTATTTAATCTGTTTTGAATTCAGGCTGTAACACAACAAATTGTGGAATAAGTCAAGGGGTATGAATACTTTTGGGAGGCACTGTAATGCCTATATGGGCCCTGATCAAAAGCAGTGCACTATATAGGGAATAGAGTGCAATTATTTACACATCCATACAGTACAGTAGTAGCAGCAGATGTAGGAGTGACTAACAGTCAGACGTATCGAGAATACTTTGCATGCTACATGTTGTATGTACATTCATTCACAGCAAAACAGTTTGTATATTCACAGTATGTGTGGGATGTCAGTCACTGAGAGTCCATAGTATAGCAGGGCCATTTCTTGCTTTAGGTCAAATCAATCTGTAGCCTATCTGAACAGATATGCTCCCTTGGATGGTATTTGGATATATCCTCAAATGATGGATCTCCCACAATGATGTCAATCCAATATTGGAGGAACGGTCCACTCCCTCAGGGCATTTTATCAATTTCCTCAAAATGGCTGTCACATTGACAGCTAGACAGAAAGTTCCAGTTCCAACTGTGTTTAGCGAGCCCTGGGAAGGGAAACCCTGTGGATGTCAGTCGTCAGACACTACTGACAGTCCCAGTCCTACACTAGTAGATAGACGCCATGTATCCTAGCCATGGCACCATCCCCAATGTGCTCTGAATGAGTATGCTCTGACTGGCCACACAGCTGATGTTTCCTTGCACTCTAAACAGACTAGCTAGCTAGAGCTCTGGCCTGGTGGTTACCTAGCAACACGTATGCCACTGGAGGATGGAGGACAGTGGCATACACCTCTGTCTTTTCCTTCGCCTGTTGCGGGGGAGAGGAAAGACAGAACATAAAAACAGCACAAACAAAACAAACGTGGTACAATGAAATAAACTGGAATCGATGCATGACAGCTCAGGGAGGCAATTGTCAGTTAATATAGAGTACTGTATGTGACAAGATGTGTGATTAAACAGACAAAACCTTTGTCAAAATAATATTCAACATTACTTCAAGCATGGATAGAAACACATCAAATTAAATAGTGTTCATTTTCAGTTACACTTAAAGCATGAATTAGTACATTCAGGAGCCATGATAATCAGCTTCACTTGTTTGTTTTGATTGTTCTGAAAAAGAAAAGCATGTAAGTTATTCAAATGATTGTCTCAATGCAATTTTCTATATACTGTAGATCAGTGGTTCCCAAACTTTTTATAGTCCTTTACCCCTTCAAACATTCAACATTCAGCTGTCAATACTTTGCCCCTTGATAACCAGTGCACTTCTGTATGTTGTAAAAGCGTTATATGGTCGATGCCCATACCATTGCATAGTGCAGAAAATACACAAGAGTTCAGGGGCCTTGCTTTAACAAAGTTAACCATTTTCACTGTAGTGTCCAAAACGTATTTCAAGCTGTCAGGCATTCCTTTGGCAGCAAGAGCCTCTCGGTGGATGCTGCATTGTACCCGAGTGGCGTCGGGAGCCACTGCTTGCACGCGCATTACCACTCCACTATGTCTCCCTGTCTTAGCTTTTGCGCCATCTTTACAGATACCAACACATCTTGACCACCAAAGTCCATTTGTGTCACAAAGCTGTCCAGTACTTTAAAAATATCCTCTCCTGTTGTCCTGATTTCCAGTGGTTTGCAGAAGAGGATGTCTTCCTTTATTGAACCCCCATACCAGGAGCTGACACATACCAGGAGCTGTGCCAGGCTCCTAGAATTCACTGGCTTGGATGCAAAGCAGTAATTATTTCAGAACATCTCCTGCCATGTCACTGATGCGTCGTGAAACAGTGTTGTTTGATGAAGACCTTGTCTGTATAGTTTTTTGGGCCTTTTCCCCCAGCATTGTCCCAGCCATATCTGGGGCAGCAGGAATGAAGTCCTCCACAATAGTATGGGGCTTGCCTGTCCTAGCCACTCGGTAGCTCACCATTTAAGATGCTTCTAGCCCCTTCTTATTAATGGTGTCTGTTGCTTTTATACATGTCTTAATACTTAAAAGTCATCTTAATTCTCGCTCAAAAAAACTCCTGTGGCTTATTTTTAAAATGGCCATGTTTTGTTTCTAAATGTCTTCGCAAGAGTGAAGGTTTAATCGAGTTGTGAGATAGTACTTTTGCACATATAACACACTGTGGCTACTCCCAATATAAGTGAACCTCAAACCAATGTAATTCTCATCTTATTTGTGCCTCTTTGATGGTCCAATGTCCCTGTCTGTTGTTCGGTGCTTTCCTAGGTAAGGGGGCAGTAGCTCTTCGGCTGCATCAGATTCACAACTGTCAGTGTCCATGCTAGCTGGGCTAACAACAAATGTAGAATTACTGATGCTAGCATTGGATGTGCTCGTGGAAGCAGAACAACTTGTCGTCGACAGGTGCAGGTGTAGTACTGCTGGTAGTAGCAGTACTACCAGTAGAGCTGGCACGTGTCTCTATGGACGAGGGCCTTACTCTTTTTAACCATTTATCAATTTTCGAGCAAACGGAATGAGCAGCAGCTACGTTTGGCTACATAGTGGAATTCCCGCGAGAGAGTAATGGTTAATGTGATTGGATGTTAATTATTTGACTAGGCTACCTGTATTTGACATTGTGTTGTTATTTCGCTTAACACTAGATGGTTAAATTTTATTTCTGACAGTGTAACGAGGCTACTCAGGCGATAAATAAACCTCACCCAAATATATAGCCAAGTTGGACTGTTTGAAAATGTGAAGAAAAATGTATTTTTTAAATGTATTTAAATAAAATGCAAAACACATTTTTATTTGGCGTACCCCCGACAGCATTGCCCCAGTTTGGGAATATCTGCTGTAGACTATACTTTTGGTAAAAAATATCTTAAATATCAGCATCTGTCACGCCCTGACCTGGGCGTGTGGGCGTGTTTCTATGTTTGGTTAGGTCAGGGTGTGAGTCGGGTGGAAAAGTCTATGTTTTCTATTTCTTTGTTTTTGGCCGTGTGTGTGTGTGTGTGTGTGTGTGTGTGTGTGTGTGTGTGTGTTGTGTGTGTGTTTCCCAATCAGAGGCAGCTGTCTATCGTTGTCTCTGATTGGGGATCACATATGAGTTGTCATTTTCCTTTTGGGTTTTGTGGGATCTTGTTTTCTGTTTAGTGTTTCTGCCTGACAGAACTGTGCGCTTTCGTTTTCACGTTTGTTATTTTGTTTGTGTGTTTTTTGAAATAAAATAATCATGAACACTTTGCACGCTGTGCTTTGGTCCACTCCTTTCGACGAGAGCCGTTACAGCATCAATGCTATGTTACACAGAACAACAAACTACCGTAATATATCAATAGAACCCAGGACAAACTGTGACATTGTCTGTATAGATTCAAACTGAAATACTTTTTACCTCTCAATAATAACATTATCTCATGGCCTCAAGTAGTTCTCTCATTCTCTCCCCCTCCCTCTCATCTCTCTCTCTCCTGGCGTTGGGTACTGTATGTTCCCTATCTCTACATTTATATAAGCTCCTTGAGGACAGCACTTCAGCTTTGCACTGACAAGCTTCCTAATTTGTCCGAGCATCTCAAGGGTACTGCCAAGTAAGCCCAGGCCATCAAATACTCCATTAATTTCAGTGGATTATGTAATGTGATTGAATTGGGTTACATAACAGCTAATAACAAAGCGGTGGACCTTGGTGGTAACACTGTTCCTAATAGGCTTAACAGGGTAGTAAGGGAGGTCAGGATTGGATAGATTCCATTCCCCCTGCAAAAGCATTTCATAGCTGAATAAACTTTTTTTTTAAATCAGGAAAAGGAACAGAAATCCCATCTCTGCAATTGCTTGGTGCATGGTGATAGCTTTGTTTTTCTACCATGACAGATGCCATTTTCTGTGATGGTGTCTGCTATATGTACTGTAGCACCACCATGGCAATGCGAAGGAGAGCGTCTCCCAGCGACATCTAGCCTGATGAGTAGCTTGAGAGTAAGACAGAGGGATAATGACGGAGGGAGAGAAAGAAAGAAATGGATTCACAATCACAATCTTGATAAAACACTTCCCTCGTGGACAGATAGCAACCACATACACACACACACAGACAGACACACGCAGGCACACACATACGCACACACGCAGTTGCTGTACACTGAGGAGCAACAATCCCCAGCTGGGGGTTATCAAATTGATATTCATAGTCCACTTCAGAACATCTTGAAGATATGACAGTAATGCTGAAGAAGAGCTTTTTCAATACAAAACAGAGTTTCCATTGCACATTGCAATGCTCCGAGCAGGGCGATAGTTACTTGGGCTGAATGCCCCAACATGTATTTCTTGGTCCTTCACTGTACATACTATACATCAAGAGAAACAGCAACACAGAGCTACTGCAGGTCATTAAAGAGTTCCCCCTCTTTCAACCTGCAGTCATACAAAAGAAAGGCTATGAAAATGTCTTTAGAAACTCGGCGAGGAGGAGAGGTCGCTAGGGGCCCAAGGTGTCATGGGCAACAGACAGTTCCAGGGAGCTATGGCAACAGCAGACTCATATAATAGCTAATCTGCATCAGGCTGCGACGCTGCAGAGAATAGAGAGAGATCAACACAACTACAGAGATATAGAGAATAGAAAGAATGGAGGGAGAGAGAGAGACAGATAATGGAGGTAGGATGAGAGGAAGGCTGGGAAGAGAGACCATCTTTAGAAAGGGTGTCCCATCTCACTCTGTCAACACCTCTGGCTGCTGGGAGTCTGAAGGACATTTCTCCTCCTCTATCCTCTTCATCATTAGTCCAACTCTACAACCCAGATGCAACTCCTCAAACCCAACCCAACGCCTCTCCACCTCAACCAAGTGTCCTTAGCTCCAGTCTGACCCCCACCTCCAGGAGGGTTAGTCAGGCCTACACGGCTGTGCTGCGACCCAGCAGAGGGAAGGCTGTGGGCAAGCCACAACTCTGCTCTAGCCCCCTGAGCCCCTGGAGCCCATGGATACTCCTCAGCCCTAGCTCTGGGTGTGTGTGAGTCCGGCCCTCGCGGGGCATGGTGACGGTGGCCTGGGCCTGCAGAGAGAGGGGCTCCGTGGGGAAGTTGTTGTGGTTGAGGTCCATTGTGGAGAGCAGGTGACCCAGGGAGTCCCAGCGTCGGGCGGTGGGCAGGCGGATCAAGGAGGAGTAGCCACGCTCAGAGAACACTGTGACAGGGGGAGTCTTGGAGGTCTCAGGCTCCTGCTGCTGCAGCCTGGAGGCCTGGGGGGTGAGCTTGGTGTAGGTGCCCCCCCGGCTGTCAGCCAGCACTTCACAGTAGGGAGGAGGGGGGTCCTCCATCAGAACAGCCTCCTCGTAGCAGGGGGGCTTCCCAAACACGTCCGTCTCTGGGGAGAAACAAACACTTGTATATTAGTTCCCCCTTTCCCATCGACACAGTAAGGGTTCCTGTGGACAGGGTTGTGTGGGAGATCATCATTGGTAAACTGACCGGCTATTACATAATGTTAATGTAACTCCTTCGACGCCTCAGTCAGCTCAAATGACTGACTTTACATCTGGAGTTACTGATACCACTGCCAAGTCCTACACTTACAGCTTTGCCTTTAAACTGTGAATCAACATAGGTTGAGCGGTGAGCATTCCATTGATTACTACAGTGGCCTACAGTAAAGGCTTCTTTGATGACTCAATTCTGACAGTTTTTTTATAGTGCTAAATTGCTTCACACACAAGCGTGCATGCGCACACACACACACACGCACGCACGCACGCACGCACGCACACACACACACACACACACACACACACACACACACACACACACACACACACACACACACACACACAGTGTGAAGAGAGATTAATGGGATATTTGTCTGACAGGAACACTCAAGCCACAAGTGGGAGGCTAATTTACTGATGTATTAAAGCACAATCATCTGTCTTCAATCCCTTTACAGCTCACAGAGAGAAAACCCAGAGAAACAGAAAAGGTGGGAGTAGAGGAGCGGGTAGATTTTTTCCACATTTTGTTATGTTACGTCCTTATTCTAAAATTGATTAAATAAAACATGTTCCTCATCAATCTACACACAATACCCAATAATGACAAAGTGAAAACAGGTTTTTAGAAATGTTGGCAAATGTATTACAAATAAAAAACAGAAATACCTTATTTACATAAGTATTCAGACCCTTTGCTTTCAGACTTTAAATTTTGCTCAGGTGCATCCTGTTTCCATTGATCATCCTTGAGCTGTCTCTACAACTTGATTGGAGTCCACCTGTGGTAAATTCAATTGATTGGACATGATATGGAAAGGCACACAACTGTCTATATAAGGTCCCACAATTGACAGTGCATGTTAGAGCAAAAACCAAGCCGTGAGGTTGAAGGAATTGTCCGTAGACAAGAAATTTCGCTACACCCGCAATACCGTCTGCTAAACACATGATTGTCTTAGAGCCTCTAACCACACCTAGTACTTCCTCTAGTGTTATCATTTCTCTAGTAATGTGTGGAAACCCAGCCTGGTAAAGGGAGAGGTACTTGTGTGCGCTTAGACATGGTCATAACATGGATAACATGGTTAATCATAAACTCCATTTCCCAGCCTCCATTTCTTTCAAAGCACACCCACAGTCTGCCTATACTACTATTTATTCCAGGCAGTGAGCGATACCACTTTGCACTTCAGTGTTTTTCCACTGGAAGAAATGTTGCTGCTCACTAAAAACACAACAACCAATTGATGTTGAGGATATAGAACATCTGATATGGAAATCCTCCACAGCATGTGTTGGAAGTGTCATCGTGGTGGCAGTAATGTTTAGATCTGCTGTCTGCGTATGTCTACATCTCCACAACCAATTACACCAATGTTGTTATGATCCCTTTTCCACCACATGTTCATAACGCCCTGCTCTGGCCTCCTTTGTAATATTAGCCCCAGCCTCTATATGTATAAATAAACACTAAGCAAGCTTCGATACAGTAACAACAGAGGCCCAGAGCACTGGAGCTATTTCCACTGGGAGATGAGAGGAATGTTTCATGGACCAGGTGGTCATGTTTGTTTCCCGTGTCAGCAATGCCTCTGGACAAAGAGAGGGCCAACAAGTGCAGAGGGGTGGCAGGGCTGTGGAGGGTGGTGAAAGGGGGGACACGGCTCAGGGACAGCCCAGAGCGGAGCCACCTCCCCTAAGGATATGATTGCTAATCTCAGCCTCAGTGGCCCTGGGGCCCACCACTGTCGCCAAGGACATGACGTAAGCACAGCAGCAGCTGCAGGGTGCAGGGTGGGAGGTATTATTGGAACATGCCCTCTCCAATGCTGCAGGCCGATGGATCTCAGCATGAGAAAATTGCAATTAAAAATGTAAATGAAGCTTGTTCAATTACATTTCTGAACACAAGCTGTGCCTTGAATATCAATCATTTTGTGGTCATTTTATTTCTTGGCGCTATGTCATTTGGGGGAGGGGATCCCGAGTGGCGGAGTGGTCAAAGGCACTGCATCTCAGTGCTAGAGGCATCACTAGAGACATCACTAGAGACCCTGGTTTGATTCCAGGCTGTATCACAACCAGCTGTGATTGGGAGTCCCATAGGGCGGCACACAATTGGCCCAGCGTCGTCTGGGTTTGACCAGGGTAGGCCGTCATTGTAAATAACAATTTGTTCCTAACTTACTTGCCTTTATAAATAAAAATCCAAATTTCCTTTCCCTTTATAAGCGGCTGTCTTCCCAATGAGCAGATTCCTCCTACTTTAAGGTGTTCACCTTAACCACCCTGTCCTGCTGCCCTGGTACTGAGTTCCTCTATCTGGCTTTTGTGCTTGCTCGCTCTCTGTCTATTTCAATGGCTAGCTTACCTTTCACTCCACTGACTGACTGCTATGCTGTTGGCGCCTACTAAATGTCGAGCTGCTAGCAGTCTGTCATTGCGCTGGCTGCTGTGCTGCTAACTCTGTCACCGCTCTGCCCACGCACTGCCTACTCTACAGCGCTAACTGTCACAATGTCACCCACAAAGGAACGCAGAAAGCTCTGATGAAAGCCTACAGCAAAACGCCTTTAGAGTCCCTGCTGTCACTGCTGTAGCTTGTAATGTACAGAAAACTGCAGGTGTCTTCTGGGTTATGCTCTTTGTATATTTATGTTGCGTTCATATTGAACTGGAAAGGGACAATATGTGAAAGCTGTCAAGAGTTGCATACACTCTTGGAGAAAAAGGTTCCTTATAGAACCAAAAAGGCTTCTATTGCTTGCTTCATATATGGAACCCCTAAAAGTTCTATATTGAATTATTTTATCTTTGATCAGAACCCTAGAGTTTCTTCTTGACTGAACTAAAATGGTTCCATATTGAACCCTGCATGGTGCCCTTTATGAATGACTACTACTATTGAATAGTAATATTTTGAGCTAAGACTATAATTATATTATCTATGAAATAATGGACAAAAGAGTACCAACATAGTTATTGGAATTTATTGTCATGATATGCTATCATAGTTTGGATATGCACTGGTGGCCAGGGAGGTATCTCTTTGTTTGAATGATGGCCCACATCAACTCTGGCTGACTTCTCTACAATACAATGCAATACAATATACTTTGTCCATTAGTTACAGTGAACAACAAAAATGTGGCTCCCATCTCAACTAGAGGTCGACCGATTATGATTTTTCAACGACGATACCGATACCGATTATTGGAGGACCAAAAAGGCCGATACCGATTAATTGGCCAATTTTTTTATTTATTTATTTGTAATAATGACAATTACAACAATACTGAATGAACACTTATTTTAACTTAATATAATACATCAATAAAATCAATTTAGCCTCAAGTAAATAATGAAACATGTTCAATTTGGTTTAAATAATGCAAAAACAAAGTGTTGGAGAAGAAAGTAAAAGTGCAATATGTGCTATGTAAGAAAGCTAACGTTTAAGTTCCTTGCTCAGAACATATGAAAGCTGGTGGTTACTTTTAACATGAGTCTTCAATATTCCCAGGTAAGAAGTTTTAGGTTGTAGTTATTATAGGAATTACAGGACTATTTCCCTCTATAACATTTGTATTTCATTAACCTTTGACTATTGGATGTTCTTATAGGCACTTTAGTGTTGCCAGTGTAACAGTATAGCTATCGTCCCTCTCTGGGCTCGAACCAGCAACACAACGACAACAGCCACCATCGAAGCAGCGTTACCCATGCAGAGCAAGGGAAACAACCACCTCAAGGCTCAGAGCGAGTGACGTTTGAAACGCTATTAGCGCGCGCTAACTAGCTAGCCATTTCACTTTGGTTACACCAGCCTCATCTCGGGAGTTGATAGGCTTGAAGTCATAAACATCACAATGCTTGACGCACAATGAAGAGCTGCTGGCAAAACGCACAAAAGTGCTGTTTGAATTAATGTTTACACGCCTGCTTCTGCCTACCCCCGCTCAGTCAGATACTTAGATACTTGTATGCTTGTATGCTCAGTCAGATTATATGCAACGCAGGACACGCTAGATAATATCTAGTAATATCATCAACCATGTGTAGTTAACTAGTGATTATGATTGATTGTTTTTTATAAGATAAGTTTAATGCTAGCTAGCAACTTACCTTGGCTTACTGCATTCGCGTAACAGGCAGTCTCCTTGTGGAGTGCAACGAGAGAGAGGCAGGACGTTATTGCGTTGGACTAGTTAACTGTAAGGTCGCAAGATTGGATCCCCCGAGCTGACAAGGTAAAAATCTGTCGTTCTGCCCCTGAACAAGGCAGTTAACCCACCGTTCCTAGGCCATCATTGAAAATAAGAATGTGTTCTTAACTGACTTGCCTAGTTAAATAAAGGTATAAAAAATACAAATAATCGACAAATCGGCGCCCAAAAATACCGATTTCCGACTTGAATGCAGCCCTAATTAATCGGCCATTCCGATTAATCGGTCGACCTCTAATCTCAACCCCCCCCCCCCCCCCTAATTGAGCTTCAGTCAATCTTACCCTCCACACCTGTTCCTGTTCCTGTGCAGCGGGCCAGTGTGTGTGTGTGTGTGTGTGTGTGTGTGTGTGTGTGTGTGCGTGCGTGCGTGCGTGTGATAGAATATTCTAGTAAAAAAGTAGTGTTACAGAATGAGTACCTTACCTTGTGGGGAGGCCCAGCTGCCCTGGGGGAGGGATCGGGGAATGTGCAGCGGTGGGGAGAGGGTCAGCGGGGGGCAGAACTGGAGGGGCTCTCTGGATGGAGGGTACCCAGCCAACCCCGCAGTGCCCAGGCACTCCAGTGACTCCATCTCCAGGGCCCTTAGACACTGCTCCCTCAGCCTCTCCTCCCTCCTCCTCTTCAGACGACGCTGGACAAAGCTACAGAAGCAGCACAGCATGACGATGAGAGCCCACACCAACCAGAACCCAGCGAAACAGGCCAGGAAGGTGTACGTGCCCTGGGACATCACCATGGTGATGAGGAACTAGTTGACTTGGAACTACCGAGGTGCGTGAAATGAGGAGCCAACTGGACTTGGGAAGATACGTTAAATCAAATAGCACTGGCTGCCACTGAGGAGACAAGGGAAAACATTCAAGAGAAAGATAGGGCTCCAGTCTCCTGAGGAGTTTGGTTGAATGTGTGGTCTTCTGTTGAGTTGTAATCCTCTTATATCAGTGTGACAGAACAGCCCTGATTCTGAGGACTGGGTGTCTAGTGTGCTTACACACACACACACACACACAACAACAGCACTGTCTCAGAGGCTCTTCTCTAGTCCAAAGGCCAGGTATTCTCAGTTGTTTTCCAGCTTGCAGGTCACTTCAAATCAGATATCCTGTTGTTCTTCAGAGGTAAAACAAGGTGATCTTCTACATTCTCACTCCAGTCTCACTGCAAAACTCATAGTCTAAATCACATCCACCGTCCAGGTATCCTGAAAAATCACCGCTTAGGAAACTCTTATCACAAAAAACACAGAGCACTACTCCTCCTTCCCACTGAGGTTGAGGGCCTGCTCCTCTCCTCACCAGGCAGACTGAGTGGGCCTTCTGAGGGGTGAGGCCTGGATAGGGGGTCAGGCAGAGCAGCGCCACGTGACGTGCCAGTCTGTCCCACAGCTGCCTCCTCCAGGTCACAGGGCCAGACCCAGGGGTTCCACACACTCACGCTGGGTTCCGCGAGGTTCCGAGGCGTTCCGAGTCCCCCCTCTGGTGCGCTGAACCCCAGACGATGGATTTTAGCACCTTTATGGAGTACTACTGACGTTACGCTGCTCAACAAACAGGGAGAGGAGAGAGGGTGGAGGGGACCATCATTATCAATTATGAAATAGGCAATATTTTCAAAACACGACGCTGGAATATCAGAAACATGGACACGGCCCTGTCTAGTAAATTATTTCAGCTGTTCAAACATCATTATGATGGTGACCTCAAAGGGTGAGTATCAGTTTCACACATCAGAGAGGATGGATCAGAACAGTACATAGATCTCTTTGGGAAAACAGGGCCCTTTATATGGGTGCTAAATGGGACCCAATCCTGCTAATCCTTACCAGATAGCTAGTGCGGAGCGTTTAACCAAAATGTTGGTTATTTTTTGTTTTTTTAAACAACTAATTAACCAATGTCGGTTCAATTATTTGAATTCCATTTCGTTTCGTTTTTTTCTGTGAGCTCGATGTGCACATCGCACAGTTTTTCTAGAGATAAAGCAGATCCAGCCTGAACTGTGCGATGTAGTAGAGGGTGTTTTAGTTTCCAACAGGCCAATATTCTAGATAGTTTAGTGCATAAAACGTGGTAATTAACTACAACTACAAGTTTCTTTTATGCCTTCTACTGAATAGAGAAGAATGCTTGATCATGAGGTGATATAGAAAGGAGCTGTTGCTTCGCGAGATGGCTCACATGGAAATACATGATCTAAGTGATTGATAGTTGATAGTTGATAGTTGATAGTTGGTATTCAGCAGTCATAAAAGTATGCCTTATTTATTTTTGTCAGACAGCACTGGCAGCAGCTCTATAGAGATGAGATGATGACTTGGAATGAAATTATAAAGTCATCAAATAAAACAAATGTAATATACACAACGACTTAAATATTTTCTTAAAGTAAAATCATGTGAATAAATTATGGTTAAGTGAGTGATAAGCAGTAATGGGCAGTCACTACCATCACGGGACTTTTGTTTTGTTCTGTGTTTTTACAGCTTTCAAACAACATAATGCATAGTGCACTTAATTTCATTTTTAAATAAACGGAATCCGTGATATTTAAAATATATATATATATATTGAACAGAAACTGAACCAACCTCAAAAATCACGAATTGCTAAGCACTTCAGCTAGCACATAACATTCTGAGAACCATATGGGGTTGTCCTATGCTTATTTTGCATACAACCTTCCCAAACCTATTAGCAACGGGTGTGACTGAAATAGCCAAATCCACTCATTTGAAGGGTTGTATATATAGTGTAGGTTCCCAATCTCCCAACCCCATAATTGTTATCAAGCCATTTCAGGCTATCAATCAAGATAGAGTAGCTTGTCCTACCATTTTAGCTAAGATAACCTGTTGAAAAATAGACATAGCTTTTACATAGAATTAGGAACAATGATTGTGGATCTAGATGGCAGGAAAAATGTGTTTCATGTGTTTGAAAAATTCTTCTACTTATGTGCCCCCACACACACCATCTTCATGTAGCCTACTTCAAGCCCCCTCTAAAATAATGGGTGCATGACGCCCCTGAAACAATACTTATTTCGCATGCGCACCTGATGAATGTCAGGTTGTGAGATACAGCTTCCATTTCCATAACATCTGATCATGAAAATGTGAATGCAACTCGTTGTTTACCTTTGCTGCCAGTGCGTCTCCTTGCGTCCTGATAGGTTATCCTGATGGACTGAACTCAGAGACAGTACTCGCCCCGTTCCATTGAAATGGCCTGAAATGGAGCTCACAGTTTATGACAGCAAGAGAAACAGGTGAACCAAGGTGTTTCGGATGTATTTATCAATAAAGTAAATACAGATATCATAAAGTATTTGTTCTGTTGCCTTGAGCGCAAATTACTTCCTCTCCATCCCCACAGCATGCAGCCATTCAGTGAGTGATGCTACGCCTCCGTTCCACGCGAACATCCTCTGGTTCCTTGGTATCGCCTTTCATGAACGACGAGCGGCAATTACGAGCGCTATTTTGTAATGAGGGCTCGAATAACGTAGTCTACATTCACCTTGGCAACCTGTCTCCTCCCTTTCTAGCTATCATATATTCAATCAATCTCCTCATTTCGCTCCATCGTAATCATCGTGACATTCAAGCGGTGTAGTTTATACGGCCACACAATCAATACAGATAGGGGTTTTCCAAGGACGTTAACTGAGAGGAGCGCAAATACTGTAGCCTGCTCAAGAAAAGGTTAGAATTCCTTTGATAGCAGGGCATGATTATCTCTCTTTTTTGCTTTCTCACATTTTCTTGCTGTGTCATTATCTTGCAAATGGTACACATTATATTATATATATTCGAATAGCATGCATCATAATACTTCAAAATATATCAAATGTAATCGATTTACATCCAGGTTCAACTGATCCTGTAACAGGCTGACTACACCGCCAGCTTTGCAAAATACATTTTGAAATCAATATTATTGAATTAATTGCACCCACACTGCTCGAGGCGCAAACTAGCGTCTGCGTTGCCAAGGGCTAACACGGATCCCAAACCGGCTGCGCGCGTGCGCATCGTGCGCCATCGTGCATAAATTGATTTTGTCCCCCCACACCAAATGCAGTCACCACAGGCAGGTTAAAATATCAAAACAAACTCTGAACCAATTGTATTAATTTTGGGACAGGTCGAAAAGCATTAAAAATTTATGGCAATTTAGCTAGTTAGCTTGCACTTGCTAGCTAATTTGTCCTGGGATATAGCATTGAGTTGTTATTTTACCTGAAATGCACAAGGTCCTCTACTCTGCCAATTAATCCACACATAAAACGGTCAACCAAATTGTTTCTAGTCATCTCTCTTCCTTCCAGGCTTTTTCTTCTCTTGACTTTATATTGCGATTGGCAACTTTTATAAATTAGATGCATTACCGCCACTGTCTTTCAGTCACCCACGTGGGTATAACCAATGAGGAGATGGCACGTGGGTACCTGCTTCTATAAACCCATGAGGAGATGGGAGAGGCAGGACCTGCAATGCGATCTGCGTCAGAAATAGAACTGATTTCTATTTTAGCCCTTGGCAACGCACATGCTCGTTGGTGCGCACGAGCAGTGTGGGTGCAATAATTGAATAACATAACAGATTGCTACATTTATTTTGCAACGTGAGCAGTGTGGTCAGCCTGTAAAATAGAAGTCACGCAGATTGTGCTGCAAGTCCTGCATGAAAGATTAATTGTCGGAGTAGAGGACCTTGTGCATTTCAGATAAAATAACTAGCTTTCCGACCTGTCCCCAAATTAATATAATTGGTTCAGAGTTTGTTTTGATATTTTAACCTGCGTGTCGTGATCGCGTTTGGTGTAGGGGGACAAAATACATTTATGCACGTGAGTTGCCGGTTTAGGTTCTGTGTAAGACAGCTCAAGGCTGATTGTGTATCTGCTCCAACAAATTAAATATTCAAGGTCCGCTTGTTGAGAAGAGAGCAGGAAACGCTTGACAACCAATTAGACATAATTTTTACACACTTTCACCGCTTGCCTCTTTTGTTCTCTATTGCTCCTCAAGCAAGGAGGGAGGCCGATGACATCACAGATTCCCATCAGAACAACTCCTTTTTTATTTAACTTGGCAAGTCAATTAAAAACAAATTGTTATTTACAATGACAGCCTACCCCGGCCAAACCCAGACGACACTGGGCCAATTGTGCGTCACCCTATGGGACTCCCAATCACAGCCGGATGTGATTCAGCCTAGATTCAAACCAGGGACTGTAGTGACACCTCTTGCACTGAGATGCAGTGCCTTAGACCGCTGCACCATTCAGGAGCCCATCCTTGAATGTCCTACTCCTTGAAGTTTGCAGTTGTGTCTAAAAAACACTATTTTGCTGAAAGCGTGTGTGTAGGCTACTTTACAGTATTTATACAATAAAAGTACAAATTAATCGCTGGAGGACATTTCCCTATTAGGAAAGAGAACATGCTCTGTCCAATGACTGTATGGCTTTGTTTTAGGATTGTGTACTTTAGGGAGTTTAAAGACAAAGATTGTGGATAATCTACCTTGAAAAAAAAAAAACTTGATATTGCCCATCTGCAATAATGGCACTGCTAACCTGTGTAACTAGCCATTGGAGATTTCCACTTTTGCTCACTGACAGAGAGAGCCAACCTGTCACATTGCTCACCATATCCACTCTCTCACAGTACAGCTATTGTGTGTTTATTGATCATTGTTTGACAATAGAGGGTTAGATTGAGAGGTAGACCACACAATACAGCCTCAATAGCCTCAGAACAATACAAAGAATCATCATTCAAATGTTATTCTTTGTCAATACAAGGGAAATCGTGTTGCCGTAAACTTCTGGCAAAGGGCGGAGGGGAGAGGAGGGTTTGACACGTTGTAGATGGCTCTCTTTCAGAGAGCTGTCTTTTCCCGTGGTCCTGTCAGAAACCAACCTCTGTGGCCTCTTTTCCTTCTCCCCCCCTCCACTCTTGGCAATCCAACATTTGATCTCCTAATAGTCTCCAGCTGTTCTGCAGTCCAAAGAGATACTATACACTAGAACTCTTGGCTTCTCCATCATACGATGCATTTGTTTCCCAAGAAGTGGACTCTTTTCCTAGCTCAATTGGACTATTTTCCTTGCCCCTGGCTACGTTCATTTGAGAAATGCTCACCCATATTTCAATGGGTCGTGTAGAGCTGGCTCTGAAACCTACATGTCAGAAAAGTCTCCAAGACTGTGTTACTGGGTAATTAATTATTAAGGTCATGAGAGAGAGATCATTCTACACAGCCTGCTAAACATTTGAGGTTGACTATGATTGAACATTGAATGTCAAACATTGAATCTTCAAAACGGTGAAAATCTTGACTGAAAACAACATTTTGTCAGATGGTCTGCTGTGCAAACTCAACTTTAAAAGCCCCTACACTCTTAGAAGAAAAGGTTCCAAAAGGGATCTTCGGGTCTCCAATGGAATTGACAACTTGTATTAATTTAGCAAATACAGTGTCCATATAAGGATACCCAGATTATATTTCATGTAAAGGATTTAAAGGATGTAAAGGATTCATGTAAAGCATGTAAAGGATTTATGCATTTCTTACAGGTACAGCTTTAGGCATTTCTTACAGGTACAGCTTTAGGCATTTCTTACAGGGACAGCTAGGATCTCTCCCCTGTTTAGTGTTCAGTGACTTATGTGTCAGACGAGATCTGTCTGTCACCTAGGCTGCCAAAGCACTGGACGACATATAATGAATATTCATTTACTTAGTGTCCTCTACCACATGTACTGTTGAATGGAATGACTAAGGCCAGAATTCAATCCAGTCATGCTTTGTGGGCAATTCAGCTTTTAAAGGCAATGTCCCCGCGTTCACAGAGACTGTATTCACAGTAAACGCTGCATATGTCGACTCATTTGGAAAATACCTTCATTTGGTGTATTGTCGACAAAGCATGATCGTATTGAATCCCTAAATCATTTTGGTCAGAAAGAGACATGTGTTGTTGTTGTTTGAAATGTACCTGGAGTAGACCGCTAGATTCCATTCCAGATCCTTTTATTCCAAAGTTGGGGAAACTGGCTACTATAGCAGTTTTAAAGCTCTGGACTAGCTTTCTGTGATTGGGTGACCTATCACTCTATATTTGGAATCTGTACAACATTATCACCATGAAACAATACAGACATTGCTATGACAACACTCACAGCGGAGGGATATTGTAAAAATGTAAAATGTATGCAAATGCACTGAATATAAAATGTATGCACGCATGACTAAGTCACTTTGGACAAAAGCGTCTGCTAAATGGCGTATAGTATTATATATATGATATATTCCAGTACAAAAGGCTGTGAACGATCTCTATCACTTCGCCTTTGTTTTTGTGCATTAAGAGATAACAAACACATCAGAGAGCATGCAGAGCCAAGAGTAAAGATCACTGGAGCCGCGGGATCATGAATACGCTGTACGTTGCCTCATGGTGCTTTAGTAATAGAAACGATATACAACAGTACTGTCGTTCTCTGTTTTGGTCTGCATTTGCATTGATTCCTCTCATCACTACAGGGGTAGCTAAATATAAACCCTGGCACACTAACATACTATTGTTCTGTGTTAGTGTTCATCTGAGAAGAAAGCACTGTCTCTTTTCCAAGTTGTGAAGTAAGCCAAGAGACATCTTGTTTCTAACAGTTTCTTCAGACAATTTGTTCCACATGCGAGCTGACTTTGTGTTTATAGGTCCCATGCCTAATTTGAACACACACACACAGGTGCGTGAACACACATACACACAGGAACATGCACACACACACATGCTCTTACTTAGCTCCTCTGTTGTTCACTTGTGAGGTGCACTGTGCTTGGCGTACATCAATGCCTCTCTTGTTTTTTAGGACCCTGGGCTCCTTGAAATGGTATTTTTGATCTGAGCTGAAAACATGTATTCTTCTTGTCGGCTCTGAGCTTCGCATTGCTGAGGGAAACCAAAGTTCACAGGAGAGACTTGACATTTTCTTAATAGAGGCCTCATTATAGGGGGATACTAAACCAATATAAGCAGTTCATAGATACTTTTGACAAGGCTTATAATGCATTAGGAACACATCATAATGCATTAGGAACACATCATAATGCATTAGGAACACATCATAATGCATTAGGAACACATCATAATGCATTAGGAACACATCATAATGCATTAGGAACACATCATAATGCATTAGGAACACATAATGCATTAGGAACACATCATAATGCATTAGGAACACATCATAATGCATTAGGAACACATCATAATGCATTAGGAACACATCATAATGCATTAGGAACACATCATAATGCATTAGGAACACATAATGCATTAGGAACACATCATAATGCATTAGGAACACATCATAATGCATTAGGAACACATAATGCATTAGGAACACATCATAATGCTTTTTACTGTAACTGTATGGCTTAAGTCAAGTGTTATCCAGTATTTTGTTAACACCAACATCTAAATCAGTACAGCACGTTCACAAGGAATCACGACCATCAGCTGCTGAGAGCTATAATTTGTTGCTTGATTCCCATGGGTTTGATAAAGGTGGGTAGTAAGCACGAATCAGGGTATAGTGCAACCGAGAGAATTCAAAAACACATTTAATCAAAAATAATGATAGTGTCCCATCTCATGTAGAATCACTAGAACGAACCATTAGAAGCTATCATTTGTCCCCTCATCATTCCCTGTGGTGTACTCAAGACCACGAACAAGATGTCGCCGAAAGACATGGTTGCCTTGTTTCTAGCACCTAGCCAACTTAGGTAGAATGGCACACCCCTTTTTCAAAAATGGCCTTTTTCCCTTTATCCAGATTACAACCTCTCAATTTCAGTTAATTGAAATGGTATATTTTTAAAATATCACCCTTTCTAAAACAAGCCTTACAAAGCTGGTTGCAATTCCAGTTTGATCCTCCAGAAAAGACAGAATAAATATTACAACAAATAATGTTTACATTCAAATATACTAATTGATTAAAAAAATAAAACATATTTGTTAATGAAATTATGAATATGAAAGGTGGAGTTATGCAGTGGTGGAAAAAGTACCCAATTGTCATACTTGAGTAAAAGTAAAGATACCTTAATAGAAAATGACTAAAGTAAAAGTGAAAGTCAACCAATAAAATCCTACTTGAGTAAAAGTCAAAAAGTATTTGGTTTTAAATATACTTAAGTATCAAAAGTAAATGTAATTGCAAAAATATACTTATGTATCAAAAGTAAAAGTAAATGTATAAATCATTTCAAATTCCTTATATTAAGCAAACCAGACAGCACAATTTTCTTGTTTTTTAAATTTACGGATAGCCAAGGGCACACTCCAACTGTAGGTGGGATGGACTGAGAGTAGCTGAGGGGTGGGTTTAAAAGCGCATGTTCTATAATAGTTATGACTGAAAACATGATGTACAATGTATAAGTACTATCTATCTAGATTTAAAGTACAGTGCATTCGGAAAGTATTCAGACCCCTTGACTTTTTCCACATTTTGTAAGTTAAAGCCTTATTCTAAAATTAATTAAATAGTTTTCTTACCTCAATCTTTTTTATTTTATTTATTTTATTTCACCTTTATTTAACCAGGTAAGCTTGTTGAGAACAAGTTCTCATTTACAACTGCGACCTGGCCAAGATAAAGCAAAGCAGTGCGACAGAAACAACAACACAAAGTTACAGTTGGAATAAACAACTGTACAGTCAATAACACAATAGAAAGAAAAAGAAAGTATATATACAGTGTGTGCAAATGGAGTGTGTGCAAATGGAGGCAAGGCAATAAATAGGCCATAGTAGCAAAGTAATTACAATGACAAATTAACACTGGAGTGATAGATGAGCAGATGATGAGCAGATGATGGTGTATAAGTAGTGATACTGGTGTGCAAAAGAGCAGCAAAGTAAATTAAAACAATATGGGGATGAGGTAGGTAAATTGAGTGGGCTATTTACAGATGGACTATAAAGCTGCAGCAATCGGTTAGCTGCTCAGATAGCTGATGTTTAAAGTTAGTGAGGGAAATGTAAGTCTCCAGCTTCAGCGATTTTTGCAATTCATTCCAGTCACTGGCAGCAGAGAACTGGAAAGAAAGGCAGCCAAAGGAGGTGTTGGCTTTGGGGATGACCAGTGAGATATACATACCATACCCCATAATAATAATGCAAAAACATGTTTTTGGACATTTTTGCTAATTTAAATAAAAAAAAATTAAAAAATGTGATATGATTTACATAAGTATTCAGACCCTTTACTCAGTACTTTGTTGATGCACCTTTGACTCCGATTACAGCCACGAGTCTTCTTGGGTACGATGCTACAAGCTTGGCACACCTGTATTTGGGGAGTTTCTCCAATTCTTCTCTGCAGTTCTTATCAAGAGCTCATCCCTCAAGGACACTCAGAGTCCCGAAGCCACTCCTGCGTTGTCTTGGCTGTGTGCTTAAGGTCATTGACCTGTTGGAAGGTAAACCTTCGCCCCAGTCTGAGGTTCTGAGCGCTCTGGAGCAGGTTTTCATCAAGGATCTCTCTGTACTTTGCTCCATTAATCTTTCCCTCGATCCTGGCTAGTCTGACAGTCCCTGCCATTGAAAAACATTCCCACAGCATGATGCTGCCACCACCATGCTTCACTGTAGGGATGGTGCCAGGTTTCCTTCAGATATGACGCTTGGGATTCAGGACAAAGAGTTCAATCTTGGTTTCATCAGACCAGAGAATCTTGATTCTCGTGGTCTACAAGTAATTTAGGTGCCTTTTGGCAAATTCCAAACAAATTGTCATGTGCCTTTTACTGAGGAGTGGCTTCCGCCTGGCCACTCTTCCATAAAGGCCTGATTGGTGGTGTTGCAGAGATGGTTGTCCTTCTGGAAGGTTCTCCCATCTCCACAGAGGAACTCTGGAGCTCTCTGAGTGACCATCGGGTTCTTGGTCACCTCACTGACCAAGGCCCTTCTCCCCTGATTGCACAGTTTGGCTGGTGGCCAGCTCTAGGAAGAGTATTGGTGGTTCCAAACTTCTTCTATTTAAGAATACTGGAGGCCACTGTGTTATTGGGGACCTTCAATGCTGCAGAAATGTTTTGGTACCCTTCCCCAGATCTGTGCCTCGACACAATTACGTCTCGGAGCTCTACACAAAACTGTCTCAGAGCTCTACGGACAATTCCTTTGACCTCATAGGGTTTGGTTTTTGCTCTGACATGCACTGTCAACTGTGTGACCTTATATAGACAGGTGTGTGCCTTTCCAAATCATGTCCAATCAATTGAATTTACCACAGGTGGACTCCAATCAATTTGTAGAAACATCTCAAGGATGATCAATGGGAACAGGATGCAACTGAGCTCCATTTCGAGTCTCATAGCAAAGGATCTGAATACTTATGTAAATAAGGTATTTCTGTTTTCAAATTTTTAATACATTTGCAAAAATTTCAAAAAAACTGTTCACTTTGTTAGTGTGGATTATTGTTAGTAGATTGATGAGGAAATTATTTAATACATTTTAGAATAATTCTGTAATGTAACAACATGTGGAAAAAGTCAAAGGGTCTGAATACTTTCCGAATGCACTGTACATTAAGAATATTTTGGAATATAAACAGACCATTTTCGTTTTTCTTAGAATAAAAACCTTACAGTGTTACAACAGTTTTAGTAAGTAACTAGCTACGGTCCAGTTACAGCTTCTTCTGAAACAAAAAAAAGTGTACTTTCTTGAGAGTGCGCACAGAACAGAGGAAGAGCAATTCTTTGTCACGTTGTTCGTAATAATGATGGTCGGACCAAGGCGCAGCGTACGTAGAGTTCCACATACTTTTAATGAATAAAGCGAAACTTAAGCAAAATACAAAACTATAAAGAACAAACGAACCGTGACGACAAATGCTGTGCTAACAGGCAACTAAACATAAACAATATCCCATCACCCACAGGTGGAAAAAATGATACTTAAGTATGATCCCCAATTAGAGACAATAACCAGCTGCCTCTAATTGGGAATCATACAAATCACCAACATAGAAAATCAAACCTAGAACCCCACATAGAACATATAAACTAGAACAAAAACCCCTAGTCACGCCCTGACCTACTCTACCATATAAAATACAGGTTTTCTATGGTCAGGATGTGACATTCTTACATTATTGTTCTAAATTCAATCACTCTCTTCTTCTTCATCCTCATCATTCAGTTCATTCATATTCATTGGTAATATGTTTTGTCACTCCGTTCAACAACTCCAAATCTCTTTTGCATGTGCTGCAAAGCGAACACTTGAAATAACATGATAAAGGTTCATTTAATAATCGAAAGGGAAAATGTGATTATTTATTAGCCTACTGGATATAAGTATTTTAGGCATATCATGTGAATTAGGCCTCATGTGAAATCATTGTCAAAAGCGCAAGAGGTACTATTGCATGACAAACAGGTGCAATAATATTTTTCTGCCCGTTTGGAAGTGTGAACAACACTAAATACATTTTAGGTAATGCCAGAGAGTCTGTTCTAATGGATTTTTTTGAAAGCCTTTCATGCAGCATACCAAAGTTTAAAAACAGCCCGATTTGTGAAATTGATTTATCCGACATTTTGCGGTTGCATGAGGCTTGGTGATGACAGAATCTGTAGGATATTAAACATACACTCAAATAAAATTAAATAAAATAAAATTATATTTGTCACATGTGCCGAATACAACAGGAACTTACAGTGAAATGTTTACTGACAAGCCCTTACCCAACAATGCAATTCAAGAAATCGAGTTATTTATATTTAGTAAATAAACTAAAGTTAAAAAAAAAAATTATATCAAAAAGTAACACAATAAATGTACATAACAATAAGGATAATAAATAGCAAGTAGCATCAGTGTAAAAACAAAAGAGGGGCCATTTGATTAGTTGTTCAGCAGTCTTATGGCTTGGGGGTAGAAGCTGTTAAGGAGCCTTTTGGTCGTAGACTTGGCGCTCTGGTACCGCTTGCTGTACAGTAGCAGAGAGAACAGTCTATGACTTGGGTGAAAATTTGACAATTTTTTGGGTCTTCCTCTGAAACCGTCTAGTATATACGTGTAGGTACTGGATGTCAGGAAGCTTTGCCCGAGCCTTATGGTCAGATGCCGAGCAGTTGCCATACCAGGCAGTGATGCAACCGGTCAGGATGCTCTCGATGGTGCAGATGTAGAACTTTTTGAGAATCTGGGGACCCATGTCAAATCTTTTCCGTCTCCTGAGGGGGAAAAGTGTTGTCATGCCCTCTTCACAACTGTCTTGGTGTGTTTGGATCATGATAGTTTGTTGGTGATGTGGACACCAAGGAACTTAAAACTCTCGAACCGCTCCACTTCAGTCCCATCGATGTTAATGGGGGCATGTTCGGCCCTCCTTTTCCTATAGTCCACGATCAGTTCCTTTGTCTTGCTAACATTGAGGCAGAGGTTGTTGTTCTGGCACTACACTGCCAGGTCTCTGACCTCCTCCCTATAGACTGTCTCATCATTGTTGGGGATCTGACCTACCACTGTTGTGTCATCAGTGGTGTTGGAGTCATTCTTGGACACACAGTCATGGGTGAACAGGGAGTACAGGAGGGGACTAAGCACGCACCCCCGAGGGGCCCCAGTCTTGAGGATCAGCGTGGCAGATGTGTTGTTGCCTACCATTACCATCCGGGAGCGGCCCGTAAGGAAGTCCAGAATGCAGTTTCAGAGGGAGGTGTTCAGTCCCAGGGTCCTTAGTTTAGTGATGAGCTTTGCGGGCCCTATGGTGTTGACCGCTGAGCTGTAGTCAATGAAAGCATTCTCACATAGGTGTTCCTTTTGTCCAGGTGGGAAAGTGCAGTGTGGAGTGAGATTGAGAGTAGGTTTAGGGTTTCTGGCATGATGGCGTTGAAGTGAGCCATGGCCAGCCTCTCCAAGCACTTCATGGCTACCGATGTGAGTGCTACGGGGCGGAAATCATTTAGGTAATAATTTAGGCAGGTTACCTTCACACAGGGACTATGGTGGTCTCTGTGAAACATGTAGGTATTACAGTGTCCGCCAGGGAGAGGTAGAAAATGTCAGTGAAGACACTTGCCAGTTGATCCGCGCATGCTTTGAGTACACGTCCTGGTAATCCGTCTGGCCCCGCGGCTTTGTGAATGTTGACCTGTTTAAAGGTCTTGATCACATCGACTACGCAGAGTGTGATCATACAGTCGTCCGGAACAGCTGGTGCTCTCATGAATGCTTCAGTGTTGCTTGCCTCGAAGCGAGCATAAAATACATTTTGCTCGTTTGGTAGGCTTGCGTCACTGAGCAGCTCACTGCTGGGTTTCCCTTTGTAGTCTGTAATAGTTTTCAAGCCCTGCCACATCCGAAGAGCGTCAGAGCCGGTGTAGTAGGATCTTTTGACGCTTTGCCTGTTTAATGGTTCGTCTGAGGGCATAGCAAGATTTCTTATAAGAGTCCGGATTAGTGTCCTGCTCCTTGAAAGCGGCAGCTCTAGCCTTTAGCTCAGTGCAGATGTTGCCAGTAATCCATGGCTTTTGATTGGGAAATGTACTTACAGTCACTGTGGGGATGAAGTCGTCGATGCACTTATTGATGAAGCCAGTGACTGAGGTGGTATACTCCTCAATGCCATTTGATGAATCCCGGAACATATTCCAGTCTGTGCTAGCAAAACAGTCCTGTAGCATAGAATCTGTGTCATCTGATCACTTCCGTATTGAGCGAGTCACTTGTACTTCCTGCTTTAGTTTTTGCTTGTCAGGAGGGTAGAATTATGGTCAGATTTGCCAAATGGAGGGCGAGGTAGAGCTTTGTATGCGTCTCTGTGTGTGGAGTAAAGGTGGTCTAGAGTTTTTTTTCTGGTTGCATGTGACATTCTGGCAAAAATGAGATAAAACGGATTCAAGTTTTCCTGCATTATAGTCCCCAGCCACTTGGAATGCCGCTTCTGGATGAGCATTTTCTTGTTTGCTTATGGCCTTATACAGCTTGTTGAGTGTGGTCTTAGTGTCAGCATCGGTTTGTGGTGGTAAATAGACTGCTACGAATAATATAGATGAGAACTTTCTTGGTAGATAGTGTGGTCTGCAGCTTATCATGAGGAATTCTACCTCAGTCGAGCAATACCTTGAGACTTCTTTAATATTAGACATCCCGCACCAGCAGTTGTACAAATGGACACACAACCCCGCTCCTCTTACCAGACGTAGCTGCTCTGTCCTGCTGAAACACAGAGAAGCCAGCCAGCTCTATATTATCCATGTTGTCGTTCAGCCAAGTCTTGGTGAAACATATATTACAGTTTTTAATATCCCGTTGGTAGGATAGTCTTAATCACAGATTATCCAGTTTGTTTTCCAATAATACCAAGTGTAGTGGTGGTTTACCTTCTCGTCTGCAAATTCTTACAACACACTACGCCCTCCACCCCCTTTTTCTCCGTATTTTCTTTACGTTGATGGTGGGGATTTGGGCCTTGTCTCGACAAAGCAGTATTCCCTTCGCGTCGGACTCATTAAAGAAAAAAATCTTCATCCAGTTCGAGGTGAGTAATGTTCTGTTCTGATGTCCAGAAGCTCTTTTTGGTCAAAAGAGATGGTAGCAGCAACATTATGTACAAAATGAGTTACAAACAATGCAAAAAAAACTAGCAAAATAGCACAAATTCATTTCACTTATGGCCTTATACAGCTTTTTTGCTTATGGCCTCAGCGAGTTGTATAAGGCCATAAGCAAACAAGAAAATGCTCATCCGGAAGCGGCGCTCCTAGTGGCCGGGGTCTTTAATCCGGGCGCTTATAAGAATATAGGCAACAGAAGCAAGAACAGAAGTATAAGGCTGAGTGACTCACTCATTCCAGGCTTTCATTTAAAATAAGTTATATTATAATGCAGGGTTAAAGACACATTCTTTCTGAATGTCTTTAGCATGCAGTCTCTCCTCTCGCTACAGCTAATAATTATGTAGATTAATATATTTGTAAGGGTTGATGCATTTTTTGTTAGGGCAAATCTGGTCTGTGATATTGAGTTAGAGATGTAAAACTTTAGAGTACTTAAGCCTTGAATACATTGCAAGTTTGCTCTTTTTTGACCATTGGGCTACAATAGGACTCAACTCAGCAGCATCTATCAGTAGTCTAAACTATGGCACAAATTGTGGGATTTTAGGATCCTAGGAAAAATAGGATACTTGTGCCTTACAGTCAATTACATAAACGAAGAGTGGATGTTATCCATCACACAGTGGGAAAGTGCAGCTCAAAACTACAGATAACAGACAACAGCTGTTGTGAAACAATACTTGTGGTTCTTCCTCTATCGCTTCAAGAGGCCTACTGTCCTCCTGGTAATTGTGTGGTTTCAAAGGATAAAGCATCACCTACAGATGGATGTGTGGTTTCAGAGAGAAGCCAGCTGCGAGCCTACAAAAAAATCTAAACACCTGTTTTTGCTTTGTCATTATGGGGTATTGTGTGTAGATTGATGAGGGAATAAAATAAAAAATAAAAAAATCTGAATAAGGCTGTAACGTAATAAAATGTCGAAAAAGTAAAGCGGTCTGAATACTTTCCGAATGCAATGTAAATTAATATCACCCTGTAGCACTCACTCCTGAGCAAGGCAGTTAACCCACTGTTCCCCGGACGCCAAAGACATGGATGTCGATTAAGGCAGCCCCCTGCACCTCTATGATTCAGAGGTGTTGGGTTAAATATGGAAGACACATTTCAGTTCAAGGCATTCAGTTGTACAACTAACTAAGTTAAGGATCATATCTCTTCCATCTTACCTGATAACTTAGACCCACTACAATTTGCATACCGCCCCAACAGATCAACGGATGAAGCAGACGTAATCGCCATTGCGCTGTGCACTGCCCTATCCCATCTGGAGAAGGAATACCTATCATAGTGCCCTCCAAGCTCATCACTTAGCTTGGGGCCCTGGGTCTGAACCCCGCCCTGTGAACCTGGGTCCTGGACTTCCTGACGGGCCGACCCCAAGTGGTGAAGGTAGGCAACAACACCACCGCCACACTGAACCTCAACACAGGAGCCCCACAAGGGTGCGTGTACAGCCCCCTCCTGTACTCCCTGTCCACCCATTACTGTGTGGCCACGCACGTCTCCAACTCAATCATCAAGTTTGCAGACGACACAACAGTGGTAGGTCTGATTACCTGCAATGACGAGACAGCCTATAGGGAGGAGGTGAGGGACCTGGTGGAGTGGTGCCAGGAAAATAGCCAGTCACTCAACGTCAACAAAATTAAGGAGCTGATCGTGGACTTCAGAAGACAGCAGAGAGAGCACGCCCCCATCCACATCGATGGGGCCACAGTGGATAGGGTGAAAGCTTCAAGTTCCTCGGTGTGCACATCACTGACAACCTGAAATGGTCCATTCACACAGACAGTGTGGTGAAGAAAGGCAAAGGGGGATACCTAGTCAGTTGTACAACTGAATGCCTTCAACTGAAATGTGTCTTCGGCATTTAACCCAACCCCTCTGAATCAAAAAGGCACAATAGCGACCACTTCAACCACAGGAGGCTGAATTTTTTGGGGCTTGGCCCCTAAGACCCTCACAAAATTCTACAGATGCTCAACTGTATCACTGCCTGGTACGGCAATTGCACTGTCCTCAACCGCAGAGCTCTCCAGAGGGTGGTGCGGTCAGCCCAACGCATCACCGGGGGCACACTGCCTGCCTTCCAGTGTCAGGCTGAGATGAAGGAAACCCATTTCCCACACATTGAGGAGGAGTGATATTTTCATTTCACAGCAGGGGTTAACCATTATGCGTGTGGGAAATCACAGTGCTATGTGACCTTCGCCTGACTAAACATCCATAAAGTGTCCACGCAGCAAACTAGCGACACAGGATATTCCCTATGGGGAATAGGAGAATGTGGCTTGTATGTGTGTGTCTGTGTGTGTGTGACTAACGTGACCTAGTGAGTGAGAGCAATAAAACATGTAACTTCCCAGTCAGAGACGCTGATCATGTGCTCACTGGCGTGACATCAAAGTCATTATAACTGTCCATTGTGATTGGTTGTTGTGACTGAGTGTGACTGTGACACGTGGCACGTGGAGGTGTAATTCAGATAGATACTATCAGTGACACAGCAGCATCAGGGAGGCCAGGCCGGGGCACAATGCAAAGCATTGTGTCGTGACGTTGGGTCCTGCTCACTCTCTCTCCTCCTGAACTTTATTCATGGGTATTTCCCTGGAAGTTGACTCAGGTGAGGTTCTAATTTCCCAGTAAATGGAGAATACCTCAGGGCACAACATGCGGTCTTCCCGAATGGCACCCTATTACCTATTTAGTGCATTACTTTTGACCAGGGCCCATAGGGTAGGGGCCACTTGGGACGCAGTCATAGAGAGTGACTCAGAAGGCTAATGAAATGTAGTGTCTCTTCCATAGAAATGTAACGCTCATTGGTTTTAGTTTCTTATTATTTATTGGTTGCAAAGAGACTTGATGCACACTAAGTGAATCACACTAAGTGATATAGTCTGAAGAAGAGTCGCCACCTAGATACATAGGTCTCTAAGACAATCCCTAGCCTTGCCCCATCCACATGATGGAACACTGTTGGTTTCGGCAGCCCTCCATGGCCTTGGTTAACGCACAGACACCAAATATCAGTGTGAGCCATAACCAGCTCTCTTATCACCCTGATAGGAGGGTGATAAGGGTATGTGTTTCTCATGTGTTGTTGTACCTAATCAAAAACCCTGGATGAACGGAGATATCCGTACAACGCTGCGAGCCCGTACCGCAGCGGTCAATGTCAGCAGAACAAACTCTGATGTCTCGGTGTAATACTATCGCTGCACCATCAAGAGTGTGGTTGCATCACGGACTGGTACGGGAATAGTTCCATCCACAACCACAAGGTCCTCCAGAGGGTGGTGAAGTACATCACTGGGACCGTGCTACCACCCATCCAGGAAGGCACGCAGCATCTTCAAGGACCCCACACACCCGAGCCATGAGCTGTTTTCTCTCTTATTGTAGGGCAGACGGTATTGGAGAAGTCTGCTACCAACAGGCTCAGAGACCATTTCTATCTACAAGCCATCAGACTGCTGAAAACTTGAACTGGACTGACCACCTGCTTGGATTCTGTGCACCTTAGCACACATGCACTCACTCAAGCACCCACCCACACAGACATAGAGACATACAATACATGATCAAAAGTATGTGGACACCTGCTCGTCGAACATCTCATTCCAGTTGCAGATAGCACAATGCAGATTAATGAAACATTTAAGTGTGACAAATGTGCAAAAAATTAAGAAATCAGGAAGGGGGCAAATACTTTTTCACAGCACTGTAGGTGATACAGATGAACGTGATTGAATGGAGACAAACATTTGAATTAAAAGGGTTTGTTCAAAAACGTTGTTCAAATGCTGTAAAATCTTTAAGGTCTCTATACCTGAAGGGACTGCAGCTGTGCCTAACTATGGGTTTTTGCTGTGCTCTACATCATCATAGTCATCTGCTCTAATCACTGACTGACTGACTTCACACATAAACCTTCAACCGTTGAGGGGGGAGGAGAGTTGGGAGACGGGATAGATAGGGGTGGTTCTGGTGTTATACTGTATGCTTCAGGGTTGTTGTGGAGAGAGAAATAGAGAGACTAAGAGAGAGAGAGTGATTAAGTGGATAGAGGGGCGCCAATCACACACTCCCAATCAGCCAATGTCTAAGTAAAAACAATACATTCAACGTCCTTGATGATCCACAACTGGGAGAGAAAAAGACAAAAACATTGTATTGCATAGGCTGTCTCTCTCTCTCTCTCTCTCTCTCTCTCTTTCTTTCTTTCTCTCATGATGCGTACAACACGAGCAACACCCCAGCCTACCCTGATGATACATTCATGCCATAAAGACAGTCTGCACCAGGCCTCCTTTCAATATTAAAAAACAGAAGTCTATTTCAAGCATTTATTTATTTTAGATCCCTCTTACAGAGGGTTGCCTGGCAACAGTGGGAGGCTGGTGAGGAGTGAGAGAGAGGAAAAAGAGAGAGGTGTGAGGGAGGGAGGGGCACAGATGATGGTTTGGAGAAGAGGAGAGCCAGACAGATGAAGGCTTTATCAGTACTGTATTGGTGAAAATAAGTGCTGGGACAGAGAGACTCTCTGGTAGAATAGCATGCAGTGATGTGGGAGCTACACAATACACATCATGATCCTACGGGGAGAAATGGTTCAAATGGACGGTGGGTACCAACACCTGAGCAGCCTGACGCTTATTATGTCAGGTGATGCACCTGCGGCACCAATGAAGTGCAGCTTTACTCCAAATTAATTATCCCTCCAACTTTTCTCGAAAATCTGATGCCCAAATGAATGCATGTGCAGCGGAGGTCATTTGCAATCCCGCTCTCGTGATTGGTAGCCCTACCTGAGATTCATAAGCCCAATAGCTGCCCTCAGATCAGAGTGATTTTCCTTTGGTCTAATGGTTAAAACTTAATTTTGGTTCTCGAGCGAGAGCTACCGGTTACAAATCCCACCTGTCACACAGGCAACTGTCATCTACACTGAACAAAAATATAACGAGACATGTAAAGTGTTGGTCCCATGTTTCATGTGCTGGAATAAAAGATCCCAGAAATTGTCCATATGCACAAAAAGCTGTCAAATTTTGTGCAGAAATGTGTTTACATCACTGTTAGTGAGCATTTCTCCTTTGCCAAGATAATCCATCCACATGACAGGTGGGGCATATCAAGAAGCTGATTAAACAGCATGATCATTATACAGGTGCACCTTGTGCTGGGGACAATAAAAGGCCACTCTACAATATGCTGTTTTGTCATACAACAGTGCCTCAGATGTCTTAAGCTTTGAGGAAGCATGCAATTGGCATGCTGACTGCAGGAATTTATGTCTGTAATAAAGCACTTATGTAGGGAAAAATGTATTCTGAATGGCTGGACCTGGTTCCCCAGTGGGTGGGCCTATGCACTCCCACTGGGGAGCCAGGTCCAGCCATGATTGCGCCCCTGCCCAGCCATGTGAAATCCATAGATTAGGGCCTAATGAATGTATTTGGATTGACTGATTTCCTTACATGAACTGTAACTGAGTAAAATCGTTGAAATTGTTGCATGTTGGATTAATATTTTTGTTTGTTTGCAAGATTGAATTACACAAGACACGCCAAAGCTAAACAAAACAAGTTTTATTGAAGTAAAATACTTTGTTACATGGAGGTCCAGTTTGACTGGCCATGACTAATGTACATTTTCACAGGCACCTACGGAGACGGGTTAGAGGCAGACAGTACGAGTTGATAGAACGGAAAGAGAGAGAGAACAAAAGAGCTCAAACAAACATCACATCAGAGTGATACATAGCATGTACATGGCACATGTTCACGTCTTCCTCATTATTATCGTCAACGAGTCCACTTTCATCATTATCAACATATGATCTTGATCATCATCATTATCCTCTCGGTTGCTTCCATTTGGCATGTAAACACAGTAGGACAACAGAGACCTAGGTACTGGTCTCTAGTGACACACAGTACGACATTTGGTCTTGCAGAAGACAGTGTGGGAAGGCAATGGAGTCAGAGGAAGTTAACACGAATAAAGTCTCCAACCTTCCTGAGCTCAGGGAGGTATCACACATGCAACGTAACAAAAGTGGGGAAGTGGACTTAGATACAATAGATCAGACAAAGAATAATAAGGGCTTGATTTAATATGGTATTTAAAGGATATACAGTGGGGCAAAAAAGTATTTAGTCAGCCACCAATTGTGCAAGTTCTCCCACTTAAAAAGATGAGAGAGGCCTGTAATTTTCATCATAGGTACACTTCAACTATGACAGACAAAACGAGAAAAGAAATCCAGAAAATCACATTGTAGGATTTTTAATGAATTTATTTGCAAATTATGGTGGAAAATAAGTATTTGGTCACCTACAAACAAGCAAGATTTATTGCTCTCACAGACCTGTAACTTCTTCTTTAAGAGGCTCCTCTGTCCTCCACTCGTTACCTGTATTAATGGCACCTGTTTGAACTTGTTATCAGTATAAAAGACACCTGTCCAAAACCTCAAACAGTCACACTCCAAACTCCACTAGGGCCAAGACCAAAGAGCTGTCAAAGGACATCAGAAACAAATTGTAGACCTGCACCAGGCTGGGAAGACTGAATCTGCAATAGGTAAGCAGCTTGGTTTGAAGAAATCAACTGTCGGAGCAATTATTAGGAAATGGAAGACATACAAGACCACTGATAATCTCCCTCGATCTGGGGCTCCACGCAAGATCTCACCCTGTGGGGTCAAAATGATCACAAGAACGGTGAGCAAAAATCCCAGAACCACACGGGGGGACCTAGTGAATGACCTGCAGAGAGCTGGGACCAAAGTAACAAAGCCTATCATCAGTAACACACTACGCCGCCAGGGACTCAAATCCTGCAGTACCAGACGTGTCTCCCTGCTTAAGCCAGTACATGTCCATGCCCGTCTGAAGTTTGCTAGAGGGCATTTGGATGATCCAGAAAAAGATTGGGAGAATGTCATATGCTCAGATGAAACCAAAATATAACTCTTTGGTAAAAAATCAACTTGTCGTGTTTGGAGGACAAAGAATGCTGAGTTGCATCCAAAGAACACCATATCTACTGTGAAGCATGGGGGTGGAAACATCATGCATTGGGGCTGTTTTTCTGCAAAGGGACCAGGACGACTGTAAAGGAAAGAATGAATGGGGCCATGTATCGTGAGATTTTGAGTGAAAACCTCCTTCCATCAGCAAGGGTATTGAAGATGAAACGTGGCTGGGTCTTTCAGCATGACAATGACCCCAAACACACTGCCCGGTCAACGAAGGAGTGGCTTCGTAAGAAGCATTTCAAGGTCCTGGAGTGGCCTAGCCAGTCTCCAGATCTCAACCCCATAGAAAATCTTTGGAGGGAGTTGAAAGTCCGTGTTGCCCAGCAACAGCCCCAAAACATCACTGCTCTAGAGGAGATCTGCATGGAGGAATGGGCCAAAATACCAGCAACAGTGTGTGAAAACCTTGTGAAGACTTACAGAAAACGTTTGGCCTCTGTCATTGCCAACAAAGGGTATATAACAAAGTATTGAGATAAACTTTTGTTATTGACCAAATACTTATTTTCCACCATAATTTGCAAATAAATTCATTAAAAATCCTACAATGTGATTTTCTGATTTCTCATTTTGTCTGTCATAGTTGAAGTGTACCTATGGTGAAAATTACAGGCCTCTCATCTTTTTAAGTGGGAGAACTTGCACAATTGGTGGCTGACTAAATACTTTTTTGCCCCACTGTATGGACTTTCAGATACTTTTTTCCCCCTCCACCTCATTCTCAAACATGTTCTCCAAGGGAAGTGTAACACAAAGTGTGCCTCCAAGGTGTGAGGGCTTAGTGCAGTCTGAACATAGTTGGCAAAATGTCAAGCGTATGGCAACACACCAAAAACATTTACAGAACACAGAACACTGAAAGCAGTTTGGAAGCGAACACAGATAAAAACATTGAGCACATGATAAAAAAATAAATAACTGAAATAAAATGTAGAAGTATTGTACAGGTAGATAAAGATGGCAGGATAATGTTAGGAAGGAAGCACCTTACTAAAGACATGACCAGTTTTACTGCCTAGCATTAGCATAGCCTAGCATTTCAGTTCAGCACATGGTGCACCAAATAGCTTTTTACAGCTGCTGTAGCTCACCAGAAAGGCTTGTAGAATCACAGAAGGTGTGTAATAATAATAACAAACACACAGATAAATATTAAAAGCATAAGTAAATGTCCCTGAACCCTTTGAAGTCAAAGTAACACACGAACTGGACAAGGCCATGACTTGACTGTCTGGCACTAACAGACGTTAACGGCCATTTTCACTTCACAGATAGTCTTTTCACATAGGGAACAGCGCTATAGTATTTAACTGACATTCCAAACTTTGAACAAGCATATCTCCTGTCCCGTTTGAGCTTGAATTGTTGTTACTAATTGGCCCAAGGGGGTGCAGCATCATTAGTGGGGACAACATGTTTAACGTTGCCTTGTTTTGATTTACATTTGATTGAGTTGTGAAATGACATGATTTCAATGAGAAATCAACAAAAAAATTCACCATGTCAGAGATTAAAAGTTGGGTGAAAAAAAGTACAGAATTCCCTGACGTTGCTGACTTCTTGCAAATCCAATCAGTTTCCACGGTGATTCAACGTCATCACATAGATTTCTTTGTTGTTGTTGAATTCAGTTATTGCCCAGTGGGTCTATTCCATTTTATACAGAGTTAAAAATCAAGTATATGTTTGGTAAATTGAACTGTTCTCATACCCACTGTCAAAATCTGTTGCTTTGTGCTCTCCTGTTGGGCTTGGAATACTAACAGAGATTTAGACATCCTCCTGATGTTCCGAGAACGTTCCAAGAACTCCCTTGTACAGTAGCACGTTCACTCATCATGACCAGGACAGAGCCCAGTGCAGTGTTTCTCAAACTAGATCCTGGGGATCCCAAGGCATTCTCGTATGGGTTTTTGCCCTTCCACTACACAGCTGATTCAAATAATCAACGAATCATCAAGCTTTGATTATTTGAATCAGCTGTGTAATGCTAGGGCAAAAACCAAAACATGTAACCCCGCTGGTCCCAGGACAGAGTTTATGAAACACTGGTCTAGTGGTTATGGTAAAATATGGACACACACAAAACATCAGTGCATTGCAAGAAGAAAGTGTCAGAGGTGTGACATGGATGCAGACAGACAGAGAGGCCCTCCCTCCTCTCTCAATGTGCAAACCTGACTCAGGAGCACATTGTAAAGAAAAGTCATAATAATCTGACTAGAAGTCCTGCCTTAGTATCACAGTGGAGCTGTTGTTGTTGTGGTTTTAACTTGACACCGGTTAAAAAAAGTCATATTGCTAAATAAACAAAAGTAGCATAACTTTACACAGTACAGTACGGTATTGACTGGAATGTAGGCAAGTTTATCTGAGAATCACACACAATAAAACAACATTTCAATGAGAGATGGGGATGGTAAGAGAAGTTTTGGAAGTCTCTTTCACTTCCGTTGGGAGTGCCGAGGTTTCCATGGAGATGGCTTAACCTCTCCGTAACCTCTCCCTTCCCCTTTGATCCCTCTTCCTCAGTCTGATAGTCTCTGGTCAGGAGGGTTCAGCGGGGGATACCATAGTCTGTCAGGGAGCTCAGTCCTATTATAGTCCCACATCCACAAGGAGAATCCCACTGAGTGACATAATGCACAGACACACATCAGCATGGCAAAGGAACACATGAGGTACAACAGCGGCAGAGGAGACAGGAAAGAGAGAGAGAGAGAGGCAGCATGGTCTGAAGCACCTTGAATGGGAAGGACTTAATTATTCAAATATTTTGAGGATTAAAACAAACCAGTTTGGTCATAAGTGCACCGCTAAATTAAACTCAGGAGCTCTGTGACAAAAGTGTAGCAATCTAGAGGATGCCATGGTAGAGGAAACTCCAAGGCTATTCTCGGCTATCCACGTGTTACGAAAAGGTCCCTTTTGGCAATTGAATTACTGTACTATAACGCAGGGCGTTTTTAGAAAATTCCCTTCTCTAGCTCATAATGTGGTTGGGAACTAACATGCTTTTTACCTAAACCCAGATTCTTAGGAAGACACATTTAGGACTTTAGAGGTCACATATATGGTACACTTCTTTGCACTTGTGCACTTACATATGCATCATATCTATTTGGCTTACATCAAATGTCTCTAGATAGAACCCTAAAATGTACATATCACCTCATACTAAGAGTTCACCTCAGTCTTCAATTGCCTTTTAAGCCTACGCTTCACACAAATATCCTAATTTGATTGTCTAGAATTGCACGAAGTAAATATTAATAATATATATTTTGAATATAAAATTTAAATTGTTCGCAATCTGAGCCCAGTCGCCACTTTTTATAAGACAAAGACAAGAGGCCTGCGATATCGGCTGAGAACAACATCAACAAATGAGATGTGGGGGTGACAGTATGGTCACAGCTGTTGTTGCCATGCATGAAAATGTGGACGGATTCTGAATCATGATTACATTTAAATAACATGGACTTTATGGCTATATATTGAAAATATACATGCCAATATTTATATAGAACTATCTTAAAAATACAAATGTGCAAAATTTGTAAACAAATGAGATCCTCTGTGAGGCTGGGATGAGGGTGCTCAGTCACAGCCTGGTGGGCTCCTCATCACTGTCGCTGCAGTTTCCACAGCAGTCCTGACAGAGGGCGACAGAGAGCAGGCAATTATCAGGAGGCCCAAAGATAAGTTAATGAGGACAAGTATTGATAAGGAGACAGGAAACCATAATGTAAGCTTCAGGAGCATGATCTGACAATTCATCTCGATGGTTGTACAGTCGTCTCAAATAAAACTGTTACTCTGGACCCTGATCACTCTTGACGAACATATCAAGAATATTTCCATATTCCTAACATTGCAAAAATCTGAAACTTTTTGTCCAAAAATAATGCAGAAAAGCTAAGCCATGCTTCTGTCACTTATAGGTTAGACTACTGCAATGCTCTACTCTCCAGGCTACCTGGATAAAACACTAAATAAACTTCAGTTAGTGCTAAACACAGATACTAGAATCTTGACTAGAACCAAACATTAGCTCATAATACTCCAGTGCTAGCTTCTCTACACTGGCTTCCTGTTAAGGCAAGGGCTGATTTCAAGGTTTTACTGCTAACCTACAAAGCTTTACATGGACTGGCTCCTATCCATCTCTCCAATTTGGTCCTGCCGTACATACCTACACGTACGCTACGGTCACAAGACGCAGGCCTCATTATCCCTAGGATTTCTAAGTAAACAGCTGAAGGCAGGGTTTTCTCCTATAGAGCTCAATTGTTATGGAATTATCTGCCTATCCATGTGAGACCGAGACTCGTTCTCGACCTTTCAGTCTTTACTGAATACTCATCTATTCAGTAGGTCCTATGATTGAGTGTAATCTGTCCCAGGTGTGCAAAGGTGAACGGCAAGGCTCTGGAGTGACGAACCGCCCTGCTGTCTCTGCCTTGCCAGCTCCCCTCTCTCCACTGCGATTCTCTGCCTCTGACCTATTACGGGGGCTGCGTCACTGGTTTACGAGTGCTCTTCCATGCCATCCCTAGGAGGGGTGCATCACGTCGTGCCAGGCTTTTTCCTCTATACTCGACTTGAGTGGTTGAGTAACTGACGTGATCTTCCCGTCGGGTTTTGCGCCCCCTCGGGCTCGTGCAGTTGTGGAGATCTTCGTAGGCTATACTCAGCCTTGTCTCAGGGTAATAAGTTGGTGATCTGTTGATATCCCTCTATTGGTGTGGGGGCTGTGCTTTGGCAAAGTTGGCGGGGTTATATCCAGCCTGGTTGGCCTTGTCCGAAGGTATCTTCGGACAGGGACACAGTGACAGCCTCCAGTATCTATGCTGCAATAGTCTATGTCTTATCTGGTGTCCTGTGTGAATGTATGTACGCTCTTTCCCTCTTCTCTTCTGTGTGACACACACAATGCTGATGTTCTAGGTTTAATAAGGTTGATGATCTAACCTGTCTCCCAAAAAGCCTCTGTAGCAGCCCCTGTTTAGGAGCAGGCGAGGGCTGTCCTCTCCAGTCCAGGTCCGGGGGAACTGTCCCATCCGTCTGGAACACGTTGAGCTCCTGAAAGCACTCGGACTCAATCATCTGGAACCAGAAAAAACAATCTTATCACAACCTCAAACCCCAAATCCATAGTTTAACAGCTTCACTGATAAAGGGAAATGTCAAGGTAAATAACAGCTTCACTGATAAAGGGACATGTCAAGGTAAATAACAGCTTCACTGATAAAGGGACATGTCAGGGTAAATAACAGCTTCACTGATAAAGGGAAATGTCAAGGTAAATAACAGCTTCACTGATAAAGGGAAATGTCAAGGTAAATAACAGCTTCACTGATAAAGGGACATGTCAAGGTAAATAACAGCTTCACTGATAAAGGGACATGTCAAGGTAAATAACAGCTTCACTGATAAAGGGACATGTCAAGGTAAATTACAGCTTCACTGATAAAAGGACATGTCAGGGTAAATAACAGCTTCACTGATAAAGGGACATGTCAAGGTAAATAACAGCTTCACTGATAAAGGGACATGTCAAGGTAAATAACAGCTTCACTGATAAAGGGAAATGTCAAGGTAAATAACAGCTTCACTGATAAAGGGACATGTCAAGGTAAATAACAGCTTCACTGATAAAGGGACATGTCAAGGTAAATAACAGCTTCACTGATAAAGGGACATGTCAGGGTAAATAACAGCTTCACTGATAAAGGGACATGTCAATGTAAATAACAGCTTCACTGATAAAGGGACATGTCAAGGTAAATAACAGCTTCACTGATAAAGGGACATGTCAGGGTAAATAACAGCTTCACTGATAAAGGGACATGTCAAGGTAAATAACAGCTTCACTGATAAAGGGACATGTCAAGGTAAATAAAAGCTTCACTGATAAAGGGAAATGTCAAGGTAAATAACAGCTTCACTGATAAAGGGACATGTCAAGGTAAATAACAGCTTCACTGATAAAGGGACATGTCAAGGTAAATAACAGCTTCACTGATAAAGGGACATGTCAGGGTAAATAACAGCTTCACTGATAAAGGGACATGTCAGGGTAAATAACAGCAGCCTATTCCCTATACAGTGTACTACTTTTAACCAGAGCCCTGTGTCTTATTGGTGCCAAAGCAGCTGTTTTGATACAAATTACAAGTTACTTTTATAACCCACTGCTATCTCAATTGGCCCGGTGTCCGTCTGAACTGCTACAGACAGTAGCCTGCAGTATTCTCTAGACTACGACCCCATTAGCCTACAAAAACATATTTTCTGACCTCCTTAGTAAATATGGATCTTTGTGGCTTGACCTAGTGCCTCTATATTGGGCCATTCCTAAATATTGCTTGGTTGTATACCTGGGGGATACTGTCATATTGCATGAGACAAGTTACAATTAGCTGACTTGTCCAGGACGTTACGTGATGTGAAACAGGTTCATAGATGAAAAGATTGAGTACAGGGTGCTTCCTTTTGGTGCGTGTGTTATTGTGTGACCTCTGACCTCCATTTGCCAGGGGATGGACACGCTGCCTGTGGACACTTTACAGTAGAATGAGTCATCTTTGGGCTCCAACTCCACCCCCTTGACCGTGGAGAACTGCTCAATGTCCAGCACGTCCTTACAGTAAATGGCCTGGGGCTGGGGAAGCAAACAACAATGTATGTCTGCTGAACATCCTGTGTTGCATGCACTGTACATTTATGTAATCATGTGCTTGTGATCTGACAATGCCTTCTTAACTACTCTCGAGGGGATTAATAAGGACATATGGCATATAAACACATCCGTGCACATACACTATAACATCAACAAGTGGAGGCAGCTGATTCATCCTATACGAGAAGACTACCATGATGTTTCCTTACATCAGGGGTGAAGGGGGCCTTCAGCCTGCCAGCTTTCAGCCTCTTGAAGTTGATGGATCGGAAGATGGGGTGGGCCTTCACCTCCGTAGCCCCCTCCCCCTGGCAGCCCAGCCTCTCACTGGGCTCTTTAGCCAGCAGCTGGGCAGAGACATGAGAGAGTGACAGCAGTGTTACTAAGCAACAAAGTAAATATGTTACATTGTTATACTGTTGAATTATGCACTGGTCTGCTGTATGTGTTTGGAGTTAGTTTTAAGATCATGACAGACAACCTTCTTTGCTTATGATATTACAAGACATAGAAAACCTGAATAAAAGCGTCCTTCATGCATGTACGTCATGAATTAAAATCTGTTGAAAACATGACGCTGCCTTCACAAATAAATTATTACCCTAAAGATATATTTTGATATGCAAAGCAAATGCCTGTGCCAACCGACAACAAAGCATGATCCCATGTTGTTGACAATATGAGGAGGTACTGTAGTCGGGTACCATTTTGCAGAGGGACTTGGCGTCCTCTGAGAACTTGTCTGAGTACTCCTCCTCCACGTCTCTGACCAGCCTCTCCACGTCCTCACGTTTGATCTTCTTCTTGCGCTGCTGGAAGGGAGACTGGCCCTCGATCATCTCATACAGCAGACAGCCCAGCGCCCACCAGTCTGGGCTGAATGTGTAGCGCTCATTCTTCACCACCTCTGGAGCTGACACACACAGACACACACACACACACACATTAGGATGATCGGCCCACAGGCACGCATGCACGTGTATACACACGTCGACACACGTACACCCAAAGACATGATTACAGATAATGATCATTATACAGTACAGTAACAGTATTTGAAAAAAAGTGTTGAATATCTTTTGCTGAATGGTGTTGAATGGTGCTTACCCATGTACCCTACAGTGCCCACCCGACCCTTGATGGTCTCTTCCTCGGGAACGTGGACTGCCAAGCCCAGGTCTGATATCCGGATATGACCTAAAGGAACACGGCACAACACGCACTGTTACAGTACACCACCACCTAATGCTGAAACAGTTAACCTTATGTCATATCACATGCTATCCCCACAAAAGATGCATCTCAATCGAGATTTCCGAATATGACATGAAACAACATACATACAGTATCACAGACACATTACATAATACACCTCAACGCTGTGACACTTAACCTTATGTCATATGACATGCTATCCCCACAGATTATGCATATCAATGGATATGGCCAATCACGATGCAACAAAACAACACATACGGTCTTACATATAACACACCTCAACGCTGTGACATTCAACCATATGTCATATAACATGCTATCTCCAGTCTGGAGTCTGGACCACAGACTATCTATATCAGGGCATCCTGGAGTAAAGTAGATCTTATGAAAGCCATGTACCTTGGAAACCTTATGTTGTTTGCTAACGAGCACTACTCAGTGGCCGCAGGCTTCACTGACAACCTTGAAAGAAAGCTGGAACCCTCCGGTCTTGAGAGAGGTCTTTTGATAGACAATGTACTCCCTCTATTGGTGAATTACAGAACGACAGCCTCGGTTCACACATGCAGTAAGGCAGTAGTTAGTTACTGTACCAACTCTGGTTACAGAGAGCTATAGTGTGTGTAGGCTTTTGTTCCAGCCCATCACTAACACACCTGATATATTATTCAATTAATCATCAAGAACTTGATTAGTTTAATCAAGTGTTTTAAAGTAGTGCTCGGCTGGACCAATAGCATTGTTCCAGGACCATGGGGTGGTCTCCAGGACCATGGGGTGGTCTCCAGGACCATGGGGTGGTCTCCAGGACCAGGGATGGTCCATAAAACATTTATTTACTTGTATAGTGGGCATTCATATTATTTCCATCTCTATCTTTACTCACCATGGTCATCCAATAGTATGTTTTCAGGCTTCAGGTCCCTGGAAAAAGACAGCAATACCAGGAGTTATAAAACCAATAACTAACTTCTCTCTCTTCCATCAGCCTTGTGAGCAGCTGACAGACAGATTTACAAAACTTTGAAAGCTCTCTGCTCTTTGTCTTCCTTTGTCTCTCTTTCTCTCTCCCAACATCTTGCCATCTATCGTTCTCCCAATCTCACTCCCTCCTATCTATCTCTCTCTCCATCCACTCTTGTAAGCTGATAGTTGTGTAAACACTAAATATGCTCCATAAAGTACCCGCTGAACCATTCTATCAGAACAGCCTTGTGTGTGTGTGTGTGTGTGTGTGTGTGTGTGTGTGTGTGTGTGTGTGTATTTCTGTGTGTGTGTGCGTGTCTGTTCCTGTGTGTGAGTGCGCCTGTGTGTAGCCTCACCTGTAGACGATCCTCTCTCTGTGCAGGTCCTCCAGGCCACAGGCCAGCTCTGCAGAGTAGAACACAGCCCTCTTCTCCTCGAAGCCGGCCTCTCCCATGTGATAGATGTGGAACTTGAGGTCTCCCCCATTCATCAGAGTGAGCACTAGACACAGAGCGTCCTTTGTCTCATACGCGTATGCTAGACTCACCTTCAAGACACACAGACAACATGGCCGTATTCATTAGGCACCAAATAGATGAAAACAAAACAAAACTGACTAAAATGTGGAGGGATTACCTGAACTTGTTCAATAAGAAGTGTTTTTTTTTTGCATTTTGTTGCAAAACGTTTCTCTCATTCTGCTATGGTGTGCCCTAATGAATAGGACACTTGGCTAAGAGACCAGTTTGAAAATCATATTTCTACTACTTCTAATATTCACAATTAACAAAGCTATGAGGTAGGAGAAGGAGAGTAGCATTTGTGCCACTTTTGCCTAGCACATTGGACCATTTATTTTGGACAACTAAAATATGTTGAAATTATGTGTGGGGTCACTTGAAATGAAAACAAACCCAACTGAATCAAACCCTGATGTTATATTTTAGTTAATAGTGTTATTCTTATTATTATTATTATGATCTGAGTTATTAGACAGTAGTCTGGAAGAGCCATCTAGACTCAAATGGTCAACATTTTTAATGTTGCTGTCAAAAGCTGAGTTGGGTCAACAGTTTAGTTGCGGTCTACAGTTTAGTTGTGGTCGACAGTTGAATTCATTGAGGTCAGTCAACTTGACATCTATATAAGGAAAAATGAGTAAGTGGTGCATCATATTGGAATGTAGTTCAGTTGAATTACAATACAAAACATTAATAACACCTGCTCTTTCCAAGACAGACTGACCAGTTGAAGCCTGGGGAAAGCTATGATCCCTTATTGATGTCACTTGTTAAATCCACTTCAATCAGTGTAGATGAAGAGGAGGAGACATGTTAAAGAAAGATTTTTAAGCCTTGAGACAATTGAGACATGGATTGTGTGTGTGCCATCCAGAGGATGACTGGGCAAGGCAAAAGATTTTAAGTGCCTTTGAACAGGGTATGGTAGCAACTCAATATTAGGAAGGTGTTCTTAATGTTTTGTACACTCAATGTATATTACATACAGTACCAGTCAAAAGTTTGGACATACAGTAGGGCAAAAAATAATTTAGTCAGCCACCAATTGTGCAGGTTCTCCCACTTAAAAGATGAGAGAGGCCTGTAATTTTCATCATAGGTACACTTCAACTATGACAGGCAAAATGAGAGAAAAAAAATCCGGCAAAATCACATTGTAGGATTTGTAATGAATTTATTTGCAAATTATGGTGGAAAATAAGTATTTGGTCAATAACAAAAGTTTATCTCAATACTTTGTTATATACCCTTTGTTGGCAATGACAGAGGTCAAACGTTTTCTGTAAGTCTTCACAAGGTTTTCACACACTGTTGCTGGTATTTTGGCCCATTCCTCCATGCAGATCTCCTCTAGAGCAGTGATGTTTTGGGGCTGTTGCTGGGCAACACAGACTTTCAACTCCCTCCAAAGATTTTCTATGGGGTTGAGATCTGGAGACTGGCTAGGCCACTGCAGGACCTTGAAATATTCTTACGAAGCCACTCCTTCGTTGCCCGGGCGGTGTGTTTGGGATCATTGTCACCTGTTTGAACTTGTTATCAGTATAAAAGACACCTGTCCACAACCTCAAACAGTCACACTCCAAACTCCACTATGGCCAAGACCAAAGAGCTGTCAAAGGACACCAGAAACAAAATTGTAGACCTGCACCAGGCTGGGAAGACTGAATCTGCAATAGGTAAGCAGCTTGGTTTGAAGAAATCAACTGTGGGAGCAAGTTGGGTAAATTTTGGCCCATTCCTCCTGACAGAGCTGGTGTAACTGAATCAGGTTTGTAGACCTCCTTGCTCGCACACACTTTTTCAGTTCTGCCCACACATTTTCTATAGGATTGAGGTCAGGGCTTTGTGATGGCCACTCCAATACCTTGACTTTGTTGTCCTTAAGCCATTTTGCCACAATTTTGGAAGTATGCTTGGGGTCATTGTCCTTTGGAAGACCCATTTGCGACCAAGCTTTAACTTCCTGACTGATGTCTTGAGATGTTGATTCAATATATCCACATAATTGTCCTCCCTCACAATGCCATCTATTTTGTGAAGTGCACCAGTCCCTCCTGCAGCAAAGCACCCCCACAACATGATGTTGCCACCCCTGTGCTTCACGGTTGGGATGGTTCTTCGGCTTGCAAGCCTCCCCCTTTTTCCTCCAAACATAACAATGGTCATTATGGCCAAACAGTTCTATTTTTCTTTCATCAGACCAGAGGACATTTCTCCAAAAAGTACAATCTTTGTCCCCATGTGGAGTTGCAAACCGTAGTCTGGCTTTTTTTAATGGCGGTTTTGGAGCAGTGGCTTCTTCCTTGCGGAGGAGCCTTTCAGGTTAAGTCGATACAGGACTCGTTTTACTGTGGATATAGATACTTTTGTACCTGTTTCCTCCAGCATCTTCACATGGTCCTTTGGTGTTGTTCTGGGATTGATTTGCACGTTTCGTACCAAAGTATGTTTATCTCTATGAGACAGAATGCGTCTCCTTCCTGAGTGGTATGACGGCTGTGTCGTTCCATGGTGTTTATACTTGCGTACTATTGTTTGTACAGATGAACATGGTGCCTTCAGGCATTTGGAAATTGCTCCCAAGGATGAACCAGACTTGTGGAGGTCTACAATTTTTTTAATGTCTTGGCTGATTTCTTTTGATTTTCCCATGATGTCAAGCAAAGAGGCACTGAGTTTGAAGGTAGGCCTTGAAATACGTCCACAGGTACACCTCCAATTGACTCAAATTATGTCAATTAGCCTATCAGAAGCTTCTAAAGTCATGACATCATTTTCTGGAATTTTCCAAGCTGTTTAAAGGCACAGTTAACTTAGTGTATGTAAACTTCTGACACACTGGAATTGTGATACAGTGAATTATAAGCGAAATAATATGTCTATAAACAATTGTTGGAAAAATTACTTGTGTCATCCACAAAGTAGATGTCCTAACCGACTTGCCAAAACTATAGTTTGTTAACAAGAAATGTATGGAGTGGTTGAAAAACTAGTTTTAATGACTTCAACCTAAGTGTATGTAAACTTCCCACTTCAACTGTACATATATTATACATAATGTGACACATAGTAGGAGGTAAGTGGGTAGCTCATATACTTACTACAAACCTACTGTTGACTTTCTCTAGAATCTGCTTCTCATTCAAGGCCATGGACTCTCCTTTCCTCTTCTTGATCCTCTTCTTCTCCAACTTCTTACATGCGTACATCTTCCCTGTGGCACGCACCTGGCACGCACACACCTGACATGAAGAGTGGATGAAAGAGAGACAGAGAGAGAGAGGGAGAAGATAAATAGAGAAGGCAAGTTATCTGCATATTGTAGGTTTTTCATAGTTGAACACCACAATGTCTACTCTCTCCCAGTAAATACACTGTCATGGAGGCATGACCATGGCTCAGGCCATTTCACATGAGGAGAGCTCAAGAGGACACCAGTTAATGGCCCTTGTATCCCAAAAACACACAAAGACACAGTTGATAATTACGTTATGGGCCCATCAAATCACATCCACACTGAGGTCTTTGTTGGTCCTCGTTGATCATTTATAAATTCATCCCTTTGAGGGTCTGATGATGAAGATTATAAGACACCACTATCTTTATTTCTTATTATCCAGTTGTAAAATATAATTCTAAATGAAAGGAATCTTTAGTTAAGGAGACATAGACACAGAGGCAGACCTTACCTCACCGAAGCCTCCCTTCCCTAATACCCTGTACTGTCGGAATGTGTTCTTAGTGACTGGCTGCCTGTGAGAACACAGAAAAAGGGTCAACACAATACAAAACAACAACTTTATTGTCCCTTGTGGGAAAATGTGCTCAACTTTATCGACATACATTGACTGTACAGCAGCAATGCATCTGAACATACACATTTGACTTTGTAAGTCACTTTTACAAAAAAAAATAAAACCCTCTTGTCTTATCTTGTAAATGGACTTGAGTTCGGCCCAACACCAAAGACCAGATAGGACTACTTTCTTAAGGCTTTAACAAAGTGTTGGCTTATTTACTGTGAGTCAAAGTTGCATCCCAAATGGGACACTATTCCCTATATAGTGCACTTCGTTTGACTAGTGCCCTATGGGCCCTGGTCAAACGTTGTGCACTATAAAAAGGGAATAGGGTGCCATTTGGGATACACACCGTGATGAAAGAGTAAGGTTAAACTTATCTCTTTAGTCACACCAATGACTCTTATAGGAAGACCATTGCAGAAGCCTTGCCTCTGATAGTCTGGAGACTGGAGACGTGTTCTGTTTGCTAATGTATTAAATATAGAGACCAGGACTCATGTATTTACATAAATAAATCTGTTCCCCAAAATACTTATTTGCATCCCATGCATGATTGGCCTGCTGGGATAAAGGTCTTTAAATGACCCATATAGGACAAGCATGAGTATGGATATGAACAATACCAAAACTGGAATGTGCAATAATGACTGTATAAAATAAATAATTGAAATACTGAGCTATATTGTATGCTCAAAACAATTGGGATGTTATGATATTTTATAATAATACAAATTGCTCAGAAAAATAGATTTGGTTTAATTAGTAATATTTTTCTTTCTCAAAGGTAGGGTTAAAAATGATTGACACCCATAAAGATTCTTATCAATAAAGTAGTCAAAAGTTTAGTATTTGTTCCCATATTCCAAGCACGCAATAACTACATAAAGGTTGCGACTCTACAATCTTGCTGAATGCATTTGCAGTTTGTTTTGGTTGTGTCTCTGATTATTTTGTGCCCCATAGAAATGAATGGTAAATAATGTAGTGTCATTTTTGGAGTCACTTTTATTGTAAATAAGAATAGAATATGCTTCTCAACACTTTACATTAATGTGGACACTGCCATGATTACGGATATCATGATCAAAGATCATAGCCCCAAGACATACTAACCTCCCAGTTATTGGTAAGCATTGGCGTCAACATGGGCCAGCATCCCTATGGAACGCTTTTGACACCTTGTAGAGTCCATGCCCCAACAAATGTCTTAATGTTTTGTACACTAAGCCGAGTGACAAAAGACACGCAAATCAAATCAAACACGCAAATCAACAAATCAACAAATCAACACGCAAATCAAATCAAATGTTATTTGTCACATACCACGAATACAACAGGTGTATGTATACCTTACAGTGAAATGCTTACTTACAAGCCCTTAACCAACAATGTTGTTTTAAGAAAAATAAGTGTTAAGAAAGTATTTACAAAAATAAACAGAAGTAATTAAAAAAATTATAATAATAATAATTAAAGAGCAACAATAATGCTAATAATCCGTGCAGCCATTTGATTAGCCCTTCAGGAGTCTTATGGTTTGGGGTAGAAGCTGTTAAAGTGTTTTGGACCTAGACTTGGCGCTCCTGTACCGCTTGCCGTGCGGTAGCAGAGAGAACAGTCTATTACTAGGGTGGCTGGAGTCTTTGGCAATTTTTAGGGCCTTCCTCTGACACCGCCTGGTATAGAGGTCCTGGATGGCAGGAAGCTTGGCCCCAGTGATGTACTGGGCCGTACGCACTACCCTCTGTAGTGCCTTGCGGTCGGAGGCCGAGCAGTTGCCATATCAGGCGGTGATGCAAGCAGTCAGAATGCTCTCGATGATGCAGCTGAAGAACTGTTTGAGGATCTGAGGACCCATGCTAAATCGTTTCAGTCTCCCGAGGGGGAATAGGCATTGTCGTGCCCTCTTCACAACTGTCTTGGTGTGTGTGGACCATGATAATTAATTGGGGATGTGGAAACCAAGGACCTTGAAGCTCTCAACCTGCTCCACAACAGCCCCGTCGATGAGAATGGGGGCGTGCTCGGCCCTCCTTTTCCTGTAGTCCACAATCATCTCCTTTGTCTTGTTCACATTGAGGGAGAGGTTGTTATTCTGGCACCACATTGCCAGGTCTCTGACCTCCTCCCTTTAGGCTGGCTCATCGTTGCCGTGACCAGGCCTACCGCTGCTGTGTTGTCGGCAAACTTAATGATGGTGTTGGAGTCATGCTTGACCATGCAGTCATGGGTGAACAGGGAGTACAGGAGGGGACTGAGCACGAACCCCTGAGGGGCCCCCATGTTGAGGATCAGCGTGGCATATTTGTTGTTACCTACCCTTATCACCTGGAGACAGCCCGTCAGGAAGTCCAGGATCCAGTTGCAGAGGGAGGTGTTTAGTCCCAGGGTCCTTAGCTTAGCGATGAGCTTTGAGGGCACTATGATGTTTAACGCTGAGCTGTAGTCAATGAAAAACATTCTCACGTAGGTGTTCCTTTTGTCCAGGTGTGAAAGGGCAGTGTGGAGTGCAATACAGATTGCATCGTCTGTGGATCTGTTGGGGTGGTATGCAAATTGGAGCGGGTCTAGGGTTTCTGGGATAATGGTGTTGTGAGCCATGACCAGCCTTTGAAAGCACTTCATGGCTACAGACGTGAGTGCTACAGGTCAGGAGTCCTTTAGGCAGGCTACCTTAGTGTTCTTGGGCACAGGGACTATGGTGATCTGCTTGAAACATGCTGGTTTAACAGACTCGGTCAGGGACAGGTTGAAAATGTCAGTGAAGACACTTGCCAGTTGGTCACAGTCGTCTGGAACATGTTCCAGTCTGTGCTAGCAAAACAGTTCTGTAGCTTAGAATCTGCATCATCTGACCACTTCCGTATTGAGCGGAATCTACACACAATGACAAAGCGAAAACAGGTTTTCCGAAATGTTTACAAATGTATAAAAAACAAAAACAGAAATAGCTTATTTACATAAGTATTCAGACCCTTTGCTATGAGACTCGAAATTGAGCTCAGGTGCATCCTGTTTCCATTGATCATCCTTGAGATATTTCTAGAACTTGATTTGAGTCCACCTGTGGTAAATTCAATTGATTGGACATGATTTGCAAAGGCACACACCTGTTCATATAAGGTCCCACAGGTGACAGTGCATCTCAGAGCAAAAACCAAGCCATGAGATCGAAGGAATTGTCTGTAGAGCTCTGAGACATGATTTTGTCGAGGCACAGATCTGAGGAAGGGTAGCAAAACATTTCTGCAGCATTGAAGGTCCCCAAGACACAGTGGCCTCCATCATTCTGAAATGGAAGAAGTTTGGAACCACCAAGACTCTTCCTAGAGCTGGCCGCATGGGCAAACTGAGCAATCGGGGGAGAAGGGCCTTGGTCAGGGAGGTGACCAAGAAGCCCATGGTTACTCTGATAAAGCTATAGAGTTACTCTGTGGAGATGGGAGAGTCTTCCAGAATGATAACCATCTCTGCAACACTCCACCAATCAGGCCTTTATGGTAGAGCGGCAAGATGGAAGCCACTCCTCAGAAAGGCACATGACAGCCCGCTTGGAGTTTGCCAAAAGGCACCTAAAGTCTCTCAGACCATGAGAAACAGATTCTCTGGTCTGATGAAACCAAAATTGAACTCTTTGGTCTGAATGCCAAGCATCACATCTGGAGGAAACCTGGCACGGTGAAGCATGGTGGTGGAAGCATCATGCTGTGGGAATACTTTTCAGCGGCAGGGGCTGCGAGACTAGTCAGGATCGAGGGAAAGATGAATGGAGCAAAGTACAGAGAGATCCTTGATGAAAACCTGCTCCAGAGCGCTCAGGACCTCAGACTGGGGCGAAGGTCAACCTTCCAACAAGACAAGGACCCTAAGCACACAGCCAAGACAACGCAAGAGTGGCTTCGGGGTAAGTCTCTGAATGACCTTGAATGGCCCAGCCAGAGCTCGGACTTGCACCTGATCGAACATCTCTGGAGAGACCTGAAAATAGCTGTTCAGAAACGCTCCCCATCTAACCTGAAATAGCTTGAGAGGATCTGCAGAGAAGAATGGGAGAAACTCCCCAAATACAGGTGTGCCAAGCTTGTAGCGTCATACCCAAGAAGACTCAATGCTGTAATCACTGCCAAAGGTGCTTCAACAAAGTACTGAGTAAAGGGTCTGAATACTTATGTAAATGTGATATTTCTGTTTAAAAAATATATATAAATTAGAAAAACGTTCTACAAACTTGTTTTTGTTCTGTCATTTTGGGGTATTGTGTGTAGATTGATGAGGGGAAAAAACAATTTAGTCAATTTTAGAATAAGACAAACATAACAAAATGTGGAAAAAGTCAAGGGGTCTGACTACTTTCTGAAGGCACTGTATATGGAGGCGGTGTCAAGTAACAGTGACATTTAATCACTCGCGCTGTGTAGGGGTTTTCTCAGTCTTATAAGTCTGTCTGTCTGTCTGTCTGTCTGTCTGTCTGTCTGTCTGTCTGTCTGTCTGTCTGTACCTCTCCAGCCACTTCCACTGCAGGAATCGGTTATAGTACATGCTGTCGATATAGTCTGCGAAGGGAGCCACACTGAGGTAGTCATGGATCAGTCTAAAACAGAGGACAGAGACAGAAGGCAGTCAGAAAATAGACAGCCCACTGGACAACTGTTCAGAGGATGTTGCACAATGCAGTAGACAGTTTATAGGAAAACTCACTGAAAATGACCCTTTATTCTTAACTGACTTCCTTTGTTGAATAATGGTGAAATGATCTTAAAATATCTACCTTTTCTGATCTTGAATATGCTGAGTAAGTATTATATGTTAGTGTATTGTTACTGTGTTTCTGTGTTGAGAGACAGACTCACCTGGTGCACTCATTGAAGAGTTCTTTACAGGGCTCCTGCTCCAGCCTCTCTGTAAACTGACCCACCATGTCCTCCCCCAACTCAGGAATGTGATCCTCTGACTACAGGGCGATGGAACACAATACAACGTGAATTACGTATATATGACATCATAGGCCCAGATTAAGCCCACTCCTGGATTAAAAAGCATGCTTGATGGAGTATCTCAATTGAAAGTGATTTTTAGTCCAGGAATAGGTTTAGTCTGGTTCTGGGAAACAACACATCAACATTATTGAATATTTGACATGAAATCACTCATTGCCTGAGAATAGGTTATTCTACTGTACCTTTGGGCTGAAGTACTTGTCTAGGAGCTCCTGAGCACACTCCCTCCTCTTCTCATCTGGACTGACCTCATACTCTGCCTGGTGGGGGGAAGAAACAGTAACATACATTATTCAAACAGATGCACAAGCACACACCTGTACAGTGACATCTGCTCCAATAGGTCAGTTCTACCTTTTCCACTATAGCTAGTAGCCTACAATCACAGTACTTTCTGTACAACCTCTAATGGCACTAGAACCACGTTACTGTCACGTTCTGACCTCTATTTCCTTTGTTTTGCATTTATTTAGTATGGTCAGGGCGTGAGTTGGGTGGGCAGTCTATGTTTGTTTTTCTATGTTTTGGGGCAGTTCTATGTTTTCGGCCTAGTATGGTTCTCAATCAGAGGCAGGTGTCATTAGTTGTCTCTGATTGAGAATCATACTTAGGTAGCCTGGGTTTCACTGTGTGTTTGTGGGTGATTGTTCCTGTCTTTGTGTAGTGTTCACCAGATAGGGCTGTTTTGAGTTCTCACGTTTCTTGTTTTCGTTAGTTTGTTCATGTATAGTGTCTTCATTAAAATACAATGAACAACCACCACGCTGCGTTTTGGTCCGCCTCTACTTCACAACAAGAGAATCGTTACAGAATCACCCACCCAACTCGGACCGAGCAGCGTGTTAACAGGCAGCAGCGAAAGGAGGACGTTATGGACAGCAATGGCATGGAGTATACTACTTGGGAGGAGATCGACAGGTGGGCGGCCGACCCAGGGAGAGTGCCGGAGCCCGCCTGGGATTCGATGGAGCAGTGCGCGGAAGGTTATCAGAGAATGGAGTTGGCGAAGCAGGCACGGCGGCGCGGAAGGAAGCCCGAGAGGCAGCCCCAAAAATTTCTTGGGGGGGGGGGCTAACAGGGAGTATGGCTACGCCAGGTAGGAGACCTGGGCAGACTCCCTGTGCTTACCGGGGGGCTAGAGAGACCGGACAGGCACCGTGTTATGCAGTGGTGCGCACGGTGTCTCCAGTGCGGGTGCATAGCCCGGTGCGGTATATTCCAGCTCCGCGTGTCGGCCGGGCTAGATTGAGCGTCGAGCCTAATGCCATGAAGCCGGCTCTACGCAGCTGGTCCCCAGTGCGTCTCCTTGGGCCGGCTTACATGGCACCAGCCTTGCGCTCGGTGTCTCCGGTTTGCCTGCATAGCCCAGTGCGGGCTATTCCACCACGCCGCACTGGCAGGGCGACCGTGAGCATTCAACCAGGTAAGGTTGGGCAGGCTCGGTGCTCAAGAGCTCCAGTGCGCCTGCACGGTCCGGTCTTTCCAGTACCACCTCCACACCCCAGCCCTCCGGTAGCAGCTCCCCGCACAAGGCTTCCTGTGCGTGTCCTCGGCCCAGTACCACCAGTGCCAGCACCACGCATCAGGCCTACAGTGCGCCTCGCCTGTCCAGCACTACCAGAGCCTAACTCCTGTCCAGCGCTGCCGGAGCCTCCCGCCTGTCCGGCGCCTCTGCCGGAGCCTCCCGCCTGTCCGGCACCTCTGCCGGAGTCTCCCGCCTGTTCGGCGCTAGGAGAGCTACTCAGCCCAGCGTTGCCGGAGCTTCCCGTCTGCCCAGCGCCATCTGAGCTTCCCGTCTGCCCAGCGCCAGCGCCGCCCGTCTGCCCAACGCCGCCAGCGCCGCCCGTCTGCCCAACGCCGCCAGCGCCGCCCGTCTGCCCAACGCCGCCAGCGCCGCCCGTCTGCCCAACGCCGCCAGCGCCGCCCGTCTGCCCAACGCCGCCAGCGCCGCCCGTCTGCCCAGCGCCGCCAGCGCCGCCCGTCTGCCCAACGCCACCAGCGCCGCCCGTCTGCCCAGCGCCGCCAGTGCCGCCCGTCTGCCCAGCGCCGCCAGTGCCGTCCGTCTGCCCAGCGCCGCCAGTGCCGCCCGTCTGCCAGGAGCCGCCAATGCCGCCCGTCTGCCAGGAGCCGCCAGTGCCGCCCGTCAGCCAGGGGCCGCCAGTGCCGCCCGTCAGCCAGGGGCCGCCAGTGCCGCCCGTCAGCCAGGGGCCGCCAGTGCCGCCAGTCAGCCAGGGGCCGCCAGTCAGCCAGGGGCCGCCAGTGCCGCCCGTCAGCCAGGGGCCGCCAGTCAGCCAGGGGCCGCCAGTGCCGCCAGTCAACCAGGGGCCGCCAGTGCCGCCAGTCAGCCAGGGGCCGCCAGTCAGCCAGGGGCCGCCAGTGCCGCCAGTCAGCCAGGGGCCGCTAGAGCCCCTCCGCCCGGAGCAGCTGCCCCTCTGTCCCGAGCAGCTGTCCCTCTGTCCCGAGCAGCTGTCCCTCTGTCCCGAGCAGCTGTCCCTCTGTCCCGAGCAGCTGTCCCTCTGTCCCGAGCAGCTGTCCCTCTGTCCCGAGCAGCTGCTTCACCTCTGTCCCGAGCTGCCCCTCTGTCCCAAGCAGCCCCTCTGTCCAGTGGGGTCATTGAGAGGGGTGGGCATGGTGAGTAAGCCACGGAGGCGGACAATAAGGCGGACTAAGACAATGGCGAAGTGGGGTCCGCGTCCCGCGCCAGAGCCGCCACCGCGGACAGACGCCCACCCAGACCCTCCCCTATAGGTCAAGGTTTTGCGGCCGGAGTCCGCACCTTTGGGGGGGGGGGGGTACTGTCACGTTCTGACCTCTATTTCCTTTGTTTTGCATTTATTTAGTATGGTCAGGGCGTGAGTTGGGTGGGCAGTCTATGTTTGTTTTTCTATGTTTTGGGGCAGTTCTATGTTTTCGGCCTAGTATGGTTCTCAATCAGAGGCAGGTGTCATTAGTTGTCTCTGATTGAGAATCATACTTAGGTAGCCTGGGTTTCACTGTGTGTTTGTGGGTGATTGTTCCTGTCTTTGTGTAGTGTTCACCAGATAGGGCTGTTTTGAGTTCTCACGTTTCTTGTTTTCGTTAGTTTGTTCATGTATAGTGTCTTCATTAAAATACAATGAACAACCACCACGCTGCGTTTTGGTCCGCCTCTACTTCACAACAAGAGAATCGTTACAGTTACCAAATCACTGTAGTAGGCATGAAATAGAAAAAATATTTTTGAATCGAAAGAGGTATTATCAATAAGAACATTGTTTATTTCATCATAAAATGTTTTGGTTTCATGCCTACTGAACACGACCCAGCCCTAGTGTAAGTACCTCTAGTACACTACAGCACAGTTCTACAGAGTCACTCACCTGGGTCCCACTCCTAACCACCATTTTGATTCATAGTTCTCTCTGGGTTGTTGATTCCTAAATCCCGCCAAGTACAACAGCATCAGGCCCTTGTGTCATGTCATCCTCCACCCTCTATCCAGCAGCATGATTTACAGTATGCTAAGAGCCTCACTTTAAAGTGCTTCTGCTGGACTTGCAGCACAACTTGTCCATAATGGTTAGTGACAGTTCAGACGGTTCAAATCTAATTTGCTCTCTCTCATGTAGCCCAGGCTCTGTGAGAGGCAGGAAGGAGACTGTGCAGTAAAAGGACGTGCTCACTACTTATGAAGTTGGAGAAGACTGTCTGCTATCTCTTATTTCACAAAGTCAGCCATCTATTCATCATTCTACTTCCATTGACTATTTTCGCTGTGCTAGTAGCATCCTCCTATTAAGCCTTTTTATACTTGTAGGCTTTTGCATTTGTTAATAAACCAGAGAGGATCTAGCTACAACAACACTCCTCAGATCAACATACACGTGTGCCAGTTATAATGTGTTAGAGGGAAGGAGGTAAAGTGGATAGGTCATGACTGAGTGTGTGTGAATGTGTGCATGCAGGAATGAGTGTGGTGTATGTGTGCTCCAGAACAGTATATTAGAAGAATGCCACGGGGGTCAGCCAGGGTGCCCCCCCCCAGGGACTGGTGGGAAGAACACCACAAATGTGACCTAAACATTCTTCCACAAGAGCGTAGCGCGGGGCACATTCACTGAGAAAGAAGAGGAGGGGGAGGGGCAGCGGAGGGTGGTATAATGACTTTTCTCCCAGAAGTCACGAGTTCCTGTATTCCATTAGCTACTAACCTCCCCTCCGACCCTCCTACCCTTCCCTCCCCTTCCCTTCAACCCTTCACCTCCCCTCTGACCCTTCCCTCCTACCTTACCCTTCCCTCCTCACCTCTCCTACCCTTCCCTACTATCATACTACCCTTCCCTCCCTCCTCTCCTCTCCTCCCCTTCCCTCCTCTCCTACCCTTCCCTCCCTTACTATCCTCCTACCCATCCCTCCCCTACTATCCTTCTACCCTTCCCTTCCCTCCTACACTTCCCTCCCCTCCTACACTTTCCCCTAATACATCTAGATAAGCCAATTCAGAGTCCTTCTGAAGATGTGCATCTCGAGGAAAAACAAACACAAGAGTTTTAATCCTGCCTGTCTGTCTTTCTTACCACAGCGTCCAGAAATTTGACACAGCGTCTCAGCTCAGCCCGGGTTTCACAGAACTGCCGAAAGAGCGTGCGTCCGATTGGCTGCCGCTCACAAAGGCTGATGTAGTCTTTCTCTGTTGAAGGACACAAGACAAGACAGAGAGAGAGTCAATGAGGACCTCTCTCAGGGTAGAATGAAAACACTCAAGCACAAAAACACACATTAGAAGTTGGGCTGATGTATGCAAATATATACTGTGCATAATACACGTGCTCACGCCTACTCAAATGCATTTGTGCACTTAAACACGTTGTATACACACACACACACACACACACACACACAAACACACACACACACACACACACACACACACACACACACACACACACACACACACACACACACACACAGAGCATATTAGCAAATGTATGAGTAATGAATAAGGCCTAAACATACCCAACACACACAGAACAATCTCATCTTCAACTACTTAAACTAAACAGAAATGGTCCATCATCTCCTCACACGTGTAAACAGTAATATATAGAGGTATTCTACATGTATGCATGTATCCAAGTTATTAGGCCCCATTTCCTCTTTACCGTATGTGTGTGTGTGTGTCTGGTGAATGACAAATTGCCGGAGGGAAATGGCGATTTGCATCTGTGGCTCAGGTAGACACAAAGGATATCCAGGAGGCTGTATGATGGATCCAGGAGGACGTGTGCAGGTAGCCGTTATTGATAGCAACCGTGACTAAATACATTGAGAGCTACTCCAAGCTCGTCTCGGTAACCAGAGAGCAGCTGTAGACACATACCAGCACACGTGCACATGCACACCGCTATAGCTTGCTGTTCATAAAGATGACAGCAGAGAATGTTCCTTTTCCATTCTCTGAATATGGAAAAGGAGAACATCCTTTGGTATTTTTCAGAAGCATACACTGTTTTGGAAGTGTTAGGAAGTGTTTGGAAGTTACCTTACATGCTCTCAACTCAAACACAAAAGCTCTACTGTGCCTTAATGAAATTCATTCAAGTTTATTTATAACTTAATTCATTTAGTTTTGTTAGAAGTTAATTCTGTTATGAGATAATACTGTAGAGATGTCCAGTGATGCACCCTAAGGTTTAAATAATGTTGCAGACTAATTTAGCAACACACTTTTCTTATTTGGGTTGACAATGTCTTATTTGTCATCGATCAAATTACAGATTTGCCCTTTAATGTCACTACAAAAATAGAACTACCCATGTCTTTCCACTAAATCATTCTGATACATGTTCATCATCTGTCGGTTGTTGTGGTTCCGTTGTGTATCTATAGGGCCCTATGTGTTCTGTCAGTGTATGTAGTCTCTGATTGGGTTCTGCAATGGAACGGTGAGAAGGACAAAACAAGATTTGACCCCCTAATGGCTGTTTCATAGAGATAATCGCATTAGCCACAATGCAATTTCATTCAGTCCTTGACAGAGGCTCTATTGACAGTAAGATAGTTGGAAGAGATCATGCAGATCCCCTTCTGAGCCCTGGCCTTTCTCACATATATTGTTGCTTTCAATGGATGGATGGTTTTTGGCTCTGTTACAAGACCACCTGACTCGACCAAAATGTGAGTCAGAAGATTGAGAGGAGAATTGAAGTCATACAATAAATCACTGCATTTGATGACATTTAATACATTCAACGACTATACACTTGATTCCACAGGCTTCATGTTTACATCAATGATGGGCTCTTAAAAACCGTGTAGTGATGTTCCAATTGTGAAATTCATCCCACAAGATTACAGCCATTAAAACAGTAAGCTATTTGGATTCTGCTACATATTGCATTGGGGCTAATAGCCTGATACTGCACTCTGCCTTGATCCATCTTGCCTCTCTGCATGCTGCTCTGACTATCAATAGGGGCAATTCTCTGATAACAGAGTCAAATGTATGGAGAGAGGAGGGAGGCAGAGAGTGTGAGCGGCAGTGTGGTAAACCTGAAGCCAGTGCTCATTAACATTTGCAGAGAGTGCACAAAGCTTTATAGACTGCCGGACGATTGGATGGCTACTCCAGGCCACCCATTGGTCCCTTATTAGGAAGAGGAGCGGAAATGATAAACGTAATTTCAGTCCGTGTCTCTCGTGTCTCTCTGCCCCGTTGGGTGGTAAAGTGACGTTAGTTTCCTGGGAGAGTGGAAGGACACAAAAATAAACTGGAGGTGTGCATGTGTTTTCTCCTGAGGGCATCAGACTCTTTTTCTCTGTCAAGCCTCGCCGGTAAACATGGAAGTTGAGGGTTTCCTGAGCCCCTCTCTCGCTCTCTTTCTCGACACTCTGTGGAAACTGCATGCAGAAGAAAAGCTATGAGTTGGTAATCGGCCGCCTGTCTGTGTTTATCCCGCACAATCTCAGAGGGAGGTGGCTCTGTGGCTGTGTATCAGACAGCATCTGGTGAGGGTAAACACCAGGGAACAATGAGAGAATGTCATCCACTCAGGCCTGTAATTATGCTCTATGATGTACTGTATGTACAGCCTGAAATTTAAATGGATTATATTGAGATTTTGTGTTACTGGCCTACACACTATACCCCATAATGTCAAAGTGGAATTATGTAGATTACTTATTTTTTTACCAATTTATTCTAAATGAAAAGCTGAAATGTTTTGAGTCGATAAGTATTCAACCCCTTTGTTATGGTAAGCCTAAATACATTCAGGAGTAAAAATGTGCTTAACAATTCACATAAGAAGCTGCATGGACTCACTCCGTGCGCAATAATAGTGTCTAACTGTACCCCACATATACAATTATCTGTAAGGTCTCACAGTTGAGCAGTGAATTTCAAACAAGATTCAACCACAAAGACCACAGAAGTTTTACAATGCCTCGCATAGAAGGGCCCCTATTGGTATATAGGTAACATGTTTTCACTTTGTCATTATGGGATATTTGGGTGAGAGAAAAAATCTATTTAATCCATCTTGAATTCAGGTTGTAACAACAAAATGTGGAATAAGTCAAGAGGTATGAATACTTTCTGGGGGCACTGTATGTCCGCAAAGCAACAGTCAATACTATAGTATTCAGTGTAGTGTTTTTGCAGACTTTAGCTTGCAAAAACAATATAGTGAATTATACAGTAAAGTCTGCAAAAACACTACAGTAAATACTATAGTATTTAACCATAGTATATCATAGTATTTTTTCATGTGGGTAATCTCTACATTAAAATGGATACTTTGCGATTTTGGCAATGAATCTACTTTCCCAGAGTCAGATGAACTTGTGGATACCATTTTTACGTCTCTGCGTGCAGTTTGAAGGAAGTTGCTAACTAGCGTCAGCGCAATTGCTAATTAGTCTTAGTGCAATGACTGGAAGTTTATGGTGACTGCTAGCAAGCTAAAAACGACCTCCAATTTTATACTAGATGCAGAGACATAAAAGTGGTATCCATGAGTTCATCTGACTCTGGGGAAGTAGATAAAGGGATTTAAGTGAAACCAAATATTCAGAAATATCCTAAATCCACCATAGAAGAACTTGCATGAAGTGCTGTTTTTACTTCCTGACTGAAGAAAGTTGAGCGTCAGCTGAAATATTGTACTACTGTACTCCAGTGGAGCACCAAGAGCGTACGTGAACAATACACCACAACAGAGTCAAGACTACTTCACCCGCATGTTTTCTACCACCACCATTCCCACAATTCAGCACAGCATGGCAAAACTGTCTGACAGCGTTGAGATGTAGGCCTAGAAGCCAGCTTGGCCCTGTAGATCTAGCTGCTGTGGCTTGAAAGCCCAGCAAAAAAAATACATAACAATAATAATTGTTAATGGCCTCAGGGTGACAATATATATTTTTTAAGACATGAGAACAATCAATATGTCTATTGTATGTATGGAAGGCCACAATAGGAGCTGGAGTCATAACCCAAAAGGCCCTTGGCCAGGAGCCTCAGCCTAGTGATATGCATCTCAACCTAATCTCCTGCCTTATGGAGATAAATGACAATAATGAGGAGATCATATGACTTCCTTTAACCTTAATATTTGTTTTCTTTCTTTGTTCACCACTACCTCCCAACCTACTGTTTGACCCTGACCAATGGAGGAAAGTAGCCTATTTTCAGAAATTGGGCTCAAATCCATACAATTGTTCTACTCTTATGAACAAAATAGGTAAGAACAAGGAAGAGGAGCCACAATCCCACTGTTTGAAAAATCTCACTATGTCAAACTAGGGGCAATGAGTCAATAGTGGCAACCTGGTGTTGTAAAAATGTCCCAGACTGGGTGCAGGCTAAATACTGTAACGACAGCCTTGAAAACAGCCATCTCATCCGAAAGTTTGGGCTTTGAGCTTCCACTTATATTTAATTGTGTTACTTTGATTTAGACTGCATTAGTTTCATACAAAACACAATCTCTTAGAACTGCTGCAGAACAAACACTCAAATATGCAACACTTTTTTTCTCTACCATTTACATATTGTAAGACATGTCAATAATCATTAGTGAGATCTCACAGCAAAACTGTGTGTGTTCTGTGTCTACTTTGTGTTCCAAACCAGTGACCTATAAACATTTGCCACCATTTTCTTTTTGAACGGCGGAGTGAATTAAAACAAACATGCGAGTCATCTTCCTCTTTCTGCCCAGCTTCCTCTGTGGTAAAATTGAAGCATGGTTACATTATGTCTGCCACTGCTTCATGGCTGTAGTCAATGATAAAATGCACTCAGCATTTACAAGTTAAACAGGATTCCCTTCATAATCATCCATCTGAAAGAGCGATGGATGAGAGGGATTTATAAACCCTCACTGTGCCGCTTTAGAGAAGCTGCCGACAATGCCTCTAAACTATCGGAAAAGAGAAAAACAAAAGTTACTACAGCAGCATATCTTCATCATTCACGTGTTCCACAGGATACAATGCAAGCCCCATGATTACAAAATACTGTGCAGTTAGCTGATCTGTGTTGGTGTGAATCCATGTTCAACAACTCCTGACCACCACCAGCAGCACCAGCCACAAATATAAGATTGTCAATCGCCATAAACACAACGCAAATATACTGTATGTTTCTTTGTGCACAAAATAGCCAATAACTAATGTACTTCCTAACAAAATAATGGGATGATTGAATAATGACTCCTGATTAGATAATACGATAACTGACGCATATTATACAGGCCTGCATTCCAACTGTACTAAATTATACATACAGTATGCTTCTTGTCTTGAGGGGATGAGGTGGGGATTTCCTCCACCATTGAAAGCATTGTATGGCCACGTTCCATCAGACTACTTCATAACATAACACAGTCCGTCATCACCAACCCCAACTTGACTTATGTCAGACCCAGTGTCTGGGCGGCAGGTAGCCTAGCGGTTAAGGGTCAGTAACTAAATCCCTGTGCTGGCAAACTGGAAAAATCTGCCATCCTGCACCTGGGCAAGGCAGTTAACTCCCAACAACTACTGCTGCTCCCTGGGCGCTGATGACGTTGATTATGGCAGCCCCACTCACCTCTCTGATTCCCCCCTCACCTCTCTGATTCCCCCCTCACCTCTCTGAGGAGTTGGGTTAAAGGTGGATGAAACTTTTTGGGTTGAATGCAGCCAGTTGTGCAACTGACTAAGTATCCCCCTTCTCAGATCTACAGTGGACAAACTTCAATCTCAGCCTCTTTTCCACCTCTTACAGTGCCTTCATCAAGAATTCATACCCCTTGACCCCTTGGAATATTTGTATTCTGTACAGACTTCCTTCTTTTCACTCTGTCAATTAGGTTAATATTGTGGAGTAACTACAATGTTGTTGATCCATCCTCAGTTTTCTCTTGTCACAGCCATTAAACTCTGTAACTGTTTTAAAGTCACCATTGGCATCATGGTTTGTTTCCTCTCTATCAACTGAGTTTGGAAGAATGCCTGTATCTTTGTAGTGACTGGGTTTATTGATATGCCATCCAAAGTGTAATTAATAACTTTACTATGCTCAAAGGGATATTCCATTTTTTTTTTACCCATCTACCAATAGTGATCATTGCTAGCCAACCATTTTCAAGTTTTGCCATAGATTTCCAAGCAGATTTAAGTCAAAACTGTAACTCGGCCACTTGGGAACATTAACTGTCTTCTTGGTAAGCAACTCCAGTGTACAGTTGGCCTTGTTTCAGGCCGTGGTTTAGGTTATTGTACTGCTGAAAGGTGAATTCATCTCCCAGTGTCTGGTGGAAAGCAGACTGAACCAGGTTTTCTTCTAGGATTTTGCCTGTGCTTAGCTCCATTTTTGTTAATTTTTTAACCTGAAAACTCCCCAGTCCTTAACGATTAGAAGCATACCCATAACATGATCCAGCCACCACTGTTCTTGAAAATATGTAGACTCAGTAATGGTACTCAGTAATGTGTTGTATTGGATTTTTCCCAAAGACAACACCTTTTATTCAGGACAAAAATGTAATTGCTTTGCCACATTTTTGTGCAGTATTACTTTAGTGCCTTGTTGCAAACAGGATGCATGTTTTGGAATATTTTTTTTATGTAACGGCTTCCTTCTTTTCACTCTGTCAACTAGGTTAGTATTGTGGATTAACTACAATGTTGTTGATCCATCCTTAATATTCTCCTATCACAGCCATTAAACTCTGTAACTGTCTTTAAAAGTCACCATTGGTCTCATGAAGAAATCCCTGAGTGGTTTCCTTCCTCTCCGTCAACTGAGTTAGGAAGGTTGCCCGTATCTTTGTAGTGACTGGGTGTATCCAAAGTGTAATCAATAATTTCACCATGCTCAAAAGGATATTTACTGTCCAATTTTTTTTCTTCTTTTTTTTTAACCTACAGTGGGGAGAACAAGTATTTGATACACTGCCGATTTTGCAGGTTTCCCTACTTACAAGGCTTGTAGAGGTCTGTAATTTTTTATCATAGGTACACTTCAACTGTGAGAGACGGAATCTAAAACAAAAATCAGAAAATCACATTGTATGATTTTTAAGTAATTAATTTGCATTTTATTGCATGACATAAGTATTTGATACATCAGAAAAGCAGAACTTAATATTTGGTACAGAAACCTTTGTTTGCAATTACAGAGATCATACGTTTCCTGTAGTTCTTGACCAGGTGGACTACATACACACAGCAGCAGGGATTTTGGCCCACTCCTCCATACAGACCTTCTCCAGATCATTCAGGTTTTGGGGCTGTCACTGGGCAATACAGACTTTCAGCTCCCTCTAAAGACTTTCTATTGGGTTCAGGTCTGGAGACTGGCTAGGCCACTCCAGGACCTTGAGATGCTTCTTACGGAGCCACTCCTTAGTTGCCCTGGCTGTGTGTTTCGGGTCGTTGTCATGCTGGAAGACCCAGGGGTACCTTGCGTGCGCTGCAGGATTTTAATCCATGACGGCGTAGTGTGTTACTAATGGTTTTCTTTGAGACTGTGGTCCCAGCTCTCTTCAGGTCATTGACCAGGTCCTGCCGTGTAGTTTGGGGCTGATCCCTCACCTTCCTCATGATCATTGATGCCCCACTGATTTCCTTATATGAACTGTAACTCAGTAAAATCGTTGCATGTTGCGTTTATATTTTTGTTCAGTATATCTATTGTGGGGTACAGCAGGTCAGCCACCAGGGGGAGACTCGTCGAGGCCTGGTAACAGATGGAGTATACATCACGAGGCGGTGGCTCCATCTGCTGGACGTAACAGGTTTTGACGGGCTCTCCGGACAGGACTAATTGGGGCTGATTGGGAGCTGGTGAGTAATCAAGGGCGGCTTGCTCACCAGCTGTGCGAGGCCCATAAACTACCAGAAGGGCAGCACACAGGGAGAGGACTAGGGGAAGTGAGGTGACTTCCATGTGGTTAGATAAGGTTACCCAAGCTAAGCCGAGGGAGTTGAGTTTGTATGCCCGACAGGATACAGGAAGACCCAGAGCCCAGGAGACGGTATCCCGGAGAAGGTCTCATGGGGGAGACCTGTTCTTTTCTTTTTGATTTAATATTTAATAAAATACCCTTGAAACCGAGCTAATCATAAACTCTGATAACGTGGTCAGATCAGGGTTGATGTTTACACAGTATCAGTATGGACGAGTTGATAGCTCAGTTCGTCCGGGTCCAACAAGCACAACAGGCGGTTCAGGAACGAATGCTGGAGGAACAGCGACTACATAACATCTGCCTTGTTGAGAAAGTCAGGAAGCTGCAAGGAGGAGTGTCTCCTGGATCACATCCCAACCAGATTTTAATGCAGGCTAACGGAAGATGATGACCTCGAAACATACCTCTGTATATTTGAACGGACAGCACTGCAGGAAGGATGGCCAAGGCTGCAGTGGGCAAGTCTGCTGGCCCCGTTCCTCTCTGGGAATGCCCAAAAGGCGTATTGGGACCTGAACGACGAACGGGTGGATAACTACGACGGACTCAAACTGGAGATACTCAGCCGCTACGGATACAGCCTGGCCCATCGGGCTCAACGGTTCCACGACTGGAGGTTTGTACCCGACACCTCCCCCCGAGCCCAGATGAGCGACCTACTGCGCATCACCAGGGCATGGCTCCTCACCGACGTATCCACCCTATCCATCCTCAACAAAGTGGTCCTGGATCGCTTCTTACGGGCGCTACCCCATGACATGAAGAGGGCAGCGAGTTTATGCGCACCCCAGACCTTGGAGGGCCTCCTGAAAGCAGTGGAGACGCTCAAGCACTGCTGAGTGGGAGCCGGGACGAGTCGGCAGCCCGTCCAAAGGGACGGAAGGACAGTCCCACCGCAGTGTACCCCGAACCGACAGTCGGCAGGGCCAAAGGACCGCAAACCTGTGGAGAGACGGTGGTTGTAGGGCCGACCCGACACTGACGACCCCAATTAGAGGTAGACCAAAGGAGGTGTTTTGAGTGTGGCGCTCGGGGGCACATTGCCTGAAATTGCCCGGTTTGAGAGGAGTTGATGCCATCAGCTAGCCCCGCAGGTGAGGTGGGTCACGCCGGGAACTATGTCACCTCCTGTTGGGCGCACCACGAGTCAACTGCACCCATGGTCCCGGTGAAGGTTGACAGACACGACACGGAAGAGCAATTAGACTCCGGAAACATGGTTATGCTCGTAACCAAGAGCCTGCTGAACCAGGAGACCGAACGGGGTAGGGAGATGTCCATTTCCTCTGTTCACGGTGACACAAAGCGGTATCCCACCGTATGGACCAACATCGTGACGCCACAAGGGAGCTGTCAAATGATGGTGGGTGCAGTACCAGAGCTGCCGGTACCTCTCCTAGTGGGACGGGATTGTCCACTGTTCGCGGCCCTATGGGGGCACGAGTTGAGGAAGAAAGTATGAGCCGGCCGAAGAAGAGAGCGGGGACGACCCATCGCCTGTGCGGCCCGGAAGCCACCGGTTAACCAACCTGACTCTACCTGTTGGGGCACCTGGAAAAGGAGAATACCAGGGAACGGATCGCCCACTGGTTCCACTGGCCCTCGATGAGGAGGGCCGTGGAAGACTACTGTCGCAGCTGCCCGGAGTGTCAACTCACTGCCCCGAAAGCACACTTCCGAAACCCTCTGGTCCCCTGCCAATAATCGGGGTGGCCTTTGAAAGCATCGCCATGGACATAGTGGGACCCCTGGTAAAGACTGCACGAGGACACAGGTACATCTTGGTAATAGTGGACTATGCAACCCGGTATCCCGAGGCATTCCCCTATGGGCGGCGGTGTCCAAGGGAATCGCCCGGGAGCTGTTCCACCTCTTTAGCCGGGTGGGCATCCCGAACAAGATCCTGACAAACCAAGGTACGGAGTTTATGTCCCGCCTCATGAAAGAGTTGTGTGCCCTCCTGCAGATCAAGCAGATCCGGACCTCCGTTTTTCACCCGCAGACGGATGGGTTCATCGAGCACTTTAATAAAACGCTCAAACAGATGCTGCGGAAGGTCATCGAGCAGGACGGGAAGAACTGGGACCAGCTACTACCCCACCTAATGTTCTCAATCTGAGAAGTACCCCAATCCTCCACTGTGTTTTCCCCGTTCAAACTCCTTTTACGGGAGGAGGCCACGCGGCCTACTGGACCTCGCCAAGGAGGTGTGGGAAGTCCAACCGACCACCTTATGCAGCGTGGTAGAGCACATGGAGATGATGCGGGAGTGGATGACAGCCATATGGCCAGTCGTGAGGGAACATATGGAGAAGGCCCAGCGTGCCCAAGCCCAGGTCTACAATCGGGGAGCCCAGCCCTGAGAATTCCAGGTGGGAGACAGGGTGTTGGTCTTGATCCCCACGGCCGAAAGTAAGTTTCTGGCAACATGGCACGGCCATACTAGATGATCGAGAAGCTGGGAAATTACCGCGTATGGCAACCGGGGAGGCGGAAACCCCAACAGATTTACCACGTGAACCTGTTGAAGAAGTGGCACGAGAGGACAGCCTTGGCCGTGTTATGGTCGGGACCCAGGACGCCAACGGTACCAGTGGAGGTCCCGAGCAATGAGGACCTCGACCCGGCCCAGAAGCAAGAGCTCAGGGAGCTCGTCGATCGGAACACGGCGGTTTTCTCCGAGAAGCCGGGCCGCACGACCCTCATTGAACAACACATCCGTACCCGGCCCGGGGAAACAGTATGAAAGAGGCCATATCGGATTCCGGAGGCCTGAAGGAGGCCGTGAAACAGGAAGTGGAGGCTATGCTGAGGATGGGGGTCATGGAAGAGTCCCACAGTGCATGGTGCAGCCCCATTGTGTTGGTGCCCAAACCGGACTGTAGCCTCCGCTTCTGTAACGATTTCTGGGGGGTGAACAACATCAGCTTGTTCGACGCATATCCCATGCCGAGGGTGGACGAGCTCATCGACTGATTGGGAAAGGCCCGGTACATCAGCACCCTTGACCTGACCAAAGATAGGTACCGTTGGCAGGTACCGTTGGCAGCCTCCCCCCGGGAAAAGACGGCGTTTTCGACACCAGACGGGTTGTATCAGTACCGGGTGCTCCCGTTCGGTCTCCACGGAGCCTGGCCCACATTCCAACGGCTGATGAACAGAGTGCTTCGACCCCACCAGCAGTACGCAGCGGCATATCATCATCCACAGCCAAGGTTGAGAAGAGCACCTGAAGCGCCTCCAGGCCTTGCTGGATGCGCTCAGACAAGCCGGGTTGACCGCAAACCCCAAGAAATGCAAGCTAGGGTTCGGGGAGGTGGAGTACCTGGGGTATTTGATTGGACGGGGGGACGTCAAGCCCCAGGAGGTTCATGCGGTGCGTGACTGGCCCGTTCCACGCACCAAGACACAAATCAAGTCCTTCCTGGGACTGGCAGGATACTATAGCCGGCTATAGGCTCCATCTGCTGGACGTACCAGGTCTCGCCGGGCTCTCCGGACAGGACTAATTGGGGCTGATTGGGAGCTGGTGAGTAATCAAGGGTGGCTTGCTCACCAGCTGTGCGAGGCCCATAAAAGCTGCCAAAAGGGCAGCACACAGGGAGAGGACTAAGGGAAGTGAGGTGACTTCCATGTGGTTGGATACGGTTACCCGAGCTAAGCCGAGGGAGTTAAGTTTTTGTGCCCGACAGGATACAGGAAGACCCGGAGCCCAGGAGACGGTAACCCGGAGAGGGTTTCATGGGGGAGACCTGTTCTTTTCTTTTTGATTTAATATTTAATAAAACACCCTTAAATTTGAGCAAATCATACTCTGTCCGTGTCTGATCTATGTAAACACCTTAACCCCCTGGTCTGCCACACTATCAATGGGCTAGCAAGTAGAGGAGAGGAGAGGAAACGTACCTGTAGTTTCCCGGAGCTCCTCACACAGGCTGATGTGGGGAAACTGAAGCATCTGTTTCCATTTCTTGCTTTTTCCTTTTCTGTTTCCACCACCTCCTGCAAAAGAACAGTGGTTGATTAATCAAACAAAGGAAAAATATAACACATGGAAAAACACTAAGTAGCCTTGAGCGGCCCATAAAGATACATACAGTGCCTAAAAACACAAAAGTGCTCTTGTAGATTCGTCAAGATAAAGAAGAGGGTCAGGGTGATTAATATAATGGCTGTCCTGGAGTGTTTGTCAAGAAGACCGAGAGGTTATTAATTTGTAGACATAGAAAAAGCAATTTTACTGTATTTTAGTCTACTTCTTTAAATTAAATCAAATTGTATTGGTCGTGTACACATATTATGCATTTGTTATCGTGAGTTTAGAGAAATGCTTATGTTCCTAGCTCCAACAGTGCAGAAATATCTAACAATACACAATAAATCAAAATAATTTAAAGAAAGGAACTACTTTTGTCACCAAAGCCCCATACACTACCCACCATTGCGACCTGTACGCTCTCGTTGGTTGGCCCTCGCTTCATACTCGTCGCCAAACCCACTGGCTACAGGTTATCTACAAGTTTCTGCTAGGTAAAGCCCCGCCTTATCTCAGCTCACTGGTCACCATAGCAGCACCCACTCGTAGCACGCGCTCCAGCAGGTATATCTCACTGGTCACCCCCAAAGCCAATTCCTCCTTTGGTCGCCTTTCCTTCCAGTTCTCTGCTGCCCATGACTGGAACGAACTGCAAAAATCTCTGAAGCTGGAGACTCACATCTCCCTCACTAGCTTTAAGCACCAGCTGTCAGAGCAGCTTACAGATCACTGCACCTGTACATAGCCCATCTGTAAACAGCCCATCTATCTACCTACCTCATCCCCATACTGGTATTTATTTATTTATTTAGCTCCTTTGCACCCCAGTATCTTTACCTGCACATTCACCTTCTGCCGATCTAACATTCCAGTGTTTAATTGCTATATTGTAATTACTTCGCCACCATGGCCTATTTATTTCCTAAACTTACCTCATTTGCACTCACTGTATATAGACATTTTGTTTTCTTTTGTTCTACTGTATTATTGACTGTATGTTTTGTTTATTCCATGTGTAAGTCTGTGTTGTTGTATGTGTCGAATTGCTACACTTTATCTTGGCCAGGTCGCAGTTGCAAATGAGAACTTGTTCTCAACTAGTCTACCTGGTTAAATAAAGGTGAAATAAAAAAATAAAATAAGAAATATAGAAATACTAGAACGAGCAGTGTCAAAGTCCAGAATATAAATATATATGTATATGATGGTGTGTATAAACATTATGGACAATATATTAATATAAAAGGTGTGTACAACAGTAGATATATAGGATGAGCCTTGACTAGAATACAGTATATACATATGAAGTGGATAAAACAGTATGTAAACATTATTAAAGTGAACAGTGTTCAATGATAATGTACATAGGACAGCAGTGTCTAAGGTGCAGGGTTGAGTAACGGGTGGTAGCCGGCTTGTAACAGTGACTAAAGTTCAGGGCAGGGCACTGAGCGGAGGCCGGCTAGTGGTGACTATTTAACAGTCTGATGGCCTGGAGATAGACGCTGTTTTTCAGTGTCTCGGTTCCAGCTTTGCTTTCTAGATGGCAGTGGGATGAACAGGCTGTGGCTTGGGTGGCTGAGATCTTTGATTATCGTTTTGGCCTTCCTGTGACACTGTGTGCTGTAGATGTCCTGGAGGGTTTGTGAGGGCTTTAGAGGCCAAGCCTCCTGAGGTTGAAGAGGCACTGTTGTGCCTTTTTCGCCACACTTTCTGTGTGGATGGACCATTTCAGGTTGTCAGTAATGTGCACTCCGAAGAATTGCATCACTGTTCTCGATGTTGCAGCAGTAGAACCTTTTGAGGATCTCAGGACACACGCCAAATCTTTTTAGTTTCCTGAGGGGGAATAGGCTTTGTCGTGCCCTCTTCACAGCTGCCTTGGTGTGTCTGGACTAGAGGTCGACCGATTATGATATTTCAACGCCGATACCGATACCAGTTATTGGAGGATCAAAAAAAGCTGATACCGATTAATCGGCGGATTTATATTTATTTATTTGTAATAATAACAATTACGACAATACTGAATGAACACTGTTATTTTAACTTAGTATAATACATCAATAAAATCAATTTGGCCTCAAATAAATAATGAAACATGTTCAATTTGGTTTAAATAATGCAAAAACAAAGTGTTGGAGAAGAAAGTAAAAGTTAAATATGTGCCATGTAAAAAAGCTAACGTTTCAGTTCCTTGCTCAGAACATGAGAACATATGACAGCTGGTGGTTCCTTTTAACATGAGTCTTCAATATTCCCAGGTAAGATGTTTTAGGTTGTAGTTATTATAGGAATTATAGGACTATTTCTCTCTATACCATTTGTATTTCATATACCTTTGACTATTGGATGTTCTTATAGGCACTATAATATTGCCAGTGTAACAGTATAGCTTCTGTCCCTCTCCTCGCCCCTACCTGGGCTCGAACTAGGAACACACTGACAACAGCCACCCTCGAAGCATCGTTACCCATCGCTCCACAAAAGCCGCGGCCATGGCAGAGCAAGGGGAACAGCAACTCCAAGTCTCAGAGTGAGTGACGTCACAGATTGAAACGCTATTAGCGTGCACCCCGCTAACTAGCTAGCCATTTCACATCGGTTACACCAGCCTAATCTCGGGGTTGATAGGCTTGAAGTCATAAACAGCTCAATGCTTGAAGCATTGCGAAGAGCTGCTGGCAAACGCACGAAAGTGCTGTTTGAATGAATGTTTACGAGCCTGCTGCTGCCTACCGTCGCTCAGTCAAAATGCTCTATCAAATATCAAATCATAGACTTAATTATAACATAATAACACACAGAAATACGAGCCTTTGGTCATTGATATGGTTGAATCCCAAAACTATTATTTCGAAAACAAAACGTTTATTCGTTCCGTATTTTATCTAACAGGTGGCATTCCTAAGTCTAAATATTGCTGTTACATTGTACAACCTTCAATGTTATGTCGTAATTATGTACAATTCTGGCAAATTATTTACGGTCTTTGTTAGGAAGCAATGGACTTCACACAGTTCGCAACGAGCCAAGCGGCCCAAACTCTTGATTATACCCTGACTGCTTGCTCGGAACACAAGAGAAGTGACACAATTTCCCTAGTTATAAGAAATTCATGTTAGCAGGCAATATTAACTAAATATGCAGGTTTAAAAAGATATACTTGTGTATTGATTTTAAAGAAAGGCATTCATGTTTATGGTTAGGTTTGGTGCAACGACAGTGCTAAATCATCACCTGTTTGGCGAAGTAGGCTGTGATTCGATGAGAAATTAACAGGCACCGCATTGATTATATGCAGGACACGTTAGACAAACTAGTAATATTAACCATGTGTAGTTAACTAGTGATTATGTTAAGATTGATTGTTTTTTATAAGATAAGTTTAATGCTAGCTAGCAACTTACCTTGGCTTCTTGCTGCCCTCGCGTAACAGGTAGTCAGCCTGCCATGCAGGCTCCTCGTGGAGTGCAATGTAAGGCAGCTGGTTAGAGCGTTGGACTAGTAACCGGAAGGTTGCAAAAACAAATCCCCAAGCTGACAAGGTAAAAATCTGTCGTTCAGTGGCCTCCCGGGTGGCGCAGTGGTTAAGGGCGCTGTACTGCAGCGCCAGCTGTGCCATCAGAGTCCTGGGTTCGCGCCCAGGCTCTGTCGTAACCGGCCGCGACCGGGAGGTCCGTGGGGCGACGCACAATTGGCCTAGCGTCGCCCGGGTTAGGGAGGGCTTGGTCGGTAGGGGTGTCCTTGTCTCATCGCGCACCAGCGACTCCTGTGGCGGGCTGGGCGCAGTGTACGCTAGCCAAGGTGGCCAGGTGCACGGTGTTTCCTCCGGCGCATTGGTGCGGCTGGCTTCCGGGTTGGATGTGCGCTGTGTTAAAGAAGCAGCGGCTTGGTTGGTTGTGTATCGGAGGACGCATGACTTTCAACCTTCGTCTCTCCCGAGCCCGTACGGGAGTTGTAGCGATGAGACAAGATAGTAGCTACTACAACAATTGGATACTACGAAATTGGGGAGAAAAAGGGGTAAAATTCAAAAGAAATATATATATCTGTCGTTCTGCCCCTGAACAAGGCAGTTAACCCACCGTTCCTAGGCCTTCATTGAAAATAAGAATGTGTTCTTAACTGACTTGCCTAGTTAAATAAAGGTGTCAAAAATAATAAATACAAAATTGGCCAAATCGGTGTCCAAAAATACAGATTTCCGATTGTTGTGAAAACTTGAAATCGGCCCTAATTAATCAACCATTCCGATTAATCGGTCGACCTCTAGTGTGGAATGCAGTAGATATTGCATCATCTATGGATCTGTTTGAGCGGTATGCAAATTGGAGTGGGTCTAAGGTTTCTGGGATAGTGGTGTTAATGTGAGCCATTACCAGCCTTTCAAAGCACTTCATGGCTACGGACGTGAGTGCTACGGGTCTGTAGTCATTTAGGCAGGTTGCCTTTGTGTTCTTGGGCAGAGACTATGGTGGTCTGCTTGAAACATGTTGGTATTACAGACTCAAATCAGAGACATGTTGAAAATGTCAGTGAAGACACCTGCCAGTTGGTCAGCACATGCCAGGAGCACATGACCTGTTTAAAGGTCTTACTCAGGTCGGCTAAGGAGAGCGTGATCACACAGTCGTCCGGAACAGCTGATGCTCTCATGCATGCCTCAGTGTTGCTTGCCTCGAAGCGAGCATAGAAGTGATTTAGCTCGTCTGGTAGGCTCGTGTCACTGGGCAGCTCACGGCTGTGCTTCCCTTTGTAGTCTGTAATAGTTTGCAAGCCCTGTCACATAAGACGAGCATCGGAGCCGGTGTAGTATGATTCAATCTTAGCCCTGTATTGACACTTTGCCTGTTTGATGGTTCGTCACAGGGCATAGCAGGATTTATTGTAAGCCTCTGGGTTAGAGTCCCGCACCTTGAAATATACCCCCTCCCCTGGGTTGGGGTATATACGTACAGTCACCGTGGGGACGACGTCCTCGATGCACTTATTGATAAAGCCAGTGACTGATGTGGTGTACTTCTCAATGCCATCGGAAGAATACCAGAACATGTTCCAGTCTGTGAAAGCAAAACAGTCCTGTAGTTTAACATCTGCTTCATCTGACCACTATTTATACACCGAGTCACTGGTGCTAGTAAGCAGGAATCAGGAGGATAGAGTTGTGGTCGGATTTACCAAATAGAGGGTGAGGGAGAGCTTTGTACGCGTCTCTGTGTGTGGAGTACAGGTGATTTAGAATTTTTTTCTCTCTGGTTGCATATTTAACATGTTGATAGAAATTTGGTAGAACTGATTTAAGTTTCTCTGCATTAAAGTCTCCGGCCACTAGGGCTGCCGCCTCTGGGTGAATGGTTTCCGGTTTGCTTATTTCCTTATACAGCTGACTGAGTGTTCTTAGTGCCAGCATCTGTATGTGTTGGTAAATAAACAGCCACGAAAAGTATAGCTGAAAACTCTCTAAGCAAGTAGCGTGGCCTGCAATTTATCACAATATACTCTACTTTTGGCAAGCAAAATCTAGAGACTTCCTTAGATTTCGTGCACCAGCTGTTGTTTACAAATATGCACAGACCGCCCCCCCATCTGAATATCAATGTTGTCATTCAGCCACGATTCCGTGAAACATAGGATATTACAGTTTTTGATGTCCCGTTGGTAGAACATTCGTGATCGGACCTCGTCTAATTTATTGTCCAATGATTGCGTGTAATATTGACGGTAACGGCAGCTTTCCCACTTTCCTTCTGCAGGTCCTCACGAGGCATCCTGCTCTGTGTCCCCTGTACCTGCGTTTCTTCCTCTTGCAAATAACAGGGATTTGGCCCTGTCGGGTGGAGAGTGTCCTGCGCCTCCTGCTTGTTAAAGAAAAAATCTTTGTCTTATCCAAGGTGAGTGATCGCTGTCCTGATATCCAGAAGCAATTTTTTTGCCGTATGATATGGTTGCAGAAACATTATGTACAAAATAAGTTTCAAATAACGCGGGAAAAAAACACATAATAGCACAATCCGCCACCATTTGAATTTTAATAATGGTGGCCATCGAAGGGGAGCATTTGCCCACTGAAATCGGTTACGACGCTGAAATGCAGTCAGGTCAAGACCCTGGTGAGGACTACGAGCATGCAGATGTACTTCCCTGAGATGGTTTATGACAGTGTAAACTAGAGGTCGACCGATTAATCGGAATGGCCGATAAATTAGGGCCAATTACAATCGTAAATTGGTATTTTTGGGGGCTGATTTTGCCGATTTTTTTTTAAACCTTTTTTAATTTTTTTTATTATATACAGTGGGGCAAAAGAGTATTTAGTCAGCCACCAATTGTGCAAGTTCTCCCACTTAAAAAGATGACGCCTGTAATTTTCATCATAGGTACACTTCAACTATGACAGACAAAATGAGAAAAAAAATCCAGAAAATAACATTGTAGGATTTTTAATGAATTTATTTGCAAATTATGGTGGAAAATAAGTATTTGGTCAATAACAAAAGTTTATCTCAATACTTTGTTATATACCCTTTGTTGGCAATGACAGAGGTCAAACGTTTTCTGTAAGTCTTCACAAGGTTTTCACACACTGTTGCTGGTATTTTGGCCCATTCCTCCATGCAGATCTCCTCTAGAGCAGTGATGTTTTGGGGCTGTTGCTGGGCAACACGGACTTTCAACTCCCTCCAAAGATTTTCTATGGGGTTGAGATCTGGAGACTGGCTAGGCAACTCCAGGACCTTGAAATGCTTCTACAAAGCCACTCCTTCATTGCCCGGACGGTATGCAACAGTTTGGGCAGCCTGGCTCATTGCAAACTAATTTTCCAGAATTTTACGTAATTGTGACATAACATTGAAGGTTGTGCAATGTAACAAGAATATTTAGACTTAGGGATGCCACCCGTTAGATAAAATACGGAACGGTTCCGTATTTCACTGAAATAATAAACGTTTTGTTTTCTAAATTATAGTTTCCGGTTTCGACCATATTAATGACCAAAGGCTCGTATTTCTGTGTGTTATGATATACAGTGCCTTGCGAAAGTATTCGGCCCCCTTGAACTTTGCGACCTTTTGCCACATTTCAGGCTTCAAACATAAAGATATAAAACTGTATTTTTTTGTGAAGAATCAACAACAAGTGGGACACAATCATGAAGTGGAACGACATTTATTGGATATTTCAAACTTTTTTAACATCTCAAAAACTGAAAAATTAGGCGTGCAAAATTATTCAGCCCCCTTAAGTTAATACTTTGTAGCGCCACCTTTTGCTGCGATTACAGCTGTAAGTCGCTTGGGGTATGTCTCTATCAGTTTTGCACATCGAGAGACTGAAATTTTTTCCCATTCCTCCTTGCAAAACAGCTCGAGCTCAGTGAGGTTGAATGGAGAGCATTTGTGAACAGCAGTTTTCAGTTCTTTCCACAGATTCTCGATTGGATTCAGGTCTGGACTTTGACTTGGCCATTCTAACACCTGGATATGTTTATTTTTGAACCATTCCATTGTAGATTTTGCTTTATGTTTTGGATCATTGTCTTGTTGGAAGACAAATCTCCGTCCCAGTCTCAGGTCTTTTGCAGACTCCATCAGGTTTTCTTCCAGAATGGTCCTGTATTTGGCTCCATCCATCTTCCCATCAATTTTAACCATCTTCCCTGTCCCTGCTGAAGAAAATCAGGCCCAAACCATGATGCTGCCACCACCATGTTTGACAGTGGGGATGGTGTGTTCAGCTGTGTTGCTTTTACGCCAAACATAACGTTTTGCATTGTTGCCAAAAAGTTCAATTTTGGTTTCATCTGACCAGAGCACCTTCTTCCACATGTTTGGTGTGTCTCCCAGGTGGCTTGTGGCAAACTTTAAACGACACTTTTTATGGATATCTTTAAGAAATGGCTTTCTTCTTGCCACTCTTCCATAAAGGCCAGATTTGTGCAATATACGACTGATTGTTGTCCTATGGACAGAGTCTCCCACCTCAGCTGTAGATCTCTGCAGTTCATCCAGAGTGATCATGGGCCTCTTGGCTGCATCTCTGATCAGTCTTCTCCTTGTATGAGCTGAAAGTTTAGAGGGACGGCCAGGTCTTGGTAGATTTGCAGTGGTCTGATACTCCTTCCATTTCAATATTATCGCTTGCACAGTGCTCCTTGGGATGTTTAAAGCTTGGGAAATCTTTTTGTATCCAAATCCGGCTTTAAACTTCTTCACAACAGTATCTCGGACCTGCCTGGTGTGTTCCTTGTTCTTCATGATGCTCTCTGCGCTTTTAACGGACCTCTGAGACTATCACAGTGCAGGTGCATTTATACGGAGACTTGATTACACACAGGTGGATTGTATTTATCATCATTAGTCATTTAGGTCAACATTGGATCATTCAGAGATCCTCACTGAACTTCTGGAGAGAGTTTGCTGCACTGAAAGTAAAGGGGCTGAATAATTTTGCACACCCAATTTTTCAGTTTTTGATTTGTTAAAAAAGTTTGAAATATCCAATAAATGTCGTTCCACTTCATGATTGTGTCCCACTTGTTGTTGATTCTTCACAAAAAAATACAGTTTTATATCTTTATGTTTGAAGCCTGAAATGTGGCAAAAGGTCGCAAAGTTCAAGGGGGCCGAATACTTTCGCAAGGCACTGTAATTAAGTCTATGATTTGATAGAGCAGTCTGACTGAGCGATGGTAGGCAGCAGCAGGCTCGTAAGCATTACTTCAAACAGCACTTTTGTGCGTTTTGCCAGCAGCTCTTCGCAAGCACACCGCTGTTTATGACTTCAAGCCTATCAGCCTAATGGCTGGTGTAACCGATGTGAAATGGCTAGCTAGTTAGCGGGGTGCGCGCTAATAGCATTTCAAACGTCACTCGCTCTGAGACTTGGAGTAGTTATTCCCCTTATAATAGTTTCTGGATTCAACCATATCAATGACCAAAGGCTCGTATTTCTGTGTGTTATTATGTTATAATTAAGTCTATGATTTGATATTTGATAGAGCAGTCTGACTGAGCGACGGTAGGCAGCAGCAGGCTCGTAAGCATTCATTCAAACAGCACTTTTGTGCGTTTGCCAGCAGCTCTTCGCAATGCATTAAGCATTGAGCTGTTTATGACTTCAAGCCTATCAACTCCGAGATTAGGCTGGTGTAACCGATGTGAAATGGCTAGCTAGTTAGCGGGGTGCGCGCTAATAGCGTTTCAATCGGTGACGTCACTCACTCTGAGACTTGGAGTAGTTGTTCCCCTTGCTTTTGTGGAGCGATGGGTAACGCTGCTTCGAGTGTGGCTGTTGTCGATGTGTTCCTGGTTCGAGCCCAGGTAGGGGCGAGGAGAGGGACGGAAGCTATACTGTTACACTGGCAATACTATAGTGCCTATAAGAACATCCAATAGTCAAAGGTATATGATATACAAATGGTATAGAGAAAAATAATCCTATAAATACGATATTAACTACAACCTAAAACCTCTTACCTTGGAATAGTGAAGTCTCATGTTAAAAGGAACCACCAGCTGTCATATGTTCTCATGTTCTGAGCAAGGAACTCAAACGTTAGCTTTTTTACATGGCACATATTGCACTTTTACTTCTCCAACACTTTGTTTTTGCATTATTTAAACCAAATTGAACATGTTTCATTATTTATTTGAGGCTAAATAGATTTTTATTGATGTATTATATTAAGTTAAAATAAGTGTTCATTCAGTATTGTTGTAATTGTCATTATTACAAATAAATAAACAATAAAAATCGGCCGATTAATCGGTATTAGCCTTTTTTGGTCCTCCAATAATCGGTATTTAAAAATCATAATCAGTCGACCTCTAGTGTAAACCCACAGTTTCATCAGCTGTCCTGGTTGCTGGTCTCAGACGATCCCGCAGGTGAAGAACCTGGAGGTCCTGGGCTGGCATGGTTACATGTGGTCTGCGGTTGTGAGGGCAGTTTGTCATACTGCCAAATTCTCTAAAATAACGTTGGAGGCGGCATATGGTAGCAAAATTAACATTAAATTCTCTGGCAACAGCTCTGGTGGACATTCCTGCAGTCAGCATGCCAATTGCACACTCCCTCAAAACTTGAGACATCTGTGGCATTGTGTTGTGTGACAAAAATGTACATTTTAAAGTGGCCTTTTATTGTCCCCAGCACAAGGTCCACCTGTGTAATGATCATGCTGTTTAATCAGCATCTTCATATGCCACACCTGTCAGGTGGATGGATTATCTTGGTAAAGGAGAAATTCTCACTAACAGGGATATAAACAAAGTTGTGCACAACATTTTCAGAGAAATAAGCTTTTTGTGTGTATGGAATATTTCTGGGATCTTTTATTTCAGCTCATGAAACATGGGACCAACACCTTAGATGTTGCATTGATATTTTTGTTCAGTATAGTTACAGTACGTCAACAAACAAATTGGCAAGCAGAATAGGTCTAGGCCTGCTACCTACGCTGTAAAGTTGTCCATCTTGGTTGGGTGGTGAAACCAACTCTTTAAGTGTCATGTGCATGAACTGGATGCCATGCCCAGTAACATTTGCTATTCAAATAGTGGTTGGAAGTGAACATATTGACAGTATGTCTGGCTAACAATGTTTTATCACAATGGGAAGCGAACAAGATGCAAATGAGACACTGAGCACATTGTTTATGCCTGGCAAAAAGATGTACAAGTATGACAAATTATATATATCTCATTGGTCATTTGTCATACTTGTACATAGAACTTGTACTAGAAGACTAACTTGTGTTGAAGCCACTGTGCCTCTTGACAATCCCACACTATTGTAAAAAATACTTTGGAAGCTATAGAACATAATATATTGTCTAGATTTGTTTTTGCCACATGCATTCTATTACAAACACCTTTAATGCATACTTTTAAATTATATTATGTGAGCTAAACATAAAAATAAAAAAATATATAAAAACATATTCCTGAAAGTATAATTTTACTAATAATTTTACTAATAAGAAAATAATTAAATACTTGTAATTTTGTCTTTGAAACATCGAATTCCATTCATTCCTATGGAGGACTGCTTCTACTGGGGAGTACCAATATGACCGACCCGTGGCTTAAAAGCCTCTCAAATGACATATATGTAGCATCAGCAATCCAGGGTTTATATACTGTACATCACTGCAAATGACAGTGTTATCACTAATTTAGTATTGTTCGATGGAGATATACTCACTGGTGTTGAAAGAATGAGATTACATCCTGCATTAGTGCAAATGCAAAGATAGACAAACCATATGGAAATAATAGCGCAAATCAGAGAACGAGACAGCCTTATTCTTTCACTCTGCCACCGTTTTCCATCTTGAACTGTTGTTTGTGAGAAAAAGTATTAATGCATTATTACTATTTGATAATAATAGAATTACAGTGTTATTACCACCAACAACAACAAGAGTGGAAACAAATTAGAGGTGCTTCTACTAGAACACTGATTTGCAGTAATAAGTAGACTATTATTATGTGGATTTGATCATACCACTTCACCTGGCTACCGAGTAGGGTTTGGTCTCTCAGAGATATTATTTGATCATTTACAATTAATTGGTTCCTTTTTTCACATTTTCCTGCAAAACACAGCCTCTTTTGTGCCTGATAAATGTAAGACTGGCACTCTGAAGAGATTGTAAGTTGAACTTGTCCTACATCCAAATATAATAACACTTCACGGTGGTATTTCATGTGGATTTCAATGGCAAACAATGTGACCAGAGAAAGGCGATGTGAAAACAGAAGTCTATGTAATGTCTATGGCAGATTCAATACTTCTCCTCTATCAAAAAAACAGAGACACTACACTGAGACTAGATAGAGAGTACAGTATTGATCCTAGCAGAGATGACAATACCATTTTGAACACTGTGTTTTGCTGTAGGCTACCTCTGACATACAGTACAATGGTTTTGGTTAGTTTTCCATTACAACGCATTTCACAAATAAACATCTGATTGGTTGATTGGAAATATACATATTTACAGATCAGTATGATGTTATTTGATGGTGATGCCGATGTTCCCACTGGGAAAAATAGAAGTTGTTCTATACTATTCTCTTTTACTGTATATGTCCAAAATATGCCATGTGACTGATATGGCCAGAGTGGGGTTCATCAGACTGGGGTCAACCACCCTGTGAATGGAATGAGTCTATAAACAGGAAAAACATTCCTGAGTTTTAAAACAAGACCTTTGTTCATTGTGTTAGCACTAACTGATTTAGAATGAAGGAGGTATAACAAATAGATCGATCAAATGTCTTACTTTTGTCTCCCATGATAGGCGACTTTTACTGTAGTTAGTTCATTACTGTCATTGCTTCCAAAGTATCTGATAGTAGGACCACTATCAGATAATCTGTGACTGGGGGATAAAATGATATATACCGTGATGCCATTTGTGTTTCAGATGGATACATTATCGGTCTACAGTAATTAGAAACAAATATCTCGGCTTGTTATATTATCTGCAACAGCTAGATACACCAGCTATAGTCTATAGCGCTGCTTACTCAGTGATCATCTTTATGTTGTTATTTCACAAATTGACATAGGCCTAATGTTGACACCCTTCCAACATCACTACAATCCGCTAACATGGAGCGCACTGACATACGCTGTCATTGCCAACTAAAGGTCCACAAATTAATGTCTACTGGCGTTAATTTTGTATGTGTGTTGCTAGCTCTTCATTGCAAATTGAATACGGAATTATGTTCAACATGCAGTTTCGACAACGACAGAAGGATGCTGTAGAATAGAAAACCGGAAAATCTAATGTCACGCAATTTGATTGACAGTCGCATCTTTTCTGTAGCCTACCAATGTCCAAGGTTAAGCTCGAGTAAATATTATGTATTTAGAGAGCATATGGGATGTTAATATAGTTAGTTATCTTAACGCTTTGCAAATAATAAAGAGGTGCAGCAATCATCCAGCTCCTATCTCTATGGCCTGCGCTTCCTGGGGGAATCCCCAGGTTCTGAGCTAGTTCTGGCGGTGAAGAGAGAGGAGCTGTCAAGCTTGTCATCCGCCCCTGCGCTCCGACATCTCTTACCTTCTCTTGCTTTCAACAGGACGGTGTTGGCCACGATATTCTCGAGCTCCATGTTTTGCTGGGTTGCAGGCACCACAGGCCCAATCTCGTCGCCGGCTTGGCAATAGTATGTCCTCCCCCACCCCCCCACCCCCAAGGCAGAATATTTTAACCCTGATGACTCTCCCGTACGGTCGTTCGCTCCCGCTCTCCGCCCCGAAGGTTGAGCTGCGTCGATTCTAACCCCACCCGCACGTCAACTATTGATGTATTCTGACATTGCAGGATAGTTTTAGTTTTGTCTTTACCATAACCACGACCCTTTAACACAAATATGGATCAACATTATTATTCACATTCAATTAGTTATTCAAAATTATGACATAATTTGTTTGTTCACGTAAAAGAGCCAGTATATTTGGTTCCCAAACGGTTCGTCGTTCAAAATGCTTAAAGATCTCCAATGTAAAGACCAAAATGTAGGCTGCCATTATGACCAATCGTGAAATCCGCGTTCAAATACATTTTTTACCTAGACAAATTATTAGACGGCCTGAAAAAAATATATAGTTATTTTTTTACGCACTAAAAAAAAATCAGCGAGGACCAGATTCACGTGCTCTCCCCACTTTTTATTTTTACTGCAGTGACGATTCATGAGGCATTAGACGGGTCTATAGCCCGATTGTAAAATGTAACACTAAACTAACTGATAACTCAATGCTGCAGTGGAGCTATTATTGGAAGACTCGAACTGCTCAAGCAACGATAACCGGAAGTGACGACTGCTAAGAGGAGTAGTCGATTGTAAATGCAAATTTAATTTCAAACTTCTTTGGGAGATTCTTGTGGAGTTCAACTTCATCTGGAAAAAACGTACACATTATATTAGGAAATCTGTCGTATGAACTCATATGAATATGGTGGTCTCAATTTTTTTGATTTTCCTACTTTGAATAATACTTTTAAGATAAATTGGGCTTAACATTTTTTAAAGAATCCAACTTCAATTTGGAATTTCATCCCTCATTATATCTTCTCCCGTTTTGGTGGCCTCAATTTCATGTTACTCTGTAACTATAACATTGATAAGATTCCTGCAAAATTATCTGCTTTTCATAGACAAGTATTCATAGCGTGGTCGTTAATTTTTCCCTGCATATGTATTTTATTTGGAACAATAAGGACATTGTGTATAGAAACAAGTCTTTATTTTTTAAGAACTGGTTCAATTATCATATCCTGCTCGTGAGTCAACTTTTTAATGCAGAAGGACTGTTACTCAATTATGAGGAATTTTTATCTTGTTACAATATTAATGTAACACCTAGAGAGTTCGCCATAGTCTTTGATGCTATTCCATCTGGAACTCTCATGTTATTTAGAGGTGTAGCCAGAACTCACCTTCTTGACCTACCCTCGCTATATCCAGTTGACTCTCCAATAGGGAAAATATGTTTCTCCTTGCTCCCATGTCACAAGTTACTGGAATACATTGGTCACTAATATCTGTTGGAAAAATGTCTGGTTATTACCACATAAATACTTGCTTGTTAACAAGGTCAAAGAGGTCTCTTTCAGAATGATCCATAAGTATTACCCTGCGAATCATTACCTGAAGAAAAAATACATTAACATTAATTGTACTTTTTGTGTTGAGCATCCAGCATCACATTTATTTTGACATTGTCTACATGTAAAACAATTATGGAAAGGTAGTCACAGTTTTATAATTGTTAATATTCTTGATGACTTTTGTTTGTTATGGAAGAATGTGCTGCTCGGTTTCCTTAACCATAATAAAGATAAAGAAAAACAATTTTACCTCATAAATCTAATTGTGCTAATGGGAAAATGTCATATTCATAAATGTAAATTCACTAATAAAAAACCACTCTTCCGTGTTTTCTATAAGGAATTTGAGCAGTACATTAAGACCATTCTACATTATTCTAATAAGAAAGCTGTTAAAACAATCAATATGTGTGTTTCTTTTAAAGTCGTTGTGTAATCTGTAATTTGTTCTACCCCCTAGCATATGTTATCATTGTCTATCTATGTACTTATTGTATGTATACAGACTTTTATACGTTGGTAATAAAAATACAAATAAATCAATAAAAAATAGATTCTTGTGGAGTTACAGAATCTGCGTAAACACACACACAGTGCAGCATTTGATGGATGCCAAGTGTAGAAAGAGGCTAGAGAGGCCAAATTATATGATGTTGAAGTCGGAAGTTTACATACACTAAGGTTGGAGTCCTTAAAACTCGTTTTTCAACCACTCCACAAACTATAGTTTTGGCAAGTCGGTTAGGGCATCTACTTTGTGCATGACACAAGTAATTTTTCCAACAATTGTTTACAGACAGATTATTTCATTTATAATTCACTGTATCACAATTCCAGTGGGTCAGAAGTATTCATACTGTCACATTCTGACCATAGTTCTGTTATTTTATTCTTTGTTTTAGTATGGTCAGGGCGTGAGTTGGAGTGGGCAGTCTATGTTTGTTTTTCTATGTTGGTTTTTGTGTTCGGCCTAGTATGGTTCTCATTCAGAGGCAGGTGTCGTTAGTTGTCTCTGATTGAGAATGATACATAGGTAGCCTGGGTTTCACTTTTGGTTGTTGGGTGTTTGTTTCCGTGTGAGTGTTTGTTGCCACACGGTACTGTTTCGGTTTTGTTTGTTCACATCGCTTATTGTTTTGTAGTGTTCAGTTTATGTCTTTAAATAAACATTATGGACACTTACAACGCTGCGCATTGGTCCTCCGATCCTTCTAGCTACTCCTCCTCAGAAGAGGAGGAAGAATGCCATTACAGAAACACCCACCAAGAAAGGACCAAGCAGCGTGGTAACAGGCAGCAGCAGCAGGACAGGCAGCGATACCTGGAGAGATGGACTTGGGAGGAGATATTAGATAGCAAGGGACCCTGGGCACAGCCGGGTGAATATCGCCGCCCCAAGGCAGAGCTGGAGGCAGCGACAGCCGAGAGGCGGCATTATGAGGAGCTAGCTCGGCAGCGTGGCTGGAAGCCTGAGAGGCAGCCCCAAAAATGTCTTGGGGACGGAACACAGGGAGTGTGGCGAGTTCAGGTAGGAGACCTGCGCCAACTTCCCGTGCTTACCGGAGATCGAGAGGGACCGGGCAGGCACCGTGTTATGAGGTGCCCAGTGTCCCCGGTGCGGTACATTCCAGCTCCACGTATAGGCCGGGCTAGAGTGGGCATCGAGCCAGGTGCCATGAAGCCGGCTCTACGCATCTGGTCTCCAGTGCTTCTCCTCGGGCCGGCGTACATGGCACCAGCCTTACGCATAGTGTCCCCGGTTCGCCAGCACAGCCCAGTGCGGGCTATTCCACCTTGCCGCACTGGCCTGGCTACAGGGAGCATTCAACCAGGTAAGGTTGGGCAGGCTCGGTGCTCAAGAACTCCAGTGCGCCTGCACGGTCCGGTCTATCCGGAGCCGCCAGAGTCTCCCGTCTGTCTTATGTCTTTAAATAAACATTATGGACCCTTACCACGCTGCGCATTGGTCCTCCGATCCTTCTCGCTGCTCCTCCTCAGAAGAGGAGGAAGAATGCAGTTACACATACACTAAGTTGACTGTGCCTTTAAACAGCTTGGGAAATTCCAGAAAATTATGTCATGGCTTTAGAAGCTTCTGATAGGCTAATTGACATAATTTGGGTCAATTGGAGGTGTACCTGTGGATGTATTTCAAGGCCTACGTTTAAACAGTGCCTCTTTGCTTGACATCATGGGAAACTCAAAGGAAATCAGCCTAGACCTCATAAAAAAATTGTAGACCTCCACAAGTCTGGTTAATCCTTGGGAGCTATTTCCAAACGCCAAAAGGTACCACGTTCATCTGTACAAACAATAGTACGCAAGTATAAACAGCATGGGACAACGCAGCCGTCATACCGCTCAGGAAAGAGATGTGTTCTGTCTCCTAGAGATAAACAAACTTTGGTGCGAAAAGTGCAAATCAATCCCAGAACAACAGCAAAGGACCTTGCGAAGATGCTGGAGGAAATAGGTAGATATCCACAGTAAAACGAGTCCTATATCGACATAACCTGAAAGTCCGCTCAGCAAGGAAGAAGCCACTGCTCCAAAACCGCCATAAAAAAAGCCAGACTACGGTTTGCAACTGCACATGGGGACAAAGATCGTGCTTTTTGGAGAAATGTCCTCTGGTCTGATGAAACAAATAGAACTGTTTGGCCATAATGACCATCGTTATGTTTGGAGGGAAAAGGGGGAGGCTTGCAAGCCAAAGAACACCATCCCAACCGTGAAGCACGGGGGTGGCAACATCGTGTTGTGGAGGTGCTTTGCTGCAGGAGGGACTGGTGCACTTCACAAAATAGATGGCATCATGAAGCAGGACAGTTATGTGGATATATTGAAGCAACATCTCAAGACATCAGTCAGTCAGTTAAAGCTTGGTCGCAAATGGGTCTTCCAAATGGACAATGACCCCAAGCATACCTCCAAAGTTGTGGTAAAATGGCTTAAGGACAACAAAGTCAAGGTATTGGAGTGGCCATCACAAAGCCCTGGTCTCAATCACATAGAAAATTTGTGGGCAGAACTGAAAAAGCGTGTGTGAGCAAGGAGGCTTCAAACCTGACTCAGTTACACCAGCTCTGTCGGGAGGAAGGGGCCAAAATTCACCCAACTTAATGTGGGAAGCTTGTGTAAGGCAACCTGAAACGTTTGACCCAAGTGAAACAATTTAAAGGCAATGCTACCAAATACTAATTGAGTGTATGTAAACTTCTGACCCACTGGGAATGTGATGAAAGAAATAAAAGCTGAAATAAATAATTCTCTCTACTATTATTCTGACATTTCATATTCTCAAAATAAAGTGGTGATCCTAAATATATATACATACATTTAGCAAAAAAATAAATGTCCCTTTTTCAGGACCCTGTCTTTCAAAGATAATTCGTAAAAATCCAAATAACTTCACAGATCTTCATTGTAAAGTGTTTAAACACTGTTTCCCATGCTTGTTCAATGAACCATAAACAATTAATGAACATGCACCTGTGGAACGGTCGTTAAGACATTAACAGCTTACAGACGACAGGCAATTGATGTGACAGTTATGAAAACTAAACACTAAAGAGTCCTTTATAGTGACTCTGAAAAACACCAAAAGAAAGATTCCCAGAGTCCTTGCTCATCTGCGTGAACGTGCCTTAGGCATGCTGCAAGGAGGCTTGAGGACTGCAGATGTGGCCAGGGCAATAAATTGCAATGTCCGTACTGTGAGACGCCTAAGACAGAGCTACAGGGAGACAGGACAGACAGCTGATCGTCCTCGAAGTGGCAGACCACGTGTGGCACAGCATCAACGGACTGAGCTTGTTGTCATTGCAGGCAATCCCAAAGCTGTGCGTTACAGGGAAGACATTCTCCTCCCTCATGTGGTACCCTGCCTGCAGGCTCATCCAGACATTACCCTCTAGCATGACTATTCCACCAGCTATACTGCTCGTTCTGTGCGTGAATCCCTGCAAGACAGGAATGACAGTGTTCCGCCGTGGCCAGCAAAGAGCCCGGATCTCAATCCCATTGAGCACGTCTGGGACCTGTTGGATTGGAGGGTGAGGGCTAGGGCCATTCCTCACAGAAAAGTCTGGGAACTTGCAGGTGCCTTGGTGGAAGAGTGGGGTAACATCTCACAGCAAGAACCAGGCAAATCTGGTGCAGTCCTTGAGGAGGAGATGCACTGCAGTACTTAATGCAGCTGGTGGCCACACCAGATACTGACTGTTACTTTTGATTTTGATCCCCCCTTTGTTCAGGGACACATTATTCCATTTCTGTTAGTCACATGTCTTTGGAACTTGTTCCGTTTATGTCTCAGTTGTTGAATCTTGTTATGTTCATACAAATATTTACACATGTTAAGTTTGCTGAAAATAAACGCAGTTGACAGTGAGATGCCGTTTCTTTTTTTTGCTGAGTTTATATAGATACTGTAGCCACAATGGAGCTGAATTGAGTGTAATCATCTAGCTAACAAGTTAGTTCAACAACTAGCTGCTGTTAGCATACGGCTAGCTTGCTAAAGTTAGCTCGTTAGCTAGCTGTCTAGCAATACCAACAAATTACAATGCTGAACCAATCAACCAAAACATTTAAGCATTTTTAACAGCAATAATCACTCTATTGCGGAATTTACTTATCAGTTGTTAGTTTTATATGTTTCATTGTTAGTTTTATATGTTTAATTTGTATTAACCAAGCATAAGAGATCACTTGATGTGGATAAACTGGAAGTGAGAGTGGAGATTGGGAAGGATGTCCCAGTGGAGTTCTATCTAGACCAAATGGGGTCTCTGACTCCTTGGCAGTCTAGGACTATGAGCCATTATGGAAGATATCTGTGCAGGTCCCCGTGTAGTTCATGGAAATAGGTCGAAGCTCACACCGAGAGAGAGGGCTACATAAGTCCACATACCCAGTATGGAAGAAGATGGAGTGTAGTGAAGGTGAGGGTTTTTGACAGTAATCCTGATCAGGGGAAATACTGCGTAAAGGTACGAATTACCATTAAAAACATAAAGGAAGAGGATCTCGGGTTATGGTATGTTGGATTTCATCAGGTTTCAGTTGATACCCTAGTGCCATTCCGGGTAGAAGAGGTTTGGGCAGGTGATAGCTCTATAGTCAGCCAGAATACAAGCAAAGCCCCTGACAAAACAGATACTGACCGTGGAGTCGTCCAGAGCCAAGGGCCGGTGCAGATAGTGCAGACGAAAGATCTTAAGGAAGTGATTGAGGTGGAAACGGGTTATGGGGATTCTAACCTATGGTTAGAATGGATTCAGTATACAGCCAGATCAGTACCGAAATAAGAATGTTATACCTGCGCCACAGCAAAACCTCAGTTGACAACCATTCCCTTTCCATTTGATGGAATTGATTCACCCAGGGGAATGGTCTGCATGGTAAAGCTGTTCATGAAAGCAGGGAAGCCATACAATGACAGTTGCATTGATCTGCATTATCTGTATCCCCATGTGCCCATTACATCCAGACTTCCCCCTTTCACAGGAGGACACTATTATTGTATGGCTCGCTACATCACACACGGATGGGACATGGGAGAAGTAAGAACATGCAATAGGACAGAGAACGTTACAACCGACAAGACAATGAGGGACCAATTGGATACTGGGTGGTTGAGTTCCGAGGACTTTATTAAGATAAAAAGGCTGGATGTCTGGTGTTTAAAAAAATATATATATATATTTTTAATTTTACCCCTTTTTCTCCCCAATTTCGTGGTATCCAATTGTTGTAGTAGCTACTATCTTGTCTCATTGCTACAACTCCCGTACGGGCTCGGGAGAGACAAAGGTTGAGTGTCATGCATCCTCCGATACACAACCCAACCAGCCATACTGCTTCTTAACACAGCGCTCATCCAACCCGGAAGCCAGCCGCACCAATGTGTCAGAGGCTACACCGTGCACCTGGCAACCTTGGCTAGCGCGCACTGCGCCCGGCCCGCCACAGGAGTCGCTGGTGCGCGATGAGACAAGGAGATCCCTACCGACCAATCCCTCCCTAACCCGGACGACGCTAGGCCAATTGTGCGTCGCCCCACGGACCTCCCGGTCGCAGCCGGTTACGACAGAGCCTGGGCGCGAACCCAGGGACTCTGATGGCACAGCTGGCGCTGCAGTACAGCGCCCTTAACCACTGCCCCACCCGGGAGGCCGTGTCTGGTGGTTATGTGGAGGTATGAAGCTGTGGCCCAACCTGCCTACCAATTGGACCGGTATTTGTACACTAGTGCAGTTAGGCATGCCCTTCACCCTTATCCGACACAAAGACTTAGTGCCAGGTAGAAGAGTAAGAAGGAGTGCTCCGTCAGGATCTGACCCTAGAGTTTACATTGATAGCTTTGGAGTTCCAAGGAGGGTGCCTGATGAGTTCAAAGCTAGGAATCAGATATGGGCTGGCTTGGAATCAAGAATCTTCTGGTGGTCAACTCTCAATACAAATGTAGATTGGATTAATTATATCTACTATAACCAACAGCGTTTCATCAACTATACTAGAGACGCGATAATAGGTTTAGCAAACCGCGGCGACGAGTTTGAGAGAACTCTGGGGTAGATAATGCTCTAACAAATTGGTTTGATAGTGTGTTTGGGAAATGGAACAATGTCATGATCACTGTGTGGTGGGCAACCTTCACCTGTGTGACTGTGTTGGTTTTGTGCAGATGCTGTTTGATTCTGTGTGGGAGAGGTCTCATTTCCAGGACTCTGGAGAAATGGGTGACGCAACAGATGGAGAGATACGGACCGATTCCGAGCACTGACCAGTGGAATGATGAATACATGCCCCCAGACCTAGTAGATGGACCTGGCTCCTTCACTTACGAGGAGCCTATGTTAGATGAGACCATTTTTAATGTTTAGGTTCCTTCTTGTTTTGATGTTTAGACTGTTTTTTGATGAAGATTATAATGAGAATCCTGACAAGAAGAGTTATGATTCTGATGTAGGCCTAGAACAGTCATTGTAAATACATATATTGGTTTTTGTGTGGTTGATTTTGGGTATAATAGATATTTCTAATAAAAATAGATGTGTGATTGTGTGTATAATATTTTGTCAAAGGGTGGATTGTTATGAATTGCATGAATAATGACTAAATAAATGATGTATACATTTAATGTAGGACTATAATTAACAGTATTCCACCCTGTCACTGTATGATTGTATGGAATTGATTAGAATGTATAAAAGTATAATCAATAACATACCATAGGCTTTGTAAAACGAACCATGGCGGAATTAGTGCCTACAAAAATACGTCATTACTATTGCTCTCTATTGTTGAATGTGGTTGAAATGGAACAAAAAAATCGCTAAAGATCATGGTGAAATTTGCTGTAACTAGCAAAGGATCATGGTTGATGTAGTCATTTTCATCCTGTATGAGATAGTCACCGGTGAGCCTCTTCCTAGCCCAGTTTGGTCGACGAATTAATACATACCATACGAAACGAGACATATCATACTAAATTAGTATCCCGGTTTACGTACAGAATAATACGAAATGCTCTGAGACCAGGATGTGTACCGTACAGGCCCGTGATTGGTCTGTGTCGGCACATGGTTCTGTATGACGACAAAAAGGGTAGTCAGAATCGATCACTATTTAATTAAATATCTCTATTTGTAACGAACGTTAAAATTATTCACTGTGGGGATCGAATCATAATAAACTAATTTTAAAGCCCAAAACGACCGTCACATTTATTCCGTTTTGGCGATCGTAATGCATTCTAGGGCAGATGGCGCCACTAGGTTGCTACAAAGTAGCCGACCAGCAGCGCTCGTGACCTCAAGCTCCAGACCGGACACTGTAGCTTCCCCTTGAGCGCTTGTCTCTTAGATTCTGGCAAGAAATACTACTTCTCTGAGATTAAAATATGATTGCAAAATGTGTAAAAGAATACAAGAGAGACACTAGATGTGTAAAATCAAATCATGTATAGATGTGTAATATCATAGATGGCTTATTCGGTTTCACTGTTGTTTTAGCTTTTATCCCCTGTCTAGTTCACTCCCCTGGTTAGTCTGTTATCATGTTTTGTGTTTCCCTGGTTAGTCTGTCCTTATGTTTAGTGTATGTTTTTTTTATACATAATTTCTTATTTTAAATGTGATTTCATTGCATTTTTTTACTTACTGATTATGTTGTATGTAAAGTGACTTTGGGTGTCTTGAAAATTGTTTATAATAAACTGTGTTATTATTATTATTATTAGATGTGTAAAAACATTGGGTCTGGTTTTTCATATTGGCTCTTGGGTAGACATGCTTTATAAAACTAGATATTGTAGTCTATGCTGAATGGATAGAAAGGAAAAATAAATTGAAACTCTTTCTTTAACACCTGACAAAGCACTCTTCTGGATACCTAATTGTTACATATGTTATGGCTGTGTGTAGGCGGAAAGACTTATCAGTGTTTGTGGGTTGTTATGCTTGACATAAGACATCTCCTCTGAGAGTAATAACATCCTCCTCCATTAAGGTGAAGGAAATGGAAACTGAGTCATATACCGAAGTCAATTAGCAGAGTATGACACTAATCAACACTCCTGAGAAAATACATTAACACAATTGGCAAAAAAAAGTGAGCACTCTCTTTCTCAGCACGGGAGGTGTGCTCTGCCACTCCAACATTTACATTTTAGTAATTTAGCAGACGCTCTTATCCAGAGCATCTTACAGCTAGTGCATTCATCTTAAGATAGCTAGGTGGGACAACCACATATCTCAGTCATAGTAAGTACATTTTTCCTCAAAGCAGCTAGTGTTAGTTGACAAAAGCATTATTTGAGTGATTATTTAAGATAATGTTTTTGGAATCGGAAGATGGGCAGAGACTCTGCTGTCCTATCTTCAGGGCGAGCTGGTTCCACCATTGGGGTGCCAGGCAGAGAAGAGCTTAGACTGGGCTGAGCGGGAGCTGCCCTCTCGTAGTGGTAGGCGGGCCAATAAACCAGAGGTGGCAGAACGGTACTCGGGTTGGGGTGTAGGGTTTGAGCATACACTGAAGGTAGGGAGGTGCAGTTCCTCTTGCTGCAAGCACCATGGTCTTGTAGTGGACGTGAGCTTCAACTGGAAGCCAGTGGAGTGTGCGGAGGAGCAGGTTGACATGGAAGAACTTGGGAAGGTAGAATACCAGGCGGGCTGCAGCGTTCTGGATATGTTCCAACATTCAGCTTGATACTGTCAACTTGGTTACCATGGCCCACACAAAACAAGGAAGAAAAAATATTGAACACTAAAGCCTCCTTATTTGCCCTTTTCCCCCTCAGAGTGAGATGTAGATGTTCATCCTTTCAGATGTTCATATTAAATCCTCTCAGATGTTCATAGCTGGAGAGCTCTCTCCTCTTGCCATCTCTCTCTTTCTCCCATGCTTCCTGTACATTTTCCTTTCTAATTTGTTGACAAATATCTTCTAATGGAAAATAACAAAAACAACCAATTTCAACCTAATTGTTGCTAAAAGTTATTATTGCTATGTTTGTCATTGTCAATCTACAGAAATGTACAGTTTGTGTTTTCATGCAATTCTGGGATCATGGTTTATAAGGCTTTCAGATTGTTTTTCTTTTTAAGACAAATCATTGCAGCCAGGGATTCCTTGACTCATCATCATCCTCGTTCTCATCATCATCATTACCCTTTACCAGTGGCAGCTGCATCAGCATCACTAGAACCAGAATAAGTGATTATCACACCTTCCCTGTTATCAAAATATGCCCCATAATTTAATGTATTTTAATTAGTTCATGATAGTAATGTTATCTGTGATAATTTTACGCTACTACTATAATAATAATAATTCAAAAATACTACATAAAGGTCAAAGGTAAACGGGCGTTTATTTAACCCACGTGACACGTCCCCACCGAAATACTGCACGTTTTTCAGAAATAAAAGTTAGCTCGATTTTCAAACCATGCCGAAAGCCAAAAAGAAAAGTAAAAGAAACACGTTTGATTATAGTAAAGATAGGAAGAAACTGAAAAAGCAGTTTAAGAAAAGGGAAGCCCCGAGAATTGAGTGGTAAGTCGAATATTGATTATGAATAGCAGTCGATGTTAGCAATGCTAACTCCTCGTTCTAGTAAGCTGTGATGCTAACGTTAGCTCATATATGCAGTTTTGTCTGTGTGATTGAACTAGCTAGCCAACCTAGCTAGCTAACTTTACAAGAAAATGTTATCTGGTCTATTCCCGGGTTTATTATCAATGGTTGTCAAACTGGTGAAATAACAAACTAGTTTGATAGCTAACATTACTTGCTCTGGTCCAGCCAGGGCGTCGTTTGGCTGAACAGCTTTGATGCGTAACATTAATTATTCGGCTTCACTGGGGTCAAAACGCAATCATGGTTACATTCATATCCTATTTCTGCTTCTCTGATAGAAATCCCTGATCACACTTATATGGGATGTCATGGCGAAGTTGTCTAGCAAAGCTCATGCGTAGAAACACGCTTATGGGTCTAACGCTGACCTGCGCATGTGCAGACCGACACTCCTTTAATATAATGTTTGGCATTTAAACGTGTCACTTTCATGAGGCTGCCTTAATCGACATCCATGCCTGTGTAACCGGTGCTGTACTGCACCGCTGTAACTCTGCGTTGTGTGTGGTTGATTGAGACTATAGACGTGGACTTTGGAGATCAGGTAGTTTTAATTAAGCAGAATTCACTCTCTGCATCCAAAAGAAAATAAAACATTTGTAGAGCACATATGTTCTGCGAATTGTCACCTCTTTCTCTCATAGTGCATAAAAATAACAAAAATTATACAAAAATGAGTACAGCCTCTCCTTATTATACATAACATATTTTACATAGATAAAACCACATACCTGCATCCAAAAGAAAATAACACATTTGTAGAGCATATGTTCTGCGACTTGTCGCCTCTTTCTACAACAGATGCACAATACAAGGGACTGGGATCATTCGAGGAGCTAGCCAACGTTCACGCATACAATAGCCTGCTAATACCGTAGCTAGCTATTAACCACATGTTGAATTCAGAATGTTGATATCATCGTAAAAATTACAAGTGCATCTTAACAATACCATCCACTTATGAGTAACCTCTAAATATACGACATTATTCATGAACAAAACACTGTATGACTTTGTGCTTAAAAGAATCAAACTTTTCTGAAGACGACGGGAAAAGTGTGCCTACCTCTCATGGGCTCAAATAATTTTGACGCACTGAGCACGCAGGGCAAAACGTAAGTACACACTCCCCTACTCCTAGGATGCAGGCATGCATAATAACAAATCAACATGCCATATTAATATATGAACCTTGTGAAATTCACACAGTACTTTAACAACTGTTACACCTGGGAAACAGTGGGTTAACTACCTTGATCAGGGGCAGAATGGCTTATTGTTTAACCTTGTCAGCTCAGGAATTCGATCCAGCAACCTTTCGGTTACTGGCCCAGCACTCCTATCTGCCAGGCTACCTGCCGCCCCTTTGGAGCAGTGTGGATAAGGTACATTTTGGAGTACAGTGTAGAGGTCGACGGATTATGATTTTTCCATGCCGATAGCGATTATTGGAGGACCAAATAAAGCCAATACCAATTAATCGGCGGATTTATATTTATTTATTTGTAATAATGACAAATACGACAATACTGAATGAACACTTATTTTAACTTAATATAATACATCAATAAAATCTATTTAGCCTCAAATAAATAATGAAACATGTTCAATTTGGTTTAAATAATGCAAAAAACAAAGTGTTGGAGAAGAAAGTAAAAGTGCAATATGTGCCATGTAAAAAAGCTAACGTTTAAGTTCCTTGCTCAGAACATGAGAACATATGAAAGCTGGTGGTTCCTTTTAACATGAGTCTTCAATATTCCCAGGTAATAAGTTTTAGGTTGTAGTTAATATAGGACTATTTCTCTCTATACCATTTGTATTTAATTTAACTTTGACTATTGGATGTTCTTATAGGCACTATAGTATTGCCAGTGTAACAGCATAGCTTCCGTCCCTCTCCTCGCCCCTACCTGGTCTCGAACCAGTGACACATCGACAACAGCCACCCTCGAAGCATCGTTACCCATCGCTCCACAAAAGCAAGGGGAACAAATACTTCAAGGTCTCAGAGCGAGTGACGTCACTGATTTGAAAAGCTATTAACGCGCACCCCGCTAACTAGCTAGCCATTACACATCGGTTACACCAGCCTAATCTCGGGAGTTGATAGGCTTGAAACCCATAAACAGCTCAATGCATGAAGCACAGCGAAGAGCTGCTGGCAAATGCACGAAAGTGCTGTTTGAATGAATGCTTACGACCCTGCTGCTGCCTACCACCGCTCAGTCAGACTGCTATATCAAATCATAGACTTAATTATAACATAACACACAGAAATGCGAGCCTTAAGTCATTAATATGGTCAAATCCGGAAACTATAATTTCGAAAAACAAAACGTTTATTCTTTCAGTGAAATATGGAACCGTCCTGTATTTTATCTAACGGGTGGCATTCCTAAGTCTAAATATTGATGTTACATTACACAACATTCAATGTTAATACATAATTATGTCCAATTCTGGCAAATTGATTACTGTCTTTGTTAGGAAGAAATGGACTTCACACAGTTCGCAACGAGCCAGGCGGCCCAAATTGTTGCATATACCGTGACTCTGCTTGCACGGAACGCAAGAGAAGTGACTCAATTTCTCTAGTTATAAGAAATTCATGTTAGCAGGCAATATTAACTAAATATGCAGCTGTAAAAATATATACTTGTGTATTGATTTTAAAGAAAGGCATTGCTGTTTATGGTTAGGTACACATTGGTGCAACGACAGTGCTTTATTCGTGAATGCGCTTGTTAAATCATCACCCGTTTGGCGAAATAAGCTGTGATTTAATGAGAAATTAACAGGCACCGCATCGATTATATGCAACGCAGGACAAGCTAGATAAACTAGTAATATTGTTAACCGTGTGTAGTTAACTAGTGATTATGTTAAAATTGATTGTTTTTTATAAGATAAGTTCAATGCTAGCTAGCAACTTACCTTGGCTTCTTGCTGCACTCGCGTAACAGGTAGTCAGCCTGCCACGCAGTCCCCTCGTGGAGTGCAATGTAATCGGACACAATTGGTGTCCAAAAATGCAATTACCGATTGTTATGAAAACTTCAAATCGGCCCTAATTGATCGCCATTCCGATTAATCGGTCGACCTCTTGTTCAGTGGCGTATCCCCATCTCTGCATTGAGGTACATTTTCAACCCATATCTCGCACCGGCTCCACAGTGTCTTATTAATGTAACCATTGCATTGCGACCCCAGTGCTCCACAGTGTCTTATTAATGTAACCATTGCATTGCGACCCCAGTGCTCCACAGTGTCTTATTAATGTAACCATTGCATTGCGACCCCAGTGCTCCACAGTGTCTTATTAATGTAACCATTGCATTGCGACCCCAGTGCTCCACAGTGTCTTATTAATGTAACCATTGCATTGCGACCCCAGTGCTCCACAGTGTCTTATTAATGTAACCATTGCATTGCGACCCCAGTGCTCCACAGTGTCTTATTAATGTAACCATTGCATTGCGACCCCAGTGCAGCTCAGTGTAAACAAGCGTAACTATAGGGTCGGTATCTTCATGCAAATTAGCATGCAGCTCATAGTACAGATCTGACTTGTGTGTGTGTGGACCAATACAAGTCTTGGCTTAACAAAGTGCTAATGGCATACTTAATACATACAACACCCACTTATCAGAAATGTATGATCTAGCATGAGTGAATGGCTATAGTTGTGTAACTGTTTATTTCAAGTCCTCAGATCCGAAATGCCTGGAGTGACAAGAAGTCTGTTGCAAGGAACTTGCGAGACATGGGTCTGGCATTTGACCCTAACCGTGCCCTCCCAATTAAGACACTGACGGTGAGTTTATCCTGTCCATCATGGTGATATACTATACATTCACAAGTCATGGCCTAATCACTTAGAGTGAATTGTGATGTATAATTGACATGTCTGCAGTTTGCTGCTGTGGCGAGAACTGAAGAAGCTCCCACCCTCAAATTCGTAAGGAAGCCATACGTTCTCAATGGTAAGGAACCATTAATAATTTCTTGTTGGACCCAAATCAACATTTGTTCTTTGTAATTTATAAATCATTTTTTTATTGAACCTTTTATTTTACAAGGCAAGTCAGTTAAGAACAAATTCTTATTTTACAATGACCGCCTTACCTGGTCGACGCTGGGCCAATTGTGCGCCACCCTATGGGACTCCTGATCACGGCCGGTTGTGATACAGCCCGGGATAGAACCAGGATCTGTAGTGATGCCTCTAGCACTGAGATGCAGTGCCTTAGACCGTTGTGCAACTCGGGTGCCCCTATTAGATTTTATTAGAAGATCTTATCACTTAGACTCATGCATGATGACTTGTTTTCAACAGAACTTGTAGCAGAGGCCAATCTCCCAGAGAAAGACACAAAGACTTTATCCACAGACTTGATAGAGTACGTGCAGTACATGATCAGGGAACACAGCGAGAACTACAAGGTAAGTACAGCTGAGGAATTTCTCCTCCCCTAACTTGATTCTCTCTGTACAGTAGTATTTCACAAAGGATGGGCTCGTATTCCTATAGTTGCAGTGTATTGCCTTTGGGTCATAGCAATAACTACTGTATGTTCTTATGGGTATTGTGAGACCTCATTTTTAATTTTTATCCCAACCTAATTTCTGCTTCTGTAGGCTATGGCCAGAGATGAGAAGAACTATTACCAGGACACGCCCTCACAGATCAGGAGGAAAGTGGACCAGTATAAACGCTGCCATCCAGAGGAATACAACACCTTTGTGGAGTTTCTCAAATGTGGGAAACCTGTTTCCACATAACTGGGCCTGTCTGTGGTGGTCAAAGATGTTCAATGTAGCGAGAGATCATTACTCTTCATCAGTGGAGGCAGTCTGGGAGTGCGGACTCACAAGTATTTTGTTACTTTGATGGACAGAGGGAGTCATGGTGCACTCAGCAACTCTCCTTCAATCAGAATGGATGGTAAATTTTGATTCTAGAAACTGTAAACATTTTAGAAAAAGACCAGACATTTTCAACATGCATAAAATCAAACACTTTATTATATTTGTTCATACTTCCCATATGTATCCCAAAAATACAGTTACACAAATTCCATACAGTAAGAACATTTAAGACTGCTTTTGTAATGAAGTGAACATGTATATTTGTATTGGCAAATTCCACAGTTAGTGGTGAGACTAAGATTTTTCACTTTAAAAGTGCATGCCAAACGTAAACCAATGATTGAAAAGTTAAACCATACAACTGTGGGAATTGTTAGATACTTTGGGATTTGGGCAATGAGGCCTGTCATACTTCCCCTGAGTCGGATGAACTCTTGGATACCATTGGTGTCTCTGCGTGTGGTTTAAAGGAAGTTGCTAACCAACGCAATTGCAATGACTTCCATTGCGCTAACGCCAGTTAGCATTGGCTTGTGAAACTACCTCAAATCAAAGTTTATTTGTCACGTGTGCCGAATACAACAGGTGTAGACCTTAACAGTGAAATGCTTACTTATAGGCTCTAACCAATAGTGCAAAAAGGTATTAGGTCATTTAACTCTGGGGAAGTATAACGGGGCTCACTGCCTAAATCCCTAAATATCTTTAACAATTCACTAGGAATTTTATAAAAACACATTTACTTGAACAGTGCAGATGCAAAGTTTGATAGACGTTTTTGTTCACTTGTCTGGAAATTGTTTAAAGTAGTCTGTGTGTATGTACGGTTTAACTTTGCAGTCATTTTGGTTTGGCATGCATTTTAAAGTGGAAAACCTTAGTCTCGGCATCACTCTTAACGTGGAATTTCCCTAAGCCGTTATCAATGCATTTCCTTTTTTGAATAACATAAGATATATAAACATAGCATCGTTTGTGAAAAAGGTTAGAATGTCACTGCAAAATGAAAAATAAGACATTGGAGTTCGTTAAATCTTTAAAGCAGCATAAATATTACAACTGAACACAACAGAAATATGAAACATGCTCTAGATTATCAAGAAACAATAGCGATATCAAGGAGTAGGGATGGACATGGGTAATTGAATATCAGAACGGAAGTTAGAATACTATTTGTGTGTACATTTTTGAAGAGGGGGAAAATAATTACATTAAAAAGCTTTGTCTAAATGCAATTATCCATGTGACATTTACACCATGACATTTGATTTTGTTTATTTAATATAACTAAACTTCTGAATGCAGTTTGACAGTGTGAGCTACTGCTGCTTCAAACATATTGTGGCTTATAACATATTGTAGCTTATAGTTTGTTGTGCACTGTAAACGTAGCCAACAGTTGATGCACAAAGTAATTGTTTAATTTAAGCTCATTTTCTCTCATGTTGCATTTGACATGAAAAAGCATTTTATTTTCATAGCGCATTTTGCCTTCTAGTCAGCCATGACATCGGTAGCCTATGCTATTTTCCCCACTTCAAATAGTGATAACAGGTATGCACCTCCTTGAAGCTCCACAAGGCCTGACACAGATCAATGCAAAACACTCACCAGAACCTTTTTTTGAACAATCTATTATATCATGTTGAACATCACTTACAGTGGGGCAAAAAGGTATTTAGTCAGCCACCAATTGTGCAAGTTCTCATACTTAAAAAAGATGAGGCCTGTAATGTATCATAGGTACACTTCAACTATGACAGACAAAATGAGAAAAAAAATCTAGAAAATCACATTGTAGGATTATTTATGAATTTATTTGCAAATTATGGTGGAAAATAAGTATTTGTTCAATAACAAAAGTTTATATCAATACTTTGTTATATACCCTTTGTTGGCAATGAGAGGTCAAACATTTTCTGTAAGTCTTCACAAGGTTTTCACACACTGTTGCTGGTATTTTGGCCCATTCCTCCATGCAGATCTCCTCTAGAGCAGTGATGTTTTGGGGCTGTTGCTGGGCAACACGGACTTTCAACTCCCTCCAAAGATTTTCTATGGGGTTGAGATCTGGAGACTGGCTAGGCCACTCCAGGACCTTAATGCTTCTTACGAAGCCACTCCTTCGTTGCCCGGGCGGTGTGTTTGGGATCATTGTCATGCTGAAAGACCCAGCCACGTTTCATCTTCAATGCCCTTGCTGATGGAAGGAGGTTTTCACTCAAAATCTCACGATACATGGCCCCATTCATTCTTTCCTTTACACGGATCAGTCGTCCTGGTCCCTTTGCAGAAAAACAGCCCCAAAGCATGATGTTTCCACCCCCATGCTTCACAGTAGGTATGGTGTTCTTTGGATGCAACTCAGCATTCTTTGTCCTCCAAACACGACGAGTTGAGTTTTTACCAAAAAGTTATATTTTGGTTTCATCTGACCATATGACATTCTCCCAATCTTCTGGATCATCCAAATGCGCTCTAGCAAACTTCAGACGGACCTGGACATGTACTGGCTTAAGCAGGGGGACACGTCTAGCACTGCAGGATTTGAGTCCCTGGCGGCGTAGTGTGTTACTGATGGTAGGCTTTGTTACTTTGGTCCCAGCTCTCTGCAGGTCATTCACTAGGTTCCCCTGTTCTTGTGATCATTTTGACCCCACGGGGTAAGATCTTGCGTGAATCTCCCTCGATCTGGGGCCTTGTATGTCTTCCATTTCCTAATAATTGCTCCCACAGTTGATTTCTTCAAACCAAGCTGCTTACCTATTGCAGATTCAGTCTTCCCAGCCTGGTACAGGTCTACAATTTTGTTTCTGGCGTCTTTGACAGCTCTTTGGTCTTGGCCATAGTGGAGTTTGGAGTGTGACTGTTTGAGGTTGTGGACAGGTGTCTTTTATACTGATAACAAGTTCAAACCGGTGCCATTAATACAGGTAACGAGTGGAGGATGGAGGAGCCTCTTAAAGAAGAAGTTACAGGTCTGTGAGAGCCAAAAATCTTGCTTGTTTGTAGGTGACCAAATACTTATTTTCCACCATAATTTGCAAATAAATTAATTCAAAATCCTACAATGTGATTTTCTGGATTTTTTTTCTTTCTCATTTTGTCTGTCATAGTTGAAGTGTACCTATGATGAAAATTACAGGCCTAATCTTTAAGTGGGAAAACTTGCACAATTGGTGGCTGACTAAATACTTTTTTGCCCCACTATATTTCACTGTTGCTGACTGCTTGCCAAAAAACTACGGACCAATGCCAGCTGCTGTGGTACCTGCATTTGCTTCATTCTGATTGGTCCAGAGATTCAAGAGCAACTTTTTGGGGTGAGGGGAATTGACAATCTGGAGATCTGGAAAAAAATGCATGATTATTCATATAGTGCAATAATGTCATATGCCCATCCTTATCAAGGAGGTGTTTTCCTCATCTAAATATGTTTATGTGCACATCAGGTTTGAATAGACAAGTTGGAAATATCACACATTCACAAGATTATACAGTGTACAACATTTTGTATAGTGACTAGATTTACTGTCTCGGAAAACACAATGTTTTCAACAAATGGGAAATGTCTCCAATAAATGTAGCACTTAGTACATTGGATAAATTTGGTGAGATGTTGGACATGATATTCCATTAGGCTGACCAATAACCCTGAGCATTGCAGTTAAGAACCTTTTTAAAATAGTGTTTTATCAAGACGGTCAGGAAACTGCCTTCAGATGTTTGCTTGTAGTGGAAATACCAACCCATTAGCTGACCTATTTCAGTATGCTAGTCCTATCTGTTCTCGTCAATTATTTACAATCTCATTTCGGGAAGCAACCGAGTGCTTAATTGATGACTATTAAAGCATCTGGAATACCTCACGGAGTACATACTATTGCCACTATTATGTTACTGTATCTGCTAAACTGAGCAGGTTGTGTTCAAACTAACCTACATTGGCACCGAGTTGGAAAAAAACAAGTCCGCAAAGTCAATTCTACATGTCAGATAAGGACTGCTCAGCAAAACGGCTTCCTGTTTAACCACAATACAAGGTTATATAAGCCTACCTAAAGAGTTGTTTCCTCCTTAGTAGTTTTTGTATTGATTTGATGGGTCAGAGATGGCTGCAAGGAAAATTGTCCTTCCCCCCCAACTGGGTCCTTAAAGGGCCTGATTTCTTTAAATCGTGGGTAACATTTTAACAACCACATTTCAGTTTAACAGTCAAACAAAACATCAGGTGGTGCCACTGCAGTAGAAACATGGAATTACTGGTCATTGATAAGAAGGTTGAAGATAAGATTAAAAGGTATGTTTTGAATAAAAGCGGGCTACTAAACTGCCTCCTATAAGTGAAAACATGCACATTTTTAAAAATTCCAATGTAGAGCATGAATTTCTCAAAGAGCAAGTCATCTTAAAAACTGCACTCAGTTTACACCTATTAACATGGACTTGACTGCATCTTACCTACAATGAAATGTAACACTCAATCAAATGTCTCCTTTAAAGAGGATAAAATGCCATTTCATTATTGACTGAATTGACACTAGCTGACATGACATTGCCACAATAAGGAGCATTGAAGCTGTATTGTATTGACACGTATGCTACAATAAATGTAACAAGCTTCATGATTTGTAGCTAGATGCATGATCTACACTGAGTATACAAACCATTGAGAAAACCTTTTTCCATGACAGACTGTCACCTGTTAAATCCACTTCAGTGTAGATGAAGGGGAGGAGACGGGTTGAATGATTTTTAAGCCTTGAGACAGATTGTGTATGTGTGCCATTCAGAGGATGAATGGGCAAGACAAGATTTAAGTGCCTTTTGAATGGAGTATAGTAGTAGGTACCAGACGCACCGGTTTGAGTGTCAAGAACTGCAACATTGGGTTTTTCACGCTCAAGTTTGCCATGTTGATGGTGTTCCTAATGTTTGGTATACTTTGTGTATATTGTTACTATTTAAGTGATTTAGTCCCCGACTCACAGAGGGCCCTGAAGGATCTTCTCTAGTTCAAAAGTATTCACACGCAGTCATTGCTACTTGTACTTACACATGGGCTCACCCATGGGCCTCTCCCCATCCCACCTGCATGGTCAACCCCCAGTTCAACTCATCCTGTTCTAGGGAATCAAACGAGCTGTAGGATCAGGTCTTGGAAGGCCTGCAGATTGCGGGAGACAATCAGGCCGTCTGAGCCCAGCTGGGCAGCCAGGAGGAACAGCCTCCTATCGTCAGCCACCGCCCCCAGAGACAGGGCCTCATGGAGCTCCGACACACTCATGGCGTTGTGCTTGTCCTGGGGGGGAAGAAGACACACAGGACGGACAGTGAACTCTACTGCCGAGTCACTCTGGGTTTGATGAGCCTCTGTTGAAATAACTAAATTGTAAATAAGAGTTTGACAATCTAAACATTGATGTATTACAACACTGGTCATGACAGGCGTAATATCACATTTATAAAAGTATTACAAATTCTTTATAAACAAGTGTTACTAACATGTACACACTGGAGAACATACATTTATCCATGTCCAAGACACGTTGCCCACAGTAGGAACAACAAACGTGTTTCTATAGCAATGGAATAAGATTCCATTCGTTAGGTTGTCTGCCCAAAGACAGTATAGACAGCTCAATAGTCAAGGTCACCTGTTTGTTTCCCAGGACCACCACAGGAAGTTGTGAATCCAGTCTGAGAAGGCGATGCAGCTCAGCCTTGGCCTGTGGGAGACGTTTTCTGTCAGAGGAGTCAACCACGTACACCAGGACATGCGTCTTCCTCAGGTACTCGGTCCAGTACGTACGCAAATCCTCACCCCCTCCAACTAGAATACAGCAGACAGAGGTAGGCTGGTTACTTGAGTGTTGCTAGGCAAAAAGGTAGATGTATGAACTTGTGTTGTATACCTTGTTTGTCACACTACAAAAGGGCTAAATTAATTATTCCACTGAAGAAAAAGTAAATGGTGTGTGTTGTCCAAACGTATGACTGAGTCTAAGCAAAGGCACACGATTATAATGCTTTTGGTAAGGCCACTGGTATTTCAAGGGCCAAACTGATAGCTTAAAATGTGGTCATAGAACAACCTTAAAGCACTCTGCATGGAGTCTTACAGGCCAGTTGAATTGCACTGCAAGCATATGCAGAATTCTGGTGGTGTGCAAACTGCACAGCTTACTCTCAAGGAAATCCAGCTGACAGGCAGGGGCACTGAGGCTCATAAAGTTGAAGCCCCTGGTGGGGCGGCAGTGCCCTCTCTTGCCCCCGTCTCCAGCTGTCAGCCCCTGCAGGATACTGCTCTTCCCAGCACCGTCTAGGCCAAGGACAAGCACCTGGCGCTTTCCACGCTCCTCGTGCTCCTGCTCAACACACACAGCAGGAGGTCATCAGAACACCTGTTCTCAACATCAGCAACATGAAGTTACCTTATCCCATTTTACTTTTTTCTCAAGTTACAGGTATAGATAATTGTGTTACTCCTGTAAAGTGACGGACTGCAATATGTTTTGTTTACATACAACAGCATTTTCACCCTCTATCCCTGTAGGATTAACGGTGCACTATAGATAATGCTGCATTCACTTGCGTTTTTGTGTGCAAAGCAGCTAGCAGCCTCTGTGACCCCCAAATCCCCAATAAGCTGTCTACTTGGCCCACAATAACTGCATAAGCTCTTTGACCACTATGTAATGTTGTAATGAAACATAATCGTAGTTTCTACAAATGTTAGTTAAATCAGCTCAAAACCATCTCATTGGTTTGTGAGTGGCACTCTATAGGCGAGTGACACAGTAACTGTAGCCTTATCTTGTCTCCTTGATTTAATTAATACATTTGAAGCTCCTGAAAATCTTATTCGTCAATTTCAGGTAATGTCCTATGTCCCTATAGGCTATATTCAGAGGAAATGTTTCTATAGGCAATTATTATTATGATAGTGATACTACTTTGGAATGATTTGAATATTTAAAACAACAATTTCCTTCAACATGAAAATGACACTTTTCTTGTTGCTCTCTTGGACGCTAAACCTGAATGATTCCCATTATGTGCGTCAATCGTTATCACAACCCATCATCATCACCACCATGCAGTCAGATTGTCAGTTTGTGATCAACATGATCTGGGATGAAGACTCAGCATTCATATCATATGTATTGTATGGGCTGGAAGACCACATCCACGTCCAGACAGAAATGACTCGTGAAGTCCTCTCTTTCCGTTCGATGCCACTGGCGCCTATAGAACTTTCACTGCTCTGGCACATAAAGAATCCGGCGATAAACCGTGAAAACTGTGCGTCTGGCCCACCGATTGCAACAGAGTCATAAACTTATGCCGACTGAACATTCCTAGATGGCAGAGAATAACAGTGTACCTCTTTTATCATGTAATATTCCGCTTCGGGAGACCATATTCGCCTTCTGTAGAAATAATTCAAGGCGATAAACAGCGCGGACCCGAAGGCAGCCACCGCGGCGGTTAGGGCGATGGATATGTGCCGAAGCAGAACCATGTGGCACTGCTTAAACGTCGTATAATGTTGTCTTCCTGGACACAGCAACCAAGAGCCAACGATGAACTGACCGAATGATTTCCACTGTAACCAGTGCACGTGATATCTCTTCCTTGTTTGTGTTGAAAAGAGCCCCGCCAGCGCCTTGTACCCTTCAATCCGTTGGATTCGTGACGGCAGTGTATGGGCTGGGCAACTGCTACTTGTGTGATGTGGATGAAGCCTCTGAGTTTTAATAATGTAATTACTGCAAAAGGGTATGTCGGTTCCCTTAAAAAAAATGTTGCTATATAATTGTGCCAAAATATTTCACATAAAGTGCAATGTACTACACAGATTTTGTTTTACTTCGGACTGGAATTCATAATATTTAACGGCCTATAATGAATAAGACATTTCCAGTTGTGTTAAAATAAATATTTGTAACCTAGAGTGAACAGTGTCAAAAACTGTCCATGGGAGGGCGTCGTGCACTTGTCTCAGAAGTTTGCCTCATGAAGTAGAACTAACAAACACAGAGCAACATTTATCACCAAGCAAAGTATTTAATTGTCTCGTGTGTGTCCGTCATTTATGACGTAAGCGTTACACATTATTCCACATTTAAAACCAGAAAAAAACATTCATATTGTAGGAAACATTTGGTAGAATAAAATGTATGGCACAGGGCAGAGAAACACCTGTATGACGTCATTCAACAGCATCGCGAGCCTTCACGACTGACCGCGGCAAGCAGTACTCTGGAGGAGAGACTGCTGCCCCTTTAAGTAACAAACGATTACAAGTAAACAACTTCAATGAGGATTTATTGGAATTTTGCAGGAACATTTACCGTGAATGTGAAGATAACTGCATCTCAATTCTGTGGAACGGGGTAATTTTTGGGTAGCGCACGAGAGGGTTACTTGCTAGCTGACTGGTTAGCATCGTTCTCGCTAACTAAACATGGTGGCCAGTGAACGAAAAGAGCTCTAAAATATTTAAGAAAAGCTTATTGTTGAATGGTGAGGCATTGTTGTAACCTTTTTACACATACTAAAAATCTTGGCTGGATTTGCAGACTTCAAATGCACTTTTCGGTTAATCTGAATATCCCAAAAGGAGTCAAACTGCCCCGACACAATTGCCATGCATTGGACAACCCGTTTGAAAAGTTATAATTAACGTTACGTTTTCGTTATGTTCTACAATGTATTATATATAGACGAACACAACCCTTGAACAACGATTTTAAATGCACATTAGGATTTCTCTCACCACTCTCAATTCCAATGTGACCATGGTTGTAACATTGTTACTGAGCTGAGATAACGGCTACAAAATAACCTTTTTATTCTGCAGAGAAATCATTTGCTCATCTGTACTGGAAAGATTGTTTCATTAAGGAAATTTCCACTGTTTGGCAAACATTTCTACTCGTACTGAGAACATGCACTGCGAGACGTTATGGATTATCACGTAGTCCAACACGCACACAATCCAGAATTTGGGAATTGGAACCAAGTGATGGTTTTCAGATTTGGGATTTTAAGATGCTTCACACAAGACATTGTTTACCTTCAATAGAATTTAGAGGACTTGCAGAGAAAATTACATGGAGACTCGTCTGACATGCCAAGGAAGGAGTTACCACTACCAGAGGGTTGGGAAGAAGCCCGGGATTTTGACGGGAAAGTCTACTTCATCGACCACATCAAACACGCTACTAGTTGGATTGATCCAAGAGACAGGTATGGTATTATATTGGGGGGGGGGGATTTCTCATACCCTTGATGTACACGTATTTTGGTGAGTTTATCCACTGTTGCTTGATGGAACAGAGATGGACAGTATTTATGTTACATGTTTTTGAACTAAGTCTTTCAATTACTTTAGAGTATTTTGTGTAATTTGTATTTCACTGGCCTGAATGCAATGCACTTTGTATTAAGTTACACAATTTCAAAATACTTTTCTATACCATTTTTATAGCAGCTATCACCCCAAATGTACTCCATTGGTGTCAAGTGTGATGGCACTATGTTGTGATAAAAGCATCTGCTATATGACAAATATTATGTGAAAATGAACACTTGCAAAGCACACTGGGTATTATTCTAATGATCTTTGTCCCCAAACAAGGCCAAATTTTATTACAATACAAATTATTCGGACAATACGCATTTGTGCCAATTTTGATTACATTTGGTTCAGTGGGTATTAACGGAACATAGGGTGGACCCCATTTACAGTACAAAGCATGCAGTGCTTAGAAGGGCGTCATGAGAGGGAAATTAATTTGTACAGAAACACACTGTCAACCATAGACTGGAACTAATATAATTTTACCAGTTACTTGAGTCCCCCAAGACTTTGACACAAAATCTCTTTAAAAGCTTAATTCTGGAATGCTTGAGATTATGGGAGTTTTTATAGTTTTATTCTGCTTTGTTTTAGGATAAGGATAGGCTTTAATATTATATTGCAAGATTTGAAAATAGGCTTTGTGTCAAAAGCCAGTCCTGTTTTCCCTTGGTGGCTGTCATTATTGCAGTCCTCATTATAAGACCAAGAACATGACAGACACAAGGCCACCAATCTGCCCACCTCCCTGGTGAATTGCCACAGGTTGGCTTGGTAGAAGCAAGAAAAAGATGGCAAGAACAAACCTTAACAGACATTCCTAAAACGCACAGCTGAGGAGGGTTGAGCACAGAGGCTGGTAAAGTAAAGACGGATTATTTAAAATCCATTTCACTGCTTGCCAAGGTGCACAGGGTCAAAATGCAGCATGAGGCCCTGAAAACTTGTAACTAGCATGTGGAAACCAGTGTCAGTACCGGAATGGATTCATGTATAACCTCTCCATTTCTGGAGTCATGCATGCATTTCTTTACAACAACGACAACAATGGGAGGCGAGGGGTTAAGTCAAGTGAGGAACATAGACCCTTTACAGTGACAGGCTGTCTAGGCCCATCTCCTAAACTGTTCACTGGTCTGTTGGGGCACAGTAGAATGAAGCCAGCCCAGAATACTAAATCTGAGATGAGCCAGTCATTCTCAAATTAGTGGACTCGGACTGAAATAACCTGACATCCATACTGGCCCAAAACTGTCATTGGACTTTCACATCTCTTTCCACTGCAGTTAAGCACTAGGACATTACTGTGGCCTTGCTAAGAAACAGCTGATGCAGAGTTATGTTTTTATTTTATGTTTACCTTTATTTTACTAGGCAAGTCAGTTAAGAACACATTCTTATTTTCAATGATGGCCTAGGATCCACAGCCTAGGAAGACAGCCTAGCATCCTAGGAACAGCGGGTTAACTGCCTTGTTCAGAGGCAGAACAACATTTTGTTTTTACCTTGTCAGCTTGGGGATTCGATCTTGCAATCTTTCAGTTAATAGTCCAACGCTCTAACCACTAGGCTACCTGCTGCCTCCTGTTCATGATAATGAATTCCCGTTAGACTGGGCAGCCCTATTGGTGGAAAATGTGTTGCCTCAAACTCATTTTTATTGGCTGGGCCTAGCTACCCAGTGGGTGGGCTTTGCTCCCAATATAATAATTTCCTTATATGAACTAACTCAGTGAAATCTTTCTAAATGTTGTATGTTGCGTTTTATAATTTTTTTCAGTATGCATGCATACATGCATCTAATGAGCCCCTGCCATGTCAGTATCTCTTGGCTGCATTCGCATACCTCAGCCAGCCATATTGTTTATCCACCCTCATGGTGACGCACCCAACCCATTCTGTCAGGTGAATGGAATGTTATCTCCCAGATACTGAGCCGTTGCCAGGGGGGAGCTGAAGCAACTAGCAGCTCTACTTTATTGTTGGACCTTGAGCGCTATGAAATGTAGGTTGGAGCCTCATAAATTTGACTTGAGGAATGTATCGTGCTTTGACTGAAAGTCTCTGACTCAGTTATGCTCCAGCATGTTTGCATTCGGCTGCACGCTTTGTCGCTTTGCGTTAGGGCATGGGCCAGGGTGTTTGACTTTGTTTGCGAACCTGCCTATTGTTTTTCACCACCGACATTCACTCAACTAACTTGTAATACTGCTGCTCACCAGGAAATGCCAGACCCCCGGTCTTTGTGTGAAACACTTAGCTAGAGGTTAAACCTGTATAATCATCAACTAGGGCCTCAGAAAGCCGCTCTCGCTATATAGGCCCACAGCCAGTATTGTAAGGATCTCACACAGTTCAACAAAAATAGAATGTTGATCAACCCTGCCCTCCAGGGGAGTGCTTTCCTAATGTGTGGTTATGGCTGGTCTTTCCTGGATCACACAGTTTATGGATAACGCTGTAAAGAAACAACATTTATTTTATCTTGTGGGTCACAAAAGACAATTCTAGTAGTCTTAGGTGTGTCACTCACTACCCAAAAATGTGTTATTTAAGATTCTTCACCGTCTGAAGAGATGAAGAGATGTCTAGCCTGGTGTCGTCCTCTTCAGACAGACTGGAAGAGGTCTTGCATTCCAATGAACAACCAGTGAGTGCCTCACGCTATGCTCTGGGCCTATTTAAAGCCCTCTGGTTGGTCGAATGAGACAGTGAGTCAGCTCTACTCGAAGGGAAATGATGATGAGTTGGGCCATCAGCTCAGAGTGATTTAAGGGTTGGATTTGCAGGGGTGAGAGGACAGCTACAGTGGAATTAATCAAATAATATGATGCGCACACGGTCACTCAAAGGACCCTGCAGCAGCAGCCAGCTTTTGGGGGATATGTGTTTGTTTTCAACAAAGCCTTTTCCTCTGAGAGATACATTTAGAACGGGGCTAAGGGGGTCTTTGCTGGCCCTTTTTAATTATTCATAAAGTGAAAAAGGAACCTGTTCGGTTTCACCCTGAACAAAAGGCTCTGTGAGGATGGTAATATCTTCAGTCTGCAGAAAAGAGTTTGAGCAAAAGACTAAGACAAGTTTTCCTATACTCTTAGAAAAAAGGCTTCCAAAAGGGTTCTTTGGATGTCCCCATAGGAGAACACTTTTGGGTTCCAGGGAGAACCCTCTACCTAAGGGGACAGCCGAATAACCCCTTTAGGTTCTAGATAACACCTATTTTCCTAAAAGTGTACATGCCGGCTTTGCCGCTGATAACTCTGTCAACATTTTTTACATTAGCATAATTTGTATTCTGTCCTTTAGCACAGGGTTTTATATTATAGGAGCTATGCAAAGAATTAGGATTCAATTGTGATCTTGGTTGTGCCAAGTTAGAGCAGCATGGAAAAGACAACCATAGCCTATCCAAATCAGCTAATGCAAAGACCCAGAGAGGCTGATTTTTGGACCGTTACTCAGCAAATAGGCCCCTTCACTTTTTTCGTTAGCACATTGGTCCTGTTGGTGAGTGCTTTGAAGTGCATTGTGTGTGGTGGCCACAGGTCCTCCTGGGTCTCCTGTGATCCAGAACTCTGGCCTTGTGTTGGAAGGCCTGGATTGGTTGCCTCAGAAACCTCCAGGCGATGTGTTAACGCTACTTGTGGAATGCCAGGCCCCAGCTTCCGGCTATTGTGCTTTGCAAGCCAGAGGTGAATAGCGACCCATTCTAACTAGACCCCCCCCCCTATTAGAGACAGAGAGACACACACACACACACACAGCAATGGTGGTAGCCCCCCCGTGACAACCAAATTATCTATCTTGACATATACTCTGGATGGCCCACTATCTTGGCATGGTCATCCTAATTTTACTTTTGCTGTGACACCTCTCTAATTCTTACCATCAGTTGACTGTTTCTTGTGTGTGGTTTTTCAGGCAGACTAAACCTCTGACATTTGCTGACTGCATTGGAGATGAGCTGCCTGTGGGTTGGGAGGAGGCCTACGACCCCAATGTCGGGGCCTACTATGTGGATCATAACACAAGTGAGTCCAGATATACAATACTCCATAACTAAAGCTTCCTGCACCCATATTCATCACACATTTGTGGGAAAAACATGACCGGTCAAATCATGATCCAAAATTGTGATTAGCAAAAAATATTATCTCATCCATTCTTGTTTCTTATGTTCGGTCTCCCTGTCCTCTCCAATTGATCCGTCTTTCCTCATCCCCTTCTCTTCCCCCATCAGAGAGCACTCAGCTGGAGGACCCGCGGGCCCAGTGGCAGCGGGAGCAGGAGGTCATGCTGCGGGAGTACCTGGACGTGGCCAAGGACGCGCTGAGCGCCCAGAAGGAGATTTACCAGGTGAAGGAGCAGCGCCTGCGCCTGGCCCAGCAAGAGTACCTCCAGCTCAACAACGCCTGGAGGGACAGGTCCACCTCCCAGACCAGCTGTAAGGACCGGGACAAGCCAGGGGAGACAGGGTTATTGGGTGACCGAAGGGGCTAGGTGGCAATGGGGAAGAGAACTAGAGTGATAGTCTTTTAGTCTTCTGAGTGATGCAAAGCGTTTGACATCTCTGTTGGGTAGGTGCAAATAAATTTGATCATAGAATTGCAGCTCATCATAGTTTACTCAAGTTGTCAGTTATAAAACATTTAAAATAAAGTTTTAATACACGCTACAATACTTAACTTGACTCCATTCCTAAGCGTAATCCTCTGTTGTTCCTCAGACTTGAAGTGGTGATTTAAAGTACTTTGATAATATGTAGGGAATTGATGAGAAGGGCCTTGAAGTTGAATAAAGCGATGCAGAGGATTAGATAACGCCCCGGCTCACCCTCTCATCTTATCTCCCGCAGTGAATTCCAGATCATCCTCCAGCAGTAAATATGACCCAGAAATCCTCAAAGCCGAGATTGTCACTTCCAAAAGTAGGGTAAGAAACCACTCTTTCAAGTTTATCACGTTCACAAGTACAATGAAATGCCTTTGTTGCATGCGCTTTTCCAACAATGCAGTAATCAATATCAGTAGTACTATAAAACATTTTTGTAAGTAGTACAAAAACACTGTTTTTTACACCGTCTCTGTACTTTATTTATGGCCTGCATTACTTGTGTTCAGTCACATTAGGAATGGATGTGTATACCCATATGTTCTTAAGTCTTCTGTTGGGGCTTAATTCTCATCCCATAGCAGACATTAGTGCATGAAATAGGCTTAGTCCAACGGGCTGTTGCTAAGTGACTGAGTGTCCAACTCTCTTTCTCATTGTAAAGGAGGAATGTGTGTAAGTGACATCTTTGTCTGAGAACTGCACCCAGGCCTGTGTCCCAAATGGCACCTTATTCCCTATATAGTGTACTACTTTTGACCAGGGACCATAGGACTCTGGTCAAAAGCAGTGTACTACATAGGGTACAATTTTGGGACGCTTCCCAGAGCTGCCAGTTGGTGTTGCGTAACAGTAATACACTGTTGGATTATTTGTCGATTTTCCCCCCCCTCCACATTTCATAAAAGTACAATAAGTAAATGTTTTAATCATATCATATTAGATACGATCAGGTGCATTATCAGTTATATCCTAATTCTTTTTCTGCAAGGAACAAACACGATCGGTTCTATTTGAATCAGCTGTTCCCAAATATAGCCAAATAATCAATTGTATTGCAACTGGACATTTTTTATTTCAGTAAATGTATACTGTGTGTTTCTCTCAGGTGAATATGCTGAATATTATAATATTCCCAGTAATCAATAGTATTTTGACCTGGACATTTTTCATTTCAGTGAAATAACTATAGTCCTGTGTGTTTGTCTCCTTTAGGTGAATAAGCTGAAGAGAGACCTAGCCTGCATGAAACAAGAGTTGCAGTACAAAGAGCAGGGCTTTGAAACGCTGAAAGAGTAAGTGCAACCCAACCTCATTACACAATCACACTTCATAGTAGTAGGCTTCTGCTTTTTCCATACAGTTGCAGAAAGATTCCAGTTGTCAACACATCAACAACCTTGAGGCCCTCACATCTCACTATAGTCGAAATGGCAACTCGCTGCCATTTACATAGACAGTGATTCCAATTGTAATTTCAAGCATGACCTTCAAAAGGGTCAAATATCCCTATTTTTGCCTGCAAAACACAATTCTCTTGGAGTGCCTGATGTGCGGCTTCTACAATGTGTGTTGTGGAAAAAGCTGTGTCCTGGCTCATTTCTGTGATGTTTGTTTTTGTAAATGAACGACAAGATACATAGTGGTTCTATTGGATTCCGATCCATTCTTCCGTGACCTTCATTTGATATCAAAGACATTTACCAACCCTCACGAAACAAAAATAATATACTAACACGCTAGCATCCTATGTCAGTCCTAAACTCTCCTTTCCCAAAGAAAATACCTTAGGATCTTTATAACATAAGACTGAAATAGAATAAGAGGATCTATTCTAACAGCCAGGTGGAAAAGGCTTACAGAGGCTTCATTTGTTCTAGTTCTCCTTGGCCTGTAATGGAGGAGTGCTGCTCCCCTCCCTCGCATGCACCCTCCCGCCCTCCTTTGCTCTTGGAAGAATGTGGAAAGACCTGTTGTTCTGCTGCACGCATGACTTGCTGATGACTGGCTTTACATATATGCTGCTGCCGCCACTAATGGATGGTCTCTCTCCCTGTGTCGCTGACGGGCTCTTTCCTCTCTCTCTACACCTGTGGCCCTTTAAATCCAGTTTGACTCCTGTAATGGATCCATAGTTTCTTATTGGTCACTCCTGTCTAGATTAGATCAGGATGGTTTGAAAGTGGCACAGTAGGATTATCATAGTGAAAATGAAACGTGTTTTTGTAAACAACATCCCTCTTCAACAAACTATAGAATAATAATCTGAGAGCAAAAATGTACAACTCAGATAGCACATCTTCAGGTGTACTATTTCAAGACTGTTTAATAACTCACTCTCTGATTTGTTTCCACCGTGTGCCTCCCTCCAGGATCGACCACAAGGTGTCCAGCGTGCCTTACGGTGTCAAGCTTCACGATGAGCAGGCCACCCTGAACGAGGTCAAGTCCATCCGGGACGCCATCAGCTCCGGGGAGAAGGAGAAACAGGAGCTCATGCAGGTAAGCAGGGACGGTACCACCTGTATATAGCCACCGCTACTGTTATTTTCACTCATTTTTTTCTTTACCTATCTATTGTTTACCTAATACCTTTTTTTTTTAAACTTAAATTGCACTGTTGGTTAGGGTTTGTAAGTAAGCATTTCACTGTAAGGTCTACACGTGTTGTATTTGCCGCACGTGACAAATAAACATTGATTTGATGGGAGGAGCGGGGGATGACGGAGGGAGAGGGGTTGGTGAATGGATAAGATGGGATGGCGGTCAGGTGTTGTGTGCAGAGAGAAACTCAGCAAAAAAAGAAACGTCACCTTTTCAGGACCCTGGCCAAAGATAATTCGTAAAGATCCAAATAACTTCACAGTTTCCCATGCTTGTTCAATGAACCATAAACAATGAATGAACATGCACCTGTGGAACGGTCGTTAAGACACAAACAGCTTACAGACGGTAGGCAATTAAGGTCAGTTATGAAAACTTAGGACACTAAAGAGGCTTTTCTACGGACTCTGAAAAACATCAAAAGAAAGATGCCCAGGGTCCCTGCTCATCTGCGTGAACGTGCCTTAGGCATGCTGCAAGGAGGCATGAGGACTGCAGATGTGGCCAGGGCAATACATTGCAATGTCCGTACTGTGAGACGCCTAAGACGGCACTACAGGATGGACAGCTGATCGTCCTCAGTGGCAGACCACGTGTAACAACACCTGAACAGGATCGGTACATCTAAACATCACACCTGCGGGACGGGTACAGGATGGCAGCAATGACTGCCCGAGTTACACCAGGAACGCACAATCTCTCAGTCTCTGGTAGATGGATACCTCTTCGTCTCACACTGCTCTGTTTTCCCTCCGCTGGGGCATCACCCTCCCTCTTTTCCTCTGTCCCCTGCAACTTCTCCGTCTCCCCTCATGTCCCTGCGTCCCCTCGGCAGACGAACAGACTCATACATATTCCTGCCATGACTTTGCTGCTCAGTCAATGATGCACCAGCAGGCTGAGACTTAGAAGCTGAGACAGAGGAGTGCGTGGGTGGTATTCGCCTGCCTACTTCATGCTCCCAACTCCGCTTAGGAAATGTGGGGTGGGACGTGTGTGTGTGTGTGTGTGTGTGTATATATATATATGTATATATATGTATATATGTATATATATATGTATATATATATATATATATGTATATATATATATGTGTATATGTGTATATATATATGTGTGTATATAGATATATATATATATATATATATATAGCAGCTGTAGAAAACAACAAAGTGTTTGTTTGTTAGTAGGGGCTGGGTTGTGTTTAATAATGCATAGCCCCGATGATTCCCCCCCCCACTGGGATGCCTCACCTCCTCAGCCTTCTGCCACTGACAGTTCAGTTGTATGTGTGTTGGCCTTGCAGTGTCTGTCTGACTGCAGTGTGTAAGTACATTTACATGATCATATAATTAGATATTAAACTGATTGTGGCAGTAGACAAATTATGGCATTAGTCATGTAAACACCTTACTTTGCTTATCTTAATCGGCGTAAGGTCATATTTTAAGTAAGCATATGCCGATTAAAACACCTGATTTTCTGAGCTATCTTTCAAAGGCCTTAATCAGCGTGAAAGCGGTGTATTTGATCCGCACATGTTCTAGCACAAACTTCCTCCTTTTGCGCGACCAAAGTGATTTCAGAAGAACAAAGTGTGCATCTATAGAAATTGGTTTCACATATAAACTTTACACTACATGGCCTAAAGTATGTGGAAACCCCTTCAAATTATTGGATTCTGTTATTTCAGCCACATCCCTTACTGACAAGTGTAAAAAAAAAAAAGAATCGAGCACACAGCCTTGCAATCCTCATAGACAAACATTGTCAGTAGAATGGCCAGTACCAAAGAGCTCAGTGGCTTTCAACGTGGCATCGTCATAGGATGCCACCTTTCCAACAAGTAATTTGGTCAAATTTCTGCCCAGCTAGAGCTACTCTGGTCAACTGTAAGTGCTGTTATTGTGAAGTGGAAACGGCTAGGAGTGGGACCTCAGAGTGCTGAAGCGCAAAGCGCGTAAAAATCTTCTGTCCTCTGCAACACTCCCTACTGAGTTACAAACTGCATCTGGAAGAAACGTCAGCAGAAGAACTGTTCATCGGGAGCTTCATGAAGTGGGTTTCCATGCGGAATGCCAAGTGTCGGCTGGAATTGTGTAAAGCTCCATTGGCCTCTGGAGCAGTGGAAACACGTTTTCTGAAGTGATTAATTACGCTCCACCATCTGCCAGTCCGACGGACGAATCTGGGTTTGGCGGATGCCAGGAGAACACTACCTGCCCGAAATGCATAGTGCCAACTATAAAGTTTGGTGGAGGAGGAATAATGCTCTGGGGCTGTTTTTCATGCTTTGGGCTAGGCCCCTTAGTTCCAGTGAAGGGAAATCTAGACGATTCTGTGCTTCCAACTTTGCGGCAATAGTTTGGGGAAGGCCCTTTCCTGTTTCAGCATGACCGTGCCCCTGTGCACAAAGCGAGGCGAATAAAGAAATGGTTTGTCGAGATCTGTGTGGAAGAACTTGACTGGCTTGCACAGAGCCCTGGCCTCAACCCCATCAAACACCTTTGGGATGAAATGGAATTTTGACTGCGAGCCTGGCCTAATCGCCCAACATCAGTGCCCGACCTCACTATGCTTTTGTGGCTGTGTGAAAGCAAGTCCCCACAGCAATGTTCCAATATCTAGTGGAAAGCCTTCCTAGAAGGAGTGGAGGCTGTTAAGCAGCAAATGGGGGACCAACTACATATTCATGTCCATGATTTTGGATTGAGATGTTGAGATGTACTTCTGGTGATGTAGAGTATACGTTACCTTCGGAAAGTATTCAGACCCCTTTACTTTTTCAACATTTTGTTTGTTACAGCCTTATTCTAAAATGGATTTAAATGTTTTTCCTCAGCAATCTACACACAATACCCTATAATGACTAAGCAAAAACTGGTTTGTAGATATTTTGCAAATGTATTAAAAAAATAAACATACCTTAAAGTATTCAGACCCTTTGCTATGAAACTCAAAATTGAACTCAGGTGCATCCTGTTTCCATTGATCATCCTTGATGTTTCTACAACTTGATTGGAGTCCACCTGTGCTAAATTCAATTGATTGGACATGATTTAGAAAGGCACACACCTCTATGTAAGGTCCCACAGTTGACAGTGCATGTCAGAGCAAAAACCAAGCCATGAGGTCAAAGGAATTGTCCGTAGAGCTCTGAGAAACGATTGTGGTGAGGCACAGATCTCGGGAAAGGTACCAAAACATGTCTGCAGCGTTGAAGGTCCCCAAGAACACGGTAGCCTCCATCATTCTTAAATGAAACTAGTTTGGAACCACCAAGACTCTTCCTAGAGCTGGCCGCCTGGCCAAACTGAGCAATCGGGGGAGAAAGACATTGGTCAGGGAGGTGACCAAGAATCTGATGGTCACTGACAGAGCTCTAGAGTTCCTCCTGTGGAGATGGTTGTCCTTCTGGAAGTTTCTCCCATCTCTGCAGCACTCTACCAATCAGGCCTTTAAGGTAGAGTGGCCAGATGGAAGCCACCTCTTCAGTAAAAGACAGCCCGCTTGGAGCTTGCCAAAAGGCACCTAAAGACTCTCAGACCATGAGAAACAAGATTCTCTGGTCTGATGAAACCAGTATTGAACTCTTTGGCCTGTATTCCAAGCTTCACATCTGGAGGAAACCAGGCACCATCCCTACGGTGAAGCATGGTGGTAGCAGCATCATGCTCTGGGGATGTTTTTCATCAGCAGGGACTGGGAGACTAGTCCAGGATCGAGGGTAAGTTGAACTGCGCAAAGTACAGAGAGATCCTTGATAAAAACCTGCTCCAGAGCGCTTAGGACCGAACATCTCTTCAGAGACCTGAAAAGTGCTTCAACAAAGTACTGAGTAAAGGGTCTGAATACTTATGTAAATGTGTTATTTCAGTTTTAAATTTGTAATAAATTAGCAAAATGTTAAAACATCTGTTTTTGCTTGTCATTATGCTTGTCATTTGGCCGCCTTTCGTTCCAGTTCTCTGCTGCCTGTGACTGGAACGAATTGCAAAAATCGCTGAAGTTGGAGACTTTTATCTCCCTCACCAACTTCAAACATCTGCTATCTGAGCAGCTAACCGATCGCTGCAGCTGTACATAGTCTATCGGTAAATAGCCCACTCAATTTTACCTACCTCTTCCCCATACTGTTTATATTTATTTACTTTTCTGCTCTTTTGCACACCAATATATAATATAATATAATATACCTGTACATGACCATCTGATCATTTATCACTCCAGTGTTAATCTGCAAAATTGTAATTATTCGCCTACCTCCTCATGCCTTTTGCACACAATGTATATAGACTCTCTTTTTATTTATATATATATATATATATATATATATATATATATATTTATTATTATTATATTTATTATTATTATTATTTTTTTTTTCTTTCTACTGTGTTATTGACTTGTTAATTGTTTACTCCATGTGTAACTCTGTGTTGTCTGTTCACGCTGCTATGCTTTATCTTGACCAGGTCGCAGTTGCAAATGAGAACTTGTTCTCAACTAGCCTACCTGGTTAAATAAAGGTGAAACATTTTTTTTTGTAGATTTGATGAGGGGGAAAAAAACAATGCATTTTAGAATAAGGCTGTTACAAAATGTGGAAAAAGTTAAGAGGTCTGAATACTTTCCAATGGCACTGTATGTCTGAACTCGGAATCAAATATGCGCCACAAAAAAAACATGGTCACTGTGGTAGAACGTTTATTTTGATTGGCTATTTTCGGCATTTATCGAAGTCCCATAAGGTAGACTGATGAACGTTGTGTGTGTATAAATCGATCTTTGTGGAACAAAAATGCAACATGCAACAATTTGGAATGATTTTACTGAGTTACAGTTCATATAAGGAAATCGGGCAATTGAAATACATTTCACATGATTGGCTGGTCTCAGACAATGTTGCAGGTGAAGAAGCCGGCTGTGGAGGTCCTGGGCTGGCGATGTGGTCTGTGGTTGTGATGCCGGTTGGACTTTATGCCAAATTCTCTTAACGACGGAGGCATCTTATGGTAGAGAAATTAACATTCAATTCCCTGGCAACAGCTCTAGTGGACATTCCTGCAGTCAGCATGCCAATTTCACGCTCCCTCAACTTGAGTTGTCTGTGGCATTGTGTTGTGTGACAAATCTGTACATTTTAGAGTGGCCTTTTCTTGTCCCCAGCTCAAGGTTCACCTGTGTAATGATCATGCTGTTTAATCAGCTTCTTGATATGCCACACTTGTCAGGTGGTTGGATTATTTTGACAAGAAGAAATGCTCACTAAATGGGATGTAAACAAATTTGTGCACGTTTTTTGAGAAATAAGCTATTTGTGAGTATGGACAAGTTCTGGGATCTTTAATTTCAGCTCATGAGACAAACACTTTACATGTTGCTTATATTTCAGTGTATTATTCTGACCATTCACAATCGTATCACTGTACTCTATGAAGCTTGCCCTACTCAGTCAGCATTATGTCCAAGGGGAGCCTCGGTGGCTGTCTTCTTTGCTGTTTCTACTTGTTTACAATAGTCAAGATAAGGTTTATTCCACTCCATGCTTCAGTGCTGAGCCATGTATGAAATCTATCAACAACCTTAAAGACCAGCACAGATTTAAAAGTAGGTTACTGTTTTTGGCCACTGTTGCGAAAAGGTTTCCCATTTCAAAAACACATCTTTATGCAATGTACTGTACTTGTCTACAAGTATCTGCCAAAATATTGAAACGCATGAGTATTTGGGGGAAACAAAGTATATTGAAAGCAGGTGCTTCCACACAGGTGTGGTTCCTGAAATAATTAATAAATTAACATCCCATCATGCTTAGGGTCATGTATAAAAATCTAGGGCAGGCCATTATTTTGGGTACCATGGTTATAGCATGACAATGCCCCCATCCACAGGGCACTGAATGGTTTGATAAATATGAAAATTATGTATGCCATGTCAGTCACCAGGCTTCAACCCAATTTAATATTTTGAAGTGGCGACTGAGACAGTGTTTTGCACCACCATTAACAAAACACCAAGTTATGGAATGTATTGTGGAAGAATGGTGTTGCATCCCTACAATAGAGTTCCAGACCCTTGTAGAATCTAAACCACGGTGCATTGAAACTGTTCTGGTTCATGGTGGCCCAACACCATATTAAGACACTTTATGTTGGTGTTTCCTTTTAGACAGAGATAAAGGTAACTGCCTATCTCTATGATGATGATATGTGTTATAGATTTATACAATAGGATAGGAGCTTTGTGAATGTAAGACACGCAGCACAGGACATAAAACATACTATTCTATTTTGATTTCACTATCTCTGATTTTGTTAAGCCTGTATGTGTCGGTCTCCTCTCCCTGTAGAAACTAGCAGTGCTTAAGGATGGCTTCCAGTTGGACTCGGTGGGTTCTCAGTCTGACCTGTGGGGCAGCAGCCCCTCCCTGGCCAACTCTGAGCTGTACATCCCCCGCCTCTACTCCGAAGCCGGATCCCAGACCAACATACCTGCTGAGGTGAGCGGGGGGGGGTCTGTTCAGTTGGCACGGAAGACAATAGACTGAAATTGTGAGGGAATACCTGGACCTGTCCAATAGGAAATGCTTTGTTTAAATTTTCCGTCTCAAAATGTTTCCTTTTGGTGTGCCCTAATGAACAGGAACAAGGTTACAATGCACTGGTTGCGTCACTAATTGATCAGAATGTAGCTTTGTCACACACCTTGATTTTTGTTTGATATAGTTTGTGACCAACACCAACAACTTGGCAGAGAAGGTGCGACTGAGCCTGAAGTATGAAGAAGCAAATAGAAGGTAACTTGTGTAACCCAGATGACTCATTCTCAACACAACCCATCAGTCTATATATAAACTCAGCAAAAAAAGTTACTTCCTCTTACTGTCAACTGTGTTTATTTTCAGTAAACTTAACATGTGTAAATATTTGTATGAACATAAGATTCAACAACTGAGACAAATGGAACAAGTTCCACAGACATGTGACTAACACAAATGGAATAATGTGTCCCTGAACAAAGGGGGGTCAAAATCAAAAGTAACAGTCAGTATCTGGTGTGGCCACCAGCTGCATTAAGTACTGCAGTGCATCTTCTCCTCAAGGATTGCACCAGATTTGCCAGTTCTTGCTGTGAGATGTTACCCCACTTTTCCACCAAGGCACCTGCAAGTTCCCAGACATTTCTGGGTGGAATGGCCCTAGCCCTTACCCTCCGATCCAACAGGTCCCAGACGTGCTCAATGGGATTGAGATCCGGGCTCTTTGCTGGCCATGGCAGAACACTGACATTCCTGTCTTACAGGAAATCACGCACCGAACGAGCAGTATGGCTGGTGGCATTGTAATGCTGGAGGGTCATGTCAGGATGAGCCTGCAGGAAGGGTACCACATGAGGGAGGTGGATGCAACTTCCCTGCAACGCACAGCTTTGAGATTGCCTGCAATGACAACAAGCTCAGTCCGATGATGCTGTGACACACCGCCCCAGACCATCACAGACCCTCCACCTCCAAATTGTTCAGGCCTCGGTGTAACGCTCATTCCTTCGACGATAAACGCGAATCCGACCATCACCCCTGGTGAGACAAAACCGCACCTCGTCAGTAAAGAGCACTTTTTGCCAGCGACGGTGGGTTTGTGCCCATAGGCGATGTTGTTGCCAGTGATGTCTGATGAGGACCTGCCTTGCAACAGGCCTACAAGCCCTCAGTCCACCCTCTCTCAGCCTATTGCGGACATTCTGGGCATTGATGAAGGGATTGTGCGTGCCTGGTGTAACTCGTGCAGTTGTTGTTGCCATCCTGTACCTGTCCCGCAGGTGTGATGTTTGGATGTACTGATCCTGTGCAGGTGTTGTTACATGTGGTCTGCCACTGCGAGGAAGATCAGCTGTCCATCCTGTCTCCCTGTAGTGCTCTCTTAGGCGTCTCACAGTACGGACATTGCAAGGTATTGCCCTGGCCACATCTGCAGTCCTCATGCCTCCTTGCAGCATGCCTAAGGCACGTTCACACTGATGAGCAGGGACCCTGGGCATCTTTCTGTTGGTGTTTTTCAGAGTCAGTAGAAAGGCCTCTTTAGTGTCCTAAGTTTTCATAACTGTTTCTAAAAAAAATTTATTTGACCTTTTATTTAAACAGGTAGGCTAGTTGAGAAGTTCTCATTTACAACTGTGACCTAGTCAAGATAAAGAAAAGCAGTGCGACACAAACAACAACAGAGTTACACATGGAATAAACAAACATTCAGTCAATAACACAATAGAAACGTCTATACAGTGTGTGCAAATGAGGTAAGATAAGGGAGGTAAGGCAATAAATAGGCCATAGTGTGGAAATAATTACAATTTAGCAATTAAACACTGGGGTGATAGATGTGCAGAAGATGAATGTGCAAGTAGAGATACTGGAGTGCAAAGGAGCAAAAAAATAAATAACTGTATGGGGATGAGGTAGTTGGATGGGCTATTTATAGATGGGCTATGTGAAGTGATCTGTGAGCTGCTCTGACAGCTGGTGCTTAAAGTTAGAGTGGGAGATATGAGTCTCCAGCTTCAGTGATTTTCGCAATTCGTTCCAGTCATTGGCAGCAGAGAACTGGAAGGAAAGGCGGCCAAAGGAGGAATTGGCTTTGGGGGTGACAAGTGAAAGATACTTGCTGGAGTGTGTGCTATGGGTGGGTGCTGCTATGGTGACCAATGAGCTGAGGTAAGGTGGGGCTTTACCTAGCAAAGACTTATAGATGACCTGGAGCCAGTGGGTTTGGCAACGAATATGAAGCTAGGGCCAGCCAACGAGAGCATACAGGTCGCAGTGGTGGGTAGTATATGGGGCTTTGGTGACAAAACGGATGGCACTGTGATGAACTGCATCCAATTTGCTGAGTAGAGTGTTGGAGGCTATTTTGTGAATGACATCGCCGAAGTCAAGGATCGGTAGGATAGTCAGTTTTACAAGGGTATGTTTGGCAGCATGAGTGATGGAGGCTTTGTTGCGAAATAGGAAGCAGATTCTTGATTTAATTTTGGATTGGAGATGCTTAATGTGAGTCTGGAAGGAGAGTTTACAATCTAACCAAACACCTAGATATTTGTAGTTGTCCACATATTCTTAGTCAGATCCGTCCAGAGTAGTGATGCTGGACGGGCGGGCAGGTGCAGGCAGCGATCGGTTGAAGAGCATGCATTTAGTTTTACTTGCATTTAAGAGCAGTTGGAGGCCACAGAAGGAGAGTTGTATGGCGTTGAAGCTCGTCTGGAGGTTAGTTAACACAGTGTCCAAAGAAGGGCCAGAAGTATACAGAATGTTATCGTCTGCATAGAGGTGGATCAGAGAATCACCAGCAGCAAGAGCGACATCATTGAGAAAGGAGTTGGCCCGAGAATCGAACCCTATGGCACCCCCATAGAGACTGCCAGAGGTCCAGACAACAGGCCCTCCGGTTTGACACAAGGAACTATGTCGGAGAAGTAGTTGGTGAACCAGGTGAGGCAGTAATTTGAGAAACCAAGGCTGTTAAGTCTGCCGATAAGAATGTGGTGATTGACAGAGTCAAGCCTTGGCCAGGTCGATGAATACGGCTGCACAGTATTGTCTCTTATCGATGGCGGTTTTGATATTGTTTAGGACCTTGAGCGTGGCTGAGGTGCACCCATGACCAGCTCTGAAACCAGATTGTATAGTGGCAAAGGTACGGTGGGATTCGAAATGGTTGGTGATCTGTTTGTTAACTTGGCTTTCGAAGACCTTAGTAAGGCAGGGTAGGATGGATATAGGTCTGTAACAGTTTGGGTCTAGTCTAGATTGTCACCTCCTTTGAAGAGGGGGAGGACCGCGGCAGCTTTCCAATCTTTGGGAATCTCAGACGATACGAAAGCGAGGTTGAACAGGCTAGTAATAGGGGTTGCAACAATTGTGGCAGATTGTTTTAGGAAGAGAGGGTCCAGATTGTCTAGCCCTGCTGATTTTTAGGGGTCCAGATTTTGCAGCTCTTACAGAACATTGGCTCTCTGGATTTGGGTGAAGGAGAAATGGGGAGGCTTGGGCAAGTTGCTGAGAGGGGGGTGCAGGGCTGTTGACCGGGGTAGGGTTAGTCAGGTGGAAAGCACGGCCAGCTGTAGAAAAATGCTTATTAAAATTCTCAATTATTGTGGATTTATCAGTGGTGACAGTGTTTCCTAGCCTCAGTGCGGTGGGCAGCTGGGAGGAGGTGCTCTTATTCTCCATGGACATTAGTGTCCCAGAACATTTTGGAGTTTGTGCTACAGGATGCAAATTTATGTTTGAAAAAACTAGCCTTTGCTTTCCTAACTGCCTGTGTATATTGGTTCGTAACTTCCCTGAAAAGTGTGACCTTAATTGCCTACCGTCTGTAAGCTGTTAGTGTCTTAAAGACCGTTCCACAGGTGCATGTTCATTAATTGTGTATGGTTCATTTAACAAGCATAGGAAACGGTGTTGAAACCCTTTACAATGAAGATCTGTGAAGTTATTTGGATTTTTACAAATTTTCTTTCTTTGAAAGACCGGGACCTGAAAAAGGAACATTTTCTTTTTTTGCTGAGTTATATAAGTAACAAATAATAAAGAGCAGCAGTAAAATAACAATAGCAAGACTATGTACAATGCTGCGGGGCACCGGTTAGTCGAGGTAATGTGTACATGTAGGTAGAGTTATTAAAGTGACTATGCATAGATAATAACAGAGTAGCAGTGGTGTAAAAGAGGGAGCAGGGTGGGGGGGCAATGCAAATAGTGTGGGTAGCCATTTGATTAGCTCATGAGCACTTATAATGACTTAGAAGTCATATCTCTTTTAAACCTCTCCTCCACATGATTAAATAGAACTTAAGTAGCTGGAACGGCTCGTAGGAGCCTGTTTTTGTAGCATCAGGCTGCTTGATGTACAAGTACACCCCCTGGACTCTAGTCTATTGCAGGGCCTTAGAAAAGGAGAACATATAAATACAACATAATAGAACATTAAATATACACTCTCTATGCTCTCCTCTCTCCACCTCCAGGATTGCCACCATCGAGGTGCAGATAGCCAAGCTGGACAGTGAGGCGTGGCCAGGGCTGCTGGACCCAGAGCGTGACCGCCTCATCCTCATCAATGAGAAGGAGGAGCTACTCAAGGAGCTGCAATACATCAAGCCTTGCAAGAAAGTGCCCATTGACCAGGAGAAGATAGAGACACAAAAGAAAAGGCTTGAGAGAGACCTGCAGGCTGCCAGGGACAACCAGAGCAAGGCCCTGACCGAGAGGTGAGGGGAGAGGATTTATAGCTACTTGGCAGGGTGCAAAGTCATTGCAAACATTGTGGGCAGCAAACACAAAATTGTTTAATTAGAACAGTGTGAGGCTAAATTGTTTGGGCAGTAAAGGTGGGGGAAACCTTGGTCAGCATGGGGCTTATAGACATTGAGTGATCACTCCTTCCCTGGGTAAAGTCACGGCCAGGGAAAGAGGGATAAATGAGAGGGAACAGAGCTGCACACCAGGAAAGCATCATGGTCACATACAATAATACAGGAGATTAAATTAGTCACTCTCTTCTCAGTAAACTTTTGCCACTTTTTGGAGTTTGTGTTCCATTAGTCAGCACCTCACAAAAAGAGTGCATTTTTAAATGTGTTTTATACAGCACCTGTTAATGCTAGCGAGGGAACAGGTCAGCGGGGCTGTTGCATGAAGGAGAGAGGAGGACATTGGAACCCCGCTGGAACTAGGCTACAGTATATTCACTGACAGGGAATAGATAGGCAGAGCAAGGCCCCCTGCCCTGCTGATAACAACCTACTGAACTGTGCTTTAACTGCAGTGAAAAGACATGGTTTAAGTAATATGACTGTTACATAAGCCCAGAAGGTTTACTCCCTAATGGGGACCTGGTGTAAGAGTTACTCCAAGACACACAACACTGCTCTTTTTGTTGTGTTGGATGCTTTGATCCGCATAGCCTTTTTTCATGACATTCCTTGTTCATGGTTGTGATTGGATCATAGACATTGATAGTGTAGTGTAGAAGCCCCTCCCCCTAGCCTCTTACCTGGAACTAGCCTTCTCTAAGGTCCATACTTACTGTTTAGTGGTTGGAAATCTGCACTCTGGATGAGGTAACCAAGGAGACTATACCAATTAGGCCTATTTTCACTCTTTCTCTTCTATTTCTCTTACTTTCCCATATATCCTCTTTCCTTCTCTAATTTTCTTTCATTTTCTTTTTTTTTATCTCTCTCTCCCATATGTAACTCGAGCATCACAAACAGGGGATGTAGGGTGGACGCAAAATAGCCTTTTTTAACAAGCTCGTTTAATATTTGAAGTCAGAAGTATCTGCTCGTTGAGGAAGAAAATAACCTTTAGCTCTTATAACTGTTTATAATGCTGTAATTACTCTAGTTTGTAAGAACATTGTATTAAGATGTTGTAATTATGTAATTGTATGGTCATGTAGTTGATTGTTTTTTGATTGTTTTTGATTACCCAAGTAGAATAGGGCCTGTTTCTTCTGCTTGCATTATCATTTTTTTGACCTAACATTTCTGGTGTTTTGTCTTTTCTATCAGATTAAGATTGCACTGTAAGAGGAACAAGCTGGTGAGAGAGCTGGAGGAGATGGTTCGCCTGGCCTCATCATTACACACTCAGCTCAAGAGGTACATTTACTCACCTAAACAACACATTCAGCAACTGTCAACCAGCTGTAACACAGCACTACCACGCTGCCAGTTCAGGAGGCACAATCACTTAAATGTATCGACTTAAAATGTAAACTCCTATTGCACAACTGAATGTGCACATTCCAAATGAATAAGAAGACCTTGGAGACATGGGCAATGTTTTAACTGTGGAGGGCTTGGCATTTTAGATTTACCTCACAACCTGCCTGGTGCCTTGAGCTTACCCACAACCCTTTGAGGGGAAGGAGTCAAACTTCAATCCAGGGTCTTCAAAGGTCTACATTCACCTCATCTTAAAGGAGCGTCTTTCATTTATAGAGCTCCATAAATTCACATAAGATTCTAGACTACAGTATTTTATCTTCTGAGTGGCTCGTATGATTCATTCAGTTCTATGAGGGACTGTTGGTCTTAAAAGAGAATGAGAGAGGGATAGGACATTGCGTATTTAACCTTTACTCTAAAAGCTTAAGATGTGTCCTATACTTTAGTCACTGTTTTTGTAAAGTCAATTTGAATTTCAGCTCTGAAACAGGAGTGTGCGTTTCAGAAATGGACTCTGAAACTGAAGCTGTGTTTTATAAGATGTGAAGTCTCTGTAAGATAGTCATATATGTATTAAAGCTATTTTCAAAAGGCGCTCTCCATACTCTCGTTTAATCAAACAAATAACTTCAACAATAGTGTTAGTCTCTTTCTCTCTGTTTTTGTTCTTATCATGCATAATTCATCCTGTTTCTAGCTGATATATATCAAAGGGCTGAGATGCAGAGAAACTCCCCTGTGTCTTTCCTAATGAGCTTGCCTAGCTTTAATTACTATGTTTTCTGTCGAGTAGACACTGCATTTGAAGTTACTGAGGGCCAAAAGATGGGGGAACAGAGAAGAAAATGATGAAAATTTGGTTGGAGTACCCTCCTAGCTCTTCTAACACTGTGGTCCTCTCTCTCCCTCTCCCTTTATCCCTGTCCACTCCGCTTTTCGCTCCATCCTTTTTGCTGCCCCCAATTTTCTCTCTCTCTGCCCTCTTTCTGTATTGTTCTCTTCTCCTCTGATTTTCTCTCTCTTCATCTCCCCTCTCTATGCCTTCTTTCTGTCCAAATGTTCTTTCCATCTTCCTCCCCATTTAACCCTCTCCTCTCTGCCTCTCTCCTCCCTCCCCCCCCCCCCCTCCCTCCCTCCCTCCCTCCCTCCCTCCCTCCCTCCCTCCCTCCCTCCCTCCCTCCCTCCCTCCCTCCCTCCCTCCCTCCCTCCCTCCCTCCCTCCCTCCCTCCCTCCCTCCCAATCCAACCCTCTCCTCCCTGCCTCTCTCTCCTCCCTTCTCCCCATCTCTCTTCCTGCAGTCTTTCGGCCAGCACACTGTCGTGTTCCTCAGGCAGCAGCCGTGGCTCTCTGACCTCCAGCCGGGGCTCTTTGGCCACCACGTCATCCCTGGGCTCCACCTCCTCCCTGAGCTTCACAGATATTTACCTGGAGCAGCCTGAGCTGGGAGACCCAGACTTCCAGAACAAATTGGACTCCCTACTGCAGGACGGTGGCCCGGGGGTCAGCTACCGTCCCTCCAGCTCCATCACCACTATCCACGAACACGAGGTGGTCGCTGGGGGAGAGAGAGCGGGCGACAAGGGGGGTGTTGTCGGTGGGGGAGCAGAGGCCAGAACCAGGCTACAGGCGCTGAGACTATCAGAGACGCCAAGGTCGATCAGTTCACTGTCGCCGAGGTCTTCGATGTCGTCACTCTCGCCGCCCTGCTCGCCGCTGGTCACGGACTCTATATTCCTCTCCGGGGAGAGGTTTGCGGGACCAGGGGGCCCAGGTGGGGGACTGGACATGGAGCTGCATAGCAGGCTGACTGAGCTGGGGCTGGACAAGGAGGAGCAGCAGCACCCTGGAGGGGTGGAGCAGGATGCCACTACCATAGCTGGAGAGATGTTTAAAGGTACAGTCACTTTCTGTCTATCTGATATTATTTAAGCTCTCTTTTAATATCAGGAGAGCGACTGTATTACCTGCTACTGTAGACTTGTGTAGTGTTGGTGTATAGTGGACTGTATGGTCCTCATGTCCATTGTGAACCGTAAAGAATGAATATGTTTAAGATCCACACAAAACGCATCATAGAAATATCAAGTGTTAGCAACACACTAAGATATGAACGTAAATATACACTGAGTGTACAGAACATGCTCTTTCCAAGACATAAACTGACCAGGTGAATCCAGGTGAAAGCTATGATTCCTTATTAATGTCACCTATTATATCCACTTCAATCAGTGTAGATGAAGAGGAGGAGACAGGTTCAAAAATTATTTTTAAGCCTTGAGACAGTTGATTGTGTATGTGTGCCATTCAGAGGGTGAATGGGCAAGACAAAATATATAAGTGCCTTTGAACGGGGTATAGTAGTAAGTGCCAGGCAGTTCTTGACACTCAAATTGGTGCGCAACTCTGCTGGGTTTTTCACACTCCACAGTTTCCCATGTGTATCAAGAATGGTCCACCACCCAAAGGACATCCAGCCAACTTGACACAACTGTGGGAAGCATTGGAGTCAGCATCCCTGTTGAATACTTTCGACACCTTGCAGAGTCTATGCCCCGACTAATTAAGACTTCTCTGAGGGCAAAAGGGGATGCAACTCAATATTAGGAAGGTGTCCCTAATGTTTTGTATACTCAGTGTATATGGGTGATGTAGTAGGAGATGTTTAGTTGCATAATGGCAAGCCTGCACAGTGTGACCTAGAGAGAGAGACAGGGCTGTATTAGCCTGCACAGTGTGACCTAGAGAGAGAGACAGGGCTGTATTAGCCTGCACAGTGTGACCTAGAGAGAGAGACAGGGCTGTATTAGCCTGCACAGTGTGACCTAGAGAGAGAGACAGGGCTGTATTAGCCTGCACAGTGTGACCTAGAGAGAGAGACAGGGCTGTATTAGCCTGCACAGTGTGACCTAGAGAGAGAGACAGGGCTGTATTAGCCTGCACAGTGTGATCTAGAGAGAGAGACAGGGCTGTATTAGCCTGCACAGTGTGACCTAGAGAGAGAGACAGGGCTGTATTAGCCTGCACAGTGTGACCTAGAGAGAGAGACAGGGCTGTATTAGCCTGCACAGTGTGACCTAGAGAGAGAGACAGGGCTGTATTAGCCTGCACAGTGTGACCTAGAGAGAGAGACAGGGCTGTATTAGCCTGCACAGTGTGACCTAGAGAGAGAGACAGGGCTGTATTAGCCTGCACAGTGTGACCTAGAGAGAGAGACAGGGCTGTATTAGCCTGCACAGTGTGACCTAGAGAGAGAGACAGGGCTGTATTAGCCTGCACAGTGTGACCTAGAGAGAGAGAGAGACAGGGCTGTATTAGCCTGCACAGTGTGACCTAGAGAGAGAGACAGGGCTGTATTAGCCTGCACAGTGTGACCTAGAGAGAGAGACAGGGCTGTATTAGCCTGCACAGTGTGACCTAGAGAGAGAGAGAGACAGGGCTGTATTAGCCTGCACAGTGTGACCTAGAGAGAGAGACAGGAGAGGAAGAGAAGAGCTGTATTAGCAGGAGCTTGTGATGTATTGGACTGAAAGGTCAGGCTTCCACCTCATCTACTGTAGTAGGTGTGTGTGTGCAACTCGTGAGGAATTCAAGGATTGCACCTGAAACCTGATTGCCAGTGGGGGCACACCGGGGTGGGGTGGGGAGGGAGAGAGAGGGGGTTAAGTTACAGCCCACTATTAACTGTATGGTTTACTCCAGCTCTGCACCGGCTCCTCCCTGTTTTCCTCTCCTCTTCCAACCCCCTCTTCCCCTAAATGCCATAGTGCAAGCCAGAGGGACGGTGGGGGCGGGGCCTAAGAAGATGGGCGTGATGTCAGCAGTGTCTGATGAGTCGGTGGCGGGTGACAGCGGGGTGTATGAGCCCTCAGAGACGAGGTGGGTACAGTAGAAGGCCATTGAGTCACCTGGAGGAGAGGTCTCTATTTAATTGCTTTACTCTGGAGCAAGACTTAAGACCATGTTCAGTAGCCTGAACCTTCACGGATAGTAATGAAAGATGGTGCTTCATTAACACCCCTATCCTAACTAATGTTAGAAGGGTGTGCAGTATATACAGTAATTAAGGTCAAACACGATGTTGTAATTTTTGGGGGATTAGGTCAGGATACCCAGTAACTTCTAGATGTGTATGTAAATTAAGTTATTCAGAAAGGTAGAACTCAAATTGGAGAGGTTTGATCTGATGGTTTATCTATTCATGTATCTATTACTATTAGAAAGAGACAAGCTGTCTGCTGTACTATGTTTTGTTTGAACTGTTTGACCCTAGAACCTGAGGGCCATAACTGATGGCAACATACATCAGTCATAACTTACTCATAACTTACTGTGGTGTTTGAAGTCTGGTAGCCAGATCTGTTCAGACTGATGTCCCCACTAGAATATCAGTGATATGACTTCAAATGGAAGGTTGGTGGCTAAAGCACAAACCAGGTTTTGCTTCCTGGTACTGTATTTGATAGCAGCTTTGTGGATCTAACCCTGTATGTGTCACTTTTCCCAGGTCAGTCCTCCCTGCAGAGCTGCTGCTGGGCTATGAGGAGAGGGGAGGACCACTAGGCTGTGCCCAGGTCAGACTGGGCCTGAAGTACGAGGTGAAGCGCTTCACCATGTTCGTCATGCAGCTCTCCAATTGCAGCGTCCTCGTACTGCCACCAGACCACAAAATGTATATAGCAAAGTTGCCTTTTCTCTTTGCTTTAGAAGTGAATGACTGTCATTACTTGGCTATTCGAAACACCTTTTCAATGACTGTGTGCATATGCTGTGTGTGGATGTCTTTGTTCCCACTTCTCATCAATTAGGTTTGTTTGTATTGAAAGTACTGCATGTTTCCTCTGTCCTCAACTGTATACGCATCTGTGTGTACATTGTCTTGAGGTGTTTAACTGTGTGTGTGTCTCCTCCATAGATACATCCGTGTGGCGGTGCTCCCGTGCTCAGAGTCCTCCTGCTGCCTCTTCCGGACGCGCGGCTCTCTACCCCAGGACATTGTGGAGGTCAATGAAGTCTTCGGTGTCCAGATGGCCCACAATGCCCTGCGGCAGAAGACCCTGAGGGTGGACATATGCCACACCAGCCTGTCTGGCCGTGAGGAGTGTCTTGTGAGTGTAACGACTGTCCCTGGTCTGTCACTCATCTCTCAATTCAGCATCAACATAACAAACAGTCCACACCCAGACAGTGCAAACACTTGTACGTGGTGTATTTGCTAAGTGTACATTGAAATTCCAATGTATACCTTTTAGCTTTCCATTGTGTTGTCATCGTGTCATATGACAGTGGTTTATTGCTGTTAGTGGATAAGAGCTTTTTGTCCTTCCTAACACTCCGTACTGTCTCAAGCATGAAAGTTGGTTACAACAGTGTGTAACATCGTTCAGTAGACTGCCTTTTAACTATTGTATGGCTTTCTGTCCTCTGGGCAGGCTGGTGCTCAGATAAGCCTGGCTGATGTCAACACCTCTGGGGAGAGATGTGTCAAGAGCTACAACCTCCTCAGCTACTCCTTCATGCCCCAGATCAATAACAAGGACAAGACTGGGACGGCTCGGCAGTGTGAAAGGGTAACATAGACATTCATTCATCTATAGCAATGGCCTGCATTTCAAAAGGAAATTGATCTGTTAAGGTGAATCTGTATGGAAGTGTTATGAATGTGTAAACATACTGTATGTAATGAATGCATGTAACAGATGAGTAACAACGTGTGTTCCAGAGCTCTGTCCCCACCACAGAGAGAGTAGCAGGCAGTCTGGAGGGTGACCCAGAGGAGGATGAATGGTGAGCTCTCCCTTCACTAACAGAACCTTTATCCTGTTATTCTCCTCCCCATTATAACCTCTACAGAGGACAGGCCCTTCTTCCGTACTCGTCACGGTCAATGAGGGAGATCTTGTCTCACACACACTCACCTCCCCCAGTTGAATAATTGTTCCCTCCCTTCCCCCTCTCCCACGAGAAGAAGCTCAGACTGTAGTGTAGTTTTTGAAAGCCCAGAGGCACACTAACCACCCCTCCTCCCCCACAGCCCCTCGCATGTAGAATGGGCAAGGTGAATAACTGACAGGTTTCTCTGTCTCTCGGTCTCTCGGTCTCTCTGTCTGATAGTGTTTCAACCCTGTACAGGCACAGTGAAGAGCTGGAAGGTGAAGTGTTTGAAGAAGATGACCACATAGAGGGGGCAGGACCTCTAGAGGAAGAGGAGGGGCTATATCCTGACAGCAGCCATTGGGAGGGAGAGGAAGTGACAACCAAACCGACTGGAACAGGAACCCTGGTTGAGAGGGTATGTGGAGACTCCATTAACTGTTATAAATACTACTGTATATGAATACTATTTTATTTGATATTATTTGACCTATTTCCAGATGATGTTCAATGGAAGTATTTGAGTAAAAACATGTGTGTTCATTTGAATCAAACTCAACAGTTCTTTAAACTCATTGATATGCAGACTAACAAATGTGCTGTATGACTTGACTAAGAATGACTTGATCAGAGTTGGAACTGAACATAACAGTACATTTGTAAGCCAAGATTGACTATGTAAAACACAGCCTTCATTGTAAACTGTTCTCCTGCTCCGTCCCCAGGTGAACAAGGAGACCAGTACCGGCCACCACCACCATGTCTCCTCCTCGGTGGTCCGGCCAAAGGAGCGTCGGCCCCACCATGTTCCCCAGCAGAATGCCTTCTTCCAGGGCAACACCATCATCCGCTCCAAGACCTTCTCCCCTGGGCCCCAGAGCCAGTACATCTGCCGGGTGAGGGCAGCCACTCTTGTGCACATAATACATGGACATATTTAGTACACATCTAGTATATAGTAGCACATATACATTTATATTTGTACATATCTACTCAAAAAATCATTCAGACAAACTGATTTATTTATATAGCCTCTAACTATAGCCTCGTTTTTTAAATGACTGAAATGTTAAATACAGTTCACTCTGACTACTGTTTTCATTTGTGCTTAGCTTTGAAAAGCATCCCAAACCCAACGGAAGCTGTCGTTCATGCCCTTTTTGTTCCAACTTTGTTTTCTTTCTGTTTGTTTTTGCCGTTCTACTGTGTGATGATCAGATCAACCGCAGTGACAGTGACAGCTCCACTTTGTCAAAGAAGTCTCCTTTCATCAGGAACGCATCAGAGAGACGCAGCATGCGCATGAAGAAGGTAGAAACTACCCACTTAGTATCCATCCCGCCTTTGGGAGGCACCCCAAAGGTTAGAGTTTGGTCAGGATTTTTTTATTAAAAAAAAATCCTGTAAAATCACCAGGAATTCAGCTAAAAATGTTTAATTTAGGAAATCTGTCCCGAAGTATCCCTACAAATAAAAAGAGATGTGATCATGTCTCAATGTAATCAAGGAATGAAATTATTGACATTTTCAAATACGTTCTCTTTTTGGGCTTAATTGTGGTCAATTTGCAGTGTGCCCCCTGTCCACCTGCTCCGGCAAAAATCGACCCGCGGCTGAATCTAGTTTCCTTCCCCTGCTGTAGATCCTATCTATCTATCATTCTTTTTTTTAATGCTGCATAAATACCCACTTTGTATTTATAATTTTACACACAATAGAGATTCTGTCTATCGGTCTATATTTCTATGATATAAATACCAATTTATCTTTCCATTTCTGTCATAGCCAAATTTTAGTATAACAAGCACACTTTGGTTAGTATAACAAGCACATTTTCTTCCTGTTCTGTCTGTCTGTGTTTCTCTCTCTCTCTCTCTCTCTCTCTCTCTCTCTCTCTCTCTCTCTCTCTCTCTCTCTCTCTCTCTCTCTCTCTCTCTTTGTCTCTCTCTCTTTGTCTCTCTCTCTCTCTGTCTCTCTCTTTGTCTCTCTCTCTTTGTCTCTCTCTCTTTGTCTCTCTCTCTTTGTCTCTCTCTCTCTGTCTCTCTCTCTGTCTCTCTCTGTCTCTCTCTCGGTCTCTGTGTGTTTGTTTCTCTCTGTCTCTCTTTCTTTCTCTCAATTCAATTCAAGGGGCTTTATTGGCATGGGAAACGTGTTAACATTGCCAAAGCAAGTGAGGTAGATAATATACAAAAGTGAAATAAACAATAAAAATTAACAGTAATCATTACACATACAGAAGTTTCAAAACAAAGACATTACAAATGTCATATTATTTATATATATATATATATATATATATACAGTGCCTTGCGAAAGTATTCGGCCCCCTTGAACTTTGCGACCTTTTGCCACATTTCAGGCTTCAAACATAAAGATATAAAACTGTATTTTTTTGTGAAGAATCAACAACAAGTGGGACACAATCATGAAGTGGAACGACATTTATTGGATATTTCAAACTTTTTTAACAAATCAAAAACTGAAAAATTGGGCGTGCAAAATTATTCAGCCCCTTTACTTTCAGTGCAGCAAACTCTCTCCAGAAGTTCAGTGAGGATCTCTGAATGATCCAATGTTGACCTAAATGACTAATGATGATAACTACAATCCACCTGTGTGTAATCAAGTCTCCGTATAAATGCACCTGCACTGTGATAGTCTCAGAGGTCCGTTAAAAGCGCAGAGAGCATCATGAAGAACAAGGAACACACCAGGCAGGTCCGAGATACTGTTGTGAAGAAGTTTAAAGCCGGATTTGGATACAACAATATTTCCCAAGCTTTAAACATCCCAAGGAGCACTGTGCAAGCGATAATATTGAAATGGAAGGAGTATCAGACCACTGCAAATCTACCAAGACCTGGCCGTCCCTCTAAACTTTCAGCTCATACAAGGAGAAGACTGATCAGAGATGCAGCCAAGAGGCCCATGATCACTCTGGATGAACTGCAGAGATCTACAGCTGAGGTGGGAGACTCTGTCCATAGGACAACAATCAGTCGTATATTGCACAAATCTGGCCTTTACGGAAGAGTGGCAAGAAGAAAGCCATTTCTTAAAGATATCCATAAAAAGTGTTGTTTAAAGTTTGCCACAAGCCACCTGGGAGACACACCAAACATGTGGAAGAAGGTGCTCTGGTCAGAAGAAACCAAAATTGAACTTTTTGGCAACAATGCAAAACGTTATGTTTGGCGTAAAAGCAACACAGCTCATCACCTTGAACACACCATCCCCACTGTCAAACATGGTGGTGGCAGCATCATGGTTTGGGCCTGCTTTTCTTCAGCAGGGACAGGGAAGATGGTTAAAATTGATGGGAAGATGGATGGAGCCAAATACAGGACCATTCTGGAAGAAAACCTGATGGAGTTTGCAAAAGACCTGAGACTGGGACGGAGATTTTTTCTTCCAACAAGACAATGATCCAAAACATAAAACAAAATCTACAATGGAATGGTTCAAAAATAAACATATCCAGGTGTTAGAATGGCCAAGTCAAAGTCCAGACCTGAATCCAATCGAGAATCTGTGGAAAGAACTGAAAACTGCTGTTCACAAATGCTCTCCATCCAACCTCACTGAGCTCGAGCTGTTTTGCAAGGAGGAATGGGAAAAAAGTCAGTCTCTCGATGTGCAAAACTGATAGAGACATACCCCAAGCGACTTACAGCTGTAATTGCAGCAAAAGGTGGCGCTACAAAGTATTAACTTAAGGGGGCTGAATAATTTTGCACGCCCAATTGTTCAGTTTTTGATTTGTTAAAAACGTTTGAAATATCCAATAAATGTCGTTCCACTTCATGATTGTGTCCCACTTGTTGTTGATTCTTCACAAAAAAATACAGTTTTATATCTTTATGTTTGAAGCCTGAAATGTGGCAAAAGGTCGGAAAGTTCAAGGGGGCCGAATACTTTCGCAAGGCACTGTATATATATATATATATATAGTGTTGTGTACTTTAACTATTTGTACATTGTTACAAGGGAAAATAAATAAGCATAAATATGGGTTGTATTTACAATGGTGTTTGTTCTTCACTGGTAGCCCTTTTCTAGTGGCAACAGGTCACAAATCTTGCTGCTGTGATGGCACACTGTGGAATTTCACCCAGTAGATATGGGAGTTTATCAAAATTGGATTTGTTTTTGAATTCTTTGTGGATCTGTGTAATCTGAGGGAAATATGTATCTCTAATATGGTCATACATTGACCAAGAGGTTAGGAAGTGCAGCTCAGTTTCCACCTCTTTTTGTGGGCAGTGTGCAAATAGCCTGTTTTCTCTTGAGAGCCAGGTCTGTCTACGGCGGCCTTTCTCAATAGCAAGACTATGCTCACTAAGTCTGTACATAGTCAAAGCTTTCCTTAAGTTTGGGTCAGTCACAGTGGACAGATATTCTGCCACTGTATACTCTCTGTTTAGGGCCAAATAGCATTCTAGTTTTTTGTTAATTCTTTCCAATGTGTCAAGTAATTATCTTTTTGTTTTCTCATGATTTGGTTGGGTCTAATTGTGCTGCTGTCCTGCGGCTCTGTAGGGTGTGTTTGCATTTGTGAACAGAGCCCCAGGACCAGCTTGCTTAGGGGACTCTTCTCCAGGTTCATCTCTCTGTAGGTGATGGCTTTGTTATGGAAGGTTTGGGAATCGCTTCCTTTTAGGTGGTTGTAGAATTTAACAGCTCTTTTCTGGATTTTGATAATTAGTGGGTATCGGCCTAATTCTGCTCTGCATGCATTATTTGGTGTTCTATGTTGTACACGGAGGATATTTTTGCAGAATTCTGCATGCAGTCTCTCAATTTGGTGTTTGTCCCATTTTGTGAAGTCTTAGTTGGTGAGCGGACCCCAGACCTCACAACCGTAAAGGGCAATGGGCTCTATGACTGATTCAAGTATTTTTAGCCAGATCCTAATTGGTATGTTGAAATTTATGTTCCTTTTGATGGCATAGAATGCCCTTCTTGCCTTGTCTCTCAGATCGTTCACAGCTTTATGGAAGTTACCTGTGGCACTGATGTTTAGGCCAAGGTATGTATAGTTTTTTGTGTGCTCTAGGGCAACAGTGCCTAGATGGAATTTGTATTTGTGGTCCTGGCGACTGGACCTTTTTTGGAACACCATTATTTTGGTCTTACTAAGATTTACTGTCAGGGCCCAGGTCTGACAGAATCTGTGCAGAAGATCTAGGTGCTGCTGTAGGCCCTCCTTGGTTGGTGACAGAAGCACCAGATCATCAGCAAACAGTAGACATTTGACTTCGGATTCTAGTTGGGTGAGGCCGGGCGCTGCAGACTTTTCTAGTGCCCGCGCCAATTCGTTGATGTATATGTTGAAGAGGGTGGGGCTTAAGCTGCATCCCTGTCTCACCCCACAACCCTGTGTGAAGAAATGTGTGTTTTTTGCCAATTTTAACCGCACACTTGTTGTTTGTGTACATGGATTTTATAATGTTGTATGTTTTACCCCTAACACCACTTTCCATCAATTTGTATAGCAGACCCTCATGCCAAATTGAGTTGAAGGATTTTTTTTATCAACAAAGCATGATAAGACTTTGCCTTTGTTTTGTTTGGTTGTCAATTAGGGTGTGCAGGGTGAATACATGGTCTGTTGTACGGTAATTTGGTAAAAAGCCAATTTGACATTTGCTCAGTACATTGTTTTCATTGAGGAAATGTATGAGTCTGCTGTTAATGATAATGCAGAGGATTTTCCCAAGGTTACTGTCGATGCATATTCCACGGTAGTTATTGGGGTCAAATTTGTCTCCACTTTTGTGGATTGGGGTGATCAGTCCGTGGTTCCAAATATTGGGGAAGATGCCACAGCTAAGGATGATGTTAAAGAGTTTTAGTATAGCCAATTGGAATTTGGATACCATCAGCACCACAGGCCTTTTTGGGTTGGAGGGTTTTTACTCTCTCTCTCTCTGTTTCTCTCTCTCTCTTTCTTTTTCTTTCTCTCTTTCTTTCTCTTTCTCTCCTCTCTCTCGCTCTCTGTGTTTCTCTGTCTCTCTTTCTCTCGCTCGCTCTCTGTCTGTCTCTCTCTCTGTGTTTCTGTCTCATCTCTCTCTGTGTGTCCCTCTCTCTCTCTCTCTCTCTCTCTCTCTCTCTCTCTCTCTCTCTCGCTCTCTCTCTGTGTGTCTGTCTCTCTCTCTCTCTCTCTCTCTGTGTGTCTGTCTCTCTCTCTCTCTCTGTGTGGGTGTGTCTGTCTCTCTCTCTCTCTCTCTCTCTTTGTGTGTCTCTCTCTGTGTGTGTGTGTGTCTCTCTGTCTCTCTCTCATCTTGCTCTATTTCTCTCTCTCGCTCTCTTTCTCTCTCTCTGTCTATCTCTCTGTCTGTCAGTGTCTGTCTCTGTTTCTCTCACGTGTGTATGTTCAAACTGACAGTCTAGTAGTGCAGTCGAGTCTCAGGCTGTGGCCACATTAGTTATTCTCAAAGGGAGACATTTACATTTTTGCTTTCCCAGACCTAGCCTTCAGTAAAAGTCAGTCTTAATATTTAATGGCTGGTTTAATTTTTAATGCGGCTTGACATTCTCTGGCCTCTAATGCTGGGCCCAGGAGTGAACTCTGTTCAGGACAGGGAGGACTACTGGGAGGAGCCACTGGGGAAGGGCTGCTTTGTCTCCCTGTACCTCCTTATTTATGTGTGTGAGGAAGAGAGATGTGTGAGAGATCACTATCCCACCATTTCCCCCCAGCCCTCAGTGCCGGTGCGGAGCCTGGACGGGCTGCTGCGGACCAGTCTGGACCTAGAGCTGGACCTGCAGGTGTCCAGGACGCGCCACACGCGACTGGCCCAGGAGCTGCGTGTCCTCAGGGAGCTGAAGGAGCAGCTGGAGAGAGCCCGGCAGCAGGGAACCAGAGATCTCCCCACCTGGGTGCAGGACGACGAGCGCTTTCGTCTGCTTCTCAGACAGGCCGAGAAACAGGTGGGCGATTATTATTTATTTACCTTTATTTAACTAGGCAAGTCAGTTCAAAACAAATTCTTATTTTCAATGACTGTCTAGGAACAGTGTGTTAACTGCCTTGTTCAGGGGCAGAACGACAGATTTTTACCTTGTCAGCTTGGGGATTCGATCTTGCAACCTTTCGGTTACTAGTCCAACACTCTAACCACTAGGCTACCTGCCCAGATGCAATGATCCCCGTGACACTATCACTAATACGTGCTCTATATAGGGAATTGGCTGCAATTTCAATCAAAATAAAACTTTATTTTATTTGTCACGTGCCGAATACCTTGAAATGCAGACTTTATGAGACAGATGGGAGTCTCTCACCCAGTAGATAGAGTTGAAGTCGGAAGTTTACATACACCTTAGCCAAATACATTTAAACTCAGTTTTTCACAATTCCTGACATTTAATCCTAGTAAAAATTCCCTGTCTTAGGTCAGTTAGGATTACCACTTTATTTTAAGAATGTGAAATGTCAGAATAATAGTAGAGCAAATTATTTATTTCAGCTTTTATTTCTTTCATCACATTCCCAATGGGTCAGATAGTGTTTGGTAGCATTGCCTTTAAATTGTTTCACTTGGGTCAAACGTTTTGGGTAGCCTTCCACAAGCTTCCCACAATAAGTTGGGTGAATTTTGGCCCATTCCTCCTGACAGAGCTGGTGTAACTGAGTCAGGTTTGTAGGTCTCCTTGCTCGCACACACTTTTTCAGTTCTGCCCACAAATGTATGCTTGGGGTCGTTGTCCATTTGCGACCAAGCTTTAACTTCCTGATGATGTATTGAGATGTTGCTTCAATATATCCACATCATTTTCCTGCCTCATGATGCCATCTATTTTGTTAAGTCCACCAGACCCTCCTGCAGCAAAGCACCCCCACAACATGATGTTACCACCCCTGTGCTTCAGGGTTGGGGGATGGTGTCTTCGGGCTTGCAAGCCTCCCCCTTTTCCTCCAAACATAATGATGGTCATTATGGCCAAACAGTTCTATTGTTGTTTCCTCAGACCAGAGGACATTTCTCCAAAAAGTATGATCTTTGTCCCCATGTGCAGTTGCAAACCGTAGTCTGGCTTTTTTATGGCAGTTTTGGAGCAGTGGCTTCTTCCTTGCTGAGTGGCCTTTTTAGGTTATGTAAATATAGGACTCGTTTTACTGTGGATATAGATACTTTTGTACCTGTTTCCTCCAGCATCTTCACAAGGTCCTTTGCTGTTGTTCTGGGATTGATTTGCACTTTTCGCACCAAAGTACGTTGACCACTAGGAGACGGAACACGTCTCCTTCATGAGTGGTATGACGGCTGTGTGGTCCCATGGTGTTTATTCTTATGTACTATTGTTTGTACAGATGAATGTGGTACCTTCAGGCATTTGGAAATTGCTCCCAATGATGAACTAGACTTGTGGAGGTCTACAGTTTTCAGGTCCTGGCTGATTTCTTTTGATTTTCCCATGATGTCAATCAAAGAGGCACTGAGTTTGGAGGTAGGCCTTGAAATACATCCACAGCTACACCTCTAATTGACTCAAATTATGTCAATTACCCTATCAAAAGCTTCTAAAGCCATGCCATCATTTTCTGGAATTTTCCAAGCTGTTTAAAGGCACTGTCAACTTAGTGTATGTAAACTTCTGGCCCACTGGAATTGTGATACAGTGAAATAATCTGTCTGTAAACAATTGTTGGAAAAATGACTTTTGTCATGCACAAAGTAGGTGTCCTAACCGACTTGCCAAAACTATAGTTTGTTAACAAGAAATTTGTGGAGTGGTTGAAAAATGACTCCAACCTAAGTGTATGTAAACTTCCGACTTCAACTGTATACTTTTTATTATGAATCATTGTTCTAATACACACCTGTGAAATATGAAGTGAGGTGTTAGAACAGCATCTATCTGTTGACTGGCCAGGATTTGTTGTTTAGGCCTATTCTCCAACTTCTCTCTGAGCGTCTCTGTGGTGATGTTGTGTCTGCAGACCCGTGAGGAGCAGCTGCAGGAGCAGAGGGTGGAGAAGATGATGCGTGCTGCGGCCAAGGACGTCCACAAGCTCCGAGGCCAGAGCAGGAAAGAGATGCCTGAGGTCCAGTCCTTCAGGTCAGTACTGTAGATTACATTACATTACATTACATTACAGGGTACAGCAACAGTATAGTGTAACAGACCTCTTGTAAGAGGAGTTGGTCCATTAATCCTTATCTCTTTCCCCATGTATTAGATGAATGACAATGTTTAAATTGTATATAGCTTCTCTCACCCAGGTCTCCAAGCATTAGGTTCAGTTGGAAGGACTATGATTTGTCGTCCATTCCGTTTGTATACCTGTTAGTCTAGGAATATAAGATTATATGGAATTTTAAATTGGTAAAATGGCTACGATATGTATTGGATGTTTCTCAATTTTAAATTTCATGACCAATGCTAGTCCTTAGTTGACTGGGATTAAGTAATTGACGCTGGCTCTGAAGCAACTGAAAGATGTTCGCCTCAGTGAACACACATCCCAGCAATGAAAAATAAAGATTTGCTCTGTTCACTGTAGAAAAAGGGAGTTTAGTTGTGGTTTTACGCTCGTGAAGATAAGACTTTTCTCTTCTGATTTCAGAGAGAAGATGGCCTTCTTCACTCGAGCAAAGACCAACATCCCTGATCTGCCTGTCGACGATGTGTAGCGCATTTCAAGTATTCCAGTCTTAACTGCTGTTTCCAAGCAGATGACTCTGACGCAGACTTCTGGTGGTATTATGAAGAATGGAGAATAATAAAATAATAATGTATAGGAAAAAATACCGTCACATTTTTTGTAGATCTCAGAGTTGCTAATCTGTATAGTTGTTTGTGTTAGCAACTAGAGCATTGTTTTCTTCCAGTCTCTCTGTAGCAGTATTGTTACTGTTACTAATAAGTGGATGTTGGAAGAGACCGTTAGATGTTTTATGGTAAAATCGTAATTCCAATACACACCAGCCCTTTCTGTGTGGAATTTGAAAAGACAAAGAGAAATGCTGTTCTGTTCTTTAGCCAGGACCACTTATTTGTTGTAGTCTAAGATGTGAATATTGACCCCCAGAGGTACTTTACATTATTTATAGCACAACACATCTACAAAATCAATATTGTTATTGTATGATGGTGTACTATGACCGAATGTGTGGTTGTACAGTATACTGAAACTGGCTGTCTGTCCCTAGTCACACTGCACATGGTTCTCATAGTAACCCTCACTGGTGCACACACCATCTCTCAGCATTGTGTAGGAAGTGCACTGACTCTCACCTATACTCAGGTAGTTTATTGGATAGTTTGTGCACTTTTAAAATGGTAATCTATAAAAGAGGATGGAGGCGTTGAAGAAGTGGGAGGAGTGCTCCACTTCAGGCTGGAGTGATTGTTGAATCACCGCCTAACAAAGCACATGATTGTGAAAGACAAAAGAAGTGGAGGAGATAACTCTTGTATTTAATGAAGATCATTGCTGGTGATAAACTCCCCATTGACTGTATGATTTAAAATGGTAGTGAAGTGATCCAAAAACCATGGAATAACTGAGGACTCTAAAGTATATCTTAGCCTAAAGTTTGATCACTTTTCCTGCTCTCATCCCTTTTACCCCTTCCCTTAAATTCTTTGTAACTGGACATTTTGAAGACCCATACAAACAGTATCCCAATTGTTCTTCTGCTATCTTTTTTTGCATCTCTCAACTGGACTTTCTATATGTAAACCTTACCTTATCACACTAACTGGGATATTTGTCAATGAGCCCCCTTCCAAAGAGGATCTTCCTTTCCAGTCTGGGGCAGTACTAGGGACCCCTCTTACACTGGCAAAGCTTTAGTACATACAGAGATGAATAAGATCAGGTCTGCCTCTGTATCCATCCTGCATGGAGCATTGTCTCATCAATGACCACAGGAATTGGCGAGACCGCACAAACAGATCTGGGACGAGGCTACACTTCTAGTCTAGCAGCCATGTTTCCCAATATATATCTCTGTAAGCAGACATGACAAAGTCCTCCTGAGGATTTCATTTTATCTCTGCATGGTGCTCTCTATGTGCCAGAGGTATCGTTGAACAGGCTTACTGTTGCAAGTACATATCTGGCTCTGATTGATCACGTCTGTGATCTTCACAGGCGACTAGTGGTGTCTGTGTTAAGGAAATGTGATGAAGAAGTGAAATGTGTAAGTGGATCAACTGGCAGTACAGGGAGAAATCAGAGGGCTTTTAACTAGGCTACTGGAAATGGTACAGGAAGAAATCAGAGGGCTTTTAACTAGGCTACTGGAAACGGTACAGGAAGAAATCAGAGGGTTGTAACTAGGCTACTGGAAACAGTACAGGGAGAAAGCTATAGACTAGATCAGAACAGTCAGCTTGCTACTCTCTCTGTAAACACTTAATAATGGATGGCATTTCAGATGATAGAGATGTCTTGGATGTTGGTTTGAAGGGGTGGTCATAAGGGGATATGTACAAGGGCCCCTGTTCACATGCTGAACACATGCAAATGTCTGGAGTGTTTTGGTGATTTTAGATGTTCGAGATTAGTTTTGCTTTTCATCAAATCCTACTCTCCCACACCCTTTTTTTATGTTGACCAAACATGATTGTGTGATACCAATTATATTAGGCCTGAATTACAATCTACTGATATTGGAGTAGCCAGAAATGTAACCTACTTTTCAACAGAAACATAGCTAGCTTCTTTCCCTCTCAATAGAGCACCATACGTAGAGAGCACCCCAAGATCTGATATAGAGTCAGAGGCCACTTAAAGCTCAATACAACATTAGGCTAGTTCGAACTCTGTGGTGATGTAGTGATTTGTCCAATCCACAACAGCCAGGATGACATTGAGACAGGTTCATGCTTCATAGAATGTTGAGCGTAATGACTCTGAATATGGAGAGGAGTCAGAGTGGAATGAAATCACATGCCCAGCATCTCAATTTGTATAATAGCCCAAGACCTTAGTCTGATTTTTTTGATGGTTATGAATTCGCACTAATGTTCTGCAAATGATGAGTAGAGATTCACTTGTGTCCAGTGTCTCACCCCAATGGATATTGCTCTGTAGTTTGAATACATTCCATGTTTCATACCCTTTACAGATAGAATAATACCCCGATTTGAACATCAGACATTATTTTCTACTCCACCCCATACTAATAATGTTAGATCAGACAATTGAATTCCTTCACTGCTTTTTTCCTTACTGATAGTCTGAAGTTCACATGCCATTCCATAATGCACTGGTTGTCTTTTGCCGCCGCCTTTGGTTTCATGGCGTTTGCACATTTAGTTTGCATGCTGCCACATAGTGTGTGGTCAATCGCGTTACACGGCAAAAAAAAGAGAAGTGGGAAAAGGAACATATTGCACCACCAACTAAAAGGCGCTGCATGGTCAATCCGATGTCTGCATTGTCCGTGCAGCATTTATGGTGATATGGCCTCTGCAGAAGTCGGGGCATTCATGCTTCACGGAGCAGTGCAGAGCTGTTGTGAAGGATGGGGTCAAGGATGTGAGTTTGTGTTTATACAGGACCTCCCGCCATCACCTACCATCAACCAATCATGTCAATGCGGAGCAATATGGAGCCCTCCGCATTGTTACAAAATTTGAGAGGGACACAGCAATGTGTTACGGAGCTTGATTTGGCCTCTGCATGCCTCTGGAGGCTCCGCAATTGCGTCACACCCTCCATATGAAGCCTCCAACCACATTTTCGGATCAAGCATAAATGGTCTTTAACCCTACACCTATATTCCACAATTTCATAAAAATCACCACCCCATTCCACTACTTTCACCCTAACTGATCCTACACTAGGCCTGGGAGGACGGGACTCTTTTCGCTGCCTCAGCATATGACACCTTCTGTTCTACTCTGACCCTGGCAACCTCAACCTGTCTTTCTTGCATCGGGCACTTCTGATCCCCAGCAACATGGGCACCTCCACAATGGACACTTTTTTTCCCCCACTGATACTACACATTCCTTTGTCACTTGCCCTCCTGCACACTTCTCACATCTCAGAATCTCCCTCCAACACACTGCTGCAATATGACCATAAGCTTGGCATCTGAAACACAGTGGGTTCTGCACAAAGGCTCTCACGGGAAAGCTGACATATCCTAACATTACCTTTATCAGGTGAAAAGGACAGACAGCATCTTCTGAGTTTCACCACGCTCGCCACCGGGTCTGCGTCGCAAATGGCGGGCATCACAGACGCAGGGAATCTTACATTTCAGTTGCTCCACCTCTAAACTTAACGCCACTCTTGTAATCACTCCTTTCAAACCTCCGCCACGTGTGTTCTGGCTTTGGCCCAACCCATCAGTTTCTAGACGGCCCCGAAATATGTTGCATTTGGTGAAGTGTCAGGAACATACGCCGATCCAGACCATAGAGATAGAGGAATCATCTTTGTATCGGCCATTATAGCGTATGTGACAGCATGGGCAGCGCCATTGAGGCGATTTCCATTTTGAAGTAATCGATTTTCTTCTTCATGATTTTGCTGATCTCTCCTGATGACCCGGTTGGACATGGAAGTCCCACCCAGCTGACTACATTAAAGTCCTCAATGGCGCTGCCCATGTTAATATGGCCTTTTGACCACTAGAGGCCTCTATCATTCTTTATGATCCAGACTCATTGCAGAGAATAAAGTAAAGTCTGTGGTCGTGGCGTAGTGTTTGACTGGAGCAGGAGCCTGGGTAGCCAGGCCAATCAGAGGAAACCATCAGACCAACTCCTTGAATACCCTACTCTTTGAAGTTTGTTCAACAAATTGTTTTACCCTTTAGTGTGTGTACTTTAATGTATTGATACTTGGGATATTGCTTTTTAATAGGAAAAGTTACAAAATCGCTGCTGGAGGACATCTTTAAAATGCACTACATGACCAAAAGTATGTGGACACCTCCTTGCCAAACATCTCATTCCAAAATCATGGACATTAGCATGTAGTTGGTTCCCCCTTTGCTGCTACAACAGCCTCCACTCTTGTGGGAAGGCTTTTTACTAGATGTTGGAACATTGCTGCATGGACTAGCTTCCATTCAGCCACAAGCATTAGTGAGGTCAGGCAATTATGTTGGCCAATTGTCATGCTGAAACATGTTGCCACAAAGTTGGAAGCACAGAATTGTCTAGAATGTCATTGTATGCTGTAGCGTTAAGATTTCCCTTCACTGGAACTAAAGGGCCTAGCCCAAACCATAAAAAACAGCCCCAGACTATTCCTCCCCCACCAAACTTTAGTTTTATTTTTTAACGTATTTATTTAGATGTATTTTTTATACCTTTTATTTAACTAGGCAAGTCAGTTAAGACGGTCTAGGAACAATGGGTTAACTTCCTTGTTCAGGGGCAGAACGACAGATTTTTACCTTGTCAGCTTGGGGACTCGATCTTGCAACCTTTTGGTTACAAGTCCAACAATAACCACTAGGCTACCTGCCGCATAGTCCGTCGGACTGCCAGATGGGGCGGCAGGTAGCCTAGTGGTTAGAGCGTTGGACTTGTAACCGAAAGGTTGCAAGATCGAATCCCCAAGCTGACGAGGTCGACTTGCCAAGTTAAATAAAAGGTTAAAAAATCAAATTAAAGGTGAAGCGTGATTCATCAGTTCTTGTGCTGACGTTACTTTGAGGCAGTTTGGAACTCTGTAGTTAGTGTTGCATCCGAGAACAAGATTTTTACGCGGTCCTGTTCTGTGAGCTTGTATTCTACCACTTGGCGGCTTAGCCGTTTGGGCTCTTAGACGTTTCCACTTCTCAATAACGGCACTTATAGTTGACTGGGGCAGCTCTAGCAGGGCAGAAATGTGACAAACTGACTTATTGGAAAGGTGGCATGCACGCTGAAAGTCACTGAGCTGTTTTTCTATGTAGATTGCTGTGTGCTAAATTTTATACGCCTGTCAGAAACGGGTGTGGCTGAAATAACCGAATTCACTAATTTGAAGGGGTGTCCACATACTTTTGTGTATGTATAAGGTGTTACAAAAAGTTTTTTTAGTTTGGACCATTTCTATCCGTTCACAATTTTACAAACTGTACAATGTTGCACTTCACCACTGTAAAGGAAAGTCACTATTCATGGCACAGCAATTTATTCTACATGAACTGCATACTGTGAATGGATCCTTTGGAGAGTGTGCCTTTTTTAGATTATTATGATTTTAACCTGAGGCGAAAATGTGGTCACCATCCAAAAACAGATAACACTACTTTTTGTTGCCTCAAATAACGTGTACTGTTTGCATTTGAATGTGAACTGTTTACTTTTTTTTTTAAATCATGATTTACTCCAGTGTAGAGAGAGTAAACCAATCAGAGGTCTTATATTAGGACTTCTTATTGGATTTCAGTGTGGATGGAACAGTGCTATCTATATGTGATTAACTGAAGCTAGCCATGATTGACTAGATGGTTTGTAACTTGGATCTAAAGGCTTATATGTACTATTATAACACCACCCAGCATGTGTATTTTGACAGAAGTGGTCAATATAATCAGAAATTAACGATTAAGTAAGTCTTACTTCAAGTCATCAAAAACCATCACTGTCAGGACCTGAAGCTGGTAGCATTGAATGATTTGTCGTCATGTAGGATGTGATAATTCTTGTTTTGAAGTTCAAGTGCATTTTTGTTTTATTATTATAAAGTTGTAATCTGTTGTATTAAGGATGGCAAAGAACCTGGTATGTGTATGGAAATGATTTGAGAAATGTATTTATTGCACTTTCTGATTTGGGTGTGTGGTGTTTGTTTCCTTTCTCGTGAGACTCCTGAAAGCTGTGAATTTTATCATGGACACTGTACCCGTCAACCAGAATTGTAAATATTTCACCAGCACAAAAATGTTTTGTAGTTTCACAACAAGTAAAACAAGTTTTTTTTGTTCTACTCTTGCCTGTGCTTTCTCCTCTGTTTTGTGTGTCTGTGGTGTATTCAATGTCAATTTTGAAAGAAATTTGCAGAGCATTGCATTTTTGACAAAAGTTTTGACCAAAAAAATGCTTAAAGTAACAACTTAACATTGTTGATGTGGTGGAAAAAGTACCCAATTGTCATTATTGAGAAAAAGTAAGATTACCTTCATGGAAAAAATGTCTCAAGTAAAACTGAGTCACCCAGAAGAATACTACTTAAAAGTAAAAGTCTAAAAGAGTAAAAGTCTAAAAGTATTTGCTTTTAAATATACTTAAGTATCAAAAGTAAATGTCATTGCAAAAATATACTTAAATATCAAAAGTAAATCATTTCAAATTGCTTATAATATCAGATGGTACATTTGAAACATTTTTAATTTATGGATAGCCAGGGGCACACTACAACAGCAGACATAATTTACAAACAAAGCATTTGTGTTTAGTGAGTACTCCATATCAGAGGCAGTAGGGATGACCAGGGATGTTCTCTTGATACGTGAGTGAATTGTACCACTTTCCTGTACTTTTGGGTGTGAGGGAAATTGTATGGAGTAAAAAGTAGATTATTTTCTTTAGTAAAGAAAAATATACCTAAAAAAACAACTTCGGTAAAGGTAAAAATACTTTAAAGTACTACTTAAGTACTTTACACCACTGTTTGTTGCTATGTTTTATGAAAGTTAAAGCATAACTTTGTCTGTAGTACCTTTCGTCAGTGGTAGTACCTTGGGCACCCCAACGAGGGCGGTAAATGGAATTTCCGAAATTTTACGTCATTGAGCCTCGGCCTCATCTAGGTTCAGAAACACATTTAGTTAGAACAGTACATTAGCGTGTTTCTAACGTTATTTATTTTAACCGAAAATGGGAGATCCTGTGGCTGAATACTCGTCCCGACTTCAACAGCAGGTCAGCTCTTACACTTTACAAAGACCTCTTTGGTTTGCAATAATGTGCTGAAATTAAGAAAATGTTGGTAGCTACGCTAACGTGGACTTGTTTGACGTAATGTGGCAACTAAGCCAGCTAGCTAGCCAGCTAAACATTGCAGCAGCTTGCTAGCTGACTTGTGAAAAACGTGTGAAGTCGGATGCCAGCTAAGTGTTATCTTTGTTGTATTCTAGCTAGCTGTATTCAGTTTAATTGTTACTGCAAAGACTGACAGGTCAGCTGTTACTCAGGTTGATAATGCAGGAACGGATTCATTGTACTGCCCTTCCCAGCTAGACATTTCCTGATAACGATCAATCATAACATACTCTAACGTTGAGGGACAGTTATTAGCTAATTTAGCTAGCTAGCTGAAGCTTTCAGTTTTGTTCTGACGGGTGTGGGATCATGTGATTTCCTCAATCTGTGCTGATGTCAGTAGCTTAGTTTATGAGTTTTGAGTCAAAGTCCTGAATGTCATTGCACACTACCTCAACCAATCCTGCATTTGTGCGTTTTTCGTAGACCGAGTATAGGTGTAGAGGCAGGACATTTTCTTGACCGTGAACCCTTCGTCTGTCTAGGAGCAGGAGATCCATTCCCTGACTGCTGAGATCGAGAGCCTGAAGAACCCACAGAGCCTGGGCTTGTCCTCACACCTGGATGGGCTGAGAGAGGAGAACACCAAGCTCAAATACCGCCTCAACATCCTCAAAAGGGTGAGTGATCACTTGCATGAGTATTTCCACACTCCCCTCTGGGTACATTAATGTTTGGAGATTCATTCATTCTTATTCATTCACATACAGGAGGTGACTAGATGCTTTGTTTCACCTGTTATGTCCGCTTGAGAGAGAGCTAGAGACTTAATTTTTTTATTTATTTTACCTTAACTGACTTGCCTAGTAAAATAAAGAACAAATTCTTATTTTCAATGACGGCCTAGAAACAATGGGTTAACTGCCTGTTCAGGGGCAGAACGACAGATTTGTACCTTGTCAGCTCGGGGATTTGAACTTGCAACCTTCCGGTTACTAGTCCAACGCTCTAACCACTAGGCTACCCTGCTGCCCACTCTCTATAAGTTGTTCCAAGTTTCCCCCAAAGAGCCTGTAGGAGAAGAGAGACTGAGTAGGTATCTATAGGTTGTCCCCTATACGTTGTATTGAAGTGCTCGCTGTCTGTCCTCCCTCCCCAGAGTCTGCAGGAAGAGAGGAGCCAGTGCAGTAAGACCATGATGAACATCAACCAGCGTCTTCAGGAGATCTTTGGTGAGGCCATCCGGGAGGCCTGGCCTGACCTGGAGAACCCTCCCCTGGCCGTCACCCCCAACCAGCAGGCCAAATTTGGGGACTACCAGTGTAACAGCGCTATGGCCATGGCCCAGGTGGTACAATAATACTGATGGATTTTATTCTCTTTGAAGCTTGTTTCTCAGTCTCAAAATGCACATCAGCCAATTCAAATCATGAATGTAGTTGCATGTGATAAAACGCTACATGTTACCTGTTCCTATTAGATATGCTAATCTAACCAGCTGGGAGTGATTATTTCCTGTAACAAATTCCACAGCAGCCTATCAAAGATCTTAGACTTTATATCCAACAACCAATGGTATTTTTTTTAAATAGATTTACTTGGACACCAGAAATATGCATTAGACCTCCACCTGAATTTTGTTACACTTGGTCTGTCATATGTCAAGTTTGCCAATATTGCATGATACATCCTTGACCAGGCCAGCTACTAACGTTAGACAAAAGGCATGTTTTTGCATTAATGACAAAATCCCACGTTTCACACAACCATGTGTTTTTACGGGGAAAAGATAAAGGTCTATTCAACATTTGTGACCGATCGCCTCGATTCGGTCTTATGTAGCAAAATTTTTAATTGTTTTTACATTGGATCAAAGTAGAGACTCGGAGCTAGGAAATTGCATATCATACACTACAGTTGAGGAACAATGGGAAAGTAATTCTGCTTTGAATGTTGATAAACTTGTAACCCCACTTTTGAGAAAATGGCCCTTGAACATTTTGGTACACCTACTGGAGAGCTTGTCTACGCCCATTCAGCATCGTTCACACCCTCTTAAGCCTTAGCCCAACCATCTCTTTAAGGATTCACATGTGGTAAACACGCTATATCAAATATAATCTATGTTTATTTGTCACATGCACAGGATACAGAAGGTGTAAACAGTACAGTGATAGTACTTGCCTAGTAGCAATATCGAAAACAGAAAGTGTCCAGATAATTATTTGATTGTTATTAGACAACGCTTACCTGACACACTTGTTTAAATTGATTGGTCATATGAAGGAAATGCTATAACCACCCCTCACCCACAAGTGGATGGGTTACTATTGACACATGTTCATGAAATACAATCAATGGCTGTAATCACCCCCAGACACACTTGCTAATTTTATGGGTCATGTAATAATCTGGCTGTGGAGTCTTTTGTTTAGACATGTAGCTGCTAGCTAGCTAAACAATGAACCGGCATAATCCTCATACCAATACAAACATTCTCATAGCTGTAGTATGAATCTGCAGGTAGCTAAAGCTAACAAACTAGGTTCAATGTTAGCTAACATTAGGCTATAACTAGCAAATGGATTTCTGATTCGAATAATTCTACTACACAGATCATACACGTAACGTTAGCTAGCGAGCCAGTAAGCTAACGTTTGCTAGCTCACTAACAGTTCGCTTTAACTTGCAATAAAAATGACTTTCTGACAAAATTAGAAACGTATATCTGGAAAATGTAGCTAGACTCTTACCCGTATACATGGATGAACGATTCACTGCTGACTGGAACCATTTAACTCCGTTTTGTAGCTACACTGTTCAAATGTTTGGGGTCACTTAGAAATGTCCATGTTTTTGAAAGAAAAGCACATTTATTTTGTCCATTAACTTCTTCGGGATCGGTGTCCCATCCACAGGATGGTTGCGCTAACGTAGGCTAATGTGATTAGCAAGAGGTTGTAAGTAACAAGAAAATTTCCCAGGACATAGACATCTGATATTGGCAGAAAGCTTAAATTCTTGTTAATATAACTGCACTGTCCAATATACAGTAGCTATTACAGTGAAATAATACCATGCTATTGTTTGAAGAGTGCACAGTTTTGAACAGAATGTTATTAATAAATCAAATTAGGCGCATTTGGGCAGTCTTGATATAAAATGTTGAACAGAAATGCCATGGTTCATTGGATCAGTCTAAAATGTTGCACACACACTGCTGCCACCCAGTGGCCAACATCTCAATTGCGGCTGGGCTGGAATAATACATTATGGCCTGTCTCTTGCATTTCAAAGATGATGGTACAAAAAAAATACAAAATAACATGTTTTTGTTGTAATATCTTTTACCAGATCTATTGTGTTATATTCTCTTACATTCCTTTCACATTTCCACAAACTTTAAAGTGTTTCCTTTCAAATGGTACCAATAATATGCATATCCTTGCTTCAGGGCAGTTAGATTTGGGTATGTCATTTTAGGTGAAATTTGTGGGTTCGATTACAGACTCACATGGAATAGCCTTAATTTCTCAGAACAAGAGTAGACTGACGAGTTTCAGAAGAAAGTTATTTGTTTCTGGCCATTTTGAGCCTGTAATCGAACCCACAAATACTGATGCGTCAGATACTCAACTAGTCTAAAGAAGGCCAGTTTTATTGCTTATTTTTACAAAAAAATGTTTTAACCGTTATTTAACTAGGCAGGTCAGTTAAGAGCAAATTATTATTTTCAATTATGTCCTACGAACAGTGGGTTAACTGCCTTGTTCAGGGGCAGAAAGACAGATTTTTACCTTGTCAGCTCGGGGATTCGATCTTGCAACCTTTCACTCTAACCACGAGGCTGCCTGCCGCCCGTTTAATCAGCACAAGAGTTTTCAGCTGTGCTAACATAATTGCAAAACCGTTTTCGAATGATCATTTAGTCTTTTAAAAGGATAAACCTGGATTAGCTAATACAACGTGCCATTGGAACACAGTAGTGACGGTTGCTGATAATGGGCCTGTGTACACCCATGTAGACGTTCCATTAAAAAATATGCCATTTCCAGCTACAATAGTCAGTCATTTACAACATTTAACAATGTCTACACTCTATTTCGGATCAATTTAATATTATTTTAATGGACAAGAAAAAGGAAATTTCTAAGTGACCCCAAAGTTTTGAATGGTAGTGTACATCGTTGTGTCAAGTCACTCTGGTTCACACTGACCGTGGCGTGTGCAGAAAGTAGCCCATCACTTGTTCTTACTGATCTGTCGATAGCGCCTGCTAAGTTCAGGACATTAATGTTGTTGAGAAAAGGAGCAACTTTTGTAGTTCTCGATGGCTAATGTTATATCTTTCAAAAACGGCACTGTAGAAAGGGCTGTCAAAACATACTGAACAGCCCACTTTATAGACAGAAGCAAGCTACGTGGCAGACCAATCTAAACTAATCATCGTTATCATCGGGCAATCATCGCTATTTGGAAGGTTCCTGTATTTTTACATGGCTAAACCAACTAGGTTCTTAATTTAACAATTACATTTCTATTTATGGATGTAATACAAGTTTGTTATTAAGGCACATGAAAGGTCACATGTTGCAGAAAGCATTTCTGCCCAAAAATATGCATTTTGATAAAAAAAAAAAAAGATGTTCAAGTGCTGCCCCTGCGAAGTAGTGACGTGCGACATACGCCAAATTTCCTGAAACGAGTCACATTTTAAGGTCACCCCCTCCCCCTCAAAAAAGCCTAATGGTCTTGTCAAGTAGCTGTCATGTAGGTCAATTACTATTGCTGCCAGGTGGCATACTTTTTTTTTTTCACTGCTTGTCTCGGTGCTCAGTACAAATAACGCATAAGTGAGAGTGGATCATTCTAATAATGCATATAAAACGTTGTTACACCTTTGATGGGATATAAAATTCTGTGGCACCTAAAATGTCCCTATTAATTGACTTAGTGGTAATGACCATCTCATCTGGCCCATACTGCAAATCATCTATTTTCTGTGACAAACTTTCTTTATAGATTTAAATAGCGTTTATTTGGAATATTTATGGTTAATTGATGGTTAATTTGGGGACATGGTCAGGCAGTTTGGGAACTTGCCCTGATTCAGCCTGGAGAATTATGGGGTCAACTTGGGGTCATGACAGGTGCTGCACCAAATATTTGATGGATTATAATAATTGATAATGCTTATGTTGTATTAATAGAAGGGGAAGGGCAATAATACCCCTCCCTCACTACATTTATAGGGTCATAGACTATATACAGTGCCTTGCGAAAGTATTCGGCCCCCTTGAACTTTGCGACCTTTTGCCACATTTCAGGCTTCAAACATAAAGATCTAAAACTGTATTTTTTTGTGAAGAATCAACAACAAGTGGGACACAATCATGAAGTGGAACGACATTTATTGGATATTTCAAACTTTTTTAACAAATCAAAAACTGAAAAATTGGGCGTGCAAAATTATTCAGCCCCTTTACTTTCAGTGCAGCAAACTCTCCAGAAGTTCAGTGAGGATCTCTGAATGATCCAATGTTGACCTAAATGACTAATGATGATAAATACAATCCACCTGTGTGTAATCAAGTCTCAATATAAATGCACCTGCACTGTGATAGTCTGAGGTCCGTCAAAAGCGCAGAGAGCATCATGAAGAACAAGGAACACACCAGGCAGGTCCGAGATACTGTTGTGAAGAAGTTTAAAGCCGGATTTGGATACAAAAAGATTTCCCAAGCTTTAAACATCCCAAGGAGCACTGTGCAAGCGATAATATTGAAATGGAAGGAGTATCAGACCACTGCAAATCTACCAAGACCTGGCCGTCCCTCTAAACTTTCAGCTCATACAAGGAGAAGACTGATCAGAGATGCAGCCAAGAGGCCCATGATCACTCTGGATGAACTGCAGAGATCTACAGCTGAGGTGGGAGACTCTGTCCATAGGACAACAATCAGTCGTATATTGCACAAATCTGGCCTTTATGGAAGAGTGGCAAGAAGAAAGCCATTTCTTAAAGATATCCATAAAAAGTGTCGTTTAAAGTTTGCCACAAGCCACCTGGGAGACACACCAAACATGTGGAAGAAGGTGCTCTGGTCAAATGAAACCAAAATGGAACTTTTTGGCAACAATGCAAGATGTTATGTTTGGCGTAAAAGCAACACAGCTCATCACCCTGAACACACTGTCAAACATGGTGGTGGCAGCATCATGGTTTGGGCCTGCTTTTCTTCAGCAGGGACAGGGAAGATGGTTAAAATTGATGGGAAGATGGATGGAGCCAAATACAGGACCATTCTGGAAGAACCTGATGGAGTCTGCAAAAACCCTGAGACTGGGACGGAGATTTGTCTTCCAACAAGACAATGATCCAAAACATAAAGCAAAATCTACAATGTAATGGTTCAAAAATAAACATATCCAGGTGTTAGAATGGCCAAGTCAAAGTCCAGACCTGAATCCAATCGAGAATCTGTGGAAAGAACTGAAAACTGCTGTTCACAAATGCTCTGCATCCAACCTCACTGAGCTCGAGCTGTTTTGCAAGGAGGAATGGGAAAAAATGTCAGTCTCTCGATGTGCAAAACTGATAGACATACCCCAAGCGACTTACAGCTGTAATCGCAGCAAAAGGTGGCGCTACAAAGTATTAACTTAAGGGGGCTGAATAATTTTGCACGCCCAATTTTTCAGTTTTTGATTTGTTAAAAAAGTTTGAAATATCCAATAAATGTCGTTCCTGTATGACCTCCCTACAACACCTGGGCATGCTCCTGATGAGGTGGCGGATGGTCTCCTGAGGGATCTCCTCCCAGACCTGGACTAGAGCATCCGCCAACTCCTGGACAGTGGTGGATGGAGCGAGACATGATGTCCCAGATGTGCTCAATTGGATTCAGGTCTGGGGAACGGGCGGGCCAGTCCATAGCATCAATGCCTTCCTCTTGCAGGAACTGCTGACACACTCCAGCCACGTGAGGTCTTGCATTAGGAGGAACCCAGGGCCAACCGCACCAGTATATGGTCTCACAAGGGGTCTGAGGATCTCATCTCGGTACCTAATGGCAGTCAGGCTACCTCTGGCGAGCACATGGAGGGCTGTGCAGCCCCCAAAGAAATGCCACCCCACACCATGACTGACCCACCGCCAAACCGGTCATGCTGGAGGATGTTGCAGGCAGCAGAACGTTCTCCACGGAGTCTCCAGACTCTGTCACGTCTGTCACATGTGCTCAGTGTGAACCTGCTTTCATCTGTGAAAAGCACAGGGCGCCAGTGGCGAATTTGCCAATCTCGGTGTTCTCTGGCAAATGCCAAACGTCCTGCACTGTGTTGGGCTGTAAGCACAACCCCCACCTGTGGACGTCGGGCCCTCATACCACCCTCATGGAGTCTGTTTCTGACCGTTTGAGCAGACACATGCACATTTGTGGCCTACTGGAGGTCATTTTGCAGGGCTCTGGCAGTGCTCCTCCTGCTCCTCCTTGCACAAAGGCGGAGGCAGCGGTCCTGCTGCTGGGTTGTTGCCCTCCTACGGCCTCCTCCACGTCTCATGATGTACTGGCCTCTCCTGGTAGCGCCTCCATGCTCTGGACACTACGCTGACAGACACAGCAAACCTTCTTGCCACAGCTCGCATTGATGTGCCATCCTGGATGAGCTGCACTACCTGAGCCACTTGTGTGGGTTGTAGACTCCGTCTCATGCTACCACTAGAGTGAAAGCACCGCCAGCATTCAAAAGTGACCAAAACATCAGCCAGGAAGCATAGGAACTGAGAAGTGGTCTGTGGTCACCACCTGCAGAACCACTCCTTTATTGGGGGTGTCTTGCTAATTGCCTATAATTTCCATCTGTTGTCTATTCCATTTGCACAACAGCATGTGAAATTTATTGTCAATCAGTGTTGCTTCCTAAGTGGACAGTTTGATTTCACAGAAGTGTGATTGACTAGGAGTTACATTGTGTTTAAGTGTTCCCTTTATTTTTTTGAGCAGTGTATATATTCATTATAAGGTTTAATATTTTTCCACAGTTCTTTTCTAGTCTCTGCCTCTTATAAAGAAACATTCTGAGAGATGTGAGAGTTATTGCACTCAAAACAGGGTGTCTGAGAAAGCGCTTCAAGGCTAAAAGAGATTCATAGACACACAACCCTGCAGAGGAGTGAAAGCGATAAGAGGCTAGTCAGACATACCACTATAAAGCAACTTGGGGAGTGGAAAATTACTGCTGAGCCCTTAAAACACTGGGACTATTGTCTCTCCTGCAAGTTTGTAAAACTGTATATGCATGGGCTTGGTCTCATGAGTAGGTGTTGATGTAGGCAGTTACATCACTAGGGGTTGACTGCAAGCATATTAAAAGCAACTTGGACTTTTCCTATTTTGCAGAACTCAAGAGAGACATCGGTTGTATGTTTGATCTTTGACTTCTGTCTACAGCTGTATTTTGAGTTCCTTATTTGTTAAGTAAATAACAGCCAAGAAAAGTGGAACCAACAGGAACACAACACATGCACAGTGATGACATGGTGAACAAACAAACACATAAAATAACAGGATATACTGCAGGGTATCAAATAAACTAACTGAAATGTCGGTGGGTGTGTTAATTTAAACCAACTTTTTTGGTTCAAGTGTGGACCCACTTTGTCTTCTTTTGTTACCTGTTTTGTTATGTGTTTGTGTTGTCTCTGTCCCTGCAAACTCTTTCCCACTAACTCTGTCTTTCTGAGTTGGTTTTGCAAATAGCCTAAATATCAACAGCTCAACTTTAATTTGAGCAGTTAGTGGGTGAATGAAATGGGAGTGTCATTGTTTTGGATTTATTGTGTTTCAGATGATGAAATCAAAGGGCCTGAAAGTGAACCCCAGGGAGATCGCTGAGAAGATTCAGCAGAACATTCCAGACAATGAGCTCATTGAGAAGACTGAAATTGCTGGACCAGGTTTGTGAAAATTCACCAAACAAGGAGGTGGGCAGAGCCAAGCACGAGCTAGCAAAATCTTACATGCTGTCCGCCATCGTGCGCACGTTGATTTTGTTTACCCACACCAGAAGCGATCAGGACACACAGGTTGAAATATCAAAACAAACTGAACCAATTATATTAATTTGGGGACAGGTTTAAAAGCATTAAACATTTATGGCAATTTAGCTAGCTAGCTTGCTGTTGCTAGCTAATTTGTCCTGGTATATAAACATTGGGTTGTTATTTTACCTGAAATGCACAAGTTCCTCTACTCCAACAATTAATCCACAGTTTAAACGGTAAACCAAATTAGTTTCTTATTATCGCTCCTTCCTTCAGGCTTCTTTTTCTTCTTTGGACTTTATATGGCTGTTGGCTCCAACTTTAGAGCATTACAACAACCGACCGGAGAGTGGACCTAAGTTCATCTTTCAATCATCCACGTGGGTATATGCTCCTAAAAACCAATGAGGAGATGGGAGAGGCCGGACTTTCAATTTTAGCGGCTGGCCACGCAGACGCAGACAATGATTGAATAACATGTATGTGTACATTTATTTTGCAAATCTCAGCATGTTGGTTAGCATTGGTTGGTCAGCATTGTTGGTCTGCATGTGTGGTCAGCATGTTATTGGTGTGTTTTAGCATGTATTTGCATATTTTTGTTAGGGAACGCCTACTCTGTGAAGTGCCCATGTGCAAGAACTCCATTTGCCCTTGCACTCCTTCTAAACAATGCAAAAATCTACAAAACTTAGTCTACTGTTCGCATCAGATTATTGTTTTGGGAACAAAACTTTATTGATATTAAATGTTTCATCGATGAGAACATTTGCAGAATGTCGGCCCAGTTCCATCTCGCTCCATACTCTACAACCGGTGGCCACTGGGCTTCCTCTCCTCACAATATTTAGTGGCGAGTGAAATTCCAACCGGATGCTTTAGATTGATACATCCAGTTAAACTAAGTTGACCACGTGTTCAGGATTGTGCGGTACTGTCCCGCATTTGGCCCTTTGTCCTGCAACCAAACAATCATGTCCCGCATGTTGTCAACAAATTCAAACCTCACTAATAAAAAAAATAAGTTGATTTGTCCCGTGTTTCAGACGTTCCAACCTGTCTCTTGCAGTCACGTTGCGCTTATTGAAATATATATTATAAGGATGTGGTCTGTTAAACACTTCTCCAGTCGTTGTTGAGATATATTCTATCGTCAACCAGTCACATTTCTCAAATATTTTCAGATTAAATTCCAGTTAAACTTGGGGAGAACAGTTAGGCCTAATTACTTACAAAATGCAAATTTCTGAAGAAGAGCTACAAAAGTTAATAGCCATATTAGACAGAAGGATATAAGGTAATTTTGTAAAACTTAAGGCTGTCCATGCTCATTACTTGTTCGTTCAACTCAATCACATTTTAAAAGTATCGATTCCTAGCTGTTTTACGTTCCCTGAGACCAACCAGAAAAAAATCCTTTGGAAAAATATTCCTAGATTTATGAAACAGCCGACCATGTGGTATCTCGTTTCTGCATCACTAAATTTTTCGCAAGGAATTAGAGTAGGCTACGTGCACAACTATCTCATTCTGTGTAGGAGTGTAGTGCTGCTGGAGCGTCTCTCTGCCACTTCTCACAATGTTGCTTTTTTAGTAAAGTTAGAACTAAATGTAATAGCATAGTATAACATTACTCTTACACCAAAAACACCACCTAATTTCTTATGAGATTTTAGGATTCTCAAGCGGCCAGATGCAACAGTGTGCTCCACTAGGCAGAATGTGCTTGGTTTGAAACAAAATATAGGAAGGCTATATAGTTTAACAGAAGTTAGGAATGTAACTATGGTTCTTCAAATACCTGGAAGACTGTAGGTACAGTTGAAAGTATGGATTATATCCCTCCGCGCAGGTCGAGCAATAATAACAACAAAGTCACGCCAGTGACGTGACTGCGTGGGAGGACGTGCCCCAGTGGTTCATATGAAACCATACGTCAGACCACGCACTGTCTCAGAGAATCTTCTCGCCCAAAAGATTCAGTGACAGGAAAGTACTGACGGTCTTCCAGGTGTTCATAGAACCATAGTTACAATTGTATTTGTTACATGCGCCGAATACAGCAGGTGTGGACCTTCCTCTGAAATGCTTACTTACAAGCACTTAACCAACAATGCAGTTTTAAGAAAATACCTTAAAGTAACTTCCGTTCTACTTCATACCTTTCAGACGTCAGTACGTTTGAAAGTGTGGATGACCAACAGTCACAAGGAATAGCACTCTACTAACCTAATGCACCAGTGCCACTGGAAGAATGGCAGAGCCAGTGGTGTGGCAGGATGCGATGTGATTTGGACATGCGATTTGCTCACACCTCCTCCGCAATAAGGAGGGGAGCAGTAGGCCGCCATCTCGATGGCTTGATTGATGTGAACCTCAGGCAAAAAGGCTGGATTGGGCCCTAAGGTCACTCCTAGGTCATCTGCCTTCCACCGTAGGCAGACCAGGCTCATATATAGCGTGTGGTGCTCACTCACACATTTCGCTGATGAAAAGGAGGTTTCGTCAAAGCCTCCAATACTAGTGGCAGGTCCCAGGATGCCACACAGACTGTCCTGGGAGGATGCAGCCGGCGGACACCTTGTAAGAATTGGCAGATGAGGTAGTGGGCTCCTGCTGATTTTCCATTGATGCATGAATGGTTAGCCGATTATGGCTGAGGCATACACCTTCAAGGTAGAGGCAGAGGGACCTGAGTCCAATAGTTTCTGAAGGAAGCTCAGTATAACAGGTACAGAGCAGGACACCGGTTCCTCCGTCCTGGTAGAGCACCATTCGGTAAACAGCTTCCAGCGTACATCATCCTGGTCGATGGGGCTCTGGCGTTCTGTAATGTCTCGATAAAAGCAGGATTGCAGCTGGTCAGTAGAGGGTTGGGCTCTTCAGAGGCCACACCCATAGCTGTAGTTGGTCTGGGATGCCATATCCTGCCACCCAACTGTGAGAACAGGTCCTGCCTGTGAGGGAGCTGCCATGGTTCTCCCTCCTGATCGTATCAGGATGTGTTTGAGAACAGGCAGAAAGGGATTCAGGGTTAGGTAAACAGTCTGATGTTCTAGCACATTGATGTACGCTTTCCTCCGTCTGGGGCACCACTTCCCCCAAACAGACCTGTGTTGCCACTGCTCCCCAGCCTGTTAGTGGAGCGTCAGTCACTACTTACCGCCTTTCCGGAATTGGTCCGAGAGCGACACCTGTAGTTAGGTAGGCTCTCTTCCTCCACGGCCGCAGAGCAGATTAGCATTCCCTTGTCACCTGTGTTTTGGTGTTTCTGTCCTTGGGGTCCAAGTGGAGGTCGTTAACCACACTTGTAGTGGCCTTAAAGAAAGCAGGCCTAATGGCGTCACTGCGGAGGCCACCGCGAGCATGCCCATAAGTTATTGGAACGTTCGTGCCTTCACCAATGCATTCAACTGGAATTGTTTTAGAAGAAGAAGAATGCTGTCCACGAGCTGAGGTGGTATACATGTCCTCATAGTGCGGAAGTTCAGAGCCATGCCAATAAAGGTGACCTTTTGGCTTGGCGTTAAGTTGCTTTTTTCGTTTGTTCACGGTAAGACCCAGTGCGCTGACGTGTGCAGATGAGCCAGTCGTCAAGGTAAGGAAGGATCTTGATCCCCTGTAGGTGGAGGGAGCTCAGGGCTGCACTCACTTATCTTGTGAAGATGCGAGGAGCCAGGGTCAGCCTGAAGGCTAATACCACAAACTGGTATGCATGGCCTTGGAAGGCGAACACAGGAATGTGAAAGTAAGCATCTTTTAAGTCCAAGGACGTGAACCATTCCCCTGCGGCTACGGTCTGGAGAAAGTTGACCGTCCACAACATGTGAAAGTGGAGAACTTTTAGGAAAACATTTAACCGTTTTATATCCAGAACTGGACAGAAGCCTTTCTTCGGAACCATGAAATAGGTTGCATAAAAGCCATCTTGCTGTTCTGATGCTTTTACTCTTGTGATTGAGCCCTTCTCCAGGAGAGACGTAATCTCCTGGTTGAGGGTGCAAGCTTTTATGGGTGAGAATGGTGGAGGCCAGTGTTGGAACTGCAGCCTGTACCCTTGTGAGATGGTCCTAACCACCTACGGGTCTTAGGAGTGGAATGCCCAGTAGGTCAGGTGCTGCTGGGTAAATCGGCCAACGGTTTCTGCCCCATGCCTGTTTGTGGGGTTTGTCGCGCGCTAGTCACGGCCTCTTGGGGGTTGGGGTGGTGGCTGCATAGCCGTCCGGTGCTGGCGAGCACCTGTGTTAGGCTGGTGGTAGTACCAAGGGCGTGTGTAGGGCTGAGCCGAGTGAGAGTGGGGATGTTCACGCGCGTCAGGCCTCGATCTGCCATGACTGTGATTCCTGGTTTCTGGGCTGTGGTGTAGCCCAGGGACAGTCCCGCACAATCCTGAACACGTGGTCAACTTAGTTTAACTGGATGTATCAATCTAAAGCATGCGGTTGGAATTTCACTCGCCACTAAATATTGTGAGGAGAGGAATCCCAGTGGCCACCGGTGGTAGAGTATGGAGCGAGATGGAACTGGGCCGACATTCTGAAAATGTTCTCATCGATGAAACATTAAAACTTTATTGATATTTAATGCGTTGTTTCCCACTTTCAATGGCCCGCTCAGCCGCGGGGCCGAAGAGCAGTCCGGGGACAACTGGGAGCTTGCTCAGCGCCCCTCTGGAGTCATCGGACATTGGGGCTTGGGCGAGCCAGACCTGGCAACGAGTCACAACAAGGGCGGATATCAGTCTGCCTAGCTCTCTGGTCAGGAATGCAAATGCTTGAAGAGATGTGTCATTCAGGTTGCAGAGGTCCAGGTCTGCGTGCTCTGACTGGAGCACTCTGTTTTGTGCTTGCATGAGCACTGAGAGGGAGTTCCCAATGCGGGCCATGTGGGCCGTTGTGTCGTAGGCCCGTGACAGTAGCTCATCTGTGGCCCTGCACTGAGGTCTGGGGCAGCAGGCATCATCCTTCAGTACTTCATCTGGGAAGAGCATTAGCTATGCTATGCATTCATCCCATGTTGTTTTGCGTTGGGCATGGCAGATATCGTCCCACTGTCCTTGCTGTGGTGGGCAAGAGCCCACGGGTGAGCCCAGCATCTCTGAAGCACCATAAGAAAAGCTGAACGGTGTAGCTGCCGGGGTCTTCCTTTTTTAATGTTTTTTTTAACATGTTTTTTTTTACAAAAGGATAGATTTGGAGTTAGATAAACCTAGATTTTTCGGCAGGTACATATGCAGGATGCTACCCTCCACAGCATGGCCTTCGCTCCAAATCAAAACTCCAAACCTACAACCTAATTTTGACCAAAATTAACTGGAGAGATTACTGCTTTCAATGTCATTTATTTTTCCAAGCTATGTGGAGGGTGCTCTAGCCAACAAACAGCAGAGACCTGAGGACACCTGGAACTGAGTGAGTAGTGTTTGGTCTGATGCAATTTTGAAAGCCATGAAGAAAAATAAAATGGAGTTAAGGCTCCCAGGCTTGCAAGGACAGGCCAGATACAAATGCAATTAGCACTAAGGTGTGAAATAAAAGGCCCTTGGGCCCAACAAGTGTCAGGAGTCTTTGAAGCGTCCTCTGAAGCCCCCTCCTGCTGTTCAAAGACCATTCACTGGCATTTTATACAAGAAATCTGCCTCCAGAAATAAAAGCTTATCCCAAGTGGGTATGACACCTACTCCCAATGTCTGCTGCACTGCTGCTTGGATTCCACCTGGCAATCTGTTCACCGTCTGTCCTGGCCTGTCTCCCCCTGCCTGGTACAGGTACCTCCACCACACTCATCTCTCTCTCCCGAGCTTTCGCTCACCTCCAGCACACACACACTGTTGGGGCGAGTGACTCTGAACTTACAACGGCTAGCCCCAAGTTGTTATATATTTAATTTTTTTCTTGTCCATTTTGCTATTTGCCTCATGACTCCTGCATACTTTGTTGACTACCAACTTTCTTTACCCAACCGTGGGACAGACTGTTTGTTCACAGACTCGGGACTCTGACTCTCTATTGGTTACACTGACTTGGCCTCCCATCCCATTCTAACCACCTATCGCTGGCTTTGTATTCATGTTACCCGATGAAATTGCTGTACAATATGATCTTGTTGGCATCTGATGCACATTCAGATGTCATAAATCACCACTGCAGAGCGCTCCATGTCCTATGCCGTGCCTTGATTGTATTACTGTTGATTTCTGGAAATGTGCATGTACTTACTGACCATTTAGAATCCCAACATACCTTTTCCGCTATGCAATTTGGTTTCAGAGCTGGTCATTGGTGCACCGCAGCCACGCTCAAGGTTCTAAACGACATCATAACCGCCATCGATAAGAGACATTACTGTGCAGCCGTATTCATCGACCTGGCCAAGGCTTTCGACTCTGTCAATCTCAACATTCTTATTGGCAGACTTGACAGCCATGGTTTCTCAAATGATTGCCTCGCCTGGTTTACCAACTACTTCTCTGATAGAGTTCAGTGTGTCAAATCGGAGGGCCTGTTGTCCGGACCTCTGACAGCCTCTATGGGTGTGCCACAGGGTTAAATTCTCGGGCTGACTCTTTTCTGTATACATCAATGATGTTGCTCTTGCTGCTGGTGATTCTCTGATCCATCTCTACGCAGACGACACCATTCTGTATACCTCTGGCCCCTCCTTGGACACTGTGTTAACTAACCTCCAGACGAGCTTCAATGCCATACAACACTCCTTCCGTGGCCTCCAACTGCTCTTAAACGCAAGTAAAACTAAATGCATGCTATTCAATCGATCACTGCCCGCACCTGCTCGCCCATCCAGCATCACTACTCTGGACGGCTCTGACTTAGAATACGTGGACAACTATAAATACCCGGGTGTCTGGTTAGACTGTAAACTCTCCTTCCAGACTCACATTAAGCATCTCCAGTCCAAAATTAAATCTAGAATTGGCTTCCTTTATCGCAACAAAGCATCCTTCACTCATGCTGCCAAACACCCTCGTAAAACTGACCATCCTACCGATCCTTGACTTCGGTGATGTCATCTATAAAATAGCCTCAAACACTCTACTCAACAAACTGGATGCAGTCTATCAGAGTGCCATCCGTTTTGTCACCAAAGCCCCATACACTACCCACCATTGCGACCTGTACGCTCTCGTTGGTTGGCCCTCGCTTCATACTCGTCGCCAAAACCACTGGCTACAGGTTATCTACAAGTCTCTGCTAGGTAAAGCCCTTCCTTATCTCAGCTCACTGGTCACCATCGCAGCACCCACTCGTAGCACGCGCTCCAGCAGGTATATCTCACTGGTCACCCCCAAAGCCAATTCCTCCTTTGGTCATCTTTCCTTCCAGTTCTCTGCTGCCCATGACTGGAATTAATTGCAAAAATCTCTGAAGCTGGAGACTCACATCTCCCTCACTAGCTTTAAGCACCAGCTGTCAGAGCAGCTTACAGATCACTGCACCTGTACATAGCTCATCTGTAAACAGCCCATCTATCTACCTACCTCATCCCCATACTGGTATTTATTTATTTATTTTGCTCCTTTGCACCCCAGTGTATCTACCTGCCCATTCATCTTCTGCCGATCTACCATTCCAGTGTTTAATTGCTATATTGTAATTACTTCGCCACCATGGCCTATTTATTTCCTAAACTTACCTCATTTGCACTCACTGTATATAGACATTTTGTTTTCTTTTGTTCTACTGTATTATTGACTATGTTTTTGTTTATTCCATGTGTAAGTCTGTGTTGTTGTATGTGTCCAATTGCTACGCTTTATCTTGGCCAGGTCGCAGTTGCAAACGAGAACTTGTTCTCAACTAGCCTACCTGGTTAAATAAAGGTGAAATAAATAAATAAAAATGTACACTCTGGCCCACCTACTGTTGCTAGCCCCAATTCTGACTTGTGCGCTGATATCTGCTTCACTGATTTCTGCTCTTGTAAAAGCCTGTGTTTTCTGCATGTTAACTCTAGAAGTGTATTACCTAAAATGGATCAGTTGAAATAAAAAATACATTCTTAAAACTTCTCTGGGATATGTGGGATGCTAGCGTCCCACCTGGCCAAAAGCCAGGGACAATGCAGAGCGCCAAATTCAAATAAATTACTATAAAAATCAAACTTTCATTAAATCACACATGTAAGACAGCAAATTAAAGCTACACTTGTTGTGAATCCAGCCAACATGTCAGATTTCAAAAAGGCTTTTTGGCGAAAGCAAACGATGCTATTATCTGAGGATAGCACCTCCGTAAACAAAGAGAGAAAAGCATATTTCAACCCTGCAGGCGTGACACAAAACGCAGAAATAAAAATATAATTAATGCCTTACCTTTGACGCTCTTCTTTTGTTGGCACTCCAATATGTCCCATAAACATCACAAATGGTCCTTTTGTTCGATTTAATTCCGTCGATATATATCCAAAATGTCCATTTATTTGGCGCATTTGATCCAGAAAAACACTGGTTCCAACTTGCTCAACTTGACTACAAAATATCTCAAAAGTGACCTGTAAACTTTGCCAAAACATTTCAAACTACTTTTGTAATACAACTTAGGTATTTTTTAACGTAAATAATCGATAAAATTGAAGACGGGATATGTGTTCAATACAGGAAGAAAACAAACTGAAGCATGCTTTCTGGTCACGCGCCTCTATCTAACAGTACACTTCAAGTGACCCTCGTTCAAGATGGCCGTACTTCTTCATTACACAAAGGAATAACCTCAAACAATTTTTAAAGACTGTTGACATCCAGTGGAAGCGATAGGAACTGCAAGAAGGTCCCTTAGAAATCTGGATTCCCAATGAAAACCGATTTGAAAAGAGTGACCTAAAAAAAAAAAAAATCTGAATGGTTTGTCCTCTGGGTTTCGCCTGCTAAATAAGTTCTGTTATACACAGACATTATTCAAACAGTTTTAGAAACTTTAGTGTTTTCTATCCAAATGTACTAATAATATGCATATCTTATCTTCTGGGGATGAGTAGCCGGCAGTTGAATTTGGGCATGCATTTAATCCAGATGTGAAAATAACCACCAAGAAGTTAAAAAATGGGTTAGCTGCAGGGGCTCTGGCTTGAGGATTATCACGCTCTAGCCTAGCTAAGGCCGCGTGCAGGACCGCACGTAGTGAGGCAGAGCTTTCTTCAGAGCCTCGGAATGACTCCTCTGACCCATCTTTAGCGTTGAGACTGAATGGATCCACAACAGTGGTTGGCACTGGCAGTGTTGTCTTCCTGGTCACTAAAGTGCCAGTTGGATGCCCGAGTGGAGGGTGTGCTAGAGGGTCCCGACTCAGGGGGCTTGAAGGAATGCAAAAGCATAGCTATCTCAGAAGATAAGGAATTGGCCTTTTACTGGTGGGCTCCATCGGTTTTGTGGGCTTTCCCTCTTTTGGTGGCCCTAGTTGGGTCCTGGCAAACAACAAAATTATCTGTGAAAACCAGGCCCTCCACTCTAGCTAGATGCACTTCCTTCACAGGCTGGATGGCACAGTTATTGCAGGGGACAGAAAGGGCCTCACACTGGTGGCCTAGGCAAGCGGTGCACCGGTCATGACCATCTTCTACTTGTAGTTCAGCTCCACAAGAGGAGCTGAACAGCATCAAGGTGATGCGGTGTTCTCTCGTGAAGAAAATAAATGCTAAAATATAAATATATAACAATTCTTATGCAGTACACTGATTCGTTCAATTAACTAATATAATGATGACTGGAGACTGTATACAACAGCTACCACAATACACAGTAAGGGTAGAGAGCTACAATAATGTGTCGGGAGCTGTGCAGCACCCACAAAATAATTTTAGAGCTATGACCACAGGGCTGGAGCAGGAGGCTTATTTATGCAAAACACGAACAAATGCCCGTCATTTGGTAAGCCATGCTGACAACACATTGGCAGCTAGGTGGAGTGGGTAAACTAGCTTGCTTGTAGCATGCTAGTAATACCAATAGATAGGGAATACCAGGGGGAAGCAATCCAAATTCACATTTTATAGCTGGCTAGGCTAACAGTCTTCCTAGATGTGGTTATCTAGGGGTTTGACCCGCTCAAGTTTTATATAGTCGAGGGATGACTAGTGCCTGGTGGCCTTGAAAACAAGCACAGCAGTGGAGGATATCTTGACAAGGTTAGCACTGGAGTACGGTGGCCAACACACACTAGCTGGTGGGCATAAGACATGGAAGCCCGATATCCTCTGATAAAAGGGATAGGTAGGGAAGAGCTGTCACACAGCCTTGGAGGGTGAATTTCACACTCTGACCCACAAGTCACAGGCTGTTGTTGACAGACTGACCGTAAACACAATTCACAGAGTTTAGCTTACCCTACCGGGACTTGGGAAGATGCGATCTGAAAAACGGGAGCCGCGGAGCAGTCAATTTTGTGAGAAGAAATAAGAGGCAGTGTGTGGTCTGACGTACAATTATATATGAAACGCAGAGCACGTTATCACGTCATCGGCGTGACTTTTTAGTTTCTACTGATACTGTAAATTCTATGATATTCAATAGGCCATATCACAACTGGTACTGACTTTGAGAAATGTACATTTACAATTTTATTGCGCTCTGGCACCTAAAAAGTTAGCACTACACCATGAGCGGGAAGAGGATTCTTCTTTTGGGGGCGGGTTGCCAATTTATTTAATTCATATAGGCTACACTGTCTCTCGCGGATGTCCTGCAAATCATTCTCTTGTCCCGCACTTTAAATGTGATCAATCTTGGTGAAACATCTGGCTCCTTCTGTCTCTTGTTACATAGCTTTTTGTGCTCTCAGGGTTCATCAATGTTCACCTTAAGAGATCGTTTGTGTCCAAACTGCTGACCAACCTGCTACTCAACGGTGTCCAACCTCCTCCCTTAGAGAGCAAGAAGAAGGTAGGCTAATATCCTGCTTTTATGAACCCAACTGGTGCCCTTTTCCAGTTTTAAATGTGGTTGAATCTGATATGTCCCATGAAAACTATTGGATGAATCTTATGTGGATGTGTGTGTTTCCTAGGTGGTTGTGGATTTCTCATCTCCAAACATTGCCAAGGAGATGCACGTAGGTCACCTGCGCTCCACCATCATCGGGGACAGCATGTGTCGCCTGTTTGAGTTCCTAGGCTACGACGTGTTGAGGTCAGTAAATCAGTCAAAATGTGACAGACATATAAATTCAGTTAATCTTTTCTTGAATTGTACTGGTATCACTTTATGATACAGAAATGACCAGGTATTTACTTAAAATGTAGTAAACAATAATAACCTATGAATGTATGAAGAGTTTCTGTGTTACCTTATCAAACAGCTGTAACAGTTGTCAGTTACTAATATACCATGACTCAGCCAAATGAATACCAACAGAGGCAGAGCAACCCCTACATTTCAGTTAGTTTATTTGACTCCCTGCCCTGCGCAGTATATCCTGTTATTTTGTGTTATTTTGTGTTTGTTTGTTTACCATGTCGTCACTGCATGTGTTTGTGTTGTGTTCCCTAGGCTGAATCATGTGGGGGACTGGGGCACCCAGTTTGGCATGCTCATCGCTCATCTGCAGGACAAGTTCCCAAACTACCTGACCGTGTCCCCTCCCATTGGAGATCTGCAGGCATTCTACAAAGTGAGTCCACCCAAAATACAAAATATTTAAAAAATTGAATAAAGTTGACCACTACAGGTGAAGGTGGTGGGTTTAAAAAAACTTAAAGGGAATGACATCAGAAATGGCATGTCCTTTCGTCTGGCCAAATGTTGAGTTGTGTAGACTGTCCTTGGCATACATTACATACTGTTCCTCACGAACTGTCATCAAATATGTTACCTATTGTCTCCCCTGATGATATGAGTGATTCCTCCCGGTCTGTCTGTGCCAGGAGTCTAAGAAGCGTTTTGACGAGGAGGAAGACTTTAAGAAGAGGGCCTACCAGTGTGTGGTCAAGCTGCAGAGCAAAGACCCAGCCTTCATCAAAGGATGGAACCTCATTTGTGATGTTTCCAGGAATGGTGGGTGCGATGAATGGATAGATAAAGGGGTGCTGAAAGTAAGAAATTATAGTGAAGGCTACGTTTTGTTCAAGGGTTAGTTAGACCTAATGCCAGTTACTGTGAAGAGTCGAAAGTAACTAGAGTCCTAAAGATGACATTATCAGAAGTAAATTCACAAAAATATAGGCCTAGTACAGTAGTTCAGCTTTTAATGAAAGGTCACAATCAGACAGACAGATAAAGTTGTGGCGTTTGCCATTTTGGAGTTATTGACATCGTCAAAATGGGGGTTCACATGGGGTGATGAGTTCATGGTGACTACTCTATTGTCAGTTCGGTTTCATTGTTTTTTTTGTGTGTGTGTGAGAATGCATGTGTGGGTATGTATGATAAGGGCATGACAGGCCTGAGTTGTCACAGCGCTCCATATTGTGTGATCTCTGGGAGGATTTAAAGCTTCATGTGGCAGACAGGGAGGGAGAGCGGGATGAATGGAGGGAGAGACACACTCAATGCCATCATTAGCCAGCAGTCTTGTCCCCACTGAGACCCAGCTGAGGAAGGGCATTTGGGTTGCTCCATCCTTTTCTTTCTCCTCCATTTCCTCAACGAGTGACTTTACTTTCTCGTGTCTCATCCAAAGACATACAATGTAGTTGGTGTTGATTTCCCCCTAGTGTTTCTACTGAACTCCAACACAGATCCAACTCTTGTCTTTTTGTCTCGTAGAATTCCAGAAGGTCTACAACTGTCTGGACATCCAGATCATCGAGAGAGGAGAGTCCTTCTATCAGGAGAAAATGATCGCCGTGGTCAAAGAGTTTGAGGCCAAAGGTCAGTCAGTTTAAATCAAGGAAAACAAAGCTAGCTTTACGTTGTCATTCAGTTCATATTAATGTTATTCATATTAAGATTGTACTCTTCACCTCAGGTGGGTTGCTGTCCTGCAAGGATTCCCAGCCAAGGGGGCACAACCCTCAGTGGGAGACAACTTTTCGTGGGGGGGTATGGGACCTTTTTTGATTTGAGGGGTGAAAAAAAGTGAAGATTCAGTTGTTTATACCGATCTAAAACAGTACATACATCCGCAAAGCTTTAGGCTAGAAACAAGGTAAAATGCCAGAGGAAGACGCAGCCCTGATGCACATAGGAATATCTTTGGATTGTTTCTCTGACATTCAGAAGTTGAGCTATGACCTTCTAAAGTTGAGGAGTCAAAGAAATGTGACTTTGCTTGGGAAGTAATCTCATATAATGTCTGACTCTGTCGCTATCAATTGATCTATTCACTTTCTGTATTTAAAAAAATAAAAATATTTAACCTTATTTAACTAGGCAAGTCAGAACAAATTCTTATTTGCAATGAAGGCCTACCCCGGCCAAACCTGGACGAAGCTGGGCCAATTGTGAGCCGCCCTATGTGACTCCCAATCACGGCCGGATGTGATACCACACGGATTCGAACCAAGGACTGTAGTGACGCCTCTTGCACTGAGATGCAGTGCCTTAGACCGCTGCTCCTCTCGGGAGCCCTAAAAGAGAATATGTATAGTCTACCTAAAATATATCCTGAGTCTTGCTAAACTATGTACAATTGCAGGAAATTAGCTTCTAAGCAACATTTTCCAAGGTCCCTCAAATTAAACTGGGAAAAAGGTTGGGGACTCCTGCTGTACTGTACAGTGTTTGCTGTAGTGTGTACGTGTCCAGAAGGGGGCACTGTTGACTCAGCAATTATTTTTCTTTCTTTCTCTCTTTCTCCCTCTCCAGGCCTGGTGGAGATGGACGAGGGACGTAAGATAGTGTTTGCCCCGGGCCAACAGATCCCCCTGACGGTGGTGAAGTCTGACGGGGGCTACACATACGACACTTCAGACCTGGCCGCCCTGCGCCAGCGGCTCTTTGACGAGAAGGCAGACATCATCATCTACGTGACGGACAGCGGCCAGGTGAGGAGGGGGTTGAGGGAGGCAGAGGAGAGTGCCTATATTATTGCCTGAGTACTGGTCTGTTTTTTTGCTGTCATGCCAAACATGTTTGGCTTTTACAATGACAGCATTGGAGTTGGCAAGAGTACAAACAGATCTGGGACCAGGCTAGCTCTGTTGTGCCTCTGAGGTCCTCGCTGTGAGACGCCACCGGTGTCACCTGCTGAAAAGGTAATCCTCTCAGGGTCAGTTGTCTGTGTCTTGGTTTCTCTGAGCCGGAGAGAGAAGTAAGATACTGTCAGAGACGGGCATGAGTAGAGGACTCCAGAGTACTGCCCTCTCATTGCAGTTCAACACCACAATGATTGGCTTGTCTGTGTGTTCACTCTCATTTTTAGGCTGTAAAATGTTCTACTGGAGTGGATTGTACATGTGAAGTCATTATGTTTACTTGCAATGTTTTGCAACCATCCTTTATTAGCCTGTCAAACTCGGTTTAAACATTTAACTGGTGCCCAATTCATGACTAGTTAATTATGCGTATGTGTGATTTTTTTTCTCACTACAGGGCACCCACTTCCAGGTGGTGTTTGCAGCGGCTCAGATGATTGGTTGGTACGACCCCAAGGTGACACGAGTGGAGCATGCTGGCTTTGGAGTGGTGCTGGGAGAGGATAAGTGAGTGTCTACAAATTACTGATTTTTTTTCCAGGGTCCTATTCATTAGCGCACAAAAACAAAAGTTTACAGAAAACTAAAATGAGTGCTTCTTATTGGACAAGTCAAATGAGCCCCTCCTGTTTTAGTACGTTTTCTTCCATTTGGTGTCTAATGAACGCGCTCCAGATTCACATACGCCAACAATCACGTGATGGCAACAGACACATGCCTAATTAAGCATTCATAGCGCTGTATACTGTGTTGGGCCATTCAAGAGACCACCGTCCCACCTGCTACGTCAGCCTATCATCATATTGAATTAGCACTCTTAGGTTTTATTTGTTCATTCATTTTCTCTATTGGCCCATTAGTCACACATCATCTAGTTTTGTGTATGACTACTAGGAGTCTCGTTACCGAGCAGACAATATCACCCAGTGCATTAATAAAGCATCAAACACAGTCAGAATGGGTTGTGTTGGTCGTAAGAGGTTGGAGGGGTGGTGAGAGGCGCAAGCTAAGTGGTGGTTTGTGGTTAGAGCCTGGTACTCCACTGTTGGGCTGAGAGGGAGCTGAAGCCCTGTTCAAACACTGTTCACTCAGTCAAATACTAGAAAGTGGAATAGCACACATCGTTTCTAATAATAATTAATTGAACATGATTTTACTCATTGAACATGATTGGATAGAGCGACGTAAGACCACCATTTTTTTCACAGATCCAGTTATGTGTGATATTAATGGTGAAGGAATGGAAGAGTTCCTGAAGTGTTGAGTGAGTATTGTCCTTCCGTCTGTCTCTTTAGGAAGAAGTTTAAGACTCGGTCTGGGGACACGGTGAGGCTGATGGACCTGCTGGACGAAGGCCTGAAGAGGTCCATGGACAAACTCAAGGAGAAAGACAGAGACAAGGTGAGATAGATGCTGCCTGTGTTTCCATCAATACTGTGTAGCCATTTGTTTCATCCTAGTACCCTCCTGATTCTATTAGTCAACTCTTCTTCAAGGCCTTAATAATCCAAATAAATCCTGCAGGACACACACACATTGTGAGTAGAGTGTAAAACACATCTCTACAGCCTGAACAATGTCTCTATCTAGTCTTTATGTTCCAAAGGCAGAAACGCACGCTGCTTCCACCTGGCATAGCTGTCTGCCTGCGTGCCAACTGCAGCCGCCTCTTCTTTTCTTTCAGTCTATGACGCAAGAGGAGGTGTTCTGAATCAGGGTTTCGCTAAGCCTATAATTGTCAAGGATATTGAAAGTTACACATGGTGCATTAAATTATGCAGAAAACTAAGTATGCGTATAATCGTCCTGCTCCCTGGGGCGTAATCAATTTAGCAAATGATGGTGGATGGGGCCAATTCAGATCTATTCTGAGATCTTTGTTTTGTTAGTGCAGTAAGTGTACCCCCACCCATGCCCTATGTAGTTGGTATCAGTGGCACCACGGGGCTGGCCACACGCCCAACCCTGCCACCTTCTCGTCCCAACCTCATTTAAAGACACCTGCCCGCACTGCTCAAAACACACTAATGCACACAAACCCTATACACACACATACTAAAGAACACATCCCCACTTTGTCCGTACCTAACAGGGTATTGGACTCGATGTGGATGTTGGAAGAATTAGACTGTGTCCAGTGCGGAATGTGGGGTTTAAGGCATGAATGACAGGTCAGACTCATAGCAGTACAGTATTTCAACCTGTCCCAGATGCGTTGTGACACACAGAAACAAGTTGTGATCTGTGTCAGATGCCCAGTGGACTAAACACATGCCTGATTGCCTGGAACTCTGATCATGTCTAACTCAGGTGCTGAGCACAGAGGAGCTGACCAAGGCCCAGCACTCGGTGGCATTCGGCTGCATCAAGTACGCCGACCTGTCCCACAACCGCATCAACGACTACGTGTTCTCCTTTGACAAGATGCTGGATGACCGGGGCAACACGGCCGCCTACCTGCTCTACGCCTTCACCCGCATCAGGTGATCCTTCGCTGGGCTGTAGGGAGCGGCAACCAGCCCCTCCCCTGGTTCTCTCTCTCCTCCCCTGAACGTACTACGGGCTCTGTGGCATTGCGCCCAGTCTGTCTCTATTGATCTGCACACAGAGAAGGAGGGGAAAGAGACGTTTTCCCCAGGATGGTTGATGGTAACACACTGAGTCAATAGAGCACCACAGGTGGCGGCAGACCCACACTTGGGGGGGGGTTATACACGTACACACTAGGGGAGTACTCGTTCACCAAACTCATGGTTCGGTACGTGTTGTGGTTTTGGAGTCATGGTTCGGTTTCGGTACAGTGGGAATATTAAATACCGACAGTTACTGTAGTTAATTACATTTTTAAATATAAAGACCCGTTCTGAAAGGACCCGAGCACAACAAGACCCGTGTCGTATTGACCTGGTTCGATCCAGACCCGATCTGATCCCAGGAAGGGAAGCAGAAGAAAAGTCCATTTGTAAGTTACTTTATTAACCAGAGCTGATAAAAAGCTCAAGGGAGGGAGCGGTGCCGCTCTAGCAGGCAGAGGGGCCTTGCGGTGTGTGTGCTGTGAGGGAGTGACACGGGCAAGGAGGGAGGGAGAGACGGTAACCAACCAAGCCGATTCGCACTAGTAGACTCATTTCTAGCTTGTCATAGCTAGATTATTTATCATCCATTATGATTACGACTGCAGCAAACCTAGAGAAGCTAGTTAGCTAAACTAGCTAGGCTAATTGAGGGTACATGCGGTTTCTCCCTGTCCTACAGTTACAAATAACAACACCTCCATTCAGACTATTAACTAGCAGCCTACCTGTTGGCTCTTGGTCTTTGTAGCATGTCCTCATTTAACCTATAAATTACATCATTTTAATTCCTCCTTCAGTTGATTATTCAACCTCCTAGCTTGATCAAATGGCTACCCGGGCTATTTGCATTGTGTGCCTCCCCCCAACCCTTATTTTACGCTGCTGCTGCTACTCTCTGTTTATCATATATGCATAGTCACTTTAACTATACATTCATGTACATACTAACTCAATTGGCCTGACCAACCAATGCTCCCGTATATTGGCTAAATGGGCTATCTGCATTGTGTCCCGCCACCCGCCACCCACCACCCGCCAACCCCTCTTTTACGCTACTGCTACTCTCTGTTTATCAAATATGCATAGTCACTTTAACCACATGTACATACTACCTCAATCAGCTTGACTAACCGGTGTCTGTATGTAGCCTTGCTACTGTTATTTTCAACTGTCTTTTTACTGTTTTTATTTCTTACCTTTTGTTCACCTAATACCTTTTTTGCACTGTTGGTTAGAGCCTGTAAGTAAGCATTTCACTGTCAGGTCTACTGTGGTTACACCTGTTGTAGTCGGCGCACGTGACAAAAAAACGTGGATTTGATTTGCCACACATGGCGGTTCTATGACTGTAGTGCTGCTCTGAGGATATGCGATTGACTGACAAAAACAAGCTACAGACATGCAGCACTCTCTAATGAAAAGTATCGGCAGCAGCATCATCCCTTTTTCTCTCTCAGAATCGGCTGCGAAGGGCTGCTTGAATTCAGAGCGGAGACTAAGCTGTTGTCTTTGCATTTCCATCTTGCTCCGGTGGTAGGAATACTGGCGTAAATATGCCAACATGATTGAGGTGTTGGCAGCTGCATATGCTATTCTCGTTTAGCAGTGGAGAAATACTGTTAACGTTTTGTCCACAACTGTCAATCGCCGTTGTAATCTACTGGAAAGCCAAAATGTTCCTGAACTGGAGATTTAAACGAAGGTGGAGGATCCCCCAATCCTGGTTTATCCACCCCACCACTCCCCATTTTACAGAACTACACAGAACAAAAATATAAACGCAGCATGTAAAGTGTTGGTCCCATGTTTCATGAACTGACATAAAAGATTCCAGACATTTTCCATCCGCACAAAAAGCTTATTTCTCTAGCATAGTGTGCATTTCTCATTTGACAAGATAATCCATCCACCTGACAGGTGTGGCATTTCAATAAGCAAATTAAACAGCATGATCATTACACAGGTGCACCTTATGCTGGTGACCATAAAAGGCCACTCTAAAATGTGCAGTTTTGTCTCTCAACACAGTGCCACAGATGTTTAAAGTTTTGAGGGACCATGCACTTGGCTTGCTGACTGCAGGAATGTCCACCAGAGCTGTTGCCAGATAATTGAATGATAATGTCTCTACCATAAGTCGCCTCCAACGTTGTTTTAGAGAATTTGGCAGGACGTCCAACTGCCCTCACAACCACAGACCACGCGTCGTATGGGCGAGTGGTTTGCGGATGTCAACATTGTGAAGAGCGTGCTCCATGGTGACGGTGGGGTTATGGTATGGGCAGACATAAGCTACGGACAACAAACTCAATTTCATTTTATCGATGGCAATTTGAATTCACAAAAATACCGCAACGATACTGAGGCCCATTGTTTGTTTTTTGTTTTTTTAAGTTATCTGTGACCAACATATGCATATCTGTATTCCCAGTCATCTGAAAATCATAGATTAGGGCCTAAATACACTTATTTCAATTAACTGATTTCCTCATATTAACTAACTCAGTAAAAGCTATGAAATTGTTGCATGTTGCATTTATATTTTTGTTCAGTATAGTTCCCCGCTGCGCCTCACAAAAGGATAGTTTGAAATGTGCCAGTTAAGATATACATTTTTATTACAACATGCGCATAGGCTGTAGTTGTTTTTATCAGAATAGCATACATTGCTCAGATCGGTAAGTACAGTGCCTTGCGAAAGTATTCGTCCCCCTTGAACTTTGCGACCTTTTGCCACATTTCAGGCTTCAAACATTAAGATATAAAACTGTATTTTTTTGTGAAGAATCAACAAGAAGTGGGACACAATCATGAAGTGGAACGACATTTATTGGACATTTCAAACTTTTTTAACAAATCAAAAACTGAAAAATTGGGCGTGCAAAATTATTCAGACCCTTTACTTTCAGTGCAGCAAACTCTCTCCAGAAGTTCAGTGAGGATCTCTGAATGATCCAATGTTGACCTAAATGACTAATGATGATAAATACAATCCACCTGTGTGTAATCAAGTCTCCGTATAAATGCACCTGCACTGTGATAGTCTCAGAGGTCCGTTAAAAGCGCAGAGAGCATCATGAAGAACAAGGAACACACCAGGCAGGTCCGAGATACTGTTGTGAAGAAGTTTAAAGCCGGATTTGGATACAAAAAGATTTCCCAAGCTTTAAACATCTCAAGGAGCACTGTGCAAGCGATAATATTGAAATGGAAGGAGTATCAGACCACTGCAAATCTACCAAGACCTGGCCGTCCCTCTAAACTTTCAGCTCATACAAGGAGAAGACTGATCAGAGATGCAGCCAAGAGGCCCATGATCACTCTGGATGAACTGCAGAGATCTACAGCTGAGGTGGGAGACTCTGTCCATAGGACAACAATCAGTCGTATATTGCACAAATCTGGCCTTTATGGAAGAGTGGCAAGAAGAAAGCCATTTCTTAAAGATATCCATAAAAAGTGTTGTTTAAAGTTTGCCACAAGCCACCTGGGAGACACACCAAACATGTGGAAGAAGGTGCTCTGGTCAGATGAAACCAAAATTGAACATTTTGGCAACAATGCAAAACGTTATGTTTGGCGTAAAAGCAACACAGCTCATCACCATGAACACACCATCCCCACTGTCAAACATGGTGGTGGCAGCATCATGGTTTGGGCCTGCTTTTCTTCAGCAGGGACAGGGAAGATGGTTAAAATTGATGGGAAGATGGATGGAGCCAAATACAGGACCATTCTGGAAGAAAACCTGATGGAGTCTGCAAAAGACCTGAGACTGGGACGGAGATTTGTCTTCCAACAAGACAATGATCCAAAACATAAAGCAAAATCTACAATGGAATGGTTCAAAAATAAACATATCCAGGTGTTAGAATGGCCAAGTCAAAGTCCAGACCTGAATCCAATCGAGAATCTGTGGAAAGAACTGAAAACTGCTGTTCACAAATGCTCTGCATCCAACCTCACTGAGCTCGAGCTGTTTTGCAAGGAGGAATGGGAAAAAATGTCAGTCTCTCGATGTGCAGAACTGATAGAGACATACCCCAAGCGACCTACAGCTGTAATCGCAGCAAAAGGTGGCGCTGCAAAGTATTAACTTAAGGGGGCTGAATAATTTTGCACGCCCAATTTTTCAGTTTTTGATTTGTTAAAAAGGTTTGAAATATCCAATAAATGTCGTTCCACTTCATGATTGTGTCCCACTTTATTGTTGATTCTTCACAAAAAAAATACAGTTTTATATCTTTATGTTTGAAGCCTGAAATGTGGCAAAAGGTCGCAAAGTTCAAGGGGGCCGAATACTTTCGCAAGGCACTGTAAGCGTTTCACTGTTAGTCCACACGAAGCATGTGAGAAATACAAGTTGATTTGATTTACTCAAGGCGATGGCATACAACACAGCGTAGGCTTAAGCCTATAGGCCTAGTGTATATTTATGTATTCATTCAGGTTCACAAAGAGGACCGAACTGAGGTCCCCGAACCGAGGTCCCCGTGTACTGTTGTTACATCCCTAGTACGCACACACCTTGCTAATTTAGTTAATTACCAGTTGATTTTTTTTATTTATTATTTTTGCTTGAATTAGCATTGTGTTTGAAACCTCGGGATGTTTGAAACCCCAGGATGCTGCTCATCTTGTAAATCTGTGCTTGTAGATTTAGAATGCACAAAGTCTCTTTTGATAGCCATTGATGCTCCAACCAACTGTGCTGTCTGGACCAGCAGCATCACCTGTGATTATCTTGTCCATTGTGGTCCCGCCTAACAAGTGTTGTTATTATCATGTATTTATATGATAACTGCATAGGCAGGCTATCACAATATACAGTATGCACACCTTATAAAATGAAGAGAAAAAACCCTATTGTCTGACGTTAATATCCTACTCAGCTTAATATCCCTTCCCCTCCTGTATCTATATCTGAAGGTCCATAGCCCGGCTGGCTAACATCGACGAGGTTGCGCTCCGTAAAGCAGCAGAGACCACGGATGTGCTCCTGCAGCACGACAAGGAGTGGAAGCTGGGCAAGTGTCTCATTCGCTTCCCTGAGATCCTGCAGAAGATCCTGGATGACCTCCTGCTCCACACGCTGTGTGACTACCTGTACGAGCTGGCCACCACCTTCACAGAATTCTACGACAGCTGCTACTGCATCGAGAAGGACCGCCAGACCGGTAGGGAAAAGACCCCGGGGTGGTAGATAATGACAGTTGTCCATCTTTATATCAGTCTATTTGTCTGTCTCAATTAATCTATTCATCCATCCATCCAATGATCCATACTAAATGCTGGTTCTATATCTTTACTGGTTCTAAATCTGAGATATTTCTTGGCTTTGCCAGTTGGTAATTGCTTTCATGCACTGCCCCAGACTTCTGCTATTCTCACATAATCCTAAATAGCCCACTGAGAGGGACAATCACAAACATCAGTCAGAGGGGTGGTGTCAGAGAGCAAGCATTGTTGTTAACCGATCCACTAGCATCTGTTAGCATTTACCCTACTGTGGGCCACATCGCTAATGCTAAGTCCTATTACCCAGGGTTTAGTAGATCAAAGTGTATTAGTTTAACATGCTGCTCTCAAGTTAGCGCCCAGGCTAGCCCTCCTCGCCACCAAACTGAATTCTAGGCCACATTAGCCAAAGCATCACATTAAGTGCTTAAAGTGAATTATAGAACTATACAATTCTGAATTGATCCACGATTTCCCATAACTGTTGTAAATGATCCCATGCAGCCGCGTAATTACTATTTACAGTAGTATTTTTACCCTTTACCTTGTACCCATATCCCGGCTGAAAATGGCAGATTTGAGCACTGATAAGCGCCTAAATTGGAGTGCAGTGGCTGTACAGTAACATTATATAAATGACGTCATAGCTCAGGGTCTCTGCTTCACAGCTCTGTATCTGACAGCTGTTCTGAACTTGAGCACCGCATGCAACAAGAAGTTGCCCCCATCCTCCCGCTAATTGGGCAACTTTAGCATATTGTTTTTCTGAGTGAGGGAAATGCTGTACATTAACAGGAAAGAGGAGTCATACAAGCAAGCCAAACATCCTTAAGTCCAAATGTGCACTTCACAACTCCATATTATAAAACTCATGTCATATACAGTGTCAGTGTTCATGATCACTGTTTGATGTGCAGTTACAAAATGACATGGTGTCATACCTTAGGCTCATTCTGTTCAGAACAACCTATGTTTGTCAATTGTGAAGAAAATTCACAGCGGAAACACGCACCTGAATGCACTCATGACTAGGGTTGCAAAGGAAGGGTATATACTAGAAACTTTCAAAGTTGACCAGTAATCTTCCAGAAATTATGTATCTTTCAAGGATTTAGTGGCCTTTTGGGGCACTTCAGATTATCACAGGTGTCTGTAATTATCCCTGGCCCTCTGTGTGGCCTTATTACATGTAACATATATAAAATAATAAAATAAAATAATTTGAGTATAGAATGACATAGCTTTAAACCTGATCCTAAATATAAAAATTCAACTTAGTGAATACCATTGGTATTTTATGAGGGTTTCAGCATGACATATCCATATACATTTTTATACTTATTTTAATATATATATATATATATAAAAGTGTGTACACCTACTCATCCAGGGTTTATCTTGATTTGTTCTAGAATAATAGTGAAGACAACTGAACTATGAAATAACACATGGAGTCATGTAGTAACCAAAAAAAGAGTTAAACAAATGAAAATATATTTGAAATTCTTCAAGGTAGCCACCCTTTGCCTTGATGACAGCTTTGCACACGCTTGGCATTCTCTCAACCAGCTTCATGAGGTAGTCACCTGGAAGGCATTTCAATTAACAGGTGTGCCTTGTTAAAATTTAAGTTGTGGAATTTCTTTCCTTAATGCGTTTCAGCCAATGAGTTGTGTTTTGATTTCCCTTACTCCCAGTGAAGGGAAATCATCACGCTACAGCATAAAATTACATTCTGGATGATGCTGTTCTTCCAACTTTGTGGCAACAGTTTGGGGAAAGTCCTTTCCCGTTTGAAATGACAATGCCCCCGTGCCTAAAAACTAGGTCCGTACAGAAAAGGATTGTCTCGATCGGTATGGAAGAACTTGACTGGCCTACACAGAGCCCTGACCTTAATCCCATCGAACACCTTTGGGATGAATTGGAACGCCAGCTGCAAGCCAGGCCTAATTGGCCAACATAATTGTCCGACCTCACTAATGTTCTTGTGGCTAAATGGAAGTCCCAGCAGCAATGTTCCAACATCTAGTGGAAAGCCTTCCCAGAAGACTGGAGGCTGTTGTAGCAGCAAAGGGGGGACCAACTCCATATGAATGCCCATTTTGGAATGAGATGATCAGGTGTCCACAAACTGTTGGTCATGTACAGTCGTGGCCAAACGTTTTGAGAATGACACAAATATTAATTTTCACAAAGTCTGCTGCCTCATCGTCTTTAGATATTTTTTGTCAATGTTACTATGGAATACTGAAGCATATTTACAAGCATTTCATAAGTGTCAAAGGCTTTTGACAATTACATGAAGTTGATGCAAAGAGTCAACATTTGCACTGTTGACCCTTTTTCAAGACGTGCAATCTGCCCTGGCATGCTGTCAATTAACTTCTGGGCCACATCCTAACGGATGGCAGCCTATTCTTGCATAATTAATTCTTGGAGTGTGTCAGAATTTGTGTGTTTTTGTTTGTCCACCCGCCTCTTGAGGATTGAGGACAAGTTCTCAATGGGATTAAGGTCTGGGGAGTTTCCTGGCCATGGCCCCAAAACATTGATGTTTTGTTCCCCAAGCCACTTAGTTATCACTTTTGCCTTATGGCAAGGTGCTCCTTCATGCTGGAAAAGGCATTGTTCATCACCAAACTGTTCCTGGATGGTTGGGAGAAGTTGCTCTCAGAGGATGTGTTGGTACCATTCTTTCTTTATTCATAGCTGTGTTCATTTAGCAAATTGTGAGTGAGTCCACTCCCTTGGCTGAGAAGCAACCCCACACATGAATGGTCTCAGGATGCTTTACTGTTGGCATGACACAGGACTGATGGTAGCGCTCACCTTGTCTTCTCCAAACAAGCTTTTTTCCGGATGCCCCAAACAATCGGAAAGGGGATTCATCAGAGAAAATGACTTTACCCCAGTCCTCAGCAGTCCAATCCCTGTACCTTTTGCAGAATATCAGTCAGTCCCTGATGTTTTCCTGGAGAGAAGTGGCTTCTTTGCCGCCCTTCTTGACACCAGGCCATCCTCCAAAAGTCTTTGCCTCATTGTGCGTGCAGATGCACTGTACTGGTGGTGCCCCGATCCCGCAGCTGAATAAACTTTAGGAGACTGTCCTGGCGCTTGCTGAACATTCTTGGGTGCCCTGAAGCCTTCTTCACAATTGAACCGCTCTCCTTGAAGTTCTTGATGATCCGATAAATGGTTGATTTAGGTGCAATCTTCCTGGCAGCAATATCCTTGCCTGTGAAGCCCTTTTTGTGCAAAGCAATGATGACGGCACGTGTTTCCTTGCAGGTAACCATGGTTGACAGTTGAAGAACAATGATTCCAAGCACCGCCCTCCTTTTGAAGCTTCCAGCCTGTTATTCAAACTCAATCAGCATGACAGAGTGATCTCCAGCCTTGTCCTCGTCAACACTCACACCTATGTTAACGAGAGAATCACTGACATGTCAGCTGGGCCTTTTGTGGCAGGGCTGAAATGCAGTGGAAATGTTTTTCGGGGATTCATTTGCATGGCAAAGAGGAACTTTGCAATTCATCTGATCAGTCTTCATAACATTCTGGAGTATATGCAAATTGCCATCATACAAACTGAGGCAGCAGACTTTGTGAAAATTAATATTTGTGTTATTCTCAACTTTTGGCCATGACTGTAGTATATTTGTTGTCAAACTGGTGGCAGTTGTGAAAAGTCAATATTTGGAAGAGTTGTAGAGTTAATTGAACATAATTACACTGTTGATTAGATGCTTTTTGTCATTAATTTGGCCATTTTCTCTAGAACCATATGGTCTAGAACAGGGATGGGCAATTGGTGGTCTCTGTCAGGGTCTCAACTTACTGTTGCAAGTTAGAATAGGATAATACACATGGTGCAGTTTTTCTCAGTCACTGATAGTCACTCAGTTAGCTCATGTCAGCTAAAATGTTTAAGATTGGTAAATTTGTCTAGTGGCCAGCTATCTAAACATATTAATCATGGTCGAATTACCAGCTTGGGTGCCTCCATTGATTTGGTTAATCTGTCACACTCTCCCTATGGAAAAATGTGACATTTGCATGACATTTGTTAAATCTTCTCTCTGCCCCATGGCAAAATGTGTAGAATTGCAGCAAATTTCCTTTAAAACAGCAACAGATTTTCAGATTTTTATGGCCCCCAACCCCATCAAATTGTACACAGCTATAATAAATGAATAATATATAAGAATACACTTTTTTAATGTATTGAAGTATAAATTACCAAAGTTACGATAGATTGCCGTAGATTTTCTTTTAATTGCCAAAATTTGTGAATATTCCACTAACTTTGGTAAATTACTGATAGCTTTGCAACCCAACTCATGCCTCCTTTTCTATTCGCACCAAAATTAAAATGTATTTAATTGCTTTGTGAAAGCCTAACACTGTAATTTCGTATTTTATAATTTAGCTTGTCATGTAGGCAATAGAACAAGCTTTCAAATTATGCCAACCTGACCCAGATTGAGATAAAAAAAATAATAATTAAAAAGCAGTTTTTGGATTGTGTAAACAACAATCGTAATTGTGATTGCAGGGTTGTGTTCCAAACAAATAGTATGCTTGCTCTAGTTCCTCAGCGGCACAGCTTGGAGAGCTAAAAAATGAAAAGGCACCTTATAGTTGAAGACTCTTTGATTCATAAAAGCGCATTGAAATTACTTATGAACTGTGTACACTTCATAGTGGTGTGTGTGGCCACTTGGAGACACTAGTTAGTCATTTCACTCAAACCCTTGTCATTTTTTTTCCTTACTGTATGTTGCACCTACTCCACATTTTACAGGAATATTCTTATGATACTGAATATATCCAGAGTATTTTTCAGATTTTTGGGGCAGCAAAAAGTACAGTAAATGTAAAATGCACAAAATCAAAAGTGATGTTTGGATTCAGTCTTGTCAGGTGAACTGTTGTCCTCAATTTTGTTTGAATAATTTTCCTATAATATCCGAACTCAAATCAAATTGTATTTGTCACATTTGCCGAATACAACAGGTGTCGACCTTACCGTGAAATGCTTTCGTACAAGCTCTTAAATTAACCAACAATGCAGTTTTTTAAGAAAATGGAAAATAATAATCTGTTCCCTTTTACTTGCTACCATGTTTATGAATTTCATATTTCTTCCCTTAGAAACATTTCAATTTAGCCCAATCCATATAGACCAATTCACACGAGTGTAAAGTTAACCTTTTCCGTTTAACATTCTCTTTTGTTATGAATATGGCAGCTTGTTTTCCACCCTTCAGTAAGTAAGTTCCAGTTCAATGAAGGGCATTTGGGTTTTAGCCATACAAATAGTCTATGGGTGGTTCTCAATAACATCATATACAGTGGGGCAAAAAAGTATTTAGTCAGCTACCAATTGTGCAAGTTCTCCCACTTAAGATGAGAGGCCTGTAATTTTCATCATAGGTACACTTCGTGGGGGACGACATGTTTACTGTTGCCTTGTTTGTTAGTGTAAATTAATTTGGAAATGGTATTATTTGTCAATTACAATGACGTCCATGTCCTTAATGTCCCGTCTGTGTAATTTGCCCTCTCCCCCTCATTACTATCTTAATTACGGGTTTAGCAGCGAAGCTGGTGAAACCATATTGCTTTTGTTGGCATTCATTATTATTATACCGGGTTCTTCCCCCAAGGAAAATAACATGCAAATTCCCATGATATGGTAAGGCCTAGGACGGCCCAACTTGGCAGGATGGTAAAATCCCATGGGCTACACCCTCTCATGCATTATTATGCCAATGGTGGCGCTATAAGAAGTGATTGAAAATGCCAGCTTTGAAAGCTCACGCGCTTCACCCCGTTTGAGCTGGAGTCCTGAAATGTAGTATGTAGATCTCTCTGCTCACAAGGAACACATTTACCTCAAGGACCCATAAAGTCCGTCATGATGGATTTTCTGCCATTTGGAATTTTGTGAAAAAGGCTTAAAACGTTGCTACTCTAGCACAAATGACCGATCTGCACAAAACTTGATATCTGGCATCTAAGGACCAAGGTGTCTCAAAGTATTTTTTTTCCAGGCTAGTATGTCAAACAACATGGCCTCTACTTACCAATAAACATTCAAATGGGCGTGGTCTCGCACATAAATGCCTATAAATCAGTCATGGATATTTGTAGTGTAATTAAACTTGGTACATGTGGCAAACACTGTCAAGATTCAGCATAACTGGGGCCTCGCGAGTGGCGCAGCGGTCTAAGGGACTGCATCGCAGTGAAACCCATGAGGCACAATTGGCCCAGCGTCGTCCGGGTCAGTGGAGGGTTTGGCCTGCCGGGATGTCCTCGTCCCACAAATTGGTGCGGCTGGCTTCCGGGTTAAGCGAGCAGTGTGTTAAGAAGCAGTGCGGCATGGCAGGGTTGTTTTGGAGGATGCATGGCTCTCGACCTTCACCTCTCCCGAGTCCGTACGCGAGTTGCAGCGATGGGTCAACACTCTAAACACCAATTGGATATCACGAAAAAGAGGTAAAAAAAACAACAAACAAGCACTTTTTATATTGACCACACGGTGGCACTATAACGGGCACATTTTGATATCTCTTGATCTGTTTGACACAGTGATGAAATTCGGAACACATGCTCAAGGTTATGAGTCTAGCTAACCTGTAAAGTATGGTTCAGTTTGGCCACATTGTGGTGCTGTTGTACAGGGAAAAACCATTCATGCAAAAGCTCATTGTCTCATAGCGGCCATATTATTTCAGTTGGCATCTTGGAAAATAGTGCGTTTTTTAAGATGTGCATCCATAGATGTTATATTCCAAATATGTTGTCTATCAGTCCAGCAATTCTGGAGAAGAAGACGTTTAATTAAAGAAGTCAACATCATTGAAACGGGTCCAAAATGCATCAAAAGCTTGATTTTGAGTTCTGAAGTGTGGTAAACAGTAAAAGTGTGGTAAACAGTAAAGAAGTAGGTCATCCCAGGGCAATGTGTCCAATTTGTCCTGGCACAATGGGCACACAGCTGAACTCCGTCAACACTGCTTGCAGCTTTAATTTCTATTGGATCTTCTCATCATGTAGCAATATGCCCCATGGATCGTTGAGTTGTGAATATTGCATAGCATCACGTCTATTTAGTGACTGTTCTGTTATTAAGCAATGTTATGTGATTTTAGTGGAATTTGATTGGATGAAATAACCTAAGATCTATGTGTTTACCCATCTCTCACTCACTCAACAGGTGAGGTGGTGAAAGTGAACATGTGGAGAATGCTCCTGTGTGACGCCACTGCCGCCATCATGGCTAAAGGCTTCGACATCCTGGGCATCAACCCGGTCTCCAGGATGTGACTTCAGTGACATCACCATGCCGTCCTCCCAACTCCTCAGACTACAAGAGGGGGGGGGGGACTCTTCAACCCATTAATGTCACCTGGGATTTTACTGTATACCAAATAAAAAATACTGCTTGTAAAAAGTTTTTAAAAAATGCTCTGGCAACATGCTCATCTTTCTCCATATAAATGTCAGAATACCAAGAGATTGAGGAATGGCTGGAGAGGCTGCCAAAACAGCAATACTGACCTGGGCTACAGCTCAATCATTGCACATGGGGTCCAAGATGGCGGTGTTACATTTTATCTTGGTTTATTGTAGTAAACCAATAAACACTATTTCAGATGAAATACAAGAGAAACATCCAGCACACTGTAGATCGCAAAGAGAAATTTCCAAAAAAGGAAGCTTAAGTAGCTATACGTATCCATTCGTTCTTGAAGCGTGTCGCTTAAATAGAGCACATTATTTTGACTATTTGAGTATCATTTTTGGGACGTTTGCCTTTGAAGTTGACAGAAGGTTTTCTGTCGTCTTAGTCCAGCTATCCCATCTGTCATCCAAGTCTATATATTTGAAACCCAGGCACCTGTGTTATTGGTCACTTGAGGACAGAGAGACAGAAGTGAAGACTCTTGCTTTTCCTGAAAAATATTGTGAATCAGTGGTGTCTGAATCTTATTTTTCATACTTTTCAATCCACTTTCATGTCAATACTCAATGCTATATATTTTTGTTAGACTCCATCATTTTCATACAGTGGAGATTTAAATGCCTGATTCACACTACATGGCTGACCCAAACCATACTGTTGGCTCTATTTTATTTTCACATTGTACTTTTCAGCATGGTTCCAACAATAATGGTGTATCCATAACCAGGCCAGCCCAGTACAGCTTGGCTTGGCTAGGCTCAGTTTTTCCTATGGTGTTTATCCAGCAACAGAGACTTGGGGACAACCGTTGTTCCCCCCGGTGACAGTGGTAGTAGCTCCTCACCTTGGTTATTTCCATACATGCCAAGGTTAAATGAACACCAGTGATGTGAATGCCTTGTCCCATCCTGATAATCAGCTGTGTGAGTAATGGAATAGATTAGGCCAGCTAAATGGACCATTGCATGTTATTGACTCATTTCACAGGTAGCCGTGGACCCACAGGTGTCGATTACACCAGACTGGAGTTCTAAATTACACATGATAACAAGGGGAAGGAGAAAGAGCAAGGAGACTGATTGGTTTGTCTTTCGATGCCAAATAGCCCATGCTGTTATGGTTGGAGCTACATTGTAAAATACCATATTTTCTGTGCAGGTTCGATTAACAAGGTGCATCTAAGACTTCGCACAGCTCGTGCCTTAACTGGCTTTACATAGTTGGTACTTTCAGATCCATTGGAGCATAGGGTGTCCACCATGGCTTTCCACTTCACTCATTACTGTGTGAGGACTTTTATCCCATGCCAGGGTTTCGTTGAGTTTGACACAGCATGTGGTTGCATTAGACTTGCGGCCTTCAACTATACTCATTAGCCTCTCAAATGAAGTTGGACTAGCCTGAATGACCCCAAAACCAACATTGTTTTCTCTGTCTCTTTCAACTAAGTGTTCTGTGTTAGCAGGCTCACTAAATTAGAGAACAAACTCTTTATAGATGATAAATTATAGATCTCACTCTCTGAGGCAGCCCTCAAGACTTTAATTGTAAGGCTGTGTATGCCCATGGGAAAGTTATGCACTGTTGTAGATGGACTTATGCTGTAAAGGATGCCGCGAGGTGAGCAATATAATATTGTTCCAAACTCGAGTTGAGCTCATAAACTGCCAAGAGGAAGTCTCTGTGTATGATCCATCACCAGAACGTATTAAATATCCATACACTTTATTTGTATTCATCTTTTATCATTTCACTGCATGACTTTATAGACGCTCCTCAAAGTGATTCCCAGTGCCTTTATTAAAAATGTATGTCTTCCACAAAATGGGTACTTTGGTGTGCAGGTCCCTGGTTGAAGGACAATATGCTAAAGGAGTTTTGACAGAGGCTTCAGGAGGAAAATGGTTTGCCATGTTGTTTTGGCACCAAGCTTCAATAGCACGTGCATTAACAATAGGAATATAGATCCCTCAGCAGTAGTCTATGGTTCCATCTTATTCTGCCCCTCTGGGTCAGCCAGCCAGGTGACTTCACTGCACAAAATTAATGTGTTTTTCCTCAAGTGTCTACTTCAATTTCCATGGACTGTAGTCACATCCCAGTCTTTCGTGCTATACTACTAGGTTACCAAGTGTTAGGTGGTGAGAGGAGAGGTTAGGCGTCAAGGATCTGTTGAGTAATATTTCTGGCCTGATTCCATCATGACCTCTTCTGACCCTTGAGTTAGTCATCAAGTTGTCAAGACACTTCCTGATTGCGCAACCTTATGGAATGGATTTACCTGAACCCAATCTGAAATCTTCGCCAGTCATTAGCGCTGTTATATGCTATACGTTGCTGTTATTCAAGACTGTCATAGGAATTCCAACAGTCATCTTTTATATCCAGCCTGATTTCCTAACCATGTGAGGTATTTTTACTTCCCATTCTCATGCAGTTATTCAGCATATTCCTGATATTAGGCCAATGCCTCAGTACTAAGTGTTTTAAAGTGGATTGAATTATGTGATCTTGGAGATGACTCTACGATATGCAAATGAAAATTATGCAAATATGACACGAGTGGGCAGTTTGACAGCATAAATTATTTCCTAAGTGTATTGTAACAGGGAGAGAGAATGTTTGTCTTTGGAAATGAACATCATAAGCCCAGACCTGTAAATCTTCTCTGATGGAAGCAGTGTGACACATCTTCCTCTGGCTGTTCTCTATTTCAGGGTCTTCAGAGGGAACAATCAGTGTGACTGGCTGGGATTCAAGCAGGCCATCATCACGACACACACACAAAAGTGAGAAGGCTATAGAGAAATCAACATTTTAATCAGTTGTCATTATTGATGTATCATTTCAATTCAGCACACTAATTACAAAAAAGGTACGCTGCAGTTTTTTTCATCTTGAAAAACAATATTAAAATAAATCTCTTAGTATTGCTAAATACATTTTGTTTAATAATTTTAAGAAATAAAAGCCATTTAATAATAAATTGAATAAGATAAAGCACACTTATGAATATGTACATGTATAAACATACTGTTATACATTTGTAAGTTTACAACATTAGACACTTTTAAAACCAGAGCAACACTGAAGTGTCAAGTCAAATACACACATACAAGTAAAATTAAGTAAAATTATTTTGACAGTAAAATAATTTACAGAGTACAGTTTTGAGGACCGCAACCTGCCTCACTGGATATCTGTCACAATGGCACATGTACAAGAGAATCTCCTCAGTTCTCAACTGCAAGACAAGGCTTTCCTAAATCCTTGACTTTGCCCTGCTTGAAAGTGTGACCAACCGAGGGTTTTATCGCCAAAAAGGTATATTTTCTACTGAACTGTCACACGAGGCCCTGTTCTAACTCTCTGCCGGAGGCCCCCCTGCCATGCATTAGGCCTGAAACAGTCACTTAAATGGGATGAGACATTTCATTACGGTGACAGGCTCCCGAGTCACTCTTGATAACGCAAAGCTCCGCCGCCTCCGCCTGAACACTTCATCAGACGACCCCTGCTGTGAGTCCGCTTCTGGAATTCACATCAGGTCTCGGGTTTAAGACAACTTCTCAGCCCCCCCCCCCCCCCTCTTGCCTTCTACTCCCTCTTTCATTTCCTCTGCTACAGCTGTATGCCTGGAGGCTTCTGTCTATCTGTTTGTGTTGTTCTCCTCTCTCCTCCTCTTTTGGCTCGACAAGGCCTGGGCTCTGTCTCGGGACTATGACTCAGATCTTGTTCTATCTATGGTCAGGTCTGAAGGAGTCCCTGATAGCCAGCAGGTTGGAAGCCAGTAGGTGTCCACTCACTCTGTTGTGCCACTCCTGGGACCGGCCCCTGGAAACCACACAGGAAAAGGAAGTTAGTACACAGGAAGCATCACCAGGGTTCAGATGAGACAGTCGGAGAAACACAAGGGCCACATGTCAGGCAGACTACACTGAAGTTGCCTGCCAGACCAAACCATATCAGTCAGTCTGCAGGTTTCCATCGACCAACGTTTATTCTACAAAAGCAATGTCGCAAATTATTGCAACATGTGTAATGGAAACCGCAGATAGGATACATTTGACATTTTTGTCATTTAGCAGACGTTCTTATACTTAAGTGCCTTGCTTGAGCACATCGACAGATTTTTCACCTAGTCGGCTCGGGGATTGGAAACAGCGACCTGGTTACTGGCCCAACGCTTTTAACCACTAGAAATGTTCTAAAGATGGACAACATTTTTATCTATTCAACGGGTGTATTTTTTCTTTAGTCTAACTTTTTTTATTTTATTATTAAACGATAATGGAAACTTTTTCAAATAAATTATGATAGTTTATAGTACCTTCAAAATTATTCAACAAACTACTATTAACTATAAAGCTCCACTCCACATGTCATTCTGAAGATCTACTGCTTGCTAAATATACACTGCTCAAAAAAATAAAGGGAACACTAAAATAACACATCCTAGATCTGAATGAATGAAATATTCTTATTAAATACTTTTTTCTTTACATAGTTGAATGTGCTGACAACAAAATCACACAAAAATTATCAATGGAAATCAAATTTATCAACCCTTGGAGATCTGGATTTGGAGTCACACTCAAAATTAAAGTGGAAAACCACACTACAGGCTGATCCAACTTTGATGTAATGTCCTTAAAACAAGTCAAAATGAGGCTCAGTAGTGTGTGTGGCCTCCACGTGCCTGTATGACCTCCCTACAATGCCTGGGCATGCTCCTGATGAGGTGGCGGATGGTCTCCTGAGGGATCTCCTCCCAGACTTGGACTAAAGCATCCGCCAACTCCTGGACAGTCTGTGGTGCAACGTGGCGTTGGTGGATGGAGCGAGACATGATGTCCCAGATGTGCTCAATTGGATTCAGGTCTGGAGAATGGGCAGGCCAGTCCATAGCATCAATGCCTTCCGCTTGCAGGAACTGCTGACACACTCCAGCCACATGAGGTCTTGCATTAGGAGGAACCCAGGGCCAACCGCACCAGCATATGGTCTCACAAGGGGTCTGAGGATCTCATCTCGGTACCTAATGGCAGTCAGGCTACCTCTGTCGAGCACATGGAGGGCTGTGCGGCCCCCCAAAGAAATGCCACCCCACACCATGACTGACCCACCGCCAAACCGGTCATGCTGGAGGATGTTGCAGGCAGCAGAACGTTCTCCACGGAGTCTCCAGACTCTGTCACTTCTGTCACATGTGCTCAGTGTGAACCTGCTTTCATCTGTGAAATCTTGGTGTTCTCTGGCAAATGCCAAACGTCCTGCACGGTGTTGGGCTGTAAGCACAACCCCCACCTGTGGACGTCGGGCCCTCATACCACCCTCATGGAGTCTGTTTCTGACCGTTTGAGCAGACACATGCACATTTGTGGCCTACTGGAGGTCATTTTGCAGGGCTCTGGCAGTGCTCCTCCTGCTCCTCCTTGCACAAAGGTGGAGGTAGCGGTCCTGCTGCTGGGTTGTTGCCCTCCTACGGCCTCCTCCACGTCTCCTGATGTACTGGCCTGTCTCCTGGTAGCGCCTCCATGCTTTGGACACTACGCTGACAGACACAGCAAACCTTCTTGCCACAACTCGCATTGATGTGCCATCCTGGATGAGCTGCACTACCTGAGCCACTTGTGTGGGTTGTAGACTCCGTCTCATGCTACCACTAGAGTGAAAGCATCGCCAGCATTCAAAAGTGACCAAAACATCAGCCAGGAAGCATAGGAACTGAGAAGTGGTCTGTGGTCACCACCTGCAGAACCACTCCTTTATTGGGGGTGTCTTGCTAATTGCCTATAATTTCCACCTGTTGTCTATTCCATTTGCACAACAGCATGTGAAATTCATTGTCAATCAGTGTTGCTTCCTAAGTGGACAGTTTGATTTCACAGAAGTGTGATTGACTTGGAGTTACATTGTGTTGTTTAAGTGTTCCCTTTATTTTTTTGAGCAGTGTGTTTTTTCAACTATAGAAATGATGTTTCTTTGCCAGACAAGGATTGTCCTGACTCAAGAGTTCTTTAAATGTTTCATCTTGCTTTTCTGTTTGCTTGGCAAGTTTCACTATCCAATTATTTCTAATCTACAGGAATGCAAGTTTCACCATGGCATGGACTGTGGCGATATGTTGCCACGTAAGAAGGATTACAATTATGGAAAATATTAGTCAATTATTGCATTCTATCCATGCTGGCTTTCGCAGACTACCTGAGACATGAAACAGATAGGTGGGAGGGAATAGCCTGTCACCAATTTATTAGGCCTAATGCGCAACTTGCCTAAATAGATCATGGAAACACTTCAACCACTTTTTATTTATGGTGGGACGTCCTTACGTGCAGCTGTTTTTATCGACACTAAATGGAAACGCACCGTAGCATGCAATTAACTCATCCATTTTAAAGGCAACCTTTCTAAATATCAACAAAAACAATCGCTGGACAAGTTAATGGATAACTAGTGACGTGACAAGCAACCATTGCTGCATGTAGCAATACCGCAATATAGTCTGCCTGGAACGCAACCAAACCTTGCTGCATGAGACACACTGACAGACTCTTTCACTTTCAATTTCCTCTATATCCTCCGATTGGATCAGTCTCATTGGCCTTCGCTGTTAAGCTTAGCAGACTGAAGACCAGTGAATTTATTATCGATAATAGGAAAACATTTCACTGCACCTATCGGGTGTGTGACAATAAAAAAAATTGTCTAATGCCACTGGCACTACAAATAAAGCCAATACATTTTAAGCCTGCCAAGCTCTTTTCTATGAGTATTTAAAGAGAGTAGAACAAGGCAGAGATGTTCTCCATTGCTGCTCAGTTCTGATGTAATGAAGTGAGAAAAACCTGCAGAGATAATCGTGTGAATCTGTCTTGTTGGCAAACCGTCTCGTTCAAATCTCACTATGCTGCCTTACTGAAACTCCTAGTGTGATGAAAGTGTGGCTAAGTGAGTAGTCAACTACTTCCACTGATGCTGGTCCATTGGAGCAGTACAATATATTTCAGTATAAGACACACTCCCTCTACTTTCCCCTCATTCTCTTTCAGTCTCTCTTTTGACTTCTCTCTGTCATCTTTTCATTTAATCTCTCTCTCTGTCTCTGTATATCTCTGTCTCCTATTGCTTATAGACACCTGTTTTCCATTGCCTGGCTTGTTTCATTAAATCAGCTGAAACAAATGGAAATAGCGGGGGTCTACAGAATAACCCAGCAGAACCACGCAGGGAATAAATTGATCATGTAAGAAGCAGAAAATCTAGAGAGAACTTTGAAGATAGCTAAATCAAGTTGTACACGAGGGGTCCCTTCTTTCTGTTCATTTCTTTATTTTCTCTCTATTTGAGTGTCTCTTTTGAGAAGCTGGGATTGCACTTGAGATACTGAAGGTAAAGAATAAGCTAGTCTCTGGATATATTTTTTAAAGGCTCTGCATTTTCTCAAATCTTTCATTCTCTCCCTCCCTTCCTCAGTCTTTCCTACCTTGTATCTGTACGACAGAGGTGTGTAAGTCGGGACTTCTTAGCCCCCAGGGGTTCTACCAGGTAGAGGCAAGAGAGGACCTGGGCTCTCACCCCCTCCATGGGGGCCTCACGGTGCTCTGTAGACACAGCCGACACATAAGCAGGACCAGCCGACAGGTCTGACTGCCAGGTCCTGCATGGGGAAATGATAGGAGATTATTCTGGTTAATTTAAAAACAGACTTCAGACTCAAGCGGCGTGAGAAATAGCCCCTCAGATATTCAGCTACAATTTGACTGGGTGTTTGAGTAAACAGTCAACAATTCTTTGACCCCAACACTTTAATGTAACTTGACTAAACTAGCTTTTTAATTTTTCATTCACTGTGATACCAAAATGTTGCACTAGTACAACAACAATAGGCACCATTTCAAAACAACTTTAGCCAGAGTATTCAAGTCCAAGCTAAACTCTGTTTGTCCCTGACTCCTCTGTCCCTTATACTGTTAAGCAGCAAAGTCAGCAGCCTGCCTAAAGACCCATGCAGCGTCGCCCTGGTAACACCTCATTACCTCAGCAGCAGGTGCTCCTGTGGCGGCCGGGATCCCAGGCCTTGCAGGAGGTAGCGGTAGACCTCGGTGTCCTTGGTCAGTGTCTGGACTACTGCAGACTGTTTGAGGGTCTTCTCCCAGTGCCCATGCTCCCTCAGGACCCGCTGGAGGGCTTCTTTCTGGGAGGCATCTACCTCAACAGAGCCCTTCCACAACCGTAGGGGCCAGCCATCATCGACCTGGTATGGGGGGGCAAGGTGGTGAGACCCAGTGTGAGAACGTGACTTTGACCCTTGATAACCCCTCTTACACACACACATCTCAGCTCAAGCTCTGTGTGCTTAATGTGTCTGACTCACTGGAGAATGTTTTTATGTTGACTCATACATAATTAACCTTTCATTAGTCTCGGCTGTTCTTTATAGGTGTTGTTTTGGTAGTGGCTTGCTGTCAAACTTTTATTGGTCACTGTATTCTTTCATTTTATTTTATTCATTCATTCATTCCATCAGATTCCACCACACACCTTCTTAAAAGCCAGGTCCACATTGTCTGGTCCAGAGCAGGACTCCCAGCCTCTACTCTTCTCCCTGGCCTCTCTCAACAGGTGCTGGGTGGTCTGGACCAGTCTGGCCCTCTCATCCTGCTCCTCCTCCTCACCCTGAGAGGGCGAACTCCGACCCACATCCACCCAGACAGCCTCCTCACTGGGGTTGCTCACACTCTGGCCCGGCCAGAACTCTGGAAGCTGGAAGGATGAGAGAAAGAGAGAGGAAGAGTTAGCTTGACGTTTTCACAAACAGGGCCACTAATGACTTCATCTCGACAACCAGAACCAAATATTGCGTGTTAACGTCTGTCACAAGAAACTACATATGACTTCTTGATCATTTGATACACTATTGCATTAAGCGAAGCTATGGTGATTAATCGCCTGTTGGCATTCATGTTCTCATTTTCTGATATTCTTATTCTGTATAATCAAGTCAATACAATGAACTGACTGAACTGAATAACATAGATGAAGTGCCTCCTCATTTAATTTCCCCTGCAGATGGGTTATGGTTATGAACAATAGGAAAAGTGCCTGTCTGCTTTTTGTAATGTACTTTACGTACTACTGCACAGAGAGAGTACACTCATGAGAGAATGGTGTGTGCTCTGCTGGGTCTTGGCAGTAACACCTACATGCTGTGCACACATGTGATGCGGATTAGTGTGGCTAGAACAGGCTGTACCCTAACTTTACTGTAGTGTGTACCTTGAAGAGGCACAAGGACTCCGTCACCATGTGGGCCAGGCCTTGAGTGGCAGCCAGGTTCTCACTAAGGTCCCTCTGGTCAGGCCTACCCAGGCTGTACTTCCTGTGGCTTGACCTAGGTCAGAGAAACAGGAAATGTCTTTACATCAGAGTTGAAAATATATGGAGTACAGTTTATATTGCTACACAAGGCTTCCATAGACTCATACTATGCAGTTCATTTGTGACCCTTACAAGCAGAAACTGAGAAAAGGGACTGTTATTCAATGTAAAAAGTAACGTCAGCATCGACTTCCAAACAAATTAAAATATGTAGCAAAGCAAAACAGCAAAATATTTACTAACGCCACTGTATCCTAGAAGCACAATGTGCCACAACACAACAGTCCATTGGAGTGGAGTTGATTTGTTCTGGTCATTGTTTCCAGTGTTAGAGTGTGACGTGTATCAAGGCAGAACTCTGTTTCCAGTGTGTTGTGTTCTGATTTCCATCAGTGCTCTGCTCTTACAGCCTGTGGGGTAATGGCTGAGCCCGCTGGCTCCCCTGGACTGCTGCCCTAGCACAAGGAAGAGAAGGAGGAGGGAGGTGGTCTATTGTCTCTGACTGGCGATACGACATCACTGGGTCCACCACGCAACTTTTCGACGTGAAGTTGGAACTTCTAGACATGCTGTCAGAATACCGGGTATCAGCAGTGTGTGTGCAGCTGAGCTGTGTGTGTGTTTGTGTGTCTATCTTTGCCAACAACTACAGATAACTAGTCTTGTGAGCTGAGCGCCAAACTCAAAAGCTAAGTTCATAGACAGATGTGTTTTGAAAAATTAATCATGTGCAAATGTGTCTCCCTGTTTCTCACCTGGACCGTCTCTTTCTCTCTCCCGCCCCTCTCTTTCCCTCCACCCATCACTCCCCTTTTTCACTTTCTCCCTCCCTCCACCCCTCTCTCCCCCTTTTCTCTTTCTCTCTCCCTCCCCTCTCTTTCCCTCCACCCATCACTCCCCTTTTTCACTTTCTCCCTCCCTCCACCCCTTTCCCTCCACCCCTCTCTCCCCCTTTTCTCTTTCTCCCTCCCTCCCCTCTCTTTCCCTCCACCCATCTCGCCCCCTTTTCTCTTTCTCCCTCCCTCCCCTCTCTTTCCCTCCACCCCTCTCTCCCCCTTTTCTCTTTCTCCCTCCCTCCCCTCTCTTTCCCTCCACCCCTCTCTCCCCCTTTTCTCTTTCTCCCTCCCTCCCCTCTCTTTCCCTCCACCCCTCTCTCCCCCTTTTCTCTTTCTCCCTCCCTCCCCTCTCTTTCCCTCCACCCCTCTCTCCCCCTTTTCTCTTTCTCCCTCCCTCCCCTCTCTTTCCCTCCACCCATCTCTCCCCCTTTTCTCTTTCTCTTGCAGTAACCAGCTGAACAGTATTAAATATATAATATCTCCTCTAAGAGAAATTATGTCCAGATGGGCGATTCATGCAGGGTTACATAAGTCTCTCTCTCGCTGCCTTTAAACTAAACCCATCCGACAGCTATTCATTACTGCACAGGGAAATAGGGTTTTGGCTACATTACTACAGTTGATGTAATCTCTGGGAACTCAAAGAACCTAACTCCACACTTTAACATGAATCTGATGCGTAAGAAGAAGGAAAAACAAACACAACATTTCAAACAGACAAATGAAAACCTGCAGTTGTAGCGATGAATGCAAAGCAATGTGCACCGGAGTAATCTTATGCAACAACGTAAGAGGACGTTCTAACTAGGAATGCGGGAAAAAGACTCCCAGACCTCTGCTCGTCTAGAAGTTGCTCTTACACACAGATCTAGGATCATCTTACACTCCCCCAATCCTAACCTCAACCATTATGGTTGAAAACCCCTAGATGCTGATATAAGAACACTTTTGGGGTTAACTTTGTCCTACTCCTCCCCAGGAGGCAGTGGACTGTACCTGGCTACATTGACCAGCACCATCCTCCAATCCTAACCTCAACCACTATGGTTCAAATTCCCAAACTGCATAGATCAGCATCTAGAGTAAGACCCTAGAGTCTAGGGGAAACTTGACGTCACCCTCCTCCTCAGGAGACAGCACCGTACCTTGCTGTGTTGTCCTCTCTCTTCAGCGTGTTGAGATGGAAGAGGGAGGGGGCCAGGCACACAGCGATATTGGTGGGGGTCATCTGGTTTTCGTCCACGCAGCCCACCACATCTCGGAGGAAGAGGAGGAGTGTCTGCAGGGCCTCACGGTTCTCATCAGGCAGGAGTAAGATGGCTGCTTGGGCCGCACAGAACTGCTGGTCTTTGGGGAAGTCTGTGGAGGTGGGAGCGAGACATATAAGTATGTGGATAGAATTGCTTTATGATTCTCTCATTGTGCTTATACTATAAAAATGTCCAAAACTGGTTTCAATCTGCCTACTTAGCCAGCATTTGAACCTTTCTTGCATGTTTAGCCAATCCAGTCTTTACTGTACTGGCCCAAGCAGTGTTGTAAGTTCTATCCTCTTACATTGGTAGATATGCAGGAAGGACTTGCAGAGCTTGCTGGAGAACACAGGTTCTGGTAGGTCTCTGAAGTACTGCTTCACCATATCAGCCACGTCAAAAGCTGATTGACCCTCGTAGGACATGGCCTCTGGGTCCGCCTCCACCATGTCGCGCAGGTACTGGATACGAGACTTCACCCCCGACTTTCGAAACAGACCCACCTGAGAGGATGAGAGGGTTAGGAGTGTGTGCGTGTGGTGTGGAATGGGAGTTTTAAAGCCGGGATGGCAGGTCAGACTCATGTAGGAGGCTATCCTAAGTCCTGTCGAACTAGGATAACTTCCATTCATCTTTGTAAGTAGGAGATCCCTCTAAAGCACCTCATAACCCACCCTCAACATGGAAGATAAATGAAAGCGGACCTCCCATTCCTCGTGCTCATCTGTCTCTGTTCTCAGTATAGGACCCTCCACTGTGTTTAACCATGACTCCAATTTACAGTAGGTCAAGGTGTCACGGGGGTGTAATTCAACCCAGGTGCTGTGTACTCCGTAGTATCAATGCATGACACCGATGTTAATAGGTTGGAGAGGAATAGCTGATGGCCCAGACCTGGGTGTCCTTCGCAATCTTAAAGGGACAGTTCACCCCATGAATCTAAGTACTTTGTCAACTGTGGTCCATATTCCATGACGTTATGTTATGTAGAGAGCCCACTGTAGATGGCATGGAATCAGGACTGTAAGCTTGACTTTAGACCATTTTTGAGGTATGAAACCATCTAACCAACTTTGATATTGGGTGAACTGTCCCTATAAAGCTAGAATCCTTAGCTGCTACATGTATTTTTGGACTTACAAATTAATGATCTATTGATTCTTGAAGAATATAACTTATAAATGCCTCATGAGCTTAGTTCAACTGTCGTACTCCATCAGAACCCAAAATATAATCTTGTTTTACACCAATGTTTGTAAACAATTTAAATGTAAACACACAACATTGTTAAAACTATAATTTGGATATAATGGATGAATTTGAGAGTGGTTACATTTCCCTAGGCCCATTACCAAAACTGCTTTGTTATTGTTTGTTTCAATTAAGGACTCTAGCTTTAATAATGCATGAGCAGTACTGTATACAGTTGAAGTTGGAAGTTTACATACACTTGGTTGGAGTCATCACTCCACAAATGTCTTATTAACAAACTATAGTTTTGGCAAGTCGTTTAGGACATCTACTTTGTGCATGACAAGTAATTTTTCCAACAATTGTTTACAGAAAGATTATTTCACTTATACTTCACTATATCACAATTCCAGTGGGCCAGAAGTTTACAAACACTAAGTTGACTGTGCCTTTAAACTGCTTGGAACATTCCAGAAAATGATGTCATGGCTTTAGAAGCTTCCGATAGTCTAATTGACATAATTTGAGTCAATTGGAAGTGTACATGTGAGTGTATTTCAAGGCCTACCTTCAAACTCAGTGCCTCTTTGCTTGACATCATGGGGAAATCAAAATAAATCAGCCAAGACCTCATAAGAAAAATTGTAGACCTCCACAAGTCTAGTTCATCCTTGGGAGCAATTTCCAAACGCCTGAAGGTACCACATTCATCTGTACAAACAATAGTACGTAAGTATTAACACCATGGGACCACGCAGCCGTCATTCCACTCAGGAAGGAGATGTGTTCTGTCTCCTGGAGATGAACGTATTTTGGTGCAAAAAGTGCAAATCAATCCCAGAACAACAGCAAAGGACCTTGTGAAGATGCTGGAGGAAACGGCTACAAAAGTATCTATATCCACAGTAAAACAAGTCCTATATCGACATAACCTGAAAGGTCGCTCAGCAAGAAAGAAGCCACTGCTCCAAAACCGCCATAAAAAAAGCCAGACTACGGTTTGCAACCCACATGGGGACAAAGATTATCCTTTATGGAGAAATGTCCTCTGGTCTGATGAAAGAAAAATAGAACTGTTTGGCCATAATGACTGTCGTTATCTTTGGAGGAAAAAGGGGGTGGCTTGCAAGCCCGAAGAACACCATCCCAACCGTGAAGCACAGGGGTGGTAACATCATGTTATGGGGGGGCTTTGCTGCAGGAGGGTCTGGTGCACTTCACAAAATAGATGGCATCATGAGGCAGGAAAATGATGTGGATATATTGAAGCAACATCTGAAGACATCAGTCAGGAAGTTAAAGCTTGGTCTCAAATGGGTCTTCCAAATGGACAATGACCCCAAGCATACCTCCAACGTTGTGGCAAAATGGCTTAAGGACAACAAAGTCAAGGTATTGGAGTTGCCATCCCAAAGCCCTGACCTCAATCCTATAGAACATTTGTGGGGAGAACTGAAAACGCTTGTGCAAGCAAGGAGGCCTACAAACCTGACTCAGTTACATCAGCTCTGTCAGGCGAAATGGGCCAAAATTCACCCATCTTATTGTGGGAAACTTGTGGGAGGCTACCTGAAACGTTTGACCCAAGTGAAACAATTTAAAGACAATGCTACCAAATACTAATTGAGTGTATGTAAACTTCTGACTCACTGGGAATGTGATGAAAGAAATGAAAGCTGAAATAAATAATTCTCTCTACTATTATTCTTGCTACTATTATTCTGTAATCTTCTGACTTCAACTGTATATTGGTTGTACAGGAGGTTAGAGTCCAGTACCTGATCGAGACACTCTGTCCTCAGATAAATTATGGCCTTGAGGATGCTGGAAGGTAGTGGTTCCCCTGTCTGCTGCACACCGTGGAGGAGGGGTACACCAAACACCCTCCTGCCCTTCAGCTCTGGGGCTTTGGTCTTCCTCGGAGGCTTTGGGAATGTCCTGAGGGGAGAGACAAACAATTCAAGATGGACTTCTAGTGTTGCTTTTGAAGGTAAAGAGGTTTTTGTTTTGAAGTTATATGAAGATAGGGCAACTTTACAGAAGTATGACTAAGTTGTTGCATTGTATGTTATTCCTTCTGGATATGTTCTACTTCAAACAACACTGCATTGCATATTTGTACAATATGTAAGAACCCACTGGACAAAAACTGGTTGAATCAATGTTGTTTCCATGTCATTTCAGAAACAAAATGATATGTAATGACGGTGAATCAATGTGGAAAACTGATTGTATTAGCAAAAAGTTATCAATGTAAGGTAAATGTGTCTTTTTTTAACCTAAATCCAATGTTTTGTAGATTTTGATTTGTTGAATTCACCTTAGTTGACAACTCAACCAAATGTAAATGAAAAATAGACGTTGAACTCTCGTCTGTGCCCAGTGGGAGCCTACATAGGTATCTGACCAAGACTCACACATGCACTTAGCAGAGGACTTTGTGTACGACTCTGACAGGATATTTCTTTTAAAGCCCAGCAAGTGTTTTCATAAGCCAGCAAGTGAGTGCCATGGTAACGGCCAGTGTAGCCAAGAAGATAACATGAAGGCAATTTAAATCCTTCCTCTCAAAGTTCAGGCACCTTGAGATAGCTAGCTTCAGAGCCAATCAAATGTATGATGAGTCGACTGGAATTAGATTCACAAATGTTCATACAGCATGCTTCTCTTTGATAGTGCTCTCTCCCATTACGGACTGCATTTCCATTCTAGTCTTCAGCTGTTCAATTAAAACATATCTTCTGCGTCCACCTCATTTCATTAGCTTAATGGTGTTCTGCTCATGATTTCATGTAATTGTGTGAGTGAGGGAGAGAGAGTTTCCTGTTTGGTCATGTGTTTGATGAGCCCCAGCCTCTCCCTGCTAGGTAATAACCACATGTAGATTTTGTTCATTAGAGACAAAGCCAAGGGGAAAGGTGTTTGGCCACAGCAAATAAGACAACAGTTATCTGGAATGAAACTTGTACAGAATACTGAAGCTCAGGATCAATGGGAAAGCGATGAGAGGCAGGAGTAGGTTATTTATTTTGTAGTTAGCTCAATGATTGTTAAAACAAATAGCCCAATTACTCTGCTCTCAAAAAGTCAATTACCCTGTCATTTTGCCTTAAAGGGGAACTCAGCAGATGCTACATCAATTGCTACATCAAAATGAATTACGTGTAGAAATTGATTCTTGAAGCATATAACTTATACATTCCTTCTTGAGCTTATTTCAACTGTCGTACCCCAAAACCTCAATGTTTGTCAACAAAGTAAATGCAAACAAACACTATATAGCCTCAAAGCATGGTTAAAACTACAATTTTGATATAATGGATGGCCAGTCCTTGCATCCATAGCCCTGTCTAGGAATTTGAGAGTGGTTACATTTCTCCAGCCCCATCCCTAAGCTTTTCACCCAAACAAGGCTGGGGATACGCTTTGTTATTGATTCTACTGCTGATTGCCGCTTTAAGCAATCACTTTTACTCCAGTTCGCTACACAAATGAATAATGTCAAACACTTTATTAATTGATCCGTGGGGGATCCAAGGTTAGGAGATCAGATTTCGAAACATGGGTGAGGAAATAGCTACAAACAATGAAAGCAAAACTCATTCTGACAGATTGGGATGTGTTGACTTCCCATCATGGAGATAGATAGAGGACTCATCATGGATATAACCCATTTTAGTATGGACGTTGCCATTGAGGGCTTCCTCCATTTTAAAGTAGTCAACTGGGTGGGGATTCCTATGAGTTGGGAGCAATCAGCCAATGAAAAATAAGAAAATGGACTACTTTAAAATGGAGATGCTGTCACAGACGCTATAATGGGACAGATACGAAGATGAGTCCTCTATCTATCTCTATCAAATCTAATTTTATTTGTCACATGCACCGAATACAACAGGTGTAGACTTTACAGTGAAATACTTACTGTAAGGTATACTACAGCTGTTGTATTCGGGCGCATGTTACATCTATGGTTCCCATGCATCATTACGTGTTTCCTGTGTAACGCTATTTGAGGTCACGGCCATTAACCACCAAGAGGAAAGGTTCCTAGCCACTATGTTTGAGTTAACATTCCACCATATCTTTCATTAGTGTACTCTCTAGGCCATAGGTCTTTGCCCTGCGCTGGAAACACTTCACCAAATTCTAGCAGATGGTAAGCACATGCCTGCCTCGTTCCAATCAATAACAAACTAAAAACGCAGGGAAACATTGGGATGTGTAAGCACTTCACTTTTCCCAAATGTAAACCGATGTTTTGCCAGAAAGTAAAATTGTTTGGGATCCAAACAATAAATAATAATAAATAAGAGGCCTGGCCAATTACCTAGACACAAGAGCCAGATGGGAGTGTACACCACAGACCTTAACCAAAAAGGAATGATGTCTATAATTATTATTATTATTTTTTTTTTTTTTAATTTTTATTTATTTATTTTTTATTTTTTTGAATTTTACCCCTTTTTCTCCCCAATTTCGTAGTATCCAATTGTTGTAGTAGCTACTATCTTGTCTCATCGCTACAACTCCCGTACGGGCTCGGGAGAGACGAAGGTTGAAAGTCATGCGTCCTCCGATACACAACCAACCAAGCCGCTGCTTTTTTAACACAGCGCACATCCAACCCGGAAGCCAGCCGCACCAATGCGCCTGAGGAAACACTGTGCACCTGGCCACCTTGGCTAGCGTACACTGCGCCCAGCCCGCCACAGGAGTCGCTGGTGCGCGATGAGACAAGGACACCCCTACCGACCAAGCCCTCCCTAACCCGGGCGACGCTAGGCCAATTGTGCGTCGCCCCACGGACCTCCCGGTCGCGGCCGGTTACGACAGAGCCTGGGCGCGAACCCAGGACTCTGATGGCACAGCTGGCGCTGCAGTACAGCGCCCTTAACCACTGCGCCACCCGGGAAGCCCTTCTGTCTATAATTTCTAAGCTGAAGGTCATACTTTGTCATTTCTTTCAGACGCTGAATTTTATAAAGGATAAATAGACCTCTTCCACATTCATGGAAGAGACTCTCTCCATGCAGACACCTTTGTAGATTGCGTTGTGGTTCTTGGTGGCCTTTTGTTTGTTTGCTTTGGCACCTTTCAACACCCTGCATTATCACATTCATGCACGCAAAACTCACTTACACTACTGATTACACACATCATTGTATATTTTCCTTAGTTGCTTTAGTTAATAAATGTATATTTTGTTACTCCTTATCTCCACGTTGTCACCCGTTGTTACGGGCTTTGAGCCGGTTCGTGACAACATAAATAATAAATTAACCTCTGAACAAGTTGCCTCTAATCTTCCTCCTCTTCCCTTCCCCCCCTCTTCCCCACCACCTTTCCCCATCCTCCCCTCTCCCTCATTGCTCTCCTCCTAATTTTGGTCATTCATCCCCTTCCCTACTTCTTTCTCCACACCCTTCCCCATACCATTCCATCTCTCCCCCTCCCTCTCCCCTTCCCATTCCTTACCAGTTCCAGCCCTGCTTGCTAGATGGGGAGTACTTGTCCATGAGAGCAGTGAGTTTAAGCAGGGAGAGTTTCTGCAGAAGGTGAAGCTGAGAAACAGACTGGGCCTCGACTCCTGAGCCGCTGGGGGTAACTGATGGAAGACTCTGCTCGCTGGACCAGTGGTGCTGGCTCTGTCTGCATACATACACAACAGACAACAGAATGGCAGCCATATTAATGTGGGCTCAGAGAGGGGGTGATAGAGTAATAAATACTTTTTAATGAGTACTCAGACCAGCTGACATTGCTCTCACCTGATACTACATGGTGGTGACTGTGCCTCAGGGTCATCTCCATCCGCAGACTCCTTCTCTAGGTTCTCCTCATCCCCTTCACCCTCCCCCTCCATGGCTCCTGGCCCCAAATCCTCTGCCTCCTTGACCTCCAGGTGGATGTGATTGGAGGAGGACGAGGGACAGGGCGAGTGTGTGGAGTGGCGCTTAGTCTCTGATTCACCGTCCTCCAACAGTTTGTCTGTCCAGGTGTTGACGAGCTGCTGCAGGCCGATGATACGCTCCATCACGCTGTCCAGCGCGGAGAAGACATCATCGTTTTCGCTGATCTCCCCCGTCTCCGCCTCCCCATGATGCTCCATCTCCTGGCCAATCACCTGGCCTATCGGAACGTTGTCATAGATACTGACCCGGTGGTCCAATGAGGCTAGGGAGCTGCAGCAGGTGGAATCCTTGTCCTTGGCCACTGCACATCCCCTGCTCCGTCTTCCGCGGTACCCGTGGAAACTCCCAGTCCTCCAGTTGATGGAGGTGTTGTCTATGGGCAACAGGAAGTTGTTGTGAGTGAGGGCTGTGGGGAATGTGCCTGGCTTGTGCCCCTGGGGGATCTGGAAGACCAGGCTCTCGTGGTTATTTCTGTCGTTCTTGTAGTCCTGGTGCTCTCGGGCCAGGTTTCTGTGGAGTCCCCCCTGGTGCTGTTCTCGGACCCGGCAGTTGCTGCGTACTCTGGTGATGGGGCTGGGGGTGCTGACAGTACTGCTGCTCTCTGAAGGGCTGGGGCTGCTGCTGCCCGAGTGGGGGGAGGAAGGTGAGGAGGAGGCCTGGCTGCCTGGACGGTCCCTATCCCTGTGCCGCAGGGTGGAGATATCCAGACACTGAAGCCGTCTCAGCCTGTGCTCGACATCCAGACTATCCTGGAGCACGGGGCCAGAGATGACCAGCCTGGCCCTGCTGAGGCCACTGTGGGTGGGGGAGTGGAGGTTGGACGTGCCCCTCAGACGCAGTTTTTCCATCTTCCTCAGCAGACTGGGGCCCTTCTTCCTGGGGGGCTTGTCAAGGAAGCGCTCCTCAGCGCTGCTAAAACTGGGCGTCTCACCCCCTGGGGAGGGGGGCCCGCTAAATGAAGTGTCTAGGGATGGGATCTTGTTGATGGAGGAGCAGCGAGAAGAGCTCCCGCTGGTCTCCTGGTCATCAATGGCGGTCTTGGGGCTCTCACAGCCCTCGCTCTCTGTGCTGCTGGTGCTATGGAGGGAGTAGACCTCGTGGTGGTCGTTCGCGTCACACAGGGACATGCCCTGGCTGTCCGGTGAATGTAGAAAGCCCATTCCCTCCAGGCGACGCCAGCGCCTTGTTTGCCTCTCATAGGCCCATTTTGTGCTGATGGCACAGGGCTCCTCGTCCTCTGACCCCTCCCCCTGAGAATCACAAGCAGACAATCAAGATGCTGTATAAGAAGCCATGTAGCAACAAAAAAACAAGGCCATCTATTTCTGGACATCGTGTAACTCTTCAGAGATATCTTTCACAAAGACTACTACATTCTGAGATAACTAGACTGAGAAAATTATTATGCAACATTATTAATTCTAGATGAGTTTCTGCCCTAATTCTTTTCGCTTTCGCCTCACTTTCTCAAACAGAGACTAATGAAGTTAGCTCCACCAACCCTCAAAACTGTTTCTATCCAGCCATCAATATCAGTGGAAATGAAAGCGATAAATTCTAACGAGGAGCTTTTCCTCTGGTTCCTCCGGTGGCTCTGACAGAGTTGCCATGTTGGTGTTCCATGGTGTTCACTCTCACTCACCCGTCTTTTTGATCTGCCCAGCTCCAACCTCAGCTCCACACATTTGTTTAAAGTGCTTAATCTCCTGGAAGCAGAGAGGCATGGCGGTTAAACAAACACAGCAGCATGAGACCCACTCCCAACACAGACTCTCTCTCTCTCTCTCTTTCTATTTTTCTCTCTCACACACTCTCTATGAGGAGGTGCAGGTGAGGAGAGAGTGGATGGAAAGTCTTGCTTCTCACCTGCAGAGGGAATCTAGCGCGTCCTTATCCAGGAAACCATGATCGCTCTTTACCCAGTCTATAGCAATGGGGAACCTGCAATCTGAAAGGCAAACAAGGCAAATGAAAGTGTGATATGACACTGTTTGCTATGGATCAGCAAACATGTGGATGTGGTTTGTACTGTAATAGATTGTGCTTGATGGCTTGAGAGAATTCATATTTAGTATTTACCTTTGTATAATTGCACGTACTGGGGGAAGCCGGCCGCTCTCAGCCAATCGCAAGCCTCCTTTGCTTCGATCTCTGCAAACAAAAACAATATTCAAATTCAATTAAGGTCATTAGTCTCCCAAGTGGCACAGCGGTCTAAGGCACTGATCAGTGCTAGAGGCGTCACTACAGATCCAGGTTCGATCCCGGGCTGTGTTGCAGTGTCGCAGCGGCCACGATGGCGAACAATTGGCCCAGCGTCGTCAGGGTTAGGGGAGGGTTTGGCCAGCTAGGATGTCCTTGTCCCATCGCGTTCTAGCGACTCCTTATGGCGGCTGGGTGCATGCACGCTGGCTTCGGTCGCCAGCTGTACACTGCTTCCTCCGACAGATTGGTGCGGCTGGCTTCCGGGTTAAGCGAGCAGTGTGTCAAGAAGCAGTGCTGCTTGGCACAGTCGTGTTTCGGAAGACGCATGGCTCTCGAGTTGCAGCGATCGGACCAGACTGTAACTACCAATTGGATATCACGAAAATTTGGAAGAAAAAGGGGCAAATATATATATATATATATTGATATATATATATATAATCATTTCTGGTCGGTCCATTTTAATAAGAGGGCAAATATATTAAGCAGGCTATTTTGCACTTTAGTTACATTCGCAAAAATATTGCGGACAAAAATTAAAGCAACACTCATGTTGCTCTCATCTCTGAGAGGGTATTCGTTAAAGCTGGAATCCTTAATAGTGAATCTGCCATATCCGTTTGAGATATTACAACAACAAAGAAGTTGCTGCAAGCAACAAATACTGTTTTCCTTCTGACATAATTGCACGCACAATTTTTTCCCTTGATGCAGGGAGCTTCCCCAAAGCTCCCCACCTCTGTTTGTCAACGAAAAAACACCAATAACAACGGCCGTAGAGCGGACAGTGGTGCAGTTTTGCCCTACTGTGGATTCCATATTTAAGTGGCTTTTTGGGAGAGGCCAGCCTAATTGCTCCTAATTGGCTAACGGTGGTGTATGCGTGTCAGACACAGAAAAGGCAGGTAAGCATTCGTCAGAAGTCCCTTCTGCCCCACACAGCCTTTCATGTCCCCTCTGTTCAGGTTCCACCCATCTGCTAACTCCCACCATTAACACAGCATCTGCTAACTCCCACCATTAACACAGCATCTGCTAACTCCCACCATTAACACAGCATCTGCTAACTCCCACCATTAACACAGCATCTGCTAACTCCCACCATTAACACAGCATCTGCTAACTCCCACCATTAACACAGCATCTGCTAACTCCCACCATTAACACAGCATCTGCTTACTCCCACCATTAACACAGCATCTGCTAACACATTATCAGCTAACTCCCACCATTAACACAGCATTGTCAGCGACAGATGAAGGAAAGAAGCACACTCTTTCTTTGAACTCGCTGGTATTCCATGAAACCCAGAGAGTGAATGAGAAAATTAAAGGGAACAAGAGAGAACAATAAAGAGAGTGATAAAACGAAAAGAAAGAACAAGAGAGTTCTTGGAATAAGGTGTCTTTTTCCCAGGCCGTGGGGGTCAGGCGAAGACAGCTGGAGGTTGAGCTACACAGAGCAGATGGCTGAGATATGTAAACAGGGGGAAAATTAACTGCGAACATCAGTCATCACAAGACCCCTCTGACGCAGGGAATAAGAACTCTACTGGTCGGACCAGGGTTCATCATATCAACAGCTAGGACAGATCACTAACTGTTAGTGTTAGAGGATGATGACTTCTGTTCCTGTCTCAGTGTGGGGTTGGATGGGGACGAGGTGGGGTGGGGTGACTTTTGCGAGAGGATCAGCTGTACCTGCTGAAGTATCACATAGTTTCAAATAACTGCTCTAAATCCAGGGGTGTCTGAATGTGCCTGTCAGGCAGGTCAAATTAAGCCTGTGGTGCCAGACACAGAAAAGGCAGGTAAGCATATGTTGTTACCTCCCTATTCATAACATCCTGCACTGAAATGTAACTACACTGTTAGCTACCCAAACAAGCGGTCAGAATGACATCACAGGGCTGAAAAAGGCCTAAGACAGTTGGCCAAAAAGTTAAATTATGGCCAGAAATAGTGTTTTTGGCGTACGGGATTTTACCAATGAACTTCACAGCGCCTACTGCAATTCATGCACTCATCACTGTTCCACCACTGTATGCACTGTGTATGACTGTTATATAATCATGGTTATACAGTGCCTTGCGAAAGTATTCGGCTCCCTTGAACTTTGCGACCTTTTGCCACATTTCAGGCTTCAAACATAAAGATATAAAACTGTATTTTTTTGTGAAGAATCAACAACAAGTGGGACACAATCATGAAGTGGAACGACATTTATTGGATATTTCAAACCTTTTTAACAAATTAAAAACTGAAAAATTGGGCGTGCAAAATTATTCAGCCCCTTTACTTTCAGTGCAGCAAACTCTCTCCAGAAGTTCAGTGAGGATCTCTGAATGATCCAATGTTGACCTAAATGACTAATGATGATAAATACAATCCACCTGTGTGTAATCAAGTCTCCGTATAAATGCACCTGCACTGTGATAGTCTCAGAGGTCCGTTAAAAGCGCAGAGAGCATCATGAAGAACAAGGAACACACCAGGCAGGTCCGAGATACTGCCGGATTTGGATACAAAAAGATTTCCCAAGCTTTAAACATCCCAAGGAGCACTGTGCAAGCGATAATATTGAAATGGAAGGAGTGTCAGACCACTGCAAATCTACCAAGACCTGGCCGTCCCTCTAAACTTTCAGCTCATACAAGGAGAAGACTGATCAGAGATGCAGCCAAGAGGCCCATGATCACTCTGGATGAACTGCAGAGATCTACAGCTGAGGTGGGAGACTCTGTCCATAGGACAACAATCAGTCGTATATTGCACAAATCTGGCCTTTATGGAAGAGTGGCAAGAAGAAAGCCATTTCTTAAAGATATCCATAAAAAGTGTTGTTTAAAGTTTGCCACAAGCCACCTGGGAGACACACCAAACATGTGGAAGAAGGTGCTCTGGTCAGATGAAACCAAAATTGAACTTTTTGGCAACAATGCAAGACGTTATGTTTGGCGTAAAAGAAACACACCATCCCCACTGTCAAACATGGTGGTGGCAGCATCATGGTTTGGGCCTGCTTTTCTTCAGCAGGGACAGGGAAGATGGTTAAAATTGATGGGAAGATGGATGGAGCCAAATACAGGACCATTCTGGAAGAAAACCTGATGGAGTCTGCAAAAGACCTGAGACTGGGACGGAGATTTGTCTTCCAACAAGACAATGATCCAAAACATAAAGCAAAATCTACAATGGAATGGTTCAAATAAACATATCCAGGTGTTAGAATGGCCAAGTCAAAGTCCAAACCTGATTCCAATCAAGAATCTGTGGAAAGAACTGAAAACTGCTGTTCACAAATGCTCTCCATCCAACCTCACTGAGCTCGAGCTGTTTTGCAAGGAGGAATGGGAAAAAATGTCAGTCTCTCGATGTGCAAAATTGATAGAGACATACCCCAAGCGACTTACAGCTGTAATCGCAGCAAAAGGTGGCGCTACAAAGTATTAACTTAAGGGGGCTGAATAATTTTGCACGCCCAATTTTTCAGTTTTTGATTTGTTAAAAAAGTTTGAAATATCCAATAAATGTCGTTCCACTTCATGATTGTGTCCCACTTGTTGTTGATTCTTCACAAAAAAATACAGTTTTATATCTTTATGTTTGAAGCCTGAAATGTGGCAAACGGTCGCAAAGTTCAAGGGGGCCGAATACTTTCGCAAGGCACTGTATCAGACTTCCAATTTTAATAAGGGCAAGCAGAGAAAGGCTCTTCCTTTTCCAAATACCTCAGGCCGCGTTGGAGGAAGTTGTGCTTTTGGGCTCTGGGTTCTGATAAGAGATGTATGCCCTCGATTAGACCGCTCCCTCCCTCGCAGTGCCAGTAAGTCGGAGGAGCATGTTTCAGCGGTCTGAGAGGACCGGGATAATGATGCTACTGTGTGTGTGTGTGTGTGTGTGTGTGTGTGTGTTTGTGTGTGACGTGTGCAGGTAGCAACGACAGCAGTATAGTGATTAAGGGGTCTTCACCTCAGGCCAGCCTTGACTCAGCCTTCAAGCTGCCTCCCAGAGTGGCATCCCAGCACACACTCAACACACACTACACACAGTCACTCAATGCCTGGAGTCACCTTATAAAGTGCTACTACTGTGTGGTCCTCCAGGCCTAGAGGCCTAGCTGTACTTCTCCAGAATCCCAACGCCTCTATGAATTGATAGACACAAGAAAAGCATCTCGAAGCCATTGTGTGATATGAGAACATCTCTCTGCTCTGACAGCTTACATGGTTCTGATCTTCAATGTCCCTCCAGAGATCTTAGACTTAGATTTGACAGTCTCAGTGGAATGCAAATACAGCAGTCCTCTGCTTTTAACTGGGATGGCAAGTGTCAAGTGAGGTGTAGAAGCGATTTGAAAACCTCAAATGTCTCTGAACTTGAGTTGAGAACTGTAACTTTGAGTGCTAGCGATGTGGCCTGGTTAGATGTTTAACCATGTCAGAGATGAATGTACAGTATGTATATGTTCTGACATATGACCAACCTTTGACCTTTGAATGTAAACCGGAAGCTTGTTTGCTGAAGACCCCATAAGTCATGGAACAGATAGAAAAGAACAAAACAAAACAGAATGGACAGAACGCTGGCTGTTTTACGTAAATTCTCAGAACCTTTGTTGACAGTTCTAACCAGCAACGTAAATTCTCCTTTTAATTCTCTATTGTTGTTATGACACAACCAGCAGTCTGGTCTCAGAGAAAGTAGTTTAATAATGTAAGCCCTCCAGGATGTTTGATAGGTTACGTCATCCAAATCGTATGATATTGTACAACTGGGTAAGATGTATGATACTATACGTCCTCTAATTCGTGTGATATTGTACAACCCACTCTGTAAATTCGATGCACTTTTAGAGTATATTATTCCAAACAATGTCTTAAAATGAACTAAATCAAAAAGGGTATTCATATAAATATTTTTAGGGTTTCATAAATGAATATAAAAATGTGTATTTCAGAATCCAGACATACTCCATATTTTAGAGCACACTATAAGGAGTATAATGACATCAATATGTCGTGTGTATTATGTATGGTTCACTGATCATGGTCTTACAGGAGACATGTATAAGTCTAAAAAGGGCCTACAATTGGCCACGTTCATTATGATTTTCTCCAAAATGGTTTGTGATACTAATGTAAAAAGCATGTCAAACACCCTTCCTCCCAATGAAGTTTCTGTGTGAGAATTGTAGGAACAATCTGAGATACCAAAAATAATTTCCGCTTTTGCTGATGTGGAATCGCCCATAGATGCTCGATGGATCACAAATTCACTTAGCAGTTATATCCACCCGTTGGTCATTCCCATCATGTTTGGGTCCAGTTAGCTCTCCCATGTACTGTATGACACAAACTGACACTCAGTCAGAAAATCAGAGTTCATATGGAAAAAGTAACAATGACTTTAATATAAAAAATGGCTAGTGATTGTCACACAATAACTAATCCCACATAACATTTTGAGTGAGCAAAACATCTAGAGGGTCAAGTTAGTCACAAAGCTCCACAGTGCTGCCTAATCATTCCATCCACACCAGCCCTTGCTAGGCATAGCTCGTTGCATTACTCCCCTGCCAAAGTTGGTATAATTGTTCCTGCGCTCGCCTGTGCTATGTTGCTTCTGGTTGCTAACAACAGTCCGTGTGATCCACTCATACCAATAGAAAGAGAGTCAGAGGGATTTTCACTGCTAAAGTTAGAGAACTGTAACTACTCAGAATACAGAAAATATAATTAGTGGAAAAAAGTATTCTAAGAAATACTAGACACAAATGAACAGGTAAATATCAACTGAACCTTTCCAGAGGACCATCTGCAAATGAGCCAAACTTATGTCTGAGTCTGCCTTCCATCACTATGAATCATGTTGACTGGGTGGAAATACTTGGCATCTAATTGTCAAGTAGAACTATGCAAATGACAAGAAGCCAAATCTTAAATGGTGAAATACAACAGTTAGTTGATTTAGAGACCAAATACTCTAATCCATTGTAATGACTGAATGTCTGGTTCCTGTGAAAAGCTAACACCATGGGGAAAAACAGAGGCGCTAAGCCTTTTATCTCTGATTTCAAAGTAGCTGGTTTTCTATCATATCTCCTAGTTCATCAAATGTATTAACTACAAATTGTACGCTAGATAATGTGATACAACCAAAGATTTGTTGGTGTCCATTACTGGGCGTTACAGGGAAGTCACATACAAACCACCGCTGTAGATTTTTTTATTTAACCTGTTCTTGGTAATACTTACTTTTTCACTGAATCGAGAATGAAGAATCTTAGAAATGTCATTTTTCAGTTGCAGGTGGGTCTATAATAACCATTGAAAATTCAGGAAGATATTAAATCCATGTTTTGGTAACACTGTGTGATGCTCTGTCATCTACTTCTACACATGGCCATGGCCGCGTCGCATAGAAACGACTAGTTCCTGCTAAAATGCTGGGAAATGCTAGATGTGCGGCAGCTAAGAGGGCGAGGATCCTCCTGGGGCGGTACAAAACATGGATTTAATATCTTTCTGAATTTTTGCTGGTGTTTGTAGAACTACCTGCAACTGACATTTCTATAATACGAAGAAAGTATTGCCAAGAACAGGTTAGTTGAATAATCTATGGCGGCGGTGTGTGTGGTGCTTTCCTGTAACGCTCAGTAACGGACACCAATAAATCTTTGGTTGTATCACATTATCTAGTGTACAATTTGTATCTACTAATTTTGAAGCCTGAACCCATTTAGACCTTAGTGCTAGGAATATGTTTGCAGCAAGCAACAAATCCATTATATTTCATACTCTAACATTATAACTGACATTAATTTCAACAATTTATAGGCACCTGCATGAAGAATACAATAAAACACTCTCCCACGTAACATTCAAACCTTCAGGCCAGAAATAAAATATTACATTTGTACTCTGTAGGTCTACATTCTTAAGATGATATTTGAATATTTTATGTTGACCTTCTTTATAGTGCACATTTTCTCAATTTTATAGTAAACAGAAACATAAGTTTTGAATCTATGCCAAAACAGTCAACATTGTTCATTTAAATAAGTATATTTTAAAAGCCTGTTGCAAAATTATATAGGCTTCCATATGTATTAGACAAGAGACGGATGCTCATGTGGTGGTACCTAACGCCTCATATCATCTGAACTCCTCACCTCATCTTGAGCATCAGCCTCAATCACAGCTGACATCCTATCAGGCTAGTGCCTCTCTGAATATGTTAATACATCTACATTGGTATTTGTCACTGTCCTAGAATTTGTTATACTATTACTGAAGTAAACACAATAAAAGTTGTTACTTACTTGTAATCAACATGGTGCTGTAATGTTGTCATATATTTAACTATTTTAAAGAATGAGGAAACTACTCACTCAAAAAATAAATACAAATTATACAAATTAAATCTTAAACCAATATTGAAGACAAGTCCAGTTCTCTTGGTCATTTAGGGCATCATAGTGAAATCAGTAAAGCGTTTCCACTTTCCAGCCGCCTTTCCCTCCCCTGCCTGGACCATACCAACTGCACTTAACGCTCACCCGAGGGGGAAGGTTTCAAAATTATATCATGGATGACCAAGGCTGTTGACTTTGAAAGCATGCCATGGTATTCATAATTTATTTAACACACTGTGACAACTAGTAGAAATGTAACATCTGATATAAAACACTCATTTTAAATAAGCTAAAGTATCCCCTCCCCCCTTAAGAGAGTGTGGTTGATCCCATGATGTTGCCTTGTGACCCTGGTTTTAATCTCTATAGAGTGACCAGACAGAAATTTCCAAACCTCAGACTCTGGTCATGCGGGGATATTTTCCCTATATAGTCAGACTTGATAGTTAAAATTAGATGTAACAGACATTAATCAGCCCATCAAGGTAAACAATGAAAAACTCTAAGACAGGAACAGGGTGAATTTCCCTCCCCACAGGCTACATATGAGCATGTATTTGTATGTAATACTGAACAATGTGTGCTTTATGCTATTCCCTCCAATATCCAGATGCCACATTTCCTACACATTAATGTCCTCACTTTCCTTGACAAAATTATTAATATTGACACTATCTTGTCTGATCCTACTACAAAAACAATCAACCCATTTTTGTCATTAGAGCTCACTCAGGCACACATTCAGACATTTTACAATAAATGTACCTTGAAAGTCAAATGATTCCCTCTAAAACACCAACAAACACCATGTGGTCCGACCCTCTCCTGAAGCCCCTATCACATCATCTTGTAAAAGGCGGCCATTGTTTCAAAGCAGCAATGGACAATGAAAACTCTAATGATGACCCTTAAAGCACCATGAATGATGACAGAAACCTGCGGTGCTAATAGTTCTCCACTCCAAGGCTTCATCAGGATTCATTCCTAGGTAAGTCATTAGTGGTAATAGGTTCCATTTACAGTGTAGGTGTTTGATTAGGATCTTTTCAATGTGAAAACCCTTGGAGAGGTCCACCGCTTCGCTGCATTAATTCACAGTTGAACGAAAGATGGAAAGAAATGTAAACAGCTATTGACGTTCACACGAGCGAAGATACAGGACTCGTGGTCCCTTTAGCAACCTTCCTGGAGCGCTTAGCTTTCTAATAAAACCTGGGTCCTGAGGCTGCTGCAGCACCCCCTGAACAATCGGAATGAATAAAAAATGATTCACAAAGGTAGTGCACTGGGCCTTTACTAGTCCTGTATTAGTGGACCGATATAGCCTTCGGAAAAACCCCCACCCCCAACTATCTTAAAGCAGCTATGTGTCATAGTCTATCACAATGCAGACTTAAGTTTAGTTTTTTTCCCTCCAGAATTTGAAAATGCTTCTGATTCGTGTCTATGTAATAAAGGGTAACACTTTACTTGACACCCAGCGTCCTAAGACGTTGTGACACGGTCATAACCATGTCATATGTCATAACAGCTGACATAACATGTCAATCTGTTATAAAATGGTCATAACACTGTCATGACACTTATTTACACCTGTTGCGACATACATTGTGTTATTTTAGGGTTGTTATGATGCCTACATAAACCCACCACACAAGGCAGAACATTCCATTACACCATAGCCTACATGTCAACAGTATGTTTACGTTATGTAAAATGTTTATATAACATTGACCATATTAAATTATCATTGTAATTGTACACACATTGATGGCAGACATGCATCTACCCCAGTGATCTGTTGCTGATGACTGGGATGAATGCAAGAGCAGATTTCAGGAGCAGGACAAGAACACTTTTGACTGATGACTGACATAAGGCCATGTACGTGATAGGTCTATCTGGCTTATATGATTATGAGGGTCATAATGCTTCTTGACAATGTCATTAAGTATATTATTTTTAGCCCAAGTAAAGTGACACAGGATGGTCATAATGACAATGTCATAAAGTATATGTTAAATATGTTATTTAAAATATGATGAAAAATGACATTAAAAAACAAAGGATTTAAGAGACAAACTTTCAAATGAAACTAAACTTCTCGGCAGGGAAAAAAAAATATTTGAATAGATGTGGGTTTTGACACGCTTATGTAGTTGTCATAACCAGCCATAAAATAGCACAATATATGGCACACTAGGTGTAAATATGTGTCGTGACAGTGTTATGATCATATTATGACCAGGTTATGACAAGTTACATCAGCTGTTATGACCTATGACATGATTATGACAGTGTCATGAAGTGTTATGACACTGGGTGTCAAGTGAAGTGTTACCTAATCAAGTAATTGCATGGAAGTACCATTCATAATACATGATTAGGGTGTGCACTGCAGCCCTTCTCCCATCACATAGTCTGCTTCAATTCTATACCTAATACACTATATTAAACATATTTGCTACTCTTGAATAGTTTGAGTTCTGTAGATGTTTTGAAGCTTGCTGTTATGTAAAATATATTATGACATCTGGGCTTTCTTCCTGAGGACCACAACTCCTACATACTGAAGTGATAGGGATTAACAAGGATGAAAGGATTGCTGCTGCTGATATTAAAGTCTCTCTCTCTCCCATCAAATCAAACATAACCATGACGACAGTCTGATCTTACTGAAGTCAAGTAGCACCTTGACAACGCAGATCTTTTTCTAAATGCACTATGTACAGTCAGCTTGCCTTACAATAAATGCACATCACAGAGAAATTGGCATATTGAGACATGGAACCAGTCTGGAACTAAAGAAACCACACTGAATACAACTACAAAGAAGATCATTCCACATCTTCTCACTTTACAATATGAGCTTGGACAATAGCATCTTTCTCCAAGCCATCATTCCTAGAAATGACGTAATCAGCATTAGAATCCCAAAGTTGAGGAAATTATGTTACTCCAACAGCTGTGGCAGACCGGCCAGCAGTCATCCGCTCTGTTCTATTGTCTGGTTTTTATTACAGCTCTGAAGTATTTACAATGACTGTGATTATGGTTAATAGCCCAGCCTCTGTATTGGAAACTTAGATCCATCCATGAGACTGCTCTAAAGCAACACTAGTGACATGTAGATAGGTTTAATACAAAGCGACATACCGTATGTCCTAGTGTCGTCTGTGAGAAGGACAAAAGGACGTGCGTGTGTGTGGTTACTGCATGTGAAAGTTAAAGGACAAGTTACCCTGTCCTCTTTTGTGTGCTTGGCCATAAAACTGAGAGGCTCACTTAGGCCTGACCTCTGCGCTTGGCAGCTGCTGAACTGTTTTCCCCTGGTCACTGTTTTCTAAGATTACACAAGAACACACTTCCTTTTCCCAAGCAAGTTGAGGAGGGCGTCAGAATAGGAAGAATTCAGCCCCGCTCCCAGGGGAGTGTGTGTATGTGTGTATATGTGTGTGGTTATGAGAGTGTTTACTCTCATGAGCTTTGTTTTTTTATTTGTGTTTACTGTGTGCACTTTTGATGGATGTGTGTTGATTTGTGTGTGTGTGTGTGTGAGTCTGCGTGTGTGTATTTCTGTCTGTAATCTGAGTTGAGCCTCTGATCTTAAGGCTGGTATTTCCGATGCTGCAGGAAGCGCTCTCTCTGTCTGTAGAACTGTGTCCCCTTCCACTCACCACCATCTCCACTGACTGTACTGCAGCTCCGGTGGTGGCCAGGTCCCTATTTCTCCATCTAGCCTCTGTGAACAAATCAACCTGTCCTGAACACACTGGGAGCCTCTGTACTGGAACCAGCAAGCACGGAGCACACTCACTGACACACTCACTGACACACTCACTGACACATTCACTGACACACTCACTGACAACCCCCTCCTTGCTAAAAATAAATTCTGACTTTAGCAGAAATATTTTATCAAAAGCTTTGAAAATAATAATACAATATTTTTGCCTCTTTGTATACCCTTTAGGGACAGGGTTGTGGAATGAAGCCTGTGAAAATAATTAATGCATTTGACATGGAAACTGGAAATTGCATAGATGACCTCCATAAACTCAGGAAAGGCCCTGGTCTACCCTGCATTGCCCTGCCAGTGTCTGAATGTTATTGTATAATAGTGGTGAGTTTTCAGGGCCTGTTTGTCTCTGGCTGTACTAAATATAATTGGCATAGAGCTCAGAGCTTTGGCTACAGTAGGCCAGACTCTGTCACAGGCTAAGCAACAGGGCCAGCCCCCGAAATGAGCCTCTGACGAGCTACAGAATCAATTAAGTGGGGACATAATTAGAGCTGTGCTTTATTAGTACTTAGGGATGATCTGCGGTGCAGAGTAATGGAGCATCCATGTACAGTTCATTTGGAAGGAATCTTTATCAGGACACTGTAGAGCCTATGGCTGCTATGTTGTCTGACTACAGATCTGTGTTTAGTCGTCTTTGCATAACTCGCCCATTGAACATAATTAAATGGAACAGTTCAGCGAACACGGTTGAGTTGGTCTATGTCTATCTATTTCATATTTTTAGATCTGTCAAATGTTTATATTGCATGATGTTGATATTGACTATTGGATTTGGTGGTGTCTTATGCAATTATGTTCAAATGTTATTGCTTTATTTAGAGTTCTGTTCTGGTCCTGTTCTGAGGAGATCTGTACAGTAATATTTAAAACAGAGGACATGTCAGAAAGATTTTCCTGTAATAGAAAACCCAACATTGATTATTTAAGTTGATTGCCCTGAGGCCCAGGACCCCCCCCCTCCCCCCAATCTCCTCCATCTTAAACACAGGCTGAGGGGGGGGGGGGGGGGGGGATGTACATTCCATGGTTGGGTAAAAAATGATCAACAGACTAGCAATGTAACCCACTTCACTTTGATGTTAAGGTATTCACACGTGTGTGTGTGTGTGTGTGTGTGTGTTTAGCATGTGTACTTGTTTAGGTAACCTATATGAAGTGTGCACTTCTTACATGACGTGTGTATATGTTGACATACATTAGGAAGTGTGTACAGCACTTGTTGATGTAGTGGAAAGCCAGGGCGTCATGCAGGCTAAAGGTCACAACAGTCCCTAGTGGGGTTCCGGAGCCTTCCCATCAGAATATCCCAGTCCCACGCCATCCCACATTCTGTCTCCAAGCCACCGACCTAAAATAGAATCTCTGATCCGTCCAACTTGTTGTCCATCCATCCAGGAAATGTTCAAGCTGAGATGTACATTGGCCAGTTCTCTCTGATATTGGCCTGTTTTCTCTGATCCCCTTGCCTTCCTCTGTGTTTCACATGGGTTTAGCTAAAGCCATCACATGGAATTACGCTCTATTGACATGGTCTTTAGTGTCTAAATCCAGAGCTCTGACATTTATTCAAATGGAGTTTGTCTATATCCACTGACTGTACCACGAAACTAGATATTCAAGCAGCTGCTTGTTGTCACTGATGACTCCAATTTGAACCCTAACTTCGTTTTGAACCCTAAAACAGTCAAGCAGGCTATACACAGTAAAGCATGTGCTAAAGTATGTCAGCAAATAAAAATGTAGTATTGCTTTACCTAGGTAAAGGAGTGAAGGAATGCTGGATCATAATTTCATTTTGACACAATTTTTTGAGTCTATGACGTTGAATGTCCAATAGAAGATCAGTCTCAAAGTGCTTTCTTAATTACAGCTGGAGAAGCCCATTCAATCATGCAGGTGTGGAGATTGTTGTGCCTGCCAAGGTCAGTGTTCATCTGCTTTGCTTGGGTAAAGAAAGACGTCTCCAAGATGTCTGGCAGAGGCCCAGAGATTACCCATTCAACTCAGAGACAGGAGGGAGCCTGTCCGATTTAGGCAATGCCTGGATTGAATACGTGTGTGTGGCTGTGGGAATGTGTGTGTGTGTGTATGTGTGTGTTTGACTGTACACAATAAAAATAAAGGAGTGTTTGCCTCTCCTCTTCCCCATACAATGTCAGCTGTTCTGCACACACAGCTATGAGCCAGAGCATATTGTTTAATTATCCCCCTAGCCCACTACATAAGGGATAGATGGGTCTACACATCTGCAACCACATGTGTACACCTGCAGAAGAAATAGGACACACACACACACACACACACACACACACACAGACACACAGACACACAGACAGATACAGCAATGCTTAACATACTCAAACGCACATAAGCGTGTGTGTGCGTGCGTGAGCGCGCTCACTGTGCCTCTAGTCACTGTCCCTGTCCCTCTGCCTTCATTTGCTTTTCAATGACAATTACAGAAGCGGTGCTCCTCTCTGATTGAGAACACCGCGCTGCAGTCTGGCCAGCCAGCGGCTGGTGACAGGGAGAGAGAGACACACACACACAATCTGGTCATCAGGTCATTATGATCAGTTGATGACTTGCGCCAGACACTGATACTTCCAGTATGAGATGAGTGAAATAATGCTTGTAATAGGGGGAGTGAAATAACAATAATGACATAAGAGGGAGAGTAAATGTTATGTCTGGAAGTCCCACAGTGAGTTGCTCCACAGGAATGCAGGGAAACAGACCAGTCTTCAAAGTCCTGCTATCAGCCACAACAGCACCCAAAACACCCGAAGACACATAAGAAATGGTTAGATGAGCGCATTGCACTGTCTCACCTCGGGGGCTTTCCTGTGTATAAACAACATGGGCTCTTAAACTATCCGGTACCAGTTACAGGCACTCTGCTCTAATGGTAACAGTCATTGGCTCATAGTCTTAGAGTCAGGTCACTGGATAGGCCAGTAAATGACATGTCCTGCCAGAGGAAGTGGAGAGAGAGAGAGAAGGAAAAAAGGAAAAGAGAGAAAGATGGAGAGAGGGAAGTGAAAGAGCGAGAGAGTGTGAACGAGAGCAAGGGAGAGACTTAGTGAGAGAGCTACAGAGCAAGGAGAGAGATGGAGGGAGGAAGAGTCAACCCACTAATTGTCCTTATAAGCGACCTTCACCGCGTCTGATCCCTCTCCCCTCAAATGAAGTAGGTCCCATTTTAAGCTAACTCAACACCCTAACACAACGTCCATGACAGGACCCACACTGCTCCCCTCCATCCCCTTATGGGCCTAATAAACCTTTGGTGGCAACGATGACTGATATTCCACACCCAAAATTACAGTGCTGAGTTATTGGTGATTCATAATCCAGTTTTGAAGTGTTAATGGGGAGCCCTATTTAAGATGCCAGCGTTTAATATACACTTCCTCCAGTTACTGTACATTAAATCTTCAACACCTTTTTTCAGAGCTATTACAATTGGCTGGTTTCCCAGGACAGGAGAGGAGCTTTTGGGTCTTAATGCTCTGATATGACCTCTCTCGCTCTCTCTCTCTTGCAGTGCATGCTAGGAGTTTTTTGGAGTTTGAGTGTTTAGTGTGGAGGGCTCTGTCCTAACATTTAAAAAAATATATTTCCTTGGTCTTTTCTTTCATTTTTTATTTCTATGGTGGAGGGTTAATCTTTGTTTTAGCGGTACCCACATTTTTTTTTTTCAAAGTTAGGATGGAAGAGGACAGAGTTTTAGTTTCCTGGGGTTTGAACGGGGTGGTGTATGCGATGGCTTCGCAGCCTAGTGCGGAGGAGACGCTGTCGTTACGGAATGGATTCAGGTGTGTTCCTTCAGGTGTGTTCCTTCAGGTGTGTTCCTGAGAATAGAATTAAGGTGGAGGAGATTCTGCTCATGGTCGGTGAACAGGTAGGAGCTGAATTTATACATTCCACTTCCAGAATTAACAAAGCTGTGGTTGTGTTCATGAAAAGAGCTAAATTGGTGGGTAGGCTCATTACTAGTGGAATATTTGTGTTGGGGCCAATTTCTCCTCTTTCTACCCCTTCAACCAGGGTGGTAGTTGCAAATGTACCTCTCTTTATTACGAATGATCAAATCAGGAAAGAGCTGTCGTTTTGGTAAGTTTGCTAGTGGGTTTCGTGTACTGTTGGCAGGTTTTCAGGCAGATGTCGTCAGGCATGTTGTTTTGTTCTGGATGCAAGTGTTCATGTTTCTGTTTCTGTTCATGTTTCATGATTGTGTCCCACTTGTTGTTGATTCTTCACAAAAAAATACAGTTTTATATCTTTATGTTTGAAGCCTGAAATGTGGCAAAAGGTCGCAAAGTTCAAGGGGGCCGAATACTTTCGCAAGGCACTGTAGTGGGTCTAGTCAGGTTATATGATGCGGAGAGTTTAGTGGGGAAGGGTAAGCGGCTAGCGGGGGTGGAGGGTGTTGTCATGTGGAAGAGGAAAAGGCAGAGAAGAAAGGAGGGGAGAGGCTGGTTTGGTCAAAGGCACTATGGAATCTCTGCCTGGTGCTGGGGGGAGGCCCCGACTAGAAAGAAAGGGCAGGTGGTCAGGATGGGAGATGGAGATGAGGAAGGTGAGTCTGAAGAAGATGAGGATTTATTTTCAGACTCCTCCCCAATGGGTCCAGAGCTGACAGCCAGACAGGCAGAGGGGTCAAAGTATACGGTGAGGGGACTGTCAAGGTTCCTGAATGAGACTAAGGGGAAAAAAGTTAATCTTGAGGCTTTCTTTTGCGATCTGGGAAAGTTTGTAAGAACAGTACAACATGCTATGAAAAAATAGGGTCATGGTGTCATCTCACTCAGGAAACGGTTTAGGTTGAGGAAGTGGGTCACAACAGTGTGTAAAGGTCTACCTTCAGACACTGTTTAGATGAGTAATTTCTTTCTGGCACTGTGGCTTTTTGAGCTTTGCTTTTGGTCTTTTTCTTTGCTGGCTTTTCTCCCACTTTGAGTAGGCTAGCTTAATATAAATGGTGCAGCTTAATATAAATGGTGCCAAAGATGTGGGAAAGCGGAGTGTGTTTGGTGAATATGTAAAACAAAAACAAGTACAGGTGTTGTTTCTGCCGGAGACCCATAGTGATTTGGTGAATGAAGTCGATTGGGGGCTGTTGTGGGAAAGGGGCAAGTGTGCTGAGCCATGGGACAAATGTTAGTGCAGGGGTGACAGTCCTTTTTGTACCTGGTCTGTCTATAAAAATGTGCTCCTCAAAGGAGGTGTGTAGGGGTAGACTGCTTGTAGTAAAAGCGGAAATTAACAACAGTGGTTTTGTCTTTATAAATGTGTATGCGCCCAACACAGGGAGAGAGAGGGGACTTCTATTTGGATGTCTTAGACAGGAACTCTCACAGATGGCGCCTGAGAAGACACTGGTGGTTGGCGGGGACTGGAACTGCACAATGGATTTTACGAAAGGCAGAAATGGGGAGGAGCCTCATTCAGGCTCAGTGGGTGTGTTAAGGGACATTGTTAAGCAGTTTGACCTAGTGGATGTTTGGAGAACAAGACATCCCAACACAAGACAGTATACATGGGTGAGTGCAGTCCGGCTTGATCGATTTTACATGTCCAGGAATCAGAGCAATAGGCTGTTGAGCGCTACCATTCTCCCGGTGGGTTTTTCAGATCATCACATCACCATGGCTCATTTGTCTATTTAACCAGGGCCTTGGCAGGCATCCTATTGGAAGTTTAATGTAAAGCTTTTACAAGATGCCACTTTTTTTGCTCAGGTTTCCAGACTTTCTGGGAAAGGCGGGGGCAGTGAAGGGAGGAGTATGGGTCTCTGAGTCAATGGTGGGATGTGGGAAAAGTCCAAATTCTGCTTTTCTGCCAACAGTATACAGCTCTCTCATCCTCACAGGCTAGGGGAGTTTTGTGGGAATTTGAGCGTAGTATTAGTGAGATGCCGCTAGTTCTGGTGAGGCAAGGCAATGTAGGCCTCCAGGCTAATTTAGCTGAATTATGTAGGGACCTGGGCAGTTTTTTCCAGGTTAAAGCAAAGGGAGAACTTGTAAGAGCTAGGTTCTCCATGCTCAAGAAGATGGATGCTCCCAGCTCCTTCTTTGGTTTGGAAAGACAGAGTGGTGAGGCCAAGGGTATGCATTGTCTACGGCTTTCGGCTTTCGGATGTGCGGGTGACCTATTTGGTGGGGGAGATGCGGGAGCAGACTGTGGAGTTTTCTACTGAGTTATATAGGGCAGAACTGTTTGATCCTATGTGTGCTCAGGTTTTGTTTGCTGAACTCCCTTGGCTCTCTCTAGCACAGAGGGATGAAATGGACATTCCATGAACTGGCAGAGGCCGAAACCCAGATGTCACCCGGCTCTGCACCGATAGACTCCCAGTGGAGTTTCTAAAAAATTATGGGGAACAATTGGACTGGATTTCTTTTGCGTGTTGCGTGAGTGCGTCGGGGTAGGAGAGTTGCCGATGAACTGCCATCTGGCAGCTCTGACTCTCCTGCCCTTGTGTAAACTTAAGAACTGGAGGCCTGTGGCATTGCTCTGTGCGGAGTACAAGATATAGACTGAAGTCCCATCTAATCTCTATAGTACACAAGGACCAGACATATTGCGTACCTGGACGCACAGTCACAGACAACTTGATCTTAGTCAGGGACATGTTGTTTGGCGTCACAACTTGTAGACTTGTTTACGTGCTGCTGTAAGGTTTGTTGCTAACCTTACTTTGCTACCTGTCAACTTTATGTTTTTTCTTTTTAATTACCTTTTTAATTTTTTCCCTCGCTCAATGTTTTTCATTCAACTTTTCAACCCGGACGCTTTATCTGGACGTGGTTCGTCAGGACCTCGAGCAGCCGATGCTAAGTAGTGACATTAACATTATGCCTTCTAATTGCAGTCGCTGTACTCATAATATACAGGAGAACATTCGCCTTATGGCAAGGATAGCTGTGCTGCAAGCCCAGCTTCAGACGCAATCGTTAGACAAGGGTAATTTCAGTGTAGGAAAGGATGAAACAGCGTGTGTACCACCAATTAGTACAGATAGTAACGTCAGTATAAATCCCCTGGCACAGTCGCCACAGCCGGACAATTTTCTCATGGCTTCTGGAAGGAAATGCTGTAGGAATGCTCAACCGATGTCGCTCATTCAGCCGACAAACTTTCAACCGGTTCTCCCCATTAAGCAACTGGTCGGAGTCAGAGGCCGAGCCTTCTCTTGTCTCTCCTCCTCCTGTTACGGGGTCTGACACGCCCACCATTAGCTCTGAAAAATTGAAAACCCTTGTAATTGGCGAGTGTAGAGAGTATATGGATATTGTTATTCACGTCGGCACCAACGATGTTAGGAGGAAACAGTCAGAGGTCACCAAGCGCAACATAGCTTCAGCGTGTAAATCAGCTAGAAAGATATTTGGCACAGAGTAATTGTCTCTGGCCCCCTCCCAGATAGGGGGATTGATGAGCTCTACAGCAGTCTCACAACTCAATCGCTGGTTGAAAACTGTTTCTGCCCCTCCCAAAAGATAGAATTTGTAGATAATTGGCTCTCTTTCTGGGACTCGCCCACAAACAGGACCAAGCCTGGTCTGCTGAGGAGTGACGGATTCCATCCTAGCTGGAGGGGGGCTCTCATTTTATCTACAAACATAGACAGGGCTCTAACTCCCCTAGCTCCACAATGAGATGCAGGCCAGGCAGCAGGCTGTTAGCCAGCTTAGTGGAGTCTGCCACTAGCACAGTCAGTGTAGTCAGCTCAGCCATCCCCATTGAGACCGTGTCTGTGCCTTGATCTAGGTTGGGCAAAACTAAACATGGTGGTGTTTGCCTTAGCAATCTCACTGGAATAAAGACCTCCTCCATTCCTGTCATTATTAAAAGAGATTGTGATATCTCACATCTGAAAATAGGGCCACTTAATGTTAGATCCCTCACTTCCAAGGCAGTTATAGTCAATGAATGAATCACTGATCATAATCTTGATGTGATTGGCCTGACTGAAATAAGCCTGATTAATTTACCGTGTTAAATGGGGCGGCAGGGTAGCCTAGTGGTTAGAGCGTTGGACCGGAAGGTTGCGAGTTCAAACCCCCGAGCTGACAAGGTACAATCTGTCGTTCTGCCCCTGAACAGGCAGTTAACCCACTGTTCACAGGCCGTCATTGAAAATAAGAATTTGTTCTTAACTGACTTGCCTGGTTAAATAAAGGTAAAATAAAATAAAAAAAAATAAAAATAAGGGCTCACCACCTGGTTACACTAGTGACCATATCCCCTGCGCATCCCGCGAAGGCGGAGATGTTGCTAACATTTCCGATAGAAAATGTCAATTTCCCCAAAAATTAAAAATGACTGCGTTTTTGTCTTTTGAACTTCTAGTCATGAAATGTTTGCAGCCTACTCAATCACTTTTTATAGCTACTGTTTCCAGGCCTCCTGGGCCAAATACAGCATTCCTCACTGAGTTCCCTGAATTCCTATCAGACCTTGTAGTCATTGCAGATAATATTCACATTTTGGTGACTTTAATGTTCACATGGAAAAGTCCATCATCGACTCAGTGGGTTTCGTCCAACATGTCTCCGGACCTACTCACTGCCACAGTCATATTGTGGACCTAGTTTTGTCCCGTGGCATAAATGTTGTGATATTAATGTTTTTCCTCATAATCCTGGAATATCGGTCCACCATTTTAGTACGTTTACAATCGCAACAAATAATCTGCTCAGACCCCAACCAAGGATCATCAAAAGTTGTGCTATAAATTCTCAGACAACCCAAAGATTCCTAGATGCCCTTCGAGACTCCACCTACACAAGGAAGTCAGAATACAGAAATTAGTTAACCACCTAACTGAGGGACTCAATTTAACATTGTGTAAAACCCTAGATGCAGTCACACCCCTAAAAACAAAAAACATTTGTCATAAGAAACTAGCTCCCCGGTATACAGAAAATACCCGAGCTCTGAAGCAAGCATCCAGAAAATTGGAACAGAAATGGCACTAAACCAAACTGGAGGTCTTCCGACTAGCTTTGAAATACAGTACCGTGCAATATCGAAGAGCCCTCACTGCTGCTCGTTCATCCTATTTTTCCAACTTAATTGAGGAAAATAAGAACAATCCAAAATGTATTTGATACTGTCGCAAAGCTAACTAAAAGCAGCATTCCCCAATAGATGATGGCTTTCACTTCAGCAGTGATAAATTAATGAACTTCTTTGACGAAAAGATCATGAGGTGGGTCAGGATGAACTGGGAGGGGCTGTCACAAGCAGTGGCTCGACTAAAGGCGGCGCAGAGACTGCTGTACCATACTGATGTCGGCTGGAGGGAACCAGCATGCACTCTGCTGAGGAGAGCTGGCGGATTGGGGTTGGACAGCCAGCTGTTCCTCATGAAGTTGGAAAGTCTGAGTACCTCAGGTCTCTCAGACATTTACTCTGCAGTGCTGAGGGCCTGGCAGCTATTAAGGCCCACACGAGAAGGGGGTGTGGAGCCTGGGTTGTGGGTGTGGGAGGAGTCTATCTTCTATAACCCTGCCTTCCCTTTGAGACCGGTTCAGTTGGCCACCCTGCAGAGGCGACTGATGGCAGCGGGTTTACTAAGGCTGGGTGACATGCGACTGCTGGAAGAGGAGGGGTGGAAAACCCCAGAAGTCCTGGCACAACAAACAGGAATAACGTCTTTTAGGCTGCTGGAGAGATTCCTGGAGGAGGTCCAAGAGGCACTGTCTGAGCCAGTAAGGGTGGTGTTTGAGAGGCCAAAGGGGGAAAGGTGTCTTTTATACTGATAACAAGTTCAAACAGGTGTCATTAATACAGGTAACGAGTGGAGGACAGAGGGGCCTCTTAAAGAAGAAGTTACAGGTCTGTTAGAGCCAGCAATCTTGCTTGTTTGTAGGTGACCAAGTACTTATTTTCCACCATTATTTGCAAATATATTCATTAAAAATCCTACAATGTGATTTTCTCTGTCATAGTTGTCTGTCATAGTTGAAGTATACCTATGATGAAAATTACAGGCCTCTCGCATCTTTTTAAGTGGGAGAACTTGCACAATTGGTGGCTGACTAAATACTTTTTTGCCCCACTGTATACTGCAATGTACTATTATGATTATGACTATTAAGATTTTACTTTAGAGTACTTTAAACTAGTGCCTGCTAAACGTAATGTTCGTTTTAATTAATGTAACTTTTTTAATTGCATTTGTTAAATTTGATTCCAGGACACTAATGTCATAATTATGTCAACAACAACAACAAAAATTGCATCAATGATTGTGAAAGATGTCTTCAATGATCACACATGGGATCGAAATGATGGAGAATTGAGTTTCATGATTTGTATGGGTATTGCAAGTGTATAGCCTAATGTAAAAACAGTGTACTGTTCTGTGATGTACAATACTGTACTACATTCAAAGGGACATTTTGAAACATTGCATTTTGCATTTTTTGTATTGGATTAACTGGTTGTTAAAACAATTCAATTGAGAAGATACGTTTTGTTTCAGTGTTTAAATCAATGTTCTTCACGGTAAACTTATATTTTGGATCAATGGTTGTGTAGTAAAAAAGGTCTCCAAACAAAATGAATGCACAATTAAAGGTTTTGAACATAGGACTTGCTGCGTTAAAAGTGTTGCCAGTTTGGAGTTTTGTAATAAGAGTTTTGAAAATTCACCACATGCTTGTGAAAATAGCACCAAATTGATTGAAAAAAACTGTACAACTGCAAAAAAGTAATCAGTCTCCATCCAGTGTTTGTCTACATAGAGAGTCATCCATCCACCATCTAATCTAATCCTAAACTGTGGGGCGGTTCCCAAACCTGTCACACCCTGATCTGTTTTACCTGTCTTGTGCTTGTCTCCATCCCCACCAGGTGTCTCCCATTTCCCCCATTATCTTCTGTGAATTTATACCTGTGTTTTCTGTTTGTCTGTTGCCAGTTCGTCTTGTATTGTCAGGTCGACCCAGCTGTTTTCCCTGCTCTCTAGTTTTTTGTTTCTAGCTTTTCTGCTTGCCCTGAGCCTGTCTGCCGTCCAGTACCTGTCGGACTTTGACTCTTATCTGGTTACAAACCTCTGCCTGTCCTTGACCTGCCCTTTGCCTGCTCTCCGTGTTATAATAAATTATCTGAGATCTGTACCATCCACCTACTGTGTCTGCATCTGGGTCATATCCTGAGTCGTGATAGTACAAACTGGCCATGACTGACCCAGCAGACTCGGACCGGCTCCGCAACGCTGTCTCCATCCAAGGAGTCGCCATTGGTAGACACGAGGTAGTACTTCAAGACCTGTTGGAAAGACTCCAGACAATTGGCGGAATACCATGACCACACTCTCACTGCGTTGCTGGAGCAATTCTGTGGGTTATATACTAAGCAGCAAGCCACAACAGTAACCTCCCCAGACTGTTAGTTACCCTGCTATCCGCGGCACCTGTCTCCAATCTACCCCGGCTTCTCCCCTGCTTACTTCCTCTGGAGCGCTACGCTGGAGATCCAGAATCTTGCCGGGCGTTTCTCTCCCAGTGTTCTCTCATCTTTGCACTGCAGCCCTGTTCGTTTCCCTCGGATCGCTCGAGGACAGCAAACTTGATAACCCTGATGTCTGGGAGGGCTCTCGCCTTGGCTATGGCGGTGTGGGAGCAACAATCCACCATTTGCCTCAGTCTGGAGGAGTTTGTGGAGGAGGTTAGAAACGTGTTTGATTCTCCGTTGTCCGAGAGAGAGGCTGCTCGTTAGCTACTGCGTCAAGACTTCCGTAGTGTGGCAGACTACGTGGTAGATTTGGCCGCCGAGAGTGCCTGGAACGTGGAAGCTCTGTTCGACATGTTCCTGCAGGGATTATTGGAGGTGGTCAAAGACGAGCTCGCAGCCCGGGAGCTTCCCATGGATCTCGACTCTCTCATAGCCTTGACCATAAGGACAGATAGGCAGCTATGGGAACGTAGGAGGGAGAGGTCGTCTGCTTCCTGTCACACTTGCTCCCCAGGAGGATCCGATGTCACCCAAGTTATCTAGGGAATAACCAAGGGCTGCCGACTCGCTTCCTCCGGTGCCCATGCAACTGGACAGGGCCAGATTGTCTCCTACTGAACTCTTACGCAAACTGAGCACCAAGAGCTGTCTGTATTGTGGAACAACAGGACATTACATATCTACCTGTCCATTAAAAGACCAGGCTCATCAAGTAGGTACAAGTACGCTGGTGGGCCATATGAGGAGTTTCCCATCTTATCTTTCTCGTACCCCTCTTCATGCTATCCTGTTGTGGGGTGACCAGTCTAAATCCCTCCGGGTGCTCATTGACTCCGACGAGAGCTTTATGGACGCTACCCTGGTGTCGGAGCTGGAAATCCCCCTCTCCATTCCTATGGACGTCAGAGTGCTGGATGGGTGCTCTATTGGCTGTCACCCATACTACGTTTCCCATTAACCTGAGAGTATCAGGTAATCACAGTGAGTCTATGCAGTTCCTGCTCATTGAATCACCTCAGACACCCGTGGTTTTCGTGGCTCCAGAGGCACAATCCTTTGCTCGACTGGGCTACCGATTCTATCATGGGTTGGAGCCCTTTCTACCACATGCATTGTCTGAAGTCGGCGCAGCCTTGCCCGGGATGTCTTCTTGCGGGCTTGGGAGAAGCCTCGCATCTCATCGCCATTCCTGTGGAGTACCAGGACTTCCGGGAGGTTTTTAATAAGGCCTGTGCTACATCTCTCCCACTGCATCGACCCTACAACTGTGCTATCGACCTTCTCCCATGAACTACACCGCCTCAGCGGCGGCTTTATTCCCTGTCGAGTCCGGAGACCAAGACCATGGAGATGTACATTGAGGACTCTGCAGGGAGTATTTGTACATCTGCTTCCCTGCGCCTGTGTATTGACTACTGGGACCTTAATGTCATTACAGTTACTCTCTACCACTCATCTCCTCGGCTTTTGAGCCTCTCCAGGGTGCGACAAACTTCTCAAAGTTGGACCTTTGGAACGCCTACCATCTTGTTCGGATACGTGAAGGAAATTATGAGTACCTTGTTATGCCATTTGGACTGACCAATGCTCCCGCAGTGTTCTTGGCCCTGGTCAACGATGTGCTCCATGATATGTTGAACCGGTTCGTGTTTGTCTACCTTGACCACATCCTCGTTTTTCCCCCGGTCATTTCAAGAATACCTCCTCTTTTAGTGTCTCCTGGAGAACTCGTTTTTTGTTAAAGCCGGAAAATGTTAATTCCCTCGCTCTACCATCTCCTTTCTAGGGTACATCATCGCTGCTGTAAATATTCAGATGGACTCTGTCAAGGTGAGAGGGTTGGTGGATTGGCATCAACCCACATCCAGAGTGCAGCTGCAATGTTTTCTGGTGTTTGCTAATTTCTACCACCGCTTCATCTGGGGTCACAGCACCCTGGCTTCCCCCTCTCAGCACTCACCTCTCCCAAGGTTGGGCTCACGTGGTTACCAGCAGCTGACCGGGCATTCTCAAACCTCAAGCATTGGTTCACTACAGTCCCCATCTTAGTCCATCCGGACCCGTCCCGTCCCGTCAGTTCGTGATGGAGGTCGCCGCCTCAGACGTCGGAGTGGGGGCCGTCCTGTCCCAGCGTTCTGCCAAGGACCAAAAGCTGCATCCCTGCACTTTCCTTTCCCATCGTCTTAACCCCATTGAGAGGAACCACAACGTGGGAAATTGAGAACTACCCGCCATCAAAATGACGTTGGAGGCACTAGTTAGAGGGGGCGGAACATCCATTCATAGTGTGGACTGATCACAAGAACCTGGAATATCTCTGCACCGCCAAGTGCCTCAACTCTAGGCAAGTTCGAAGGAGCCTAATTTTCACTCAGTTCAACCACGTTTACCATCTTCTACCACCCGGGGTCCAATAATGTTAAGCCATATGCGCTCTCACGCCTCTCTAGCCCTGCTGCTACACCGTCGGATCCCCGAGACCACCATCCCTACCTATTGTCTAGCGGCTGCACTCATCTGGGGTATAGAGAACCTGGTCCGTGAGGTGGAGCGTTCTCGGATGTGAGGTGGAGCATTCCCTAAACGGATGTTTGTCCCGGACTCTGCTCGTTCCCCGGTCCTTAAATGGGCTCATTCCTCCAGACTTGCCTGCCACCCTGGCTCCCGTCGGACCCTGGCCTTTTCTACGACAATGTTTTTGGTGGCCTTGACAACTCTTCATTCGGCACCGCCTGCACTGTGTGCTCAGAATAAGACTCTGTGGCAACCTCCGTCTGGCTTCCTTCAACCACTCCCTGTTCTTCACCGCCCCTGGTCTCCTATATCCCTGGACTTTGTCACTGGTCTCCTTCCATCAGATGACAACACCACTATCCTTACGATGGTGGATAGGTTTTCCAAAGCTGCCCATTTCATTCCCCTTCCCAAGTTTCCCTCAGCCAAGGAGATGGCCCAGCTCATGCTGCATCACGTCTTCCGGATCCATGGACTTCCGGTGGACATGGTCTCCGTTCACGGTCCTCAGTTCTCGTCCTGGTTCTGGAAGGCGCTCTGCACCCTCATTGGGTCATCGGTCAGCCCGTCCACCGGTTTTCACCCCCAGTCTAACAGCCAGTCGGAGCGAGCCAATCACGACCTGGAGACGGCTATTGTGTGGTTGGAATACGCCTGCAATATCCTTCACTGCTCAGCTACTGGTCTCTTGCTTTTTTTGTTTTCCATGGGACATCAGCCCCCTCTCTTCCCTGAGGAAGAGGTCAACATACTCTATGCCCAGATGTTCGTCTGCTGCCATCGCCATACCTTGATGAGAGCCTAGACCTCTTCTCAAGACCACGTCCAGGTATTGGCGACAAGCGGACCGCCACCGGATCCCTTCTATTGTCACCGGACCCCCGCTATCATCTCGGGGAGAGGGTATGGCTGTCCACTCGGCATTTGACCCTCCGGTTGGAGTCCTGTATCCTTTCCCCCCCGTTTTATCGGACCTTTTCCCATCTCTAAGATTCTTAGCCCCTCTGCTGTTCGTCTTCTGTTGCCCCACACCCTCCATATACATCCCACCTTTCATATGTCTAGGATTAAAACTGTCTCACAGCCCTTTGTCTCTGTTTCCAGGCCCACCCCTCCCCATGTCTCATTGACGGCCATCCAGTGAGGCGGTTCCTGAGTGTTCGACTTCGGGGCAAGGGATTCCAGTACCTGGTTGACTAGGAGGGTTATGGCCAAGAGGAGAGGTACTGGGTCCCCACTAGGAACATCCAGGACCCAGCCCTCATTGCTGAGTTCCACCACCAGCACCCCGGTCAACCGGGTATATGCCCAGGTAGGACGCCAGGTGGTGCCCCTGGGGGTGTGTGTGTGTGTACTGTCACACCCTGATCTGTTTCAACTATCTTGTGCTCGTCTTCACCCCCACCAGGTGTCTCCCATTTCCCCCATTGTCCCCTGTTTATTTATACCTGCATTTTCTGTTTGTCTTGTATTGTCATGTTGTCCCAGTGTGTTTCTTGTTTTTCCTTGCTCTCTAATTTTTGTTTCTAGCTTTTCCAGTTCTGACCTTTCTGCCTGCCGCGAGCCTGTCTGCCGGCCAGTACCTGTCGGACTCTGATCTGGTTACGAACCTCTGCCTGTCCTCGACCTGCCCTTTGCCTGTGCCCCATGTTATAATAAAAAATCTGATAACTGTACCATCTGCCTCCTGTGACTGCATCTGGGCCATATCCTGAGTCGTGATAACTAAAGGAACTCAGTCCGGCTTTACTCTTGAAGGTTGTAATAGTACGTAGAATGCACAAGGTGTAATTTCGAAATTGTGTAGTGCATCATCAGTTTCTCTTGCCATCTTAGTCATTGCTTAAATTAGTTATAACTTGTCAGAAATATCCAGATCAACTAGCCCATGTCAGCTAATTTTTTTTAGCTGATAGATATTGTTTTAATTGTTTTTGTCTCATATCACATGACTACATATTAGACATGGCAAAAACTGTAGAATTGCAAGTAAAGTTGCTTCAAAATGGCTAAATGTTCTTTGCACCCCATGACCAAATGTCGAACTGCAGGAAATAAGCTTTAAACCTGCAAAATTATTTCCAGCAACAAGAAGGGTGTGAACAGTTTATTTCATGAACAGTGCTTGTGCCCATAGAAATAGATGTGGCGAGCTCGGGGGGAGGATGGGGGCGCGGGATGTTACCCAATGCTGGAAGGTGGGCCCTGAGTGAAAAAGTTTGGGAACCCCTGATCTAAAGAACTACACTGGTTTTGAAAGGCAGATAGAAGTAAGTAATTACCTCCTCAACCATATCTCTTAATTCTCCTGACATTTACAAACCCCATACTTATTAACTCTCAAACAATATTAGAGGCTTAATGCATATCTCACATCTAAGGCCTTACCATAAAGGCTGCTGTTGTTTAACCCATAAGAGTCTAATCCAGGAGGTTCCACTAAGCTATATGGATTTTGTTCTTTAAAAAAAAAATATATATTTGGACATGTATTTAACCCCATATTTTTGGCACGAAACATTCTAAGCCCTGTCTAAGCCGATGTGGGAGGAGATGTCCTACTAAGCTGTATAGAATTGTTTTAAGAAGGTCATACCAGGGATGTTTTTTGCTATTTGATTTTCAAATTTAAGACCCCTTGAAGTATCAAAAAATTAACTTAACAAAAAAAGAAACGTCCCTTTTTCAGGACCCTTGTAATGGATCTCAACCTCTTCTGAGGAGGAGTAGCGAGAAGGATCAGAGGACCAATTTGCAGCGTGGTAAGTGTTCATGATGTAATATTTAATGAATCAAACTGAACACTGAAATACAAAAAACAATAAAGTGAACGAACGAAAACCGAAACAGTCCTGTCTGGCGACATACACAAGACAGAAAATAAACACCCACGAAACACAGGTGGAAAAAGGCTACCTAAGTATGATTCTCAATCAGGGAAAACTAACAACACCTGCCTCTGATTGAGATCCATACTAGGCCGAACACAGAAACCGACATAGAAAAACAGACTGCCCACCCCAACTCACGCCCTGACCATACTAAAACAAAGACTAAACAAAGGAACTAAGGTCAGAACATGAGGGGGAGGGTCTGGGTGGGCGTCTGTCCGCGGTGGCGGCTCTGGCGCGGGACGTGGACCCCACTTCACCATAGTTTTTTCCCGCCTCTTTATCCGCCTCCGTGGCCTCTTAAAAACGGCGACCCTCGCCGCCGACCTCGGACTGGGGACCCAAGCCACGGGTCCCGAATGGACGGGAGATTCCAGCAGCGCCGGACAGGCGGGAGACTCCGGCAGCGCCGGACAGGCGGGAGCACCTGTAGGGAGGAGACAGAGAGACAGCCTGGTGCGTGGGGCTGACACAGGGCCCACCAGGCTGGGGAGACCTACAGTAGGCCTGGTGCATGGAGGAGGCACCGGATGGACCGGGCTGTGGGGGAGCACTGGAGCTCTGGTGCGCAGCCTTGGCACCACTCCTCCAGGCTGGATGCCCACTTTAGCCCGGACCCTCCCGAGTTCAGACACAGGTTGAATGGGGCTGTGGGTAAGCACTGGAGCTCTGGTGCATACCACTCGCACCTCTCCCTTCGGCTCAATACCCACATTCGCCCGGCACGGGCGGAGCGCAGGCATAGAACGCACTGCACCCTCCCAGCGCCTTGGAGACACAGCACGCAGCGCCGGCGCAGGATACACTGGACCGAAACGGCATACTGGAGACCAAACACGCTGGGCTGGTACAACTCGCCCTGGCTGGATGCCTACTCTTGCATGGCACTTGCGGGGGGCTGGCCTATAGCCCACCGGGCTATGAGCACGTACTGGCGACACCGTGCGTTTTGACGGCATAATACGGTGCCTGACCAGTACAGCGCTTCTTCCGATAAGCACGAGGAATGGGCTCAGGTCTCCAACCTGACTCTGCCCCACTCCCTGTGTGCCACCCCCCAAAACATTTTTGGTGCTGCCTCTCGTGTCTGCTGCGCTGCCGTGCTGCCTCCTCATATCGCCGCCGCTCAGCTTTCACTGCCTCCAGCTCTGCTTTGGGGCGGCGATATTCCCCAGCCTCTGCCCAGGGTCCCTTGCCATCAAGTATCTCCTCCCATTTCCAGGAGTCCGGAGATCGCTGCTGCCCGAAACCACGTTGCTTGGTCCTTGGTTGGTGGGTGTTTCTGTAACGGATCTCGTCCTCCTCTTCTGAGGAGGAGTAGCGAGAAGGATCGGAGGACCAATTTGCAGCGTGGTAAGTGTTCATGATGTAATATTTAATTAATAAAATTGAACACTGAAATACAAAAAACAATAAAGTGAACGAACGAAAACCGAAACAGTCCTGTCTGGCGACATACACAAAGAGAAAATAAACACCCACGAAACACAGGTGGAAAAAGCCTACCTAAGTATGATTCTCAATCAGAGACAACTAACGACACCTGCCTCTGATTGAGAACCATACTAGGCCGAACACAGAAACCAACATAGAAAAACAAACAGACTGCCCACCCCAACTCATGCCCGGACCATACTAAAACAAAGACAAAACAAAGGAACTAAGGTCAGAACGTAACAACCCTGTCTTTCCAAGATAATTCGTAAAATCCAAATAACTTCACAGATCTTCATTGTAAAGGGTTTTAACACTGTTTCCCATGCTTATTCAATGAACCGTAAACAATGAATGAACATGCGCCTGTGGAACGGTCGTTAAGACACTAACAGCTTACAGATGGTAGGCAATTAGGCTCACAGTTATGAAAACTTAGGACACTAAAGAGGCCTTTCTACTGACTCTGAAAAACACCAAAAGAAAGATGCCCAGGGTCCCTGCTCATCTGCGTGAACGTGCCTTAGGCATGCTGCAAGAAGAAATGTGGACTGCATACGTTGCCAGGGCAATACATTGCAATGTCTGTACTGTGAGACGCCTAAGACAGTGCTACAGGGAGACAGTACGGACAGCTGATTGTTCTCGCAGTGGCAGACCACGTGTAACAACACGTGCACAGGATCAGTACATCCGAACATTACACCTGCGGGACAGGTACAGGATGGCAACAATTACTGCCCAAGTTACACCAGGAATGCACAATCCCTCCATCAGTGCTCAGACTGTCTGCAATAGGCTGAGAGAGGCTTCTTGGCCTGTTGTAAGGCAGGTCCTCACCAGACATCACCGGCAACAACGTCGCCTATGGGCACAAACCCACCATCACTGGACCAGACAGGACTGGCAAAAAGTGCTTTTCACTGACTAGTCGTGGTTTTGTCTCACCAGGGGTGATGGTCGGATCTGCGTTTATCGCTGAAGGAATGAGCGTTACACCGTGGCCTGTACTCTGCCGCGGGATTGATTTGGAGGTGGAGGGGCCGTGATGGTCTAGGGCAGTGTGTCACAGCATCATTGGACTGAGCTTGTTGTCATTGCAGGCAATTTCAATGCTTTGCGTTACAGGGAAGACATCCTCCTCCATCATGTGGTACCCTTCCTGCAGACTCATCCTGACATGACCCTCCAACATGAACATCGTTCGGTGCGTGATATCCTGCAAGTGAGGAATGCCAGCGTTCTGCCATGGACAGCGAAGAGCCCGGATCTCAATCCCATTGAGCACGTCAGGTACCAGTTGGATCGGAGGGTGAGGGCTAGGGCCATTCCCCCCGGAAATGTCTGGGAACTTGCAGGTGCCTTGGTGGAAGAGTGGGGTAACATCTCATAGCAAGAAATGACTAATCTGGTGCAGTCCATGAGTAGGAGATACACTGCAGTACTTAATGCAGCTGGTGGCCACACCACATACTGACTGTTACATTTGATTTTGACCCCCCCTTTGTTCAGGGACACATTATTCCATTTATGTTAGTCACATGTCTGTGAAACTTGTTCAATTTACGTCTGTTGTTGAATCTTGTTATGTTCAAACAAATATTTACACGTTAAATTTGCTGAAAATAAACGCAGTTGACAGTGAGAGTTTCTTTTTTTTCCGAGTTTATATATAAAAATTATTTGATAAAATGTTTTATTTGGCCTTTTCTGCTATTAGCCCATACAAATGCGTTGAGGATAACATATTCACTACATCGAAAGGAAATTATATATGCAATTTTTTCAACTGGTCCCGGCGGACCTTCAGGCGAGTCTTGTGAGGCCTGTGGGAGTCATGTACAGTATGTGTTAGTGATAGTCTCACCTTTCCACTGAGGTGTCACACTAGTGTGTTGCCCAAACTGTTCGGACGCTACATCGAGGAGTTGTCTGTTTAGTGCCACACACACTATAACGACTTCAGATGACTCACAAGATGCTTGTGAAGGTTCCATAGAGGGGTCATAATAGTTTGTAGGCAAAACCGTTCGGACGCTACAGATGATTTTGTGAGAAGACCAATTTTCGAGATGTCTCATGGTCTGACAAACAACGCTATAGCTCTGTCACCTTTCACCGCAGATGCGAAAGTGTGATTCAGGTAAATGCAGTGGATTGAGACTAAGCCAATAATAAAAAAAATGTACAATACCGGCCAAAAGTTTGGACACACCAACTCATTCAAGGGTTCACATTTGTAGTGAAGACATCAAAACTATGAAATAACACATATGGAATCATGCAGTAACCAAAAAAAGTGTGAAACAAATAAAAACATGTTTTATTTGAGTTTCTTCAAAGTAGCCACTCTTTGCCTTGATGACAGCTTTGCACACTTTGAAATTCTCACAACCAGCTTCACCTGGAATGCTTTTCCAACAGTCTTGAAGGAGTTCCCACATATTCTGAGCACTTGTTGGCTGCCTTTCCTTCACTCTGCTGTCCAACTCATCCCAAACCATCTCAATTGGGTTGAGGTCAGGGGACTGTGGAGTCCAGGTCATCTGATGCAGCACTCCATCACTCTCCTCCTTGGTCAAAGCCCTTACACAGCCTGGAGGTGTGTTGGGTCATTGTCCTGTTGAAAAACAAATGATAGTCCCACTAAGGTCAAACCATGCTTCACGGTGGGAACTACACATGCGGAGATCATCCGTTCACCTACTCTGCGTCTCACAAAGACACAGTGGTTAGAACCAAAAATCTCAAATTTGGACTCATCAGACCAAAGGATAGATGTCCGCCGGTCTAATGTCCATTGCTTGTGTTTCTTGGCCCAAGCAAGTCTCTTCTTTTTATTGGTATCCTTCAGTACTGGTTTCTTTTCAGCATTTCGACACTCAGTCTCCTCTGAACAGTTGATGTTGAGATGTGTCTGTTACTTGAACTCTGTGTAGCATTTATTTGGGCTGCAATTTCTGAGGCTGGTAAATCTAATCTTCTGCAGCAGAGGTAACTCTGGGTCTTCCTGTCGCGGTCCTCATGAGAGCCAGTTTCATCATAGCGCTTGATGATTTGTGCGACTGCACTCGAAGAAACTTTTGAAGTTCTTGAAATATTCCGAATTGACTGACCTTCGTCTTAACGTTTCTCTTTGCTTATTTGAGCTGTTCTCTCCATAATATGGACTTGGTCTTTTACCAAATAGGGCTATCTTCTGTATACCACCCCTTACCCCTTACCTATCAAAACACAACTGATTGGCTCAAAATAAATTCCACAAATTAACTTTTAACTTCTTGATGCACCCATCCCGTGAGCGGGATCATTTTCGTCAACCACCGCTGAATTGCAGAGCGCCAAATTCAAATTAAATCACAAAAAATATATAATTTTCATGAAATCACAAGTGCAATATAGCAAAACACAGCTTAGCTTGTTGTTAATCCACCTGGCATGTCAGATTTCAATAAAGCTTTTCGGCGAAAGCTATCCATGCGTTTATGTAAGCGCATCTCTCTCAGTAGGCAAAATATCACAAACAGCTACCAGCCAAGTAGATTGGTCACGAAAGTCAGAAAAGCAATAAATTAAATCGCTTACCTTTGATGACCTTCAAATGTTTGCACTCACGAGACTCCCAGTTACACAATAAATGTTCCTTTTGTTCCATAAAGATTATTTTTATATCCAAAATACCTCCATTTGTTTGGCTCGTTATGTAAAGAAAATCAACAGGCTCAAGCGGTCACGACATCGCAGACGAAAATTCCAAATAGTATCCCTTATGTTTGTAGAAACATTTCAAACGTTTTTTATAATCAATCCTCAGGTTGTTTTTAGAATATATAATCGATAATATATCAACCGGGAATGTAGCTTCTTCAATAGGCGAGAGAGGGAAAATGACTGCTCCAAGCTGTTGCGCATACAAAACGCTGATGGCACCCAGCCATACAATGACGCGATGTGATCTTTCTCGCTCATTTTTCAAAATAAAAGCCTGAAACTATGTCTAAAGACTGTTCACACCATGGGGAAGCCAAAGGAAAAGGAATCTGGTTGATATCCCTTTAAATGGAGCGAAGGCAGGCTATGGAACATGGAGCTTTCAAAATAGAGGCCAGTTCCTGGTTTGATTTTCCTCAGGTTTTCGCCTGCAATTTCAGTTCTGTTATACTCACAGACAACATTTTGACAGTTTTGGAAACTTTAGAGTGTTTTCTATCCTAATCTGACAATTATATGCATATTCTAGATTCTGAGCCTGAGAAATATTTGGGTAGGTTTTTCATTCAAACATCAAAATACTGCCCCCTACACTCAAGAGGTTTAACAAGGCACACCTGTAAATTGAAATGCCTTTCAGGTGACAACCTAATTTAGATGGTTGAGAGAATGCCATGAGTGTGCAACACTGTCATCAAGGAAAAGGGGGCTACCTTGAAGAATCTCAAATATAAAATATATTTGGATTTGGTTACTACATGATTCCATATGTGTTATTTCATAGTTTTGATGTCTTCACTCTTATTACACAATATGGAAAATAGTTTACATTTTTTTTCCCTTGAATGATTAGTTGCATCCAAACTTTTGACTGGTACTGAATCTCTAGCTTTAACTGACATGTTTTTATGAGGATTTTTGTATTATGCTAATTCGATTTTCTTGGGTGTGGACATCAACCTTAGGGGGATAATCAGCACAACAGGATATCTAACATCATTCACCTCAGTTGCACGCTCTCTGACAACACCATGAAACTTTTGGACACCAACTACATAATTTCCCCCATTCTGATTCATACTTCTCTGACCGTGTCATGATGTCGCTCTGATGTGAATACCAGGTTCATAGCCTCATACTGTGTTCTACAGTGCAATGCTGTGGTGGACTGGCCACCCAAACCATAATGCCATTTGCCGTAATCATTTGGCCAGGGGGCAACATTAATCTAAAACACTGCTAGCTAATTAGGAAAGTACAGTTCTCTCCTCCATATTTCAGTGGGTTGAATAGGCCTGGCTTTGGCCTCACACTACTGGGAGGTGATTGAGCACCGAGGCCCAGCTATGGAGGTGATGAAGGAGGAGTTATGAAGACAAAAGCTGCCAATACTCATCACCTCCTCTTCCTGGGTGGAGGAAGACAGAGGCTTTGATGAAAATGTCAGGCCGTCTTTTTATTATTGAAAATCATTAGCAGCTAAAGATCACGACAGCGGAGGAGAGCATAAACAACAGATGGTGAACAGAGGTAGGTAGAGGTCAGTAGAGGTAGGGCTGGGGTGGTTTGGGCTAACTGTGCTGTCTGTAGGTCCGGGACAGACAGATGGATGGACAGACAGACAGACAGACAGACAGACAGACAGACAGACAGACAGACAGACAGACAGACAAGCCTGACAGGTATGGAAGTGGAAGTGCTATCAAAGGCCCATTCATCATTTCATCATTAGCAGTATTACAGGAGGCACCATTTCCCTGCACTCTGTGATGCATGTCTGTCTTTTCTCAGTACACACACACACACACACACACACACACACACACACACACACACACACACACACACACACACACACACACACACACTATCCCCTACACAAACGCATGTGTCTGTGTGTGTACTTGTGTCTGTGACAGGAAGGCTATATCCTTCAACATGGGAGAAGGATGTTCTTGGAACACTGAGTGACATGTGATGCTGTGTTCCACACTAGGTCTGAGGGAACCACAGGCTAACTGTACAACACCACACAATCACCATGGTGACACACTTGGCATGCACAAATTGGAGGATAGGATTTTTTGAGACTACTTGAGAGACAAGACGATGCTGTAACATTGTGTAACTGTTTAAAGAACAAGTATCGACAACACAATGCTGTAATGTTATGTAAGTGGTTAAAGAAGCATTTTTAAAGCTTGATATTTTGTATCCTTTCACGGTTGAAGGATGGCTAAGTACATAGCGCTGATGATCATAAGCTCAATTCAGTTAACACTGCTATGGGAGTTCATCATTACAGTCTTTACATGACATACTGCAGCTGCAAGTGTGGGATTTGTAATTCCTGCATCTTGTTATACGGTAGATGTGCTCATATTTCTTTTGGATGATTACAGTTTTACACTGTAGAGTACAGAAGCATCTCAGTTGGTTCACTGAGTGAAAAAAGCTCTGGAGGAGTTTAGAACTCCTTGCGGCTCTAAGAAGATTCAACATGTCCTCCATGACGCTAACATGCCACCTAGCGGATTCACATGGGACATCGCTGGCCAGTTTCTCTATGGCGCATTCACTAAGAATGGCCACTATGCGCGATGCTCTTTCATGAATGACATTGAGTGGAATGTGGGACAGTTACTACTTCTCCTTAGAATTACACAGAATGCTGTGCAAACAACATAGTTTCAACCAGTGTGTGCCCAGTGGGATGTTCATAGAAACAAATAGTTCATAGTCTAACTGTTATTCACATGACAGCACATAACATGAGTCACCCTAAGGGGTCAGACACACCGAGTGATATGTGTAGTAGTTGTTACCTTGGCCCTAGTGTCTGGGAACAGGGAGAGCAGCTGTGTGGTTTGGCTAATGTTTTCTCCATCCCAGGAGGGGGAAAGCTCGAAGGAGTGCACAGCTCCTCATCTGTAACCATCACCCTTCACTGGCTTTGAAATCTTATCAGAGTGCCTGGGAACCCTAAATGAGTGTGTGTCTGTGTGGTATGTGGGGGGGTATTTGAGTAATTGTATAGTGTGTGATGTGAATTTGTGTGTGTGAATGCTTTTCAAACAGTCCATGCCACAGCACCCAGTGTCTCAACCTCAAGACTAACAAGGCAGCTCCCCCTGCCTGACTGCCCCAAAACACACACACACACACACACACACACACACACACACACACACACACACACACACACACACACACACACACACACACACACACACACACACACACACACACACACACACACACACAGGCCCGCTGCACAGGAACAGGTGTGGAGGGAAGGATTGACTGAAGCTTAATTAGCTGGAGCAGGCCCTCCACCTGTGGCTTCCCTCACTCTGTCTACCAAATGACCAGACAGACACACAAACAACCACACTGCGCATGACTGCAGACACCTGCACACTGACACTTCTGTGCACGTTTACAGAGTAACACATGAATTACTCACACAGAACCTTGCTCGCACGCGCGCACACACACACACATGAACAACCACTCTCCACCACCAGATTATCAGGTACATCTAACTCCCGTCCCATATTGATGATATTGATATCAAAACCTCACACTTCTTTGGTTCTTCTCTCTCTCTCTTTCCCTATCTCTCTCTCTCTTTATCGCTCTCTCCCTTCTCTCTCCCTTCTCTTTCCCTTCTCTCTCACTATCCCTTCTATATCCCCCTCCATCGCTCTCTTTTCTCCTCCCGTCTCCCTCTCTCCAGTTTATGATTGCCCAGTGTCTCCTTGTCGCGATAAGGAAGCTTGGCGGCGACATGATGGATTACTTTTGGGTCAGATGAGGTCCAAATCCTGCTGGATAAGCAGGTCAAAAGGAGCCGGTGTTTCAGGGAAAACAGCTGACTAAAAAGCAATGAAGAGGGTAACCAGTAGACAGGATATACATCTAGTGCTGGCGAGAATAAGGGAGGGAGCCATGGATAAACCAACCGAGAGGAAGGACGAAAGAAAAATCTGATCCAATTTGTAATAGAGACAGGATGAAGACTGGCTCGTATGTAAACATGAGGGCTTTATATGTGGAGGGGAGCATATAATCGATAGACTCAGAAATAGACACCTGGGAGAGGTGGAGGAAATATAGGAGTTGAAGGGGGATGGGAAAGAGAGATTTAGTGGTATGGCTGTAGTAACTGTTATCTGGTCTCCCCAGTGCAAATTATACCTTTGGTTCTGTTCACTTGTTTATGGAAGTACTACTATCGTCAGTGTATTAAATCAAGATCACAGGGCCATGTAGTTCAATGGGCTTGACCAAGGATGAAGTGTTGTCCTGCATTTGACCCAGTTACTCCAGCACTGTGACCCCTGCTGCCAGAGGAAGCCATAAATCCATTGCCTTGAGGTATCCACTCGTTCTGTGTTGAGAAAACCGTCATTTTGTGGAAGAAGGTGACTCTATGAGACACTTTACATTGAGATCATCAAGCAACCTCAGGGCCTGTTGTTGACTTCCTTGTGAGATGAGCAGCTGTATCGCGTTCATGTTATAAGCTGACCGTGACCGTCTTTCAGGTTGGGAACCACATACCTATGATGACATCCTGACATATCCCTTTTTTTTTTTTTTTTCATTTTGTTAGAAACTACAGACATCCATGACCATCCGTATATATCAAATCAAAGTTTATTTGTCATGTGCGCCGAATACAACACGTGTAGACCTTACAGTGAAATGCTTACTTACAGGCTCTAACCAACAGATGCAAAAAAAAAAGTGTGTGTGTGTGTGTGTGTGTGTGTAGGTAAGTAAGTAAAGAAATAAAACAACAGTAAAAAGACATTTGAAAATAAGAGTAGCAAGGCTATATACAGACACCTGTTAGTCAGGCTTATTGAGGTAGTATGTACATGTAGGTATGGTTAAAGTGACTATGCATATATGATGAACAGAGAGTAGCAGTAGCGTAAGAAGAGGGGGTGGCGGGTGGTGGGACACAATGCAGATAGCCCGGTTAGACAATGTGCGGGAGCACTGGTTGTTCAGGCCAGTTGAGGTAGTATGTACATTAATGTATAACCTTGTTATGTCACAGAGGACTGAGTTAACTGACCGACAGGGACCACATCTGGTCCTGGTCGCACCTACCTCACCTGTAAAAACATCGACGGCTCACACATGGGCCTGTACAACCACTTGGGATGGCACAACACATCCCTCTGATGCAAGGGCACTGTATCATTTATGTAGCAATATCCTCATCAATATTGATAAACAACCAGGAGAACAGCCAGGAGAAATGTTTCAGTGTACTGTATCTGCTGCATGCATGTAACTATGTTGTGGGGACAGTAGTGTGGAAGTAATTTTATACAAGCACTGCAAAAAACAACCATGTACGGGAAATCAATAATTATTTTCCATAGCACAGTAGTTGATACAGACTGTCCTGTACTGTACGGTAGAGAACTTTCCTGTATGTAGTTTCAAGTTTCAAGTTTTATTAGTTGCATGTACAGGATACACATGGTATATCTGTCCAACGAAATGCAGGTTCCTTGACAATACAACAACCACAACAATAAATAATACAAGATAGGAATGCGAACATAAGTAAATGGCTCAGTAGAATATAATAAACATTTAAGCATAAGTATAATACAAAATGGCATAATTTTAAATCCATATTTACACGTATATTGGGGAAGAGGGATTGGGAGGAAAATGTTTAAATTGTGCAGTATTTAGCAATAATACGATTCTGGTAGCATCAGTTGTGATGTGTGTGTAGCCTGAATTTATATGTGTTTGTGTGGATGAGTGTATGCCTGTGTGAGTGAGTGAGTGCATTTGTGCTAAGATGAGGAGAGTCAGAGCATGTGGTCAGTCCAGTTCAAGTGTTAAGCAGTCTGATGGCTTGTAGAGAGAAACTGTCTCTGAACCTGTTGGTATCAGACCTCATACCGTGCTTCTACACCTGCATTGCTTGCTGTTTGGGGTTTTAGGCTGGGTTTCTGTACAGCACTTTGAGATATCAGCTGATGTACGAAGGGCTATATAAATAAATTTGATTTGATTTTTGATACTCCAATACCGTCTGCCCAACGTTAAGGGAGTGAACAGCTTGTTTCTGGGGTGTGTGGGGTCCTTGATGATACTGTGGGCCTCCTCAGGCACCGTTTGAAGTAGACTTCCTCGATGGGTGGCAGCACGGTCCCAGTGATGTACTGGGCCATGGAGGAACTTGCGTTCGTGGATGGAGCAAATCCCGTATCAGGCCTTGATGTAACCGATCAATGCACTCTTGAGGGTGCAGCGGTAGTATTTGGAGAGGACCAGGGGTGGCAAGACACATTTCTTCAGCTGCATTAGGAAGTAGACGCGGTTGCGCCCTCTTGTCAAAAGTGGTGGTGTTGTTGGTTCATGTCAAGTTCTGGGTGATGTGGAAGCCGAGGAACTTAAAACTGTTGACTCTCTCTACTGCAGTCCTGTTGATGTGTATATATACAGAGCGTACTGTACTGTATGCTAGCTGAGGCCCAGTGACTGTCTGTCTACTGCTCCATGCTGCACGCTGCTGTGCTTGTGGCTCCCCAGAGTGAGGAATGAGTCTTCTCTAGGGTCATGTTAACTATAATAGAAATTATGATGTGGAATGAGCTCTATAAACCCCTACTCACCTTGAAACTTCAGTCTGCTCTGCTCCACTCTAAAATATGTCATGGCTCATTGACTGTGAGTCTATTCTGCTCTGTGTGGTGCTCTGTGCGGTGCTCCATGTGGTGCTCTGTATTTCATTACTTCAACAACAGACTGTGACATAGCCATTGAGAGGTTGTTTGAAAGGTATTTGGAGTTTTTAGTGTTGTGTTTTCTGTCATTTATTTATGTTCCCAGACTAAACTACGGTACCATAGATATCGTAGTATCACACTGCAACATCAAACCATTTCATCATCACTCATGACTTGGGACTCAAATCAAATCAAATCAAATCAAATCAAATGTTATTTGTCACATACACATGGTTAGCAGATGTTAATGCGAGTGTAGCGAAATGCTTGTGCTTCTAGTTCCGACAATACAGTAATAACAAGTAATCTAACTAACAATTCCAAAACTACTGTCTTGTACACAGTGTAAGGGGATAAAGAATATGTACATAAGGATATATGAATGAGTGATGGTACAGAGCAGCATAGGCAAGATACAGTAGATGGTATCGAGTACAGTATGTACAAATGAGATGAGTATGTAAACAAAGTGGCATAGTTTAAAGTGGCTAGTGATACATGTATTACATAAGGATACAGTCGATGATATAGAGTACAGTATATACGTATGCATATGAGATGAATAATGTAGGGTAAGTAACATTATATAAGGTAGCATTGTTTAAAGTGGCTAGTGATATATTTACATCATTTCCCATCAATTCCCATTATTAAAGTGGCTGGAGTTGAGTCAGTGTCAGTGTGTTGGCAGCAGCCACTCAGTGTTAGTGGTGGCTGTTTAACAGTCTGATGGCCTTGAGATAGAAGCTGTTTTTCAGTCTCTCGGTCCCAGCTTTGATGCACCTGTACTGACCTCGCCTTCTGGATGATAGCGGGGTGAACAGGCAGTGGCTCGGGTGGTTGATGTCCTTGATGATCTTTATGGCCTTCCTGTGACATCGGGTGGTGTAGGTGTCCTGGAGGGCAGGTAGTTTGCCCCCGGTGATGCGTTGTGCAGACCTCACTACCCTCTGGAGAGCTTTACGGTTGAGGGCGGTGCAGTTGCCATACCAGGCGGTGATACAGCCCGCCAGGATGCTCTCGATTGTGCATCTGTAGAAGTTTGTGAGTGCTTTTGGTGACAAGCCAAATTTCTTCAGCCTCCTGAGGTTGAAGAGGCGCTGCTGCGCCTTCTTCACGATGCTGTCTGTGTGAGTGGACCAATTCAGTTTGTCTGTGATGTGTATGCCGAGGAACTTAAAACTTGCTACCCTCTCCACTACTGTTCCATCGATGTGGATAGGGGGGTGTTTCCTGAAGTCCACAATCATCTCCTTAGTTTTGTTGACGTTGAGTGTGAGGTTATTTTCCTGACACCACACTCCGAGGGCCCTCACCTCCTCCCTGTAGGCCGTCTCGTCGTTGTTGGTAATCAAGCCTACCACTGTTGTGTCGTCCGCAAACTTGATGATTGAGTTGGAGGCGAGCGTGGCCACGCAGTCGTGGGTGAACAAGGAGTACAGGAGAGGGCTCAGAACGCACCCTTGTGGGGCCCCAGTGTTGAGGATCAGCGGGGAGGAGATGTTGTTGCCTACCCTCACCACCAGGGGGCGGCCCGTCAGGAAGTCCAGTACCCAGTTGCACAGGGCGGGGTCGAGACCCAGGGTCTCGAGCTTGATGACGAGCTTGGAGGGTACTATGGTGTTGAATGCCGAGCTGTAGTCGATGAACAGCATTCTCACATAGGTATTCCTCTTGTCCAGATGGGTTAGGGCAGTGTGCAGTGTGGTTGAGATTGCATCGTCTGTGGACCTATTTGGGCGGTAAGAAAATTGGAGTGGGTCTAGGGTGTCAGGTAGGGTGGAGGTGATATGGTCCTTGACTAGTCTCTCAAAGCACTTCATGATGACGGATGTGAGTGCTACGGGGCGGTAGTCGTTTAGCTCAGTTACCTTAGCTTTCTTGGGAACAGGAACAATGTTGGCCCTCTTGAAGCATGTGGGAACAGCAGACTGGTATAGGGATTGATTGAATATGTCCGTAAACACACCGGCCAGCTGGTCTGCGCATGCTCTGAGGGCGCGGCTGGGGATGCCGTCTGGGCCTGCAGCCTTGCGAGGGTTAACACGTTTAAATGTCTTACTCACCTCGGCTGCAGTGAAGGAGAGACCGCATGTTTTCGTTGCAGGCCATGTCAGTGGCACTGTATTGTCCTCAAAGCGGGCAAAAAAGTTATTTAGTCTGCCTGGGAGCAAGACATCCTGGTCCGTGACTGGGCTGGATTTCTTCCTGTAGTCCGTGATTGACTGTAGACCCTGCCACATGCCTCTTGTGTCTGAGCCGTTGAATTGAGATTCTACTTTGTCTCTGTACTGGTGCTTAGCTTGTTTGATAGCCTTGCGGAGGGAATAGCTGCACTGTTTGTATTCGGTCATGTTACCAGACACCTTGCCCTGATTAAAAGCAGTGGTTCGCGCTTTCAGTTTCACACGAATGCTGCCATCAATCCACGGTTTCTGGTTAGGGAATGTTTTAATCGTTGCTATGGGAACGACATCTTCAACGCACGTTCTAATGAACTCGCACACCGAATCAGCGTATTCGTCAATGTTGTTATCTGACGCAATACGAAACATCTCCCAGTCCACGTGATGGAAGCAGTCTTGGAGTGTGGAGTCAGCTTGGTCGGACCAGCGTTGGACAGACCTCAGCGTGGGAGCCTCTTGTTTTAGTTTCTGTCTGTAGGCAGGGATCAACAAAATGGAGTCGTGGTCAGCTTTTCCGAAAGGGGGGCGGGGCAGGGCCTTATATGCGTCGCGGAAGTTAGAGTAACAATGATCTAAGGTCTTTCCACCCCTGGTTGCGCAATCGATATGCTGATAAAATTTAGGGAGTCTTGTTTTCAGATTAGCCTTGTTAAAATCCCCAGCTACAATGAATGCAGCCTCCGGATAAATCGTTTCCAGTTTGCAGAGAGTTAAATAAAGTTCGTTCAGAGCCATCGATGTGTCTGCTTGGGGGGGATATATACGGCTGTGATTATAATCGAAGAGAATTCTCTTGGTAGATAATGCGGTCTACATTTGATTGTGAGGAATTCTAAATCAGGTGAACAGAAGGATTTGAGTTCCTGTATGTTTCTTTCATCACACCATGTCACGTTGGCCATGAGGCATACGCCCCCAGCGCGATGCGTGGAGAAACCCGTTGGCTGCACCGCTTCGGATAGAGTCTCTCCAGTGAGCCATGTTTCAGTGAAGCAAAGGACGTTACAGTCTCTGATGTCCCTCTGGAATGCTACCCTTGCTCGGATTTCATCAACCTTGTTGTCAAGAGACTGGACATTGGCAAGAAGAATGCTAGGGAGTGGTGCACGGTGTGCCCGTCTCCGGAGTCTGACCAGAAGACCGCCTCGTTTCCCTCTCTTTCGGAGTCGTTTTTTTGGGTCGCTGCATAGGATCCACTCCGTTGTCCTGTTTGTAAGGCAGAACACAGGATCCGCGTTGCGAAAAACATATTCTTGGTCGTACTGATGGTGAGTTGACGCTGATCTTATATTCAGTAGTTCTTCTCGACTGTATGTAATGAAACCTAAGATGACCTGGGGTACTAATGTAAGAAATAACACGTAAAAAAACAACAAACTGCATAGTTTCCTAGGAACGCGAAGCGAGGCGGCCATCTCTGTCGGCGCCGGAAGTACTCAAGATATTAAACAATTGCAAAACATTATTTTGCAACACTGCTACAGGAATACTTAAAGGCCCAGTGCAGTCAAAAATGTGATTTCCCTGTGTTTTATGTATATTTCCACACTATGATGTTGGAATAATGCAGTGAAATTGTGAAAATTATGATAATGCCCTCTTAGAGTTAGAACTGTTTGAAAAGACTGCCTGTTCCTAACCAAATGTGTATATATACAGAGCGTACTGTACTGTATGCTAGCTGAGGCCCAGTGACTGTCTGTCTACTGCTCCATGCTACACGCTGCTGTGCTTGTGGCTCCCCAGAGTGAGGAATGAGTCTTGAGAAATGAGTTCACAAGATCATCCTCTGCATCCCTTGGCTTCATCGCCATAACCCCACCATCTCATGGTCGAGCATGAGAATCACAGCCTGGTCACCTGAATGCCGGAGGACCTGCTTCCCATCCCCTGTGGTTCCACGTCGGTTGAGAGTCCTATGTTTGCCCTTCAGCCCAACATCCTGGAGGTTTACCAGGACCTGCAGGAGGTATTCTCCCAGACCCACGCAACCTGTCTTCCTCCTCATCATCCTTGGGACTGTGCCATCGACCTGCTGGTCCGTGCAGATGCATCTATCATCTGTTCGTGGCTGGAGGATTACATCCAATAGGCACTCCAACAAGGTTTTATCCATACGTCCACTTTTCCTGCATCGCCTGGTTTCTTCTTTGTGGCCAAGAAGGATGGAGGGTTACGTCCATATATAGATTACAGAGGACTCATTGAAATCACCACAAAATACCATTACCCTCTCCCATTGGTGCCGGCAGCCATAGAATAGCTCAGGGGGCCCGGTTAGTTACCAAACTGGACTGCGGAGTACATACAATCTCATCTGGATCCAGGAGGGGGATGAATGGAAAACTGCGTTAGCACGATGTCTGGTCACTGAGAAGTACTGGTGGCCCACCTTGGCGCAGGACGTCACTTGTTATGTCAACTACTGTTCCATATGTGCCCAAACCAAATCCCACCCAGAACGCACCAACAGGGAAACTCCTTCCCCTTCCCATGTCTCAGCTTCCCTGGCCCCATCTATCCATTGACTTTGTTACTGATCTCCCCTCTGACAGTTTCACCACCATTTTGGTGGTTGTGGAAAGATTTTTAAAATCCTGTCGTTTTAAGCCCTTTTTCTCTCCAGGTTGCTGAGGCACTATTCCAGCAGGTTTTCTGGCATTATGGACTTCCGGAGGACATCGTCTCCGACCGTGGCCCCCAATTCACATCACAGGTATGGAGAGCCTTTATGGAGAAGCTCTGGGTCACGATCAGCCTCACTTCCGGGTATAGGCCTCAGTCCAATGGGCAGGTGGACAGGATGAGCTGGGGAGGTTCCTGTCAGGACCGGCAGGGAGAGTGGGCTTGATTACTTCCATAGGCGGAGTATGCCCAGAACTTGCGTCACTCCTCCACTGGTGTTACGGATACAGGTATCCTGTGTCTGTGTGTATCCTGTGTCTGTGTGTATCCTGTGTGTGTTTCTTTTCTCTCCTTCTCCCCTCACAGGTGAAAATCATCACTCCCCAATCAGTCAACAATCAACCCATCAATCAGAAGACACACCTCCTCCTGTTTCATACCCTATCACAGTTCCTTCCCCATGGTTTAAAAACCCCATCATTTGTTTGTTCAGGAGCTCAATCTTTGTAATGCCATGTTGGTAGATAGCTGTTCTTTATAGATTTCAGGAGAGCTCAATCTTTGTAAATGACATGTTGGTAGATCTCTGCTCTTGATAGATTTCAGTAGCACAATCTCTTTGTAAATGCCATGTATGTAGATTTCGCTCTTTGTGTAATAATTAACCTCTTCTTTTGTTTGAGCACCTCCAAATCACTTTGTCATCTCCTGTGAGTATTGTTTTTGTTTATGGTGTTTGCTGGTGGGAAAAAGGGGAACCCAAGACAAGTCGCCCATGGGCATACACTACCCGTAGGTAAACTTTGTTAAAACACACTAGTTAGAACTGGGCGGACCACCCACTGTATTTTTGGTTAGTTAGTTAGCTGTTGTTGAAATAGGCTAGCCTAGCTTAGGGGTGTTTTTGCATATTTGTTTCTTTCCTTGGGTCCAGCTCAGCCCTTTTTCCTGCTCCCCCCCCCCATTACCGTGTGTTTATAATAAACCCTGAGTTTGACGGTATTATTTCGGTTGTCGTGGTTATTTCGTTTACTTTTACTTTGTCACTATTATAATTTACATGAGTTATGTTACGGGTCTCACTACCATTCCCCCCTAGACTGTCGGGCCAAAAGAGATTCGTAACATAAGTGGGGACTCATCCGGGATCTGTCTTTACTGACACCCATGCCGCTCATGTAGATTGTTGTAGTGGTATAGTTCAGTGTTGAGCGTCATAGCTGAAGTAGCATTAGTGTTTGCTATTTTCGTTGGCTCTTGTGAAGTAGTGTAAGATGGCTACTTTTGATTTGAAGTCCTTTTTGGATAATCCTTCGTGGGAGGTTTTTGATAAATGTCGTAGAGTTGATTTAATGACCTTGGCTGACCATTACTCAATATCGATTCCGCAGAGTGTAGTTAAGGCGGAGGTTAAACAGCTAGTGTTAAATGTATTGTTGGAAGAGCAGGTGCTTGTGTTACCGCTGCCTGAGTCTACTAACCCTGTAGGGGATGTAACTGCTCCTATAAGCCCATTGGTATCTGATAATGAGGGTGAGGCTAAAACACCAGCCACATTGTCCCATTTTGATCCACTCTCCCCACTATCAAACGGTGATGCCAGAAGGGATGTCCGTTTAGCACAGTTCCAACTAGAGGTGGAAGAGAGAGCCCAAATTAGGCGAGAGACTCTCCAGTTGGAGATGTGTAAAATTGAGGCAGAAAAAGAAAGAGAACAGCGGCATTTAGATTTGGAGATGGGTAAAATTGAGGCAGAAAAAGAACAGCGGCATTTAGATTTGGAGATGGGTAAAATTGAGGCAGAAAAAGAACGAGAACAACGGCAGATGATGTGTAAAATTGAGGCAGAAAGAGAACAGCGGCAGATGACGTTTAAAATGCGCCAGATGGAACTGGAGGCAGAGACAGCGAGGCTAGCCTTCGTTCCTACTGTGCCTGTTTGTGAGCCGTCCTCACCTGCTGTGTCCTCAAACACGTTTGACATTAGTAGGCAGATTGCCTTAGTACCTTTGTTCAGAGAGTCGGAGGTTGACTCCTATTTTTGTGTATTTGAGCGTATAGCCGTAGCATTGAAGTGGCCTGAAGAGGTATGGTGCCTATTACTTCAGTGTAAATTAACTGGTAAAGCCCAAGAGGTTTTGTCAGCGCTACCTCTGGAGGACAGTTTGAATTATGAAGTGGTCAAAGCTACTGTTCTTCGTGCCTATGAGCTTGTGCCTGAGGCATACCGACAGAGATTTAGGTCTCATAGAAAGTCTTCTAGTAAGACTTATGTGGAATTTGCTAGAGACAAGGGAAATCTGTTTGATAAATGGCATGCTGCTAGTAAGGTAACTGATTTCAACTCTCTCCGGGAGTTAATCTTGTTGGAAGAGTTTAAAAATTGCTTACCCGAACGCATTGTAGTTTACCTAAACGAACAGAAAGTATCCTCCCTGGCAGAAGCGTCTGTGTTGGCAGACGAGTTTGTGTTGACGCACAAGAGTGTGTTTTCGGCTCAAACTGAGAGTAGAATCACTGAGTTTCCTACCTTTAGCCCTAGTCGGCCCGCAGTAGTATATCAAGCACGCCAGAAGAATGAGCGTTCCTGTTTCTATTGTCATAAAGTGGGACATATGATTAATGATTGCTTCCTGCTTAAACGCAAACAAGGGATGCCTCTTCGTGCCAAGCCACCAACAGGTGTTGGTCTAATTCGTACGGTTGTGAGGTCTGCAACAAAACAGGTGCCTCAGGGTAACTGTAGTTTGAAAGACCCAGTCCCCGACCGCAGTTATGAACCATTCATTTTCGAGGGGTTTGTGTCCCTAGAGAATGACGAAGCGTCTCAGCGTCCGGTTAAAATCCTTAGAGATACTGGTGCGGCGCAGTCGTTTATATTGTCTGATGTGTTGCCCTTATCTGACGATACATACTGTGGTTCCAGTGTGTTAGTGCAGGGTATTGAAATGGGTTTTGTCCCAGTGCCGTTGCACTTTGTGAAAGTACACTCTGAGTTAATCAGTGGAATATTCAGAGTGGGGGTACGTCCTAAGTTGCCAGTGAAAGGTGTGACCTTTATAATGGGTAACGATATTGCCGGAGGAAAGGTAGTACCCGTATTGGAAGTATTGGATAAAAGTGACCACTCTCTCGAATGAGCTGGCACAGAGTTATCCACATGTGTTCCCCGCTTGTGCTGTCACTCGTGCTCAGGCACTACAAGAGGGTGACGTGATAGATTTGTCGAACACTGTTCTGTTCAAAGAGGATGATCAAGAGGATGGATTGTGTGAAACCTCTGAGAAGCTGATCACCTCTGACAAACAGCCCAGGAAAGAATCAAAGTACGTTGAAGTTATTGCTGATGCAATACAATTACCAGTCACTCGTGAGCAGCTGATTGCTAACCAAAAGGTTGACAACAAGCTTGCTAAATGTTTTTCTAGTGTTGTCTCGTTAGAAGAGGTGAAGAAGAAGAATGTGGCTTACTTCATTGATGGTAATCTCCTCATGCGTAAATGGAAATCCCATGTTGACGCGGGTGGAGATTGGAATGCTGTTTACCAAATAGTGATTCCTACAGCCTTTCGACAAAATGTGTTATCCCTTGCTCATGATCACCAGTGGTCTGGTCATTTAGGAATTACAAAGACGTATGATCGGATCCTTCGACATTTCTTTTGGCCAGGTTTAAAACAAGATGTGGCTCAGTTCTGTCGGACATGCCACACCTGTCAGATAACAGGAAAACCAAATCAGGTTATTCCTCCTGCTCCTCTTTGTCCTATACCTGTCATAGGTGAACCATTTGAGCATGTGGTGGTTGATTGTGTCGGACCGTTACCGAAGACAAAATCGGGTAACCAGTTTTTGTTAACGATAATGTGTATGGCTACAAGATACCCCGAGGCTATTCCTCTGAGAAGGATTACAGCTCCGATAGTGAGTAAAGCCTTAATAAAATTCTTCACGACATTCGGGTTACCTAAGGTGGTACAAAGCGATCAAGGTACCAATTTCCTATCCAAGCTCTTCAAGCAGGTGTTGAAATCCTTATCAATTACGCACCGTGTATCAAGCGCCTATCACCCAGAGTCTCAGGGTGCGCTTGAAAGATGGCATCAGACACTGAAGTCTATGCTACGTAAATATTGTTTGGAATCTGAGAAAGATTGGGATGAGGGAGTTTCTCTAGTTTTGTTTGCGGCTCGTGAAACTGTGCAGGAGTCCCTAGGTTTCAGCCCGGCTGAACTAGTGTTTGGTCACACAGTAAGAGGACCAATGAAAGTCCTTAAAGAACAGTTCTTGTCCCAAGAGTTGTGTACCAGAGATGAGAATGTGTTGGACTATGTTAGTCGCTTTCGTGAGCGCCTACACCAAGCTTGTGCTCTTGCAAAGGAAGCTCTGTCTTCCTCACAGAGGAGCATGAAAAGACACTATGATAAAGAGGCTGTTTCTCGTCCACTACAGCCAGGTGACCAAGTACTGGTGTTATTACCTTTTCCAGGATCTTCACTGTCAGCTCGTTTCTCTGGTCCTTATTTAATTGAAAAGAAAATAAGTGAAACTGACTATGTGCTTCAAACTCCTGATAGAAAACGCCAATCTCGTGTGTGTCACATTAACATGTTGAAAGCATACCACACCCGACCCATCACACAGTTAGATAGTTCAAAAACAGAGGAAGGTACTGCTGTCTCCTCTGCTACTACTGCGATGATAGCGGACTGTCATATTGATGATGTTGATGGCTTGGAGTTGCGCAATACTCAACAGCAGTGTGTTAGATTGCCCAACTCAGAAATGCTGCTGTCTATCCAGTCAGGTCTGGTTCATTTAACGGATGGACAGGCTAATGATATTGTGAGGCTACTACAGTTTTCCATGTCTCTTTAATGACGTTCCTACTCGCACAAATGTGTTGGAACATGACATTAATGTTGGAAATGCTACACCTATCAAGCAACACCCATATCGTATCAACGCTTCCAAGAGGAAGATAATGAGGGATGAGGTGAGATATTTGTTGGAGAATGACCTGGCTAAGCCAAGTTCAAGCCCTTGGAGTTCTCCTTGCATTCTGGTTCCTAAACCTGATGGTACGTCCAGGTTATGTACGGATTATCGAAAGGTAAATTCTGTCACAATGCCAGATTCGTTCCCGTTACCCAGACTGGACGACTGTATCGACACTATTGGTGCTGCTAAGTATGTGACCAAGTTGGACCTCTTAAAAGGTTACTGGCAGGTTCCGTTAACTTCACGTGCTTCTGAGATTTCTGCCTTTGTGACCCCAGACAACTTCCTTCAGTACTCAGTCATGGCTTTTGGGATGCGAAATGCACCAGCCACTTTCCAACGACTGGTTAACTCTGTATTAGCTGGCGTTCCTAATTGTAGTGCATACCTTGATGACCTAGTGATTTATTCGTCTACGTGGTCAGATCATGTTGACTTGCTAAGGGTAGTATGTGAACGGTTGGCAGCTGCTTCTCTAACCCTGAACTTGGCAAAGTGCGAGTTTGGGAAGGCTACTGTTACCTATCTCGGTAAAGAGGTTGGCCATGGACAGGTGCGCCCTGTTGATGCCAAGGTCTTGGCTATAACTGCATTCCCTGCACCTACCACTAGACGAGAGCTACGCCGCTTTTTAGGGATGGTTGGCTACTACCGTAGCTTCTGTAAAAATTTCTCTGCGGTAGTTGCTCCATTGACTGATTTGCTCAGTCCGGCTAGACCATTTGTGTGGTCCCCTGAATGTAAGAGCGCTTTTGAATCTGCGAAAGCACTCTTATGTAGTACCCCTGTACTTGCTGCTCCGGATTTTGAACAACCGTTCAAGCTTGAGGTAGATGCTAGTGCCAGAGGTGCTGGTGCTGTTCTACTGCAGCAGGACAAGAGTGGAGTAGATCATCCCGTTTGTTATTTTTCACGTAAATTTAATAAATGTCAAACAAACTATGCGACAATAGAACAAGAAGCTCTTGCTTTGTTGTTGGCTCTGCAATACTTCGAAGTATACATTGGTTCCAGTGCCCTACCAGTGATTGTGTATACTGACCATAACCCCTTAGTTTTTCTCCACCGAATGTACAACCAGAACCAGCGCCTTATGCGTTGGGCGCTGATTGTACAAAATTATAATTTGGAGATCCGCCACAAAAAGGGTTCAGATAATGTGTTGGCAGATGCTTTGTCTCGTGTGTGAAGATGATTTCAGTATGTTTTGCAAGGTTGTTGATTTGTTGTGAGTGTTCATTTAAATACTGTAGTCGCAATCCCCCTAGGGTTGCTCTTTTAAGGGTGGGAGTGTTACGGATACAGGTATCCTGTGTCTGTGTGTATCCTGTGTCTGTGTGTATCCTGTGTGTGTTTCTTTTCTCTCCTTCTCCCCTCACAGGTGAAAATCATCACTCCCCAATCAGTCAACAATCAACCCATCAATCAGAAGACACACCTCCTCCTGTTTCCTACCCTATCACAGTTCCTTCCCCATGGTTTAAAAACCCCATCATTTGTTTGTTCAGGAGCTCAATCTTTGTAATGCCATGTTGGTAGATAGCTGTTCTTTATAGATTTCAGGAGAGCTCAATCTTTGTAAATGACATGTTGGTAGATCTCTGCTCTTGATAGATTTCAGTAGCACAATCTCTTTGTAAATGCCATGTATGTAGATTTCGCTCTTTGTGTAATAATTAACCTCTTCTTTTGTTTGAGCACCTCCAAATCACTTTGTCATCTCCTGTGAGTATTGTTTTTGTTTATGGTGTTTGCTGGTGGGAAAAAGGGGAACCCAAGACAAGTCGCCCATGGGCATACACTACCCGTAGGTAAACTTTGTTAAAACACACTAGTTAGAACTGGGCGGACCACCCACTGTATTTTTGGTTAGTTAGTTAGCTGTTGTTGAAATAGGCTAGCCTAGCTTAGGGGTGTTTTTGCATATTTGTTTCTTTCCTTGGGTCCAGCTCAGCCCTTTTTCCTGCTCCCCCCCCCCATTACCGTGTGTTTATAATAAACCCTGAGTTTGACGGTATTATTTCGGTTGTCGTGGTTATTTCGTTTACTTTTACTTTGTCACTATTATAATTTACATGAGTTATGTTACGGGTCTCACTACCATTCCCCCCTAGACTGTCGGGCCAAAAGAGATTCGTAACAACTGGGTTGACCTCCTTCCAGTGTGTTCTGGGTTTTCAGTCGGCCCTGTCTCCGTGGACCCCAGGCCAGACCTGAAGCTCCTGCAGTTGATGAGTGGTTCAGGGGTGCAGAAGTGCGGAGCGATGCTCACCTGAGACTCCAGTGCGCCGTCTACCGTCAAAAGGAGCAGGCAGACTGCCACCGCAGTGAAACCCCAGTTTACCACCCTGAGGATTGTGTCTGGCGTTCTACCAGGAACCTCCCACTCCGCCTGCCCTGCAAGAAGCTGAGCCCCCGGTTTGTGGGGCCATTCAAGGTTCTCAGGAGGGTCAACGAGGCAACGTATAGGTTACAGCTTCCCAGTGACTACCGTATCTCATCTTCTTTTCATGTCTCCCTTCTCAGGCCGGTGGTTCCTAGGCCCTTAGCTGATGCTGTCCCCCACGACACCCCTCCACCCCTCCGGACATCGAGGGGGGTCCGGTCTATGCCTTAAGATCTCTAATGGACTCCCGACATCATGGGGGTTGGCTCCAGTATCTGGTGGACTGGGAGGGGTATGGTCCAGAGGAGCGGTGTTGGTTTCCGGTGGAGGACATTCTGGATCCCAAATATCATCCGTGAATTCCACCTTCGCCGCCCGCTCCTCGTCCTCAGGGCTTCGTCCAAACAAGTCAAACAACATTTCTAATCAATTCTCAGGTACCCTAATATGTAAATAAATTATAAAAGTTAAGACGGAATGTAGTATGTTCAATACCGGAGATAAATAACGAAGTGCGCGCCCTCATCCTCGCGCGCCACAAGACTACAGTCCAAAATGAGAGCCACCTTGAAAAACTATAATTACTACCTTATTTTTCCAAAAACAAGCCTGAAACCCTTTCTAAAGACTGTTGATATGTAGTGGAAGCCATAGGAACTGCAATCTGGGAGGAATTCCTTTGAATATCCCATAGACAAGCATTTGAGTGGGTAGTGACCTCAACAACAACAACAGTTTTAGACACTCCAGTGTTTTCTATCCAATGCTACCAACCAATTATATGCATATCCTGAGTAACAGGCAGTTTACTTTGGGCACGTCAGTCATCCGAACTTCCGAATACTGCCCCCTAGCCTTAAGAAGTTTTAACAGTGCATTATTCCATCAAAACGTCCCATAATGTAAAAGTTCAAGTCAAGGACTAGACACACATTACTACCTAACTGACTAAGTCTCATCAGGCCTGAGTAATAGGAGGTAATTCATATAATGATGTTTGTTAGTTCAGTTTAAGCAGACAAATGTATCCTTGGATAAATTACACCTTCAAACAGTGTGTCCAATAGTTGGCCACCGGAGAGCTGTGCCAAAGAGAGAAGAATCCCAGGACTGGGGTTATCAATCAGGCGTAATGAGTGAGGCAAAGTGACCAGACCAAATAATTAGCATAGTAATGCCTCCAACAATGCGTCTGGCAGTGGCTGGGCCTGCCATGGCTGAGAGGGCCTAGTATCGACCTTCTCTTCAAAGCCCGGGACAATACGAGTGTTCCAGGAGTCCAGAACAGCACACAGCCTTCGATCCTACACTTTCCCACCCTCCATTAATCAATCAGGGAAAAATGAGGCACCCAACCAGCTAACTAATCAATCTATTTGTCTGTGATGGTGCGAGGGAGGGAGGGGTTTGGATATGTGATGGGGTTGTTTTGAATAAAGAACAGGGAGTGCAGAGGTGAGAAGACAAAGCTTTGGAAGAATCGTAGATATGGGTGGATAACTAAAGAAATACTGTTGGATAAAGTTAACGAGAAGATGGATAACTTCAGTGGTACAATTGGAGAGGGAAGAGAAAATATTATTTTGTCCTAAATGAGCCAAGACTTTTCAGTGCCTTTCTGCCTCGCTTCCATGATCCCAATCACACAAGATTGAGCTGGCCCTCCCAATGAATAACAAACACATTACCCAGCATGCCATTTGTTTGGTGTCCTTCAGCAGCTAGCTAGCTGACTCATTATTTAGCTTTTGCGGAGGACATTTGTTTCCTCTCTGACCCTACAGGTGGGACAAATACAAACAGACCCACTGACTAAGTGCATCAAACTTATTTGTTCTTCAAACCCAGTGTTATGAGGATGGAAGGCAGAGAGAAATCCCGCAGGAATGATGAGGATGACTTATCCACTAGAGTATGTCTGAGTCCCATTAACTCATGTCTGCTCATTAGTATTTTTACCTAAAGACAAGGCCAATGAAGTATGAGAAGAATCTCTCTACCCCCGGGGCATCTGCTTATTGTCTCCACACCAGAGGAGGCTGGTGGGAGGAGCTATAGGAGGATGGGCTCATTGTAATGGCTGGATAGGAATTAATGGAACGGCATCAAACACGTTGAATGGAAACCACACGTTTGGCTCCATTCCATTGATTCCATTCCAGCCATTACAATGAGCCCTTCCTCCTATACATCCTCCCACCAGCCTCCACTGCTCCACACTGCAATGACACCAGTGGAGAAAGAGAGTTCATCGGAGGTGAGGGAAGCATTGTCTCTGTGTCATGTGTCTGTGTGTGTTGGCCCACGTGTGTTATTTTCCCAGTGTGTCTCCATCTCCTCCTGGCAGCCATACTTCAGTGTGTGTTGGCCTGGGATGAAGAGGAGCCTCTGTTCTCCTACACCTCTCTGTCGCTGTGTCCATCCCTGCATCATCTCTCCACCGGGTTGACCTCCTTCCAGTGTGTTCTGGGTTTTCAGTCGGCCCTGTCTCCGTGGACTCCAGGCCAGACCTGAAACTCCTGCAGTTGATGAGTGGTTCAGGGGTGCAGAAGTGCAGAGCGATGCTCACCTGAGACTCCAGTGCGCCGTCTACCGTCAAAAGGAGCAGGCAGACTGCCACCGCAGTGAAACCCCAGTTTACCACCCTGGGGATTGTGTCTGGCGTTCTACCAGGAACCTCCCACTCCGCCTGCCCTGCAAGAAGCTGAGCCCCCGGTTTGTGGGGCCATTCAAGGTTCTCAGTACAGCAGGCAGGCTGGCTGTAAACGGGATCCTTTTAGAGCCATGAGGCTTTTGGCGCTTTGACGCAGGCGGGACACTTGACTTGACAGGGTTGTTCAACAACAGGAATGGCTTGCCATCTAGCCCACTCCCACAAAGTCAGATACTGAGTGAAATACTGAGTGGAGGGAAGTGCCATGAACTGCTGCTTGCGTTGCTGACTTTCCATCCTCAAATGTTCACCTTATTCTCTCTCTCTCTCTCTCTCTCTCTCTCTCTCTCTCTCTCGCTCTCTCGCTCTCTCGCTCTCTCGCTCTCTCGCTCTCTCTCTCTCTACACCCCTACCCCTGATACACTGACTATGAGGTTAAAGTGCAGCATTTGGGACGGCAGATAGCCTAGTGGTTAGAGCATTGGGCTAGTAACTGAAAGTTTGCTAGATCGAATCCCAGAGCTAAAAAGGTGAAAATCTGTCGTTCTGCCACTGTTCCCCGGTAGGCTGTCATTGTAAATAAGAATTTGTTCTTAACTGACTTGCTTAGTTAAATAAAAATGTCATCTTTCATTTTAGGGTATATTAATCCATGAACCGTTTAGAAATTACAGTACTTTTAAGACATAGTCCCCCATTTTAGGTGACCAAAACTATTAGAAAAAGTTAACTTATATGTGTATTAAAGTAGTCAAAAGTTTAGTATTTGGTCCCACGCAATAATTACATCAAGCATGTGACTCTACAAAATTGTTGGATGCAGATTATTTTGTGCCCAATAGAAATTAATGCTAAATAATGTTTTGTATAATATTAGAGTCACTTACTGTAAATAAGAAGATAATATTTTTTTAAACACTTCTATATTAATGTGGATGCTACCATGATTACAGATAGTCCTGAATGAATCATGAATAATGATGAGTGAGGAAGTTACAGACGCACAAATATCATACCCCCCCACACACACACGCAGAATAAAGCTAACCTCCCCTGTTATTGTAATGGTGAGAGGTAGCATGTCTTGGGGGTATGATATTTGTGCGTCTGTAACTTTCTGACTCATCATTATTCACGATTCATTCAGGACTATCTGTAATCATAGTAGCATTGTATCATTTCAAATCCAAAGTGCTGGAGTACAGAGTACAAAAAATGTGTCACTGTCCCTATACTTTTGGAGCTCACTGTATGTTATTCTCCAAAACACATAAAAATGTATATGATGATTTATGCACATGTACATTGATCGTGTCCCTGTTGATGAGTAAGTTAAAGAATTAAGAAGAATTAAGACTTATTTTATAGGAATAGGTCAAAACATATCATTCAGTCGCAATTCATACCGGTTCCAGACTATGGCGATATTGTCTATATGAATACAGCTGCTACTGTATTGAAGCCATTGGATGCAGTTTAAAGCACACTACGCTTTATTACGGGCGATAGGTTCAGTACACATCACTGCATTCTGTGTCAGGAAGTAGACTTGCTCTCTCTGAGGTCCGGTAGATCGTTTTTGTTTATAAAGCCATCCTGCATAAACTTCCGCTGTACCTTACTTCATTGTTTCATTAGTCCACTGTTGATACAGTCCCAAAATGTTTTACATGTCAGCAATCACATTTTTAAAGATATACAACTTTCAAAATACAGAAAGTGTCCCAGTATGATAGGTTTTGGATCATATGCAGGCCTGATCACTGGATTGGACCTGGTCTAGAACCATGGATGGCACAACAACGTATGACAGAGTCAGATGACAAGTCACCTGGTACAGATAATCTTGATGCCAAATTGCTCAGAGTTACAGCTAACCAAATATATACCCCAATCTCTCATATTTTAATAAGTGCTTGATGTATGGGGTGTGCCCAGAAGTCTGGAAAGAGTCAAAGGTTGTTCCACTACCTAAGGATGAAAAAATCTGCATTCACGTCCTAATAGTTGTCCTATAAACTTGCTGCCTGTGTTAAGTAAATTATTGGAGAAAAAAAATTGTATCTGTACAAATCAAGGATTATTTCTCATGTAACGGTCTGATAACGGGTTTCCAGCATGCATACAAAGAAGGGCATTCTAAGAGTACGGCCTCAGCACAAATGACAGATTGGTTAAAGAGTATGGATGGCAGGAAGTTAGTTCGATTTCAGTGCTGCTTTTGATGTAATTGATCATGAACTGTTACTAGGTCAACTCAAATGTTATGGTTTTAAGTCTGCAGCTCTATCCTGGATGGAAAGCTATCTATCCAGGAGAAGGCACAAAGTGTCCTTTAATGGTAGCTTTTCAAACAGTAAAGATATACATTGTGGTGTTCCTCAAGGAAGTTGCCCAAGCCCACTTCTATCTTTACTAATGATTTACCTTCAGTAATGAACAAAGCAAGAGTGGTCATGTATGCTGATGACTCTACAATGTATAGCGCAGCATCAGAATGTAATTGTCACGGCTGGCTGAAGGACTGGACCAAGGTGCAGCATGGTAAGCATACATTTTAACTTTATTTAAAAATGACACCAACAAAACAAAGAACAAAAAAACAACCGTGAAGCTTTGGGCTATGTGCCCTGAACAACTACAAAGTTAACTTCACACAAAACAGGTGGTGGAAAAGGGTACCTAAATATGGTTCTCAATCAGAAACAATGATAGACAGCTGTCCCTGATTGAGAACCATACCAGGCCAAGACATAGAAATACAAAACATAGAAAAAAAATAGAGAATAAGAAGCCTCTCTATAGCCAGGGCGTGACAGTACCCCCCCCCCCCCCCCCCCCCCAAAGGTGCGGTCTCCGGACGCAAAACCTGACTCTAAAGGGGAGGGTCCGGGTGGGCCTTCTTACGGCGGCGGTGTGGGACGTGGACCCCGCTCCACCTCAGTCTTGGCCTCGCAGCGGGCCCCGGACTGAAGACCCTCGTAGAGGGCGCCACTGGACTGAGGTGCGCCTCTGGACTGAGGGGCACCTGTGGACTGAGGGGCGCCTGTGGACTGAGGGGCGCCTGTGGACTGAGGGGCGCCACTGGACTGAGGGGCGCCACTGGACTGAGGGGCTGCGGCTCTGGCAGCTCCGGACAGGGGGGAGACTCTGGCAGCTCCGGACAGGAGGGAGGCTCTGGCAGCTCCGGACAGGCGGGAGGCTCTGGCAGCTCCGGACAGGCGGGAGACTCCCCGGCAAATGCGGGACGCCGGAACCGAGCATACCGGCCTGTGAATACTCTGCCTCGGTACCATGTGCATCACCCCATAGCACGAGGCCTGACCAGTCCCATGCTCGCCCCGGTAAGCATGGGGAGTTGGCTCAGGTCTGCTTCCTGACTCTGCCACACTCCCTGTGTGCCCTCCCAATTTTTTTGGGGGGGGGGCTGCCTCTCGGGCTTCCTTGCCAGCCGTGTTCCCACATATCGCTGGTTCCTCTCTCCGGCTGCCTCTGCTCTCCTAGCTGCCTCCACCTGTTCCCATGGAAGGTGATCCCTTCCTGCCAGGTTCTCCTCCCATGTGTAGACTCCCTTGCTGTCCAGAACGTCCTCCCATGTCCAGGAGTCCAACTTACCATGCTGCTTGGTCCGTTGGTGGTGGGAAGTTCTGTCATGGCTGGCTGAAGGACTGGACCAAGGTGCAGCATGGTAAGCATACATTTGAACTTTATTTAAAAATGACGCCGACAAAACAAAGAACAAAACCAAACCGTGAAGCTTTGGGCTCTGTGCCCTGAACAACTACAAAGTTAACTTCATACAAAACAGGTGGGGGAAAGGGTACCTAAGTATGGTTCTCAATCAGAGACAACGATAGACAGCTGTCCATGATTGAGAACCATACCAGGCCAAGACATAGAAATACAAAACATAGAAAAAAGGACATAGAATGCCCACCCTAGTCACACCCTGGCCTAACCAAAATAGAGAATAAGAAGCCTCTCTATGGCCAGGGCGTGACAGTATATGTGCTAACAGATGTACTGAGAACTAAGAATGGTGTCTGAGTGGGTTGATATGAACAAATTAGAGTTGAACATTTCTAAAACTAAATGTATTGTATTTGGTTTAAGAGAATGCTTGCTGATGATCCCCAATTGAATTTGTCGATGAATAGAATGCATGTAGAGCAAGTGAAAAAACAAAACTAATAGCCAGCATGTTGGATGCAGCTTTATCATGGTCAGAACACATAGATAACATTGTTATTAAGATGGGTTAGGGAATTGCTGTTACAAGAAAATGTTCAGAGTATGCAACATCTAGCACACTGAATCAGGTGATTCAATCCCTGGTCCTATCACACTTAGAGTACTGTCTGATTACATGGTCAATCCCTGGTCCTATCACACTTAGAGTTCTGTCCAGTTATATGGTCAATCCCTGGTCCTATCACACAGAGTACTGTCCAGTTATATGGTCAATCCCTGGTCCCATCACACTTAGAGTAATGTCCAGTTATATGGTCATCTGCAGCAAAGAAAGATATAAAAAATCTCCAAATGGCTCAAAACAGGGCTGCCTGATTAGCTCTTCGTTGCTCTATCCGTATGAATATTATCCAAATGCATCAGAATTTCTCATGGCTTCACTTGAAAACAAATTACTATCCAGTCTTCTGATATTCTTTAGGAATGTTATATTTGTTTAAAAACACAGTATTTTTCAGGCCAGTTAGTACATACTAGCAACACACATAACCACCAAACCAGAAAGGCAAATTCAGGGCAGCTAGGACAACCCAAGCCAAGGACAAATCGCCTTAAATCTACAGTTTTATATAGAGCCATAGCTGAATGGAACTCTTTACCAATCCATATTTCTCAGGCAAAAAGTTAATCCACCTTCAAGAAAAAAATTCAAGAACATTTAATGCAATAGACCATATGACTGGATAGGAAATAGAAAGCATCAACTGAATGTTAAATGTGTTTCCTGTCAGGTATTTTAATTTTCTGTATTGTCTACTTGTTGAATGTTCGTGAAGTCTTAATTTGTGGTTGTTTGTAATGTCTTGTTAATTGGTATTGGACCCTAGGAAGATTAGCTAGCGTTACAGCGTTAGCTGATGGGGATCCTAATAATAATAAAAAACAATTACAGAGGATATAATCAGTATGCAAAAGTCCAGAAATCAGAATAGCTGTAAGTTCCTAACCTAAGATTTCGGAGATGTTCTTTTGGAATAGTCTGAAGAGATCATTTCCATCTGCGAAAATACTCATGACAGATATTTTAGAAGTATTTTGAAGAGGAGACATTTTATCCAGCTCAAATATATTGGAATCAAACCATATCTGATAAAATTATTAGGTTGAATATTCATGGCATCCAGAAGAAGGTGTGTAGTGGAGAAACTATCTCTAAATAGGTCATTGATTTTTCACATGCTGTTGTTAAAGCCAAGAGAAACTTCTAGTACGATGCCACTTCCTTTGCTTCTTTCCAGCAGTTTCTTTCTGCATTGCCACATCTGGTAAGGCTTTCTCACTGTAATCTTACAGCTCACACAGACCTGCTCTGCATCAGAATAGGACTCCTCAGATCCCCTCATACACACTACCACTCCTTCCTCTTTCTCCTATATACTACACACCTTAGGCCCTACACTTCTCCCCCATCCCCCAAAAACACTACAGTACTCCATTGTGAACACACACTGATATGCAAGATCACATCCATGTGTAGACACACACTCAATACAGCACCCCCCTGAGTCAGTGACAGGCAGAGAGGAGAGCAGAGCACATGGCCCTGGTGCTCCAGAGTGAGGTAATACTGCTGATGAGACCAGGGCAGGCAAGCAGGCAGCTTAGAGAGGGGGAGAGGACTGAAGATCTGGAGCCTGCCATAGATACTATACACTGGCAATCTGCTCTATGCTTCCGTTCAGAGGACCGAAGGAGAGGAAAGAGAAAAAGAGAGAGAAGAAAGAGAGGCTTAGTTTGAGAGAAAGAGAAACCGAAAAGAGGGACAGCTACCCAAAGAATAGAGTGAAATAGAATAGACAGATAGGAGTTTTATCTTTAGAAAAAGGCTCTGAAGATCAAAATAGAGAGATCCTGAAGATAAAACTGTCAATTGAGAGGAAGTAAGAAGATCAAAAAGAGAAAGACAGAAAAAGAGATGGACTGAGAGAAAAAAGAGGAAGATGAGAGATACAATAACAGAGAGATGTTCTCTGAAATGTCAAGTTCCAGCTCTGTGCTTCTCCAGTTGGCCCTCACACAACCGTGTCTTCATACCTCTGATTGGGGCTACAGCCTGACGTTGGAAAGTTATTAGGAGTTTATAGACTACATCTGGCAGAGGTACTGTTTGGATGTGAGTTGCACCGTTTGAATGGAACACCATATTTGGCCTGAGTTATGACAACGTTTAGTGCGGGTGTAAATATTAGGACAGGTTTGTGAAGTATTCCGGACAGCGGATCCTCCCTGTGAGATGTATACTGCAGTAGGGCCCAGAGAAAAAGAGAGAGAGAGAGAAGGGATGGTGGTGGAGGGAGGGGTGTGTGTGTGTGTGTGTGTGTGTGTGTGTGTGTGTGTGTGTGTGTGTGTGTGTGTGTGTGTGTGTGTGTGTGTGTGTGTGTGTGTGTGTGTGTGTAAAGGGACAAATGAGAGATGAGTGCAAGAAAGAGAACATGATATGCATGCACAAAATAGTGAGAGGGGGAGACAGAAAGAGTGTGAAAGAGGGAGAAAGACAGAGTGAGAGAGAAAAACATAGAGGGTGAGAGGCAGAGTGAAAGAGAGAATGCTTGCGTCCCTTGGGGGGCCGTTTTGCTGTTAGAGCTGGCGTCTAGTGTCTGTGCAGTTCCAAGTTCCTTAATGATCTGCCACAGCTAACTAGCATTGTGTAATTATCTTCAGCCAATGGGTAAGCTCAAATAACCAACGTCACTATGTGGAGTCATTAATCCAACACACATGTTGAGAGGACATGAATATGAACACACAGCTGGTTCCAGGTATTATCTCTGAGTCTGAAGAGACAGCTGTCATCATCAGATGCAAACTTTGAATCGGATGCATTTTTTAAAGTTGAAGACAGAGATGTCGCTACACACGAAGAGGCAGATTTTGAACGACACCTCAGAGATGACACCAAACAGCAGAAGCTTCTAGAGCCAGATTGGACTGACAGCTTGATGAATGTGTGTGTGCGCGTGCATGTGTGCATGTGTGTTCATTTGTTGAAAAGGATTGTATAGCTCATAAGACTGTGCTGCAATGTGTGTGTGTGTGCATACTTCCATACGTGCACGTGTGTGTGAAAGCATAATGAATGGGACACATATGGTACACACTCATAATGCATGGGCCCTGAAATTCCTAAAGGCCACAGAGGAATCAAGGTCATCTCAGCAGGTCTCCAGTATGAGAACCATGAAGCTCCCCCCACTGACAGTCCACCAGAGGCTAGGGCCAACTGACCCTTCTGCAGGGCACTGAGCTACACACTGGAGCTTTTTTGCATTATCATAATTCTAATCTAGAGCATGTTTTGATCAGAGGAGGCTGGTGGGAGGAACTGTAGGGGGGCGGGCTCATTGTAATGGCTGGAATGGATAAAATGTAATGGAGTCAAACATGTGGTTTCCATATGTTTGATGTGTCTGATGCTGTTCCATTCATTCCATTCCAGCCATTACAATGAGCCCATCCTCCTATAGCTCCTTCCACCAGCCTCCTCTGGTTTTGATAGACACGCAATCATGGGAAAATAACTCTCTGGTATGTAGGACTGGAGATGTAGCTTGAAACGGTGAGAGGTTTAACATGATACAGCTGTGAGGTGAGCAGAGTGTCAGTTTTGGTGAAAGTGAAATGATTTGGTAAGTGATTTATGGGCTAGACTGTGTGAGACAGACAACTGTCACATCAATGCAATTATTGATGGATTTGTAAACACAACAGTCAAGCCAGTAAATAATTTACTACACAAAGTTTGAGTCAACAAGTTAACAGACGGTCACACACTTCAAACACTTGGTCAATGTGTGAGAAAGAGTCCAGTACTTACCCCAAAGCCTTTTCTCCCTAGCACTCTTCCAGAATACATCCCAAGCCTTGTTGGTAGAGACTTTCACGTGCTCACTGAAGGACCTCCGCAGTGGGGTTTTGCCAATATGAGCCATATTCCATGTGTCCTGTTCTCTCCCTGAAAAACCTCCGCTAGTCACTCACTCCTCTCTGGATCCATCAGGGTGAAAAAGCCCCTGCGAGTTAGTCAGTCAGTCCGTTCACCAATCCACCAGAGAGCCGGAGCGCTCTAAGGAAAGAGAGAAGTTCCTCTTGCCGGGCTGACACTTGATGCAGAAAGTCTGCATGTAATTTGTGAACACCCTCCTCCAGTGTGGCCTGAAAAATAAATAGTATCAAATTTGGGTTAAGACCCCCCCCTCTCCATTCCCCCCATGCACAGAGATGGGCAGTATTTATTTGAAATATGTATTTCAATTACTTTTGAGTATTTTGTCATTTGTATTACACTTGGCTGAACTATACTCCAGTGTATTTTGTAACAAGATACTTTTCAGAGCCGAAATATGTATTTTCAAAATACAATATACAAAATACTTTTCTATACCGTTTTTATAGTGGTTCACAATTTTGTGGCCCCCTTTCACTCTGCATTGGTATCAGAAGTCTGATGGCACTATGGTATGATAAGAGTGTCTGGTAAATTAACTAAATGTAAATGTACTGTATAAAGTAACAGTCAAAAGTTTGGACACACTTACCCATTCAAGGGTTTTTCTTAATTTTTACTATTTCCTAAACTGTAGAATAATAGTGAAGACATCAAAACTATTCAATAGTGTATATTTTATATTTCATATTCTTCAAAATAGTCACCATTTGCCTTGATGACAGCTTTGAACACTATGGCATTCTCTCAACCAGTTTCACCAGGAAGGCATTTCAATTAACAGGTGTGCCTTGTTTAAAATTAATTTGTGGAATTTATTTCCTTCTTAATGCGTTTAATCCAATCAGTTGTGTTGTGACAAGGTAGGGGTTGTATACAGGAGATAGTCCTATTTGGTGAAAGACCAAGTCCATATTATGGCAAGAACAGCTCAAATAAGCAAAGAGAAATGACAGTCCATCATTACTTTACGACATGAAGGTCAGTCAATTCTGAAAATATCAAGAAGTTTGAAAGTTTCTTCAAGTGCAGTCGCAAAACCATCAAGCACTATGATTGGCTAAACTGGCTCTCATGAGGACCTGGAAGTGTGTTGGTTCATTGTCCTGTTGAAAATCATGTGATAGTCCCACTAAGAGCAAATCAGATAGAATGGCACCCCCACACCATCACACCTCCTCCCCCATGCTTCACGGTGGGAACTACACATGCTGAGATAATCCGTTCACCTACTCTGCGTCTCACAAAGACACGGCGGTTGGAACCAAAAATCTCAAATTTGGACTCATCAGACCAAAGGACACATTTCCACCGGTCTAATGTCCATTGCTCGTGTTTCTTGGCCCAAGCAAGTCTCTTCTTATTATTGATGTCCTTTAGTAGTGGTGTTGATGTTGAGATGTGTCTGTTACTTGAACTCTGTGAAGCATTTATTTGGAATGCAATCTGAGGTGCAGTTAACTCTAATGAACTTATCCTCTGCAGCAGAGGAAACTCTGGATCTTCCTTTCTTGTGGCGATCCTCATGAGTGCGTTTCATCATAGCTCTTGATGGTTTTTGCGACTGCACAATGTAGAAAATAGTAAAATAAAGAAAAACCCTTGAACGAGTAGGTGTGTCCAAACTTTTGACTGGTACTGTATGTAAAAATTAACAATTGCAAAGCATGTTGAGTATTACTATAATGAGCTTCGACCCGAAAAAATGGCAATAGTAATACGCAGTGTGCTTTAAAAAAAAGTTCACATTTTTTTAACTAGGCAAGTCAGTTAAGAATAAATTCTTATTTACAATGACGGCCTACCATTGTGCGCCGCCCAATGGGACCCCCAATCACTGCCAGTTGTGATGTATCCTGGAATCAAACCAGGGTCTGTTGTGATGCCTCTAGCACTGAGCTGCAGTGCCATAGACTGCTGTGCCACTTGGGAGCTTTGTAGTTCATTTTGGTATGTTTATTTTCACATATACATTTAGGTAATTTAGCAAACACTTTTATCGAGAGTGACTTACAGTCAGTGCATTCAGCTAAGGTACTGTCGATTAACAACAACATATCACAGTCATAGCAATTCAAAAGTTTGTAACCGTTACTGAGGATGTTGTTGCTGTTCATGCCGGCTACTTGCAAATGTACTTCTGTATTTTAGAATATAATATACATCTATTTTAATTAAATACATTTTAAAACATAAGTATTTTCGTAGTTTATTTTGATACATTGATCTCAATGATATCTTGTAATTTTATTTTGTAACTGTATTTTGTAACTCTTGCCCATCCCTTCCGATGCACACACACGCACGCATACACACACGCACACACACACACACACACACACACACACACACACACACACACACACACACACACACACACACACACACACAGCAACAATTCATGAACACACTCATTCCTCTCTTAGTCACAAAGATAAATATTAAGTTATGGGTGGTGAGTTGAACCATAGGAAAATAGACTGAGTATTCTCCCCTCACTTCCTTCTTATTTTCATAAGATGAGTTTAAAGAGGAAGCCTTTGGTGCTTTTGAGCTGACAGACCACATAACAGATATATCTTTCCCTGGCAACACAAATAACATAACGACAACAAACACAATATCGCTGCATGCAACTTTGTCAAACTCAGTGCATGACGCTCAGAGGTTTGTATTGACCTAGATTAAATCTGGACCATGGATGATCCACACTATATTGCAATTGAAATTTAAAGCGAACATTCCCGCTTTCCCAGAGACCGCAATGAAGGTAAACATAGCATATGTTGGCTCAATCGAAAATTCCCTTTTGAATCTAGCCCTACATATTGATAAATGTGACAGTGCATTTGCTTGTGTTTGTAAAAAGATTGTGGGTTAGATTGGTATTTGTATGAATGTTGGACCATTGCTTTTGTGATACATATTTGAACACATAATATCATCAGCAGTAATCCATACAATTATATTCACTTCTCTTTGAGATGATGGGGTGGACACAGCTGTCTTGATAATTTCAGAATCTCACTATCATATGTCCTGACAAATTAAAACATTAGCAATGAGTGGAAGGAATTGCCTTATTCTAACATATCTAAACATTCCCCCACACCACATTTGCTACACCCATCTGTGCATTTCTTTTTTCTCTGCTCTTAAGCCATTCTCACTTCCTGTTGCCAGAGCAAACATCTGATCAGTGTTCCTGTTCAGACAGACAGAAACAAGCCTGCTTCCTGTTGGCTGGCTTTTCAACATTTGACATCTCAGACCCCCAGTTTGAGTTGGATGAATAGACACATGGTAACAAAGATTTGAATTTATTTAATGTTACAATTAGTTACCTCTTTCAATCCCTTTCAAGTATTTCTCAAGTAGTTGTTGTGGTGATGGTAATGTTCGTAATAGTTTTACAGCCCTTGGGGGTCAGACATGAGGCAGCTTTTGGCACATTTGTTTATGTTTCAAACAAGGCCAAAATTCATTGTTTTCCCAATAACTATCTCCATGTATGTACTTAAATACCATTTTGGTGTCACGCCTTTTTATGTCTGGGCTTGACCCACCATCCGCAGTCTATGGAAAAGCCAGCAACAGCAAGGTCCTGATTCTGAGATTGGCACAGCAATGATGGTTATCCTGGAATCACAGAGAAAAGTTAATCAATGGAGGAATTGTATGGTACAGTGGGGAAAAAAAGTATTTTTTAAGTTCTCCCACTTAAAAAAGATGAGAGAGGCCTGTAATTTTCATCATAGGTACACTTCAACTATGACAGACAAAATGAGAAGAAGGATTTTGAATGAATTTATTTGCAAATTATGGTGGAAAATAAGTATTTGGTCACCTACAAACAAGCAAGATTTCTGGCTCTCACAGACCTGTAACTTCTTCTTTAAGAGGCTCCTCTGTCCTCCACTCGTTACCTGTATTAATGGCACCTGTTTGAACTTGTTATCAGTATAAAAGACACCTGTCCACAACCTCAAACAGTCACACTCCAAACTCCACTATGGCCAATACCAAAGAGCTGCCAAAGGACACCAGAAACAAAATTGTAGACCTGCACCAGGCTGGGAAGACTGAATCAGCGATAAGTAAGCAGCTTGGTTTGAAGAAATCAACTGTGGGAGCAATTATTACTGATAATCTCCCTCGATCTGGGGCTCCACGCAAGATCTCACCCCGTGGGGTCAAAATGATCACAAGAACGGTGAGCAAAAATCCCAGAACCACACGGGGGAGTGAATGACCTGCAGAGAGCTGGGACCAAAGTAACAAAGCCTACCATCAGTAACACACTACGCCGCCAGGGACTCAAATCCTGCAGTGCCAGACGTGTCCCCCTGCTTAAGCCAGTACATGTCCAGGCCCGTCTGAAGTTTGCTAGAGAGCATTTGGATGATCCAGAAGAAGATTGGGAGAATGTCATATGGTCAGATGAAACCAAAATATCACTTTTTGGTAAAAACTCAACTCGTCGTGTTTGGAGGACAAAGAATGCTGAGTTGCATCCAAAGAACACCATACCTACTGTGAAGCATGGGGGTGGAAACATCATGCTTTGGGGCTGTTTTTCTGCAAAGGGACCAGGACGACTGATCCGTGTAAAGGAAAGAATGAATGGGGCCATGTATCGTGAGATTTTGAGTGAAAACCTCCTTCCATCAGCAAGGGCATTGAAGATGAAATGTGGCTGGGTCTTTCAGCGTAACAATGATCCCAAACACACCGCCCGGGCAACGAAGGAGTGGCTTCGTAAGAAGCATTTCAAGGTCCTGGAGTGGCCTAGCCAGTCTCCAGATCTCAACCCCATAGAAAATCTTTGGAGAGAGTTGAAAGTCTGTGTTGCCCAGCAACAGCCCCAAAACATCACTGCTCTAGAGGAGATCTGAATGGAGGAATGGGCCAAAATACCAGCAACAGTGTGTGAAAACCTTGTGAAGACTTACAGAAAACGTTTGACCTCTGTCATTGCCAACAAAGCGTATATAAGTATTGAGATAAACTTTTGTTATTGACCAAATACTCATTTTCCACCATCATTTGCAAATAAATTCATTAAAAATCCTACAATGTGATTTTCTGTATTTTTTTCCCTCATTTTGTCTGTCATAGTTGAAGTATACCTATGATGAAAATTACAGGCCTCTCATCTTTTTAAGTGGGAGAACTTGCACAATTGGTGGCTGACTAAATACTTTTTTGCTCACTATATATGGTAAGCTGATGGAGAAATTCCTCATAATACACTGATACAGTATTCTGTTATTTATCCCCCATATTGTACAGTATCTGTGAAATGACTAAACTGCCAATAGGATGTGTGGATAAGTTGTTGAAACTCTTGCCACAAAACCTGGATCTGAGGTTTCACCAATGATTGTATTGCAAAATACTCTGTCCAGAGTGACATTTATAATGGCATTGTTGGAGCGCTGGCCTAGCTTGTAAATGACTGCATCTAGCCTAGTGCTGGGCTAACCCCTAAAACTGCACAAGCTGGCATCTGGATCACATTAGGGACTGCAGCCTCTCTATTGACTATTGACTGTTCCTGTGAGAAATGATCAAGTAAAGGACTTCTCATATATCTTCTTTATGGATCAACTCTTTCTGGTGTGATTATTCTCTTTCCCATACTCAGTAATAGGTCTGCTTTGGCTGCCTACCTCAGGAGAGACTGACCTACTGATAAGACAAACAACTTTGCAGTACGTTGTATCCACTATCCTTCAGCCCCAAAGCAGCATAAGAATTTCAAAGAGCACATACGTCTTCTCTTTAGAGTGGTCATCAACCAAACTGGTGAGAAGTTATAGAAACCATCATCAGCTATGTGCTTAATTCTGTTTATCACTTAAAGTCATGGTCTCTTGCTAGCTTTATCCTATAAATATTTATTAGCCTCCAACACTGACTAATTTTCCTGTATTTAGAAAGGGGCAGCAAGGTGGACTACATGGAAAATGAGAGAGGCGGTCTACTGGTCATCTGTGGCTTCATAAAAAAAGAACATGATGGATAGTGTTCCAGTTTAGGCCTGCCATAACGTAGCTACAAGAAATCAACTAAACAAGACCCCATGCAGTTCATACCAACACAATTACACTTTTAACTAAACTTATCATACTTCCAAAAAGACTAATAACAAGATTTGATTGTTAGGGGAGCTTATGCGCTGGTGTGTAGTAGAAAGACATAAATAATTGAAAAGTCTTAAGAGTATCTGTTTGGGGACAACCCACCGCCATCACATGGCTGCCCACGTCAGCTCGTAAAGAGGTCAAAGCTGTGACATGATTAGTGGAATCAACTAGTGAGCCTTAGATAAGTAATAGACAGTCCCCCACAGCATTGATAACTCCCCTTAGGAGTGTGTTTTGGTGTGTGTGTGTGTGCACATTCCTGCGTATGTGTGTCTATGTGTGTGTGTTTATGCACGTGCCTGTTTATCTGTCTGTTTGCCCCACATTATCGCCACCATCCCTCAGTCATAAACACAACACACTGGACCTGTCAGGTGCTTGTCAAGAGAGTGCTTGAACTTCTTTATGGCACGCCTCTGAAAGCCAGGCCTCTCCAAAGACCTGCTCGTTCATCAAGCTTTCACTCACTGGCAAGAATTCATTTGGCTGATAATAGCCTCATCCCGAGACTCTGCCCTATGTTCATTTGAAGGGACGGAATAAAACATGATTACTGGAAATGTGTTCTCTTCCCTCTCTATCTTTGGCTAATCTCCTTTGCTCCTCTCTGGTCTCATGGCACTTTGCACAAGCCTGGTCAATGCGGTACATGTTTGTAAACCAGCGTTCAGAGGCAACATTTTTAAATAGGTTGCTCATCGAGGTGGTGAAGTTGTTACCCAGGAGGTATCTGGCATTAACTAAGCAAAGCTGTATGATTGTTGCCAGCCAACAGATGCATCTTTCATCACATGACCTCAAAGCTCCAGATCAAATGTCCTGAAAGCGATGATCATTGCTTTCTTTGATCATCTATCAAAGAGCAACCTAGTTACCAATTGCATTTAGACCACATGTACGTTTCACATACATTTGAGCTTGTCAAACACCCAACCATCATCGATTTCTAAAAGCTTTTACCTCGATCTGATCAAAGGCTTTGGAGTTTTCACCAATCTACCCAAATAATCTATGTAGATCGCAACCGACTCAATCGGCAAGGACAGGTACACAAGGGAAACGAGATCTTCAAAATGGTCACGTTCGGGCCCATGATCACTCTGGATGAACTGCAGAGATCTACAGCTGAGGTGGGAGACTCTGTCCATAGGACAACAATCAGTCGTATATTGCACAAATCTGGCCTTTATGGAAGAGTGGCAGGAAGAAAGCCATTTCTTAAAGATATCCATGAAAAGTGTTGTTTAAAGTTTGCCACAAGCCACCTGGGAGACACACCAAACATGTGGAAGAAGGTGCTCTGGTCAGATGAAACCAAAATTGAACTTTTTGGCAACAATGAAAAACGTTACGTTTGGCGTAAAAGCAACACAGCTGAACACACCATCCCCACTGGCAAACATGGTGGTGGCAGCATCATGGTTTGGGCCTGCTTTTCTTCAGCAGGGACAGGGAAGATGGTTAAAATTGATGGGAAGATGGATGGAGCCAAATACAGGACCATTCTGGAAGAAAACCTGATGGAGTCTGCAAAAGACCTGAGACTGGGACGGAGATTTGTCTTCCAACAAAACAATGATCCAAAACATAAAGTAAAATCTACAATGGAATGGTTCAAAAATAAACATATCCAGGTGTTAGAATGGCCAAGTCAAAGTCCAGACCTGAATCCAATCGAGAATCTGTGGAAAGAACCTAAAACTGCTGTTCACAAATGCTCTCCATCCAACCTCACTGAGCTCGAGCTGTTTTTCAAGTAGGAATGGGAAAAAATTTCAGTCTCTTGATGTGCAAAACTGATAGAGACATACCCCAAGCGACTTACAGCTGTAATCGCAGCAAAAGGTGGCGCTGCAAAGTATTAACTTAAGGGGGCTGAATAATTTTGCACGCCCAATTTTTCAGTTTTTGATTTGTTAAAAAAGTTTGAAATATCCAATAAATGTCGTTCCACTTCATGATTGTGTCCCACTTGTTGTTGATTCTTCACAAAAAAATACAGTTTTATATCTTTATGTTTGAAGCCTGAAATGTGGCAAAAGGTCGCAAAGTTCAAGGGGGCCGAATACTTTCGCAAGGCACTGTATGTACATATAACTAAGAATAAAGTGAAAGATAGTAAACAGTAGCAGCAGTGTATGTGATGAGTCAAAACATTTAGTGCAAAAAGGGTCAATGCAGATAGTCCGGGAGGCTATTTAACTAACTATTTAGCAGTCTTATGGGTTGGCAGTAGAAGCTGTTCAGACTTGGTGCATTGGTGCCATCCACACTACTTTCTGTAAAACTTTGCGGTCAAATGAGGGCCCATGCCAAATCTTTTCAGCCTCCTGAGGGGGAAGAGGCATTGTCGTGCCCTCTTCATGACTGTGTTGCTGTGTTTGGACCATGGCAGATCCTTAGCGATGTAAACACAGATGAACTTGAAGCTTTCAACCCGCTCCACAGCAGCCCCGTCGATGAGAATGGGGGCGTGCTCGGGCCCTTTCCTCTAGTCCACGATCATCTTCTTTGTCTTGCTGATGTTGAGGGAGAGGTTGTTTCTCTGGCACCACACTGCCAGGTCTTTCTGACCTCCTCCCTATAGGTTGTCTCATCGCCGTCTGATCAGGCTATCCACCGTTGTGTCTTAGGCAAACTTACTGATGGTGTTGGAGTCGTGCACGGCCACGCAATTGTGGGTGAACAGGGAGTACTGGATGGGACTAAGCACGCACCCCTGAGGGGCCCCCGTGTTGAGGGTCAGCATGGCGGATGTGTTGTTGCTTACCCTTACCACCTGGGGTGTCCTGTCAGGAAGTCCAGAATCCAGTTGCAGAGGGAGGTGTCCAGTCCTAGGGTCCTTAGCTTAGTGATAAGCTTGGAATGGCACTATGGTGTTGAACTCTGAGCTGTAGTCAATGAACATAATTATCACATACAGTGCCTTCAGAAATGATTCATTCCCCATGTCTTATTCCACATTTTGTTGTGTTACTGCCTGAATTCAAAATGGATTACATGTAAAAAAAATCCTCACCCATCTAGACACAACACCCCATAATCACAAAGGGAAAACATGTTTTTAGACATTCTGCAAATGTATTGAAAATGAAATGCAGAAATATCTCATTTACATAAGTATTAGAGTCAATACTTTGTAGAAGCACATTTGGCAGTGATTACAGCTGTGAGTCTTTCTATGTAAGTCTCTAAGAGATTTCCTCAGCTGGATTGTGCAACATTTGCACATTCTTTTCATAATGTTTCAAGTTCTGTCAAATGGGGTTGTTGATAATTGTTAGACAACCATTTAGAGTTCTTGCCATAGATTTTCAAGTAGATTTAAGTCAAAACTGTAATTCGACCACTCAGGAACATTCAACATCGTCTTGGTAAGCAACTCCAGTGTATACTTGGCCTTGTGTTTTGGGTTATTGTCCTGCTGAAAGGTTAATTAATCTCCCCAGTGTCTGGTGGAAAGCAGACTGAACCAGGATTTCCTCTAGGATTTTGCATGCGCCATTTCGTTTATTTTTTATCCTGAAAAACTCCCCAGTCCTTAACGATTACAAGCATACCCATAACCTGATGCAGCCACCACCATAACATAATGCAGACACCACTATGCTTGAAAATAGGGATAGTGATGCTCAGTAATGTGTTGTATTGGATTTACCCCAAACATACTGTAACACTTTGTATTCAGGACAAAAAGTTAAATGTTTTGCCACATCTTTTGTAATATTACTTTAGTAATTTGTTGCTAACAGGATGCACATTTTGGAGTATTTGTATTCTGTACAGGCATCTTTATTTTCACTCTGTCAATTAGGTTAGAATTGTGGAGTAACTACAATGTTGTTGTTGAGGTAAGGCGGCTTTCAGTTTTCCTGCATTAAAATCACCGGGCCACAAGAAGTGACGCCTCTGGATGAGCATTTTCATTGTCGAGTGCGTTTTTAGTCACAGAATCAGTTTATGGGGGTAAATAGACAGCTACAAAAAAATATAAATTAAAACTCTCTTGGTAAATAGTATTGTCTACTGCGATATTCTAACTCAGGTGAGCAGAACCTTAAGACTACCTTAATATTAGAGATCGTGCACCAGGTGTTGTTAATAACAAAGAGACACACACCACCCCCCTTGACCTCACCCGACGCTGCTGTTCTGTTCTTTTTTATCCTGATAAACTCCTTAGTCCTTAACGATTACAAGCATACCCATAACATGATGCAGCCACCACCATAACATGATGCAGCCACCACTATGCTTGAAAATATGAATAGTGATGCTCAGTAATGTATTGGATTTGCCCCAAACGTACTGTAACACTTTGTATTCAGGACAAAAAGTGAATTGCTTTGCCACATCTTTTGTAATATTACTTTAGTGCCTGTTGCAAACAGGATGCACGTTTTGTAATATTTGTATTCTGTACAGTCATCCTTCTTTTCACTCTGTCAATTATGTTAGTATTGTGGAGTAACTACAATGTTGTTGATCCATCCTCGGTTTTCTCCTATCACAGCCATTGAACTCTGTAACTGTGTTAAGTCACACTTGGCCTCATGGTAAAATCCCTGAGTAGTGTCCTTCCTTTCCAGCAACTGAGTTAGGAAGGACACCTGTGTCTTTGTGGTGACTGGGTGTATTGATAAGACATCCAAAGTGTATTTAATAACTTCACCATGCTCAAATGGATATTCAATGTCTGCTCATCTACCAATAGTGCCCTTCTATGTGAGGCATTGGAAAACCTCCTTGGTCTTGAATCTGTGTTGAATCTGTGTTTGAATTTCACTCCTCAACTGAGGGACCTTACAGATAATGATATGTGTTCAATCTGGTCTCAGAGTACTTCGTATTATTCTGTACACTCCGTTTAGTATGATATGTATTAATTTGTGGATGTTCATCAACCATTTCGTATGATATGTTACGAATTACAATTCGTATGATATTTAGGAATTTGCTAAAACGTACAATATGCTACGAATTTTCAAAACGTATGATATGTTACGAATTCTAGCTAGGTGGCTAACACCAGCAAGCGGTCTAGCGTTAGCTAGGCTAGGGGTTACAGTTAGGGGTTTGGGTTAAGTTTGGGGTTAAGGTTAGAAGTTAAATTAAGGTTAGGATTATTGGAAGGGTTCGCTAAAAGGGTTAAGGTTAGGGGAAGGGTTCGCTAAAACGGTTAAGGTTAGGGGAAGGGTTCGCTAAAAGGGTTAAGGTTAGGGGAAGGGTTCGCTAAAAGGATTAAGGTAAGGGTTAGGGAAGGGTTCGCTAAAAGGGTTAAGGTTGGGGTTATGGTTAAGGGAAGGGTTAGATAACATGCTAAGTAGTTGCAAAGTAGCAAAAAAGTAGTAAGTAGTTGAAAAGTTGCTAAAGTTGTCCGTGTTGCGATTCGAACATGCAACCTTTGGGTTGCTAGACGTTTGCTTTATAAGCTTACCCACCCATACCGACCACCACCCTACTTTTGATTTTTCCTTTTATGTAACCATATCAAATGTAACATATCATATTAATTTGAGTGTCTATGAGACCAAGCTGATGTGTGGGATACGGAGTTGAGGTAATCATTCAAAAATCATGTTAAACACTATTATTGCACATAGAGTGAGTCCATGTAATTTATTATGTGACTTGTTTAGCAATTTCTTACTCCTGAACTTATTTAGGCTTTCCATAAGAAAGGGGTTGAATACTTACTGACTCAATACATTTCAGCTTTTCATTGTTTATTAATTTGTAAAACTATTATGGGGTATTGTGTGTAGGCCAGTGACCAAAAATGTCAGTTTAAATTGAGGCAGTAACACAACAACATTTTGACAAAGTCAAGGGGTGTGAATACTTTCTGAAGGCACTGTAGGTGTCCAAGTGAGAAAGTGCAGTGTGGAGTAATGTTGGGGCAGTATGCAACTTGAAGTGGGTCCATGGTGTCTGGGATGATGATGTTGATGTGGGCCATGACCATCCTATCAAAGCATTTCATGGCTACAGATGTGAGTTCTATGGGGCAATAGTCATTTAGACAGGTTAGCTGGCATTATTGGGCCAGGGACTTGGTGGTCTGCTTGTAGGTATTACAGACTGGGTCAGGTTGAAAATGTCAGCGAAGACACTTGCCAGCTGGTCAGCGCATGCTCAGAGTACGCCTCCTGGTAATCCGTCTGGCCCTGTGGCCTTGTGAACGTTAACCTATTTAAATGTCTTTCTCACTTAGACTCAGTGTTGCTTGCCTCGAAGCGAGAATTGAAGGCATTTAGAACATCTGGTACGCTCGAGGCACTGGGCAGAAAGCGTCTGGGTTTCCCTTTTTTAATCCATGATAGTTTGCAAGTCCTACCACATCGACAAGCGTCAGAGCCGATGTGGTAGGATTTGATCTTAGTACTGTATTGGCACTTTGCCTGATTGATGGTTCGTCGGAGGGCGTAGCAGGATTTCTTACATGCGTATGAGTTAGTGTCCGGCTCCTTGAAAGCGGCAGCTCTAGCCATTAGCTCAGTGCGGACATTGCCTGTAATCCATGGCTTCGTACGTACCGTCACTGTGAGGATGACGTTGTCGATGCACTTATTAATGAAGCCAGTGACTGATGTGGTAAACTCCTCAATGCCATTGGGTGAGTCCCTGAACATATTCCAGTCTGTGCTAGCGAAACAGTCCTATAACTTAGCATCTGCTTCATTGGACCACTTCCGTTGGACCACTTCCTGTTTGAGTTTTTGCTTGTGATCAGGAATCAGGAATATAGAGTTATGGTCATATTTGACAAATTGAGGCCGTGGGAGAGCTTCTTATGTGTCTTTGTGTGTTGAGTAAAGGTGATCTAGAGTTTTATCGCCTCTAGTTGCACAGGTGACATGCTGGTGGAAATGAGGTAAGGCGGCTTTCAGTTTTCCTGCATTAAAATCTCCTGGCCACTAGGAGTGGTGCCTCTGGATGAACATTTTCATTGTTGAGTTTGTTTTTAGTCACATAATCAGTTTATGGTGGTAAATATACAGCTACAAGAATATAAATTAAACTCTCTTGGTAGATAGTATTGTCTACTGCGATATTCTAACTCAGGTGAGCAGAACCTTGACTTACTTAATATTAGAGATCATGCACCAGGTGTTGTTAATAACAGAGACACACACCACCGCCCTTGACCTTACCCGACGCTGCCGTTCTGTTCTGCCGATGCATAGAAAAACCATCTAGAATATTATCTACGTCCTTGCTCAGACAAGTTTCCAAAAAACACAAGATATTACAGTTCTTCCGGTCCCGTTGACAGGATAGTCTTGAGGGGAGATGTCAAATTTGTTCTCCAGTGATTGTACATTTGGCAATAGAACGGAGTGTAAAGGCGGATTATTTACTCTCCGCCATAGCTTCCTCAGGGTACCTGCACGTCGGCCTCTATATCGCCGTCTTTTTCTCTTCCGAGTGTCAGGGATTAAGGGGTAAGGGTAAGCCGTATGTCCTGTGCCGCTGACTCATGGAAGTAGAAATCTTCATCCAAATCGAGAATAGTTTTACTGTTCTGATGACCAGAAGCTCTTTATTGCTGCTCGTTTTCTTTCAGCTGGTGGTTGTGTGGGATCCTTCTGAGGGGTAGATGTTGAACACGGAACCCTGGCAAGGAAGGGCTGTTGGAGTAGTGTAAGCCACCTGAAACCGCTCTGCCCACCTTCACGCCCACCGAGATCTGTAAAGTGTGTATATGTCACATCTTTTCAGAGTCAACATACAGGATGTATAGGTGAGGCCAAATGCTCAACGATCTGCCCTCCAGGCTCTGTGTGTACAAGGGGAATACTGGCCTATTTTAATAATGACTAGGCCAGATCTGTGTGCATGTGTGTGTGTTTGCGTAACTGGGTGTGTGTAAACATGTGTTTGGTATGTTAAAGGAGAAACAGGCTGCTGACCTTGGATTTGAAAACACTCACAAAAAACTTAACTGGCCATATTAAGCGTTTTCCATGAGCAAGCTATAACTCACTGGTTTTATCAGTGGTAGATATATACCTATATTTTGTAATTCACTTGCTTGAAAAGACTGTCTTACTGTCTAGGTATATGCAACACTGTAGAAATGTTGAAAATGGCAAGAATGAATTTGGCTGATAATAGCCTCCTCCCGAGATTTTGCCCTGTGTTCATTTGAAGGGATGGAATAAACCATGATTAATGGGAATGTGTTCTCTTCGCTCTCTCTCTTTGGGTCATCTCCTTTGCTGCTCTCTGGTCTTGTAGTACTATGCAAAAGCTTGGTTGCAAATGGATTTATCACATGGCGATATTAAAGATGTGGTACATGTTGGTAAACCAGCGTTCAGAGGCAAAATTATTAAATAGGTTGCACATCCAGGAGGTGAGATTGTTACCCAGGAGGTATCTGACATGAACTAAGCCAAGCTGTTTGATTGTTGCCAGCCAACAGATGCATCTTTTATCACATGACCTCAAAGCTCGAATGACACAAATATTAATTTTCACAAAGTTTGCTGCATCAGTGTCTACAGATATTTTTGTCAGATGTTACTATGGATACTGAAGTATAATTACAAGCATTTCACCCTTCTTTTTCAAGACCTATGCAATCTGCCCTGGCATGCTGATAATTGGTGGGTTTTTGTTTGTCCACCCGCCTCTTGAGGATTGACCACAAGTTCTCAATGGGATTAAGGTCTGGGGAGTTTCCTGGCCATGGACCCAAAATATTGATGTTTTGTTCCCCGAGCCACTTAGTTATCACTTTTGCCTTATGGCAAGGTGCTCCATCATGCTGGAAAAGGCATTGTTCATCACCAAACTGTTCACAGATGGTTGGGAGAAGTTGCTCTCGGAGGATACGTTGGTACCATTCTTTATTCATGGCTGTGTTCTTAGGCAAAATTGTGAGTGAGCCCACTCCCTTGGCAAAATTGTGAGTGAGCCCAACCCCACACATGAATGGTCTCAGGATGCTTTACTGTTGGCATGACACAGGACTGATGGTAGCGCTCACCTTGTCTTCTCCAGACATGCTTTTTTCCGGATGCCCCAAACAATCGGAAAGAAAATGACTTTACCCCAGTCCTCAGCAGTCCAATCCCTGTACCTTTTGCAGAATATCATTCTGTCCCTGATGTTTTTCCTGGAGAGAAGTGGCTTCTTTGCTGCCCTTCTTGACACCAGGCCATCCTCCAAAAGTCTTCGCCTCACTGTGCGTGCAGTTCTGTACTGGTGGAGCCCCGATCACGCAGCTGAATCAACTTTAGGAGACGTTCCTGGCGCTTGCTGGAAGCCTTCTTCACAACAATTGAACCGCTCTCCTTGAAGTTCTTGATGATCCGATAAATGGTTGATTTAGGTGCAATCTTACTGGCAGCAATATCCTTGCATGTGAAGCTCTTTCTGTGCAAAGCAATGATGATGGCACGTGTTTCCTTGTAGGTAACCATGATTGAATGAGGAAGAATAATGATTCCAAGCACCACCCTCCTTTTGAAAATTCCAGTCTGTTATTCGAACTCAATCAGCATGACAGAGTGATCTCCAGCCTTGTCCTCGTCAACACTCACACCTGTGTTAACGAGAGAATCACTGACATGATGTCACCTGGTCCTTTTGTGGCAGGGCTGAAATGCAGTGGAAATGTTTTTTTGGGATTCAGTTCCTTTGCATGGCAGAGGAACTTTGCAATTAATTGCAATTCATCTGATCACTCTTCATAACATTCTGGATTATATGCAAATTGCCATTATACAAACTGAGGCAGCAGACTATGCGAAAATTAATATTTATGTCATTCTCAAAACTTTTGGCCGTGACTGTAGAGTGACACACGCAGCTTTTTATTTGATATTAGCTGCCGGTGATGGTCAGGAGCTGTGTTTGTAAATTCATTTGATCAAGCTATGTAGCCTATTGACTCCTTCTTGATGAATAAATAAAAATGTAATGTTTTGTTGTTTCTTTCTAATACTAGCAACGTAGCAATTTTATGAAGTTGGCTTTAGTTAGCCAGCTAGATAGGTTCCTAATCTCCCAACCTCATACTTAGCTATCAAGCCATTTAAGGCTCTCAATCAAGTTAAAGTAACTTGTCTAACTATCTTAGCTAAGATAACCTGTGCAGAAAAAAATACATATTTCTTTACATAGAATTAGGCATAATTATTAATGAATGCAGGAAAAAGCTGTTTCAGGTGTTTAAAAAATAAAAAAATATCTAACTTATGCACCCTTCTCTGGACCACCCCTCCACCATCCTCATGTAGCCTTTTTCATGCCCTCTCTAAAATAATGGATGCACTTGCTCAGCAGGGTTTGGATTCCCTTTCAGTCAGACAACTTCTGTACAACATACTATGGAGAGTCACACTCTCGCAATTTTGTTTGAAGGATCTACAATCACGCCTGAAAAGGCCAATGAAATCCGCGCCTCGATGGAACCCCAGCCTTCCACAGGTGATAAGCGTGAGACTCGGATCCATTCTTTCAATTATTCCACTTGTCACGCATTGACCATAGAGAGCTTTTTATGTCTCTATTTTTGGTTTGGTTAGGGTGTGATTTGGGTGGGCATTATATGTTCATGTTTCTATGTTTTCTATTTCTTTGTGTTTGGCCAGGTATGGTTCTCAATCAGGAACAGCTGTCTATCTAGGTAGCTTTTTTCCCTCCTTCTGTGTGGGATCTTGTTCTTCGTTTGTGTACAGTTAGTTTGCACAAGGAAGCTGTTCGGTCGTTGTTTTCTTTATTGTTTTGTTTTGTCTAAAGTTTCACTTCAGTAATAAATATTATGTGAAACTCAAGGAACGCTGTGCCTTGGTCTCATCCTTCCGACGACAGCCGTTACAGAAGATCCCACCACAAAGAGACCAAGCAGCGTTTCCTGGACTCCTGGACATGGGAGGAGATTTTAGACGGACAGGGACCCTGGAGACAGGCTGGGGAATATCGCCGCCTCTCCGCTTTAGCTGCCTCCAGCTCTTCCTTGGGGCGGCGATATTCCCCAGCATGAGAGGGCATGATATGACGCCAGGCACGAGAGGCAGCCCCACGCACCAGGCTGTCTCTCCGTCTCCTCCCTCCAGGTTCGCCCTCCTGTCCGGAGCTGCCAGAGTCGCCCTCCTGTCGGGAGCTGCCAGAGTCGCCCTCCTGTCGGGAGCTGCCAGAGTCGCCCTCCTGTCGGGAGCTGCCAGAGTCGCCCTCCTGTCGGGAGCTGCCAGAGTCGCCCTCCTGTCGGGAGCTGCCAGAGTCGCCCTCCTGTCGGGAGCTGCCAGAGTCGCCCTCCTGTCGGGAGCTGCCAGAGTCGCCCTCCTGTCGGGAGCTGCCAGAGTCGCCCTCCTGTCGGGAGCTGCCAGAGTCGCCCTCCTGTCGGGAGCTGCCAGAGTCGCCCTCCTGTCGGGAGCTGCCAGAGTCGCCCTCCTGTCGGGAGCTGCCAGAGTCGCCCTCCTGTCGGGAGCTGCCAGAGTCGCCCTCCTGTCGGGAGCTGCCAGAGTCGCCCTCCTGTCGGGAGCTGCCAGAGTCGCCCTCCTGTCTGGAGCTGCCAGAGTCGCCCTCCTGTCGGGAGCTGCCAGAGTCGCCCTCCTGTCGGGAGCTGCCAGAGTCGCCCTCCTGTCGGGAGCTGCCAGAGTCGCCCTCCTGTCGGGAGCTGCCAGAGTCGCCCTCCTGTCGGGAGCTGCCAGAGTCGCCCTCCTGTCGGGAGCTGCCAGAGTCGCACTCCTGATGGGAGCTGCCAGAGTCGCCCTCCTGTCCGGAGCTGCCAGAGTCGCCCTCCTGTCCGGAGCTGCCAGAGTCGCCCTCCTGTCCGGAGCCGCCAGAGTCGCCCTCCTGTCCGGAGCTGCCAGAGTCGCCCTCCTGTCCGGAGCTGCCAGAGTCGCCCTCCTGTCCGGAGCTGCCAGAGTCGCCCTCCTGTCCGGAGCTGCCAGTCGCCCTCCTGTCCGAGCTGCCAGAGTCGCCCTCCTGTCCGGAGCTGCCACAGTCGCCCTCCTGTCCGTAGCTGCCAGAGTCGCCCTCCTGTCCGTAGCTGCCAGAGTCGCCCTCCAGTCCGGAGCCTGCGGTGCAGCCCCTCAGTCCAGAGGCGCCCCTCAGTCCAGTGGCGCCCTCCAGTCCGGGGCTCTCTACGAGGGCCTTCAGTCGGGGGCGGCGGTGAGGGTCCCCACTCTAAAGGTGTCACCTAAGTGGTCCGAGCCAGAGGTGGAGCGGGGTCCTGAAATTGAAAAACGAGACTCTCTTGCGTTGAGCCAACTAAACTGTCCCATAATGGTAGAGCCTGTTCACGCCCTGGACATTGTGTGCTAAAGGTTGTACTTGTTCTCATAAGTTTTCTATCACAACCAATTAGTTATTCTTCAGTTTTCTGGTGCAATGAGTAAGATGGTTAAGAAAGCGACGAGACGATGATGGCTAAGCCGAGTTCGGTGTTGTGATCATTCCCCCAGTCATGCAGTTATAGCATTTCTCTGAAAGATACTCATGATCTATGTTTAGTTTATCCCGGCGCTCAGGCGGCCCTCGCTCTACCCAGTCCATGTGCGCATTGCCACATACTGCATACAAACTCCCTGGACAGTATTCTTGAGGATGCTTGGAATTACTGATGGAGACTTTCCTTTCCTGGATGCTGATACCTCGGCTGGGACCGAGCTGCAGGAAGCGGAGATTGATTGGGTGGTCTGAGCAACTGTCTTGTCTGCCTGGGCATGGGGTATGGGGTGACTGCCTGTACCCAACCCAGCTGCTGTGTGCTCTGTCGCTGGTTACAGAAGGCTACCCAAAGAGACAGGGTGGCCAGGTTCAGTGGATATCCCCCGCCGCCTGTGTCTGCCTGTCAATCAACGCTTGACTTTCTTCCAAGACTTGTTGATGAAGGGTTCGGTCCCACCTCGGTGATCTGGTCCTACGTGGACTTTCAAGACTGGGCTAGGTAAACTAGTGCTGCATAGCATACTTGCCAGGTTGGCTAACTCGCAGAGGCAAGATAGGTATTACTAGCTATTCTTGCCTCCCCACGGAAGAGTTGCTGCGGTAGCTCTCTTGTTTGGTATATGTAGTGTTAAGTCGCTTGACTATTCTAAACATACCGTGATGCGGTCAAAGAGGCTAGCCTAGCTTATGCTAAAAAGCCTCCTGGCTAACTTTGGCTAGCATGCTTAACTTTCGGTGAGTGGAACTTATTAGCTTTCCCCCGGCGTTATGGCAACCCCATTCCTATTTTCAGTTCCTGGAGTTGGAAGGAGTGATGGAAACGGGGTTTGAATGCACCTCTGATGAAGAAGCAGCCCCCCAAGCACTTGGCTTGGATAACCCCCGGTGCGAGGGGCCTTAGCATGAGCCTGTGTGACCACCTCCTCAAAAACATTACTGTGACAACAGTGCCCACCATGTTTGGCATAAGGGGTACTATGTCAACTGTTGCGTGAGCCCTCTTTGCCCGTAAAGGGGCCCGGGCTTCATGCAGGCTATACAGTCTCATGGAAGCACAATTTATGTTGGAAACTTGTCCATGTTTAATGCTGCCCTCTGTTATCCCGTATTCAACTGTGTTCACACTTCTGCAGAATCATGAGGAAATATCCTCCCGTCTCCAGAAGCAGGCAATCCGAGTGGTTCCTGGACTGCTGGTACAGACGGTATTCCTGATTACGAAAAGGGACAGGACGTGTCCCATTCTAGGCCTACATGTCCTCAGCATGCACCTCAGACTATTACAGCGATTGGCTGGTGGCGGGGAGTCGAAAGGGCAAGCAGTGTTACACACATCCATGCTACTGTCCTGTATTCCTGTCTCTAGGCTTCATGAGAAACCAGAAAAATAGCTGCCTGATCTCAGCACATTCAGTTTTATGGGTCTCGACTCACGAATCACACTTTTCTATTCCTACGGAGGTTGTCCGGGTTCCGGCTCTACTTAGCCAAATTTCAGATTGGTCACTCAGTGCATTTTTACTCGTTCCTAAGCCTGCTGGGGATGATGGTTTCTGTGATGAATGTCGTTTCCTTGGGACTACTGTTGATACGGCCCTTCCAGTGCTGAGTGCTAGCCACTCACCTGCACGCATCTCGCAGCCTAAGCCGGTTGCTTTGGGTGTCCCTGTCAGGCCTACGAGCCATGGCCTAGTGGTGGATGGGCGCTGCCTCTGACTGGGTGGATGGGAAATTGGAGGAAGACTTCCTGCAATGAGATCAAGGTCAGGTCATTTGACCTCACTCATCCAGCCACTAGGGTCATGTGTTGACGCTCATTCTGTGTTATTTTTTTCTCATAACACAAAAAAAATATTTATCACCACCAACAACCATTCAAAAAAGGTAAAAATATATATATATATATACACAAAAGATTCCAAATTTAAATAGTAAAATTCTGCATTTAGGAACAACAGAGCTCTTTCACGCAATTTAACTTAGACTGCCATGTAAGGTATGATGCAAGCACACTGACAACACAGCTCTTAGCTCCCTCTGTAGATGCCAACTTTTATTTGTATTGCTTTTAAATATTTTTCATGAATTTTTTATCTTATTAACACTTTGTTCTAGCTATCAAGTATACACAATTCTATTGTCAGGGGGCTCCCATGGGCTGAGTTGTATCCCACAAGATGATCACAACAAACGCATCCCACCGAGGCGGGGGTGCGCTGTACGAAGGTAAAACAATCTGGGGTATGGACACATGCGGAGAGCACTACATGTCAATTAACCAGAGTATGTGGTGCTCAGGCGCTTACCCCTTTGGGCTGTCTTGTGCTGGTCAGAACTGACAATATATCAGTGGTGGAGTGCATCAACAGATGGAGAGAGACTACATCTATCCCTTCTAACCTTGGCTTGCTCCATATTGCTGGGGAGCAGTGCGCACATGCTTTTGATTTAGGTGGCGCATGTCCCCGGTTGCCTCAACTCGGGTGCAGATCTTTTATCCAGGTGGGATCCTCTCTCTCAGGAATACAACGTTTTCAGCAGGGTATCGAGAGAAAACATGTTGCTTAGGACCCTCCTTTACTAATTTCCACCAGTTGTTCTGATTCAGCCCACACTAGAGTGGGTGCACCGGGAGGGTTTACCATTGATTCTTGTGGCTCCCCATTGGCCCAGGCAGCCTTGGTTCACAGAGATCATTAGCCTTTTAGGGGTGGTCCCATTCTGTGAGATTGTGTGTTAGGCCACACAAGCTCACAGAACGGGACTGCCGAGTACTGAAGCGCGTAGCACGTAAAACTTGCCTGTCCTCGGTTGCAACACTCACTACCGAGTTCCAAACAGCCTCTGGAAGCAACCTCAGCATAAGAACTGTTTGTCGGAAGCTTCATGAAATGGGTTTCCATGGCCGAGCAGCCGCACAGAAGCCTAAGATCACGATGCGAAATGCCAAGCGTCGGCTGGAGTGGTGTAAAGCTAGCTGCCTTTGGACTCTGGAGCAGTGGAAATGTGTTCTCTGGAGTGATTAATCACGCTTCACCATCTGGCAGTCCGACGGACAAATCTGGGTTTAGAGGATGCCAGGAGAATGCTACCAGCCCCAATGCATAGTGCCAACTGTAAAGTTTGGTGGAGGAAGAATAATGGTCTGGGGCTGTTTGTCATGGTAGTGGCAAGGCCCCTTATTTCCAGATAAGGGAACTCTTAACTCTACAGCATACAATGACATTCTAGACGGATAATTCTTTGCTTCCAACTTTGTGGCAACAGTAACAATTTTTTTTGGAAAGGTGGCATCTTATAACTGTGCCATGTTGAAAGTCACGATGCTCTTCAGTAAGGCCCTTCTACTGCCAATGTTTGTCTCTGTAGATTGCATGGCTGTGTGCTTAAAATTTTACACCTTTCAGCAACAGGTGTGTCTAAAATAGTCAAATCACACTAATTTGAAGGGACGTCCACAAACCTTGGTATATATGGTGTATCTATGGCCAACATGTGCATATCTGTATTCCCAGTCATGTGAAATCCATAGATCAGGGCTTATTGAATTTATTTCAATTGACTGTTACTTTTTTTAAATTGTTGCATGTTGCGTTTATATTTTTGGTCGGTATAGTATCCAATGACGTTGGCTTGGGCCGTGATCATATTTCCCCATAGTATATTGTACCGAAGTTGACTGAATGAAAGGCAGCGTGACGTTATGACTATAACTACATGTCCCTGATGGAGGGAAATGAGGTACAACTCCTGTTTGGACCCGCTTCCTGTTCCTGGGCTCGGTAAAGAGTGATATTAAATTGAAGGAATGAATCCGAGCCTCACTTTATCATATGTGGAAGGTGGGACTTTCATTGGGTGGCACAGATTTCATTGGCCTGGTCCGGCGTGATCCTTCAACCGAAGTCAAGAGAATGCGATTCCCCATAATATGTTGTACCTCATTTCTCTCCTTTAGGGAACATTAGTTATAGTCATAACATTACATTTTTAATGGCTGTGTGGAAATTATATTTAGAGTATGGCGTCTACCTTGTCACCATGGTTACGTTCTCTACCCAGTTGGATCTCAGTCCTTTGTGTTTTATTTTTACATGGATATGCTTTATCCGTTTTCACAGTCTTGTGGTTATATGTTCTGTCTGACAAATTGTGTAGTTGTAATGACTGTTGCACACACACAAATCATTATTTTCTTCCTTTTCTCCATGGCTGGGTTGTTTGATGATTCAATATAATTTTGGATATGGACTAAACATGGACCCAAGGCCTGTTCGGTGCACATTTCGAGGCCACAAGGCCTGTTTTCTGCACATTTAGATGAATTGCAAGCAGCCAACACTACAGACAAATAATGTAAACACAGGAAAATCCAAATGTATCCGTGAATATGATTTGGGAGCTTTTGACCTTGGGAGTTTCTATTTCTATTTCATTGGGCATACACCTTTAAGAGACGTCTAAAGGTAAGACACATTAACAGAGCCGGAGATTACCGTACCATAGTAGTAAACTCTAGCACAGATTTATTTTGAAATCCATCACAGTGTCAGTCAGGGCAGCGGGAGATATCATCATATCTACCTTAATGTCTGTGGGAGAGCAAAGTCAGCCAGACTTAAACACAAATAAGCCTTAAACTCCATCCATTTAATTGTTGCGATTATGTCCGACAATAGGTAGACCCAGAGCTGCCCCTGAGATGAGGACGAATTGAGCGAAGCTTGCAGATGAGCCTCCATGGCTGCATAAGGCCAGGTTGGAATCGATACTGTGAGAGACACACACTGAACTTCAGTGACAGCTTGAGTCAACTCAGCTGAACAGTTTTTTTTTCTTTCAATCTCTCTCTCCCAAAGAACGTTTCTATTGCTTTGTTTATTCTCTTTCTGTCCAGTGACTGAGGGCATTCTCTTAAGCACATTGACAGGGAAACAGAAACTTGCCGTGATTTTAACGATGGGAGCATTTGTGCCAAGCATAGATTTAGCATCACTTTCCAGACATGTCAATCTCCATGCTCTCCATATAGACCACCGACATTCCCTAAGGCCCGCAGATATGTATGCTATGGAGAGAGGGAATGCCCAAAACACCTCCGGTAGAGTCAAGACCTGTCAACTGGCTGTTGTCTTTGTGATGCTACGCAAGCTGACAGCTAACACATTGTAAGTGTGTCTATCTCTCGCTTTCTCTCTCCCCCTCTTTTTCTCTCAGTTAGTTCCCCTACCTTTCCTATTTCCTATGGATTATTTCAGTGTTTGTTTTTATTCTATGCATGCTTGGCACATGTATGCCCTAAGGGACTAAATTAGCGAGGGAAAGGTGATCTCTCTCTTTTTCCCTCCTCTCTTTCCCTGTGTTCTTCATTCATTGTTGTTTCTCCATCTACTGTTAGAATTCTTTTCATACCATTTGAGCATGTTTGCTTCATATGGAAGGCATGGCACGTGGCTACAATCTCTTGCTTCATTAATATAATATTTCAATCACCTTACTGCACTCATTTAAAACAGTATTATGGTGATCATGGGGGGGGGGGGGGGGGGGATTTACCTAAAGGATACAGACTAATTGGGAATACATTACTTTGACGCCCTTGAGCAAGGCACACTGTCAGCAGAGTTGCAACGCATACACAGCTGTTTCTGCTCCACCACAGAAGTGGAGCTGTAAACTATGCCAATGATGTTCTCTGGAACTCTAACAGAAAAATAAGTAAGTAGTTATCTTTGATTATAATATGCTCCATCTGTAAGGAATCGAGTAAATCAATTGATTCAGTGTTTTGAATATGTTGTAGATGAGCTGGTAACACGTTAAGTAGATCTTAAACCTGTGCAGTATATGTGTATTTACTGTAGTAATAACATGTTATTACACAGTGTGTGGGGAAAAAGGAAACTTAAAAGTCCAGGAATACATGGTCCTAACTATAGACCAGAGCAATAGTTCCTGTAAACCCAGTCACCCCTGGAAAAGGGGACTGCCATGCATCACTCCTGCCTACTGCCCAGCTAGAGTCCGTCCTCATCTGGTGGGAATTTCCCTCTGCTTTGTCCCATCTCTCTCTCTCTCTCTCTCTCTCTCTCTCTCTCTCTCTCTCTCTCTTTCTCTCTCTCTCTCTCTCCCTCTGTCTCCCCCCTCATACCTCAGCGGTGATGTCCGTCTTCGTCTCTCTCCTCTCGGTGTTGTGCAACAGCCATCGCTTTGGGGCGACCGACTAAGGAGAGAAGAGGGGCTCGCCGCAGCACGGGGCCCTGACAGGTAACTCCCAGGATGGCCATTTCCCCTCCGACCAGCCAACATTAATCCCACTCACCGCTCTTAAAGTGCCTCATATGGAAGCCATTAGACGGCCTGACAGGAGCCAGAGAGTGAACTGTGAAAGAGACCCAGGCTTTAATTACAGTTCCCTTCTACCAGGAGACCCAGCTAGCTAGCGCTGGCCATGGGGATGCCTTGGGGACGTCATTAGAGTGTGTCCTGGTCTGGTGACATGCTGTGTTAAATAAGGAAGTCTCTACTAATTACTGAACTGCTAGGCATGTATCTGGTTTCTGGTAGTTTTTTGGCCTGTGACAATAGAGCGTTGTTGAGTGCTTCAAATGATATAGTGAAGCAAAGTATGCCTGGTTGGTTGGCAGTCAGTGTGCTCAGAATATTTGAGCAGAGTCGTTAATAAAGGAATGTTCTGGATGTTTTAGTTGTTGTCGTTTATCCACGAGATTGACCACCACCAAGGAAAATGCCTCCCTGCTTGACTGCTAAAGGTACATTTAGAGTGTTTGGGAGAGAAAGGTCAGAGAGATATGCAGTGATAGCCTGAGCTTAGTCACCGCAAGAGTCTTCAATCATTTAGTTGCAACAACGAAAGACAAACCCTGGACAGGGTAACTTTTCAAAGTGTGGGAAACCTGCACTGTCAGCATTGCCTCTTCTACTGTTTCACATTTGGTCACTTGTTTGCTGTTCTAGGACTGGTTACCCGTCTACCATTGTGTTCCCTTGCGGCCCAGCCCTGGGCCCCAGGCCAGGTGGCCCACAGACTTTTGCAGCACTGCCGAGCCCTCATCATTTTGACCCCAGCCTCTGACCTTCCTGTCTATACTGTAAACATTTTGGTTTGAACAGATAGATGGGGATCTAGAGGAAGAATCCTCAAAGGGTGTTCTCTTTCAACCACTTTCACTGTAAGGTAGAAACTGAGGTAGAAAAAGCAGTTCAAGTTTATATCTGAGAAAAAATCTTCTCACCAGCTTTACAGTGTTTCACATTCACTGTGATGTCCTCTGTAGCGCAGTTACAAGAGCATGGTACTTGCAATGACAGGATTGTGGGTTCAATTACTGGGACCACTTGATGTAAAACGTATGCACACATGACTATTAGTTTCTTTGGATAAAAGCCCCTGTTAAATGGCATTTATTAGTTATCATATTATATTAATAATATAATGTCTTCTTGCCTTCCTGGGACTAGTGATAAAATCTTCTGATAGCCAAGCAGTATAAACGAAACTGTAGAGCGTAGCATGTTGAGAACAGGACATTAACATAGATTGATACCACAGATCTGTGGCACAAAGGAACTCAAACCTTCTAACGGTGGGAGATAGTGAAGCACCGATATCCCAAACCTGATTCAGCAGATCTTCATTAGCTGCTGACTGGCGATGATGTACAGGCATGACGACAATCGCTTTCTCTATTTACTTGCCATTTCCATCTACTGTCTCCAGATGACCTTCTCAATCTCTATTGACACGATAATATTCAGCTCACAAAAATGAATTGCAATAGCACATGGCACAGCACCCGGACCTGTTTTAATGCATGCCTAATAGGCCTAGCTGTGTTGAGAATTGCTATGGCATTGTTATGAGGGAGAGCTGCAATGGGAGATATACATCATACACACATTAAGCAGATAATCGCACTCACCAAATGTTGAGGACACACAATGAGAAATGGGAAGTGACGCTCTTGGAGCATGATTGCGACATATGGCACGAATATTGTCAAAGGCCAAACAATTGCAATCAATGGCACTGTTTCTTGTCAAATGGCAATTTAGACACCTGCAACCTAATCTCGAAGGAAGGTCATGCCAGTCATGTTGACAACAGCACTGCAGCACTGGGCTTTTATTGTTGGATTCAACAATATGTCTTATTGAGAGGCCCGGCAGCATTGGCCAGTACTGGGCCACACATGCTTAGTCCTAAGTGCTAAATTAGTCTACTCTACAGAAAGATGTCCTCAAGTAGAATAGGTGTAAGAGACACACACTGCTAGAAATTGCAATTTTATTTAAGCAATTTATCCCCAAAGGCTAAACGCAGGCCTCTGAATATGTCCCTGGGGGCCTGAGCATGTGCTGCAAGTTTATATATATATATTTTTTTATTTTATTTAACTAGGCAAGTCTGTTAAGAACAAATTCTTATTTACAATGATGGCCTACCACGGCCAATCCCTAACCCGGACAACACTGGTCCAATTGTGCGCCAGCCTATGGGAGTCCCAAACACAGCCAGTTGTGATACACCGTGGAATCGAAACCAGGGTCTGTAGTGACGCCTCTAGCACTGAGATGCAGTGTCTTAGACTGCTGCGCCACTCAGGAGCCCATTTTAGATAGTTTGTAATGGGAAACCAGCTCTGTGAAAGGAGAAAGTTGGTAGTGGGAAACCAGCTCTGTGAAAGGAGAACGTTGGTAATGGGAAACAGGCTCTGTGAAAGGAGAAAGTTGGTAATGGGAAACCAGCTCTGTGAAAGGAGAAAGTTGGTAATGGGAAACCAGCTCTGTGAAAGGAGAACGTTGGTAATTGGAAACCAAGTCTGTGAAAGGAGATCCGTCCCCTGAGACCCAGAGAGGAAATTACATTTCTGTGCAATCGTATCGAGCCCTTGGGATGGAGAGGGAGGGCTGCTAGCTCCATCACTCACTCCCTCTCATTCCCTCGGATGTTAAAAGGTTTCAAGATGTACAGCGGGATTTGTTTGAGGGGGTTAAATGGACAATTCTGTTCTGATTGTGTAAATGCAGGCTATCCTATGAACACCATCTTAGAGGTTTTATAGCTGACATCACTTGGGTTAGAATTCCCTGTGGATTTCTCAGCAGTGACAGCGCGGTGCTTGACAAACACTCAGCACTAATTGCAACCTGACAAAAACAAACAGGACGAAGAGAAGAGTTCAAACTAACTATGGAAAGTCCTATATTTCTGTACACAAATAGGGTCCGATGTTAGAAACAAACTGCGGGTGGTCGAGGAACATCCTAGAGCTATGGCAGTAAATAGATGGGCTCTGTTTTTAGAAAAGTGATGGATAGAAATGCTTCCCAGCTTGTACACATTACTAAGAGCCTTCCAGAATAAACAGGAATCAATTAAAGAAAAAAAGTGCAATCAACTCCTTAACTACTACTTAATTAGATAATGTGAAATTTATATTAATTGATTGAACTAACTTTAAGTTAACTGACTGTATCTGAAAAAAAAAAACTTATACCCCAGTGTACACATTGTTCTGCACACAAAGGGGCTCCTTTGCCTGCAGTAAAGCCAATAAAAATGTGTGGGAACGCTCTGGAAAAACAAAACAACATACCACAGCCAAACACACCCTTCCCCAGCAGGTCAGAGACACAACAACAGGCAACACAATATGACAATGTTATAGGGGGAAGAGACAATTTCATTTCTCAAATATGCCATTAACTATTTTATATGTGTCCCAAAGCGTTATGTCAGTTCGACAGCAGAGCTGTCCCACTCCTCGAGTCACCTCTCGAAATGAGGACACATCTTGCATAACTGACTGGGTGCCAGCTGCATCTTCATGTTTGTTAATGAAAAATCTTCTAAGCTTTTCCATGATTTGTTTTGAGCCAGCCGACGGTTCCCATCACAGAGACCAGGTGGTGTTGTGTGCTGGCATAGCCTCTTTGTGTTTGTGTTTGTGTGTCTGTGTGGGGTGTGTTTGGGGGGGACGGGGTGGGGGGAGCGCGGGATTGCATGCTTGTGCGTGGGTGTGTATTTCTGAGTTTTAGGCTCCTGGGACTAGTCGGCCATGGAAAGTAATGATACATGCTTAAAATCAAGCTGATTTACTATCAACAGCCAATACTGTGTCCCTCTAAATACTGTAACTATTAAAGTGCTTATCAAAACAAAGGATATAACCACACTTTGTCCTTTGAGAAGTTCAGTTTGAAGTGTTTTGTACAATTATCATTGTACACATACAGTGCCTTGCGAAAGTATTCGGCCCCCTTGAACTTTGCAACCTTTTGCCACATTTCAGGCTTCAAACATAAAGATATAAAACTGTATTTTTTTGTGAAGAATCAACAACAAGTGGGACACAATCATGAAGTGGAACGACATTTATTGGATATTTCAAACTTTTTTAACAAATCAAAAAGTGAAAAATTGAGCCCCCTTATTCAGCCCCCTTAAGTTAATACTTTCTAGCGCCACCTTTTGCTGCGATTACAGCTGTAAGTCGCTTGGGGTATGTCTCTATCAGTTTTGCACATCGAGAGACTGAAATGTTTTCCCATTCCTCCTTGCAAAACAGCTCGAGCTCAGTGAGGTTGGATGGAGATCATTTGTGAACAGCAGTTTTCAGTTCTTTCCACAGATTCTCGATTGGATTCAGGTCTGGACTTTGACTTGGCCATTCTAACACCTGGATATGTTTATTTTTGAACCATTCCATTGTAGATTTTGCTTTATGTTTTGGATCATTGTCTTGTTGGAAGACAAATCTCCGTCCCAGTCTCAGGTCTTTTGCAGACTCCATCAGGTTTTCTTCCAGAATGGTCATCCATCTTCCCATCAATTTTAACCATCTTCCCTGTCCCTGCTGAAGAAAAGCAGGCCCAAACCATGATGCTGCCACCACCATGTTTGACAGTGGGGATGGTGTGTTCAGCTGTGTTGCTTTTACGCCAAACATAACGTTTTGCATTGTTGCCAAAAAGTTCAATTTTGGTTTCATCTGACCAGAGCACCTTCTTCCACATGTTTGGTGTGTCTCCCAGGTGGCTTGTGGCAAACTTTAAATGACACTTTTTATGGATATCTTTAAGAAATGGCTTTCTTCTTGCCACTCTTCCGTAAAGGCCAGATTTGTGCAATATACGACTGATTGTTGTCCTATGGACAGAGTCTCCCACCTCAGCTGTAGATCTCTGCAGTTCATCCAGAGTGATCATGGGCCTCTTGGCTGCATCTCTGATCAGTCTTCTCCTTGTATGAGCTGAAAGTTTAGAGGGACGGCCAGGTCTTGGTAGATTTGCAGTGGTCTGATACTCCTTCCATTTCAATATTATCGCTTGCACAGTGCTCCTTGGGATGTTTAAAGCTTGGGAAATCTTTTTGTATCCAAATCCGGCTTTAAACTTCTTCACAACAGTATCTCGGACCTGCCTGGTGTGTTCCTTGTTCTTCATGATGCTCTCTGCGCTTTTAACGGACCTCTGAGACTATCACAGTGCAGGTGCATTTATACGGAGACTTGATTACACACAGGTGGATTGTAGTTATCATCATTAGTCATTTAGGTCAACATTGGATCATTCAGAGATCCTCACTGAACTTCTGGAGAGAGTTTGCTGCACTGAAAGTAAAGGGGCTGAATAATTTTGCACGCCCAATTTTTCAGTTTTTGATTTGTTAAAAAAGTTTGAAATATCCAATAAATGTCGTTCCACTTCATGATTGTGTCCCACTTGTTGTTGATTCTTCACAAAAAAATACAGTTTTATATCTTTATGTTTGAAGCCTGAAATGTGGCAAAAGGTCGCAAAGTTCAAGGGGGCCGAATAGTATACAGTGCCTTGCGAAAGTGAGTGTACAAAACATTAGCAACACCTGCTCTTTCCATGACACAGACTGACCAGGTGAATCCAGTTGAAGGCTATCATCCCTTATTGATGGCACCTGTTAAATCCCATTCAATCAGTGTAGATGAAGGGGAGGAGACAGGATAAAGAATATTTTTTAACTTCTAATGGTTGCAGGGGCAGTATTGAGTAGCTTGGATGAAAGGCGCCTAGAGTAAACGGCCTGCTCCTCAGTCCCAGTTGCTAATATATGCATATTATGCATAACTCATATGGCCGGCAAAAACCTGAGAAGAAATCCAAACAGGAAGTGGGAAATCTGAGGTTGGTCGATTTTCAACATCCTAAAGATTGATTCTATACTTAGTTTGACAAGTTTCTTCGACCTGTAATATAACGTTTTGAAGTTTTCGTCCAACGTTCGGCTGGACCTGCACGAGCGTTTGGATTCGTGTACTAAACGCCCTAACAAAAGTAGCTACTTGGACATAAATGATGGACATTATCGAACAAATCAAACATTTATTGGGGAACTAGGATTCCTGGGAGTGCATTCTGATGAAGATCATCAAAGGTAAGGGAATATTTATAACGTTATTTCTGATTTCTGTTGACTCCAACATGGCTTATAATTTTAGATTATTGCATGGTTTGCTTTTTCCATAAAGTTTTTTTGAAATCTGACACAGCGGTTGCATTAAGGAGAGGTATATCTATGTTTCCATGTCTAACAATTGTATTTCTGTAAAATGATGTGGCTCTCTGCAATATCACCGGATGTTTTTGGAACTAGTGAACGTAACGCACCAATGTATACTTAGATTTTTTTAAATATAAATTTGAACTTTATCAAACAAAACATACATGTATTGTGTAACATGTTGTCCTATGAGTGTCATCTGATGAAGATCAAAGTTAGTGAATAATTGTATCTCTATTTGTGCTTTTTGTGACTCCTCTCTTGGGCTGGAAAAATGGCTGGGTTTTTCTGTGAGTTGGTGGTGACCTAACATAATCGTTTGTGGTGCTTTCGCTGTAAACGCCTATTTGAAATCAGACACTGTGGTGGGATTAACAACAAGATTACCTTTAAAACGGTATAAGATACATGTATGTTTGAGGAATTTTAATTATGAGATTTCTGTTGTTTTGAATTTGGTGCCCTGCACTTTAACTGGCTGTTGTCATATCGATCCCGTTAACGGGATTGCAGCCCTAATAAGTTTTTAATTAAGCCTTGAGACAATTGAGGCATGGATTATGTATGTGTGCTGTTCAGAGGGTGAAGATGCAAGATTAAAGATTTAAGTGCCTTTGAACGGGGTATGGAAGTAGGTGCCAGGATCACCGGTTTGAGTGTGTCAAGAACTGCAACACTGCTGGGATGTTCACGCTCAACAGTTTCCTGTGTGTATCAAGAATGGTCCACCACCCAAAGAACATCCAATCAACTTGACACAACTGTGGGAAGCATTGGAGTCAACACGGGCCAGCATCCCTCTGAACTTTTCCAACACCTTGTGTTTTCCAACACCTCCATGCCCTGACGAATTGAGGCTGTTTTGAGGGCAAAAGGGGGTCAACTCAATATTACGAAAGTGTTCCTAATATGTTTGGATTGTCAGATTCTATTTTTGTTTTAAACAAAAGTTAAAGGCACTGTTATTGTTAATATTATAGAAGTAAATCTACATTCAAAGATCAAGGTCCAACAGTTATGTTGTTCCCCTATGGAATGCAGATGCAGACACTGAAAGCATTTCGACCAACATTGTGTTAGCACTTTCTGTAATTCGTTATTAAGAGATCTTATATCGTCAATTAGAGGGTGGCATGTTACAACTTCTCCATTTCTCCATAGGAAGGGAAGGAATTAGTCTCTGGTACATGAGTTATTGTCATAGCATTTCCAATAACCTTGCTTGCTTGATTTATAGTTCCTTTCATTTTAAAGACACAGGCACCGTTACCATTCAGTCATCTTTCATTGGGAACAACTGTACACTTTCCTTGACTGTCCGCAGTAATTTTTCATTTTTCCTGTCAGCTAGTACTATACATTTATAAACATTGAATAACTCTTCAGGTTACTATATAGTCTTTATTCCTCACTGTAGAATATATTGTGACAAGAAATGTATTTCAAAGAACAGCATAGACCATGTGCCGAATAGAGAGCAGCAATTCCATTCCAGGTAAATGTAAAGAAAAGTTCTGCATGTTCAGTAGGACAATGGGGGGTAAAAACAGTAAAAGACTTGCTATGTTACAGCAGCTTTGCATCCACAATACCTCACATGCACATATTTCGTCATAAACTTGACTGATGTTCTTTGGTAACAGGGGACCGCTGTACAGGCATAGAAAAGTTTGAATAGTGTTTGACAAACTTTCCCAATCAGACTCTGCCCCCTACTGGTTAACTCCATCAACACCACCCACCAGTTGAATAGAATCCTGGGACACACACACACCAATACAGTATCACAGCTAGCTGTTATCTTTCATATTCAAGTATATTTTGTCTCTGTGAAAATAATGAGGTATTTGAATGAAAAGGGATGTTGTTGTAATTCTGCAGCTTACATCGATCTTTCCCTTTAATATAAACAAGATGGTGTTATTATGTGCTGCTGTGGGTGACAGCTGTGGCTGGCTAATAAGCTCATTCCTGGCGTTTCCTTGACTCCTGTTCTAAGATAATGCATGCGTGACACAGCACTCTACCCTACTGTATACAGTATTAGCCCAATGATTTGTGTGTGTGTGTCCGCCACTTCCCAGTGCTTAATCACTGCTGCTAATTGAGCTGTTAAGCCAACCTTTGTCTTGATTAGATATCTCTCTGCTGGTCTCTTGGATGCTCAGGCCTATGGAGACTCTCTCTCTCTCACACACACACACACACACACACACACACACACAGAGAGAGTACAGTTGGCAGGGAGGGGAGCCTGTTCTCTCCTCAACCTGTTTAGCCCAGCAGTCCATTAGCCTGCCTCTCAGCAAATGACTGCCTTTGTTGACACCAGACAGTAAAGACATTGGTGCTAAATGTAACTTTGATTTGAATGGGGCTGAGTGCAAGCTAAGCCAAAAAGTACATTATGATACTAACTCATTATGGCTAGCGTACCTACCTTCTGGTGTCCATGATAGAGGCATATCAGGGCTCAACATGTAATAGAATAATACACCTGTTAAGCCCATTTGAGTGTAGCTACAAACAGGTATACATATTTTACCTCTGTGGAGCTATTTGTTGTAGCTTTTAGGTACATGGTCTAATTAACCTAGACTTTTATCAAACAGAAATGCAAAGGATTTGGTAACTAAGTCATTAACAGTCATATTTGAAATATACAACTGAGGAAACATTGACATCAAATACATTTCCAGCGTGAGAGACATTTACTATATTCAAGCTAATGCTCACATTTTGATGATCTAAAAAGCTTTCAAATACATGGTAATTCCAGAATAATTTCATAGCCTTTACATTTTTGGGGCCTTCAAACGGTCTAATGTCTTAAAACAAAGACAATATTGCACTTTGCTTATCATAAATGCTTGCAATGACACACCAGAACTGACTGCCAACCCAAAGGCCACAATCAAACTCTAACGACATATAGGAAGAGATGGGAAGAGAAGAATGAATAATGCAACAGGACATTGTCATGTCATGCAATTTGCCACAATTAGACATTAACATGACATCATGAGGCACTGATAACAGGGCTGTGAAGCCTCCTCTGAGCCAATGGTTCCTTAAAGCACTGATTCCTTATAGCACATAATACGGTGAGCAGGGAAGGGCTTACTATTCACGTAAGGGTCCACTCTATTGCCCGCATATGACCTCAGCACAGAATTCAAATTTCTCCTGAATCTGGCCTCTCCCGCATCTCGTCCGAAACCTTTATCTGGACACACCAAGGTTACCCTCCTGAGATGTGAGTTTTGTGAGTGGATGGTTGTTGAGAAGCTTAAGCTGCCCTTAACCTTTCCTCTCCTCTCTCTGTCCTTCACATTTGCTTACTGCCCTGCTCTGTCTCTTGACCTCTCTGTGCTTGTCCATTGTGTGAGACGTCAGGTGAGGCCATTGCTGAATCACTGAAAAAAATAGCTTTAGCTACGGAAAAAGTCAGAGGTGGAAACCATGAAAAAACAACAAGCAGACACAGAATAAAAAACAACTACAATATAGGATGGATTTAATATATTGTGAATTTTTCATAACCCAGTTTATCTCTTAAGACAACATCAATTACATAATTTATCTGATTTCTTTATTTTTACAAACCTTCATTACATATGAGGTATGGAGACCTCCAACTGTATGAGTTTACTCATACATTTTTAACAGCATTAATGTAATGCTTAGTACCATTTAATTAATTCTTCCTTCAGTCCAGTGGAATGAAACCATTGTATGCAACACCATCCCTGTACCTTCCTTTTAAATGGAAAAGGAAATCAATGAAGATCACTAGAAAAAATGGTAGCATTTTACAAAGCGTAGGACACTTTATGGAATTCACACAGTATGGGATGGATGGAGAGGGTATGATACAATTATTTTGTTATGACTCCTGTGGTGGAATTAATTTACTGTGTGGTGAACAGTATCTTGGGAAGATGATACCGTGACATGTCCATTCCAATTATTTGGCATGCAGCAGACCTGGAATAATTTAGCTGGTATGTGCCTTGGGGTTCACGTCAGATAACCTGACATAATGGTGAAGTCAGACGATTCGGTTTTGTGTAGTCTGTGATATCCATGGATGAAGAAATCAATTTCATGGACCTCAATGTTTTTTTAAATCCACAGTGAAAGACCAAGGGTATCGTAAGGTTGCAAGAGGCAGTGTCTGTATATTTTCTAACATGAATATTCTTAATACGTGCTGTGTGGTACACATTACCATTTGCCCTATATACAGTAGCAGACACAGCACATTGTTGGGCAATAACACTAACAGGAAAATCATTAATTTAACCAACCATAATTACTTGAAATCTGTCTGAATAAAGCTAAATAAAGCTAAATAAATCTGACACCAAATATATAATTACTAAAAACTGAAAAGGTTGTACTGTACGTATCAGGTTGAAGGTAAGACCGAGATGCAGACTGTGTCGGAGTAACAATGTTTATTACAGCAGGGCAGGCAAACGGCAGTTCAAGGCAGGCAGGGGTCTATAACCAGAGTAGTGGGGAAAAGGTACAGGACGGCAGGCAGGCTCAAGGTCGGGGCAGGCAGAGGTGGCTAATCTAGAGGTGGGGCAAAGGTACAGGATGGCAGGCAGGCTCAGGGTCAGGGGCAGGCAGAGATGTCAGGCAGGCAGGCTCAGAGACAGGACAGGCAAGGGTCAAAACCAGGAGGGCGAGAAAAAGAGAGACTGGGGAAAAGCAGGAGCTGAGACAAAACAATCCTGGTTAACTTGACAAACAAGACGAACTGGCAACAAAAAACAAATAGAGAACACAGGTATAAATACATAGGGGATAATAGGAAAGATGGGCGACACCTGGAGGGGGTGGAGACAATCACAAAGATCAGGGTGTCGCAGTATGAGGCTTTTCACATTGTACACATTACAATTTGTTATCTACACTAGTGCCTGCTTTTTATTATTAGTATCATGTGCTTTGTTGTAGCTACCAGGTGTTGGAACCAGTTCAGGGAACAGAACCGAAAACTATAAAATAACCAAAAATGTAAAGGAACAGAAACGGAACCAGGAACGAAAGTGATCCATACTGTTCCGGAATAGCATGGGATCTGGTTAATAATGTTATTTTATGTTCCAGGCATTTTTTTCTAGTTCCACAACAAAACGCAACAAAGAGCCTATACAAATCCCTCTCTCTGTCACTCAGAAACGTATTTGTGTTTGCTTGCAAGCTGAAAATCGTTGCCTGTGTATGTGCGTGTTTAGGCTACCTGCCCCTCCCCCTTCGAAGCATAGGCTACTGTACTGATGTTACAAGTTTAATTCAGAAGATAGGGAGAGAGGTTTTTTATTAGCTAGAGAAGAATTGATTAACTTTTTCAATGCTAGTTAAGGATCTTATAGGCCTAGTTATCACTTTTCACATTGGATTTATTAACTACAAAAAGATAAGAAGTGTTTTTAATTCTGGTTCCACTCTGCACACAGAAGCTTGTTCGCTCGCTATCTCTGGCTTGTTAGTTAGCTAGCAAGCTCAACGGGCATTCAAAGTTCCTCCATAGAAGCCACTCCTCCTATAATTCTGTGGACAGATAACGCATGTCAATAACGCATGTCAATACAAGACACCCATCGCTTCAAGCCTCCTCCTCAACCTTCTCTTGCTCTCTCCCCACCCACAACATTTCAGTCGCATCTTGCGCTATAGGTTAGGCAACACTTGTCTGTCCATCACGCATGTAAACAACTAGCTTGCCTGTCAAAAAAAAGAACTAAATGAATTATATAAACCAATACTTTTTTTGTTTGAATCGGTTTAGAACTTTATTTTTTCCCCTGTTCCTTTGGTGACTTGAAAGGTATTGAAATTGAAATGTATTGTTGTTATTACTAGGTCAGTGTGCTTGCCCAAAGTGTGACAAGGGTCACCGGGAAGATGACATGGGGATCAGCCATTTGCCCATGAAGTTCCAATTCTGAGGGAACCAATCAGAAGAGACAGAGGAGGGTATGATGAGGATACTGACCCAACAGAAGTCAACCAACCTCAACTGACCTTTAAAGGGGCAACTGCAGTTCAAACAATAACAAAGTGATCGTCCTGCCACTGTTTTTTGTAAAAAGCTTTGGGATGAGGCTGGAGAAATGTTGCGACTCTCAAATTCTTGGACAGAGCTATGGATACAAGGATTGACCATCTGTGATATCAAAATGATAGTTTTAACCATGTTTTGAGGCTATACACTGTTTACAATTACAATGTTTACAAACAAAGGAGTGAAACAAGCTCTGTTTTGGGTTCTATGGGATACGACAGTTGAACTAAGCTAATGAGGTATCTAGCTACAGTATAAGTTAGATTCTTCAAGAATCAATGGGTGTATATAATTACTTTAAAAGTCTAGAAATGCAATCCCAGAGATCCCCTTTAATTGCGTTAGTTTTATTTAAATGTATCCTTATTTTTACAATAGAAGGCTATATTAGTCGTTGTAATTGCAAATAGAAATGTAGTTATTAGATCTACAATTTGCATGTTTCTTGTGTTTCTTACATTGTATATCTTCTAGGTCAGCAACTCATTATGCTACTAAGATAGAAATTGAAGCAGCCGTGCACCTGCTTCTGGCCTATCAAGCTTCCAGCCCCAAAGCATCTGATTTCAGCTGCAAATTGTCTCCCTGACAACCCTCAGTGTCAACTGCTCTGACAGCCGCCATATTCCCCTTCAATCCAGATGGATGATGTTTTAAGCAATGCTCAGCAGCTTCCATCGCACAGATTTGTATTAATTCTACATAATCTCCTCTAATATTCCAGCTCAATCTTGTGGTGTCAAAAAGGCGGCCCTGATTTGTCAGCATGTCTTAGCATGTGAAAATGATTGGGCAAAGAGAGAGAGAAACAAATTACAAGACAGCAGCTCACTTTTTCTGGAAAAATATAATTTTATGGGGCCTGTCATGCCAAATACTGTTTATTACCGTTACATTATCAGGTATTTTGACATAAAACACATCTCTTGTACACCAAGGACTAGGGTAATAGTTGCAGGGTAGAGGAGAAGAGAATAATGTGCCTATTTGAAAGCTATACAAAATTAGTAGCTTGTAACAGTAATAAATGTTTTAAGTAGCTCTTATGCTAGAAAATGTTGGAGACCCCTGGTCTAAGTTTTACTACAGCTCCAAAAGTTTGGCTGACAGTAAGGGGAAGACCAATCATTTCTATGGAGAAACAAATAATCCTTGAAAACAAAGAATAACTGTTGTATTATTGATGAATAAACAGTAGCAGTGACGTCACGTCCATAGGGCAGATTTGTCATGTAAGAAAAAATTGATTAATTTGTATTTTTCCCCTCACCAATCTACGCACAATACCCCATAACGATAAAGCAAAAACAGGTTTTTGATTTTTTTTGCAACAGAAAATGTATAAATAAACAGAAATATTACATTTACATAAGTATTCAAACCCCTTTCATTAGTACTTTGTTGAAGCACTTTTGGCAGCGATTCCAGCCTTGAGACTTCTTGGGTATGAACCTACGAGCTTGTCACCACTGTATTTGGGGAGTTTCTCCCAATGTTCTCTGCAGATCTTCTCAAGCTCTGTCAGGTTGGATGGGGAGCATCGCTGCACAGCTATTTTCAGATCTCTTCAGAGATGTTCGATCAGGTTCAAGTCTGGGCTCTGGCTGGGCCACTCAAGGACATTCAGCGACTTGTCACGAAGCCACGCCTGCGTTGTATTGGCTGTGTGATTAGAGGTGTTGTTCTGCTGGAAGGGGAACCTTCGCCCCAGTCTGAGGTCCTGAGCAATATGGAGGTTTTCTTCAAGGATCTCTCTACACTTTGCTCCATTCTTCTTCCCTCGATCCTGATGAGTCTACCAGTCCCTGCCGCTGAAAAACATCCCCACAGCATGATGCTGCCATCACCATGCTTTACCGTAGGGATGGTGTCAGGTTTCCTCCAGATGTGACGCTTGACATTCAGACCAAAGAGTTCAATCTTGATTTCATCAGACCAGATAATCTTGTTTCTCATGGTCTGAGAGTCCTTTAGGATCCTTTTGGCAAACTCCAAGTGGGCGGTCATGTGCCTTTTACTGAGGAGTGGCTTCCGTCTGGCCATTCTACCATAGGGACCTGATTGGTGGAGTGCAGCAGAAATGGTTGTCTTTCTGGAAGGTTCTCTCATATCCACAGAGGAACTCTGGAGCTCTGCCAGAGTGACCATCGGGTTTTTGGTTACATCCCTGACCAAGGCCCTTCTCCCCTGATTGCTCAGTTTGGCCAGGAGGCCAGCTCTAGGAAGAGTCTTGGTGGTTCCAAACTTCTTAAATTTAAGACTGATGTAGGCCACTGTGTTCTTGGCGGCCTTCAATGCTGCAGAAAGATTTTGGTACCATTCCCCAGATCTGTTCCTCGACACAATCCTGTCTTGGAGCTCTATAGACAATTCCTTCGACCTCATGGCTTGGTATTTGCTCTGACATGCACTGTCAACTGTGGGACCTTATCTAGACAGGTGTGTGCCTTTCTAAATCATGTCCAATCAATTAAATGTACCACAGGTGGACTCCAATCAAGTTGTAGAAACATCTCAAGGAGGATCAATGTGAACAGGATGCACCTGAGCTCAATTTCAAGTCTCATAACAATGGGTATGAATATGTTTTTTATTTTTTTATTTCACCTTTATTTAACCAGGTAGGCTAGTTGAGAACAAGTTCTCATTTACCACTGCGACCTGGCCAAGATAAAGCCAAGCAGTATGACACAGACAACAACACAGAGTTACACATGGAATAAACAATAAACAAGCCAATAACACAATAAAATAAAAGTCAATGACACAGTAGAAAAAAAGAAAGTCTATATACAGTGTGTGCAAAAGGCATGAGGAGGTAGGCAATACTCTCCAACACCTTCTGCCTTTTTATTTTTGTACATTTAGATTTTAACAGATACTGTGTTTATACAAGGATGTTATAGTTACCTGCCTAGCATTTCATATGCGTCTGGAAGGAGAGTTTACAGTCTAGCCAGACACCTAGGTATTTATAGTTGTCCACATATTCTAGGTCAGAACCGTCCATGGTGGTGATGCTAGTCGGGTGAGCGGGTGCGGGCCATAGTAGCGAAGAATTACAATTTTGCAGATTAACACTGGAGTGATAAATGAGCAGATGATGATGTGCAAGTAGAGATACTGGTGTGCAAAAGAGCAGGAAAGTAAATAAAAACAATATGGGGATGAGGTAGGTAGATTCTGTGGGCTATTTACAGATGGACAATGTACAGCTGCAGCGATCGGTTAGCTGCTCAGATAGCTGATGTTTAAAGTTGGTGAGGGAAATATAAGTCTCCAGCTTCAGCGATTTTTGCAATTCGTTCCAGTCACTGGCAGCAGAGAACTAGAAGGAAAGGCGGCCAAATTAGTTGTTGGCTTTGGGGATGATCAGTGAGATATACCTGCTGTAACGTGTGCTACGGGTGGGTGTTGTTATCATGACCAGTGAGCTGAGATAAGGCGGAGCTTTACCTAGCCTAGACTTATAGATGACCTGAAGCCAGTGGGTATGGCGACGAATATGTAGCGAGGGCCAGGCAACTAGAGCATACAGGTCGCAGTGGTGGGTGGTATGAGGTGATTTGGTAACAAAATTGATGGCACTGTGATAGACTGCATCCAGTTTTCTGCGTAGAGTATTGGAAGCTATTTTGTAGATGACATCGCCGGAGTCGAGGATCAGTAGGATAGTCAGTTTAACTAAGGTAAGTTTGGCAGTGTGAGTGAAGGAGGCTTTGTTGCGAAATAGAAAGCCGATTCTAGATTTGATTTTGGATTGGAGATGTTTAATATGAGTCTGGAAGGAGAGTTTACAGTCTTGCCAGACACCTAGGTATTTATAGTTGTCCACATATTCTAGCTCAGAACCGTCCAGGGCGGTGATGCTAGTCGGGCGGGCGGGTGCGGCAGCGAACGGTTGAAAAGCATGCATTTGGTTTTACTAGCTTTTTAAGAGCAGTTGGAGGCCACGGAAGGGGTGTTGTATGGCATTGAAGCTCGATTGGAGGTTAGTTAGCACAGTGTCCAAGGAAGGGCCAGAAGTTGACAGAATGGTGTCGTCTGCGTAGAGATGGATCAGGGAATCAACCGCAGTAAGAGTGACATCATTGATGTATACAGATAAAAGATTCTGCCCGAGAATTGAACCCTGTGGTACCCCCATAGAGACTGCCAGAGGTCCGGACAACAGGCCCTCCGATTTGACACACTGAACTCTGTCTGCAAAGTAGTTGGTGAGCCAGGCGAGGCAGTCATTAGAGAAAACAAGGCTATTGAGTCTGCCGATAAGAATACAGGGATTGACAGAGTTGAAAGCCTTGGCCAGGTCGATGAAGACAGCTGAACAGTACTGTCTTTTATCCATGGCGGTTATGATATCGTTTAGTACCTTGAGCGTGGCTGAGGTGCACCCGTGACCGGCTCGGATTGCACAGCGGAGAAGGTACGGTGGGATTCGAAATGGTCAGTGATCTGTTTATTAACTTGGCTTTCGAAGACTTTAGAGAGGGCAGGATAGATATAGGTCTATAACAGTTTGGGTCTAGAGTGTCACACCCTTTGAAGAGGGGGGTGACCGCGGCAGCATTTCAATCTTTATGGATCTCCTACAATCCGAAAGAGAGTTTGAACAGGCTGGTCATAGGGGTTGCAACAATGATGACGGATAGTTTTAAAAAGAGAGGGTTCCAATTGTCTAGCCCAGCTGATTTGTACGGGTCCAGGTTTTACAGCTCTTTCAGAACATCTGCTATCTGGATTTGGGTGAAGGAGAAGCTGGGGATGCTCAGGCCTGCGGGGGCAGAGCTGTTGGCCGGGGTTGGAGTAGCCAGGAGGAAGGCAAGGCCAGCCGTAGAGAAATGCTTCTTGAAATTTTCGATTATCATAGATTTATCATGGATTTATCGGTGGTGACCGTGTTACCTAGCCTCAGTGCAGTGGGCAGCTGGGAGGAGGTGCTCTTGTTCTCCATGGACTTTAGTGTCCCAAAACTTTTTGGAGTTAGAGCTATAGGATGCACATTTCTGCTTGAGAAAGCTAGCCTTTGCTTTCCTGACTGACTGTGTGTATTGATTCCTGACTTCCCTGAACAGTTGCGTATCGCGGGGACTATTCAATGCTATTGCAGTTCGCCACAGGATGTTTTTGTGCTGGTCAAGGGCAGTCAGGTCTGGAGTGAATCATCTGTTCTTAGTTCTGCATTTTTTGAAAGAGGCATGCCTATCTAAGTTGGTGAGGGAATTACTTTAAAGAATGACCAGGCATCCTCGACTGACGGGATGAGGTCAATATCCTTCCAGGATACGCGGGCAAAGGTCGATTAGAAAGAACTGCTCGCAGAAGTGTTTTAGGGAGCATTTGACAGTGGTGAGGGGTGGTCGTTTGACCGCGGACCCATAGCGGATACAGGCAATGAGGCAGTTATCGCTGAGCTCCTGATTGAAAACAGCAGAGGTGTATTTGGAGGGCAAGTTGGTCAGGATAATGTCTAAGAGGGTGCCCATGTTTACGGATTTAGGATTGTACCTGGTGTGTTCCTTGATGATTTGTGTGAGATTGAGGGCATCTAGCTTAGATTGTAGGACTGCCGGATTGTTAAGCATATCCCAGTTTAGGTCACCTAACAGAACGAACTCTGAAGCTAGATGGGGGTCGATCAATTCACATATGGTGTCCAGGGCACAGCTGGGAGCGGAGGGGGGTTGATAACATACAGCAACAGTGAGAGACTTATTTCTGGAGAGATTCATTTTTAAAATTAGAAGTTTGAACTGTTTGGGCATAGACCTGGAAAGTATGACAAAACTTTGCAGGCTATCTCTGCAGTAGATTGCAACTCCTTCCCCTTTGGCAGTTCTATCTTGATGGAAAATGTTGTAGTTGGGTATGGAAATCCTTCCTAAGCCAGGATTCAGACACGGCAAGGACATTAGGGTTGGCGGAGTGTGTTAAAGCAGTGAGTAAAGCAAACTTAGGGAGGACGCTTCTGATGTTAACATGCATGAAACCAAGGCTTTTTCAATCACAGAAGTCAACAAATGAGGGTGCCTGGGGACATGCAGGGCCTGGGTTTACCTCCACATCACCCGAGGAACAGAGGAGGAATAGGATGAGGGTACGGCTAAAGGCTATCAAAACTGGTCGTCTAGAGTGTTGGGGACAAAGATTTCTGGGCGTGATAGAATAGATTCAGGGCATAATGTGAAATCAGGGGTATGGTGGGGTGCGGGTACAGTGGAGGTAAGCCCAGACACTGAGTGAAGATAAGAGGTTGCATCTCTGGACATGCTGGTTATAATGGGTGAGGTCACCGAATGTGTGGGTGGTGGGACAAAGGAGGTATCAGAGGTATGATGATTGGAACTAGGGGCTCCAATGTAAACTAAAACAATGATAACTAACCTAAACAACAGTATACAAGGCATATTGACATTTGAGAGAGACATAAAGCGAGGCATAGAGCAATCACAGGTGTTGATTGGGAGAGCTAGCTAAGACATCAACGGGTAAGACAACAACAGCTAATCAGCTAAGACAACAACAACAGGTAAAATGACAATGGGTGGGGCAGAGAGGGTCGGTTAACTACTCACAGAGCCTGAGTTCGCGGCTGGGGCCGACAGATAAACAAAAATAAACAGAATGGAGTACCGTGATTAATGGACAGTCCAGCAGGCATCAGCTATGGAGCCAAGTGATCATAGGGTCCAGGGGACAGCAATAGATGGAACAGGGAAGCCGCAGGGTAGTCGCTACTACGCTAGCACGCGGGCAGCACAATGTTTAAAGTTAGCAGACCGGGGCTAGTAGTAGCTCCGACGTCTGACAGAGGCCGGTTGAAGGCACAGCGGATGGAGTATTCTTCGGCAGACCAGTTGTGGTGGTGCGGCGGGGCGTCGTGTCAACAAAGGATCCAAGCCAGATGGCGATAGAGGTATTGTAGTTGTAGTAATTTAGTTTGCTAGCCGGGAGATGTGCCTGGCTCACGGCTAACTGGTGCTAGCTTCGGGGCAGGGGCGTTAGCCACTCTAGCCACTCGGTAGCAGTGGTGATCCGGTGCCAAGGTCCAGCGCTTACGACAAGGATCCGGTGGAGTAGTGGATTCTAGCCATGTTTGGGTGGAGTGCCAGGTTAACAACTGAGTAGGCCGGGAGGTGGGCCTGGCTCAGGGCTAGCTTTGGTACTGGGTCACTCGGTGGCAGCTAGCTAGCTGTGAAGATCAGGAGTAATGGTCCAGGGTTTACGGCAGGAATCCGGTGTTGTAGTTGAGAAACAGTCCGATACTGGTAGGCTGGCAAGTATTATCCAGGCTATAAAAAGGGCTGGTATCTGTGCAGAAGTTAAAGGCCGCTAGCAGTGGCTAACAATGATTAAATAGCTTGTAGCTAATTAGCTGGTTAGCTGCTGATGGCTAGCTTCTGATGGCGAGGAGGTTCTGGCTATAAGGTCAAACAAAAATAGCGGTTCCGTATCACATTGGGTGAGGCAGGTTACCAGAAGGTATAATTGATTTAAATGGAAAAGAGATACAAAAAAGGACGAAAAATACAAAAGTACACGAGAGGACGAACAAAACATGTCTGTACTGCTACACCATCTTGGATAAAAAAGTATTTAAATAACGTATTTATCTTTTTTGTTTTTAATACATTTGCAAACATTTATAAAAAACCTGTTTTCACTTTGTCATTATGGGGTATTGTGTAGATTGATGAGGAATTTGTTTTCATCCCTTTTAGAATGATTCTGTATACTTTCAGAATGCACTGTATATATAGTACCAGTCAAAACTTTGCACAGACCTACTCATTAAAGGGTTTTTCTTAATTGTTTCTATTTGAAGACATCAAAACTACCCAAACCATCTCAATTGGGTTGAGGTTGGGTGATTGTGGAGGCCAGGTAATCTAATGCAGCCATCCATCACTCTCCTTCTTGGTCAAATAGCCCTTACACAGCCTGGAGGTGTGTTTTGGGTCATTGTCCTGTTGAAAAACAAATGCCAGTCCTAATAAGCGCAAACCAGATGGGATAGAGTATCGCTGTAGAATGCTGTGGTAGCCATGCTGGTTAAGTGTGCCTTGAATTCTAAATAAATCACAGACAGTGTCAGCAGAAAAGCACTCCCACACCATCACACGTCCTCCTCCATGCTTCCCGGTGACAACCACACATGCGGAGATCATCCAATCACCTACTCAGCGTCTCACAAAGACTCATCAGAACAAAGGACAGATTTCCACTGGTCTAATGTCCATTGCTCGTGCTTCTTGTCCCAATCAAGTATTCTTCTTCTTATTGGTGTCCTTTAGTAATGGTTTCTTTGCAGCAATTCGACCATGAAGTCCTGATTCACGCAGTCTCCTCTAAACATTTGATGTTGAGATGTGTCTTTTACTTGAACTTTGTGAAGCATTTATTTGAGCTGCAATCCGAGGTGCAGTTAACTTAATTGCCAATTCCTTAGGCTGGTAACTCTAATGAACTTATCCTCTGCAGCAGAGGTAACTACATGTCCTGTGGCGGTCCTCATGAGAGCCAGTTTCATCATAGCACTTGATGGTTTTCACGACTGCGAAACTTTCAAAATTCTTCAAATGTTCTACATTGACTGACCTTCATGTCTTAACCTCTCTGATCTCCCCATCCCGGATCCGGTATCAGGAATACAGACTCAAGCTCATTACCATAACGCAACGTTAACTATTCATGAAAATCGCAAATGAAATGAAATAAATATGCCATCTCTCAAGCTTAGCCTTTTGTAAACAACACTGTCATCTCAGATTTTCAAAATATGCTTCTCAACCATAGGAAAACAATAATTTGTGTAAAAGTAGCTAGCTAGCGTAGCATTTAGCGTTAGCATTAGCGTTAGCATCCAGCACGCAACATTTCAACAAAAACATAAAAGCCTTCAAATAAAATCATTTACCTTTGAAGAACTTCTGATGTTTTCAATGAGGATACTCTCAGTTAGATAGCAGATGCTCAGTTTTTCCAAAAAGATTCTTTGTGTATTAGAAATAGCTCCGTTTTATACATCACATTTGGCTACCAAAAAAACCCGAAAATTCAGTCCTCAAAACGCGAACTTTTTTCCAAATTAACTCCATAATATCGACTGAAAACATGGCAAACGTTGTTTAGAATCAATCCTCAAGGTGTTTTTCACATATCTCTTCATTGATATATCGTTCTTGGAAGCATGGTTTCTCCCCTCAATCAAATGGAAAAGTACAAGCAGCTGGCAATTGCGCACCGAATTCCACGCAGGACACCAGGCGGACACTTGGAAAATGTAGTCTCTTATGGTCAATCTTCCAATGATATGCCTACAAATACGTCACAATGCTGCTAACACCTTGGGGGAACGACAGAAAGTGTAGGCTCATTCCTTGCGCAATCACAGCCATATAAGGAGACAATGGAAAACAGAGCTTCAGAAATTCTGCTCATTTCCTGGTTGACGCATCATCTTGGTTTCGCCTGTAGAATGAGTTCTGGGGCACTTACAGACAATATCTTTGCAGATTCTGAAACTTCAGAGTGTTTTCTTTCAAAAACTGTCAAGAATATGCATAGTCGAGCATCTTTTCGTGACAAAATATCGCGCTTAAAACGGGAACGTTTTTTATCCAAAAATGAAATAGCGCCCCTAGAGATCAAAGAGGTTAAAGTGATGATGGACTGTTGTTTCTCCTTGCTTATTTGAGCTGCTCTTCCATAATATGGACTTTGTCTTTTACCAAATAGGGCTATTTTCTATATACTACCCCTACCTTGTCACATTACAACTGATTGGCTCAAACACATTAAGAAGCAAAGAAATTTCACAAATGAACTTTTAAGGCACACCTGTTAAAAACTTCTTAGGGCTGCAATCCTGTTAACGGGATGATATGACAACAGCCAGTGAAAGTGCAGGGTGCCAAATTCAAAACAACAGAAATCTCAAAATGAATATTCCTCAAACATACATTTATCTTATACCGTTTATAAAGGTAATCTTGTTGTTAATCCCACCACAGTGTCCGATTTCAAATAGGCTTTAGGAGTCACAAAAAGCACAAATACAGATACAATTAATCACTAACCTTTGATGATCTTCATCGGATGATACTCATAGGACTTCATGTTACACAATACATGTATGTTTTGTTTGATAAAGTTCATATTTATATAAAAAAAATCTGAGTTTACATTGGCGCGTTATGTTCACTAGTTCCAAAAACATCCAATTGATTTTGCATAGCCACATCGATTCAACAGAAATACTCATCATAAATGTAGATGATAATACAAGTTATACACATGGAATTATAGATAATCCTCTCCTTAATGCAACCGCGGTGTCAGATTTTTAAAAAACGTTACGGAAAAAGCAAACCATGCAATAATCTGAGACGGCACTCAGAAAAATAATCAAAATAGCTGCCATGTTGGAGTCAACAGAAACAATATTCCCTTACCTTTGATGATCTTCATCAGAATGCACTCCCAGGAATCGCAGTTCCACAATAAATGCTTGATTTGTTCGATAATGTCCGTTATTTATGTCCAAGTAGCTACTTTTGTTAGCGTTAGGTACACATATCCAAACGCTCGTGCATTACTTCGGACAAAAACTTCAAAAAGTTATATTACAGGTCGAAAAAACATTTCAAACTAAGTATAGAATCAATCTTTAGGATGTTATCATAAATGTTCAATAAAGTTCCAACCGGAGAAATCCTTTGTGTCTACAGGAGCAATGGAACGCAGGGCGATATCATGTGGAATGCGCGTGACCAGGAAATGGCTCTCTGCCAGTAACCTGACTCATTCAGTTCTTATTCAGTCCCACAACACAGTAGAAGCCCCATTCAAGTTTCTAAAGACGGTTGACATCTAGTGGAAGCCCTAGGACGTACAACTTCATTCATATCCCAATGTGAATTCAATAGGGCCTGAGTTGAAAATCGACCAACCTCAGATTTCTCACTTCCTGTTTGGATTTCTTCTCAGGTTTTTGCCTGCCATATGAGTTCTGTTATACTCAGACATTATTCAAACAGTTTTAGAAACTTCAGAGTGTTTTCTATCCAATACCAATAATAATATGCATATATTAGCAACTGAGACTGAGGAGCAGGCCGTTTACTCTGGGCACCTCTGGGCACCTTTCATCCAAGCTACTCAATACTGCCCCTGCAGCCATAAGAAGTTAATTGAAATGCATTCCAGGTGACTACCTCATGAAGCTGGTTGAGTGAATGCCAAGACTGTGCAAAGCTGTCATCAAGGTAAAGGATGGCTACTCTGAAGAATCTCAAATGTAAAAAATATTTTTGGATTTCTTTAACACTTTTTTGGTTACCACATGATTCCATATGTGTTATTTTTCTATTTTCAACAATGTAAAAAATAGTAAAAAATAAAAACTCTTGAATGTGCAAGGTTTTTAGACATTCAAAAATCAAGCAATTACTAAATATAGACTAGCTAGCTTTTTTAACTATCTTACCTGACATGCCTGTTGACAAGGTTTTTAGACATTTAGTAATTGCTTGATTTTTGAATATACTAAGACTCACATTGCTTTCAATATTTTACCCAGAGTTTGTGCTGCTACCATGTTGTGCTGCTGCCGTGTTTAGTTGCTACTGTTTAGTTGCTACCATGTCATGTTGTGTTGCTACTTAAGTAAGAAACATTTGAATTTAGCCCTATCCATATACAGTACCATGTTGTGTTGTCATGTTGTGTTGCTGCCACAACATGTGTTGTTGTCTTAGGTATTTCTTTAGGTAGTGTTGTGGTGCCTCTTTTGTCGTGATGTCCTACATTTTGTCCTACATTTTGTTTGTAATTTCCTGCCCCCATATTAGGCCTTTTGCCTCTTGGACAAATTTGTTCTTAATGGACTTGCCTAGTTAAGTATTGGATAAATAAAAATACAACAATGAATAAAAACTTGAAATGTAACCATGAATTTGGAGGTTTAAATGTATCCCTCTGGGCCCGAATTTACCTAATTTAAGAAATGCCATTGGTTTGTGGAGAAAAACGATTTTAGTTGGCTGATGCTTAAACGTAACCTTGAACTTTAACTTGTTATAATGTTCGCAAGTATGGCCCCACAGTGATCAGTGATACAGTACATCTCACCCCATGCCATCCTGTATGAAATCCATACTCGCTGGCAGACTTCCCCCTCAATAATTGGTAATAATGCTTGTGTTGGACAACCTTGTGGACACTGATGAGGACAATACACATGATCTACAGCCCCCTCCATCTCTCTCTCTCTCTTTGGGCTATTTGTCAGTGTTACGAATCCCTTTTGGCCCGACAGTCTAGGGGGGGATGGTAATGAGACTCGTAACATAACTCATGTAAATTATAATTGTGACAAAGTAAAAGTGTGAACGTAATAACCAGGACAACTGAAATCTACCGTCAAACTCAAGGTTTATTTGATAAACACACGGTAATGGGGGGAGCAGGAAAAGGGGCTGAGCTGGACCCAAGGAAAGAAACAAAATATGCAAAAACACCCCTAAGCTAGACTAGCCTACTTTAACAACAGCTAACTAACCAAAAATACAGTGGGTGGTCCGCCCAGTTCTAACTAGTGTTTTTAACAAAGTTTACCTACGGGTAGTGTATGCCCATGGGCGACTTGTCTTGGTTTCCCCTTTTCCCACCAGCAAACACCATAAGCAACAACAATACTCACAGGAGATGACAAAGTGATTTGGAGGTGCTTAAACAAAAGAGAGGTTAAGACACAACGAGCGAGTGAAACACTGGGATCTACATACATGGCATTTACAAAGAGATTGAGCTACTGAAATCTATGAAGAACAGAGATCTACCAACATGGCATTTACAAAGAGATTGAGCTCCAGAGCAAACAAATGATGGGGTTTTTAAACCATGGGAAGGAACTGTGATAGGGTAGGAAACAGGAGGAGGTGTGTCTTCTGATTGATGGGTTGATTGTTGACTGATTGGGGAGTGATGATTTTCACCTGTGAGGGGAGAAGGAGAGAAAAGAAACACACACACACACAGGATACACACACAGGATAATGGTATCCGTAACAGTCAGTTACTCTGTGTGCAACATGTGCACCACCACCTGTTGAATGCCTTTGTAGTCTGAATAGATGTTTAGAATTTACAGTATGATGTGTATTAAAGGCCTATAAACGTGGTTTCAATGTTGTGGTAATAAGTGTGAAGTGCTCCTCTAATGTAGGGTTTCCCAAACTCGTACCTGACTCCCCCCCTGCCTCCTCGTGGGTGTTCTGGACAGCTGAGGTGACCCAGCTAACAAGAAAATAATTTCCCTCTCTGTCACGGCAAACCAAGCTCAATTGAAGTGTGATGACTTCATTGATTTGAACAACATTACATGAAATTGAACAATTGCTGCGAACTAGGGTGTGAAATAGTCTTTGCAGGCCATATCAGATTTATAGAACACCGTTTAAAACTACATGAAAAATTCAAGAAGCAGAGCTTCTGCGATCGGGTAGAGCTATCAATTTAGACAACAGCATATTTAATGCAGGACCATTTTCCAGTTCAAAAGAAGCGCAATTTGAGTATCATAATTTGCAGTCCATTGGCTAAATTATCAGCCAACCTAAATGTTAAAGTTAACTGCTGTATGATTTTATAATATGCATTAAAACTATCTTTAACTACACTTAAAAATAAATGTGAAAGTTGGAACCAAATAAGGTTATTAAGAGTAATGCCATAGGAGAACCATTTTAGGGTCTCTTAAGAACCATAAATGGGATGGTTCTTTGAAGAACCATACAAAAATCCAAAGCCAGAAATGTTTTGGCCCTCCAGGACCGGAATTGAAAAGCCCTCCTGTAGTTTTTTAAGCATATTGTCCAGGATGCATTTGGAGTGATTTTTTTGAGTTATCAGTAGCACCCATGACTGTTTTTGCAAGTGAGAGACACATGGTTGTTGCATTCATGAATTTTCAGTCCTGTGGCCTTCAACAAGTGGAATTCTAAGTGAATATGTTAAAATTAAAATTAAAATGTTATTCTTCAAGACAATACAATTCATATTTCATAAGGCCTTCTTTTGAGGGCCTGGTTTCACACTATTACAGTGGCCAGAAAAGTATAGTTTACAGGCCACATCAGGCCTGCAAATCACATTATGCTGGCTTGCAAAGTGGTGCATAATTCCTATTGGAATCCAGCCAGAGTAGGGATATCCAACATTTTTCATTTTTATAACATGCATTCAGAATGACTGCCGAGGTTGGGAAGACTAAGCTATGAGACTTCCTTAAACATCCAAACTGCAATAACCATTTTCGGGTGCAATAAGTCCAAGTAACAGATTAGAATAGTTTAGAAAAATGTATGTTATTTATATTTGAGCAGCATAAGATTAATTCATCAATCAATGTACATGCAAAAACATAGATATTAAGTCAAACAATTCAACAAATCTACATGCAATAGACCATGCTTGGAAATATGATAACAATGGACATGGTTTTGGTTCAATTGTGGTTATTAACACCTACACTGGGGTTATTTTACATCACTGAGTGTTAATTTAACTCTTTACAGTGTTAATTTGAATCTTGAATCAACTCTAGAAATATTACACTGAAAAATCAACACTAGTTAACACTAGCCAATTTGCTGTGTGCTATGAAAGGGACACATCTGCAGGCTTCCATACATTTCAAGAACCTTTTAGAATTTTGAAGAAACGCGATGCCACATCAAGAACCCCACACTTAACTCAACGGTTCTTTATCGGGCAAAAGTTATCCAAAGAACCTTAAAGGTCCAATGCAGCCGGGTTTTTGAAATCTCAATATCAAATCATTTCTGGGTAACAACTCAGTACATTAGTGTAATTGTTTTCAATTAAAATGGTTAAAAATAAACAAAAATGGCTTCTTAGCTTCTGTCACCAGGCAGGCAAAAACAACATCCCACGAAAACAAGCTGGAATTTCAGGCAGTCTTTTCAAGCAGCTCTTACACTAAAAGGGAATTACCATTATTTTCACAATATTATTCCAACCTCATAGCGTAGAAATATATAGTAAACACAGGAAAATCTATTTTTTTGACTGCACTTTGCTGTTAGAGCCTTGGAAGAACCATTAGAGAATCTTACATTTTTTCAGTGTATGCAATTAGGGATACCTAGTCAATTGTACAACTGAATGCAACCCCTCTGAATCAGAGGTACGGGGGGCTGCCATAATCGACATCTATGGCGCCCAGGGAACAGTGGGTGAACTGCATTGCTCAGGGACAGAACAACATATTTTTTACCTTGTCAGTTCAGGGATTTGATCCAGCAACCTTCTGGTTACTGGGCCAATTTGTACTTTTTTATTTAACCTTTATTTAACCAGGTAGGCCAGTTGAGAACAAGTTCTCATTTACAACTGCGACCTGGCCAAGATAAAGTGAAGCAGTGCGACACAAACAACAACACTGAGTTACACATGGAATACACAAACTTACAGTCAATAACACAATAGAAAAAGTCTATATACAGTGTGTGCAAATGGCACTCTAATGCTCTAACCACTAGGCTACCTGCCTAGCCACTATTTGTGTGGTCATGTACAATTAATTTGAGGCACACTTTACTCTTCACAAATTCTTATCAAAGTCATTCAGTTTCATTAAGTTTCAACCGGAGTAACATTTCTGTTATACAGTAATGCATGAGAGATTCCCACTGGACCATAAACTCTTACTGTGCATATACTGTGCATATACTGCAACAGCCAAACATACTGTATGTCATATACTGCTGCATCTTCATTTCATACAGAACTATGTTTAAGCTAAAGAAAGATAGGGGGTGAAAGAAACAACACCTTTTGAATGATAGGGCAAAAAAAAAATTCTGCCTAATAGACTCAACCGTAATTATTTGTCATGAGATGACCATAAAGAATAACTGGTAATATTGCATAGTTTTAGAAAGGTCTAGAACTCACCTTTCTGGTAATTTTTTTCATACATTTCTGAGGTGTACTCACTTTTGAGAACACAAGCTCAAGTACATAGTACAAATATTATGAAAATATGAAAAATCTTATTATTATTTTCCTATTCAACAAAAGTGGGGCAAAGAGGTCTTGTTTCAATTTTTTTAAATGATGTAGTATTTTTTCCTGTTGAGATCTATAAATCCATCTGAGAACATCACAAAGAAATTACTATTATTGAATCCGCTAAACTGACCCGTTTCATATGCACTTTTGCAAGTGCAGATGTGAGTGTCACAGGCAGAGGAAATCATTCCTTTGTCTGGATAACCTATTTCCTGTGTCTGTGAAACATACAGGTTTGTTTGCAATAGGAGGCAGGTACCGTAGTGGTTAGAGTGTTGGGCCAGTCACCAAAACGCCACTGGTTCAAATAACTGAGCTGACAAGGTGAAAAATCGAATTTGCTTCAGGAGCACCGTACTACTATGGCTAACCGTGAAACACATTTCACTGCACCTGTCTGGTGTATGTGACAATAAAACATCTATTTAATAGGTGATTTCTCACATATGACTCGGGACAACCAGTACTTTTAGGGAGTGTAAGGCAATTGATGTTCACAGAAAATATTGGTATATAGGGGCCATCTTAACATCTAAAAGAAGAAACACAATTAAAACAAAACTCTTGGCCCTTGTCATGATGTGTACATACAGTAATTATTTCTATAAAAGAAAAATGACTGTCACAAATATTCATGAGAGTTCTTGTTTCTTCATGAGAGATAAACTTGCATTATCATAAAGCATTAGGCGGGAGGCAATTTAGCCTCTGTTATCTTGTTCTTTAGCTAGCAAATCATCCAAGCTCTTTTCATCTGTCTTGGCAGTGTAAAGTCATGGTGCGTAAACCAACACACACATCTTAGAATGGTTATGGCAGATGCCACGCCATGTTAAACTATTCAAGAACTTGGAAGGAGCACCTACTGTGGGGTAAGTTGAGCCAAAGGGCTAGTTGAGCCACCCCTTGTTTCGAGGAGATGGCAAGTAGCCTAGCAGTTAAGAGAACTGAGCAAGTGTTTGAAAGGTCGCTGGTTTGAATCTCCAAGGTGACTAGGTGAAAAATCTGTCGCTGGGCCTTGAGCAAGACACTTTTAACACTAGTTGCTCTGGATAAGAGTGTCTGCTAAATGACTCAAATCTAAACCATGCACAAAATGTGTCATTTGACCAAATATTTAGGAAGAGGTCATTTCATGGAGTCTGTGAAGGAACCACATGGAAAAAGTAGGTAAGTACAGTAATTTCCGGACTATTAAGCGCACCTGAATAAAAAACGCACCCACTGAATTTTTTTTAAATATGTATTTTGTACATAAATAAGCCGCACATGTCTATAAGCCGCAGGTGCCTACCGGTACATTGAAACAAATTTACACAGCCTTTAAACAAAACACGACTTGTAACAAAAATAAATAGGCTTTAACGAAACACGGCTTGTAACAAAAATGAAAAAAATTGCAGTAAACAGTAGCCTACCAAGAAAGTCATTGGTCACTATCTTCCTCCTCCTGTGCACTGAAACCACTGAAGTCATCTCCTTCGGTGTCGGAGTTGAATAGCCTCAGAATTGCTTCATCCGATGTTGGATCGCTGCCCTCTTCAACACGAAGCAGTCCAGCCTTTCGAAACCCGTTGATGATAGTGGATTTTTTGACAATGCTCCACGCTGTCAGCAGCTCTATTTCGTTTTCCAACAGCCAGATCGATCGCCTTCAACTTGAAAGCTGCATCATATGCATTTCTCCGTGTCTTTGCCATGATGAGGGTGACAAAATGACTACCGTAATCAGAATGATGGGAAGTTTGAGCGCACTTGATTTACGTCACATTATGTGACGGTGCTCAGTTTTTTGGCGGCATGAATCTTGTGAAAGCGGGAAAAATCCATAAATTAGCTGCGTCATTGTATAAACCGCAAGGTTCAAAGCGTGGGAAAAAAGTAGCGGCTTATAGTCCGGAAATTACGGTAAATTAGGTCCAAAAAATGAATCCTGACAAATTGATGTGTTATAGGTTTCATGGTGCTTCTAAACCAAAGTAAAAAAGTTTAATATTGTTTTGTACATCGGCTTTGGCATCATTAAACCATTTTTATCAAATAAATTCTCTGTAATGATTATTACATGATTAAACTGGAATGGGATATGTTTCATATTGCGTCAAACAACAACATTGACGAATACGCTGATTCGGTGAGCGAGTTCATTAGAACGTGCGCTGAAGATGTCGTTCCCATAGCAACGATTAAAACATTCCCAAACCAGAAACCGTGGATTGATGGCAGCATTCGTGTGAAACTGAAAGCGCGAACCTCTGCTTTTAATCAGGGCAAGGTGACCGGAAACATGACCGAATACAAACAGTGTAGCTAGTAGCTATTCCCTCCGCAAGGCAATCAAACAAGCTAAGCGTCAATATAGAGACAAAGTAGAATCACAATTCAACGGCTCAGACACAAGAGATATGTGGCAGGGTCTACAGTCAATCACGGATTACAAAAATAAAACCAGCCCAGTCACGGACCAGGATGCCTTGCTCCCAGGCAGACTAAATAACTTTTTTGCCCGCTTTGAGGACAATACAGTGCCACTGACACGGCCCGCAACCAAAACATGCGGACTCTCCTTCACTGCAGCCGAGGTGAGTAAAACATTTAAATGTGTTAACCCTCGCAAGGCTGCAGGCCCAGATGGAATCCCCAGCCGCGCCCTCAGAGCATGCGCAGACCAGCTGGCTGGTGTGTTTACGGACATATTCAATCAATCCCTATCCCAGTCTGCTGTTCCCACATGCTTCAAGAGGGCCACCATTGTTCATGTTCCCAAGAAAGCTAAGGTAACTGAGCTAAACGACTACCGCCCCATAGCACTCACTTCCGTCATCATGAAGTGCTTTGAGAGACTAGTCAAGGACAATAGCACCTCCACCCTACCTGACACCCTAGACCCACTCCAATTTGCTTACCGCCCAAATAGGTCCACAGACGATGCAATCTCAACCCTAACCCATCTGGACAAGAGGAATACCTATGTGAGAATGCTGTCCATCGACTACAGCTCAGCATTTAACACCATAGTACCCTCCAAACTCGTCATCAAGCTCGAGACCCTGGGTCTCGACCCCGCCCTGTGCAACTGGGTACTGGACTTCCTGACGGGCCGCCCCCAGGTGGTGAGGGTAGGTAACATCTCCAGCCCGCTGATCCTCAACACTGGGGCCCCACAAGGGTGCGTTCTGAGCCCTCTCTTGTACTCCCTGTTCACCCACGACTGCGTGGCCACGCACGCCTCCAACTCAATCATCAAGTTTGCGGACGACACAACAGTGGTAGGCTTGATAACCAACAACGACGAGACGGCCTACAGGGAGGAGGTGAGGGCCCTCAGAGTGTGGTGTCAGGAAAATAACCTCACACTCAATGTCAACAAAACTAATGAGATGATTGTGGACATCAGGAAACAGCAGAGGGAACACCCCCCTATCCACATCGATGGAACAGTAGTGGAGAGGGTAGTAAGTTTTAAGTTCCTCGGCGTACACATCACAGACAAACTGAATTAATCCACCCACACAGACAGCATCGTGAAGAAGGCGCAGCAGCGCCTCTTCAACCTCAGGAGGCTGAAGAAATTTGGCTTGTCACCAAAAGCACTCACAAACTTCTACAGATGCACAATCGTACGGCAACTTCTCCGCCCACAACCGTAAGGCTCTCCAGAGGGTAGTGAGGTCTGCACAACGCATCACCGGGGGCAAACTACCTGCCCTCCAGGACACCTACACCACCGGATGTCACAGGAAGGCCATAAAGATCATCAAGGACAACAACCACCCGAGCCACTGCCTGTTCACCCCGCTATCATCCAGAAGGCGAGGTGCATCAAAGCTGGGACCGAGAGACTGAAAAACAGCTTCTATCTCAAGGCCATCAGACTGTTAAACAGCCACCACTAACATTGAGTGGCTGCTGCCAACACACTGACTCAACTCCAGCCACTTTAATAATGGGAATTGATGTAAAATATATCGCTAGCCACTTTAAACAATGCTACTTAATATAATGTTTACATACCCTACATTATTCACCTCATATGTCTACGTATATACTGTACTCTATATCATCTACGCATCTTTATGTAATACATGTATCACTAGCAACTTTAAACTATGCCATTTTGTTTACATACTCATCTCATATGTATATACTGTACTCGATACCATCTACTGCATCTTGCCTATGTCGTTCTGTACCATCACTCATTCATATATCTTTATGTATATATTCTTTATCCCTTTACACTTGTGTGTATAAGGTAGTAGTTTTGGAATTGTTAGTTAGATTACTCGTTGGTTATTACTGCATTGTCGGAACTAGAAGCACAAGCATTTTGCTACGCTCGCATTAACATCTGCTAACCATGTGTATGTGACAAATACAATTTGATTTGATTTGATTTGATTTGAAACTAACATGTGAATGTAATTAACTAGGAAGTCGGGGCACCAATGAAAATGTTCAGATTACAAAGTTATAATTTTCCTAATGGTTACAAGGATATGATAGGGGAATGTGCCCTAGTGGGCTAAACCGGCATGGCGGCTTGTTAGACAAAGGGCGGGAGGAGGGCGCGAAAGATAAAAGACACTACAAAGTTGATATTATAACAATTGAAATGATAATCCTTTGCACATGAATGCTCACTCATTCGGGAATAATTGCAATCAATGTATATATTTACGCTCAGTGTGTCGTCGTGATCTCTGTTGGATGTGTTTCTGTTGGTGAGTTTGTCTGCCCTCTCTCTCTCTGCCGTGGTTAGAATGGATGGTTCAGAGTAACATTCAGCAATGTTGTTATAGAATAGATGTTTCGGCGGATGTCGGTCTTCGCGTTCAATGATACCAAATTCCTAGCTGCAGACTAGTAATTAGTATCAAAGATTTGTTCTTATTCTGTTGGTTCGATAGTCTCAAAGTTGAACCACGTGGTATGGTTAAGAATTCAGCAATGGGCTCAAACCTTAGCCCTCTCGCTCTCGTAATTGAGGTAAGCTTGGTCTCTACTCAAACCTTATCCCTCTTGGAATTGAGAGAAGCATGGTCTGAAGATAAATTCCCAAGGTGGGGGTTAAATTCGGAAGAGCAGAAAGGGGCTGTCCCATGACGCCAGATCAATGTCTGTGCTCATGGGGTGGGCCTATGATTTAGTTCAACTCCAAAGGGAATTGGAGTTTCCTTCATTAAACAGTTTAAAATCACATTACATAATTTCACAATTAGTTTAATCTTTACTCATTCATTTTATACAACAATTGCAAGCCTCCCAACTGAGATTCTTGTATAAACAGGGTTATGGTAATGTGGCTGTATTGTCTCTCATGAGTTTCACAAAATTGTACCAAACGGACCAGTTCGTAGCTGGTTACTTCACAGACTGTTTATACATTCTCCAGAACATGAGTATTGTTCAGTTCTCAAGTTCTGTGAGGTGGAAGAAGTTCCTTTGTTATCTCTATGAAAACACACTCTCTCTCTCTATAATGTCTGGCCATGAGGAAGAATCTCCTCCAGGGATTTATAACCTGCCTAACAGCAGCCTGGGTGTAGGAGAGAGAGAGAGAGGGGAATGGTGCACAGAGAGGGGGATGGTGCTCACTGTATCCAAAGAGGGCAACGTCATGACACCAGGGTAAGTTGAGTCAATGGTCATGGGGTAAAGTGGGCCAATGGCCACCATATCCCAAATAATGATGATTACAATTGGTCATGCATCTCAAGATGGCGCCGACAGACATGGCAGCTCTGCTTCTAGTTCCTAAGCAACTTGCAACTTTACAGTATTTTGTTTATTTGTGTGTTATTTCATACATTATTAGACCAGAAAGTTTTTTGTGTTATTACATGTGTTATTTAACTTATCCCAGAGGCTGCTCCAAGACGCTGCCGGCGGAGAAGAGGTAATCGGGGTGGACTTCTAGTGTGACTCAGGAGGAGGTATGCACACCATCCACCGCTTACGAGTATATTACTCGCTAATGTTCAGTCTCTGGACAATAAAGTACACAAGCTCAGGGCGAGGATCTCCTTCCAAAGAAACATCAGGGACTGTAACATACTCTGTTTCACAAAATCATGGCTCTCTCCGGATATACTGTCCCCGCCCATACAGCCAGATGTATTCTCAGTACATTGCACAGACAGGAATAAAGAACTCTCTGGGAAGAAGAAAGGTAAAGAAACTCAACTCCTTTTGTTCACCCGATCTAGAATACCTCACAGTCAAATGCAGACCATATTACAAAATCAGATTGTGACGCCATTTTCCTCATCCCTTCCTATAAGGAAAACCAGCCACGTCGCGAACACCGACGTCTTGCTCCCGGACAAGTTAAACAACTTATTCACCTGCTTTGAGGATAACACAGTGCCACTGACGCGGCCCGCTCCCAAGGACTGTGGGCTCTCGTTCGCTGTTTCCGACATGAGTAAGACATTTAAATGTGTTAACCCTCGCAAGGCTGCCCACCCAGACAGCATCCCTAGCCGTGTCCTCAGAGCATGCACAGACCAGCTGGCTGGAGTGTTTACGAACATATTGAATCTCTCCCTATCTCAGTCTGCTGAGCCTGAAGCCACACACTGGCCAAACAGTGTGAATGAACTTGCTACCTGGTAACTTTACAGTTTTTACTTTTTAATGACCGTTTATATTTTTTGTCTTTCCCTCAAACAACTTTTTTCATTCAACTTTTTCACTCCGGATGTTTTATCTGGACATGGTTCATCAGGACTTCCAACAGCCGAAGCTAAGTAGTAACATTAACATGATGCCTTCTAATTGCAGTCGCTGTACTCATAATATACAGGCGAACAATCGTCTTACGGCGAGGATAGCTGTGCTGCAAGCCCAGGTTCAGACGCAATTGTTAGGCAATGGTAAATTTCAATGTAGGAAAGGATGAAACAGCGTCTGTGCCACCAGTAAGTACAGATAATAACGTTAGTATAAATCTCCTCGCACGGGCCCCGCAGACGGACAACTTTCTTGTGGCTTCTGGAGGGAAATGCTGTAGGAATGCTCAACCGATTTCGCTCATTCAGCCGATTCTCCCCATTAAGCAGCAAGTCGGAGTCAGAGGCCGAGCCTTCTCTGGTCTATACTCCTCCGGTTAAGGGGTCTGAGACGCCGAAGGCTCCCACCATTAGCTCTGACAAATTGAAAACCCTAGTCATTGGCGACTCCATTACCCACAGTATTACACTTAAAACGAATCATCCAGTGATCATACGCTGTTTACCATGGGATCATACACTGTTTACCAGGCGAATCTGAAGATGGTGCTGGCTAAAGCTAAAACTGGCGAGTGTAAAGAGTATAGAGATATTGTTATTCACGTCGGCAACAACGATGTTAGGATGAAACAGTCAGAGGTCACCAAACGCAACATAGCTTCAGCGTGTAAATCAGCTAGAAAGATGTGTCGGCATCGAGTAATTGTCTCTGGCACCCTCCCAGTTAGGGGGAGTGATGAGATCTACAGCAGAGTCTCACAAGTCAATTGCTGGTTGAAACATGTTTTCTGCCCCTCCCAAAAGATAGAATTTGTAGATAATTGGACATCTTTCTGGGACTCACCCACAAACAGGACCAAGCCTGGCCTGTTGAAGAGTGACGGACTCCATCCTAGCTGGAGGGGTGCGCTCATCTTATCTACGAACATAGACAGGGCTCTAACTCCCCTATCTCCACAATGAAATAGGGTGCAGGCCAGGCAGCAGGCTGTTAGCCAGCCTGCCAGCTTAGTGTAGTCAGCTCAGCTATCCCCATTGAGACCGTGTCTCGACCTAGGTTGGGCAAAACTAAACATGGCGGTGTTCGCCTTAGCAATCTCACTAGAATAAAGACCTCCTCCATTCCTGCCATTATTGAAAGAGATCGTGATACCTCACATCTCAAAATAGGGCTACTTAATGTTAGATCCCTCACTTCTAAGGCAGTTATAGTCAATGAACTAATCACTGATCATAATTTTGATGTGATTGGCCTGACTGAAACATGGCTTAAGCCTGATTAATTTACTCTGTTAAATGAGGCCTCACCTCCTGGTTACACTAGTGACCATATCCCCTGTGCATCCCGCGACGGCGGAGGTGTTGCTAACATTTACGATAGCAAATGTCAATTTACAACCCCCCCCCCCGAAGTTTTCGTCTTTTGAACTTCTAGTCATGAAATCTTTGCAGCCTACCTAATCACTTTTTATAGCTACTGTTTCCAGGCCTCCTGGGCCATATACAGCGTTCCTCACTGAGTTCCCTGAATTCCTATTGGACCTTGTAGTCATAGCAGATAATAGTCAAATTTTTGGTGACTTTAATATTCACATGGAAAAGTCCACAGACCCACTCCAAAAGGCTTTCAGAATCAATGTGGAATAATGTTGTGGATCTTAATGTTTTTCCTCATAACTCTGAACTATCGGACCACCATTTTATTACGTTTGCAATCGCAACAAATAATCTGCTCAGACCCAACCAAGGAGCATCAAAAGTCGTGCTATAAATTCTCAGACAACCCAAAGATTCCTTGATGCCCTTCCAGACTCCCTCTGCCTACCCAAGGACGTCAGAGGTCAAAAATCATCAGTAAACCACCTAACTGAGGAACTCAATTTAACCTTGCGTAATACCTTAGATGCAGTTGCACCCCTAAAAACGAAAAACATTTGTCATAAGAAACCAGCTCCCTGGTATACAGAAAATACCCGAGCTCTGAAGCAAGCTTCCAGAAAATTGGAACGGAAATGGCGCCACACGAAACTGGAAGTCTTCCGACCAGCTTGGAAGGACAGTACCGTGCAGTATCGAAGAGCCCTCACTGCTGCTCGATCATTCTATTTTTCCAACTTAATTGAGGAAAATAAGAACAATCTGAAATGTATTTTTGATACTGTTGCAAACCTAACTAAAAAGCAGCATTCCCCAAGAGAGGATGGCTTTCACTTCAGCAGTAATGAATTCATGATCTTCTTTGAGGAAAAGATCATGATCATTAGAAAGCAAATTACGGACTTTAAATCTGCGTATTCCTCCACAGCTCAGTTGTCCTGAGTCTGCACAACTGTGCCAGGACCGAGGATCAAGGGAGACACTCAAGTCTTTTAGTACTGTATCTCTTGACACAATGATGAAAATAATCATGGCCTCTAAACCTTCAAGCTGCATACTGGACCCTATTCCAACTAAACTACTGAAAGAGCTGCTTCCTGTGCTTGGCCCTCCTATGGTGAACATAATAAACGGCTCTCTAACCACCAGATGTGTACCAAACTCACTAAAAGTGGCAGTAATAAAGCCTCTCTTGAAAAAGCCAACCTTGACCTAGAAAATATAAAAAACTAACGACCTATATCGAATCTTCCATTTCTCTCTAAAATGTTTGAAAAATCTGTTGCGCGGCAACTCACTGCCTTTCTGAAGACAAACAATGTACACGAAATTCTTCAGTCTGGTTTTAGACCCCATTATAGCACTGTGACTGCACTTGTGAAGGTGGTAAATTACATTTTAATGGCATCAGACCGAGGCTCTGATACCTGCTTTTGATACCTGCTGATACCTGCTTTTGATACCATCGATCACCACATTCTTTTGGAGAGATTGGAAGCCCAAATTGGTCTGCACGGACAAGTTCGGGCCTGGTTTAGATCTTATCTGTCGGAAAGATATCCATTTGTCTCTGTGAATGGTTTGTCCTCTGACAAATCAACGGTAAATGTTGCTGTTCCTCAAGACTCCGTTTTAGGACCACTATTGTTTTCACTATATATTTTACCTCTTGGTGATGTCATTCGAAAACATAATGTTCACTTTCACTGCTATGTGGATGCACACAGCTGTACATTTCAATGAAACATGGTGAAGCCCCAAAATTGCCCTCGCTAGAAGCCTGTGTTTCAGACATAAGGAAGTGGATGGCTGCAAACATTCTACTTTTAAACTCGGGCAAAACAGAGATGCTTGTTCTAGGTCCCAAGAAACAAACACATCTTCTGGTGAATCTGAAAATTAATCTTGATGTTTGTACAATCGTCTCAAATAAAACTGTGAAGGACCTCGGCGTTACTCTGGACCCTGATCTCTCTTTTGACGAACATATCAAGACTGTTTCAAGGACAGCTTTTTTCCATCTACGTAACATTGCAAAACTCTGAAACTTTCTGTCCAAACATTACGCAGAAAAATTAATCCATGCTTTTGTTACTTCTAGGTTAGACTACTGCAATGCTATACTTTCCGGCTACCCGGATAAAGCACTAAATAAACTTCAGTTAGTGCTAAATACGGCTGCTAGAATCCTGACTAGAACCAAAAAATGTGATCATATTACTCCAATGCTAGCCTCCCTACACTGGCTTCCTGTTAAGGCAAGGGCTGATTTCAAGGTTTTACTGCTAACCAACAAAGCATTATATGGGCTTGCTCCTACCTATCTTTCCGATTTGTTCCTGCCGTACACACGTACACATACGCTACGGTCACAAGACACAGGCCTCCTAATTGTCCCTAGAATGTCTAAGCAAACAGCTGGAGGCAGGGCTTTCTCCTATAGAGCTCCATTTTTATGGAATGGTCTGTCTACCCATGTGAGAGACACAGACTCGGTCTCAACCTTTAAGTCTTTACTGAAGACTCATCTCTTCAGTGGGTCATTTGATTGAGTGTAGTCTGTCCCAGGAGTGTGAAGGTGAACGGAAAGGCTCTGGAGCAACGAACCGCCCTTGCTGTCTCTGCCTGGCCGGTTCCCCTCTCTCCACTGGGATTCTCTGCCTCTAACCCTATTACAGGGGCTGAGTCACTGGCTTACTGGTGCTCTTCCATGCCGTCCCTAGGAGGGGTGTGTCACTTGGACCATGCCTAAGGACTACCTGGCATGATGACTCCTTGCTGTCCCCAGTCCACCTGGCCGTGCTGCAGCTACAGTTTCAACTGTTCTGCCTGTGGCTATGGAACCCTGACCTGTTCACCGGACGTGCTACCTGTCCCAGACCTGCTGTTTTCAACTCTCTAGAGACAGCAGGAGTGGTAGAGATACTCTCAATGATCTGACATTTACTCCTGAGGTGCTGACTTGTTGCACCCTCTTCAACTACTGTGATTATTATTATTTGACCATGCCGGTAATTTATGAATATTTGAACATCTTGGCCATGTTCTGTTATAATCCCCACCCGTCACAGCCAGAAGAGGACTGGCCACCCCTCATAGCCTGGTTCCTCTCTAGGTTTCTTCCTAGGTTTTGGCCTTTCTAGGGAGTTTTTCCTAGCCACCGTGCTTCTACACCTGCATTGCTTGCTGTTTGGGGGTTTTAGGCTGGGTTTCTGTACAGCACTTTGATATATCAGCTGATGTAAGAAGGGCTATATAAATAAATTTGATTTGATTTGCTGTCCCCACTTGCTTCAATATGTCCAACATTTGTCCTGTACCCAAGAAAGCAAAGGTAACTGAACTAAATTACTATCACCCCATAGCACTCACTTCTGTCATCATGAAGTGCTTTGAGAGGCTAGTTAAGGACCTCTACATGACCTGACACTCTAGACCCACTTCAATTTGCATACCGCCCCAATAGATCCACACTGCCCTGTCCCATCTGGACAAGAGGAATACCTATGTAACAATGCTGTTCATTGACTATAGCTCAGCCTTCAACACCATAGTACCCTCCAAGTTCATCATTAATCTCGGGGCTCTGGGTCTTATCCCCACCCTGTGCAACTGGGTCCAGGACTTCCTGATGGGCCACCCCCAGGTGGTGAAGGTAGGAAACAACACCTCCACTTCACTGATCCTCAACACAGGGGCCCCACAAGGGTGCATGCTCAGCCCCTTCCTGTACTCCCTGTTCACCCATTACTGCGTGGCCACGCATGACTCCAACTCAGTCATCAAGTTTGCAGATGACACAACAGTTGTAGGCATGATTACCAACAATGACGAGAAAGCCTACAGGGAGGAGGTGAGGGCCCTGGCGGAGTGGTGCCAGGAAAATAACCTCTCCCTCAACATCAACAAAACAAAGGAGCTGATCGTGGACTTCAGGAAACAGCAGAGAGAGCATGCCCCTATCCACATCGACGGGACCGCAGTGGAGAAGGTGAAAAGCTTCAAGTTCCTCAGCGTACACATCACAGACATTGTGGTGAAGAAGGCGCAACAACGCCTCTTCAACCTCAGGTGATTGAAGAAATTTGGCTTGGCCCCTAACACCTTCACAAGCTGATGCAGATGCACAATTGAGAGCATCCTGTTGGGCTGTATCATCGCTTGGTACGGCAACTTTACTGCCCACAACCGAAGGGCTCTCCAGAGGGTGGTGCGGTCTGCCCCACACATCACCAGGGTTACACTGCCTTCCCTCCAGAACACCTTACAGCACCCGATGTCACAAGAAGGCCAAAAAGATTATCAAGGACATCAACCACCCGAGCCACGTCCTGTTCACCCCGCTACAATCCAGAAGGCGAGGTCAGTACAGGTGCATGAAAGCTGGGACCGAGAGACTGAAACACAGCTTCTATCAGACTGTTAAAGGCCATCAGACTGTTAAATAGCCATCACTAGCCGGCTACCACCCGGTTACTCAACCCTACACCTTAGAGGCTACTGCCCTATATACATAGATATGGGTCACGTTAATAATGGAACACTAGTCACTTTAATAATGTTTACACACTGCTATACACATTTCATATGTATATACTGTTTCTATTCTACTGTATTTTAGTCAATGCCACTCTGACATTGCTCATCCTAATGCTTATATCTTTCTTAACTCCATTCTTTTACTTTAGATTTGTGTGTATTGTTGTGAATTGTTAGATATTACTGGAGCTAGGAACACAAGCATTTCGCTACATTCGCAATAACATCTGCTAAGTATGTGTATGTGACCAATAACATGTCATTTGATTTGAACTCAATATGGTGCATTTTTATTGTTTCAGAGCAGACATCGTCATTTCCCATGTATACAAACGTGAAACAAGCAGGGGTCTTGCTCCCTCCCTCCCAAAAGCCTGTAAGCGATGAGAGAGCCAAGTCTATGGGTCTGTAGCTTGAACCCAGCAGCATACACACATCCACTGATTAAATGACAACTAAATGTATATTTTTTTGTTGTTCTTTTTTGTTGTTCTTTTCAATATTATGTCTATCTCTGAGAAGCTACCCAGCAAAGGGCTGAAAATAGCCCATATATAGCCCATAATTATATATGTAGCCTAAGATATAAGGTTAATGAAATCAATAACTTACTTATCTGATAACATTCATATTTGAGCAATTTCTGAGAAAATTCCTTTGATGATACAGCAGTAGCAATATAATGATATAACATGCTTATGGGGAGGTGTTGCTATACATCACAGGAGTGGCTTTGGGACAAGTTTCTGAATGTGGCCACTCAAGTCCTGAAGCCACTCCTGCATTGTCTTGGCTGTGTGCTTAGGGTCATTGTCCTGTTGGAAGGTGAACAGTCACCACCAGTCTGTGGTCCTGAGTGCTCTGGGGCAGGTTTTCATCAAGGATCTCTCTGTACTTTGCTCCGTTCATCTTTCCCTCAATCCTGACTAGTCTCCCAGTTCCTGCCGCTGAAAAACAACCCCACAGCATGATGCTACCACCACCATGCTTCACTGTAGGGATGGTGCCAGGTTTCCTCCAGACGTGATGCTTGGCTTTCAGGACAAAGACTTAAATCTTGATTTCCTCAGACCAGAGAATATTGTTTCTCATGGTCTTAGAGTCCTTAAGGTGCCTTTCGGCAAACTCCAAGTGGGCTTTCATGTGCCTTTTACTGACGAGTGGCTTCCATCTGGCCACTCTACCATAAAGGCCTGATTGGTGGAGTACTGCAGAGGTGGTTGTCCTTCTGGAAGGTTCTCCCATCTCCACAGAGGAACTCTGGAGCTCTGTCAGAGTGACCATTGGGTCCTTGGTCACCTTCCTGACCAAGGCCCTTCTCCCCAACAAGCTCTAGGAAGAGTCTTGGTGGTTCCAAACTTCTTCCATTTAAGAATGATGGAGACCACTGTGTTCTTGGGGACCTTCAATGCTGAAGAAATGTTTTGGTACCATTCCCCAGATCTGTGCCTCGACACAATCCTGTCTTGGATCTCTACGGACAATTCCTTGGACCTCATGGCTTGTTTTCTTTCTCTGACATGCACTCTCAACTGTGTGACTTTATATAGACAGGTGTGTGCCTTTCCAAATCATGTCCAATCAATTCAATTTAGCACAGGTGGACTCCAATCAAGTTGTAGAAATGTCTCAAGGATGATCAATGGAAACAAGATGCACCTGAGCTCAATTTCTAGTCTCATAGCAAAGGGTCTGAATACTTATGTAAATAAGGTATATATATTTTTTTCTTTCTAAAAACCTGTTTTTGCTTGTCATTGTGGGGTATTGTATGTAGATTCACAAGGAAAACAATACATTTAATCAATTTTAGAATAAGGCTGTAACATAACATCATGTGCAAAAGGGGAAGGGGTCTGAACACTTTCCGATAGGCACTGTGTATTCAGAGCCATTTCGCAGTAATGCTTAGAAAATATCTCATGTCAAGTTCTATTGAAGTACAGTGGCTGCAGGTTCACCTGCTTCATCTAAAGCCTATTCTTTTCGGGTGTTGCTATAAGCCACCAAGTACTAACAGTCAGTATCTAAATAATGTGCGTGGAATGCTTGATAGTGTATGTGATGTAATCTGTCCTCTCAAGAGGAAGCTTCTCACTGTAACTAGCACCTGTAATCTGGTTCAGGTTATTAATCAACCCACCATGGTGTTAACAAACACTACAGGAACAAGATCATCCACATGTATTGATCACATTTTTACTAATACTGCAGAATTCTGTTCAAAAAGCTTTATCCATACTCATTGGATGCAGTCATCATTATTTTTAGGCTATATCTAAGAGAACCACGGTTCCAAAAGCTGGGCCTAAAATAGTGTATAAGAGATCATACAAACATTTTTGCTGTGAAAAGATTTGCTGCTGTGATTAATAACGAGCATCCAGACGATGCACTTGATACAATTATTGATAAACATAGGAACTGACTGTTAGAACTATTAAGGCTCCATGGATTGATGAGGATTTGAAAAACTGTATGGTTGAAAAAGATGGGGCAAAAGGAGTGGCTAATATGTCTGGCTGCATATCTGACTGGCTGATTTACTGCAAATTGAGAAAATGTGTCACTAAACTTAACAATAAGAAGAAACTGTATTATGAAGCAAATATCAATGATCAATCTGTCATCAAATCACATGGCTTATTCATCACAAAACCATTTGATGTTGCCATTTATTTTGATGATTACTTTTTTGGCAAAGTAGGTGAACTTAAGCAGGAAATGCCAACAACGAACAGTGAGCCATCGTATTCATGCATAAAAAACAAATAATGAAAGAACAGCATTGTAAATAAGAATTTTGTAAAGTTAGTGTGGGACAGGTGGAAAATGATTGTTATCAATCAATAATGACAAACCTCCTGGCATTGAAAACTGATATGGAAGGCTACTGAGGATGGTAGCTGACTCTATGGCCACTGCTGTCTGTCATATCTTTAATCTGATTCTAGAGAAAGGTGTTTGTCGTCAGGCCTGTTGGGAAGCCAAATTTATTCCGCTACCCAAGAGTGGTAAAGCGGCCTTTACTGGTTGTAACAGCAGGCCAATCAGTTTGCTGCCAGCTCTTAGACAACTGTTGGAAAAATTGTTTGACCGAATACAATGCTATTTCTCTGTAAACAAATTGACAACAGACTTTCAGCATGCTTATAGAGAAGGGCATTCAACATGTACTGCACTGACACAAATGAGTGATGATTGGTTGACATAAATTGATAATATGAAGATTGTGGGAGCTGTACTGTTAGATTTCAGTGCATCCTTTGATATTACTGACCATAACTTGTTGTTGAGTTAACTTATGTTTTATAACTTTTCAACCTCTGCCACATCATAGATTCAGAGCTATCTATCTAATTGAGGCTTCAAAGGAAGCTTCTCTAATGTCAAACATGTACATAGGGTGTGGTGTACCGCAGGGCAGTTCTCTAGGCCCTCTACTTTTTTTCTATTTTTACCAATGACATGCCACTGGCATTTATCAAAGCATCTGTTTCCATGTATGCTGCTGATTCAACCATATACGTGTCAGCAACCTCAGCTAATGAAGACACTGAAACCCTTAACAAGGAGTTGCAGTCAGTTTTGGAATAGGTGGCCAGTAATAAACTGGTCCTGAATATCTCTAAAACTAAGAGCATTGTATTGGTACAAATCATTCCCTAAGCTCTAGACCTCAGCTGAATCTGATAATTAATGGTGTGGCTGTTGAACAAGTTGACTAAGACTAAATTACATGGTAATACCTTAGATTGTAAACTGTCATGATCAAAACATATACAGTAAATTAAATGGTTGTAAAGATGGGGAGAGTTATGTCTGTAATTGTTTGACACTACACTCCACAAAGCAAGTCCTGCAGGCTCTAGTTTTGTCTCATCTTGATTATTGTCCAGCCATGTGGTCAAGTGCTGCTAAGGAAGACCTAGTTAATTAACTTCTTATGGATGGGGGGCAGTATTGAGTAATTTGGATGAAGAAGGTGCCCAGAGTAAACTGCCTGCTACTCAGGCCTAGAAGCTAAAATATGCATATGATTTGTAGATTTGGATAGAAAATACTCTGACGTTTCTAAAACTGTTTGAATGATGTCGGTGAGTATAACAGAACTCATATGGCAGGCAAAAACCTGAAAATAAATCTAACCAGGAAGTGGGAAATCTGAGGTTTGTAGGTTTTCAAGTCTTTCAAGCCTCATGAATTTGGATTTGTGAACTAAACGCGTGATAAAAAAGGAGGTATTTGGACATAAAATATGGACTTTATCGAACAAAACAAACATTTATTGTTAAACTGCTATTCCTGGGAGTGCATTCTGATGAAGATCATCAAAGGTAAGTGAATATTTATAATGCTATTTCTGACTTCTGTTGACTCCACAACATGGCGGGTATGGCTTGTTTTGGTGTCTGAGCGCTGTACTCAGATTATTGCATGGTGTTCTTTTTCCGTAAAGCTTTTTTGAAATCTGACACAGCGGTTGCATTAAGGAGAAGTATATCTTTAATTCCATGTATAACACTTGTATTTTCATCTACATTTATGATGAGTATTTCTGTAAATTGATGTGGCTCTGCAAAATCACCGGATGTTTTGGAAGCAAAACATTACTGAACATAACGCGCCAATGTAAACTTAGATTTTTGGATATAAATATGAACTTTATCGAACAAAACATACATGTATTGTGTAACATGAAGTCCTATGAGTGTCATCTGATGAAGATAATCAAAGGTTAGTGATTCATTTTATCTCTATTTGTGCTTTTTGTGACTCCTCTCTTTGGCTGGAAAAATGGCTGGGTTTTTCTGTGAGTTGGTGGTGACCTAACATAATCGTTTGTGGTGCTTTCGCTGTAAAGCTTTTTTGAAATCGGACACTGTGGTAGGATTCACAACAAGATTATCTTTAAAATGGTGTATAATACTTGTATGTTTGAGGAATTTTAATTATGAGATTTCTGTTGTTTGAATTTGGCGCCCTACACTTTCACTGGCTGTTGTCAATTTGATCCCGTTAACGGGATTTCATCCGTAAGAAGTTTAAGCTGCAGCTGGCATAGAACAGAGCAACACGTCTTGCTCTTCATTGTAATCAGAGAGCTAATATAAATACTAAACATGCTAGTCTCTCTTGGCTAAGAGTTGAGGAGAGTCTGCCTGCACACTCCTTTTTTTATAAGAAACATTAATGTGTTGAAAATAGCAAATAGTTTGCATAGTTAACTGACACACAGCTCGGACACACACACTTACCTCACCATACATGCCACCAGGGTTCTTTTCACAGTCCTCAAATCCAGGAACAAATTCAAGAAACCAAACAGTATTATATAGAGAAATATTTGCATGGAACTCCCCTCCATCTCATGTTGCTCAAATGTACAGCAAACCTGTTTTCAAAAAACAGATAAAGCAACACCTCACGGGCACAACTTCTCTCCTCTATTTGACATAGATAGTTTGTGTGTATGTCTTGATATGTAGACTACATGTGCCATTTTTAAATGAATGTAGTTCTGTCCTCGAGCTGTTATTGTCTGTTAATGTTCTGTATTATGTTGTTCCATGTTTTGTGTTGACCCCAGGAAAAATAGCTGCTACTTTCTCAACAACTAATGGGGATCCTAATTAAATACCAAATACTCTTGAGTTTTTTTAGACAGTTACCAATAAAGTGAGAGAATGGAAGAATTGAATTTGAGTAGCAGCATGAGATGCACACATAGACTAAATGACACTGAAAAGGTACAGTGACAAAAATTAAAATGAACATGAACCTGTGTGAAAGAGAGGCTATGTTAGAGTAGCAGAGGTACACACCGTCTTATCTGATGACAATGCAGTCTGAGCTTGCTAAACACATAAAGAATCTCATGGACCAGTTTAATGGGCTTCGTAGCCTCAAATGCAGATAACTTTCCAATGAATTGGCACACTGAAATAACATCCCTGTCCCAGACAACTGGTCAAGATATGAATGGTTAAGTGATATTGAAAAGAGAGATCTATATCTGAATTTAGGCATACAGTTAAAATATACCGTACCCCCATTAAATTGATTAAACTTTGACCTACCAGCACCATTACCCACAGTCACAGGACACCTTCACCCACTTACCCCAAGGCAGCTCAACTGACCCTGTCCCTAGAGACCTCTTTTTTGACAAGCTATGTTTTCAAAACGGTTATGTTTACATGAATTCTGATTATTTCCAGGGATAGACAACATCCTGAAATATTTGTAGATTTATTTGTTTGAAAGAATACTATATTTCACTTGATGCTGAATGTAAAAAACGTCTCAACTTAACTCACTCTACTTTACAGTAATTTCTCTTAGTCCACTTTGCACTAATGTATAAGATGTGAGAGATAAAATCACTCTACATTCCCCATTACTTTGTGTTTAGGTGACTCATGCTGTGAGATGTGCTTTACCTGGTGTTAATGAAAACGATGAACAGTTATATGATGGACAAAATGTTCAGTATCATGTTTCCCTTTCCTTGTACTCAGAGTGAATATGTCCACACATGAATATACTATTTTTAAAATAAGTTTATTGATACAGTTTAGATTGCAGCTCAATTCATAAATACAAACTGTATAAAGAAATAAAATTAAGATAGTTAATTAACTGACATACATCTTCGCATTATTACAATGATGTCTATATCCATTTGTTTTGCATAGAATGTGCAAGGTAAAAAAACAAACTAAGAAAAAAAAATGATTTCTCCATTTTAGCAAAAATGTGTCAACCCACCATTTTGAAATGTAAAATTTAAATGAGATGACTAAATAAATGTATGTGAACTAAATTAATGTCATACCACAACATGGATGACATAGCTTTCACTTTTGAAAGTGATATATCAGATCAGCATCTTGAAATATGAAACAATATGAACTTTTGATTGAAGAGAAGACAGGTAACCGATGTCCCTTTCCAAATAATCTCCCGTGGGCAGATTCTGCATGTAGACTGAAGAATCTGCCGGGACTAAATGGGATGCGTGAGATAACGAGCAGCATTAGTTCAGGCTTTTTGGGGTTTCGTCACTGGTTATTTGGACGTATCAGGATTTGGCGAAGGCGGTGCTCAAACTGCTTCGCCTTGAGTGGTTCGCGCATGTGCCCACACGGATTGGAAGGGGGGGGGGGTCCTTTTGCAAGAGTGGAGACATAGTCTTTGGTGGAACTTTCAATTTCTAATATGCATGAACACAGAAGTTAATCACGCTGACCATATTACGCAAGATTTTACTTCTGGGTTAATAACAGAGATAACATTCCAAATTAATATCTGTATTTACACTATTTTCAAACAGATGGGAGAATGGCCCATCATGCCAAACTCAAAGCAAGGTACGAAGCGAAAATGTGATTGATTGAGTGTTGTTTTCTTTTCAACATTTGTCCTCATCAACATTTTGTGTTCCTTTCACATGCTGTTCAAAATCGCATCGACACATGGTGTAACACATTTTTGTGAAGCTAAGAAGTAAACAAATTACACAAGAATGCACAATTTCTCAAAACTGACAAAATATATGTCCTTCAATCATGTAGTGTTTACACCCATGTTAATGAATTAAAAGTAAATTAGAATATTATAAACAATGCACTCAAAGTCCTGTTTTTAGCTCAATAGACCTTGTTCAACTGGAGAGGTGTGAGAGACAACACATACTGTAGCTAGCACACAAGATCAAAGCAATATGTCTTGTAAAATGATAGCTCTGATATATTTATGTGTCTGGAGCCACTGGCGGTTAGCCCATTGAACATACAGTATAACTATGTCCCCATCATAACAGAGAAAGTCTATCTATGTTCGAAGCCATCTGTCACTCTCAGTCTATAAAATAAACACTGTCAATTCATAGACCCTTTTGAGACTTTTGTGTGTTTGGTTCTATTGGCAGGGTTTCATTTTGAGGGTTTGCTTTTTTTATTACCATATTCACAGGGGAATTATTTCACAAATCATGTAAACGGTCCAAAATAATCCATATGAAGTCATGCATGTCAGATAATCCCTCTGAAAATATGTATAAAATATATTTGATAAAGCCCTTTAGGAAAATCTGATCGGAAAGTAGCCACATCCTATATAAACTGAGCTCCTACATCTTCATTCAGTATGGGCTAACAGACTTGTTTCAGAGGACAGCCTTGAACGAAGGCAATGATTAATTTGTGGCTTATTAGAATAGTCTTAGAGGAAGTATTAATTGCTGTTCATTTGTGTACCCAGAACCAGAAGCAATGTCTAGTGTTTGACTGTTCATTCAAACTACATGCAATTATCCTAAATTAATAAAATACCATCTTGACCTTGGAAAGCCCTAGTTAAGAGATCAGGATGTTGAAGAAAGGATGGCCTTACATAAAGAATGACAAAAACACCCAGAGACTATTCAATAACTGATAGTTAGAATATCATGTGTGCAGTGGACAGGAGAGTGCTGGAGGACTGGGTCTGCTTTGAATGATTTACGATCCTTAGTCCGTTATTGGGACTGTGGCAGAGTCAACTAGTGACTGGGCACTTAGCAAATACTTAGGGCTCTATTCAATCTGTATTGTGTAAATTAAGCATTAGAGCGTGATTGGGATTTAAAGTCAATGTCAATTTGGGTGGTGTTGATACACTCCTCTGATTCAGTCAATTAGCACTGGACACACGCATGTTTGTACACTGTGTGTGTTTGTGTGTGTGTGTGTGTGCGCGTGCGCGTGCGTGCATGTGCACAGTTCCTAGTGAAAGTCTACACATCCCTTGCATGTTATCACAATTTGCAACCTTAAAACGTAATAAAAAAAAGATTAAATTGAGATAAAAAAAATTGACAGATTTATACAAACTTGTTGAAAATTTCAAAGTGAAAGAAAAAATATAACATTTTCCAAATGAATTACAATAAAAAAATGAATATGTCTTGATTGCTTATGTCTTCACACCTCAAGTTAATACTTGGTGGAAGCACCTCTGATAGCCATTACAGCTGTGAATGATTTTGAATAAGATTCTACCAACGTATGGCAACTCTTAGGACAACATATATCTTATTGCAACATATATCTATTGATTTTGTCAAATTTGCTCAACCTCAGTCAATTTGATTGGAAATCATTGATGCACCGCAATATTCAAACCTTATCTGTGATTTTCAAACAGATTTAAGTCAGGACTGACTGCACCAGTCAGGAACACTCAACACAACTTGGAAAGACATTTTGTCCTGCTGAAAAATACAACTATCGCAGGGTTAGGTATTTAGAAGACTGAGGTTTTTTTCTAACTGGGTTTTTGCGACTTTCATATTTATTTTGATCCTGACAAACTCCCTAGTCACTGCTGGTGACAAGCATACCCTTAACATGATGCTGCCACCACAGTTTCACTCTTGTGTTGTATTGGATTTGACCCAACCTAAAGTTTTTCATTTAGGCCTAAAAGTACATTTATTTGGCATGTTGTCCTGCAGTATTACTTAACAGCCTTGTTCAAACATAATATAATATTTGGAGTGAACTTTTTAACACAGGCTTCCATCATTGCACTTTGTCATATGTAAGGGATAACCAACGAGGGGGTATGGGTTCTATGGAAAATAATGTGCGACGTGGAAGGTGTGCTCCAGAAAACGCAAGCTTCAAGAGAATGCATAGAGCCCTGAGTTGATTATCACTATTTTACCATGGCTATAATTTAACACATTTCCCCTACAAATGTGTTCATTTTACAGGAATATGTTCAACATCCACTGAAGTAGCTAGAAAGTGTACTAGATAGCTACAGTAGTTGCCAAACAGACAAACATACTTGCTAGTTTAGTCAACCAAACCTTCAGTCCTAGCTTGCTATATTACAAATCTGACAATTATGTTTTAAATTAGATTTTTGCTTTCAAAACCATTTCAAACCAAACATGTAAGAATGAACTATAGCCATTGAATTCTACTGTGCTTATATATTGTGCATTATAGGGAAATAATGCCAATCTAGAATGCCCTTCAAGCCAATCAGAAATGAGTATTCAACAATGCCTTGGTTTAAAAGCCAGTATTGTGGAGTAAATGCAATGTTGTTGATCCTCTGTATTTTCAATTATTGTGGTGGCAGCATCATGTTATGGATATGCATGTCACCAAAAGGGACTAGGGAGTTTGTTAGGATCAAAATTAATATTCAAAGAGCAAAGCCCAGGTAAAAAGTTTGAAGAAAACCTGCCTCAAACCTCTGAATACCTAATCCTGGGATATAGTTTCATTTTTTCAGGAAGATAATTACACACATTTCAAAAGACACACCATAATGGCTTTCTAGTGGTGTTGAGTGTTCTTGAGTCTCCAGTATCAGTCCTGACTTAAATATGCTTGAAAATCAGAGACAATGTTTGAAAAATGCTGTTAATCAAAGATTCCCCAACCACATTTACTGAGCTTGAGACATTTTGACAAAAACAATGGACATAAGTTGCCCTAAGAATTATGCAAAGTTGGTAGAATCTTATTCAAAGTATTTCACAGCTGTAATGGCTGCTAATGGTTCAAGTATTAACTCTGAGGTACGAAGACATCTTAGTTTTAGTTTTTTATTAATTTGAAGTAGCTGGGTTTGTAGACCAGCAGGGAAAAAATCCAATGTAATCCTTTGTTAGATGACATATCAAGGCAAAAAATTGTGACAACTGTGAAAGGGATGTGGCACTGTATGTACAGTATGTGTGTCTCATAACTTTTAGATGGTGCCAAACTGAAATATAAGAATGCTGTAGTTTAGTACAACTGATCTGCTTTTCAGACAATAATAACTATAAAACAGACCAAATTAAATGCAATGTGCCTGGGGAAATGGTTCAGTCATCTTGCAATTTAGTTTATTATATACTCTCAACAATACTCAGTGGCATTTTACAGTGTGCACATCGGAAATCTAAATAAATAAAATGCTTTTATGTGGAGAAAAAAATTATATTTATATAATTTTACAGAGGCGATATAAAACATAACATCTCTTGAATATACAGTAGCACAATGCTCCACAACATTGACAGAGCTGTAAAAACCCTGCGGTAAAAACCCTCCTGAAGACTGTATTGCTTTCTTCAGCATGGATGATGAGCTAATAACAGGTGGTGCAAAATGAGGCAAACGGCCCCATTCAAATGGAGTAAAAAAAGCAGATGTTGATGCCAGGCAAAGTGGACTTTAGGAAATCCTTTTGCTCTCTAATGAACTTGAACACAGACACTGTTCACTTCAGATCGCCTCAGAAGGATTGCAGTGTATGGGAGCTAAGGACAAGACAAGTACTCAATGAGTATCGTACAGGATGACTATGTCATAGTAGGGGCCACTCCGCTTTTTGGTTTGTGTGTCTGTAACTCTGAGCATCATTAAACAAGTAAAGCCAAATACACAGTCGATAGAAGACATTAAAAAAAACTATTAGTAGAACAAATTCCACACGACACACGCAAGGAATGCAAAGACCTCACCCCCAACTGCCAAACAAAATGGGCAAGCGTTTCATTGTATTGTTGATCTCAGTGTGTGAGAAGTTTACACAAAATAAAGAAAAAGCAATATAACCTTTCCCAACTGGCAAACATGGTATACTAAACATGCTAACCTGTAGAATATTAAGATATTTACTTATTCAATCTTTTTGTTGTTGTTTGAAAAACACATGATATATAAAAGCTTTAATTTAGAAAAAGAGCAGATTTTTCATTTCATGAGGTTGTGCCCTTGACACACTCAGATGTGATTATGTGTATTTACAGATAAACGGTATAAAAAGTTGACGCTCTTGCTTATATTTCAAAAACAAAAACCATGTGTTTACCAACATGTTGGCCCTGATCTTCTTGTCAAAGGCATTAAACCACTGAAAAAAAACGACAGGAGAAGAAGAGAGAGAGGGTGTGGTTGCATGCAGTTGGGTGAGTCAGAGATATCTTTGCATTCCCATCCTCTACACACAAAAAGGATTGAACCAAAAGGAAAAACTAATGTTGACAAAATAAAGTCTGTGTGATGTGCTTCTCCTTGCCACAAGTGCATTGATATAAGGCACAGGCACAGTTTCCCCTCTTTGAACAGAGTGGGTCACTCCCAGTACGAGGAATTGGTAGGGTGACCACCTGTGAAGACCATCACCATGCAATGTTTACTATTACTACTACTACTAATGTTCTGTTAGTGGTGTAGGTTTAAAATCTGTGCTGCTTTTGCTTTCTTCACGATTTAAAAAAATCAACGTTGACATGAATTGACATGATATGAAAATGAAACCAAGCCTGACACATTGACAGTCAAAATGATTCACAAAAGAAAACACTATTGTTACACTCTTCATATTTCAAAAGTTACAATATCTTTAGAACTGCTCAAATTTTTATCATTGAACAAAATAGCAATGAGCCTTCTATCACTACATGTGTGGTAGGTGGCATGAAGCAGAGAGATGGGGAAATGGCAGGATATTGCAGGGTTTCTAATGTGGGTGATCACCCTAGTGATTCTGGTACTGAAATTGTCTTCAGGACATTGAACAGAACATTGTCACTCCGAGTGTCTCTTTGTAAATCTCAGGAGGATCCCTCTCAGTTCCTGTCAAAGGCTGTTAGAAGGAACAGACCCCCTAAGTGTCAATGTATATGCATGATTGCGTGTGTTTCTGTGTATGTGTAGATACGTTTTTCTATGTGTTGCGTTATGTGCATTTGTCTATGTGTTTCACTGCATGTGTGTGTTTCAGTATACATGTGGATGTTTGTTTCAGTGTGCGTGTGTTTCGATATGTATGTATGTATGTATGTACGTACAGTGGGGAGAACAAGTATTTGATACACTGCCGATTTTTCAGGTTTTCCTACTTACAAAGCATGTAGAGGTCTGTAATTTGTATCATAGGTACACTTCAACTGCGAGAGACGGAATCTAAAACAAAAATACAGAAAATGACATTGTATGATTTTTAAGTAATTAATTAGCATTTTATTGCGTGACATAAGTTTTTGATCACCTACCAACCAGTAAGAATTCCGGCTCTCACAGACCTGTTAGTTTTTCTTTAAGAAGCCCACCTGTTTTCCACTCATTACCTGTATTAATTGCACCTCTTTGAACTCCTTACCTGTATAAAAGACACCTGTCCACACACTCAATCAAACAGACTCCAACGTCTCCACAATGGCCAAGACCAGAGAGCTGTGTAAGGACATCAAGGATAAAATTGTAGAGCTGCACAAGGCTGGGATGGGCTACAGGACAATAGGCAAGCAGCTTGGTGAGAAGGCAACAATTGTTGGCGCAGTTATTAGAAAATAGAAGAAGTTCAAGATGACGGTCAATCACCCTCGGTCTGGGGCTTCATGCAAGATCTCACCTCGTGGGGCATCGATGATCATGAGGAAGGTGAGGGATCAGGCCAGAACTACACGGCAGGACCTTGTCAATGACCTGAAGAGAGCTGGGACCACAATCTCAAAGAAAACCATTAGTAACACACTACGCCGTCATGGAAAATAATCCTGCAGCGCACGCAAGGTCCCCCTGCTCAAGCCAGCGCATGACCAGGCCCGTCTGAAGTTTGCCAATGACCATCTGGATGATCCAGAAGAGGAATGGGAGAAGGTCAGGTGGTCTGATGAGACAAAAATAGAGCTTTTTGGTCTAAACTCCATTTGCTGTGTTAGGAGGAAGAAGAAGGATGAGTACAACCCCAAGAACACCATCCCAACTGTGAAGCATGGAGGTGGAAACATCATTCTTTGGGGATGCTTTTCTGCAAAGGGGACAGGACGACTGCACCGTATTGAGGGGAGGATGGATGGGGCCATGTATCGCGAGATCTTGGCCAACAACCTCCTTCCCTCAGTAAGAGCATTGAAGATGGGTCGTGGCTGGGTCTTCCAGCATGACAACGACCCGAAACACACAGCCGTGGCAACTAAGGAGTGGCTCCGTAAGAAGCATCTCAAGGTCCTGGAGTGGCCTAGCCAGTCTCCAGACCTGAACCCAATAGAAAATCTTTGGAGAGAGCTGAAAGTCCGTCTTGTCCAGCGACAGCCCCGAAACCTGAAGGATCTGGAGAAGGTCTGTATGGAGGAGTGGGCCAAAATCCCTGCTGCAGTGTGTGCAAACCTGGTCAAGAACAACAGGAAACGTATGATCTCTGTAATTGCAAACAAAGGTTTCTGTACCAAATATTAAGTTCTGCTTTCCTGATGTATTAAATACTTATGTCATGCAATAAAATGCAAATTAATTACTTAAAAATCATACAATGTGATTTTCTGGATTTTAGATTCCGTCTCTCACAGTTGAGGTGTACCTATGATAAAAATTACAGACCTCTACATGCTTTGTAAGTAGGAAAACCTGCAAAATCGGCAGTGTATAAAATACTTGTTCTCCCCACTGTATGTATGTATGTATGTATGTTTGCATGTATGCATGTATGCATGTATGCATGTATGTATGTATGTTTCAGTGAGTGCGTGTTTTGATATGTTCTGCATGTGTGTTTGTGTGTGTGTGTGTGTGTGTGTGTGTGTGTGTGTGTGTGTGTGTGTGTGTTTCAGTGTTAGTGTGTGTGTGTGTGTGTGTGTTTCAGTGTTAGTTTGTGCATGTGTGTGTTCTAGAGGCAGACATTGTTGCTGATCTGGCAGGTGGAGCCTGTCCCGGCCTGTGATAGGAAGAGTTTCCCGTTGGGACAGACACACACCTCATAGACAGTCTGTCTGGTAGTGGTCCCCGAGGGTGAGGCCTTGCCCTCAGGCAGACGCAGCAGCCTGATCCTCCGCGCGTCCAAAGTGATCTAACCACAGGGAGACAACGGGTTAAATGAGGACAGAGTCATGTTATTTATTTATGTATAGATGTGGTAAAGAGGTCAATCGAACTAGACCAAAACACTGGAATTGCCATGGAAACACATGAGGGAAAGGGCTGTGGGGGAAAGATCCTGAGTCTCCTCATTGCCCCCAAACAAAATTACCCTACATTTAGGCTATTATTTATACGTGTATTTCACACTATGTTGAGGTAAAAACCATGTCATCATTACCAATCAACAGCATTACAGTTCAAAACTACTTTGACTACAACCACCGATTTCTGTATGTGAACTATTATAACCATCTTATAAAAACGGGATGTAGTCAAATAAAAATAATTGAATAATTGAAAAAAGGAGTGCACTGCGCCTTTACTAGTCCTGTATTAGCAGACCGATATAGCTGTGTCCCCCGCCCCACCCTTTCTAAACTTGATTATATTATTACATATTACGCAGCAAAAACAGACAAATATTTCCACATTGAACTTAAGTAACCACATTGTGGGTCTGTTACAACACATAAATCATGACAGACTTGACAAATATCCACTTTGTTAGATCAGGTTTGTTGAATGTGCGCCAATCTGGTCAATTAAACATCCACGTTCCATTGACTCCTTTACCGCATATATAGTTGGATAGGTGGGTGAGTGAGTGAGAGAGAGAGAGTAGAGAGAGAGAACTGTGTGACTCTACCCATGTATAGCCTCCTCTACCTAACTTCAAGACAATCACAATGAGAGATGATAAATCACTTAAAGCACTGTGGACAATATACTGTAGATCTGTTTGTATTACCTGTTCTAGCACCTCTGCCGTTCTTCTCTGGGCTAAAGAGAAGTGGCTATCGATAGACAAAGCCGTTTATGGCATTAACCTCTTAACGGCCACACACCCAACTCATCTCTGTACGCTGAATTATTTACTCCTTTATGATTTAAGATGGACAAATCCATACCCAGCGTTCAAGCTACCAATCAATTCCAACAATAACTTCTCACTTTACTCCGGTATTATCATTTGAATTGGTACAGTACTTCTCTCTCGCCCATCTTTACCATTCCACCAAACCAGACAGTCAGTCTAAATCCCATCTCTCTAACCTCCTCTCCCCCTCGCCCTCCCGGGACTTTTAAGGGGTTGTATTTCCCTAGCCGGGAGAGGATCTGCTCTTAATATAAAAGGTAAAAGGAGTCATTTCCAGGCGCCTCAGGGAAGCATTCCTATCAAATGACCTGTAACACTTTTAAGTAGGGAGTCTCAGCTGACTTCTCCACACATCTGCTATTGAGATAATCTCTGCAGTGAGAGAGAGGCCGGGGGCCGGGTATCAGCAGGTCTCTAATAGGTAAACCTCACCACTAATTGCGGTTGGAAGTGCCAAGGGGATCCTAGAGAGCGAGAGGTGTCTTGTGAAGTGTCTGTCCACGAGTCAGGCAGGTGACAAATGGACAGTTGGAAGGCAACTCAAATGGAGTGTGAGAGCAGGGGTGCAGTTACATGAGGAAGATGGCAAAGCACTAAATGTTTGATATAAGCCACATCAAGTCGATAAAATTGAGAGGGGCCTCTGTTCATGTGTTAAATCAAATAGTCCCATGATTCTGTTAAATTGTCTGATAAAACTTTGGAAGAATAACCCAAGGGCAACGATCGAACAAGTGAAGTTTTACCCTCATCAACATTCACTTCAGATCATAACATCGACAGACAGATATACAGATGTAGAGTATACACAGTTTAAGAACTCTTAATGCAGCCTTTCTTCCTTTCTGACTTCCTTCCTTCATGAGATCAGTGATTAACTAATCTGACATAACTTGAAAATAAACGCTATGGAGTGAAATCCTTTAGATCAATGACTACTTTAACAGAGGAGTAAGAAAATATGCAAAGATAAAAGTTGAGAGAATGGGCCCCCTACCTCTCCGTCTTTGGACTCTAGGCGTAGGTCACTTCTACATGTGGCCTGGATGTCCCCTGCCTCTGCTAGGATCTGGATTCCTTTAGGGGCCTCCATGTACAGAGACCGAGTGGGAGACTCCAGGCTGGAAGAGAGAGAAGAGACAATTCCATCAATGAATGACTGAATACCCAGGAGAAATCATAAGAACCATAGCCATGGGGTAGAGATGATTTATTAGGGGTTCACAGCAAAGCTATTGTTATTAATAAGTCAAGCGTAGATTGGTAATAGTTTTTCTAATTTGGCACACAGAAACTACAGGCCATGATTGACTTGGTCAAAAGGAATGGTACTGATTGGCCTATAGGTGCCTCAGTTATAAGCAGTCTCACTTAAACCCTCATATCCGCCTCCAAATAACACCAAATGTATGCCCATATGTATGTAGGCCCATGGTAGATCTGTTAACTTAGATAGAGAAAAGCTAAGGGATTTGTTAAGCGATGGCTGAGTTATTGATCAATCAGAAAATCTGATTTTACGTGTCCATTTAAATACTTTGTAAATCCACTTCACAGTGACCTATCACATTTTTATGTTTTAGGTTCATCAAAGACATTACCATGATGAACCATGTTAAATTTGTCATTGGCATACAGTGTCAGGACATCTGTTTTTGGGAAAATTTGCGAAAATTTCCTTTTGTAGGATACCCGGAGGGCTTGTTCGACATTGCAGCTGACACTGCAGCCGACAGTGCAGGTGAATGCCAACTGACTGATCTACAAAGAACCTTGCATCATAAATAACTACTCATTATTATTTGTAGATCAGTCAGTAACAATTTACCCATTATATATTACGGTTTTGATCCTCTCGAACATGGCCATTAATATCCTTTGGTTGATTGGTTGAGGCTTTTTGGGTGCATTAAATCACTCCGTGCTCTTACCAAAACACAAAACATGATGAATAGTTTATCTCGCCTCGGATCGGAGTGTATTCACAGAGTGTACAAAACATTAGGAACGCCTGCTCTTTCCATGACATAGACTGACCAGGTGAATCCATGTGAAAGCTATGATCCCTTATATATGTCACCTGTTAAATCCACTGAAATCAGTGTAGATGAAGGGGAGGAGACAGGTTAAAGAAATACTTATAAGCCTTGAGACATGGATTGTGTATGTGTGCCATTTGGTGTGAATGGGCAAGACAAAATATTTAAGTGCCTTTGAACGGGGTATGGTAATAAGTGTCAGGCGCACTGGTTTGAGTGTATCAAGAACTGCAACCATGCTCAACAGTTTCCTGTGTGTATCAATAATGGTCCACCACCCATAGGACATATAGCCAACTTGACACAACTGTGGGAAGCATTGGAGTCAACATGGGCCAGCATCCCGGTGGAACGCTTTTGACACCTTGTGTGTTTCTAATATTTTTTACACTCAGTGTATATATCCTTAGAAGCTGTGTGAATATAAAGTCACTGCAACCTTAGATGGCTGCACCAGACCAGTTGGTGGCACTATAGATTTTATTGGCACCCGCGGCACTAGAAGATACTAGAGCAATAACTATTGGTCAAGTGGAATTTTCCTCATTCAAATTAATATTAGATTTAAATCATGCAGACAAACAATGTGAAATATTGTGATTAGTATATCCGTATATTCACATATTGTTGCCCTATTATGTAGTCTGAACATACTGAAAAGTGGATATTTTATTCAGTAAAATATGAAACCGTAAGTCCTGCCGCTTGCACAGTCAGCATATTACAGCTGTGAGAGTGTATGAAATTATTCTGGAATGCTAATGTGGAGTGTACCAATGGAGATTTAAATCAACATGGTAATGCGTTCACTGATTACACATAAAGGAAGATAGTTTGCTTCGTTATCCAACTGATCGTGTATCCTTTCTGTCATCCTGTCCACCCCGTTCATTGCTGCAGCAAGTGACTACAACACACATCAAGTGACTAAAACACACTAAAAGTGACTAAAACACACTAAAAGTGAAAGGTAAATTGAGATTTCCCTAAATGATTTCTGCTTGCTGCCATATGTATCAGTGGTTCATACATAGGGCCTCCATTGTGTAAGAATATGCTATCCATGTCTATCTGTTGGGGGAGTGTTGTTATCACTCTGTCAGTGATAGGAGATATGAACCAGAGTGTGGAACGGAGACAGGGAGACACTAGACAATGATCTGGGATAAGAGGTTGTGGCTGTGACTGCAGTAGCAGAGCTTCCAGTTCATTTCCCTCTCTCTGTCTTCTCTGGCCACTGCCAGCCTCAGCCGCCGCCCAACAAAGGAAATTAAGTATCGATCACATGACCAACAAACAACAAGCCGAATTTATATTCAAATAACTAGCTGTCATCTTTATTAATATCAAATGGGTTTGCTTTGCCTTCACACAGACATTCAAATGTTGTAGTGGAGGATGAATTCTAGATGAAAGATCTTGAATCATATCAGATTTCCATTATGTATTGCTGTGATATTACTTGACTGTTTTTTAGAATTGTATTATGATATTATATATCATATTATTATATTCTAGTATATTACTGCCATTTCATTTGTTCACATTTGGAAAATGAGGACATGAAAAGGCAACAAAGGGGCCTGGGTTATAACTATAATCACATAATGGCCACCGACAGAAACACCATCTCCACCCCGCTGATCCTCAACACTGGGACCCCACAAGGGTGCATTCTGAGCCCTCTCCTGTACACCCTGTTCACCCATGACTGCGTGACCATGCACGCTTCCAACTCAATCATCAAGTAGACTACACTACAGTGGTTGGCTTGATTACCAACAACGACAAGACGGACTACAGGGAGGAGGTAAGGGCCCTTGGAGTGTGGTGTCAGGAAAATAACCTCACACTCAATGTCAACAAAACAAAGGAGATGATCGTGGACTTCAGGAAACAGCAGAGGGAGCAGCCCCATATCCACATCGACGGGACAGCAGTGGGGAAGGTGGAAAGTTTTAAGTTCCTCGGCGTACACATCACGGACAAACTGAAATGGTCCACATACTCAGACAGCGTGGTGAAGAAGGAGCAACAGCGCCTCTTCAACCTCAAGAGGCTGACCGAATTTGGCTCACCGAAACCACTCACAAACTTTTACAGATGCACAATCGAGAGCATCCTGTGGGACTGTATCACAGCCTGGTATGGCAACTGCTCCGCCCACAATTGTAAGGCTCTCCAGAGGGTGGTGAGGTCTGCACAACGCATCACTGGGGGCAAGCTACCTGCCCTCCAGGACACCTACAGCACCCGATGTCACAGGAAGGCCAAAAAGATCATCAAAGACAACCACCCAATCCACCACCTGTTCACACCGTTACGATCCAGAAGGCGAGGTCAGTACAGGTGCATCAAAGCTGGGGCCGAGAGACTGAAAAACAGCTTCTATCTCAAGGCCATCAGACTGTTAAGCAGCCATCACTAACATTGAGTGGCTACAGAGTCAAATCTCTAGCCACTTTAATAATTAATAATTGGATGTAATAAATGTATCACTAGTCACTTTAAACAATGCTACTTTATATGATGTTTACATACCCTACATTACTCAGCTCATATGTATATACTGTACTCTATACCATTTACTGCATCTTGCCTATGCCGCACGGCCATCGCTCATCCACATATTTACAGTGCCTTGCGAAAGTATTCGGCCCCCTTGAACTTTGCGACCTTTTGCCACATTTCAGGCTTCAAACATAAAGATATAAAACTGTATTTTTTTGTGAAGAATCAACAACAAGTGGGACACAATCATGAAGTGGAACGACATTTATTGGATATTTCAAACTTTTTTAACAAATCAAAAACTGAAAAATTGGGCGTGCAAAATTATTCAGCCCCTTTACTTTCAGTGCAGCAAACTCTCTCCAGAAGTTCAGTGAGGATCTCTGAATGATCCAATGTTGACCTAAATGACTAATGATGATAAATACAATCCACCTGTGTGTAATCAAGTCTCCGTATAAATGCACCTGCACTGTGATAGTCTCAGAGGTCCGTTAAAAGCGCAGAGAGCATCATGAAGAACAAGGAACACACCAGGCAGGTCCGAGATACTGTTGTGAAGAAGTTTAAAGCCGGATTTGGATACAAAAATATTTCCCAAGCTTTAAACATCCCAAGGAGCACTGTGCAAGCGATAATATTGAAATGGAAGGAGTATCAGACCACTGCAAATCTACCAAGACCTGGCCGTCCCTCTAAACTTTCAGCTCATACAAGGAGAAGACTGATCAGAGATGCAGCCAAGAGGCCCATGATCACTCTGGATGAACTGCAGACATCTAGTATATTGCACAAATCTGGCCTTTATGGAAGAGTGGCAAGAAAGCCATTTCTTAAAGATATCCATTGTTGTTTAAAGTTTGCCACAAGCCACCTGGGAGACACACCAAACATGTGGAAGAAGGTGCTCTGGTCAGATGAAACCAAAATTGAACTTTTTGGCAACAATGCAAAACGTTACGTTTGGCGTAAAAGCAACACAGCTGAACACACCATCCCCACTGTCAAACATGGTGGTGGCAGCATCATGGTTTGGGCCTGCTTTTCTTCAGCAGGGACAGGGAAGATGGTTAAAATTGATGGGAAGATGGATGGAGCCAAATACAGGACCATTCTGGAAGAAAACCTGATGGAGTCTGCAAAAGACCTGAGACTGGGATGGAGATTTGTCTTCCAACAAGACAATGATCCAAAACATAAAGCAAAATCTACAATGGAATGGTTCAAAAATAAACATATCCAGGTGTTAGAATGGCCAAGTCAAAGTCCAGACCAAAAGGTGGCGCTACAAAGTATTAACTTAAGGGGGCTGAATAATTTTGCACGCCCAATTTTTCAGTTTTTGATTTGTTTAAAAAGTTTGAAATGTCCAATAAATGTCGTTCCACTTCATGATTGTGTCCCACTTGTTGTTGATTCTTCACAAAAAAATACAGTTTTATATCTTTATGTTTGAAGCCTGAAATGTGGCAAAAGGTCGCAAAGTTCAAGGGGGCCGAATACTTTCGCAAGGCACTGTATATGTACATATTCTTATTCATCCATTTACACTTGTGTGTATAAGGTAGTTGTTTTGAAATTGTTAGATTACTTGTTATATATTACTGCACTGTCGGAACTAGAAGCACAAGCATTTCGCTACACTCGTATTAACATCTGATAACCATGTGTATGTGACCAATACGATTTGATTTGATTTGATTTGACAGGTGTGCAATGTTGTCCACACTGGGAAATCATCAAATGCTTATAATATTCAAGCAGTCTGAATCTAGGCAGAAATTCAAAATAGGCTACATATCCAGCTAATTCAAAATAGGCTACATATCCAGCTAATTCAAAATAGGCTACATATCCAGCTAATTCAAAATAGGCTACATATCCAGAGTGGGGTATAGGACTCTACAGCATGTATACTTATTTTATTATGTTTAAAATCAAGGAGATGGTCACTATCTCAGTATGTAATTGGAAATATTGACCAACCAGGGAGCGGGCATATGGGCATAATGCTTTGGACATAATGTACACTCTTAGAGAGTAAACATAGTGCTAATTGTGTCTGCTAAAACATAAATGAGCAGAATAACACTGTGATGGTACACCATGTCCTCTCAGAGGTGATCAACACAACAGGACAAAACTTTATTTGGAGTTTGACATCAGTATAGCAGGATGAGAAACAGCTTACTATCTTCACTGTAAAGATGAAGGACAAAACATTGTCATCATGTCATATGTTGTTGTCATGTTGTGATCAGAAAAGAGTCAAACAACAACTGTTCAATCATTGATTAGAATCACAATAAAGGAATTTAAAAAAGTATTTATTGGTTTGGAAATCCAAACAATAATTCCCATTAATCTTAGCCCAAAGTGCTCTTCCTCTTTGAAAAGCGTGTGAGCCTCAGCCTGGCCATCTATCTGTATTCAGGGTTGGGCTGTGTTGTGTGTCTCAGATGCTGCTGGAGGGAAAATAAACCGATTATAAGACATAACATTACAGTAACAGTATCCTTGGTGTCGACTCAGGATCACAGAGAGTCCCCCTCCCCCCGCTGATTATCACCCGTAAAACAGGAAGATAAGGGGTCATTTGCATGCACCGAGAATATGAGATGCCACCAGTGACTCCCTCCCTTCCCCCTCTCTCTCTCTGTTCCCTCCCTTCCTCTGGTGGCATGCACCACCATCAACATCTCCAGCCGAGATCAAAGGTCAATTACTTTTCATGCGTCCTCGTTCATATCACCAGAGTTCAAATATGCCATTGTGTAAATTATATGCTTTTCCAATTGAAAGAAATTGCATGGGATTACAATGTAAATGTACGCCATATTTTTGCGGTGTGTTTTCCCTTTTGTGTCCTTCACAACGTCTCCTAATCATAGCTAATTATGATCTGATACATACAGTATTATCTGTATAGTGGTCAACTGTGAGAAATTAAATGAAATGTATCCTACTTTAACCGGACAAGTGATCATAGAGTTAATTGATTGGATAACAGTAGAGTTTATTATCTCCAGTGATTAGTGTGATTGTGGCTTTCTGAAATAATGTTGTGACCTGAACATCGGCAACGGCACACTATGTTCGCCCAATTACTCTGACAAATATACACTTTGAAATGGGGGTCTGTTTGACATGTCTGGGTCTTATTGCAGTGTGGATGGAAGCGCTAAACCTATTGCATTTCCACCAGGGCCTACTTCCTCAGCCGAACTACAGACACAGAATTTGTTTTAATGATTACAAATCACCTCCAAAACTCAACTCAAAGGTATAACAGTTATGACAGATTTCATGACTGTCCACGAGAATCCAAATAGGTCAGATCAGGTTGGCAATGAATAACTTCAATCAGACTCCCTCTCACCCAGAGGGGGAAGGAAAGAACTAGTGGGGATTAACAACTCACGTCCTATTGTAAATTAACGGAGAAGATCCAGGCCTGTGCTTTCAAAATTCGCAACATACTTTTTCCCGCTGAAACTCTAACACGCTCAAAAGCGAACACTGGAACAATATTTCTAACGTAGAATGTGGGGAATGGTCAGAGGCGATCTATAGAACACTAATGTCATTATGTTTGTTATTTTGTGATGTCATTAAAAATGAAATAAAGGAAATACTGTAACTTTGAAAGTATACCCACTACACAGATGAAATTTCCATACTAAGGGTTGTGCATGTAATATGGAACATGATGAAAGTGTTTTTGTTAAGAGAAGGATGTGATTTGAGAAGTTATAAGAGATAATTTTTTCCGCATAACTTGGCATAGTGAGTAGTCACTGCCCCGGAGTGAGGTCAGGGAGTGTGCCAGCCTGCCGGAACCACCCTTTTTGAGCAAAATGTATAAATAATGGGTTAAGAAAAAAACAGAAGGAACCAGAAAATGTATGAAGCGGCTGCTACACGTTTAAAATGGTTTGAAGTTTGAATCTCAACATGAGGTGGAGAGATTCAAACCATCGTATTACTCTACTCTCATCACCCCACTGGGGAATCATCGATAAGGTTGGCAAGCCTATCTTCAAAGAAGTATCTTAAAGAGCGAATGGAAGGAAAATTAACTCTGTAGTTCTGTTCAGGACTACACGACAAGTCACCGGATACCGAACAACTACAAAGAAGGACAACAGTAGAAGAGTTGTTGGAACTATTTTGGACAATCAGAGCCTTACAAGCGTGCCGCGAAATGGCCCATCACCCTTTCCAAGACTGCCCCGTTCACCGAGAAATCTCCGGCGAACCCAGGCATTTCAAGTAAATACATTAATGATTTCTTGCTCAAAGAGGGCTGCGGTTCGTGTGCAAAGTACATGGTTATTGTAGGTGAGAGTAGTTTCTGAATGTCAAGTGTCTCTGTCCCTCTCTCTCCCTCTCTTCTTTAACAAGAAGCCATGTTGTTGTCATTCCGCTAGGGACCTGTTTTCAGCATATTACGTCTCCAGTCAATAACCGGTGCAGAGTGTGTATGTTTATCCTGTGTTCACATTTAATTATCCGGTAAATAAATAACGAAACCAATTTGTGTGGTACTGAATCATAAGTAAGGCTCTGGTTAGATGCAAGGAGGTTATGACTGTTCAGAATGGTGATATGATACGAGGTTTTGAATAATAAGTTGACTGTTTATAGGTGTGATAGGTAAAGATCTTTTAGAGTTTGATTCGGGAGATGGTAACTCTTTATAGAACTGCTCCAGATCCAAATGAGTTAATTGTTACGTGATTCATTTAATCAGGTAACAATTAGACAAATTTAGTTAATTCGAAAAACAACAGTCAATGTTAATGTCAAAGTCAAGTCACGACACGGTCGAATAATAAAGCCAGATAAAATAGTGGCTCCATTTTCAAAGGAAGCCTTTTATGGGTTTGTCACATTCGTTCTTGAGAACACATTCCATGTTCAAGGAGTTATTGTGATGTTTTTTTGCTCTCAAGCTAGGCGTCATATTGTTTTGTCTTTATCTGTGTAGAGAACGGGTCAGGACATCTGTCAAATATTCCTGTCCGCCTTTCTGCTGCCACAAGTGAGAAATGTATTCAATAGAAAGACATGTAATGTGGATGACACATGATCTTCAACCGAAGAGATATGATGCCGGCTATTGTTCTAAGTAGGAGAATATGACTCTCAAAATAGAACATGATGGGATCCTGAATTGATGCCTGCCATGGATTCCAACACATTATGGAAATATTAGATTTTACTCATGCTCCACTGCGCTCACCCCTCTTTCCAAAGTAATTGGATAATTTGGGTCATATCTCATTTTCAATTGGCTACTTGTTACAAAAGAGCGCATAAATAGAAGAAAAAGCCCTAGCCTCCAACTAAAAATTACACTGGGAATGGTATGCTGAGCTCCGGAGCATCACTCAAAGTGATCTGTCCTTTTCCTAAAAATGCTGCCAAAAATCAGCTGTTTCTATGTCAAACAATTGTGTTATATTTCAGTCTTCTGTGATGTATATAAAGTGTAATATTTCGATGCAAACTCTGACATGGTACAGGTGTCTTCTTTTTTGCAAGCCTATAACCATGTTTATGCGTTGTATATGTTTGTTTCAAAGTAGATTTTTTTAAGACTACCAAGAGTCACTGTCTGACCCAGATTTAGCCCACTGCAGTAAAAGGTTAAATGATCATGTCTAAAGCTCCGTAAATGATTGATGAGTCACGGTTCATTTACATGAAGAAGCTGTACAGTTCTATCTAAATACCACTGAATGGGCCTCCTCTGTTCTGAAAGTAAAGGATGATGCATGGGCTGCTACAGTAGCACGGTGATGCTATGAACTGCGTGTTCATACAGAGTGTTCATTTTGATTGATGGGTGTCAGAATGTTTGGTGTATGTGGAGGCAGGGATGATAACCAGTGTCAACTGTCAATGAGGGTGGGCCCACTGTACCCTTCTCTCCTCTCACTCTGTTAGGGCCAGGGGGAGGGAGAGAGGTGCTGTGTCTGTGGCTTTACAAACATCATTTTATGGCAGGGGTGTCAAATACATTTTGCCCCGGGGGCTCCATTTGGTCTGCAACGAGTCCTCTATCTATTGTTTTGGGAATTTTTGATACTCCCTGACTGTCTAGTTTTCATTTCTGTGATTGTAAGTGAGCTGGACAGTCAGCAAAACTGTATAAATGTAGGTCCATTATCATTTCTACACAGTTTAAATTTGGGTTTAGTCATTTTAAAGTATATTTACTTTGTTTCGCCCCCACCCAAATGATAATCTCAAAACGCACACAGGCCGGATTGGACCCCAAAACACTGTGCTATATGTTTGACACCCATGTTGTAGATTGGAAGGTGAAGAGTGTGCTTGTGTGTGTCTGTCCAGATATGTTTTGGGTGGTTGTGTGGTAGTATAGTCACCTGTGTGTCGGTGGAGGCCAATGCTCCAAGTGGCACTAACTGCTCATTATCTCTCTCCCTACAAATCTGTCTTCCCTGCCATGTCTAATCCACCACTTGTCAGCCATCAGCCACACTCTACTTCTCTTTACCCCTCTCCCTCTCTCCCTTCTCTATGTCTCTTGCCTCTGATATTGGCATTGTACTTCATATGTTTGTTTTAGTTCATGAGAAGCTCCTTTAATTACATTCTGATGAGCATCCGGGCATTGATCTGAGTAGAGAGGGGGCTCATCCACTGCCAAAGATACAGCCATTGATCTGTACATGTCGGAGACCACACAACAACGCAGCCAAATGATTCTTCATCAACACTCAACTGGACGGGATGGAGTTGCTCGAGGAGTGTAAATTGCTTCACAGAGTCGAGTCTTTCCAAGCTACAGGTCATTGGAAGAAAGTCCAATCCTGTAGGCCTGTTCCAAAGCTAATTTTTATATTTAATGATCCTTTATTTAACTAGGCAAGTCAGTTATGAACAAATTCTTACTTACAATGACGGCCTACCCCGGCCACACCCAAACCCGGACGAAGCTGGGCCAATTGTGCACCGCCCTATCGGAATCCCAAACACGGCCGGTTGTGATACAGCCTGGAATCGAACAAGGGTCTGTAGTGATGCCTCTAGCACTGAGATGCAGTGTCTTAGACCGCTGCACCACTCGGGAGTCCCCAAAAGTAATATTACACTGTATTATTTGCTACAAGGGTAAAATGTATCTATCTACCTGTGAGTGGAGCCTATCTGCTGTTTCTAAACTATTAAAAACTATACTGTGATTTTAGTTGACTACAAAAAAGGTATGTTTATACTGTATGCTAGCATATAGGTGGGGACTCACATATCATTCTCTACCCCATTAAGAAGGAAAACTGAACCAAAAGGAAGATTTTGATGCTGTGCCTTAGCACAAGCAAATAACCTTAGTCTGATGACAGGACACACCTGCAGTATAGGCCCTGTCAGCAGAACATCTACAGAAATCTTTAAAACACCACTTATCTGGCTGGAATATATAGTAATGGTTGTCAGTGGCAGTATGCATAGGGTTAGTGAATAATTTAAAAGGAAATACTCCACTCACACCCTCCCTCACCACACACCAAGGTTTACACCGTACCCAAACCCGGCCGTGTGTGTGCATGTATATTATGTGTGTGCATCAGGGTGGATTCAAAGAGAAACTTATCTTACCGTAGCTCTTTGAAGGGCTCGGCCCTGACGTGTGGCGTCTCCACAGAGTTGGTGAATACGGCTCCCTCGGCACCTGTAATCACAGAACTACAACATTAGCCAGGAGACCTCCTCTCTCTGCCAGCCGTCGGCCCGTCGCTCAATACCACACTGTGATGCCAAATCAATGGACATAATCTCTAAAGCTACAGATCTATATGGGCCGCCATGGCCGCCACATCCCACAAGGTCTCACCTATGCCACAGAGTTAATTTAGGCTCTGAGCTACTGTAGTCCCACCCTATGCTATTGAATAACCTTTACATTGGGGTGCTGCTAGTGGATCGATGGCCTCACTAAATGTGTTACAAAGCACTTTGTGGCACGGCAGGGACTCCAAAACACCTCTAAAAGTTTAGCCTCTAAAAGTTATCCTATTCAAAAACGAATAAGGGGAGTATTTTCAATAACAGCGACAGGGTGATGGTTGGGTACCTGAATACTTGAGAATATTTACAGGGACGTTATTCCTTTAAGGATTTTCTTGAATTACAGCTCTCAGCTCTTCGATCGGAAAGCAGCAAGGGAAAATATACAAAAAGAAGTACTCCCTCAGCTATGTGGGACATTCGGAAAGTATTCAAACCCCTTGAATTTTTCCAGATTTTGTTATGTTACAGCCTTCTTCTAAAATTGATTAAGTTACACGTTTTCCTCATCAATAGACACACAATGACAAAGTGAAAACAGGTTTTAGAAAAGTTTGAAAATGTATAAGAACAATTATTTTGAATACTGTATTGACATAAGTATTCAGACCCTTTGTTATGAGAATCGAAATTGAGCTCAGGTGTATCTTGTTTTCATTGATCATGCTTGAAATGTTTCTACAACTTGATTGGAGTCAACCTGTGGTAATATAAGGTCCCACAGTTGAGAGTGCATGTCAGAGCAAAAACCAGGCCATGAGGTCGAAGGAATTGGGGAAGGGAAGGGTCTAGGGAAGGGTACCAAAACATTTCTGCAGCATTGAAAGTCCAAAAGAACACAGTGACCTCCATCATTCTTAAATGAAACAAGATTGGAACCACAAAGAGTCTTGGTCAGGGAGGTGGCCAAAAACCCAACGGTCACTCTTACAGGGCTCCAGAGTTCCTCTGTTGAGATGGGAGAACCTTCCAGAAGGACAACCATCTCTGCAGCACTCCACCAATCAGGCCTTTATGGTAGAGTATCCAGATGGAAGCCACTCTTCAGAAATGGGCACATAACAGACTGCTTTGAGTTTTCCAAAAGGCAACTAATGGACACAGACCATGAGAAACAAGATCCTCTGGTCAGAATAAACCAATATTGAACCCTTTGGTGTGAATGCCAAGTGTCACGTCTGGAGGAAACCTGGCACCATCCCTACGCTGAAGCATGGTGGTGGTGGCATCATGCTGTGGGGATGTTTTTCAGTGGCAGGGAATGGGAGACTAGTCAGGATCGAGGGAAAGATGAACAGAACAAACTACAGAGAGATACTTCATGAAAACCTGCTCCAGAGCGCTCAGGACCTCAGACTGGGGCAAAGTTTCACCTTCCAGCAGGACAACGACCCTGTGCACAAAGCAAAGACAATGCAAGAGTGGCTTCGGGACAAGTCTCTCAATGTCCTTCAGTGGCCCAGCCAGTGCCCGGACTTGAATCCGATCGAACATCTCTAGAGACACCTGAAAATAGCTGTGCAGGGATGCTCCCCATCCAACCTGATAGAGCTTGAGAGGATCTGCAGATCTGCAGAATGGGAAAAAGTCCCCAAATACACGTGTGCCACGCTTGTAGTGTCATACCCAAGAAGACTCGAGGCTGTAATCACTGCCAAAGTTTCTTCAACAAAGTAAAGGGTCTGAATACTGAATACTCATTATGGGGCATTGTGTGTAGATTGATGAGGGGAAAAAAGAGATACATTTTAGAACAAGGCTTTAACGTAACACAATGTGGAAAAAGTCAAGGGGTCTGAATTATTTTCTGAATGCACTGTAGATAACTTGATGGTCAATTCCAGGTGGAAGCGCTTCTGTTCTCCTGATGTAAATGTAAAGGCAACAGCACAGCAGCGTTGGTCTTTCTGTATGTATCCCAAAGGCCTCTTGGGCATATGTACAGTAGGCTTGGCAGGGGGTTTGTTTTACTCTGACAGCTCTGCTGCTAGGAGTCACACCTCTTCAGCTGAGATGAAGGGAATGGCTATAAGACTGTGTAACTGGACTTCTGGGCTGTAAAATTACCCAGAAAGTTTCTTCAAGCTATGTTTTTTTGTTTTTGCATTTTCTGTTTGTCTGGCTTCCCCTTTTAGGGGGACACATCTATTTGTCAAAAAGGTAATAATATAAACATTATTTGATAAAATGTTTTTGTAAGGAAGCAAACATTGAAACAGCAGACAGGTGTTGCAGGTAATGCAATGAGAGTTGCATGAAACAGATGAATATGAAAAGTATTATTAGTGAAGTCAATATGGAGATTGTATGGAATACAGTATACATTGTAATTGAATATTGTCAGATGAACTTTGTTTGAACTCCCACAGGGATGAGGGTCCATTAAGAGACACTAAACAGGAGACAGTACTCTATTGGACCATTCATGTGATGTTTTTATTGTCATGTAAACCAGATAGGTGCAGTGAAATGTGTTGTTTTCTGGGTCAGTCATAGTAGTACGACACCCCTGGAGCAAATTAGGGTTAAGGGCTTTACTCAAGGACACATCAACAGACTTTCACCTTATCAGCTCAGGTATTTGAACCAGTGACCTTTCAGTTACTGGCCCAATGCTCTAAGCACTAGGCTACCTGCAGCCAGTGGTGTAATTTATTTAAGTAAAAATATTTGAAAGTACTACTTAAGTAGATTTTAGGGGTATCTATACTTAACTTTACTATTTATATTTAAGACAACTTTTACTTCACTACATTCCTAAAGAGAATTATATACTTTTTACACCCTTCCACCCAAAAGTACTTGTTACATTTTGAATGCTTAGCAGGACAGAAAAAATGCCTAATTCACACAATTATCAAGAAAACATCCCTGGTCTTCCCTACTGCCCCTGATCTGGCAGACTCACTAAACACATGCTCCGTTTGTGAATGATGTCTGAGTGTTGGAGCATGCCCCTGGCTATATGTTGTGAATTTTTCTGAACCGTCTCAGTGCTTCTCATTCCAATAGGGCGCTTTCCCTTTAATTCCCAATTAAATAGCCAACATCAACTGTGCAAAAGTGGGGTTGTGATGGGTTCAACCCTAAGTTCCCGAGAAGCTTCTCTATTCCGTTTGTTTTGTAGCCTAATAGGGTTTACACAGGATCGGATCTACTCTTTGCGTCCGTGGACTACACCTCTCTGTTCTTCGTGGCCTTTGCTGGAGATCTGTTGGCGGATTGGATTGTCTGACTGACTACAACCTTTTTGTATACGGTATTTCATTTGTTTTGATGTGATGTATATTGTGATGATTTATGTAGTTAGTTGTAGTTGAGGACTTGATTTGAGTTGACTTGACTTGAGTTGATACGCTTTATAGCTGTGTGGTACAATAATTGTTATATTGATTGTATGATAATACTGGGTTTACGCTACACTGAATGAACTGACAAACATTGCTTGACAAAAGTCACTTGAGTTCCCTGAACTCCTTTACCGGGCTGGACTCTTTTTTAGGCCCGAGGTACAGGACATTTCTGGAGGAACCAGAACTCATTGTGATGTTATTATATATGTGTGTGTAATCATTGATGTTGCTAATACAACCCGCGCAAAAGAATATAGTTGTTTTTGAAGCTCTTTACAATGTTTTAAGGGTTTATGGAAATTGTATTTCCATCCTGACTTTTACATAAGTCCTTTGTATTGGTGTAGACGTGATGGACCAGTTGGGACTCATTCCCTCCCAAACCAAAAGGAGAAACCAATGTTTTCTCTGGGCACAACCTACCCGGCACCCCTATAAATAATAACCTCAAGTCAAAACCGTTACAACGTAAATAAGAAAATGATGTCGTCTGGTTTGCTTAATTTAAAGAACTTGAAATTATACTGTTAAAATCAAATCAAAATGTAATGGTCACATACACATGGTTAGCAGATGTTAATACGAGTGTTGCGAAGTGCTTGTGCTTTTAGTTCCGACCATGCAGTCATATCAAACAAGTAATCTAACAATTTCACAACAACTACCTTTATACACAAGTGTAAAGGAATGAATAAGAATATGTACACATATGGATGAGCGACGGCCGAACGACATAGGCAAGATGAAGTAGATGGTATAGAGTACAGTATATACATATGAGATGAGTAATGTAGGGTTTGTAAACATTATATAAAGTGGTATTGTTTAAAGTGACTAGTGATACATCTATTACATCCCATTTTTAATTATTAAAAAACGTAGTCAACAGGCAGTGGCTCGGGTGGTTGTTGTTTTTGATCTTTTTGGCCTTCCTGTGACATCAGGTGCTGTAGGTGTCCTGGAGGGCAGGTAGTTTGGCCCCGGTGATGCGTTGTGCAGACCTCACCACCCTCTGGAGAGCCTTACAATTGTGGGCGGAGCAGTTGCCGTACCAGGCTGTTTGTGAGTGTTTTTGGTGACAAGCCAAATTTCTTCAGCCTCCTGAGGTTGAAGAGGCGCTGTTGCGCCTTCTTCACCACGCTGTCTGTGTGGGTGGACCATTTTAGTTTGTCCGTGATGTGTTCGCCGAGGAATTTAAAACTTTCCACCTTCTCCACTACTGTCCTGTCGATGTGGATAAGGGAGTGCTCCCTCTGCTGTTTCCTGAAGTCCACGATCATCTCCTTTGTTTTGTTGACGTTGAGTGTGATGTTATTTTCCTGACACCACACTCCGAGGGCCCTCACCTTCTCCCTGTAGGCCGTCTTGTCGTTGTTGGTAATCAAGCCTACCACTGTAGTGTCGTTTGCAAACTTGATGATTAAGTTGGAGGCGTGCATGACCATGCAGTCATGGGTGAACAGGGAGTACTGGAGAGGGCTGAGAACGCACCCTTGTGGGGCCCCAGTGTTGAGGATCAGCAGGGTGGAGATGTTGCTTCCTAGGGTCTCAAGCTTAATTACGAGTTTGAAGGGTTCTATGGTGTTAAATGCTGATCGATGAACAGCATTTTTTACATAGGTATTCCTCTTGTCCAGATGGGTTAGGGCAATGTGCAGTGTGATTGCGAATGCGTCGTCTGTGGACCTATTGGGGCGGTAAGCAAATTGGAGTGGGTCTAGGGTGTCAGGTAGGGTGGAGGTGATATGATCCTTGACTAGTTTCTCAATGCACTTCATGATGACGGAAGTCAGCCTGACCAGAATACCGCTGTGTCTGCCTCTTCTGCAGCGACATTGTTTTGGGTCGCCTACTGGGATCTGATCCATTATCCTGGGTGGTGCTACAAACAGAGGATCCACTTTTGGAAAGTCGTATTACTTGCCGTAATGTTGGTAAGTTGACGTTGCTCTTATAGCCAATAGTTCTTCCCGGCTGTATGTAATAACACTTAACATTTCCTGGGGTAACGGTGTAAGAAATAATACATGAAAAAACTAAATTCTGCATAGTTTCCTAAGAATGCAAACCTTTTGATACCTAAGTATATTTTAGCAATTACATGTACTTTTGATGCTTACAGTACGTACATTTAAAAAAAAATACTTTTAGACTGTTACTCAAGTATTTTACAGGGTGACTTTCACTTTTACTTGAGTACTTTTCTATTAAGGTATCTTTACTTTTACTCAAGTATGACAATTGGGTACTTTTCCACCAATGCTTGCAACCCATATGCATCAACTGTCTCTAGTGGCAGTTATACACTGTAGGCTGTTGTATATGTACATGTATTTACCAACAGACTACTGAGACTATGACAGATAAGAGACATATCACAATCCCCAAACCCCAAAAGCCTGTCACAAGTCACCCAACGACACAGACCAGAAAAAAAACATGCATAGTTCTACACTGTAACAAGGAGCTCTTCGTATAAATAACCAGGCCTCACAGTCAAGACATTACCTTTTGCTCAGATGGTATGGAAAAGAGTCATGATGCAGCTTTTATGAGGATTTTTTTATTTTTTTTTATTAAACTAGGCAAGTCAGTTATTAAGAACAAATTATTATTTACAATGACGGCCTAGGAACAGTGGGTTAACTGCCTTATTCAGGGGCAGAATGACAGATTTTTACCTGGTCAGCTCAGGGACTCGATTTCGCAACCTTTTGGTTACTGGCCCAACTCTTTAACCACTAGGCTGTCTGCCGATTATCATAGTATGGAGAGAAAGATGGCCAGTATAGAGTGCCAGCTTATTGGTCAAAATGAACAATTTGGACTGTTTTTATTTAACAATGCTGAAAGAGAACTCAGCCCCCTGCCTGAAAGAGAAGACCATTCAAACTTGCCACCCATATCCATGAAAAGCAATAGAGGCTGTCCATATGTAATGCCAGTTTTCACAGAGTACATGGGTGTGTGATGAGCTGTCAAGACAGCAGTATTTCAGAATACCATAGTGTCAAAGCAACATTTTGAAATATCATTATTTGAGGGGCCTCTTTTGCCATAAACTCACACAAACTCACACATAAGTACCGTCTCTTCAAGCTCGTTTCGTTATATGAATTCATACAGTCTGAGGGACATAACCCAGAATGGTTTGGCTTAATGCATAACACAGTATTAAGGTGAAGAGTAAAAACCCAGAAAATCTGTTCTAAATTACCAGTGCAGTATATCAGAGAACACAACATCAGTTCCTCATTCTGTCACTGCAGAGCCCAGTCAGTCTTCTCTCAAACACTGCTACCACCCCGCTAGCCACAGTCCATAGACAAGTTGATAGATTCTAATTAGAGCCCATTAGAGAGAAAGTAATAAAGTTACTCAGTGTTGACAGACTGCAGCTGTAGTCAGATCTAGACCAGGAAACAGAAAAAACAACCATTCATTGTGTAGAGAATTATTGTACCATCTAAACCGCTGTGAAATATACACTGCTCAAAAAAATAAAGGGAACACTTAAACAACACAATGTAACTCCAAGTCAATCACACTTCTGTGAAATCAAACTGTCCACTTAGGAAGCAACACTGATTGACAATACATTTCACATGTTGTTGTGCAAATGGAATAGACAACAGGTGGAAATTATAGGCATTTAGCAAGACACCCCCAATAAAAGGAGTGGTTCTGCAGGTGGGGACCACAGACCACTTCTCAGTTCCTATGCTTCCTGGCTGATGTTTTGGTCACTTTTGAATGCTGGCGGTGCTTCCACTCTAGTGGTAGCATGAGACGGAGTCTACAACCCACACAAGTGGCTCAGGTAGTGCAGCTCATCCAGGATGGCACATCAATGCGAGATGTGGCAAGAAAGTTTGCTGTGTCTGTCAGCGTAGTGTCCAGAGCATGGAGGCGCTACCAGGAGACAGGCCAGTACATCAGGAGACGCGGAGGAGGCCGTAGGAGGGCAACAACCCAGCAGCAGGACCGCTACCTCCGCCTTTGTGCAAGGAGGAGCAGGAGGAGCACTGCCAGAGCCCTGCAAAATGACCTCCAGCAGGCCACAAATGTGCATGTGTCTGCTCAAACGGTCAGAAACAGACTCCATGAGGGTGGTATGAGGGCCCGACATCCACAGGTGGGGGTTGTGCTTACAGCCCAACACCGTGCAGGACGTTTGGCATTTTCCAGAGAACACCAAGATTAGCAAATTCGCCACTGGCGCCATGCGCTCTTCACAGATGAAAGCAGGTTCACACTGAGCACATGTTACAGTCTGGAGACGCCATGGAGAACGTTCTGCTGCCTGCAACATCCTCCAGCATGACCGGTATGGTGGTGGGTCAGTCATGGTGTGGGTGGGAGTTCTTTGGGGGGCCACACAGCCCTCCATGTGCTCGCCAGAGGTAGCCTGACTGCCATTAGGTACCGAGATGAGATCCTCATCTGTGTTATTTTAGTGTTCCCTTTATTTTTTGAGCAGTGTATTATCGATTATATATTTTTAAAACAACCTGAGGATTGATTCAAAAAAATGTGTGACATGTTTCTGTGGACATTACGGATACTATTTGGAATTTTCGTCTGCGATGTCGTGACCTCTCGAGCCTGTGGATTTCTGAACATAACGCGCCAAACAAATGGAGGTATTTTGGATATAAAAATAATCTTTATGGAACAAAAGGAACATTTTATTGTGTAACTGGGAGTCTCGTGAGTGCAAACATCTGAAGATCATCAAAGGTAAGCGATTTAATCTCTTGCTTTTCTGACTTTCGTGACCAATCTACTTGGCTGCTAGTGTTTGTAATATTTTGTCTACTGATAGAGGTGTTCTTACATAAACGCATGGATAGCTTTCGCCGAAAAGCTGTATTGAAATCTGACACGCCAGGTGGATTAACAACAAGCTAAACTGTGTTTTGCTATATTGCACTAAAAATTAAATATTTAATTCGAATTTGGCGCACTGCAATTCAGCGGGTGTTGATGAAAATGATCCCGCTAAAGGGATGGGTGCGTCAAGGAGTTAACACTTTTTGGTTACTACATGATTCCATATCTGTTATGTGATAGTGTTGATGTCTTCACTATTATTCTACAATGTAGAAAATAATAAAAAATAAAGAAGTACCCTTGAATTATTAGGTGTTTCCAAACTTTTGGCTGGTACTGTATGTCTGGATCAACAACATCACCTCTCACTGGGAGGTCTGGTCCACACCGACTGTGCTATATAACCTATTTAGAAACAAGCCTCTGTCTTTGTCGTCCTTTGCCCATACACTCTTCTTCATCACCTCCCTCCATCCCACCACCAGTTGCTATAGTAGCTATTAAGTGAATGTTTATGAGGCCTCCAAACACTAGTGCTATATCCTGCTGCATGCTTCATAAAGCGCTGATTGATCAGCAGGAGACTAGCGGACCAGGGGAGTTGGAGGAGACGTAATGGAAGCACATTGACAAAATAATTTCAGGGGGGACAATAAAACAAAATGGCTTTATCGATATTTCACTCAATCTGTTTATGGATGTTTATGGCCAGTGCATTACAGGATGTCACCGGGAGAGTCGGCCCAGTCCGGTTCCCAATGGAGAGTTTAGTGAGAGAGCAAGTGTGTGTCTGTTTGTGCAAACATTTGTGCGCATGTGTGTGCCTATGTATGAAAGTCGACTAAAGTTCACAAGGTGATGTGTAAATGAAAGTTAGAAGATATTGATCAAGTGGTTCCCATAGGCAGGCTATTGATTCAAGGCCATGCATACTACAACTAAGCTCTGATTGTACTGCAGTGGTTAAGAAAGGAGGGAAAATAACAGTTACCGTTCGATCATAGGCAGCACTGTCTCCTATGTTGAACCCCATTCTGTTACCAGATATATATACACACACACACAGTGGGGAGAACAAGTATTTGATACACTGCCGATTTTGCAGGTTTTCCTTCTTACAAAGCATGTAGAGGTCTGTAATTCTTATCATAGGTACACTTCAACTGTGAGAGACGGAATCTAAAACAAAAATCCAGAAAATCACATTGTATGATTTTTAAGTAATTAATTTGCATTTTATTGCATGACATAAGTATTTGCTCACCTACCAACCAGTAAGAATTCCGGCTCTCACAGACCTGTTAGTTTTTTTTTAAAGAATCCCTCCTGTTCTCCACTCATTACCTGTATTAACTGCACCTGTTTGAACTCGTTGACACCTGTCCACACACTCAATCAAACAGACTCCAACGTCTCCACAATGGCCAAGACCAGAGAGCTGTGTAAGGACATCAGGGATAAAATTGTAGACCTGCACAAGGCTGGGATGGGCTACAGGACAATAGGCAAGCAGCTTGGTGAGAAGACAACAACTGTTGGCGCAATTATTAGAAAATGGAAGAAGTTCAAGATGACGGTCAATTACCCTCGGTCTGGGGCTCCATGCAAGATCTCACCTCGAAGGGCATCAATGGTCATGAGGAAGGTGAGGGATCAGCCCAGAACTACACGGCAGGACATTGTCAATGACCTGAAGAGAGCTGGGACCACAATCTCAAAGAAAACCATTAGTAACACACTACGCCGTCATGGAAAATAATCCTGCAGCGCACGCAAGGTCCCCCTGCTCAAGCCAGCACATGTCCAGGCCCGTCTGAAGTTTGCCAATGACCATCTGGATGATCCAGAGGAGGAATGGGAGAAGGTCATGTGGTCTGATGAGATAAAAATAGAGTTTTTTGGTCTAAACTCCACTCGCCGTGTTTGGAGGAAGAAGAAGGACGAGTACAACCCCAAGAACACCATCCCAAACGTGAAGCATGGAGGTGGAAACATCATTCTTTGGGGATGCTTTTCTGCAAAGGGGACAGGACGACTGCACCGTATTGAGGGGAGGATGGATGGGCCATGTATCGCGAGATCTTGGCCAACAACCTCCTTCCCTCAGTAAGAGCATTGAAGATGGGTCGTGGCTGTGTCTTCCAGCATGACAACGACCCGAAACACACAGCCAGGGCAACTAAGGAGTGGCTCCGTAAGAAGCATCCCAAGGTTCTGGAGTGCTCTAGCCAGTCTCCAGACCTGAACCCAATAGAAAATCTTTGGAGGGAGCTGAAAGTCTGTATTGCCCAGCGACAGCCCCAAAACCTGAAGGATCTGTAGAAGGTCTGTATGGATGAGTGGAACAAAATCCCTGCTGCATTGTGTGCAAACCTGGTAAAGAACTACAGGAAACGTATTACCTTTATAATTGCAAACAAAGGTTTCTGTACCAAATATTAAGTTCTGCTTTTCTGATGTATCAAATACTTATGTCATAAAATAAAATGCAAATTAATTACTTAAAAATCATACAATGTGATTTTCTGGATTTTTGTTTTAGATTCCGTCTCTCACAGTTGAAGTGTACCTATGATAAGAATTACAGACTTCTACATGCTTTGTACGTAGGAAAACCTGCAAAATTGGCAGCGTATCTGTTAAGGGATTTTTTATCAATAATGACTAATTATGTATACATTTCAATCAGGACTGACTAATCAGAATACTATTATGTTACTGTATATGTACTCATCAGCATACTATTATGTTACTGTATATGTATGAATTTTCTTTTTAATCCTAGTACTGAATATAATGTGTGTAAATATAATCAAGAATTAGAACAATGACTGTCTGTTCCTTGGTAGAAATGAATGAACTATATCTTCAGACTGGCTAGAATGCTTATCTACACAGGAAGACCTTGGCTCAGTCATAAATCATATTACATTGTTAGGGAGACGATGTGGGAAGGCTTGAGATACTGAATTAGTACCAGGGTGGGAGAAGAGACGGGACAGTTCGAAAAATAATGACATCATTTTCAGTTTATAACCTGTGGTAAACTGTATCGTGTTCAGCACTCTCGTGAATAAAAGCTGCTATTTGACTTTAAGACTGGGCTCTGTCCATTTTTATAAAATAAGGGTCATACAAATCCTTATGAATTGACAGTGTTTAATTTTAATTGGGTGTTAAAACATAGAGGAATTAAATTCCTGCAACAGTATCAAATACTTGTTCTCCACACTGTATATCTAGATATGGGGAATATTAAACGTTCAGTATTACAGTGCCCATATTAGGACTGCATCACGTTATCTTGCTCTCTAAATAAGGGTGTGAAAGTGAAGACACACAGTGAGGTATGCCTTAAATCTGCAATATGTAACTCTATGTAAATTCATATAGAAATGTGCGTTATAGATCTGTCATTCTCATTGAAAGCAAGTTTAAGAAGCAATAGATCTGTTTTTATATGTGCTTTTTTTATGCTTCCCGTTCTTAAGTTTAGTTTTTGCATATTTTACTTTCAGTTTTGTACACCAGCTTCAAACAGCTGAAAATACTATATTTTTGGTTATGGAAAATATACTGCTCAAAAAAATAAAGGGAACACTAAAATAACACATCCAAGATCTGAATGAATGAAATATTCTTATGAAATACTTTTTTCTTTACATAGTTGAATGTGCTGACAACAAAATCATACAAAAATTATCAATGGAAATCAAATTTATCAACCCATGGAGGTCTGGATTTGGAGTCACACTCAAAATTGAAGTGGAAAACCACACTACAGGCTGATCCAACTTTAATGTAATGTCCTTAAAACAAGTCAAAATGAGGCTCAGTAGTGTGTGTGGCCTCCACGTGCCTGTATGACCTCCCTACAACGCCTGGGCATGCTCCTGATGAGGTGGCGGATGGTCTCCTGAGGGATCTCCTCCCAGACCTGGACTAAAGCATCCGCCAACTCCTGCCCCTAAAGAAATGCCACCACACACCATGACTGACCCACGCCAAACCGGTCATGCTGGAGGATGTTGCAGGCAGCAGAACGTTCTCCACGGCTTCTCCAGACTGTCACGTCTGTCACATGTACTCAGTGTGAACCTGCTTTAATTTGTGAAGGGCACAGGGCGCCAGTGGCGAATTTGTCAATCTTGGTGTTCTCTGGCAAATGCCAAACGTCCTGCACGGTGTTGGGCTGTAAGCACAACCCCCACCTGTGGACGTCGGGCCCTCATTCCACCCTCATGGAGTCTGTTTCTGACCATTTGAGCAGACACATGCACATTTGTGGCCTGCTGGAGGTCATTTTGCAGGGCTCTGGCAGTGCTCCTCCTGCTCCTCCTTGCACAAAGGCAGAGGTAGCGGTCCTGCTGCTGGGTTGTTGCCCTCCTACGGCCTCCTCCACGTCTCCTGATGTACTGGCCTGTCTCCTGGTAGCGCCTCCATGCTCTGGACACTACGCTGACAGACACAGCAAACCTTCTTGCCACATCTCGCATTGATGTGCATTCTGGATGAGCTGCACTACCTGAGCCACTTGTGTGGGTTGTAGACTCCGTCTCATGCTACCACTAGAGTGGAAGCACCGCCAGCATTCAAAAGTGGCCAAAACATCAGCCAGGAAGCATAGGAACTGAGAAGTGGTCTGTGGTCCCCACCTGCAGAACCACTCCTTTTATTGGGGGTGTCTTGCTAAATGCCTATAATTTCCACCTGTTGTCTATTCCATTTGCACAACAGCATGTGACATTTATTGTCAATCAGTGTTGCTTCCTAAGTGGACAGTTTGATTTCACAGAAGTGTGATTGACTTGGAGTTACATTGTGTTGTTTAAGTGTTCCCTTTATTTTTTTGAGCAGTGTATATCAACCGGGACTGTCGCTTTTTCAATAGGAGAGGGAGAGACAATGGCTGCCCCACTCTGTTGCGCAAGCAAAACTCTGCGAACACCCAGCTATCCACTGACGCAATGTTATCTTTCTCGCTAATTTTTCAAAATAAAAGCCTGAAACTATGTCTAAAGGCTGACACCTTGAGGAAGCCATAGGAGAAGGAATCTGGTTGATATCCCTTTAAATGGAGGCAAGGCATCCAATGGAACTGAGAGCTTTCAGGAAAAACAGCACTTCCTGGTTTTATTTTCCTCAGGTTTTCGCGTGCAATATCAGTTCCGTTATACTCACAGACAATATTTTGACAGTTTTGGAAACTTTAGAGTGTTTTCTATCCTAATCTGACAATGATATACATATTCTAGTTTCTGGGCCTGAAAAATAGGCCGTTTCAAATGGGTACTTTTTTTTGCCAAAAATGAAAATCCTACACTCAAGAAGTTAAACTTTCAGGATAAGGTAAGACCCAGATGCAGACCATGTCGAAGTAACAATGTTCATAACAGCAACAGGGGCAAAGGTACAGGACGGCAGGCAGGCTCAGGGTCAGGGGCAGGCACAGTGGTCAGGCGGGCGGGCTCAGGATCAGGACAGGCAAGGGTCAAAACCAGGAGGATGAGAAAAGAGAGACTGGGGAAAAAGCAGGAGCTGATACAAAAACGCTGGTTGACTTGACAAACAAGACAGACTGGCAACAGACAAACAGAGAACACCGGTATAAATACACAGGGGATAATGGAGAAGAAGGGCAACACCTGGAGGGGGTGGGGGCAATCAAAAAGATAGGTGAAACAAATCAGGGTGTGACATAAACAAATAAATATATTTTATATTTGAAATTCTTCAAAATAGCCACCCTTTGCCTTGATGACAGCGTTGCACATTCTTGGCATTCTCTCAACCAGTCGATTGGAATGCATTTCAATCAACAGGTGTGCCTTGTTCAAAGTTAATTTGTGGAATTTATTTCCTTCTTAATGCGTTTGAGCCAATCAGTTGTGTTGTGACAAGGTAGGGGTTGTATACAGAAGATAGCCCTATTTGGTAAAATACCAATACCAACTCAAATAAGTAAAGAGAAATGACAGTCATCAATACTTTAAGACATGGAGGTCAGTCAATGCGGAACATTTTGCAAATGAGCAGTTGCAAAGACCATCAAGAGCTATGATGTATCTGGCTCTCATGAGGACCGCCACAGGAAAGGAAGACCCAGAGTTAACTCTGCTGCAGAGGATAAGTTCATTCAAGTTACCAGCTTCAGAATTTGCAGCCCAAATAAAAACAGATACATCTCAACATCAACAGTTCAGAGGACAGAAACCACTACTAAAGGACATCAATAATAAGAAGAGACTTGCTTGGGCCAAGAAACACAAGCAAATTTTAGACCAAAGTTGATATTTTTGGTTCCAACCGCCATGTCATTGTGAGACACTGAGTAGGTGAACGTATGATCTCCGCATGTGTGGTTCCCACTGTGAAGCATGGAGGAGGAGGTGTGATGGTGTGGGGGTGCTTTTCTGGTGACACTGTCTGTGATTTATTTAGAATTCAAGGTGCACTTAAACCAGCATGGCTACCACAGCATTCTGCAGCAATATGCCATCCCATCTGGTTTGAGCTTAGTGGGACTATCATTTGTTTTTCAACAGGACAATGACCCAAAACACACCTCCAGACTGTAAGGGCTATTTGACCAAGAAGGAGAGTGAGGGAGTGCTGCATCAGATGACCTGGCCTCCACAATCACCTGACCTCAACCCAATTGAGATGGTTTGGGAGGAGTTAGACTGCAGAGTGAAGGAAAAGCAGCCAACAAATGCTCAGCATATGTGGGAACTCCTTCAAAACACTTGAAAAAGCATTCCAGATGAAGCTGGTTGAGAGAATGCCAAGAGTGATCAAAGCTGTCACCAAGGCAAAGGGTGGCTACTTTGAAAAATGTCAAATTTGTTTTACACTTTTTGGTTTTGGTTACTACATGATTCCATATGTGTTATTTCATGGTCTTCACTATTATTCTAAAATGTAGAAAATAGTAAAATAAAGAAACCCCTTGAATGAATAGGTGTGTCCAAACTTTTGACTGTTACAGTATCCGTACGCATTACGGCTGCACACACATATTACAGTACATGGGTCTTCTTGCAGGATCTAACTGGGATAGCACGGCTGCTGAGCTGATATCTGGAGGTCCTGCTGTATTTACACTAGAATGTTCAAAGGCATTCCTTATACGATAGAAGACCTGTATCTAAACATGGGATCGAGCAATGTTTAAATTGCCTTTAGCTATCGGGATTGCATAGATGTGTATCAGAAAAAATGTAAAAGCTGATTGACAAAGTGTTAAGAGACAGTGTAATATGTAATGTAGACCAAATTGTACATGAAGTATACAATTCTAATGAGAGGGATATTACTCTGGGAGCTAAACAGAGTCTCCCTCACACTACCCTGAGGTGGCTGCTACCGAACAACAACACACCAGCTATTTGTCTCCAATTAATGGAAGCGTCATTGTAGCATCTTTAAATAGGATTCCAGCCACAGTACTCCAGAAGAGAACTCCAGGTGGCCGAATGCAGTAAATGCAGTAAAATTGGAACTATCTATCTGCCTTGGGTGCAGTGCCAATTAGCAGCTGAATTGCATACATTTTTATCCAAAGACCCGGTGGACCTTTTATAGTGAAAGTGGCTATTGCTCCTGGAACAAAAGTGTACTTGAGTGTTGGGGAGAAGGAGGTTTTTGGACGTGATGTACAGTTGAAGAGTGCTCCAGGGATCCTCAGTGGTACAGTAGACTGTAGATTATAATGAAATGCATTTTGCATCAGCCTCCTCTTGCAATAGGTCAGAGAGGAGTGGGATGGGTGCATTAGTGGCAGGGGTGTGGAGGACAAGAGTGTACACTGCATCGATAACAAGGCTCAACAGGGACTGAGGAGTATACATTAAACAGTGGGACATAGTTTGTAAAAGCAAGAAGTCAAGTATTTCTAAGTACACTAACGCAAATTATGTGAAATATATGTCTAATACACCAGAACATATTTAGTTTGTAGCTGATTACTTTGAATTCACAATTGCAAGTAAATGTAGGCCCATAGGTTATCTACATGTATTTTCACTATGCATGTCTCCTTCCATTTTTCTATGTACTTATACTGTACCCTTTGAACTACTCTACTATCATCTGGTCGTCCGGTTTATAGGTACAAACTGCAGTGATCACACCTGGAGCAGGCGCCCGGTACAGGTAGAGGGGACGGGTTAGCAGAACAGTGTGGCGCCGATAGCATCGTCCTCTGCTACCAGGCCATTTGTCACCCCAGCAACATGGAGCCATACATGGAGCTGTGGAACTCATAACTGTGCTGTGTGGATAAACAAGCTCACTCTGGAACAGTGTGATCACACTATTGAGTGTATGTTTGTACGTGTCGAGAGGGTTTGCGGGTGTGTGTGTAGTGGGCTGTGGATGTATGTGTGTGGTTTGGTGTGTGTGTGTGTGTGTGTGTCCTTGACCAGACCTTCGGAGGACTGTTACCCAGAAATAATTTGATATTGAGATAAAAACGGCTGCGTTGGACCTTTTAAAGATACTCAGCTGCAGGCTTACATTTTAGACCGTTACCAGAGCCATCCATGTTCACAGATACCATTAGTTATTATGGATCAGTGGTGGATGCAGTTGGATAATATTGCTATTGGAGACAAGGTGTACACCTAGAGCATCCTCCCTCTCACATAGCCTTGACAGGGATTATATATCCGAAAGATGAAAAGAAACACATTATCCGTCTGTAATGCAGGTCTTAGGGTGTCAGTGACAGAAACAAGACTTGAAAGGCAAACAATGTTGCCATGATTTTGCAAATGGCTCTGCCGGGTGCGCAGCGCTGTAAAACCCCAGGACTGTGCTGACTCCATGGTTACAATCTAATCTAGCTTTGTGACCAGACCAGTGGCGGGCTAGATTTATGTGGACTGTGAAACCAAGCCCTAGGAAGAGGCTCAGGTAAAGCAGGTGGATATAACTCACTGGCTTTTAGAGATTCTTTATCATCTACTTAGCATGGTCACCTGACAGAAATCCAATGGCCACTCTGCAAAGCACATTCCCCATTCCTACCTGATCAGACGGTGAAATGTAGTCTCCCTCTTGCGCCCTATATTCATTTCATGTATGACACTTGTCACACAGTTACTCCCGGCTGCTCTTTATGATCGTATTAATGCAAGCTGGAGCCACACACAAGGAGAGAGAGAGGGAAGGGAATAAAATGAGGAAGAGAATGAAGTGAAATGGATGAATTTGGAATGACTCAGCTGTAATTTTGACGGCAATGCAGTGGGCATTTCCTTAACTCTTTATTTTTATAGCAGACATCTGAAAACTAAACTAACCCTAGGAAGCATAGTGCCATAGGCTATAGACCATTGTACCCCATGTGCTCTACTGGTCATTGTTCACAGTAGCAGTGGAATGACAACATACAGCACCAGGAGCAAGACAAAGTCCTGAGACTGACCCCTAACTAACCAAGTCAACCAGTCCACTGTAATGAGGCCACTGGCCATGTGCTGTAGGGTCATGCCCCCATCATCAGCAGTCTGGAACACCACTGCCAGGTAGCCACCCACCAGGAGTGGATGTGACCCTAGCCCTATACAGTAATTAGAGACTGGCTGAAGCAGGAAACTAAGGTCAGGTCAAGTGGCTCTCCAGCAGCCACACACTGTAATACACATCACAGCTGAAGGTCTGAAGGCCACATGATAGATACAGTAGACAGGATGTAAATAAAGGCAATGTTGTTTGGCCGCATGGCCATATCTGTATCATGCTCTCCTCATAAACCTGATATGAATTAAACATTGCGCTTAGCAGACTAATTTCCCATTTTCTCTCACGGGTGTCATATTACAGACTAGGGATTGTAAAAATATTATGGAGTTGGCATTGTCTCCCCGTCTGTCAGATCAAACATCTGGACTGGTGTAACGACCATTCACTGGGTGATGTGGTTACTGTGAGACAGACACATCACTGACGGATGGGACTACTTTCTGCACGTTGCTTCTCTCAATCCATATTGACATCCCCCATTGTAGCATCTAAAATTGGGTTTGCCACATTATCATCTGTGCCGTGCTAATAACTTGACGAGCATTTCTCCAAACCTGGCTATCTATTAATACTATCTGTTTCAGGGATCCTACAATCATCAGAGTGCTGTTGTGATTATTAAGTGTGTAATTCAATTTGAATCAGCCTCCACTGCAGTCCAATGGGATATAATTGAGGCAAATAAATGAGCCTTTAATTATAATTATATATAAAAAATAAAAAAACAGCAGCAGGTAATGTCATTATTCTGTCTATTCCTGCTAATTACGGTTGTGATGATGAGTAGAGAGAGGGGGGTGGAGAGGGATGGAGGGAATATGAGAATACTCGATTGAGCATGCTCCATTGACAATTCCGGAATTCCCTGTTCCAAGCATATTTTAATTACCATAGAGGAGTGCTCCATTGTGTCCTCTCATTCCCGGCTAATTCATTCCTTTCTCTCATGATTTTTCTTGTGTAATTGATTAGGTTTGGTTTCCTAGGGAAGACAATGAGGATCGCTGTAAACTGCTGGTTGCGCTCCTGTACTGTACAGGGCTGGCTCACGAGACTGTATACACAACACACAATGCCATTTGGCCACAGTTCTCTGAATCTTGATTAAAGGTCTCCAAAGTGCAGAGTGTGTGGTCTTGTGTACCATATACAACTGCTATTGTAATTATGGTTTGTGTGACTATTCAGTATTACCCTAATTGTACTCACACAGGTGAAAACATTTGCTGTAACTGACAAGCTAACAATTCATGACATTATTCTGCTCCACAGTGGCGTCTTGCTCAACAAAAACTATCCACCTAGTGTGGAACTTGAAGCAGTTGAGTAACAATAACAATAGACAGGTAAACTTTGAATTGCATTACAGCAGGGTAGGTAACAACACATCTGCTCAACACGGCGGCCCCTCAGGGGTGCATGCTCAGTCCCCTCCTGTACTCCCTGTTCACACATGACTTCATGGCCAATCATGACTCAACATGCTCAAGTTTGCTGATGACACAACAGTGGTGGGCCTGATTACCGACAACGATGAGACAGCCTATAGGGAGGAGGTCAGAGACAACCTCTCCCTCAATGTGATCAAGACAAAGGAGATGATCGTGGACTACATAAAATGGAGGGCCGATCACGCCCCCAATCTCATTGACGGGGCTGTAGTGGAGCAGGTTGAGAGGTTCAAGTTCCTTGGTGTCCACATCACCAATCACATGGTCCAAACACACCAAGACAGTCATGAAGAGAGCACAACAATGACTATTCCCCCTCAGGAGACTGAAAAGATTTGGCATGGGTCCTCAGATCCTCAAAAAGTCCTTTAGCTGCACCATCGAGTGCATCCTGACTGGTTTCATCACCGCCTGGTATGGCAACTGCTCGGCCTCAGACCGCAAGGCACTACAGAGGGTAGTGCATAGGGCCTAGTACATCACTGGGGCCAAGCTACCTGCCATCCAGGACATCTATACCAGGCAGAGGAAGGCCCTAAAAATTGGCAAAGACTTCAGCCCACCTAGTCATATACTGTTCTCTCTGCTACCGCACGGCAAGCGGTAACGGAGCGCAAAGTCTAAGTCCAAAAGGCTTCTTAACAGCTTCTACCCCCAAGCCATAAGACTCAGCTAAACAAATAGCTACCCAGACTATTTGCATTGACCACCCCCCACCCCCATTTTTATGCTGCTGCTACTACTCTTTTTATGCTGCTGCTAATCTATGTAGTCACTTTACCTCTACCTGCATGTACACATTATCTCAATTACCTTGACTAACCTGTGCCCTCGCACACTGACTCTGAACCGGAAACCCCTGTATATAACCTCGCTACTGTTAATTTATTGTTGATCTTCAATTATTTGTTATTTTTCTATTTTCTTCTTTTTACTTTTATTTTTTATTATTTATTTTTTACTTCAGTTTATTTTAGTAAATACTTTCTTAACACTTATTTTTCTTAAAACCACATTGTTGGTTTTAAAACCACATTTTATTTGATCTATTAAACAGCCAAATCAAGTGTTGATATCATAATACAGCCATGCAGTCTCTCGGGTCTCTCATTGGACAATAATCCATTCTGAGGGAGACATCTCGAGGATCGCAATCAAACTCACTTCCTACAATGCTCTTGTCAGAAATATTTCACTTGTGTTTTCCTCAAGTGTCAAGATTTATATTTCCACTTCATTGCTTTCAGACACAGTTACACAACTCTGGCTTCATATAGCATTGTTCATCTTTGAGACCATCTTGAAAAGGTTGCAGAACACTGTAATCAAGTTTTACCTGGCAGCACTGATTGAGCCTTGTGTTAAAAAGAGAGACATGTAAAAAACAATCATATTTAATATAGCGATACGTGTATAAAGCAATCAAATTTCATATCTGCCTCTAAAAGCCTATTTACAGCCACATTTAAGTCGCAGATTGCTTTGACGACATTGAAGACATTTGCCGACATGTATCCTTTTGCCTGCAATCAAAAGCTACAGTATATTCTTATCCCAAAGTTGCTAGTTTTGTTCACTGGATGTAGCACCTGTCAATCTTGTGTAAAAAATAATCCAATCATTTCAGGGGGTTGATTAGCTGTGATATGAGGGAAATCCAGATCTGTAAAAAGCTAGTAACAAATTGCTAAGTTAGCATGATTCCAAACACCTCCCCTATTACCCATTGGAAGCTGAGGGTTCCTGGATCACTGTTCACTGTAGATAGTGCAATAAAGGCCTAATGAAGGCAGTGAAAGCTCTATCATAGATTTCCAATGACCTCAGTTGGGCCAATTAAAGTTATATGCTCAGCATAACTATGCATTTTATTGGTTTGGACAGAAGCATTCATTTGGTAATGGCATGTGGCAGTTTTATAGGAATCTGGCCTCACTTCATCCTGACTGATGGATGGAATGACAGAGGGAGAAGCTAGTAGCAGTTTGCCCAGGCCTGAAATCATTGGCTATATTTATTGATACATGTTGTTTGGCACGGTTTGGAGTGAACGCACAGACACGTACATGCACACACACAAGCAAGTACACAGACACAGGACACATGCATGTGCGCGCACACACACACACGTGTGCACATACATGCACTCCCACTCACACGCATACTGTATGCCTGCATGCCCACCCACACGTACGCACAAAACACTTTCAGTACAACAGAGGCCTTTTTAGAATTAGGCTCTTGGTCTGATATTCACTTTTGAACACCTGAGTAAGCTCCACTCATTGCACTGGCGGCATCATAGTTTTGACCACGGCATTTGTTCACCGATATCCCCTTACTTTCAATCAGAACTCTCAGCCAGAGTTCCTTACCCCAGCCACCTCAGCTAAGCAGCGGGATGCAGAGAGCGAGGGAGGGGTACAGAGAGAGAGAGAGAGAGAGAGCGAGAGGAAGGAAGGGGTAGAGAGAGAGAGAAAGGGAGGGGTACAGAGAGGGAGAGAAAGGGAGGGAGGGGTAGAGAGAGCGAGAGGGAGGGAGGGGTACAGAGAGAGAGAGAGAGGGAGGGAGGGGTATAGAGAGCGAGAGGGAAGGAGGGGTACAGAGAGAGAGAGGGAAGGAGGGGTACAGAGAGAGAGGGAGGGAGGGAGGGAGGGAGGGGTACAGAGAGAGATAGTAATAATGATGATTTGCCAGTTACCCCATTTATCTGCGGCCCTTTTTGATGGGGCTGCCCTGGGCCACAAGGTTCATCAAACGCCTTGGCAACCACAGTCCTCAGTAGAAAGGCCTTCTTAGTTCTTCTTAGGTAGTTCTTTACAAGTTTTAGAAAATAGATCTCTCTGCAGAAGCGACAGTTACAGGGATGGTAAAAAACAGCTTGATTGCCGTAGCAACATCAAGGAAATTGGGCAGAAAGGTGTGTACAGCAGTTCTTCAAGTACAGCAGTTCAGCATCATCTTCAATTGAGCCTCTCATTCTCCTTAATTGCCGGCCTCAACACCTTACGGAAAGGGTAACTGTATAGGAAGCTCTGGGGACAGGTCGTCTGGATATTGGACAGCCAATAAATTGACAGATGCAAACTTTATCAACTTTAGCGGACAACCGTTCTTGAGGGCTTAAACAAAAAAACAGGTTGTGATTTTATTCATACTAGTGAACCGGCGTTTGAGTTGTGTGGTTGCAATATTAACAGTCCCTTATCTTTGGTATATTTTGGCAAGGATCATTCAAGACTACATTTAAATTGTGTGCACTGCAATGGACATATAATGCACAATGTCTCAGGAAAGACTTTCTGGGTTGGCAATATTCAGTATAGAAAACAGTCGGGCCCGCAACCTGGACCTACAGGCCGTTGTGAAAACATTTCAACAATAAATAGATAATATAAATAATGACGGAATTTGTCCTGTCGACTACTTTTTTCCTCATTGTTAAGCCTTTTGATGTGTAATTTTTTAAATTATATTTTTCATAAATAGCAACTAAATTCTCTATACAGCTATAGATAGTAAACTACAATGCATAATGAAACAATATCTAGAAAGCTAGTGTTTTGTGGGTGGACTGACTGTATTATCTGGTATTAATAGACTGGATTAATGCACAACAACTTTCTATCCAAGCTGGGTGAAAGCGCAAGGACCGCTCATGTCATGCAGGTTCAGGTAGGCTATACAGGACAGTTGTAAATTCCCAAAAATCTATTGGTAGATTATTACCATGCTTTTGCATCGGAAATACATTTTACAATCTGTAATGTTTGAATTTCCAACTTTAATTACTGAACAAGTAATTACATTATTGCCACCAGCCAGCTGTCTAAATAAATGGCAGCATTGCGACACCATGTAATAGCTTCATGAAATTTTACATTTAACATGATAAAATGATGACCAAATAGGCCTACCAATAAACATGTATCCATTATCCAAAGCCAAGCTATAGGCTAAATGCCCTGGCACCACAGAAAGCCTTTCATTGTCGCAATTTCAGCACCATGGACAGCGAATGGTAGTCCATACTTTGTGAGTGGCTTTCCACATCCTTTTTTTCTTCTAACTCAAATGACAATGTTATACAACAACAAAAGTGACTGAATCTGTTATTGTTTAACATGGTTGGATGATTTCTTCTAATCTAAATTATACAGACTCACACGTCCTCCCCTATAGAAACTCTGACTCAAAGACTCTTTTACGTCTTAGTCTAATTTACCATAATTTATGTTCAGCTGTTCTTCAAATGCAAGTTCTCCTGTGAAATGTATAAAATTGTTAGCTAGCCCTAAAATGCCAGCTTGTTTTTGCTCAATTTCAATTCATTGTAACGTGATTACAGTGATATTGATAATTCATCCAAAAGTACACCACATTTTAGATCTCTCAATTTAGCTTCTAAACACTTGAACAGTTTGAGTCCAGTCAAGTTTAAAACTGTTGTTCAATAAACTGCTAGTAGACTGTTGAGTATGATGTAGTGTCTGGTCCATTAACTCACCCGTCACCCGTAGCCTCTCTGCTCCCACCACCACCTCCTGGTCATCAGCAGAGAACAGTAGCTTCCCGGTGCTGGATTTCACCTCCAACATCTTCCCTTGTGCACGCACTCCACTGGATCCTGGACAGGGCAAAAGTTGTTAGGAAAAGTCAGTGAAGTTCAACAGGTGGCTTCTGTATGATAAACAAAGATAGACTTCTTGTATTTCAGAGATTCTTGCAAGTCAGGACAATCTTAATCCGACATGTAAACGTTATTCTTCTAATTAGATTTTTTTTAAATGGCTTAAAAATGACATTTAGGTGAATTTTATAAGGGGAAGATTTGCTTTTGGAATTTTCTAATTATTTTCAAAATGATTCATTTTCATGTCGGATCTATGCCCGGAAATGCCCCTGTCTGGAACAATAATCCACATTTCAAACTCTCACCAAAAGTTTTAAAAAGGCAATAATGAATATTAACTGAAAAAGGATCTCATGTCGTTTCTTGCAACAGCCATCTTTGACTTAAAAAAATATTTCTCTCAAAACGGTGATTCCTAAAAAATATGTCAGGAGACTTGGTCAACTCAGTCAGATTTGTATAAAATCCCAAATGAATCATGAAAGAGAATGGTCAGCTACACCACATTGACCCCTCTTCATGTCCTCATTACATTGTGCAATGAGACAACTCATGGTCTGTAAAGTTCTTTACTTTTGATAGATTTAAAGAAACAATTTTAAAATCACCATTGTCACAACCATAAACTGTCAACGCCATCTGCATGATAGATAAGATATGAACTTTGGTTCGAATATTTACATTTTAATTAGGTTTTAGAGCCATAAAGCAATTGAGGAAAACCAAAATTGTTACTTTGTATATCACTTGAACGAAGACCAAAAATGCTATTTTTTACAACTCCGTAAACTCTGTCCGATCCAATCTTTCAGCACTACATCAGAGTGCCGAAAGATCTTATAGAATGTTTATATTTTCATTGGGGATTTTCAAATGAATAATTTTCAATATTTTTACAAATATGACCCTGACCCTTTTACAAATATGTAATAATATCTGTTTTGAATATTTCTTGTCTATGCCATCATTGGCTTGTCAACTCCGTCACTGATGGCTTATCTCCTTAAGATCTATCTTTTTGTCAATATTGTACAAATATTTTTATACACTACCGTTCAAAAGTTTGGGATCACTTAGAAATGTCCTTGTTTTTGAAAGAAAAGCACTTTTTTTTATCCATTAAAATAACATCAAATTAATCAGAGGTCCAGAGTACAGAGGTCCATTATCAGCAACCATCACTCCTGTGTTCCAATGACACGTTATGTTTGCTAATCCAAGTTTATAATTTTAAAAGGCTAATTGAACATTAGAAAATCCTTTTGCAATTATGTTAGCACAGCTGAAAACTGTTGTGCTAGTTAAAGAAGCAATAAAACTGGCCTTCTGTAGACTTGTTGAGTATCTGGAGCATCAGCATTTGTGGGTTCGATTACAGGCTCAAAATGGTCAGAAACAAAGACCTTTCTTCTGAAACTCGTCAGTCTATTCTTGTTCTGAAAAATGGAAGGCTATTTCATGTGAGAAATCTCCAATAAACTGAAGATCTCGTACAAAGCTGTGTACTACTCCCTTCACAGAACAGAGCAAACTGGCTCTAACCACAATATAAAGAGGAGTGGAAGGCCCCGGTGCACAACTGAGCAAGAGGACAAATACATTTGAGTGTCTAGTTTGAGAAATAGACGTCTCACAAGTCCTCAACTGGCAGCTTCATTAAATAGTATCCGCAAAACACCAGTCTCAACGTCAACAGTGAAGAATCGACTACGGGATGCTGGACTTCTAGGCAGAGTTGCAAAGAAAAAGCCATATCTCAGAATGGCCAATAAAAGTAAAAGATTAACTTCTTTGGGATAGGGGGCAGCATTTTCACTTTTGGATGAACAGCGTTCCCAGAGTGAACTGCCTCCTACTCAGTCCCAGATCCAAACAGGAAGTGGGAAATCTGAGGTTTTTAGTTTTTGAACTCACCCCTATCGAATACACAGTGCGATATGGGTTATTTTGCACTTCCTAAGGCTTCCACTAGATGTCAACCGTCTTTAGAACATTGTTTCGGGCTTCTCATGTGAAGGGGGGCCGGATGGGAGCCGTTTGACTAAGGGGTCTGCCTGCAGCCTCGTTCTCAGTCACGCGCTTTCACACGAGCTAACTGCGTTCCATGGCTTTTCTACAGACATAGGAATTCTCCAGTTGGAACATTATTGAACTTTTATGATAAAACATCCTAAAGATTGATTCTATACTTAGTTTGACAAGTTTCTTCGACCTGTAATATAACTTTTTGAACGTTTCGTCCGAATGGACCAGATCACGCTTTTGGATTTGTTTACCAAACGCCCTAACAAAAGAAGCTATTGGACATAAATGGACATATATTATGGACATTATCGAACAAAACAAGCATTTATTGTGGAACTGCGATTTCTGGGAGTGCATTCTGATGAAGATCATCAAAGGTAAGTGAATATTTATAATGCTATTTATGAATAATGCTGACACAGCGGTTGCATTAACTTCTTGAGAATACTTGACACGCAGACGTCCCAAGTATGCCCCTGGAAATGCAAATGCGCTACGCTAAATGCTAAATGTACTCGTTACAACTCAATCTTTGATCAAAATTCACAAGCAGGGTATTGAATTAAAGCTACACTCGTTGTGAACCTAGCCAGCAAGTCAGATTTTTAAAATGCTTTTCGGCGAAAGCATCAGAAGCTATTATCTGATAGCATGCACCCCCCAAAATGCCAGCTCGACACGTAAACAACAGATTTTGCGATAGCCGGCGCTACCCAAAACGCAGAAATAAAATATAAAACATTCATTACCTTAGACAAGCTTCTTTCTTGGCACTCCTATATGCCCCATAAACATTGGGTCTTTTTTTCGTTTAAATCGGTCCATATATACCCAAAATAGCTTTGTATGGAAGTTGTGTCATTCAGAAAAAATCATCGTTTTTAAACGCTGCGTAATTTTTTAAAATTAAAAAAGTCGACGATAAACTTTCACAAAACACTTCGAAATCCTTTTGTAATCCAACTTTAGGTATTAGTAAACGTTTATAATCTATCAAAATGATTACAGGGCGATGTCTCTTCAATAGGTCTTCACTTCAAAAACAATGCCATCTGATCTCTCCCTCAACTGCATCCGGGTGAAGACTGGGAAAATGGAGGTCAGACAGAAGGATTTTCCAACAATTAATTCAATTGAAAATTAGGACAATGGCGCCATCGTGCGGAATTTGTATGAATTGCAGGCAGATTCCCATTAAATTCTGTTCTCTTTTAACAACTGGTGGAAGTGACTTATGGAAATTATTTTTTGCTTTCAGAGAGCAGTTTTTCTTGCGTTTTTCAATGAAACACACGATCTGTTATAGTCACAGCCGTGATTTAACCAGTTTTATAAACTTCAGAGTGTTTTCTATCCACACATACTAATCATATGCATATACTATATTCCTGGCATGAGTAGCAGGACGCTGAAAAGTTGCGCGATTTTTAACAGAATTTTCAAAAAAGGAGGGGGTAGAAGTAAGAGGTTATTAAGGAGAAGTTTATCGAAAGTTCCATGTATAATAGTTGTATTTTCATCAACATTTATTATGACTATTTCTGTGAATTCATGTGGCTCTCTGCAATAGCACTGCATGTTTTGGAACTGCTGAACGTATCACACCAATGTAAAATAAGATATTTGGATATAAATATGAACTTTACCGAACAAAAAAATATATGTATTGTATAACATGAAGTCCTATGAGTATCATCTGATGAAGATCATCAAAGGTTAGTGATTCATTTTATCTCTATTTGTGATTTTTGGGACTCCTCTCTTTGTCTTTAAAAATGTCTGGGTTTTTCTGTGAGTTGGTGGTGACCTAACATAATCGTTTGAGGAGCTTTCGCTGTAAAGCATTTTTGAAATCAGACACTGTGGCTGGATTAACAAGAATTGTATCTTTAAAATGGTACCTAATACTTGTATGTTTGAGAAATTTGATTTATGAGATTTCTGTTGATTTGTATTTGGCGCCCTGCAATTTCATTGGCTGTTGTCGAGGGGTTCCGCTAACGAAAAATAACACAAAAGAACACAGACACGGGATAGAGGAACTCTGCCTACAAGGCCAGCATCCTGGAGTTGCCTCTTCACTGTTGACACAAGGAGCTGTCTGTATTGCAGGACTTTTTGTCATTTTGTGCCCTCTTTCCCGGATAAAGACCAGGCTCACCGGTAGGAGTGAGTACTCTGGTGGGCCATATGTTCTGCTCCCTTACTCGCACCCCTTTTCATGTCATCCTGCTGTGGGGAAACCAGTCCATCTCCCCGGGTCCACATTGAATCTGGCTTCCGAGCTGAACATCCCCACTCAGCCCCTCTCCATTCCCATGGATGTTAGAACGCTGGATGGGCGCTCTATAGGTCGGGTCACCTATAAAACCACTCCCATCAACCTACGTGTGTCAGGGAATCACAGCGAGACCATTCAATACCTGCTTGTCAAGTCCTCTCAGATTCCTGTGGTTTTGTGATTCTCCTGGCTCCAGCGACACAATCCCCTCATCAATTAGTCTACGGGTGCTATCATGAGCTGGAGTCCGTTCTGCCACACCCATTGTCTGAAGTCCTGGGGGCTCAGAAGTTGCTCTGGACCTCTCCGTGTACCAGGACCTCCGGGAGGTGCTCAGCAAGCAACAGGAGTTATCCATCCGTTTTCCTTTCCTGCTGGCGGAGGGTTATTTTTTTGTGGTGAAAAAGGACAAGACCTTGCGCCTGTGCATTGACTACCGGGGACTCAATGACATTAATGTAAAGAACCATTATCCGCTACCACTCATTTCCTTGGACTTCAAGCTCTTCCAGGGGGGCACAGTTTCCTCCAAGCTGGATCTACGAAAAACGCCTACCACCTGGTGTGGATACGAGAGGGGGACGAGTGGCAGCACGTCTTCCGGATGCAAGGACTCCCGGTGGACATGGTCTTCCAGCACCTTCTGGAGAACCAGTTGTTTGTTAAGGCGGAAAAGTGTGAGAACCATTGCTCCACCCTTCCCTACATCATCTCTGCTGGGAGTGTCCAGATTTATCCCAAGAAGGTGAGAGCGGTGGTGGATTGGCCTGAGCCTACGTCCAGGGTGCAGCTGCAATGCTTCCTGAGGTTCACTAACATTTATGGCCGGGTTACAGCACCCTGGCCTCCCCCTGTCTGCACTCACCTCTACCAAGGTTCCATTCACGTGGTCCTTTGCTGCTGACCGGGCATTCCAGGACCTTAAACACAGCTTCACCACTGCTCCTATCCTGGTTCATCCTGACCCTTCTCGTCAGTTCGTGGTGGAGGCCGTTGCTTCGGATGTCGGAGTGGGAGCTGTCCTGTCCCAACATTCTGCCCTGGACCTTAAGCTGCATCCCTGCGCCTTCTTCTCTCACCGCCTCAACGTCACGGAGAGGAACTACGATGTGGGGAATCGGGTGCTTCTCACGGTGAAGATGGCATTGGAGGCACTGGCTCGAAGGTGCAGAACATCCGTTCATTGTGTGGACCGACCACAAAAACATGGATATTGGAGTATCTCTGCACTACCAAGCTCCTCAACTCCAGGCAAGCGAGATGGGCCCTACTGTTTACCTGGTTCAACTTTTCCCTCTCCTACCGGCCTGAGTCCAAGGATGTCAATCCGGATGCCCTGTCTAGCCGCTATAACCCCATGGTTACCACCCCAGAGCCCGAGACCATCCTTCCTACCTCGTTCCTGGTGACGGCACTTAGCTGGGGTAAAGGGAAACAGGCCTGGGAGGTGCAGCGGTCTCTGCCGAACCCTGGGTGGGGCTCAGATAACCGGATGTTTGTGCCTGACGATGTCTGCTCCGCAGACCTGGAGTGGGTCTATTCCTCCAGGCTTGCCTGTCACCCGGGCTCTCGTCAGACCCTGGCCTTCTTGCGACAACGCTTTTGGTCGCCTACTATGGTTCCAGATGTTGCCGCATTTGTTGCCACGTGCACGGTCTGCGCACAGAACAAGACTCCTTGCAAGCTCCGGTTGGTCTTCTCCAACCTTTCCCTCACGGTCCCTGGTCCCATATATCCCTGGATTTCATCACGGGTCTCCCTCCACCTGAGGGCAACACTGCCATCCTGACTGTGGTCGACTGGTTCTTCAAAGCCGCCCACCTAATTCTTCTCCCCAAACTATCCTCAGCCAAGGAGATGGCAGCACGTCTTCCGGATGCAAGGACTCCCGGTGGACATGGTCTTCGACCAGGGCCCGCAGTTCTTGTCCCGGTTCTGGAAGGCATTCTGCATGTTGTCGGCCAGTCTGTCCTCCGGATTCCACCCCCAGGACTTAGAGACGACTCTTCGCTGCCTAATCTCCACCAACCCTACCACCTGGAGTCAGCAACTGGTATGGGTTGAGTATGCCCGCAACACCCTTCCTTGCTCCACCACAGGGTCTCTCGCCCTTCAAGTGTTCCTTGTCCTCCGCCCACCCCTGAGCAAGAGGAGGAAGTCAGCAGTCCCTCTGCCCAGATGTTCATCCGCCGCTGTTGCTGTACCTGGAAGAGAGCCCGGGCCGCTCTGTCGAAGACCACTTCCAGGTATAGGCGACAAGTGGATCGCCACCGGACCCCTGCTCCAAGCTATCGGCTCGGGCAGAGGGTATGGCTCTCCACCCGGGACCTGCCCCTCCGGGTGGAGTCCCGTAAATTTCCCCCCCATTTCATCTGCTCGTTCACCATCTCCAGAGTCATTAGCCCCACTGCTGTCCGTCTTTTGCTACCCCGTACCCTAGGTATTTACCTACAGCCTTTTGTCTTCTGTTTCCAGGCCCACCCCTCCTCCCTATATTGATGACTATCCGGCGTACACGGTGAGACGCCTCCTGAGTTTTCGAACACGGAGCAGGGGTTTCCAGTAACTGGTTGACTGGGAGGGTTATGGCCCAGAGGAGAGGTGCTGGGTCACCGCTAGAGACATCCTGGAACCAGCCCTCATCGCCAACCTCCACCGCCGGCACCCCGGTCAACCAGGTATCTGCCCAGGTAGGACGCCAGGTGGCACCCCTAGAAGGGGGGTACGGTCACACCCTGATTTGTCTCACCAGTCTTTGTGATTGTCTCCACCCCCCTCCAGGTGACGCCCATCTTCCCCATCATCACCTGTGTATTTATACCCGTGTTCTCTGTTTGTCTGTGGCCAGTTCGTCTTGTTTGTCAAGTCAACCAGTGTTTTTGTTCTCAGCTCCTGCTTTTCCCAGTGTCTCTTTTTCTCGCTCTCTTGGTTTTGACCCTTTCCTGTCCTGACTCTTAGCCCACCTGTCTGACCTCTCTGCCTACCCTGAACCTAAACCTGCCTGCCATCCGGTACCCTTGCCCCACCTCTTGTTTACTGACCCCTGCCTCTTGACCTGTCTATTGCCTGCCACTGTTGGATTATTAAACCATTGTTAATTCGACATTGTCTGCATCTGGGTCTTACCTTCATACTTGATATGATTTATGCAAAGAGACAATTACTGAACTATAACTACAGGCAAATATAACTAAGACGAATCAAAGCAGACCAAAAAACACAGCCCCTACACCAAATCAAACTGTTATTGATAGTACAACAAACAGCTGAGTAAAACAACTAATTGACTCTGATGATCCTGAAATGGTTTCATGAAGTGGCGAGGAACAAGCGATCTGAGCAGAGGGCGTGTCACGTTCGTCGAATGGAGGAGACCAAGGCGCAGCGTGATATGAATACATGTTCTATATTTAATGAAGAAAGAACACTAAAAACGTACAAAACAAGAAACGAACGTGACGCTATATATAAATAGTGCAGACACAGGCAACTAGACATAGACAATAACCCACGAAATACCCAAAGAAGATGGCTGCCTAAATATGGTTCCCAATCAGAGACTACGATGAACAGCTGCCTCTAATTGAGAACCAATCTAGGCAACCACAGACATACATAAACACCTAGATGGTAAACAACCCCATAAACCTAAAAAACCCATAGACAGTACAAAAACACATACATCACCCATGTCACACCCTGACCTAACCAAAATATATAAAGAAAACAAAGAATACTCAGGTCAGGGCGTGACAGGGCGACTGACACCGTCACACAGACAATTGATTCTGCTTTGCTGTGTCTAGAGTGGAGTCTCTAGCATACTTACTCACTCATCCATTATCTTCGCCAGATAATCAGCAGCCAGAAGGCAAATGCAGTTTAACATGCAGTTTAACATGGGAGAGGTGTTTGGCTGTAGGTGTACATGGATTGAAATATCTGTTATTTTTGTGTCTGCTGAACAGAACTCTAGTTCAAGTACATGGATTTGCATTGCTGTGTATGGTGTCCATATTAGCGCACACCCTCCATGGATGTGTGACTGTCTCCTGTTGTGTTGTATGATATTACCTGCAATAAGTTGTGTGACCAGCTGATTCTTTCCATTTAGGATATTGACGGACACATTTTTGGAGGATTGCAGGAACAGTGGGCTGCCCTATGGAGACAAAGCAGGTAAACAAACAATGCTATCGACAATACACAATCCCCCATTAGTGACCCTGGTGCTCAGCATGAGTGTGTAACTAGGACTCTATGTTTTATAGATCATTTCCATTTTCAACAGCCAATCTGGAATGCATATCACGTCTGAAGCCTGGATCTGTCTTACTTGCCAGAGTAATTTTTCATGCTTCAGTCAACTTCTTAATTAAATATAGCAGCCAGCCTTTGTGTTGTGCTTAAAGTCGGCAAGATAATGCATCTCATGTATATTTTAGATAATATGAGGTCCCTCCATGCTTATCAAGGTTCCTAAGCAACACAGTAAATAAGCAAAATATTGATATTCCTGAATTGACCTATCACTTTAACAATGTGGCTCAGGACATGAGATTCAAATGAATAGGTTCCATGGGAATAATGTTCAGTTAGTATATTAGGCCCCTCATAAATTAATTGAAAGTGCATTTCTGGCCTTCAAGACTCTTTGTCCTACTACAGTAACCTTGATCCCCATTCCCCTCTCATTCCTGTTAATACAGTATACAAGCAATTAACAGTCTCTCTGTAAGGCCTCATTAATATCACCTACTCAGACGAGAGAGAGAGAGAGGTTATATTTTTCCCCCTTCTGTATCTCCCCTGGACTGGACAATTTATCTTCTCCCATTTTTCACCCCTATCAATAATTACTATTCCGTTCACCTCCACTGTGGCCGGACTGCTCTCTCTCTTTGCTGGTTCGAGACAGATCAGATAAAGCCCCACACATTATCAATCTATTCATCCAATGCATGCTCTGTGGTATTATTACTGCCAGGCAGAGTGTGAGTGAGCATCTATCGCTCCATCGCCTATGACATCACCTCTCTCTGATACTACTTTCCTTCGTAATTCTATGGTGGTGGAAGTGCAGATGCAGTACTTACTGGTCTGGACTGAATTTCTTTGGCATACAGAGGTTGGAGAAACTCAGAGTCCCCCTCCAATTTCAGACCCTTCTCTGTTATTCTTAAATTGCCCATACCATCCTGTAGAGAAAGAGAGAAGGAATAGGATATGGTCAATATTTATTTCGGTATGAGTTGAGATGATTCCATCTGTTGCTGATAAAACAAAGACATAAATATTCCATGTGTACATTGTTGTAATTACATATGAGGACACCAAGGCTTGTGCCTCGTACTAATTTTTAACACTGAACAAAAATATACACGCAACATGGAAAGTGTTTGTCTCATGTTTTATGTGCTGAAATTAAATATCCTAGAAATGTTCCATATGCACAAAAAGCTTATTTTTCTCAAATTACATAAACAAATGTGTTTATATCTCTGTTAGTGAGCGTTCCTCCTTTGCCAAGATAATCCATCCACATGACAGGTGTGGCATACCAAGAAGCTAATTGAACAGCATGATCATTACACAGGTGCACCTTGTGCTGGAGACAACAAAAGGCCACTCTAAAATGTGCAGTTTTGTCACACAACACAATTTAGCTGCTTTAAACTTAGCTGCCAAGTAGCTATTTAAAAAAAAAAATATTACAGTTCTCCCTTGTGATGTGGTACATTGTAAACAAGTCTAGCTGTTAGGTCGCTAACTTATGTTTGGTTTTTCGTCAGCGCAACCTGTGATTTAAACTGGTTTATGGAATGAGTTTGGCTATGGATGTGTTCCGTGTGATGCTAGGATGATGATGTTTGCATTGATCTTTTACATTAAAAGGTTACATTTATGAATTAAGTTGTCAAGACCTTTATTTCCCATCAGTACAAAACATTGTTTAGATGGTTTTCAGACAACAATACTGTTTAGGTGGATTTGTTGAATCATACGGTTCCAATTACATATTTGAGATGGCACACTGCAAGGACCACTCAACATTGATCACAAATATGTGATTGTACGCATCAAAGGGTTAAAGAAGGATTTTTTTGTGTGCCATTCAGAGGGTGAATAGGCAAGACAAAATATTTAAGTGCCTTTGAACAGGGTATGGTAGTAGATGCCAGGCACACCAGCATGTGTCAAGTACTGCAACCCTGCTGTATTTTTCATGGGTTGGGGTGGACATTTAAAAAAAAGTTTTAGCTCTATTACTGCATTTCTATGCTTCCCGAACTCAAACCCTAGTTACGTATCTGAATTTTTATGCAAAATGCACACATAATTAATTCATCCCATCCATACTTCTTTGGATACAAACATTTTGATGTTGATCTTGATCTTGGCACCCGAGTGGTGCAGTGATCTAAGGCAATGCATCTCAGCACAAGAGGCGTCACTACAGTCCCTGGTTTGAATTCAGGCTGAATCACATCCGGCCGTGATTGGGAGTTCCATAGGGCGGCGCACAATTGGCCCAGCGTCGTCTGGGTTTGGCCGGGGTAGGCCGTCATTGTAAATAAGAATTTGTTCTTCACTGACCTGCCTAGTTAAATAAAGGATAATTAAATACAAAAAAAAAAGATCAACAGAACTTTGACTATATAGGCATAAATCGGCTAACTGCAGTACAGGTATAAATACCCCAATGACAGTCACTGAATAGTGGAACAGTATTCACAAAACCCCTATCTGTTTCTGTGTGTTACTGAATCATGTCAGACTAAAGGATATATTAAACAACAATGAAGTGAGCTTTGGAGACAAGGGAGGAGTTCACAGAGCTGCTTTGATTCCAACAAGTTTGACTTTGACCTCTTGCTTCCCCTGGTCAATAAATAAGCGTGGTGAATCATTGTGAAGATGAGTGCCTTGTCTGATAAGAGACAGGAGCTCTCTATCTCTTTCTATCCCTCCATGTGATCATGAGGAGAAACCAAGCCTCTTTGTTTTCCAACATCTTTGATCCTGAGGAGTTCTGAGGACCATTCCCAAATGGAGATCAAGACCTGAGCAATCCTTCTGGATCTGAATGCTTTAAAACGCCTTCTCGCCTCTACCCAACACTTTCTACTTCCTCTATTAGAATTCTGTCAAGATAGTGAGAAGTTTAAAGTAAGTGAGACCTGAACGTGGCGTGAATATGTATCTCTTTCCTGTAGAACCATAGGAGATGATATTGCTGCTAAATGTAAGTATCGTAGACACTTTGAAGAATATAATAGCCTATATGACAACAAGTGGTATATTTTGCCACTCTGCAGTATTTTCCCCTTTGCTCCATAGGGGAAAGTGTCTTCATCATCAGATTCAACCACTGACTCACATTAAAGACGCTGATTCTCTCTTTCCTGGTTTTACTGTAATATTATGGACTCGTTACCCCCGTAGCTCTTCCATTTCATAAACTATCTGAATAGTTGAAAATATAATCACTTCTTCATCCTTCATCTCTCCCTCTGTTACAAAAACTCACATCTTCGGAGATGGAGCACCTGAGCTTTGCTGTAGCAACGGCACTGGGTAGGAACTCTCGGTAGGAAACTCAAAATCCACAGATTTTGTGAGCGTTGCATACCTCTCCCAAAAGAGCTCAATGTGAGAGTAACACAGCTAACAAAAAACGTCCACAGAATGAAAAGGGAGAGTTTTTCATTGGGTTTGCATGATATACTCCAAACGTTATTCCAATGCTTTAATGGGTAAGCAAAATGTTCAACAAATGTCCCCCTGGGGGGATTCTTTTGGGACAAAACAGATGAAAGGTCTTAACACCCTGGACATCCCTTGGACAATTTGAAGTGAGAGAGCCATAATCCCTTACCTACTGTAGTGTTACGCCAACTACTTCTTCATGACTGTGCTTGGGGATAGGACCCTCTGTCTCCTTCCCTTTTCTTCTCTCTCCTCCCCCTCTCTCTCCCTCACTCATTCCCCCTCTCTCAGCCCCCACACCCCCTCTATCGCTCTCTTCTGAGTGAGTGGTGTGGTGCGGTGCAGCCGGGGAGGACAGGCAGGACGCATGTCATGAATAATGCAGAGAGGCATTCGTTGTCAGAGTGTCCCCATAACAGCTCCGGTCTGTCGGAAGTCAACAAACCTCCACTTGCATGCCAGAGTTTAAGCAGCATCAGGGAGTAAATTAATTTCCACTCGAAACACCCAGGCACGACTGTCAATGCGCTGGGAGCTTAATATTAATCGTGGACCCGAGAATGTGGGATGTTGCTTGTGTGGCTTGTGTGTAGCTTGTATGTTTAGTATGTGTGTGCGTGCATGTGTGCATGCATGTGTGCATGCCTGCCTGCTTTTCTGCCTGTGTGGGTGTGTTTGCGACAGTGGACCTGGCTAAGATATAGATTTAATCTCTTGATGTGACTTTGAGGGACAGCGGTGAGCAAGCGGGAGCCGAGCATGCAGCCAAAACAATGGTGCTCCTTGTCAACAGCTTTTAAGGGTCTTTTCCGTCAAGCCGCTAGATCTTATCTGCCATGCTGTCAAGAGGAGAGGACAACGCAGGAGCCCCAACGCTCATTTGCATAAGAATCTGGAGGTTGTCCGCCCCCTTTAGCTAAAGTATGCACATTCATCAGTACAGGTGACCCACCCGCTGAACAGAGCCAAGCTGTGTGTGCAGCGCTTTGAGATCACTATGATTTATAATGTCAATATTGAGGGACCTCAGGGCTATTATCTAATGAGAGCATAAACATGTAACTTATTCCCCCATCATTTGAAGCAAGAACAAATAGTGGGATGATTAAAAACAATACCTTTGTGACTAACAGAGGAAATTATTGTATTGTACTGGGAGAGACAGTACTTCTCTGTAATAGGAATCTCTGCTTGACAACATATTACTATCACTAATTAGAGATTAAATTATTATTGAACATTCCTTCCCTGTTAAATCAAAAACAAACGTTTGATTCAATGCAATAATTAAACTCCTGAAAAAGGATTCTACTCTCAGATAAAGCAAGATGTGAATCAACATTTGAGAAAGTATTTTTTTGTCTTATGTCAAACTATGAGGGAGTCTGAAAATACAGACTGAGTGGGCAGGGAGCTAGTAGGCTGAGTAGATGGGGAGCTTTGCTCACCTTGAGTGATGCCTATGTCAAGCAACATGCACACAGTATTGCAGTGAGATTATATCAAACAAATGTGCTGATACACAAAGCAACTCAAACAACATTGAAATTGCATGTAACATCCAATCCTGTCATACATCACATTTATCCAACTGTTTGGTTATTGTAACACACAAAGTGCTGGCTGTATAATTTAGCTACCTAGCCCAAATTGAATTGTCAGCACTGTTTATCAAGCTAGCTAGCTAGCTAGTTAATCTTGGAAAATTTCAGTTGAAACTTAACAGGGTGAGGTCTGGTACAGACAATGTTCATACAATGCCTTCAGAAAGTATTCACACCCCTTGACTTATTCCACATTTTGTTGTGTTACAGACTTAATTTTAAATAGATTAACTTGAGGTTTTGTGTCACTGGCATACACACAATACCCCGTAATGTCAAAGTGGAATTCTAGTTTTCGAAAATGTTAAAATGTAAACTCAGCAAAAAATAAATGTCCTCTCACTGTCAACTGTGCTTATTTTCAGCAAACTTAACATGTGTAAATATTTGTATGACATATAACAAGATTCAACAATCGAGACATAAACTGAACAAGTTCCCTGAACGAAGAGAGGTTCAAAAGTAACAGTTAGTATCTGGTGTGGCCACCAGCTGCATTAAGTACTGCAGTGCATCTCCTCCTCATGGACTGCACAACATTTGCCAGTTCTTGCTGTGAGATAATACCCCATTCTTCCACCAAGGAACCTGCAAGTTCCCGGACATTTCTGGGGGGAATGGCCCCTAGCCCTCACCCTCCGTTCCAACAGGTCCCAGACATGCTCAATGGGATTAAGATCAGGGCTCTTCGCTGGCCATGGCAGAACACTGACATTCCTGTCTTGCAAGAAATCACGCAAATAACAAGCAATATGGCTGGTGGCTCATGTCAGGATGAGTCTGCAGGAAGGGTACCACATGAGGGAGGACGGTGTCTTCCCTGTAACGCACAGTGTTGAGATTGCCTGCAATGACGACAAGCTCAGTCCGATGATACTGTGACACACCACCCCAGACCATGACGGACCCTCCACCTCCAAATCGATCCCGCTCCAGAGTACAGGCCTCGGTGTAACGCTCATTCCTTCGACAATAAACCATCACCCCTGGTGTGACGAAACCGCGACCCGTCAGTGAAGAGCACTTTTTGCCAGTCCTGTCTGGTCCAGCAACGATGGGTTTGTGCCCATAGGCAACATTGTTGCCAGTGATGTCTGGTGAGGACTTGCCTTACAACAGGCCTACAAGCCCTCAGTCCAGACTCTCAGCCTATTGCGGACAGTCTGAGCACTGATGGAGGGATTGTGCGTTCCTGGTGTAACTCGGGCAGTTGTTGGCACAGGATGGCAACAATCATGTGCAGGTGTTGTTACATGTGGTATGCTACTGTGAGGACCATTATCTGTCCATTCTGTCTCCCTGTAGCGCTGTCTTAGGCGTCTCACAGTACGGACATTGCAATTTATTGCCATGGCCACATCTGCAGTCCTCATGCCTCTTTGCAGCATGTCTAATGCACGTTCACGCAGATGAGCAGGGACCCTGGGCATCTTTCTTTTGGTGTTTTTCAGAGTCAGTAGAAAGGCCTCTTTAGTGTCCTAAGTTTTGATAACTGTGACGTTAATTGCCTACCATCTGTAAACTGTTAGTGTCTTAACACAGGTGCATGTTCATTAATTAATTGTTTATGTTTCAATAAACAAGCATGGGAAACAGTGTTTAAACCCTTTACAATGACAATTCGTAAAAATACAAATAACTTCACAGATCATCTTTGGAAGACCGGGTCCTGAAAAAGGGACGTTGCTGAGTTTAATACAAATGAAAAGCTGAAAAGTCTTGAATCAATAAGTATTCAATCCATTTGTTATGTCAATCATAAATAAGTTCAGGAGTAAAAATGTGCTGAACAAGTCACTTATTAAGTTGCATGGACTCACTCTGTGTGCAATAATAGTGTTTAGCATGATTTTTGAATGACTACCTCATCCCTGTACCCGATGCACACAAGTATGTGTAAGGTCTCTCAGTTGAGCAGTGAATTTCAAACACAAATTCAACCACAAAGACCAGGGAGGTAATTCCAATGCTTGCAAAGAAGGGCACCTATTGTTAGATGAGTTTAAGATAAAGAAGCAGACATTGATTATCCCTTTGAGCATGGTGAAGTTATTAATTACACTTTGGATGGGGTATCAATATACCAAGTCACTAAAACGATACAGGCGTCCTTCCTAATGCAGCTGTTGGAGAGGAAGGAAACCACTCAGGGATTTCACCATGAGGCCAATGGTGACTTTAAAACACTTAGTTTAATGGCTGTGATATTAGAAAACTGAGTACAGATTAGCAGTGAAAAGAAGGAAGCCTGTACTGAATAAAAATATTCCAAAACATACATCCTATTTATTTATTTGTTTATTATTTATTTATTTATTTATTTATCCTTATTTGCAATAAGGCACTAAAGTAAAAATGAAAAATATGTGGCTGAGAAATTAACTTTATCTCTTGAATATAAAGCAATACAATTGAGGAAAATCCAACACATCACTGAGTACCACTCTTCATATTTTCAAGCATAGTTGTGGCTGCATCGTGTTATGGTTATGCTTGTCATCGGAAAGACTAGGGAGCATTTTAGGATAAAATGAAACAGAACAGAGCGAAGCACAAGCAAAATCCTAGAGGAAAACATGGTTCAGTCTACTTTCCAACAGACACTGGGAGACAAATTCACCTTTCAGCAGCACAATCACCTAAAACACAAGGCCAAATATTCAGTGCATTCGGGACGTACTCAGACCCTTCACTTCTTTTGTGTTACATTGCAGCCTTATTCTAAAATTGATTAAATTGTTTTTTTCCTTCATCAATTCACACACAACACCCCATAATGACAATGTCATATTTTTTGGTTGTAAATGTACAGTTCCAGTCAAAAGTTTGACACACCTTTCTTTATTTGTACTATTTTCTATATTATAGATTAATAGTGAAGACATCACAACTATGAAATAACACATATGGAATCATGTAGTAATCAAAAAAGTGTAAAATCAAAATATATTTGAGATTCTTCAAAGTAGCCACTTTTTCTTGATGACAGCTTTGCAAACTCTCTCATTCTCTCAACCAGCTTCATGAGTTAGTCACCTGGAAAGCATTTCAATTAACAGGTGTGCCTTGTCCAAAGTTCATTTGTGGAATTTCTTTCCTTCTTAATGCGTTTGAGCCAATGAGTTGTGTTGCGACAAGGTACAGAAGATAGCCCTATTTGGTAAAAGACCAAATCAATATTATGGCAAGAACAGCAAATAAACAAAGAGAAACAACCGTCCATCGTTACTTTAAGACATTAAGGTCAGCCAATCTGGGAAAATTTCAAGTTTCTTCAAGTGCAGTTGCAAAAATCATCAAGCACTATGATGAAACTGACTCTCATGAGGACTGCCACAGGAAAGGAAGACCCAGAGTTATCTCTGCTGCAGAGGATAAGTTCATTAGAGTTACCAGATCAGAAATTGCAACCAAAATAAATGTTTCACAGAGTTCAAGTAACAGACACATCTCAACATCAACTGTTCAGAGGAGACTGTGTGAATCAGGCCTTCATGGTCAAATTGCTGCAAAGAAACCCCTACTAAAGGACACCAATAAGAATAAGAGACTTGCTTGGGCCAAGAAATACAAGCAATTGACAAATCTGTCCTGCATCTGTTGAGTCCAAATTTGAGATTTTTGGTTCCAACAACTGTGTCTTTTTGCGACGCAGAGTAGGTGAACGGACAATCCGTCTGGCCACTCTACCATAAAGGCCTGATGGGTGGAGTGCTGCAGAGATGGTTGTCCTTCTGGAAGGTTCTCACATCTCCACAGACAAACTCTGGAGCTCTGTCAGAGTGACCATTGGACTCTTTGTCACCTCCCTGACCAAGGCCCTTCTCCCCCAATTGCTCTGTTTGGTATTTCTGTTTTTTTATGTTCATTACATTTGCAAAAATGTCTTAAAACCTGCTTTCACTTTGTCATTATGGTGCATTGTGTGTAGATTGAGGATTTGTTTTATTTCATCCATTTTAGAATAGGGCTGTAACGTAAGAAAATGTGCAAAAAGCCAAGGAGTCTGAATATAGTCCGACTGCACTGGAGTTGATATCTAAGATCACATTGAATGTTCCTGAGCTGCCTAGTTACAGTTTTGACTTAAATCGCCTTGAAAATCTTTCACAATACTTGATAATGTTTGTCTAGCATCTATCAATAACCAACTTCAAGGAGCTTGAAGAGTTAATTTAAAAAAATATATATATTGTACAATCCAGGTGTGCAAAGCTCTTAGAGACTTACCGCAAAAGACTGATTCTAACATGTGAGGGGGTGTGAATAGATATTTCTGTATTTCATTTTCAGTCAATTAAATTTGTCATTATTGTGTATTGTCTGTAAGAAAAAATGTTTTTAATCCTTTTAGAATTAATTCTAAAAGGATTAAAACATTTTTTTTTTACAGACAATACACAATAATGACAAATTTAATTGACACAACAAAATGTGGAATAAGTCAAGGGCTATGAATACTTTCATGACGATCAATTATGCCAAAAAGTTTGCATGAATCAGCCGTTTGGCATGTCTTTTGATATCTGTCCCGTTTATTTAACCTGGCAAATAAACAGTGTGCCCACTACTGACCCTGATATAAGAGACGGGGCTTCATTACTTTTTTCCAGCCTCCCATCTGCAACTCGTCACCATCAGCTGCTATAGATTTCCTATTAACTTCATATTCATCTGGGCCACCCAACACAACCCTGGGCCGCCCAACACAACCCTGGGCCGCCTATAGGAGTGCTGAATCGAGGCGTGCCGTGACATTGATTGTTATGTGAATAGACAAACCGCTGTGCCAGAACATACTAGAGCCCCCTCACCTACGGTTGCTGAGCTGTAATGGATGGCTCGTGATACAAGACCAAACAGTGCAATTAGCACCCCTTAATATCTAATCTCTCACCGCTAATTGTAAACAGTTACATTTTTTTCCTGAGCAGATATGAGAGAGACTGAGAGAGGTTCTGGGAAGAGGCATTGGCAGTCACGCTCAAGCCTTGACTGTGTGACAGTGCTCTCTCCGAGTTGAAGAGACACAGTTTGGACATTGATTGACTGGGATGTTGATGAAACGCAATGTCCTGGAATTGACCTGACCAAACCGCTAAAGCAGGGGGCAGTCGTCTTTCCACCACAACCTGCAAACTTTGTTCCCCTCCTAGACGGCAGCAAAAACTAAAGTGCCTCATTACTCTTTGTTTGCATTCATTCTGTTTTTTCCCAAGACACTTCAAATTAGGTCTTTGTCCTAGCCTCCTAGCCTCCTAGCCTCTCCCCCAGATCCGTGCCACTAGATCAGGATTCCATAAAAACCTGCATGTAGAAATTTACGACACCCGGGCTTTATTGAGTCTGACCAGGGAGATTGAATAGCCTTGTTTTTAAGGCACAACATCAAAGGGAAGTGCTGGCTTCAAGGTAATAGATTCTGCCACAGCAGAGTGGGGAAGGCTTTTTACTCCCCTACTGCAGAGACACTATATCCACTGGACAAAGGCAAGCGTCTTATTCACTCTCTGTCCTCCTCTTCAATATGACTGCTATGGTGCCCCCCCCCAGTCAAAACACTTCTTCTCTCTTTGTCATCCACTGTCTAACACTTAACAAAAGGCCATTTTATTGAGTTATTCTACAGTACATTCCGTGGTATATGTTTCTATCGAGCTATGATATTTTGCACTGTCCTTGGACCCAGTGATGTAAAATATAGCCAATAGTGCATTAGGTTGTCCCATCTATTTTATCAGGGAGATGTCAATGACAATGTATGCTCCCTCTGGACTATAACATGTTCCTGCAGCTCTAGAGATAACCTTTTAATTCATTGGAGGTGACCTGTATTACGTTACGTCTGACTGGCTAGAGTTGTGTAGAGGAGAGGGGCTGGGGTAGTACAGGATTTACAATACACTAGGTAGTGGTGGAGTGGGAAAGGGGAAGTTACATCTTAGCTGGTGCAGAGGTAGTTTTTTTTTTACCCCTGGGGCATTGTAAACCAATTGCAATCCTTACTCTCTCCCCTGATCAAGTCGAGGGAGAGATTCACAGGCCTTGGCATTTCTTTAGTCAGGCCTATCACACTCCTTTATCCTGGCTTTAATGTTGATTTCACATGGGAGATGCCAAACATTTACCTTATTATACACTGTACACCATCCCCATCCAAACAGCATTTGTAAAGGAATTGTAATCTGTGTGACTGCATAGGTATTCATTGTTCCCCAAGGGTTATTGTGTTTCACCACAGGGTAGAAAGCACGTCAAAGACGATATAGTATTTTTCAAAATGTTTTACATCATATACAGTAGAAGTGCTTTGTCTATTCTTTGTGGTATGAGTAAGAGTGAGTAAAGCCAATTTAATCCCAAAATATGTATTTGAGAGGAAGATTCTACAGCTTTTCATTTCAACTAGCACATTGGGGTAGTACGTTAAATAGTGCTGCATTCCCCTAATGTTATCTCCCATCCCCTGCAGATAGAGAGTCAGCCCTATATAATAGGGCAAGTTGTCAGAGTTATATCCTGTCTACCTTTTGATCTCTACCTTCTGGTGCTTTTCTCTCCATGATAAAACCATGTCCTTCAGGCTATGCCACGTCAGAAGTGGCATCCTGTCTATCCAATGGGAATTTACAATATTGTCAAGGCTGTTTAAAGCTGAATTGGATAAGTAATATACAATATATTCGTGTCTATTTTTCACTTATTATTTTTAACACTCAAAACTGTGCAGTATGTCAGTTGTTTTATGGAAAGACAGAGAAAGAGGTAGAGAAGGGGGTATATAGAAGATCTGAAATACATTTCCCTTGTCAACGATCTATACCTCCTGTTCTCTCGGAGCCCCTGTAGTAAGCTTAAAAAGAGAAAAAAGGCCTTGCAAGTCAAGAAATAATTCCAAGTAATAACATTCTGATCTGTGAATGCTAGTATTGATATTCACAACAGATCAATTGGGAAAAAGCGTCTATCTGAGAAAATGTTTGGCATTGAGACAAAGTGCAGCGTTAGGGAGAAAAGGGCTTCCTTCTATAGTCAGAGGACTCCTGATATCTCCAGGAGTGATAAGTATAATTTGTGTCTTTATCTGTTGTCTAGTACTGTCTATTTGCTAGCTAGGACAATCTACTTTAAGTGTTGCCTGTTTTCCCAGTAGCCGACTTGGTGTGTGAACTGCTGACTGCTCATAACTTGCAGATGATTGTTGACCCATCAACCAGGACCAAGCGGCAAGGCAATTTGTGACTTGTTTTGGGAAGCAGTGGCTGTATTGGAGGGAGAGTAGCTCCTCTCCTAGGCTATCAGCAATTAATACAGGGAGGTGTGCTCTTCACCTCTGCTTGGCAATTAGCAATTAGTGTTAGTACTTCAGTCTTCCCTGGTTTCTCAGCGACAGCTAGAAGCTGTGGTCGTGTCAGGGGCAGTCTCGTCTGCAAAACCTAGACTGTCGCCAGTTGTTCGAGAAAGGAAAGAGAAGAAGGCTACACACCACTCTCTCACTTGAGTATCTTACCTAGTTATTTTCTATACCTGTTTGCTCCTCTCTGTAGGCTTTACAGATGCTCCCTATCCCTTGGCAACCCTTCCAATTTAGTGTACCCTGCGCACACAACACATGTAGAATTCTGGGTCACTGCCGAACTGCAGTCAAAAATGCAGAGTTCATCTCAGCCTATGCTTCACTTCAGTCCCTTGACTTTTTGCCGTTACGGAGACATGGATAGTTCCTCAATGAGCTTGACACCTTGATAAGCTAATCTTTTGTACTTGGCGACTTCAACCTCCCAATGTCTGCCTTCGATTCATTTCTTTCAAACTCTCTCTTTCCCCTCCTCGCCTCTTTTGACCTCACCCTTTCCCAATCCCCTCCAACTCACAAGGCAAGCACTTCACTTGACCTCAAATTTACTAGAAGCTGTTAACCTACTAATCTCACTGCAACACCCCTCCAGGTCTCTGATCATTACTTTGTTTACTTTTCTGCCTCCCTTTCCTCCAACCCTAACCACTCAGCCCCTACCCAGATGGTCATGCACTGTCACAATCTTCCCTCTCTCTCCCACTACTCTTTCCTATTCTCTCCTATCATCTCTCCCTTCCGTTAAATCCTTCGCCCTCCTGTTTCCTGATTCTGCCTCTTCAACCCTACTCTCCTCCATTTCCGCATCCTATGACTTGCACTGTCCCCTTTCCTCCCGGCCGGCTCGGCCCTCCCATCCTGTTCCGTGGCTGAGTGACTCTTTGTGAGCTTACAGAACAGGGCTGCGGGCAGCTGAGCGAAAATGGAGGAAACCTAAACTTCCGGAAGACATCATCCTTTCACTCCCTCCTCTCTACCTTCCCTTCCTCTGTATCCGCTGCTAAATACACTTTATATCACTCTAAATTTCAAGTGTCTGCCTTTAACCCTAGGAAACTCTTTTCCACCTTCTCCTCCCTCCTTAATCCTCTACTACCCCCTCCTCCCTCTCAGCGAACGACTTTGTCAACCACTTTGAAAAGAAGGTTGACAACATCCACACTTCATTCACTCAGCCTATTGGTCCTACTGGTCCTACTCACCCAGAACTACATTACGTCTTGACCTCTTTCTCCCCTCACACTCCAGATGAAATCCTGCGACTAGTGAGTTCTGGCCGCCCCGACAACCTGCCCACTCGAACCCCCCCTTCTCCAGACCATCTCTGGAGACCTTCTCCCATTCCTTACTTCTCTCATCAACTGATCCCTGACCAATTTCCTGAGTCGCTCCCCTCCTCAAGAAACCAACACTCGACACATCTGACGTCAAAAACTATAGACCTGTATCCCTTCTTTCTTTTCTTTCCAAAACACTTGAGCATGCTGTCTCTGATCAACTCTCTTATCTCTCTCAGAACAATCTTCTTGACCCTAACCAGTCAGGCTTCAAAGTCACTCAACTGAGACTGCTCTTCTCTGTGTCAGAGGCTCTCTGCACTGCCAATGCTGACTCTCTCCTCTGTTCTCATCCTCCTAGATCTATCCACCTCCTTCAACACCATAAACCCTACAGGTGTCCACCAGGGCTCGGTTCTAGGCCTTCTTCTCTCTATACACCAAATCACTAGGCTCCATCATATCCTCACATTCACTCCTTTCATTGCTATGCAGATTACACGCAACTACTTTTCTCCTTTCCCCCCTTCTGACAGCCAGGTGGCGACATGTGTCTCTGTGTGCCTGCCAGATATCTCAGCTTGGATGTCTGCCCACCACCTCAAGCTCAACCTTGACAAGATGGAGCTGCTCTTCCTCCCAGGAAGGCCTGCCCGCTCAAAGACCTTTCCATCACAGTTGACAACTCCAGTGTCACCCTCCCAGAGAGTAAAGAACCTTTTATGTGACCCTGGACAACACCCTGTCAATCGCTGCAAATATCAAAGCAGTGACTCGCTCCTGCAGGTTCATGCTCTACAACATCTGTAGAGTACGACCCTACCTCACACAGGAAGCGGTGCAGGTCCTAATCCAGGCACTCCTGCCTGGACTTCTGCAAATCACTATTGTCTGGGCTCTCCCGCTTGTCATCAAACCCCTGGAACTTATCCAGAATGCTGCAGCCTGCCTGGTTTTCAACCTTCCCAAGTTCTCCCATGTCCCTCCACTCCACTGGCTTCCAGTCAAAGCTCACCTCTATGACAAGACCATGGTGCTTGTCAGGGAACTGTCCCTCCCTGCTTTCAGGCTATGCTCAAACCCTATATACCAACCCGAGAACTCCGTTCTGCCACCAAAGGTCTCTTGGCCCTCCCACACCTAAAAAAAACATTCCTGAACCAACACTTGCACTTGCCCCCACCCCTTTTCTAGCTCAGACTTTGCTGATGGCTACTTTATTGAGGAAAAGTGTACTTACTATGCCTGTGATACAGTATGTGGTTGTCCCGCCTAGCTTTGTTGAGATTTAAGCACTAACTAACTGTAAGTCGCTCTGGATGAGCGCATCTGCTAAATGACTAAAATGTAAATGTTAGCAAATCTTTCCCACACTAAAGTTTGTCATAGTTTGGGAAACTTTATTTCCTTGTAAAAATGTACAGAAGGCTATTATAATAATCACTATCATAAAATTGATCTGCTATCAATGAATAACCCTGAATGTGGAGTGCAGTATGTACTAGGGCTGCAAAATTAATTAAATTCACATCGAAATCACAATATTGACGTGCAATATCCATATTGCAACAGAATCATATCTCATGCCAAATTTTATACCGCCACTCAGCCGCTTGTAACTTCTGTTTTTTTGTTTGTTTACTCCCTGAATAGAAATGCTAATATGCAACTAGAAAGTGTTCCAATCACCCAGGGCTGGTCCTCCTAATGCTTAATATTCCACAGGGGTGCTTTGGTCTCCCGTTGTAATGCAGTGTACGTTATACATCACAGAGGCACAACAATTGCTGTAACTGCCACCTTCGCCCCTGTCCAGAGTCTAATTAATGACCCTGCCTATTAGTAATAGCCATTTCTAAGACAGCTCCTATGGCTGCCAGAGCAGGTCAAACAGAGCCATTCTTATGAGTTGTCAATTCCCTTTCAAGAAATAAGCATTTAAATGAAGGGTTTTAAAAAGGTACACAATTATTTTTCTCTCAGTTTTGCTAAATGTCACACTGAATGCTTTTCAATGCGTGTGTGGAAATGAGTTCTGATTGACTGGACATGCTTGATTGTAAATTTGTTCTCTTTTGGAATGTATGCCACAGGATTAACACACACTCACTCAATAATCTACAAATGATCTTCAGACCTCAATTAATGAATTGAGACCTCAATCGGTTTCAAGTGTATTAGTTAGATGTTGCTCTCCAGGACCACAGTTTGCCATCCCCAATATAATTGAAGGCACATACTGACAGTGTCCCATCCTCAATTTTATTTTATTTATTTATTTGACCTTTATTTAACTAGGCAAGTCAGTTAAGAACTAATTCTTATTTTCAATGACAGCCTTGGAACAGTGGGTTTAACTGCCTGTTCAGGGGCAGAACAACAGATTTGTCACCTTGTCATCTTGGGGGTTTGAACTTGCAACCTTCCGGTTACAACTCTAACCACTTGGCTACCCTGCCGCCCCAATATTGACACAGTGAGTTTCACCTGACAATGCAGTGACTTACTAATATGTATGTTGTAGGCTGTCAGGTGTTAGTTGTGCAGAGGTGAGAACGGAGTCAGGCGCAGGACACAGAACTGAGTAAAATAACAAACTTTACTCAGGAAAATAATCAGGAAAAATAAATCCACGTAGGGATCACAAACCCTAACACAAAAGACTAACACAAACCAGGAACAATCACGCACAAAACATCATGGGAACCAGGGGGTTAAATAGGGAAATTATAATAACTTAATGGGAACCAGGTGTGTCCACTCAAGACAGAACAAATGGAAAACAGAAACATGGATCGGTGGAAGCTAGAAAGCTGGTGACGGCGAGCGTCGAACGCTGCCTGAACAAGGAGAGGCACCAGCTTCGGCGGAAGTCGTGACAGGCTGAGAATCTTCATTTTATTGTTCTTTCTTTTAAATCAGTGTCTGAGCCAGATAACCACTCAAATCACATTTTATTTGTCACATACACATGGTTAGCAGATGTTAATGCGAGTGTAGCGAAATACTTGTGCTTCTAGTTCTGACCATGCAGTAATATCTAACACTTTCACAACTACCTTAAACACACAAGTGTAAAGGAATGAATAAGAATATGTACATAATATACAGTATATACATATGAGAAGCGACATTAATGAGTCAATGAAGTGCCGGTCTAGACAGAGGAGCAAACCATCAGATACAGTTGAAGTTGTAAGTTTACATACACCTTAGCCAAATACATTTAAACTCAGTTTTTCACAATTCTTGACATTTAATCCTAGTAAAAGTTCCCTGTTTTAGGTCTGTTAGAATCACCACTTTATTTTAAGATTGTGAAAATTCAGAATAATAGTAGAGCAAACTTTCATCACTTGCCCAGTGGGGGAGAAGTTTACATACACTCAATTAGTTTTTTGGGTGCATTGCCTTTAAATTGTTTAACTTGGGTCAAAAGTTTTGGGTAGCCTTACACAGGCTTCCCACAATAAGTTGGGTGAATTTTGGCCCATTCCTCCTGACAGAGCTGGTGTAACTGAGTCAGGTTTGTAGGCCTCCTTGCTTGCACACACTTTTTCAGTTCTGCACACAAATGTTCTATAGAATTGAAGTCAGGGCTTTGTGATGGCCACTCCAATACCTTAAATTTGTTGTTCTTAAGCCATTTTTCCACAACTTTGGAAGCATGCTTGGGGTCAATGTCCATTTGGAAGACCCATTTGCAACCAAGCTTTAACTTCCTGACTGATGTCTTGATGTTGCTTCAATATATCCACATCATTTTCCTACCTCATGATGCCATCTATTTTATGAAGTGCACCAGTCCCTCCTGCAGCAAAGCACCCCCACAACATGATGCTGCCACCCCAGTGCTTCACGGTTGGGATGGTGTTCTTCGGCTTGCAAGCCTCCCCCTTTTTCCTCACAACATAACGATGGTCATTATGGCCAAACAGTTATATTTTTGTTTCATCAGACCAGAGGACATTTCTCCAAAAAGTATGATCTTTGTCCCCATGTGCAAACCGTAGTCTGGCTTTTTTGGCGGTTTTGGAGCAGTGGCTTCTTCCTTGCTGAGCGGCCTTTCAGGTTATGTTGATATAGGACTCGTTTTTACTGTGGATATAGATACTTTTGTACCGGTTTCCTCCAGCATCTTTAACACCACTGAGGGGTTAAACTGCAGTACTATGAGCCATCCAGGGGCTACTGCAGAAACACCACTGACTGGTTAAACTACAGTACAATGAGTCATCCTCAGGGAAAGAACACTAGTGTCTTTGATCTCCATTTTTAAGAGACAATGACCTCCCTTTATCTTTAAACTCCTACTCTCCCTTGCCTTTTCATGTCACATGATCTATCTGCAGGTACAAACAAATTCCACTCTAAACAAAGGAATGGTGGTTATTACTATGTACATTTAAGTCTGTTCAAAGGGAGACCAAGGATGATGTAAGACCTCTAAGGGATCCATGACACAATGAAGGAAGGAGACTGAAAACATGCAGCAACTTTACAATATATTATTTGTATGATTCTTTAAAGTGTCGAGTCATGGGAGAGAAAGTGGTAGTGTAAGGTGATGCTCTCCTAATATGGACAATGTTGTGGCAAATTCACTTGTATGTAGGCCTACAATCCACCCCTCACACTTTCAAACACAATCGAATTCCAGCCCATTCTCCAATCTGCTCTTCATTTTGTAAATGAATTACATCTGAATGGTGGAAAAACAAGCTGCCTATTTCTCCATGCTCTCTGTCTTTGACCTTTCCATGCTGTTTCTGTGTAGTGAGACTTAATTGTCCAGAGCGAGAGCCAGCCAGTCAGCGGCCCACACATCATCGACAGAGTTAGAATTAAACAGGCAGTGAATCCAGCAATCTGGAGTCTGCATGGGAGATAATGGTTTGTTTCAAAGCGAAGTGGACAAATTCGTGTAGGACAGAGACCGTTCTTCACGGGAAAACAATTATTCAGTTGATACAGGAATGGAAAGCGAAGGAGCCTTTAGTGTAGCTCATTGAAACACTAACGGGAATTGGAAAATCAAAGCTCATCAATGTTCTTTTACCTCATTGTGTGTGCAGCTGCTGCAATATGTGTATGTGTCACCATCGGTTGTATATACTGTACAGTGCCTTCGGAAAGTATTTAGTCCCCTTTTCCCACATTTTTGTTATGTGCCAGCCTTATTCTAAAATGGATTAAATAAATAAAAAATCCTCATCAATTTACACACAACACTCCATCATGACAAAGCAAAAACATGTTTTTACATTTTTTTGATAATGTATAAAAATAAAAATAAATGTACATTTACATAAAGTGGAAAGAAAAGGTATGTGAACCCTTTGGAATTACTTGGACTTCTGCATTAATTGGACATAACATTTTTCTGTAGTTGCAAATCAAGACCTATACAATGGTCAGGAGGAATTTTGGACTATTCCTCTTTACAAAACTGTTTCAGTTCAGCAATATTATTGGGATGTCTGGTGTGAACCGCTCTCTTGAGGTCATGCCACAGCATCTCAATTGGGTTGAGGTCAGGACTCTGACTGGGCCTCTCCAGAAGACATTTTCTTCTGAAGCCATTCTGTTGTTGATTTACTTCTGTGTTTTGGGTCATTGCCTTGTTGCATCACCCAACTTCTGTTGAGCTTCAATAGGCAAACAGAACCTTACATTCTCCTGCAAATTGGGAATTCATTTTTCTGTTGATAATAGCAAACTGTCCAGGCCCTGAGGCAGCAAAGCAGCTCCTAACCATGATGCTCCCTTCACCATACTTTACAGTTGGGATGAGGTTTTGGTGTTGGTGTGCTGTGCCTTCCTCCACGGATAGTGTTGTGTGTTCCTTTCAAACAACTCAACTTTAGTTTCATCTGTCCACAGAATATTTTGCCAGTAGCACTGTGGAACATCCAGATGCTCTTTTGCGAACTTCAGCAGCAATGTTTTTTTTTGACAGCAGTGGCTTCTTCCGTGGTGTCCTCCCATTGTTTAGTGTTTTAAGTATTGTAGACTCGTCAACAGAGATGTTAGCATGTTCCAGAGATTTCTGTAAGTCTTTAGCTGACACTCTAGGATTATTCCTAACCTCATTGAGCATTCTGCGCTGTGATCTTGCAGTCATCTTTGCAGGATGGCCACTCCTAGGGAGAGTAGCAAGAGTGCTGAACTTTCACCATTTATAGACCATTTGTCTTACTGTAGACTGATGAACATCAATGCTTTTAGAGATACTTTTGTAACCCTTTCCAGCTTTATGCAAGTCAACAATTATTATCCTTGGGTCTTCTGAGATCTCTTTTGTTCGAGGCATGGTTCACATCAGGCAAAGCTTCTTGTGAATAGCAAACTCAACTTTTGTGAGTGTTTTTATAGGGTAGGGCAGCTCTAACCAACATCTCCAATCTAGTCTCAATGATTGTACTCCAGGTTAGCTGACTCCTGACTCCACTTAGCTTTTGCAGAAGTCATTAGCCTAGTGGTTCACATACATTTTCCAACCTACACTGAATGTTTAAATGATGTATTCAATATAGACAAGAAAAATACAATAAATGTGTGTGTTATTCGTTGAAGCAGTCTTTGTTTGTCTGATGTTGTAAGTCATCAAATCTAATTTTATGCCAATTTATGCAGAAATCCAGATAATTCCAAAGGGTTCACATATGTATTCAGACCCTTTACTAAGTACATTGTTGAAGCACCTTAGGCAGTGATTACAGCCTTGGTTATTCTTGGGTATGATGGTACAAGCTTGGCTGTGTGCTTAGGGTTGTTGTCCTTTGCCCCAGTCTGAGGTCCTGAGCATTCTGGAGTTAGTTTTCATCAAGGACCTCTCTATACTTTGCTCCGTTCATCTTTCCCTCGATCCTGACTAGTCTCCAAGTCCCTGCCGCTGAAAAACATCCCCACAGCATGATGCTTCACCATAGGGATGGTGCCAGGTTTCCTTTAGACGTGATGCTTGGCATTCAGGCCAAAGAATTCAATCTTGGTTTCATCAGACCAGAGAATCTTGTTTCTCATGGTCTGAGAGTCAATTAGATGCCTTTTGGAAAACTCTAAGTGGGCTGTCATGTGTCTTTAACTGAAAGGCTTGCGTATGGCCACTCTACCATAAAGGCCTGATTTGTGGAGTGCTGCAGAGATTGTTGTCCTTCTGGAAGGTTCTCCCATCTCCACAGAGTAACTCTGGACCTCTGTCAGAGTGACCATTGGGTTTTTGGTCACCTCCGTGACCAAGGCCCTTCTCAGCCCGATTGCTCAGTTTTGGGGATTCCCAACTTCTTCCATTTAAGAATGATGGAGGCCACTGTGTTCTTGGGGACCTTCAATGCTGCAGAAATTTTTTCATTCCCTTCCCCAGATCTGTGCCTCAACATAATCCTGGGTTGAATTTGGTTGATTGTGGAGGCCAGGTCATCTGATGCAGCACTCCATCCCTCTCCTTCTTGGTCAAATAGCCCTACACATTCTGCAGGTGTGTAGAGTCATTGTCCTGTTGAAAAACAAATGATCCCACTAAGCGCAAACCAGATGGGATGGTGTATCGCTGCAGAATGCTGTGGTACCTATGCTGATTAAGAGTATCTTGAATTTTAAATAGATCACTGACAGTGTCACCAGGAAAGCACCCCTACACCATCACACCTCCTCCTCTATACTCCACGGTGGGATCCGCACATGTGGAGATCATCCACTCACCTAATTTGTAATCATCAAACCAAAGGACAGATTTCCAATGTCTATGTCCATTGCTCGGGTTTCTTGGCCCAAGCAGTCACCTCCTTATTGGTGTCCTTTAATGATTTATTTGCAGCAATTTGACCATAAAGGACTGATTCACGCAGTTTCCTCTGAACAGTTAATGTGTCTGTTATTTGAACTCTGTGAAGCATTTATTTGGGCTGCAATTTCTGAGGCTGGAAAACTCTAATGAACTTATCCTCCAGAGCAGAGGTAACTCTGGGTCTTCCTTTCTTGTGGAAGTTCTCATGAGAGCCAGTTTCATCAAGGCGCTTGATGGCTTTTGCGACTGCACCTGAAGAAACTTTCAAAGTTCTGAATTGACTGATCTTCATGTCTTAAAGTAACGTTTGACTGTTGTCTCTTTGCTTATTTGAGCTGTTCTTGCCATAATATGGACTTAGTCTTTTACCAAATCTTCTGTATACCACCCATACCTTGTCACAACACAACTGATTGGCTCAAACATGTTCATTTCTTTCCATCTTAACTTTTAACAAGGCACACCTGTTTTTGAAATGCATTCCAGGTGACTGACTACCTTATGAAGCTGGTTAAGAGAATGCCAAGAGTGTGCAAAGCGACCATCAAGGCAAAGGGTGGCTACTTTGAAGAATCTCAAATATAAAATGTATTTTGATTACCACACTTTTTTGGCTACTACATGCTTCCATATCTGTTATTTTATAGTTTGTCTTCATTATTATTTTACAATGTAGAAAATAGTAAAAATAAAGAAACCCTTGAATGAGTAGGTGTGTCAACTTTTGACTGGTACTGTATATTACATTTAATTTTTATTTTTGCCAACAAACCAAATGAAGAGACAAAACAACATGGTTTGTTAAATTTACAGTGATGGCCGATGAATCTCAAATTTTGAGGACAAATTATTGACAGATATCAATGAGCAGAAAAATGGATGAATGGGTTGCATTTATTCAGCACTTTCATTTTCTAGGTGTCCAAGAGCTTTGCATTTTGGGGTAACTCAATTCATGCACCACGTACAGTATGTGTAGAACCTATGGTCTTCTTGTGGAGACAAATGTTGCTGGGTCTGTCATGGTGTAGTTGCTTTTGATTAAGCGGACCAGGGGATAAAATAACCATATGTCTGTGTATTTCTCAGGTAATCAACATGATGACAAACGTGGCCTTCAAGCTTGTTGTATATTTAATTCCACATATATTACAAAGACAGACTATACAGTATACTCCCTAGACGTTTCTGCTGATGCCAGTGAAAGCAACACAAGACGAGTTGTCCAACACTGACTTGCTGCACAGACACAATCTGCAGTGTTCCATGAGAGAGAATGTAAGATAGAGAGAGACTGTGTGAGAGAGATAAAGAGAGTGAAAGAGAGAGAGATGGGGCATCAGAGAGAGAGAGAAAAAGTACATAGTAGTGAGCAGAGAGAACGACTGTGGAGAATGTAGAGAGACATAGGATAAACATCTCAGAGGTTAATAGAATACGACAAAATGTTCAGTGCAAAATGCAGAAAACTAGCGCTACCACAGTGGCCCCTCACTGGCTTCCATAAACAAACAGAACCAGGGGAGTTATGCACCTCAAATTCTGAGGGGGCACAATGTATGAGAGGATGGTTGGGGAGTGGTCCGTAGGGGGGCTAGGCCCCTATGCGTAAGTTGGAGACTAGCCTTTTCAAACACCTGAGACCGCTTTTTCCTGCAAATCTAGAGCCATAATCATTAAGTTTAATTCGATGTAAAAAAAAAAAGTATATTTTTCTGTCTATTTAATCAGACCTCTGGAGCTGTCTGTATCCTCCTGACTGGTGGTTATTTATTTTAAGAAACTAAATATGCTTCTCTGCATCTCTGCTAAAATATGGATAAACGATTGAAAGGAAAGTGAGTCTTATTCAGTATATTTAGTCATTGCTTGCTTTTCTAAAGTCTACCAACCTTGCCAGCAAGCATGCCAGTTTAGATCGTAAGACAAGCTAGCTACTCTAACTTGATTGACAACCTGAAATGGAACCAATATGGGCTAGCTAAATCCAACTTCATAAAAAAGTAGTATTACAGAGAAAAAAATTAAATAACAAAATGTCAACAATTCAAACAATTTCAAATCTAAGGGGCATGCCCCTGTGCACCCTATGGGAATTATGCCTCTGAAGAGAAGAACAAGCTCCACGACCCCTTTATATGACAGGCCCCGCTTAGCTCAGCCCAGGCCTGAGAGCACAAGCAGCACCAATGAAAACGATGAACTCGGTAAAGGCTGGCATCAAGTACTGGGGATTAAAGAAAAAGTAAACTTCTGAACAATGAGGTCATCCCAATGGTGACACTGGGGAGTCGTGAATGTGCCGGCTTTCTGTTCTGTCCTCTCCTCATCAGAGATTGGTGTGCTATTCAAACGTGGGGTGAAGTGGTGGCACAAAGCATGGCCAGAAAACATAGGACTGGCCGGGGGATGAGAATGATATGTCTCTGGCCCTGTGGAGCGTAAAGCGGGACTGTTGCTGCTCCATCCTGAGCCCTAGATCAGTCTGCCCAGAGCGATGATCCATGCTCCAGAGAGAGGACTGCGAGGGCTATGGATGGATGTCTTGGGTGGAGCAGCTGCTCCAGGGAGGCCACCCATGCTCCCCTCTCACCACATTAGATAGAAGCCTCTCCCAGGCAAGGCCAGTGGCGCAGGATGGCCTGGCATGGGGCCCAGATAGAACCAGAGCAGCAAGGCTCCTGTTTGAATAGGATGTCTACCTCTGACTCTCAGGACAAAGAGCCCTGTAACCTTTCTGCCCATGGTTAAAAAATGCTGCAGCAGCACAGTGGAGGAGGTTGGGGAAAAGACCAGGTTTATGTAACCCTGCATGACTCATCTGTCTCCGACACGTGCCAAGACGTGTCTGAATCTGTACGCCCCACTTATCTCTCTTCCTGTTCTTAATGAGGAAGGTTTATTAGTATGAGTGAGTTTTACAGGAAGACCCAGGATAAGGACAGTGTGACTAATTACCATTACTGCTGACACATGATGTTAGTGAAGTTCGCCTTGTTAGCCCAGTCCAGAACAGTAAAATGATATGAATTTAAACGGGGGAACCCAGATATGACTACTGCCAATAGATCTGTCTCCGTTTCCCCATTAACTTTGTAATTGTGCGCTGCAATAGTAAAGAGTGCACTGTACTTTAATCTGTCATAATCTAGACCAGAGTTTCACTTGCATTAGAACATCCATATTTAACACGACGAGGAGTTCAGACAAGCACTAGGTCTCAAAGGGAGAGTGGGAGTCTGAGGAATTACAGCCTACTGTTTGAATCCGCTTGGTCTGGCATCAAGCCTGCTCTGTGACTGGACACTGACTCTGACTCCTACAGCTAGCTACTTCCTTTGATGTACTTTTAAGACACAGAACTGCAATTACTAAACGCTCATAAAAAGACAGCCTAGGGGATCAGAGACCTCATCAACTCTGTCATTGAAACACAACCAGCTCCAGCTTCCTCCCGAAGAGTTCAGTTAATTCTGGGGTGAAACTGCCCAGTAGGCCTGTGTATGTGAGTGTGTGTGTGGGGAAACGTGCAATGGAAGAGATTTGACTCAATCATTGTTGACCTGTAGCTCTGGCCTTCTACATTTTGACAAGCTGCTTGTGAAGATGGATAGAGTGGAGGCTTGAATTAGAACTGGCAGTATTGTGGCAGTGCTGTTTATGATATGAATAACATTCTACGTTTTGACAAGCTGCTTGTGAAGATGGATAGAGTGGAGGCTTGAATTAGAACTGGCAGTATTGTGCAGTGCTGTTTATGATATGAATAACATTCTACTGATGAAAAGATCTTATGTATCATGACAAAAAAAATAAGTGACACCTGGAGGGGGTGGAGACAATCACAAGGACAGATGAAACAGATCAGGGCGTGACATTATGATCTCATGCAAGCTGGAAAATAGTGGCAAATTGTATTCCCTGAGCAACCTAGCAGTCTGAAAATGGCTTATTTTGCATTACAATCACCTGGGAATGGAAATGTAATGGAAATATTTCATGAACATTTAATGGGAATATATTTACATTTCCTTGTCATGTTATTGAAATACTGAGGAGTATTACATGTGCATGTGAACTGTCATTCTGGGTTATACTGAAAAAATATATAGCAAAGATAGTTAGTTCAGGACTGGACATCTTTTTGTAGAAATACATAATGTAAGCACGCACAGACACACACACACACGCACTCCCACCTACGCCCCCCACCCTCTCCACATTAATTTTCACAGTCCCACTGTAACTCGACTTTCATCCAAACCCCATCCTTGACGTGTCATGCAGCACTGTTGGGCTTCGGAGCAATTAAATACAACATAAATCTGTAAATTAGCCATCTGCTCTTCTGCCTCCATGGATCTCCAGTTCTGTCATCAAACTCTTTCCATACAACCTGTGACCTTGAGACCATTTAAAGTACATGAGACAGCAATACCTTTATAGTCCATGGGCCAGCAGGCCAAATTTCACATCTTTGTCCACTTGGGGTGGCAAAGTCTAATGATAATTTTCATGTCTGTGGGTTATTTTTGTGGGTTATCGAAGGCGAATTTGATAAGGTATTAACTTAATACAATACATATTAATGTATGAAACAATTGTAATGGTAATGACATCTATATGTGCCCACCTTGGGGGGTCCAAGGTCATACATCCATGCATTTTTTTGTCTATGGATCCAGAATGGACAGTATTGGGATGTGCTCTGTTATCACATGGTACACTCTTAAATTAATGGGTTTCAAAAGGGTTCTTAGGCTGTCCCCATATAATAACCCTTTTTGGTTTCAGGTAGAACCCTTTTTGGTTCCGGGTAGAACCCTTTTTGGTTCCGGGTAGAACCTTTTTGGTTCCGGGTAGAACCCTTTTGGGTTCCATGTAGAACCATCTGTGTAAAGGGTTATAGCTAGAACCAAAAAGGTTTTTTTCAAAGTTTTCTCCTATGGGGACACCTGAATAACCATTTTAGGTTCTAGATCAAAAAAATGTGCTAAGGGTGCTTTCAGACCAAATTGGTTTGGAGAGTATTTCCTTAGTTTTGTTCGTTTGGACTGGTACTTGGGAGTGCACTAAACAACTCACCATGGTTGTTCAAAAAGGGTGGTCTCTGTCCAATTTCATTCATACCATGGTGCGGTTCGCTGCAGGTGAGAACGTAGTCCAGACCAAACACAGGAAAATCACCAGAGGTGTGCATTATTATTGGTTGTTTGAACCATAACTTGATATCTCTGAAACATTCTGTGAGTAGCAACGCATTTATGAACGCATCCGATGCAGATTAAGGGAGACGGGCCTATACTGGGGATATAGGCTACTTATTATAGTCTACTCACCTTGCAGTTACAGCGTCTATTGCACTGTTTCCTCCTGCATGTTGTTTGAACGCCAAAGCGTAAGTAATATGAAGTTTGGGACAAGTTATGCTTCTTGATAATCATAGATTCATTTAACGTGAGCATTTTTTCAAATAAACAAATTACTTGAACATGTAAAACATATGGTTTTGTTTAGGCATTTTAGTTATTTGACATTTGGCAATGTGAAAAAGTACAATGTAACAAACAATTAAACTCTGATTCAAACTATATCTCAGAACTATGTATGAAAACAACCTAAGAGTGTACCCTAGAATCTGATAACTATACCACATTTTACACAGAACAATGAGACCCTATATAAATTCATCATAGATTTAGCCCATAATCAGTCCCAGCAGCCATTTATTTCAATGGGGAGGAACTGCATTGATTTTAAATGGCCAGAACTGAATAGAATAATTGGTGTAATAAGACCAATAATGGCTTAAAAGTTGTGTTATAATGAGGACAACACAACATGATAGCCCAAGTATGTCAGTTATATGTATTTAGCAAAATATTGCCAGAATTGTGGTAAAAAATAAGAAATTGTCAGAATTGCTGAGTTTTGTAATATATTTGAAACGGCTACATTAAAACAAACGTTCAAGAAGCATTCACGGATGTCTAGTCATTAAAATGATACTGTATGCAAAATAATTCTATAAATTCTGGCACCATCAAGGAATATGATTTGAAACCCGCTCCGTTCATTGCACCCTGTATGAAATCACATACATTACGTCCAGAAAAGAGGTCTGTTAACTGGTGAAGTATTAAAGCCTTTATTGATTGGTCTCTAGTTACACTATTTATGGAAAAATAGGGATATCATAGTATAGGGCCTACTGAAATATGTATTGGTTAGTGGCTGCTGACGGTTGTTGAGGGCATCAGCAATGGTCCAACTGCTAAAAGGCTGGATTATTTTCTAATCACCAATTGGATCATTTATATTAAAGGTTCCAAACAGTGAAAATCATGTTTTTCATCAAATTGGATGATATTTGAATTAAGTTCATAGTAGGTTGACATAATTATGAAAAATGACTGTAGCTGGTACATTGACAAAGTTGATCATAACGTTACTGTTCCCCTCCCCCCGTGTCAAACGCTTGGATTCAGGAGGCAGGCATATTATTAATTCACTTCATCAAATTTGTAATGATATGCATTTTTGAAAATTCAACATCTACTCTGTCTGAACAGCTTCCCAGGCATCTACTGCAGCAGGAATGCTGTGATATAAAATCAGCTTTCCCAAAAAAGAATGGGGGATATGCTGTAAAGTCTGTGAAGACAGACCCTGGATCTCCACTTCAACGAGGGGAAGCTGTGCGAGATATCCATCCCAGGCCTGACAAGGAGGCCATAGCTGGAGGAGTCTCCCGCTTCAATCTTTGGGGTGACTGACACCCGCTTGATTGAAGCGGTGTACATTAGTCCCCATCCTCTCCTGCTCCCCTCCCCATCAATCTCTTTTTTTACGTGACATGTCTCATTTTGTTACTTTGTATCGTTTTATTCAGGCATTCGGATGAGAGACGAGTGTCACAAATTGTACAAATTAATGGGGTCCTGCACATTGTAGGGAGGCTGGTTGCCTATATTAGGCTTATAGCAACAACAACAAAAAATGTGTCTCACAATTATTTCTCATCTTTATTTATCATGAGTGTTCATGTTGATCAATATTTCAGCTATGCTGGCCAATTGTAAATGTCTGATGAATACATATTGTCATTTACAATGCTTATGCAGAAGCACCAATACATTGTCCATGTTGTTTTCATGTACATTCCTTTATGCCTAAGTTTCTAAGGTGACTCAGGCTTTACTAATTCATGTGAAGAAGTGTATCAGTGAACTGTCTTCTCTAATTAGTTGCAAAACAATATAAATATATTTGCGTATTGCTGCTGTTTGTCTGATATTCAATAGTTCATTTTCAGTTCTGTTAACCATTTTGCAGAGAGAATGGGGTGAGGTATACTATTTAGGCTTGGAATTAATATTTAGGCTTGGAATGAATCATGGAATTAATACTTTTTTGTTTACCTTGTTACCCGGGAACGACCACAAGGGTGTTTCAAAGTGCTGTCAGTCAAGGAGAGCTCATGAATACAAGCTCCCCGCCCACATACATTAATCTTTTAAAGGGACTGTAGTTCCTTCCCTACAAGGATGATGGTAAAATCAAAGTTTTATACTGAAATTTAACTGGATCACTTTTCACCATGATATCCCACTTGCCATGACATCCCACTTGCATCTATTTGGATAAAGGTTAGAACCCTTATATAGCCACCCAGTGTCCAGCACAGATGCAGACGGACACCAGTTATCCAAATTGCTTTGGGTAACCACACCGATAGACCTCGGAGTGCAACTCAGATGAAACTCCACTGTGAAACATCAACCTGTTCTCATGGTTTATTCAGACAAGGAGGGGAGGCATGCAGCACTACAAGTATCTGACTCATCGCAGGTGCTGAGGATTACTAAGCAAAAAGCAGCCAGACACTCAAACGGCATGGCTCACAGGGCTTGAGCTACAGACTAATACAACAGATATACAGAGAATCACAGTGGAAATTAATGTCAAACTCCGCAGTCTAGAGCTAAGTACTGTATGCACGGCATTAATGTGAATGGTACACATGTATAATATACTTTAGTGTATGGCCCTGATGTCACCACTCTCCTTTGCTGATGTCACCCTATGACAATAAATGCCAACTTGCATCCTGCGCTGTCACCTCTCTCCTGTGCAGGAAGTGACAGTGTCATCGGTTCTAGACTTGTACTTTGAGGCCGTTGTACTAAACATGCCCTCAGTTGAACTCTCTCAGTGAGAGAAGAAAAGAACAGTGGGGTACTTGGAAACTAACATGCAGGGATGGAAGTAGGGGAGAAATAGAAGGAGAGACGAGGGGAGGAGAGAGACCCCTAGCTTGGAGTTAGCTAAGTGGACTAAGACCATAGCAGATCGACCACTGAGAGTGAAAATGAAGTCGCTGTACTAAAGTGCCACAGCTCGCAATTACCAGCCCGTCATTATAGTCCCCCTGTGGAGAAAAACCCTATTATTCCAGCACACTTCTAAGCAAATCAAATAATCAATGCCCCAACAGTCATAAAAATAAATCACAAATAAAAAGAGACCGGCAGGTAGGGAGTAGGACTTACTATGGTGAAATTCATGACCTTTACTATCCAGATGGTTAAAGCGAGGTTGACCAGGATCAGGATCATTAACAGGAGCACAAAGAAGTAAAGGCAACGTTTCCGCCAGCCGTAAATTCCCACTTTGTACACGTGTGGTTTCTCTGAGCTCTGGACATTGTTCCTATGAGTGCACTGTTCTTGGGTCATCTGCAAGAGAAGAAGAAGAAGAGGGTAAGTGACTTCCTGTAAATTAAGCCTATGCATTCTGAATCCAACATGCCCCAAACAGTACATTCTGGCTCTACTGTTGAAGCCGTAGTCAGCCATTGAGTTCGGACACAATGAAAGACAGTTTAGTTAGGAATCAAACTGATTCATTGTCCCATAAGCTTTCTATATATCCATTACTCCCTCTCCGCACCATTGATGTGCTGATAGTGTCCATTAATGATGATTCTAATTGTCCGCCTGTAAAGTGGGAGAAGGCACTGTTCACTTCAAGCTCCATAATAATAGCCTAATAACTCTGTGCAAAATACAATTTTACTTTCTACAGTGCTTTGAGTGGCTGGCTCCGCTGCCAAAGCCAATCGCATCTGACAACCACACAACGCTAACTGGTACAAATGACACTAGACAGCCCTCTAAAGCCAGTCAGCAAAACCAAAAATCTGATTGTACTGTTGCACTTCAGTGTTTGTATGTAGGGCATAGTAAACGGTAGGCATGTGCAGGGACACATTGTTTTGATGATGATGATGGTGATGATGTTGATGGAGAACATGACATTTACTTTGTGCATAGCTCTTATATTTCAGTCCTGAAGTTATATGAAACATAACATATAACATATGAAATAGTGTGTACCAGTGTTCTTCCATACTTTTTTTCCCCAAAAAAATGTCTCCTCAATTTTGTGGTATCCAATTGATAGTTACAGTCTTGTCCCATCGCTGCAACTCCCGTACGGATTCAGGAGAGGTGAAGGTCAAGAGCCGTGCGTCCTCTGAAACATGACTCAGACAAGCCGCACTGCTTCTTGACACAATGCCCACTTAACCCAGAAGCCAGCCACACCAATGTGTCGGAGAAAACACCGTACAACTGGTGACTGTGTCAGCGTGCATGCACCCAGCCCGCCACAGGAGTCGCTAGTGCGCAATGGGACAAGGACAGCCAGGCCGGCCAAACACTCCCCTAACCCAGACGACGCTAGGCCAATTGTACGCCGCCCCATGGGTCTTCCGGTCTCGGCCGGCTGTGACAGGGCCTGGACTCAAACCATTGCGATGCAATGCCTTAGACAACTGCGCCACTCAGGAAGCACTTGTTCTTCCATCCTTACAGGTGCTCCAGACTAAATTGGTGTGGTTCAGAACAGGACCAAATACTCTATTACCTTCCATGAAGTCTAGTTTACCACGTATTGCACCTCCAGGTTGGCATCTAGTTCTCTATTTCCAAAGTAAACATTGAGTTTAGAGCAGAACTGTGCAAAAACAGACTTAGTGCTTGATTAATTTAACAGGGGGTGTTAGTACTGGCTCAAATCAAGGCTTGCAGACTGTGGCTCACCAGATCCAGGGCCACCAGAGCATGACACAAGAGCAACACTCAACCTACACTACATCAACTAGGGGGGAGGAGGTTCCTTTCAGTCAATCTCACCAGGTAGCTGGTGATATAAAAAATGTATGTGGATACAGCTGTCAGCAACCCCAGGTGGTGTGTACACGCTGTACAGTACAGAAACAAACCGACCGAGAGAAACAGGATTCACACACAGTATTATTACTGCAAACATGACTGTTTGAGTATTAACCATAACCTTGTTGGAGGCCATTGGTAAATCGTATATCTGTGTGACCCACTGGTGGGTCATCTTACTGTACATCAGCCACAATAACCTCCTGTTGTATTATATACAGAGTTAGTCCCCTCATACATATACGTCTAGTTCACACTATAGGGACAAGCCAAGCCAAGCTTTACTGGGCTGGCTTGGTTACGCATCCACCATAGTTGCTGTAACCGTGCTGGAAAAAGGACAATGTGAAAATAAAATATCCAAGAGGTTTGGGTGGGCCTATAGTGTTAATCAGGCAAAAGAGTCAACACTGTCACCCTTGATTTCGGGATGAAAAAATGTGAGCGGATAAATCTGAGGACAAACCATGGTATTTTACACCCAAAAGGGACTGGTGCACAGAAGGAAAAACTGATGCGCCAGGAAAAATAAATGGAGGCCCACCAGAACACTGTCATTTGAAGGCTTCATCCCGCTGTCTAGCTACCGTCTAACGATAGCTAGATAGTTAGTTAGTGCCTAAAGAAAGAACAGCGGCACAAAACAAAGTCTGTTTCTGATCAAAGGCATCCCAAGCATTGTTGAATGTTGTTGGTTCTTCTCGCTTGCCAACTCACTGGGCATCTTTCCACTAGGCTCTTTTATAGACAACATGTGGTTCGGTACCAGATTCTGCCAACTTCTGTCCCAGTTCTCCATTCAGAGGCAATGCCTGTCCAAATTTGAAAATACACAAAATGTCCTCTACTGTGTCTAGTGCAAGAGGCTTCTGAATGGATCCTAACATTGTTTATGTCTACAGTAAGTTTAGGCTGGGAAGAAGCAGACTTGAGATATAATACATTTACTGTATATGCACAATTATGGGAAGAAAATATGCCATGAGCACATTTAACTAATTAACATTTTGCCATTCACAAGCAGTCCTAATCTTCACTTTCACCACACAACATTTATAAGAGCTATCTAGGCCATATTGTCTCCTTTGCCTCATTGTCTTATTACACGGACACACTGTTCCACTTTACATAATGTAGATATGCATGGCCAATTAAATCAGATTTATTTTAAAGGTCATGGCATTACAGTCAACAACCTAATGAGCGTTGAATCTGCTCCAAATATAACAAAGTGTTCTCTCAGTGATTCATAAATCATTGAGTTCCAGCTACACAATCAACAGAATGCATTAACTAACGCTTGTCTGAAGGTGAGAATAAAGCCTGTGATTGCTGTCTGCATGGCACAATGAATACTATCAGCTCAACATGCTCTGTATTTTTACTTTCTTATAAATACAGCAGGAGAGTGAGCTTTTCAAATCAAGCTTACCAACGAGCTTTATAACCCTGATTAAGGCAACTTGGCAAGGCATGTGTGTGTGTGTGGCCCTCTATGACTGTTTTTGGCTTACAATGCCCTCCAACATATATACTTGTATAAGATAAGATACCTCTGAACATCATTGTTTAATGGGTATCAGGGCCAATGTACTGAAGTCACCCACTCATCTAAATTGCTGTATTCATGTTAAAGAACAGAGGGATACATACCATTGGATTCAAAGACTCAAGTCTAACTTCATTCAAAAAGTACTGTTGCAGTAGAGGCCAAATGTATCTCTATCCATGTAGTGATTTTTACATCACCAAAGTCAACAAGCCCTACAATTACCATAATATTACTTGATTGAGGTCTCGCTGAATATCTGAGCGACCACAAGTAGGGCAGAGAAAGTCTCAGCCAAACTATTTCAATTTGCTTCAAACTGACACTACTTCAAAAATGTTGGGGAGGAATTACATGGGCTAGGGGTTGAAAGGAGCAGCACTCCGCTGTGTTTAACACATGTGGCCTCAAAGTGAGGGAGAGAGAGAGCCCTCCACATGTGTAATTAAAGACGGGATTAAGGAGAGAGACAGAGCGACTTCACTATCAGAGCTACTGAAATCAAATATCAAATCAAAACTTTAAAATAAAACAACATCCATAATGAAATGCTGAAACTGAGCAGCCCTAAGCTGGTGGACGCACTGCTTAAATTATTAAACTTAATGCTGGAAATTGGATGTTACCCTGGAATCTACAATGAAGGTCTAATAATGCCCATCTATAAAAAAGGAGACAAATTCGACACCAATAACTACAGAGGCATCTGTGTATGCAGTAATCTGGGAAAGATATTTTGCAGCATAATGAATACCAGAAGCGGCTTCCTCCCCAAACATCACACCTCAGGTCACATTTACTCCCTCCACACTCATAAATCTAAATATCAAAAGGAACACAAGAAAAGGTTTTGCCTGCTTTGTAGACTTCAATTTGGCACGATGGACTATTAAACTAACTCCTCCAAATTGATATGGGGGAAAATGTATTACACCTTGAAATCCTAATGTATGAATAACAAATGTGTAATAAAAATTGGAAGCAAAATAAGAGAATTGTTTTCCCAAAGACGTGGGGTCCAACAATATTTCTATAAATTAACTACCAAAAATGTTGGAGCAATCTGCAGCTTCAGTCCTCACCCTCCATGACACACATACGAAGTGCATTTTGTACCCTGACAACTTAATTTTGTCGTCACCCAGAGAACAAAGATTACAACAGAGCCTGTCCCTTGTAGAGCAGTACTGCCAAAGATGGGTACTAATAGTAAACTTAGAAAAAACTTCAATCTTTCAGAAGAAAGCCAGATCCCAGTGAAACCAGTACCAGTTTACCTACAGTGGAACTACACTGAAACACAGTTCCAGCTATAATTACCTGGGCCTGGAGAAAAGTTAATCAGGGGAGTTTTAGGCTGGCTGCAAAGGCCCTGAGCGAAAAAAAACTGAAGAGCATTTCATGCTATCAAATCCAGAAATACAAATATCCCAATAAATATTTGGTTAATAAGTGAGTATACACAATGGCCACAGAAAAATAAGTGTGTATACGGTATATACCTGCGTATACCCTCCACTACAACACTGCTCAGAACAGCCTCAATTTGTCAATGCATGGACTCTACAAGGTGTCTAAAGCATTCCACACGGATGCTGGCCCATGTTCACTCCAATGCTTGTCAAGTTGGCTGCTTGTCAAGTTGATGTCTACTACCATACCCCGTTCAAAGGCACTTTGTATGTGCGCCATTCACGCTGAATGGAACGCTGAATGGAACACATACACAATCCATGTCTCAATTGTCTAAAAGGCTTAAAAATCCTTCTTTAACCTGTCTCCTCCCATTCATCTACACTAATTGAAATGGATTGGATAACAGGTGATCATAGCTTAAGGGATCATAAGGGATCATAGCTTTCACCTGGTCAGTCTACTGTATGTCATGGAAAGAGCAGGTGTTCCTAATGTTCCCTTTCTCTAATCACCATTATTTATATTTTGCTGTTGTTGTTGATGATGTCACTATCTCACTTTGCTTTAGAAAGTGGCCTTGTAATTCATGCTAATAAAGCTTATCTGAATCTAAGAGAGAGAGAGAAAAACAAAGAAACCCTCCCACCGGTCAGCTTATAGTGTGTTGACAGGTCAGAGGGAATCAAGCGCATCACGCTTCTCGCCTCCCTCCCTTGGGAGAAGACAGTGATCGCAGATGCATTTGTCTCTCTCTCTCTCTCTCTCTCTCTCTCTCTCTCTCTCTCTCTCTCTCTCTCTCTCTCTCTCTCTCTCTCTCTCTCTCTCTCTCTCTCTCTCTCTCTCTCTCTCTCTCTCTCTCTCTCTCTCTCTCTCTCTCTCTCTCTCTCTCTCTCTCTCTCTCTCTCTCTCTCTCTCTCTCTCTCTCTCTCTCTCTCTCCACTATGAGAGGCTAACACCTTAATCATTATATAAGTATAATCAAAATGGCATACAGTACATGCCATCCAAATGCAGTAAATTCAAATGTAACGACACATGGAGAAATAACTACCATCAACTATCTATAAATAGCTATGGCCATCCACTCTTACAGTAAATGGTTAGCTGAAAACTTGATACTAACAGTGTCTCTTTAAGAGTAAGTGTTTTTGATACTGCTTCTGGGCTTGGAGGCTGACAGATAGAAGAGTATGTGGATCTCATAGTTTCTGTTTAGCCCCTGAATTACAAAGGGAAACACCTTGTACTGGTTCAGTACCTCTCTCCCTCACGTACGCACACACACACATAGAGATAACACACACAGGAATATACAGACAAAAACACACACAGACAATAGCACACGCATACAGGAACACACAGGCATTAACATGTGCACACACACACACACACACACTGTTGCTAGGAAATACTCCACTATTGGAGGGCCTGCAGGGGATGGGAGCAGCTAAAGGCTTTATTTAACCAGATGGCACACTAGTTCTCTCACCAACAATATGACAAAATATTAATTCGGGACAAGAGGTGCTTCCCTTTCCCAGTGTTCATGTACATAGTATTTACAATAGGTTTAGAGTCCTTGTATCTTCACCCACACATTTTCCCCATTACCTTAAGATCAACAGGGCTACTTTGAATATGAACATTTGCTGTCTATTTAATAGGGATTTTGCATATCAAATAAGAGTGTTTACAATATCAATTAAAACTTATTTTTTAATGTCCTTCTAGATGAAAATCCATGATTGAGTTAAGGATTTTTCAATAGAGAAACCACAAACACTCAGATAAAAGTATTTCATATTAGTACATCGGACTCAAAAGAACATGTCTTGGTTTGGCCACTTTCATGTAGACTTTGAGATAAAGCCAATGAATTTAATCTCTCTTGAGATCTCAACCCAATTATTACTACACTCTGCTTTCTTCTTGAGCACTTCTTGTTTTACATATTAAATGGATCCAATTCCATGTCAACCGAAAAGGTTGGGCCACAATCATAAAACAATTTCACTTTCTAAATTAGCAATTTCTTCAATAGGGTTGGATACAAGTAGCCGGTCAAGCAATTGCAAACAGTGGGGAGAACAAGTATTTGATATTTTTGTATTTCCTAATTACAAAGCATGTAGAGGTCTGTAATTTTTTATAATAGGTACACTTAAAATGTGAGACGGAATCTAAAACAAAAATCCAGAAAATCACATTGTATGATTTTTAAGTAATTAATTTGCATTTTATTGCAGGACATAAGTATTTGATCACCTACCGAACAGTAAGAATTCCGGCAATCACAGACCTGTTAGCTTTTCTTAAAGAATCCCTCCTGTTCTCCACTCATTACCTGTATTAACTGCACCTGTTTGAACTCGTTACCTGTATAAAAGACACCTGTCCACCCACTCAATTAAACAGACTCCAATCTCTCCACAATGGCCAAGACCAGAGAGCTGTAGAAGGACATCAGGGATAAAATTGTAGACCTGCACAAGGCTGGGATGGGCTACAGGACATATATGCAAGCAGCTTGGTGAGAAGGCAACAACTGTTGGCGCAATTATTAGAAAATGGAAGAAGTTCAAGATGACGGTCAATCACCCTCGGTCTGGGGCTCCATGCAAGATCTCACCTCGTGGGGCACCAATGATCATGAGGAAGGTGAGGGATCAGCCCAGAACTACACGGCAGGACCTGGTCAATGACCTGAAGAGAGCTGGGACCACAGTCTCAAAGAAAACCATTAGTAACACACTACACCGTCATGGATTAAAATCCTGCAGCGCACGCAAGGTCCCCCTGCTCAAGCCAGCGCATGTCCAGGCCCGTCTGAAGTTTGCAAATAACAATCTGGATGATCCAGAGGAGCAATGGGAGAAGGTCATGTGGTCTGATGAGACAAAAATAGAGCATTTTGGCCTAAACTCCACTCGCCGTGTTTGGAGGAAGAAGAAGGATGAGTACAACCCCAAGAACACCATCCCAACCGTAAAGCATGGAGGTGGAAACATCATTCTTTGGGGATGCTTTTCTGCAAAGGGGACAGGACGACTGCACCGTATTGAGGGGAGGATGGATGGGGCCATGTATCGCGAGATCTTGGCCAACAACCTCCTTCCCTCAGTAAGAGCATTGAAGATGGGTCGTGGCTGGGTCTTCCAGCATGACAACGACCCGAAACACACAGCCAGGGCAACTAAGGAGTGGCTCTGTAAGAAGCATCTCAAGGTTCTGGAGTGCTCTAGCCAGTCTCTAGACCTGAACCCAATAGAAAATCTTTAGAGGGAGCTGAAAGTCCGTATTGTCCAGCGACAGCCCCAAAACCTGAAGGATCTGGAGAAGGTCTGTATGGAGGAGTGGGCCAAAATCCCTGCTGCAGTGTGTGCAAACCTGGTCAAGAACTACAGGAAACGTATGATCTCTGTAATTGCAAACAAAGGTTTTTGTACCAAATATTAAGTTCTGCTTTTCTGATGTATCAAATACTTATGTCATGCAATAAAATGCAAATTAATTACTTAAAAATCATACAATGTGATTTTTTGGATTTTTGTTTTAGATTCCGTCTCTCACAGTAGAAGTGTACCTATGATAAAAATGAAAGACCTCTACATGCTTTGTAAGTAGGGAAACCTGCAAAATCGTCAGTGTATCAAATACTTGTTCTCCCCACTGTATATGAGACAAAAACTTAATCCCAATGCTTTTCAGGAGCACTCTGACTCACAAACCTGAAACATTTTCCTAAGAGGGTTGAAAAAATATATACTTTCATCCAGGTCGGCTGTTATATCTCAAGAATATACAGATTGTGGTACAGTCTGCATGGTCAGGTCAGGCGTTGTATATATTACAGACTGTTATTACACTTTGAGAAATGTCACAGTGCAATATATTCTCAGGCTAATGGTACGTCTTGTGGAACATGAAACCGTTATTTGATCAGGGCATGGTGGTTTTCCCTCTACCTTATCCTTCACCTACAGCTCTTCAGTATGCACAGTAACATCCTCCACTGGAGACAGTTTCTATACAGTAATACCATTACCTTTAGTACCAATCAGTCATTCTACTCTCTAACAGGACTTTGCAGAATAAATTAGACACAGAGAGAGAAGCCAGAGGTGACCCTGTTTGCCCCATACTCACGGAGGAACTGACAGGCCAGGAGAGGGACCGAGAAAGGCCATAGACAACACATGCAACTCTACCTAGTATCTATACACTTACAGAGAGAAACACCTCTGGCAGCTTTGGTGTTATATGAGGAAAAGGACTGTACTCGACCTCAAGTGATCTGAATGAGACTCAATAGTATTTTGCACTGCTTTGAAGACAGAACAGCAGTCAGTAAAACTGTGCATGGATTTTTAAAATGACAAAATTGAGCCTGTGCAGGGAGGACTATTTAAAAGGCATGAGGTGACTAGCTGTAGTTAGAGAATAAAGGAAGTAATATTGAAGGAAGTGATCAATATGACACAATTAATGCCTTCATCATAAAACCTTCACATTTAATTTGTTGGTGCCCATGCCAAGAGGGGTGAATGACTCTTCAGGACAATTGCTTTTGACTGCTGCTCCCCAATTATCTTTTGCAGTGAGTTTGTGCGCCCTAATGAAGCCCTAATGATCTGGGGAGAGAACCGAAAAAATCCTCCATGCAACCATGGAGGAGATGCTCACAGAATTTCAAGCCAGGACGTCATGTAAAAATCTTCCCAGCGTGAAACAGTTGATAAATTGTTCTGATTGTGTTGTGATTGTGACGTCATGTTGTAAACATTTTCACAGCTTGAAAATGTTCCCAGTCAATAATTGCACGCACGTACGTGTGGATAGCTGAGCTCGTGCAGATGTTTCTCTCACACCCCCTCAAACTTGATTTAGCTAGCTAACTGGCATAATTAGCTGTAAACTGGTCGAAATGGTTTGTTCTCAGAGGTGTGCAGATTTAACTTGTTTGTATAGCTAGCTAGCTAACTAACTAACCAACTAACAAACAAATCATTTATATGCACTGTCAGTCGAAAACATAGCGCCCAAGTCTTAGCAATCGCAAAACATCTCTACGCACATCAACCCTCAGAATTTTGAAGCGCGAGTCCAGGTATTTATAAGTTGACCTCATGCCTCAACAAGCTTCTGTTGGTCAGAGTCAACAGTCCTGGCCACCATTGATTGGCAGATGTGTGAAGCATATGAGCGTGCCCACAGAACAGTTTTTCGAGGTTGAGGGAGGGTGAGAGAGAGTTTTCAGCTATACCTTTCGTGGCTGAGATTGAATGACACTACACCGGCTCTGACACTTGTCTTATGTGGCAGGACTTGCAAAATATTACAGACTACAAAGGGAAGCACAGCCGCGAGCTGCCCAGTGACACGAGCCTACCAGGCGAGCTAAATCACTTCTATGCTCGCATCGAGGCAAGCAACAGTGAGGCATGCATGTGAGCATCAGCTGTTCCGGACGACTGTGTGATCATGCTCTCCGTAGACGACGTAAGACCTTTAAATAGGTCAACATACACAAGGCTGCGGGGCCAGACGGATTACCAGGACGTGTGCTCCGGTTATGTGCTGACCAACTGGTAGGTGTCTTCTTATGTGCTGACCAACATGTCTCTGATTGAGTCTGTAATACCAAAATGTTTCAAGGAGACCACCATAATTCCTGTGCCCAAGAACACAAAGGCAACCTGCCTAAATGACTACAGACCCACGTCATGTTCGTAGCCATGAAGTGCTTTGAAAGGTTGGTAATGGCTTACATCAACACCATTATCCCAGAAACCCTAGACCCACTTCAATTTGCATACCACCCAAACAGATCCACAGATGATGCAATCTCTATTGCACTCAACACTGCCCTTTCCCACCTGGACAAAAGGAACACTTATGTGAGAATGCTATTCATTGACTACAGCTCAGCGTTCAACACCATAGTACAGTGTTTAACACCATAGTACCCTCAAAGCTCATCACTAAGCTAAGGATCCTGGGACTAAACACTTCCCTCTGCAACTGGATCCTGTACTTCCTGACGGGCCACCCCCAGGTGGTGAGGGTAGGTAGCAACATATGTGCCACTCTGATCCTCAACACTGGAGCTCCCCAGGGGTGCATGCTCAGTCCCCTCCTGTACTCCCTGTTCACCCACGCCTGCATGGCCTGGTACGACTCCAACACCATCATTAAGTTTGCAGACGACACAACCGTGGTAGGCCTGAACACCGACAACGACGAGACAGCCTATAGGGAGGAGGTCAGAGACCTGGCCGGGTGGTGCCAGAATAACAACCTATACCTCAATGTAACCAAGACAAAGGAGATGATTGTGGACTACAGGAAAAGGAGGACCGAGCACCCCCCCATTCTCATCAATGGCCTGTAGTGGAACAGGTAAGGAGCTTCAAGTTCCTTGGTGTCCACATCACCAACAAACTAGAATGGTCCGAACACCAAGACAGTTGTGAAGAGGGCATGACAAAGCCTATTCCCCCTCAGGATACAAAACATATTTGGCATGGGTCCCCAGATCCTCAAAAGGTTCTACAGCTGCAACATTGAGAGCACTGGTTCCATCACTGCCTGGTATGGCAATTGCTCAGCCTCTGACCGCAGGGCACTACAGAGGGTAGTGCGTACAGCCCAGTACATCACTAGGGTTAAGCTGCCTGCCATCCAGGACCTCTACACCAGGCAGTGTCAGAGGAAGGCCCTAAAAATTGGTTAGAACCAAAAATCAGACCAAAGGACAGATTTCCACCGGTCTAATATCCAGTGCGCGTGTTTCTTCGCCCTAACAAGTCTCTTCTTCTTGTTGGTGTCCTTTCGTACTGGTTTCCTTGCAGTAATTTGACCATGAAGGCCTGATTCATGCTGTCTCCTCTGAACAGTTAATGTTGAGATATGTCTGTTACTTGAACTCTGTGAAGCATTTATTTGGGCTGCAATCTGAGGTGCAGTTAACTCTTATAAACTTATCCTCTACAGCAGAGGTAACTCTGGGTCTCCCTTTCCTGTGGCGGTCCACATGAGAACCAGTTTCATCATAGTGCTTGATGGTTTTTGTGACTGCTCTAATATGGACTTGGTCTTTTACCAAATAGGGCTATCTTCTCTATACCACCCCTACCTTGTCACAACACAACGGATTGGCTCAAACACGTGAAAAAGTTCCACAAATTCAGTTTTAGCAAAGCACACCTGTTAATTGAAATACATTCTAGGTGACTACCCCTTGAAGCTGGGAAGGCAGGTAGCCTAGTGGTTAGAACATTGGGCCAGTAATCAAAATGTTGCTAGATCGAATCCCTGATCTGACAAGGTAAAAGTCTCTCCTTCTGCCCCTGAACAAGGCAGTTAACCTCTCTAGGGTACGTGGGATGCTAGCGTCCCACCTCGTCAACAGCCAGTGAAACTGCAGGGCGCAGAATTCAAAACAGAAATCCCATAATTAAAATTCCTCCATCATACATGTGTTTTACACCATTTTAAAGATACACCTATTGTAAATCCAGCCACAGTGTCCGATTTCAAAAAGGCTTTACGACAAAAGTAAACCAAACCAAACGATTATGTTAGGTCAGAGCCAAGTTACAGAAAAACACAGCCATTTTTCCAGCCAAGGAGAGGAGTCACAAAAATTTGAAATATTGATCAAATTAATCACTAACCTTTGATGATCTTCATCAGATGACACTCATAGGAATTAATTTTACACAATACATTTATGTTTTGTACGGTAAAGTTCATGTTTATTTCCAAAAATCTGAGTTTACATTGGCGCGTTATGTTCAGTAGTTCCAAAACATCCGGTGATTTTGCAGAGAGCCACATCAATATACAGAAATACTCATAATAAACATTGCTAAAAGATGTTATGCATGGAATTTTAGATCCACTTCTCGCTGTGTCAGATTTCAAAAAAGCTTTACGGAAAAAGCACACCATGCAATAATCTGAGTACGGCGCTCAGACACCAAAACAACCCATGTTGTGTAGTCAACAGAAGTCAGAAATAGCATTATAAATATTCACTTACCTTTGATGATCTTCATCAGAATGCACTCCCATCAGAATGCACTCATATCCATCATTTACAGTGCCTTGCAAAAGTATTCGGCCCTCTTGAACTTTGCGACCTTTTGCCACATTTCAGGCTTCAAACATAAAGATATAAAACTGTATTTTTTTTAATAACAAACTTATATGCCATCTGTAAATACGAATACATTTTTAAATTACAAGCCCTGTTGGTTAAGCCACAGAAAAAGTGAGCAACCTTCCCACTAGCTATGATTAGCTGGGCATGCCGAGAGAGGAGTTCGGATTGGCCTGCCATAGAAGCTCATCAGTCTGTGTTGGTAATCCTGTCGAACTCAACTTGAATTTTTTTTTTTTTGTAGTGGAGCTGCGTAAGCGTTGCTCTCCACTTTCTGGAGGACCAAGTTTTGAAATCAGTGGAATTAGAGTATGATAGCTAAAGAGATGGTGAAAACACCTGTCTCCGGATTACATCTTCAAACTAAGGGCATGGCATTCCTGACAGGGAGACGCGTGCATGCATGATGATGTATACAGGTAAGATAGTCTAGTGTTAGCTAGCTACATTTTCAGATATTACACGATTTCTAATTATGACAGAAAGTGGTTTCATTTCAAGCTAAAGTGTACTGTTAGCTATCTAGCTAACAATAGCTGGCTGGCTCCCTAGCTAAAGTTATTATTAATTTCCCAGAGCCGTTTGATGTTCTAGATAGAGCCTAATGTTAGCTAGCTAACATTGATCATGATTTGGTTAGCTCCCAGCACTGTGTCATTGTTGGCACTGTTCATTTTTGTTTAACTAGCTAACATTGGCTGGCTGGCTCGTTAGCTAACGTTATGTGACGTGTGTACAACACACGTTGAATATGGCCAGTGTCAGTAAACGTCTGCAAAAAAGCGTAATGAAATTGTTGCCAGCAGAGATGGTTAGGCTGTTTTCACAAAACACCGGCCAGAGCGTCAAGTGTGCACTTTCAGAGTGAAACGAGATGGGTAGCGCTAAAGCTTAGGGTGAGGGTGTGAACGATAGATAGCAAAATATTCAAAGGCGATTTTCTCAAAAGTGAGTTTACACGTTGATCAACTTTCAAAGCAGAATTACTTTCCCGTTGTTCCTCAAATGCAGTGTATGATATACCATTTTGTAGCTCTGAGTCCATTTATCTAATGTAAAAAACACCATTTCAAATTTTGCTACATAAGACCAAATCCAGGTGGAAAGTCACAATTAGTGTATGAATTGATAGCTCACCTTTCTGTTGTACAGTATATCTATTCTGTAATAGGGTATATTGTAACCATGTGTTCAAGCTAATAAAATCACGCAATACGCAATACAATGAAATGTCAACTCGCAGTAAAGCTCTCCCTTACATTAGGCTATATCCTACAAATATCTATACCATGTAATCGTAGACCTATTAGGCTATAGGCCTACTGCAAATTATTGTTGTTTGTCCCTGAACTGTCCGAATGCGCCGAGCTATCCTTCAGCTATCCTGCAGCACCACAAGTTGGTTCATATTCTTTAACAAAATTGAGCGATCCTGGTGCTGTCTTTTCAGCACTACGAAGGGCGCACCAATCGCTTAAAATGACATGAAATTAGGCAAGTGGAAGGGGGGAAAAATAAGAAACTTCTCAGTCGGCCCTGGAGGCCTTATGTAAAAACGTTTTCACAAGGGCTATTAGCAGGACAATAGACACGATGTGGTCCCAAAAACATCTCTCTGACATAGGGTCCAGCATATCTCTTGATGATGATCGGACTCGAGCCGACACGGGCTGCTTTCAATAATTAACTTTTCATTATTTATTTATTTTTCCATATTTTCTCGTTATGTAGCCTACAGTAGCCTACAGTGATGCCTCTTACACATACAAGAGGCATCACTACAGTCCCTGGTTCGAAACCAGGCTATATCACATTCGCCGTGATTGGGAGTCCCATAGGGCGGCCACAATTGGCCCAGCGCCATCTGGGTTTTGCCAGGGTAGGCCGTCATTGTAAATAAGAATTTGTTCTTAACCGACTTGCCTAGTTAAATAAAGGTTACATAATGTCATGTGCTTTGTTAAGTAAATTGTTTTGTAAATATGAATTCACATTTGTGCTGCCACTAAATAAACAATGAATTATTTAAGTCAATATTTTTATTATTAAAATATTTTTTATGATGGAGGGAGGGTGGATAGAGAGTTAAAATGTTTTACCCCAAAGGGTACTTCAAGGGAACCTTTATAAGGGGTGCTTTGAATAACCTTCATCAAGGGATCTTCAAAGAACATATAGTGGTTCCCCCACAGTTTCAATTTGAAGAGCACCTAAAGGATACTCCAGGAACCTTTTCTTTTTAGAGTGTAGGAGTAACTGTTAGCTGGCTTTTCAAAGCCGAGCATTCAGAGGTCAAGACAGCAGGTGTGTGTGTGTGTGAGAGAGAGAGAAAATATCAAAACACACACAGTAACGTGTGTTAATGAGTTCCGAGAGCTGATCTGTTATCCAACAATTAGGTTTATAGCCCGGCTACTGTGTGAAAATGCTCCCCAACAAGCAATAGTCTACCCATGCGTGGTCAACTATTTCAGCACCGTTTCGCACTGCTCTGAGACAAGAAAGACTACTTAATAAACATATACATTTTAAAACAGTTATTTTTATTAACCCTGCATTGTAATTGTATAAAAGCCCCTTAGATATTAATTTAGAATCCTCTAAATTTAATTAGATCTATTACTGTACAAGGAAATTTTATTAATCTGCCAGTATTTCCATTTTGAGAATCCGGTAAAGAAATGTGTATGTAGAGGGGTAACTTTCTTCACTATTTCTCTTACCAATTTGTACAATTGTGTGATTAGCCTACCAGTTGGTGTAACTGTAATGTTAATTCTCTTGAGAGGAATTTTTCTCTTCACTATCACAGTATTAAAAACTTTCAAATGCATTCATGAATTAAATCGCTTTAGCCGACGTATGTTGACCCCTCATCTCCATTTCGCCTGGGTTGCACCCGACCAGCTCCATTCCCCCCGTTAGGCATGGCCACATGGTGCACCCCTTTTCCCGGTTAGGTACGGCCACATGGTTCACCCCCAATATCAAGGTGCACGTGGGTTTATGTATGTAATGAATATGAATTCGGAAGGCAGAAATTATTAAATATTTAAAGCATTAGAGTTTTAAGAATTGTGTGTGTTCAATTATTTGTGACATTGTGGCATTTAAAGCATATTGAAGTTAGAAGCAATAGGATTTGAAGCACTAGCCTACCCGTGTGTGGTCAACTATTTCAGCACCGTTTCGCGCTGCTCTGAGACAAGCATGGGGACTGGTCTTGATAAATCAATGAGATTTTTATTTTTACTGAATCTACAATCTAGTTAGACTACAATTAGGGTGTGGAAATGTTAGGATTATTTGCTCTTATTATTGTAGCCTGCTCCCAACTGGTCACTTTGTACAGCGCCATATTTTCCTATCAGAAACCCTGAAGGTTTTGTTTTTCTTGGAATAGAAACACCATAATATTCATAAAATGAATTAAGCTACATTTCTCAATCCCATATACTATGTTCTTACAAAAAAGGTTTTACATTCTCTAGTACAGCCAATATTGAAGACTGTCAAATGCTTCTCAAAGATGCCTTCTGGTGTTCAAACTATTACTAACTAGCATTAATGGCTGACAATTAACCTCTCTAGGGTAGGGGGCAGCATTCGGTATTTTAGATGAAAAGCACCCAAATTAAACGGCCTGCTACTCGGGCCCAGAAGATATGATATGCATATAACTGGTAGATTTGGATAGGAAACACTCTAAAGTTTCCAAAACTGTTAAAATAGTTTCTGTGAGTATAACAGAACTGATTTAGCAGGCAAAAGCCTGAGAGAAATCCATTCAGGAAGTAGTTTTTTTTTATTCTATTCAATGCCATTACAGCATCCATTGACTTAGGACTCCATTTGTAGTTCATATAGTTCCACTAGATGTCAACAGTCTTTAGAAATCGTTTCAGGCTTGTATTCTTATAAATGAGGGAGTAAGACCAGTCTGAACGTTTGGACCCTAACGTCTCGCAGACTTTTTTCAGGCGCATGTGCATTTCTTGTTTACCTTTTATATTGACAACGTTATTGTCCGGTTGAAATATTATAGATCATTTAGGCTAAAAAAACAACCTGAGGATTGAATATAAAAATCGTTTGACATGTTTCTATGAACTTTACGGATACAATTTGGATTTTTTGTCTGATTGTTTTGACTGAGTTTGAGCCTGTGGATTACTGAAGAAAACGCACTAACTAAACGGAGGTTTTTGGATATAAAGAGACTTTATCGAACAAAAGGAACATTTATTGAGTAAATTAATGTCTTCTGATTGCCACCATATGAAGATCATCAAAGGTAAGGGATTCATTTGATCTCTATTTCTGAGTTTTGTAACGCTTCTGCTTGGCTGGTTACTGTTTGTAATAATTTGTCAACTGGGCTATGTTCTGGGCTAGGTATGTTCTGGGCTAGGTATGCTTTCGCCGAAAAGCATTTTATAAATATGACACTGTGGTTGGTTTAACAAGAAGTTAATCTTTAAACCTATGTAAAATATGTTTTGTTTTCTGAATTTTTATAATGAGCATTTCTGTAATTGAATTTGGCGCTCTGCAACCTCACTGGATGTTGGCCAGATGGGGCGCTAGCATCCCACATACCATAGAGAGGTTAAATAACGTGCCATAGAATTCTGCGGTAGCTCGCAAGGTGTGCTGCAGTATGACACAACTTTTACAGGAAAAACTACTGTAAGCTGCTCCAACTGCATCAAGACTCCTGTAGTGTGGCAGACTGAGCGGTAGATTTCCGCATGTTGGCGGCTGAGAGTGCCTGCAACCCAGAAGCCCAGTTTGATACGTTCCTTCATGGATTATCAGAGAGCTGCCCATGGACCTTGAATCCCTCATAGCCTTGACCATCCGGAAAGATGTATCACTTAAGATCCCTCGGAAATTACAATGGGCTGTCGACTCACCTCCTCTGAAGCCCATTCAACTGGACAGGGCTAGATTGTTTCCACCAAGAGATGTTTGTTTTGTGGCGCAACGGGACATTTGTTATCTACCTGCCCATTAAAAGACCTGCTCATCAGTTGTTACGAGTACACTGGTGAGTTTCCAATCTCTCACTACTCGTAACTCCCTCTATGCTACCCTGTTGTGGGGAGACCAGTCCATCCGACTGCTCATTGACTCTAGCGCCGACGAAAGCTTTATGGACACTACCCTGGTGTCAGAGCTGGGTATCGCCACTCAACTTCTTTCCAACCCGATGGATATCAGAGTGCCAGATGGGAGCTCTATTGGCAGAGTCACTGACAATATGGTTCCTATCAACCTGCGAATGTCAGGCAACCACAGTGAGCCTATGCAGTTTCTGCTCCTGGAGTCTCCTCATGTACCCAAAGTTTTGAGATGTTCATGGCTCCAGAGGCATAACCCCCTTATCGATGGAGCTACGGGTTCCATCATGGGTTGGAGTCCATTTTGCTATGCACATTGTCTGCAGTCGACGCAGACAATAACTCATCCACGCTGCAGCAACGCTTGAGTAAAGCTTCGGATCTGTCATGCCCTGGCCATAGAGAGGCTTTTATTCTCTATTTTGGGTAGGCCAGGGTGTGACTAGGGTGGGCATTCTAGTTTCTTAATTTCTATGTTTTCTGTTTCTATGTTTTGGCCGGGTATGGTTCTCAATCAGGGACAGCTGTCTATCGTTGTCTCTGATTGGGAATCATACTTAGGCAGCCTTTTTTCCTTTGTATTTTGTGGGTAGTTATCTTTGTTAGTGGCACTATAGCCCTAGTAAGCTTCACGGTCGTTTCTTCAACCATTCCCTGTTCCTCACCACCCATGGTTCCATATATCCTTGGACTTTATCACAAGTCTCCCTGTTTCAGATGGCAACACCACCATCCTTACGGCGGTGGATAGGTTTTTCAAAGGCGCCCATTTTATGCACATTCTTAAGTTGCCCTCAGCTAAGGAGACGGCCCAGCTCATGGTGCAGCACATCTTCCGGATCCATTGACTTCCGGTCAACATGGTCCGATCGTGGTCCTCAGTTTTCATTCCGGTTCTGGAAGGCGTTCTGCACCCTCATTGGGTCATCGGCCAGCCTGTCCTCTAGTTTTCATCCCCAGTCTAGCAGTCAGTCGGAGCGAGCCAATCAGGACCTGGAGACGACTCTTTGTTGCCTCGTCTCCACCAATCGCACCGCCTGGAGCCAGCAACTCGTGTGGGTGGAATATGCCTGGAAAACCCTTCCATGTTCTGGTACTGGTCTCTTGCCTTTTGAGTGTTCCTTGGGATATCAGCCCTCACTCTTCCCAGAACAAGAGGAAGAGGTCAGCATACCTTCTGCCCAGATGTTCGTATTTCGCTGTCACAATATCTGGAAGAGAGCAGGGACCATTCTTCTCAAGACCATCTCCAGGTACTTCTGCAGCTGGCCTTCTGTTGTCTCGCACGCTCCATATACATCCCACTTTCCATGTATCTAGAATTAAACCCCTATCTCACAGCCCTTTATGTCCTGATTCCAGGCAGTGTATTCCAGTACCTGGTTGACTGGGAGGGTATTGGCCCGGAGTTGGGTCCCCACCATTAATATCCCGGACCGAGCCCTCGTTGTGAACTTCCGCCGTCTACACCCCAGTCAACCAGGTCTGTCCCAGGGTAGGATGCCAGATGTCACACCCTGATCTGTTTCACCTGTCTTGTGATTGTCTCCAACCCCCACCAGGTGTCTCCCATTACCTTGTGTATTTGGACCTGCGTTTTCTGCTTGCCTGTTGCCAGTTCGTCTTGTCCCATCTAGTCCTACCAGAGTGTTACCGTGTTGTCCTTCATAGACTTCCAGTTCTGACCTTTCTGCCTGTCCCTGATCCTGCACCTGCCTGACTCTGATTTGGAATACGACTCTTTTCCTGCTTTGACCTACCGATTGCCTGCCCATTGTACTGTAATAAACTCTGAGACTCGTACTAACTGCCTCCTGTGTCTGCGTCTGGGTCTCAGCCTGAGCCGTGATAATAAGCTATAATGCTAGGCTATTCAATTGGCTACATCTGTTGGTACAATTCATTTTTACATTTTTGCTCCCTAACCTAAAAACAAAATACACCACTGATCAAGTGGCTCCTATTCAAAAGCCTAATCCGTACATTATTACTCTGCATCTCTCCTCTCCCTCTCAATCTCTCTCTCACTTTTCCCTCTCTCTCCTCTCCCTCTCAGTCTCTCTATCTTTTCTCATCTCTCTCTCTCGCACTCTGGTTTCCAGTGAGCAGAGAACATCACTGCACAGTCGAGCTAGATTTTAAGCAGATGAGAACGAGCTCTCCTTTTGAAGTGTGTCTGTGTTATATACTGAGCCTTGGCATAGATCCTTGTGAGAAAAACTCAGACATTTTCAGTAAACTCCGTCTCTAGGGCAGACTGGAAAGGAGCTGTTGAATCTCATAGGCCTTCCTTTCACATCTGATGCAGAGGAATGGACACCTTCTATTTGGCTTGTTTGCTCACAGAAATGCAGGAATGCACAGTAAAATGCACAATAGAGTTTGCAATGAACAGCTGAGACTGCACATTAAGGAAATACTGTGCATGTGTGAATGTACATACAGTACATACAATACATGCCAGTACTGTACATGTGAGAGACAAAAATGGGTGTTCACATGTGTATGGATGTTCAAAGAGTGATATATTGTGAGAGTGTGTCCAGTAGGAATATGTGGGTGATTTTATTCAATGGCTTTATACAGAATGAATAACAGTAATGTCCCCATCTCTGTCATCTCAGTTTACTGTGTTTTTCTCTCTCTGAGAAAATATATACATATCCTGCCTCCTCTTGGATTCCTAACACCGGCCCCTCTGCTTATGACTCACGAGGTCACAGGAAATATCAACAACGCGAATAAACACTTAACACCTGCTTGGATCCTTAACACCTGCTTGGATCCTTACTGCTATATCAGGGTTTAGTACTGTCCCCATGGACACACAGCAGCTGTTGTTCACAACACTATTTTGGGAAGAGTTTTGCCAAAGACCACCCCTCCTAACCCTGCCAATACACATAGGCTATACATAGACATACCAGTAGCCACAACCCCCCCTACCCTTCTGAAACTAGTGAATATAAAGCATGCAGCCCCTCTCAATAGGCCCCCAGAACAGTAAGGCTGCTGCTGTCTGAACTCTTTCCACAGTAAGTGCGTTGTTACTTATTTATAGCAACACGTATCCCAGAGGGGCAAAGTAATTGAAACCAAATGTGATGCCGACAGGACTGATATGGGGAAGTGGGCCGGTCAGCCCCAGCGTTCACTCGCTAGCAGCCCCGAGGGTTACAGATCAACACCCTTGGAAATCTTTTTTGCAATTCATTTTTATTAAATAGTTGTGGCTTTCCACCTTCGTAACTTCTCCTGGCAATACATTAATTTCCAGCCTCAGTCCAGAGGTCTCCGTAAACAGCGGTTCTAAAATATACTTTTGTGAACGTCGGGAAAAACCTGAAGCAAATAACAGAGCTACTGAGACTAAACTAAAAATACTATTTTCAAAAGATAAAGGCAAAATGTCTTTAGTTTCTTCAGAACAATGAGGCAATAGTGTTTTAAGTAAAGAACAGGCTTCTTTCTCCATGCATACTCCCCCTCCCACCAGTCAACAGTTATGAGTAGGAAACTTAAATGTCCCCCTAAAACAAAGGACAGGAACTGAGCGAAAACTTAACTTACCTCTCCCTCTGTCTTGCTCTCCTTCTCCTTTATCTCTCTCTCTTTCTCTCTCAGGGCTCTCAGTGAGTTCTCACTAAGTCAGGGAGTGTCAGGCAGATAAAAGGAGATTGAGCTCCTCTTAAAAAGTTGCATGAGGCCTCCTCTGACAGACTCCAGGCAGCCCCCTTGTCAGCTTTTCCAATAACACACTCCCCGGCCAAGTCCCTGCCCAATTCGTGAGGTATATCCTGGACACTACTGCGCACTCTGTTATCCCAGCCATCTCATTGGAGGCTCTTTTTACGCCTGCTATGTTAGGTTAAGTTGGAGGCTACTCTACTCCGCTCTGCTGTGCTACTGGTGGGGACTGGAGATTCTGCCCCACACTGGCTTCTAGTGCTGAGTTACAGCCTTCTGGTCACCAGCCAGATTTAGAAGCCCAGACACATGTGGGAAGTTACAGGCAGGGCTGTCTGACGATGTGTGTGTGTGTGTGTGTGTGTGTGTGTGTGTGTGTGTGTGTGTGTGTGTGTGTGTGTGTGTGTGTGTGTGTGTGTGTGTGTGCGTGTGCGTGGGTGGGTGCGTGTATGGGTGTGTTTGTATGTATGTGTTGCATGTGTCTTTTGGAGGGTGGGAGGGGGTATGGGGGGGTATCTCTGAAAGAAAAGAAGGACTGTAAAAATAGAAGGAAAAAAACATTCCCCTCCTCCACTTAATATGCTGTGGCCTGCCAGTCCATCCAGCAAGGGAGGAAATAACCACAAAGGTTCTCCTACACAGCACTTTCTTTTACTCCCCCTCCCAGCCACAGCGTGGTCAGAGCTGATGAATAATAGTAATCATTGTTTAACAGGCACGGCCCATCCAGCATCTTAATAAGTGGTCAGTGAAGACAGCCCAGAGACACCAGGGAACGTATGGTGTTGTTGTTGGTGGTGGTGTGGAGCTTCAGCTGCTTGGGTTCATGATTTTTTTATCGATAAAGGGAAATCCCTAAAAAGCCAGCAGCACGAGACACAATGCTCCTGAGCTACTTGACTTGCATGTGGAGATGTAGCCTACAGTTTTAATACAGTACATCTGGGGAGTTATCATTGCTGTTTTAAAGAAATGTTTAAAGATTCCAAGAAGAAGCTGTGAAGAGGAATACAATCTTTGAAAAAAAGGTCCCATCTAGAACCTAAAAGGGTTCTTCGGCTGTCCCGATAGAAGAACCCTTTGAATAACCCTTTTTGGTTTCAGGTAGTACCCATTTGGGTTACATGGAACCAAAAAGGGTTCTACCTGGAACCAAAAGGGTTATCCCATGGGGACAGTCAAAGAACACTTTTGAAACCTTTTTTTATGTAGGAGAGATAGAACATCAAAACAAGAGCATTTGTGAATTTCAGGAAGGTTAAAGCTTTGGCTTACTCTTGGCTTTGTTGTGTTGTTGTGTGAATCTCACCTCTGAGACAATTCCCCAACCTGTTATATGAATATCCAGGCTAGAATTGACAGTGAATCCTTCCAGAGCTTTTTTTATTTTGATATGGGTTTCAAAACTACCAATTAGAGTGATGTTCCATCGACAGGATTTAGAGCTGGTCCAAACACAAGCAGCCTTAGAAAATATGTATTGTGACACAGATGTCATCATTAATAAATATACGACAATTCATTCTTCCACCAACAACATTCACTGCTCTCTCTCCTTTCCAAACACCTGCTCTATTTCTGAAATATAGGCCCTTAATTCCCTGATTATTTGTAACACCATTATGAGTAAGATTTCGCAAGTCATCAAAGATGGTATTATGGGTCACTTAATAACAATATTGAACGCATAGATAATTGTCTGATCTTAGAGATACTGTATTACATGAACAGAACATGTCAAAAAATTAACTAAGTGAACTAAGACCGAGTGCACTAAGACCGCACTCAATGAGCTGTATACTGCCAGAAGCAAACTGGAAAAGGCTCATGCAGAGGCGGCGCTCCTAGTGGCCGGGGACTTTAATGCAGGGAAACTCAAATCTGTTCTTCCTAATACAAGCAAAAACTAAAGTAGGAAGCACCAGTGACTCAGTCAATAAGAAAGTGGTCAGATGAAGCAGATACTAAACTACAGGACTGTTTTGCTAGCACAGACTGGAATATGTTCCGGGATTCTTCCGATGGTATTGAGGAGTACACTGGCTTCATCAATAAGTGCATCGATGACATCGTCCCCACAGTGACCGTACGTACATACCCCAATCAGAAGCCATGGATTACAGGCAACATCCACACTGAGCTAAAGGGTAGAGCTGCACCAAGACACCAAGACAGTTGTGAAGAGGGCATGACAAAGCCTATTCCCCCTCAGGATACTAAAAAGATTTGGCATGGGTCCCCAGATCCTCAAAAGGTTCTACAGCTGCAAAATTGAGAGCACTGGTTCCATCACTGCCTGGTATGGCAATTGCTCGGCCTCCGACCGCAGGGCACTACAGAGGGTAGTGCTTACGGCCCAGTACATCACTGGGGCCAAGCTTCCTGCCATCCAGGACCTCTATACCAGGTTATGTCAGAGAAAGGCCCTAAAAATTGTCAAAGACTCCAGCCACCCTAGTCATAGACTGTTCTCTCTGCTACCGCACGGCAATTGGCACCATAGCGCCAAGTCTCGGTCCAAAAGGCCGGTTCTAGCCCCCAAGCCATAAGACTCCTGAACAGCTAATCAAATGGCTACCCAGACCCCTCTTTTATTCTGCTGCTTCTCTCTGTTTATAATCTATGCATAGTCACTTTAACTCTACCTACATGTACATATTACCTCAATTACGGTGACTAACCGGTGCCCCTGCACATTGACTCTGTACTGGTACCCCCTGTACCAGTAGAGGGGGTACCAGTACTGGTACAGGGGGTGTTTAATTATTTGTTACTTTTATTTTCTATATTCAATTTTTTACTTAAAACTTAAAGCATTGTTGATTAAGGGCTTGTAAGTAAGCATTTAACTGTAAGGTCTACACTTGTTGTATTCGGCGCATGTGACATAACATTTGATTTGATTTGATTAGCTGACTATTGGAATGAAGTGACAAACCATTATTACATTCCAACCAATCTTCCTGTTTATAGCTAAACTAGCTAGTTAACCATCCAGGCTAGCCAGCTAAGCTAACTAGGCTAGCTAGTTAAGTTAACTAGCTAGGTTTCTTCAACACTTGTCCTGCAGGCGCTCTGGCTCTGCTGTTGGTTATGATCACTCACAGCGTTTGATTCATTTACTGAAGTAATTGCTGGGGATTGAAAGTCACCTCTTTTGAGTGGTCCTGCAAATAGACCAGGCTCTAATAGACAGACTCTCACAACTTGATCACTTCTCACCTGGAGCTATTTTCGTGGTGACTTTCTACCATTACTCCACTTAGATTTGGAAATTATCAATTAAGGGCTCATTTTATTAGTAGTAATCACACCTGTGAGGAGAGGGGCATTCTTCTTACCAAACCACATGACCTTTGTGTTGGAGGTGTTCAGAACAAGGTTAAGGGCAGAGGAAGCTTGTTGGACACTAAGAAAGCTTTGTTGTAGAGCGTTTAGCACAAAATCCAGGGAGGGGCCAGCTGAGTATAAGACTGTATCATCCTACTGCCTGAGCTATGTTGTTGATGTAAATTGAGAATTGTTAGATTGAGCAAAATACTTGTAAACTTTTTCAAGAGAATTGGGGGAGGATGCAGCTACAAGAAGTAACAAAGTAAGTACTCAAAATTGGGTATTCATAGGAATATGTGTCAGGGTAAGTTAGTGTTTTTATTAAACATGACAGCACACTCACTTGATGCAAAGTACTTGCTGGCAAAAGTCCTACATAGCAACTGAGTCTATGAAACTTAGATATAGAATCACTTCTTTACAGCCTGACACTTCTTAAATGGTGAGATATTTTCCCTGTTCTCTTTTAACTCTGCTGCTCTTTCAGAGGATACATGCATTTTTACATCACTGAAAGTTGAGGCATTGAAATAACTGAGAAAGTGCTGGAATCACTGACAATCATTGAGTCTGTCACTTACGGCAGCCTATGCAATGCATGTAAGAGGATTCCTGCACTGTCACTCTTTCTAACTTCTATGCCCATTTTGTGGTGCCCAGGAAAAAGATACATTTTACCACATGCAATTTTAATGTGACACATTAGACCTTGCTTTTAAATGTGCAGTATATGCAGAAACACTCAGTAAATGGTGATAACAGAGTTTACATTATCCCTGTTTGAGAAAAAGTGTACCTTTAGAGGAACTACCCCACCGGTTCCACAATATAATAACACACAAATAGAGATAACACAACACAGTGCTGAAAATATGTTTCTTGGGCATTATCAGCAAATCAATTATGTATTGTGTCCAGAATAGAAAGTATTGAATAGATGTCTGGTACATTTTTTAAGTCGCCGCTATTCTCCTAGCGTCTCATCGCCCATTTGAGCTTTTGCAACACTTTCAGACTGCACAGCTTTGACAACCACTGTAGGCAAATTAAAATAAATCATATGTTACCTCTCAGGCAGGTCTTCCCAGCGTTGTCATAAAAAATACAAACATATTTCTGCTGCTATTATCCAACTATTGCTCACTTTTGTTTGGACGTGTGGATGTGTAAAAGGCTATTGATGGGGATTTAGTACTAGTATGCTTTGGAACTAGAGAGGAATTACATAGAGACGGGGCAGGGTGAATAATCATAGTGGCCTGCCAGGATAGCAGTGTTATTAGACATAAATGATACTGCGCTTCCTCTTCACTCCAGTAACCAGAGTAGGATTAATTTCCCCCAAGACACTGATCTAATGTCAGCTTGGTAGACATTTTGTCACAGTGGTGAAAGTTTGGATTTGGGGGAGGGTCCACTGATCCTAAATCAGTGCATACTAACAAGACCTACCTAGAGCAGTATCACCAGTCATATGGCATTGCTGCCAAATACTAAGGTCAGTTTTGTGTTAACAATGGTTAAGTCATGAATGGCTAAGGTGAAGATGATTCTAGATATTTTATATTGGAGACTTTGACATGGAGAGGTAACACCAGAGGGACGTCACATCCTGCTTCACAGTGTTTAGGTCCGTTCCTCAGCTAAGGTGACGTGACGCAAACAACCAATGGGCGAACTCTGCCGGTTCACGCTGGGTTCATAGCCCCAAAAAGTGTCCCAGTGGTCAGGGGAAAATTATGCCGTCGACAGAAGTAGAGTCACCGCCTGCATCTGCCGCAAATTGTGCAGTCCTGAAGTTGGTCTCCACTGCCTAGCGCATGCAGCAAAGCTGCTCAATGAACACAGAGTTATATTAATTATTACATGGGAGGTCTGTATTTCAGGCTTTTACCAAGTACCATGTGCTCTGGTGCTAGAAGCCACTAGCCCAAACAATTTAAAAAACTTCTAAGCTAATACATGTGCATCCAGGTAAACTTATGTGGGTGAGTCATTTAACTGGTAAAATAAGCTGAAAATGAAGGTCACCAATACTGCCTTCCTCTTACCGAAGCATTTTGCTTATGTCTGTAATTTTCTTTGATTTTGCTACACACAGTTCCTATAGATTGTTCTAAAACCATTATTTGGTCAACACTGTCATAGCCTGACTCAACAGTAATAGCCTATGCATTATGTTGATTCCTGCTATGAAAGTATCTGCTTGTCAGGCTGCCGACTCTCACTCCCACTCAGGACTGTGTGGATGGAGGTGGGAGAGATGCATTCTGCGAAGCACAAGCATGTGACCGTTACTCAAAATGCAATTATGGGAAAATACAGTTTTCAAAGTACTACTGTTGTTCTAGGTACAGAGAGAGGTGTCACAGCTTTCTTCGAGTAGGCATATATAATGTATTTCTCACCTCTTATTAATGAGGTCATGGCACCACTTTACAACCGGAGTAGCTCCTCGTTCACACCTACAACGTCATTGCGTGAAATGGCATGCAGCATCATCTGGATCTGTGTGCAACAAAAGTTCTACATTCATCTTCCGCTAACATTTCTGTCAAGTCGCATACAGTTTATAAATCCAACATATGCACCACACAGAACGCACTGCAACTTCCTTTGCAACGCAATGCTGCAAGGCAAATGCAGCTTTCCTAATGAAAGTAATGAATGTACTTTTTGTGTACCAAAATGCAATGACGCTGTAGGTGTGATCGAGGCGTACAGTAGGCTGTAGTTAGTATGGTTTTGATGAGCTCCTGTAAAGGAGCCGAGCAGAGTGAGCCATTTGCAGTGAAGTTTCATCAAGTACATCAAGTAGCTTAGGCCTAGTGCTGGAAAGTTTTTGTAGGACATTAGCTGACATTTATTGACAGATTAATTAAGTGTTTTGAGTTCCCACTTCATCAGGTGGTGAATAGTATAGCCTATAGGCCAATATGCACAAAAGAGTCGGCAAATTCTCTGAAGAGCAAATTCTGGATCCTATTTTGACAAGTTGCACATATATCAATCATGCATTTCCTGGGTGTGTTACATGAAATATCTTACTTGTTCATTCATAGTCTTCCATCTCAGTTGTCTTACTTGGCACTGGAATAAAATTGTCTATAGCCCTCCCACTTATATAAAAGTAACTGTCGATAAAACATTTTTTTGTTGTTGTCTTTGTTGTTACTGAGCAAAATATTTACATTTATTTTGTCCATATTGTCCACCTCTAGCACCTCCCCCAAAAGTATTAAGCATCATTTATCACTGATTTATCATTATCCCCCCAAAATGTGTCAATTTATAACAATATGGAATTTTGCCCATATTGCCCAACTCTATTGAGACATTATTTCATGTGATTTAATACATGCTATTAACAGTGTGCTCCATTTGAAGTAGAAATGAAAATAAACTTAATTACATAATATATATGTTTAATAATTTTGACACTAGGGAAATAGGTTGACTGTTAAACAACTGCAGTAATGGTTTCTTTGATTGTCAAGAGGCTACTGTAGTCTTTTGACTATAAAAAAACTGGTATCTCTAAAGTGGTCCCAGGTGAGGCAGGCAGCATGCGTGGGAGGGCCAACTGGACATGCGTTTCACCTACACCTCATGACCTTCTTTCAATCCAGCGGAGGACTCCCCAAAGTGCTCCTCAGGAGTCGCTAATGGAATTAGCATCTGTCATTCCAGGCCTGTGCCTTCATGTTTCACTCTCTCCCCACAGCCAGCAGAGAGAGAAAAAAACAACATATTGCTCCCATTATGTCTTTGCGTTTTCCATAGAAATGTACTGATTGTGTTCCGTTGGAGCAGGGAATGATGTAGATGATGGCTTTGGCAGCCTGAAACAGCAGCACTCCGAGGAGCTAACACTCCAGTGGAGGAGAATAGAAAGGAAAAGGGCATTAAAAACGTTCTAGTTGCTGTTTAGTGAAGACAGAGTTAAATGTTCCTTGGCACTGTTACAATTGTTTAACTGTTCAGTGAGTCAGAAAGGGAGTGTTCTTTTGTGCAGATTTGATTGTTGCTGGTGTTAGACGGATTGCAGCCGAGTACTGCGGAGGCACACACACATACAGACATCACACCCATGCACACAGGAACACTCACAGACAGAAACACATACAGACAAGAACACACGCAGACAGGAACACACACATGAACACGTGCACATACACACACCCGCACGCACACTCACTGACATCTGAAGGACCCCTGGAACATGATGTTTGACAGGCCTTATTGATCTGTGAGTAAATAGCATCTTTGGCATTAAAAGCTGCTTGGCGTTGAGAGAGAGAGCCTGGCTGTGTGAAATCAACCTCTGCACCATCATGCTCTTCCCATAGGTAATTATACAGAGGAACCAGGACATAAATGTTGCCAGGTGAGGTCTTGAGGATGGGATGTAAACACTACACTATGCCCACTGATATTATGCCTATTATAGAGAGAGAAAGGAGGAGGAGTTGTGCTACAGCAGCTGAACCTTGACGAGTAGCTCTCTACACAGAGTGCAAGGACAATCAAGAAAAAAGCACTTTAGAGTTATGAAAGCACACTTCAATCCAGTGGGGAGAGAGAGTGTGAGAGGGGTCACACAGTGATGCCATGTTTGTGAAGAGCTCAGGTCAAACAAAAAGGTTCTGTCCAGGTCTACAAAAACAATCACACACTCTACCAACAACCTTCAAGTAAAAGGTTGAGTGGGTTTATTTATTTTGTATTTATTGAACCTTTATTTAACTAGGCAAGTCAGTTAAGAACAAACTATGTTTTGATGTGTCTTAAGGGTATGGTGAGGAGATAAACACTGGGCACACCACATAATTTCTACGTGGATTATTGGGTAATATTTGGTTGAGACGTTAATCAATAAGATTACAACCTATATTCACCCTCTCAAAAAGACAGCCATAAGTTAGTTAAATTGTTATCACTATGGTTTCAACAATCTAAATGCACAACCAATTTAAAATGGAAAAAGAATGCCAGATATTTTCTTTATTTAAACAACAGATTAATGTGTTATCACTGTACTTAATCTAATAGCAGAACCAAATTACCTGGATTTGTAGTTAATATTACATCATTTTTTATTTTATTTATTTAACTAGGCAAGCCAGTTAATATCAAATTATTATTTACAATAATGTCCTACCCCGACCAAACTCTATCCCGGATGACGCTGGGCCAACTGTGCGCCGCCCTATGGGACTCCCAATCACGACCGGTTGTGGTACAGCCTGGAATCAAACCAGGGCCTGTAGTGATGCCTCTATCACTGAGATGCAGTGCCTTAGACCGCTGTGCCACTCAGGAGCCCTAAAACTACATGGTGCAAGTGAAAAATGCTTTTTGAGATTCTGCACAGACTATTACAGCAATTGTGAAGATCTCCACAGACCGGTGATGACCTATGCATGCTACAGTGCCTTCAGAAAGTGTTAACACCCCCTTTACCTTTTCCACATTTTGCTGTGTTACAGCCTGAATTTAAAATGTATTAAATGTAGATTTTTTTTGTCACTGGCCTACACACAATACCCCATAATGTCAAAGTGGAATTATGTTTTTTAATTTATTTTAAGTAAAATTTTGCTTAAGACGTCACATAATAAATTGCATGGATTATGTCTGCAATAATAGTGTGATCTTTTTGGAGTGTCTACCTCATCTCTGTACCCCACATACTGTATACAATTATCTGTAATGTCCTGCAGTCAAGTAGTGAATTTTAAAAATAAATTCAATCACAAAGACCAATACCTCGCTATGAAGGGCTGCACATGTTTTACTTTTAAACTCAGACAAAACAAAGAAGCTAGTTTAGGTCCCAAGAAACAAAGAGATCTGCTGTCAGATCTGACAATGAATCTCGATGGTTGTACAGTCATCTCAAATAAAACTGTGAAGGACCTAGGTGTTACTTTGGACTACTGCAGTGATGTACTCTCCAGCTACCCGGATAAAGCACTAAATAAACTTAATCTAGTGCTAAATACGGCTGCTAGAATCTTCACTAGAATAATAAAAAATATCACATTACCCCAGCTAGCCTCCTTTTGTTTCTTTTTTTTCTTCCTGTTAAGGCTATGGCTGATTTCAAGGTTTTACTGATAACTGCACTGATTTGGTCCTGCCATACAAACATACACTTACGCTTCGGTCACAAGATGCAGCCCTCCTTATTGTTCCTACAGTTTCCAAGGAAACAGCTGGAGGCAGGGCTTTCTCCTAGAGAGCCTAGAGAGATCTCTTGAGTAGGTCCCACGATTGAGTGTAGTCTGACCCAAGAGTGTGAAGGTGAATGGCAACGGTGTCGCTATAGGCCACCAAGTGCTAACAGTCAGTATCTAAATAATATGCGTGAAATGCTTGATAGTGTATGTGATGTAAACAGAGAGGTCCACTTTCCTGTGGACCCGAATATTGACAGGCTTTCATCAAGCTGTCCTCTCAAGAGGAAGCTACTCACTGCAACCAGTGTTTGTAATCTGGTTCAGGTTATTAATCAGCCTACCAGGGTATTTACAAACACTACAGATTATCCACATGTACAGTATCAATCACATTTTACTAATACTGTAGAACTTTGTTCTAAAGCTGTATCCGTCACAATATTATGGCAATATCCAGGAATGCCAAAGTTCCAAAAACTGGGCCTAAAATAGTGTATAAGGGATCATACAAAATATTTAGCTGTGACTCTTATGTGGATGATGTTAAACATATGTATTGGTCTGATGTGACTAATAAGGAGTATCCAGACGCTGGACTTGATGAATTTATGAAATTGCTTCTTCCAATTATTGATAAACATGCACCTGTTCAAATTTAAGAAACTTACTGGCTCCATGGATTGATGAGGAATTGAAAAACTGTATGGTTGAAGATATGGAGCAAAAGGAGTGGCTAATGAATCTGTCTGCACATCTGACTGGCTGACTGACTGACTTACTGCAAATTGAGAAATGATGTGACTAAACTCAACAAAAAATAAGAAACTATATTAAAAAGCCAAGATCAGTGATTTAAAGAATAGTGGGGAAAAAAACTTGAGTACTTTAAATTAAATTATGGGCAAAAAGACCAATTCAACTCTATATTTTATCGAATCAGATGGCTTAGTCATCACAAAACCATTGATGTTGCTATTTATTTAAATGATTACATAATTGGCAAAGTGGGCAAATTTAGGAAGAAATGCCAACAACGAACATCTTTTCATGCATAAAAAAATAATAATGAAGGAAATGCATTGCAAGTTTGAATTTTGCAAAGTTAATGTGGGAGAGGTGGAAAAATGATGACAATAATGACAAACCTCCTGGCATTGACAAATTAGATGGAAAGCTACTGTGGATGGCAGTTGACTCTATAGCCACTCCTATCTGTCAAATCTTAAATCTGAGCCTAGAGGAACATATTTGCCAAAGTAAGAGTGGTAAAGAGGCCTTTACTGGTTCTAACAGCAGACCTATAAACTTGCTGCCAGCTCTTAGTAAACTGTTGGAAAGAATTGTGATTGACCAAATACAATGCTATTTCTCTGTAAACAAATTAACAAGACTTCCAGCATGCTTATAGAGAAGGGCACTCAACATGTACTGCACTGACACAAATTAGTCATGATTGGTTGAAATAAATTGATAAGAAGATTGTGGGAGCTGTACTGTTAGATTTCAGTGCAGCCTTTGATATTACTGACCATAACCTATTGTTAAAAAATGTATGTGTTATGGCTTTTCAACCTCTGCCATATAATGGATCCAGAGCTATCTATTTAAAATAACTGAAAGGATTTTCTTTAATGGAAGCTTCGCTAATGTCAAATGTGGACACTCTCTAGGCCCTCTACTCTTTTCTATTTTTTCCTATGACATGGCACTGGCATTACACAAAGCATGTGTGTCCATGTATGCTGATGATTCAACCATATACGCATCAGCAACCACAGCTAATGAAGTCACTGAAACCCTTAACAAAGAGTTGCAGTCTGTTTTGGAATGGGTGGCCAGTAATAAACTGGTCCTGAACAAATGATTCCCTAAGTTCTAGACCTCAGCTAAATCTGGTAATGAATGGTGTGGCTGTTGAACAAGATGAGACTAAATTACTTGGCGTTACCTTACATTGTAAACTGTCATGGTCCAAACATATAGATTCCATGTTTGTAAAGACGGGGAGAGGTCTGTCTGCAATAAAGAGATGCTCAGCTTTTTTGACACCAAATTCCAAAAAGTCCTTTGGGCTCTAGTTTTGTCGTATCTTGATTATTGTCCAGTAGTGTGGTCGGGTGATGCAAGGAAAGTTAAGCTGCAGCTGACCCAGAACAGAGCGGCACGTCTTTCTCTTCATAGTAATCAGAGGACTGATATAAATACTAAGCATGTCAGTCTCTCTTGGCTAAGAGTTGAGACTGACTGCATCACTTATTTCTGTAAGAAAAAGGTATGTGTTGAAAATCCCAAATTGTTTGCATAGTCAACAGCGATGACACACACACTTAACCCACAAACCACCGGTGGTCTTTTCACAGTCCCCAGAAAGCGTATCGTATTATATAGAGCCATTATTGCATGGAACTCCGGTCCATCTCATGTTGCTCAAATGAACTGCAAACCTGGTTTTAAAAAAACAGATAAAGCAACACCTCACGGCACCTCTCCCCTATTTGACCTAGATAGTTTGTGTGTATGTATTGGTATTGACATGTAGGCTACATTTGCCATTTTAATTATTTTATTTATGTTGTTCTGTCCTTGAGCTGTTATTGTCTATTACTGTTCTGTATTATGTCATGTTTCATGTGGACCCCAGGAAGAGTAGCTGCTGCTTTTACAACAGCTAATGGGGATCCTAATAAAATGGCAACAAAAAAAGGCACTGGCGTGACGAACCACCCTGGCTGTCTCTGCCTGGCCGGCTTCTCTCTCTCCACTGGGATTATTTGCCTCTGACCCAATTACGGGAGCTGAGTCACTAGCTTGCTTGCACTCTCCTATCCTTCCTCTAAAAAGGGCTTTATATATTGGTAGATTGGTAAAAAAAAAAAAGATAAAGCAAACATTCAATATCTGTCACACCCTGATCTTTATCACCTGTCGTTGTGCTTGTCTCCACCCCCCTCCAGGTGTCACCCATCTTCCCCATTATCCACAGTGTATTTATACCTGTGTTCTGTTTCTGTTGCCAGTTCATTTTGTTTGTAAAGCCAGCGTTTTCCCCCTTGCTCCTGTCTTTTTCTGAGCCTGCCTGCCATTCTGTACCTTATGGACTCTGATCTGGATTACTGACCCCTGCCTGCCCTTGACATGTCGTTTTGGCTGTCCCTGTTCTAGTAATAAACTTGTTACGTTGACACTGTCTGTGTCTACTCCTGAAACGTGATATCCTTTTGAGCATGGTGAAGTTATTAATTCCACTTTGGAAGGTGTATCAATACACCCAGTCACTACAGAGGTACAGGTGTCCTTCCTAACTCAGTTGCTGGAGACTAAGGAAAGTGTTTCGGGATTTCACCATGAGGCCAACTGTGACTTGAGAACAGTTCCCGAGTTGAATGACTGTGAACGAACTGAAAATGGAACAACATCTTAGTTACGCCACAATACTAACCTAATTGACAGAGTGAGAAGGAAGCTTGTAGACAAAATATTCCAAAACATGCATCCTGTTTGCAACGAGGCACTAAAAGTAATACTGCAAAAAAATGTGGCAAAGCAATATACTTTTTGTTCAGAACACAAAGTGTTATGATTAGGAAAATCCAATACAACACATGACTGAGTACCACTCTCCATATTTTCAAGCATAGTAGTGTCTGCAGCATGTTATGGGTATGCTTGTAATTGTTAAGGACTGGGGAGTCTTTCAGGATGAAAAATTAACAGAATGGAGCGAAGCACGTGCAAAATCCCAGAGGAAAACCTGGTTCAGTCTGCCCCGCCCTGTGCAACTGGGTACTGGACTTCCTGACGGGCCGCCCCCAGGTGGTGAGGGTAGGCAACAACATCTCCTCCCCGCTGATCCTCAACACTGGGGCCCCACAAGGGTGCGTTCTGAGCCCTCTCCTGTACTCCCTGTTCACCCACGACTGCGTGGCCACGCACGCCTCCAACTCAATCATCAAGTTTGCGGACAACACAACAGTGGTAGGCTTGATTACCAACAACGACGAGACGGCCTACAGGGAGGAGGTGAGGGCCCTCGGAGTGTGGTGTCAGGAAAATAACCTCACACTCAACGTCAACAAAACTAAGGAGATGATTGTGGACTTCAGGAAACAGCAGAGGGAACACCCCCCTATCCACATCGATGGAACAGTAGTGGAGAGGGTAGCAAGTTTTAAGTTCCTCGGCATACACATCACAGACAAACTGAATTGGTCCACTCACACAGACAGCATTGTGAAGAAGGCGCAGCAGCGCCTCTTCAACCTCAGGAGGCTGAAGAAATTCGGCTTGTCACCAAAAGCACTCACAAACTTCTACAGATGCACAATCGAGAGCATCCTGGCGGGCTGTATCACCGCCTGGTACGGCAACTGCTCCGCCCTCAACCGTAAGGCCCTCCAGAGGGTAGTGAGGTCTGCACAACGCATCACCGGGGGCAAACTACCTGCCCTCCAGGACACCTACACCACCCGATGTCACAGGAAGGCCATAAAGATCATCAAGGACATCAACCACCCAAGCCACTGCCTGTTCACCCCGCTATCATCCAGAAGGCGAGGTCAGTACAGGTGCATCAAATCTGGGACCGAGAGACTGAAAAACAGCTTCTATCTCAAGGCTATCAGACTGTTAAACAGCCACCACTAACATTGAGTGGCTGCTGCCAACACACTGACACTGACTCAACTCCAGCCACTTTAATAATGGGAATTGATGGGAAATGATGTAAATATATCACTAGCCACTTTAAACAATGCTACCTTATATAATGTTACTTACCCTACATTATTCATCTCATAGGCATACGTATATACTGTACTCTATATCATCGACTGTATCCTTATGTAATACATGTATCACTAGCCACTTTAACTATGCCACTTTGTTTACACACTCATCTCATATGTATATACTGTACTCGATACAATCTACTGTATCTGCCTATGCTGCTCTGTACCATCACTCATTCATATATCCTTATGTACATATTCTTTATCCCCTCACACTGTGTACAAGACAGTAGTTTTGGAATTGTTAGTTAGATTACTTGTTGGTTATTACTGCATTGTCGGAACTAGAAGCACAAGCATTTCGCTACACTCGCATTAACATCTGCTAACCATGTGTATGTGACAAATAAAATTTGATTTGATTTGATTTTCCACCATACTGGGAGATGAATTCGCCTTTCAGCAGGACAATAACCTAAAACACATCCAAATCTACACTGAATGACCAAGTTAGCGTTTTGACTTAAATCCACTGGAAAATATGACAAGACCTGAAAAGAGTTGTCTAGCAATGATCAACAACCAATTTTACAAAGCTTTAAGAATTTTGAAAAAAATATGGGCAAATGTTGCACAATCCAGAAAGCTGTAGTCGCTGCCAAAGGTGATTCTAATATGTATTGACTCAGGAAGTTGAATACTTATCTAATCAAGATAGTTTTATTTTTCATATTTTCTTTTACAAATGTTAGTTGTGCTTCTACATTGACAGTATTTAATGCACATTGTGAACCATGGAAGGCCCGGGGACAAAGCCCAAAACAAAGACATATACAAAACACGCAGGGATGTAACCCAAACAAAATAGTGAGGTTAAATCTCTAATAAATACACGGGATGAGACCCATAATAACAATTGCACAAATCACACAGGACAAGAGCCGAAACAACAACACAGGTACTCACAGGTCCAACAGACATGGTAACAATAACCGACAAGACAATGGTGAACAGGGGGCACATATATACAATTACTAATCAGGGGGAAATAGGAACTAGGTGTGTGTAAATAGACAAGACAGTCCGTGGTTAGTGGTAATGAACCAGTTCAGTGACAGAAGCTGTTGACATAGAACTCCGGAACTGGTACACGGAATGAGCAGCAGTACCGGAGGGATCGGTGACATAAGCCCACTTTGTAACAAAACATTTTTGAAAAGTCAAGGTGTGTGAATACTTTCTGAAGGCACTGTAGGACTAAATAGCATCATTGGTGATACAGTATATGAGTGATAAAGTATGGTTACATTTAATTTGCTTAGTTAAACCTACCCTTTGGAATGAGATACACAATGGTAATAGTCAGCGACAAATATCATTGTTAAGCATTGCTAGACTTGGTTAAAACCCTGGATGGGAGAACAATGGTTAGCTGTAGATCGATTAATTCTCCCTTAGGAGGTGCTGCCCAGCCCAAGCGGCTATAGGGCCGCTAGGTCAATTCCCTAGAGTCAATTGACGCAACGGTGCGTTGAAATTCTGACATTGGTACAAATTCAACATATTTTATACAAGGTTTGTCTATGTTGAATTTGGTTACCATGATGACAAAAAATGTCCTCAAAGCAACAATTTCGTGTTAAAATTCCATGTATTTCCCACGTAGATTCCACGTCACATTACGTTGACAAATCACATTGGAACAATGTTGATTCAAACATTTTGTGCCCAGAAGGGTTGGGGTCAATTCCAATTTAATTTGAAATTCCAGTTCACTAACAAACAGGAGAATTTACATTGTTTAAATTCTAATTTAATTCAATCTTCATGTTATGGAATTGGAATGTTTATACAACTTGATTGGGGTCTACCTATGGTAAATTAAATTGATTGGACATGATTGTGTTGACGCACAGGTCAGGGGAAGGATACCCAAAATAATTCTGCAGCATTGAAGATCCCCAAGAACACAGTGGCCTACATCATTCTTAAATAGAAGAAGTTTGGAACCACCTAAGACCCTTCCTAGAGCTGGCCAAACTGAACAATCGGGGGAGAAGGCCCTTGTTCAGAGAGGTGACCAAGAACCCGATGGTCACTCTGACAAAGCTACAGAGTTCCTCTGTCAAGATTGGAGAACCTTCCAGAAGGAAAACATCTCTGCAGCACTCCAACAATCAGGGCTTTATGGTAGAGTGGCCAGATGGAAGCCACTCCTCAGTAAAAGGCACATGACCGCCAGCTTAGAGTTTGCCAAAAGGAACCTAAAGGACTCTCAGACCATGAGAAACAAGATTCTCTGATAAAACCAAGACTGAACTCTGGCCTGAATGCCAAAGGTCAAATCTGGAAGAAACCTGGCACCATCCCTATGGCTAAGCATGGTGGTGGCAGCATCATGCTGTGGGGATGTTTTTCAGCAGCAGGGACTAGGAGACTAGTAAGGTTTGAGGGAAAGATGAACAGAGCAAAGTACCGAGAGAACCTTGATGAAAACCTGCTCCAGAGCGCTCAGGGCCTCAGACTGGGGCGAAGGTTCACGTTCCAGCAGGTCAACAACCCTTAGCACACAGGCACTACAATGCATGAATGGCTTCGGGACAAGTCTCTGAATGTCTTTGAGTGGCCCAGCCAGAGCCCGGACTTAAACACGATCGAACATCTCTGGCAGTAAAATCACTCAATCACTCAATCACATCCTTCCCAAAATATCATCAGCTAGCTCTGAGGTTTTCTCCAAGCAAATAAACAAGACATCATCATTCTGCACCTGCAGATCTCATTCTGACTCAGAGATAAAGAAAGAAGTGCGATAGAGAGAGCAAGAGACAGAGAAAGATAGAATGATGGACTCATTTTCACCATTGTTTGACTGTGTAGGTTCAATGTGATTGAAAGAGATAGAATGAATTGACTGGTACACCAGCACATGGGTTCTATGGTCTTGCAGTATACATGCTTGTCTGTTTAATGGACATAAAAGGTTTACTTCATTATGATACTTTTCTTCAAATCTGAGCATAAATGCTCCATATAGAAAGTATACAGTAAGACCTCTACAGGTACGTTTTTATGGATTTTACTACACTACAAAACAATGTACCTATCGCCAGACATTGGTCTTTTAAGCTTTGTAAGATTCAATGAAACCAGACGAAAGCCAAGTCATCCCTGAGGAGTGAGATGTACCGAGGGCCAGTGCTGACCAAATAAAATCTGTTTATTTTTCAAGTGCACAGGATACAATTGGTGTACAGTACAGTGAAATGCTATTCCCCAACAACGCAGTGTTCAAAATCAAAGGTAAGAAAATATTATCTGATTTTAAAATCAGCTATATGGATGGAGTCAGTACCAGGATTGTATCAATGTGCAGGGGTACCGGTGGTAGATGAGGTAGATATGTAAATGTGAGATATGTACATGTAGTAAAAGTAAATGGAAGAGCAGGATAAATAACAGAAAGCAGTAGCAGCGGATATGATGAATGTACAGTTGAAGTCGGAAGTTTACATACACTTAGGTTGGAGTCATTAAAACTAGTTTTTCAACCAATCCACACATTTATTGTTAACAAACTATAGTTTTGGCAAGTCGGTTAGGACATCTACTTTTTGCATGACAAGTTATTTTTCCAACAATTGTTCACAGACAGATTATTTCACTTACTGTATCACAATTCCAGTGGGTCAGAAGTTTACATACACTAAGTTGACTGTGCCTTTAAACAGCTTGGAAAATTCTTCTGATAGGCTAAATGACATCATTTGAGTCAATTGTAGGTGTACCTGTGGATGTTTTTCAAGGCCTACCTTCAAACTCAGTGCCTCCTTGCACCATGGGACCACTCAGTCGTCATACCGCTCAGGAAGGAGATGCGTTCTGTCTCCTAGAGATGAAAGTACTTTGGTGCGAAAAGTGCAAATCAATCCCAGAACAACAGCAAATGACTTTGTGATGATGCTGGAGGAAACAGGTACAAAAGCATCTATATCCACAGTAAAACGAGTCCTATATCAACATAACCTGAAAAGCCGTTCAGCAAGGAAGAAGTCACTGCTCCAAAACCGCCATAATAAAGCCAGACTACGGTTTGAAACTGCACATGAGGACAAATATCATACATTTTGGAGAAATGTCCTCTGGTCTGATGAAACAAAAATAGAACTGTTTGGCCATAATGACCATAATTATGTTTGGAGGAAAAGGGGGAGGCTTGCAAGCCGAAGAACACCATCCCAACGTAAAGCACTGGGGTGGCAGCATCATGGTGCACTTCACAAAATAGATTGCTTCATGAGGGAGGAAAATTAGGTGGATATATTGAAGCAACATCTCAAGACATCAGTCAGGAAGTTAAAGCTTGGTCGCAAATGGGTCTTCCAAATGAACATTGACCCCAAGCATACCTCCAAAGTTGTGATAAAATGGCTTAAGGACAACAAAGTCAAGGTATTGGAGTGGCCATCACAAAGCCCTGACCTCAATCCTATAGACAATTTGTGGGCAGAACTGAAAAAGCGTGTGTGAGCAAGGAGGCCGACAAACCTGACTCAGTTACACCAGCTCTGTCAGGAGGAATGAGCCAGAATTCACCCAACTTATTGTGGGAAGCTTGTGGTAGGCTACCTGAAACGTTTGACCCAAGTTAAACAATTTAAAGGCAATGCTACCAAATACTAATTGAGTGTATGTAAACTTCTGACCCATTGGGAATGTGATGAAAGAAATAAAAGCTGAAATAAATCATTCTCTCTATTATTATTCTGACATTTCACATTCTTAAAATAAAGTGGTGATCTTAACTGACCTAAGACAGGGAAGTTTTACTAGGATTGAATGTCAGAAATGGTGAAAAACTGAGTTAAATGTATTTGGCTAAAGTGTATGTAAACTTCTGACTTCAACTGTAGGTTAGTATTGTGGAGTAACTAGAATGTTGTTGATCCATCCTCATTTTAAAATCATCATTGGCCTTGTGGTGAAATCCCTGAGTGGTTTCCTTACTCTCTGTCAACTGAGATAGAAAGGACGCCTGTATTTTTGTAGTGACTGGGTGTATTGATGCGCCATGTATAATTTTGTTAATGTATAATAATGTTAATACCAACGTTTCGACAGCGAAGCTGTCTTCATCATACCCTGATGAAGACAGCTTGGCTGTCGAAACGTTGGTATCAAAAATTTTGCATCTGAGCTCCAAGAGTGTGCGGCTCTCTTTTATTTTCAAGTTTCTACTCCGCTAGCCAGCACCTCGTCTTAATAGGTGTGCGTTTCTTTTTCTTCTAGAAGTTAAAAATCAAAACACACACTTACGCACACATACACTACTGGTCAAAAGTTTTAGAACACCTACTCATTCAAAGGATTTTCTTTATTTTTACTATTCTTTACATTGTAGCATAGTAATGAATACATCAAAACTATGAAAAAACACAAATGGAAACATGTAGTAAACAAAAAAGTGTTATCCAAATCAAAATATACTTTATATTTGAGATTCTTCAAAGTAGCCACCCTTTGCTTTGATGACAGCATGCACCTCTAGGCATTGTGTTATTTCATAGTTGTGATGTCTTCACTACTATTCTACAATGTAGAAAATAGTAATAATAAAAAAAACTAAATGACTACCTGACTATTTGCATTGCCCCCCCCCACCCACCCCTTCTACGCTGCTGCTACTCTCTGTTATTATCTATGCATAGTCACTTTAATAACTCTTCCTACATGTACATATTACCTCAATTGCCTCGACACCGGTGCCCCTGCACATTGACCCTGTACCGGTACCCCCTGTATATAGCCCCGCTATTGTTATTTACTGCTGCTCTTTAATTATTTGTTATCCTTATCTCTAACTTTTTTTGTAGGTATTTCCTTAAACTGCAATATTGGTTAAGGGCTTGTAAGTAAGCATTTCACTGTAAGGTACACCTGTTGTATTCGGCGCAAATAGAATATGATTTGATTTGACTTCCTGTATTTCAAAGCTGAAGTATTTATATCCAACAGTACTGTAGTCAGTGAGATATTCGCAGTGTTTATCTGTTTCATGATAACGATGATCATTTTCACACTAAAGCTTTTAGAATAATCCGTACAGTAGTCACCTAATCTTTCTGCCTTAATTCAGCATCGTAGAGTGCTTAATATATATTTTTTAATCCATGTTTTGCATGTATTCATGTTTTTATGTCTAAGCTTTCTAAAAGCTTAGCCGAATTGTTGTTTGCCTCCATTTTTTCCAATCTAGCCTGAAACAGCAGTACACCTGATCGTTACTAAACCCTCCAGATGGTTTCTTCCTCCTGTCTCTGGCACTAAGTTGATGTGCATTACTTACATGGTGGAACGTACAACAGAAGGACTGGGTATAGTCAGCTCTGCTGGGCTACGCACAGCCATAATGATCCATTCCTCTCAGTTTGGGTAGTAGAATCAAGGCTGGATTGTGTCAAGGTTGTAGCTACCAACCTGAGATAGATGGTATTTATCTTAGGGTGGTAGCTCTTTCCCATTTGATCTTCTTTAAAGACACTGAATAAGCCCGTCTGAGATAAATGATGAGGATAAGGCCAAAACCAGACACTGTTTGCTTTTGATGAGTCTAAACAGACCCCAGCAAGATTGATGTGTTTATTTTGCAGAATAAAACATTGATTAGAGGCATCTCCTCTCTGGAAAAGCTACACAGATTGGGGTTTTCTAATCGGAAAACAGCAGATCATTTCAATAGAAAAACCTAAAAACTTTCTCATAGCAGAAGATGACACATTGTCAGAGAGATTGAGGGCAATGCTGGAGATATGAGTACGCTGATGTGTCCCTCGTTATAGGTTCCAGTTAATTGCAAACTTTTGTTTTCTCCAGCTGTTTTCATGCACGTCTTTGCACAGTCAGTTGCGATAAGAAAGAGTCCATCTACAGTAGTAGATGTAGCATGTACCAGTCCACACACTACATTGACACATGCTCACTACAATGTACCAAAGCTCACAAGACATTATTGCTGACCCTAAAAAGCCAATGTTTATTTTTGGTTGGCAGCAATAGTATGTCCGATCTCAGGGACACACAACATGTCACTACTACACAATGCTAAGCTAGCTGCCATCTGTAACACCAGCACCTTGATGAATGCACCTGTGTGCGTACAGTATGACAGAGGTCCCAATGTATGGGTCAGCAACCTTCGCCACAGCTGATATCACTACAAACACTCTAATAGAGTGGCATAGGCTGGAAAGCTGGGCCACTATTAGACGAAAATCACTCTAAAAACAACCCATTCTGATCACACAGGTCTCAGGGGCCCAGAGGCAGTGTGTCAGTCAAAGACATAAATCTATCTCTCTGGCCCTTAAGCACCACATCTCCACCCAGCCACCAGCACCTCTATCATCAGTAAGTCCATATTATGTTGATAATAAGAGGGCAGTGGAGGGAGTAAAGTCTCTCTGCGTGCGTGCGTGCGTGTGTGTGTGTTTGCTCATGCAGGAGAGTGTGTGTCTTTCTCATAAAAACTATCAGAGACTGCTACTCTCTCTGGTGTAGTATGGATCTCCCTCTACCTTGCATACCCTGGCTCATCTAAAACTTGTCTGCTAAGCCTAAGTCATCAAGGTAATAGAATTCCTCAGCTATAATTTTGTGTGAACATTTTCTTAAATAATTTATTGTTTGGTGCACTGGCTGGCTATACAGTAGTTTACCTTCTTAACTTTAGACCTTACTTTAAATCACCCCTTCACAGGAAGGCCATAAAGATCATCAAGGACATCAACCACCCGAGCCACTGCCTGTTCACCCCGCTATCATCCAGAAGGCGAGGTCAGTACAGGTGCATCAAAGCTGGGACCGAGAGACTGAAAAACAGCTTCTATCTCAAGGCCATCAGACTGTTAAACAGCCACCACTAACACTGAGTGGCTGCTGCCAACACACTGACACTGACTCAACTCCAGCCACTTTAATAATGGGAATTGATGGGAAATGATGTAAATATATCACTAGCCACTTTAAACAATGCTACCTTATATAAATGTTACTTACCCTACATTATTCATCTCATATGCATACGTATATACTGTACTCTATATCATCGACGGTATCCTTATGTAATACATGTATCACTAGCCACTTTATACTATACTATGCCACTTTGTTTACATACTCATCTCATTTGTACATACTGTACCCGATACCATCTACTGTATCTTGCCTATGCTGCTCTGTACCATCACTCATTCATATATCCTTATGTACATATTCTTTATCCCCTTACACTGTGTACAAGACAGTAGTTTTGGAATTGTTAGTTAGATTACTTGTTATTACTGCATTGTCGGAACTAGAAGCACAAGCATTTCGCTACACTCGCATTAACATCTGCTAACCATGTGTATGTGACAAATAAAATTTGATTTGATTTGATTTGATTTGAAATTAGACAGCCAGGTCTTAGGGAAAGCACAAGGTTTCTATGATCTCTGATCAATGTCTGTCAGCGAAAACGGCTGCGGATGGAATTTTCAGCAAGTTTGCAAAGAGGTCTTTCGTAGAAGTGATTGATGCTGTATTGGTGGTCCTACAACCTCTTTCCCTAATGATCTACCTACCACATGTGACCGAAATCTCACACTTTCTATCAAAATGTGATTTGCTTTGATTTGTAGTGTTTCATTTGAAAGTAGACTAGGCCCAGTAGGCTACGCAGTGGGCAGGTGTCCATTCTAATATTCTACTTCATATTTTGATTTTCCTACGCACCTGTGATCTGAGACATTTCTTAAGGAGTCAAATGTTCTAGATCAGGCTGTAATGCTCTTATAAATACTATATACTTCATAACCGTAATCCCCATCAAATCAACCATAACAACCACTGAGCAAATCACCAGTGTAACCAATCTCCTGTTATGGCATTGCTAAACATGGCATGAAAATAATGAACACGTTTGAGCCCCCGAGCAAATGAATTAACATTTATATGTAAAAGCCAAACTTTAACATTATAGAGGTTTACTCTCCACACTGCAACCATCTGTCTGAGTTTCTGATCCAAAGAGAGGGTTAAGAGAGAGAAAGGGATTGAGAGAGTATGAGAGGGAGGGGATGAGACATAGAGACATAGAAAAGAGGAGAGAGAGAGAGAGCGAGAGAGAGAGCGCGAGAGAGAGAGAGAGAGAGAGAGAGAGAGGGGATGAGACAGAGACAGAAAAGAGGAGAGAGAGAGAGAGAGAGAGAGAGAGAGAGAGGGGATGAGACATAGAGACAGGAAAGAGGAGGAAGAGAGAGGGAGAGAGAGAGAGAGAGACCAATCTGTGCTATTCACTCTGACTCCTAATGAGAAGTCCTGTAGTTTCAGATCTGCTGTTTTTCCATGCAGGGCCACAGAGCCTGAAGAGCAACAACTCATGTACGGACAGGCTAAAATATGACTGGGACAGTGCAGACCACTGAAGGGGGTGAAAATAGCTCCATGTCAGGGAGGTTGGGGGTGTGAGGTGGGGGGTCTGTCATCCATCATGGGGTGGCTACAGTAATGGCAGAAAGGGGATGGTGAGAAGGAACAAGGCCTTCTGAATAAGACGTGTCCCAATGAGCTGTAAAATGTATTAATCTGTGCCTGATCATAATCATTTAACCAGAGGAATCAATGCCTTCACGCAGCCCAGCCTCAACATTCATTAGAACAAAAGCACTAGCAGGACCATTGAAGAAATTATTAATGTGATGATTGATTGGAATAACACAAAAATACATGCAGGCCAAGCTGGCAATTCTCTTTTTGTTTTCACCTATCAGATTTGCTCAGTGTGTTGATTTTGCCAGCAAGGAGGAGGGACGAGGGGCGTAATGTCTGCCTCACCAGCAAAAAAGTCCAGGTCGATGATTACACACTAATACAATTTCCCTCTGATCGTGGTTTAAACTGCACACACTAAGGTCTGTCCTTGAAGCAAGAGCAGATTTACAAACACTGACAATACTTTAATGGTGCTATTGAATCCAATATGTGTGCCTGCAAGAAAAGTCTTCACAAAAAAAAGTTTTATTTTCAGTAGAGTTTTTTTTTTTTTTACCCCTTGGGCCCTTGTCTGTCTCTACAGCCTTTCTCTCACTCATTTGTTATTTGTAACTGTCTGCTATTGTAAATTGTTCACTATACTACATTTTTCATGGACTGTCACGTTCTGACCTTAGTTCCTTTGTTTTGTCTCTTTGTTTTAGTATGGTCAGGGTGTGAGTTGGGTGGGTTGTCTATGTAAGTTTTTCTATGATTTTCTGTTTCTGTGTTTGGCCTGGTATGGTACTCAATCAGAGGCAGCTGTCAAACCATATTTAGGTAGCCTGTTTTCGATTGTGTTTTGTGGGTGGTTGTTTTCAGTCTTTGTGTGTCTACACCAGACAGAACTGTTCCTTTGTTGTTTTGGTGTTCAGTTTTCATGAAATAAGATGAACACTTAGCACGCTGCGCTTTGGTCCTCACCTTCTTCCCACGACAGCCGTTACATGGACACTATATATAAAAACTATGTGTACACCCAATAATTAGGGGATTCGGCTATTTCAGCCACAGCCGTTGCTGACAGGTATATAAAATCGAGCACACCGCCAAACATTGGCAGTAGAATGGCCTTACTGAAGAGCTCAACGACTTTCAACTTGGCACGGTCATAGAATGCTACCTTTCCAACATGTCAGTTTGTCAAATTTCGGCTCTGCTAGAACTGCCCCGGTCAACTGTAAGTGATGTTACTGTGAAGTGGAAACGGCTAGGAGCAACAACGGCTTTAGCCGCAAAGTGGTACAGTAGGCCACACAAGCTCACAGAACGGGACCACAGAGTGCTGAAGTCTGTCCTTGATTGCAACACTCACTACCGAGTTCCAAACTGCCTCTGGAAGCAACGTCAGCACAAGAACTGTTCGTGGAGAGCTTCATTAACTAGGTTTCCATGGCCGGGCAGCCACACACAAGCCTAAGATCACCATATCCAATGCCAAGCGTCGACTGGAGTGGCGTAAAGCTCACCGCCATTGGACTCTTGAGCAGTGGAAACGTGTTCTCTGGAGTGATGAATCACGCTTCACCATCTGGCAGTCCGACGGACGAATTTGGGTTTACCTGCCCGAATGCATAGTGCCAACTGTTAAGTTTGGTGGAGGAGGAATAATGGTCTGGGGCTGTTTTTCATGGTTCGGGCTAGGCCCCTTCGTTCCAGTGAAGGGAAATCTTAATGCTACAGCATACAATGGCATTCTAGATGATTCTGTGCTTCCAACTTTGTGGCAACAGTTTGGGGAAGGAACTTTCCTGTTCCAGCATGACAATGCCCCCGTGCACAAAGCAAGGTCCATACAGAAATGGTTTGTTGAGATCGGCGTGGAGGAACTTGCCTGCACAAAGCCCTGACCTTAATCCCATCAAACACCTTTGAATTGGAACACCGACTGCGAGCCATGCCTAATCACCCAACATCAGTGCCCGACCTCACTAATGCTCTTGTGGCTGAATTGAAGCAGTTCCCAGCAGCAATGTGGAAAGCCTTCCCAGAAGAGTGGAGGCTGTTACAGCAGCAAAGGGGGGACCAACTCCATATTAATGCCCATGATTCTGGAATAAGATGTTTGATGAGCAGGTGTCCACATACTTTTGGTCTTATAGTGTAGTTTGCAGAGTTTTGGCACAACTTTTGATTTTGTGGCAAAATAATACTTTAATATATAGCAATAAAGAAGGAGACGGTCTGGGTGGAATATATTTTTCATTTCTTGGCTTTTAGGTTATTGCAACTTTCGCATGAACTAGATGAAGAAGAATTGACGAAACAAAGCGAATTTGAATACCCAAGGGACAAACGTTATTTGTTCATTGAGCATAATGTTGTATCGGGCATTTTGTTTAGGTCTGGGGTCGAGGATGTCTGAGTTTGTTTGAGGGTTGGCAATTGATTTCACACTATTGTGTAGTTTATGGTGACAGCGTTACCATAGTGTTGCATTCAAATACATGTACATCGTGACTGTAACATGCTGGCTGAGCTACATACCTCATACCTGATGTCTTTACCAACCTTCTTTACAGAGATATACAGCTAAAGCAATATGCAAAGCAGAGGGCAAGTACAGATTGATAAAACGAGTCATATAAAACCTTAGCGTGTAGAGGCATCCTCTGTGTACAATATCAATATGCTATAGAAGAGACACACTGAGGCTCTCATCTCCTCTGTAGCTCCTGCTCCCTCCATCTCCTGTGGCCTCATTAACACCAGTACAACGTATAGCCTCAAATCGTTATTTGTTGAATAATTAACCTCTTGGGTTTTCCCTCCCTGTCTCACAGATAGCTAATGTAAATCTGTTTACTTTCACTGCCTGGTATCCTAAAGGAGTTTGAGCCTCTCTCTACATTGCTCAGCTTCTCGTGGCAATGCCTCAACACAAACCAGAGAGAGAGATTGAGTCGAGCTGGGAATCTGGGAAGTGTGTGTGTGTGTGTGTGTGTGTGTATGGGGGCAATAGAGCGATAAAGGCTTATTGGAGCCTTAAGTCTGTAACGCAATTAACTTCACCATCTGCATTGGCCAATGTGCTGAAGAGCGACACTCTCTTCCATGAGAAGGGATCATATGTATGTGTGATTTGCACACGCTCTGGCTCTGCATGAAGTGTGCAGCTGTGAGGATGAGAAGCAGCGAGACTCAGAGGAGTATAGATGCTCCTTGCTGCCCTGCATCACTGATGATGCTGCAAATTACAGAAGCCAAGGCAGATCAAGGAGACCTGAGCTAGACAGACAGAGAGAGACAGACAGACAGAGAGACCACTGGGTAACAAATAGATGGGCATGCTGGCCAAGAGAAAAGGAGGGTGTGTATACAAATGCACACAGGCATGAAAATGGCCATGCAAACACACACACACACACACACAAACACACACACACACACACACACACACACACCAAAATGATCACATTAGGAGCTATATTTGGCACTGGCTTCATGCAGTGACCGTCAAACACTCACCATCTTTTAGGATCCCTCCCTCCAAACACCCATTCTCATGCAATCCCAGGCTGGGAAAGTACGTCTCCTCTGTCTGAACAAGGTGCCATACAGCCCTCATCCAATCTCCTCTCTGCAGAGAGAGAAACCTTTCTGTATACACTCTTAGAAAAAATAGTTCTAAAATGGTTCTCTGGCTTTCCCCATTGGATAATTATTTTTGGTTCCAGGTAGAACAATTTTGGGTTCCATGTAAAACCCTCTGTGGAAAGGGTTCTACGTGGAACCCAAAACGGTTCAACTTGGAATCAAAGGTCATACCTAGAACCAAAAAGGGTACTTCAAATGGTTCTGCTATGGGGACAGCTGAAGAACCCTTTTAGGTTGCAGATAGCACTTATTTTTCTAAGAGTGTAATGTAACACCCCCCCCCCCCGACCTTACCGTGCATTCAAATGCTTAATCTTGTGACAAAGGGAGTGAGTGGATGAGTCAGTCTTACAGAAAGGTCAAACCGCTAGTTAATCTGCTGTCCCCATCCCCACACTCTGCTCTGCTCCGCCTGCTGCTTCCCACAGTAAATCCAGCAGTGTCATTGAACCCCAAGCTGGAGGTCGCAATACCAGTCTGCAGCATCTCTCTCCACAATGTAATGCACACATTAATAAGCATCATTGAATACTTGTATTCTTATGGGCTTAATAATGACATTTTTCATGTACATTTCCATGTGAGATGACAGACTATGAAAGACTGGACATTTCCAAAAACATCCTAATATTTTCTCTATTGTTGTGGCTGTACTCTCGAAAAATGACCAAAAACATTGGAATAATAATATCTGTTACAGTTTCTTCTCTTTCTTCTACTACGTTATGACTCTGCTGCCTTGTGTGACAGCATTGTTACACATCAGACATCTAGAGTTATGGCGGCAAATTCCTTCACTCTCACTTGCTCTCTCCTGTCCAGAGTTTTTCTCTCATCATCCCTGTTGTTGTGTGTGAGTGAGGGAGCTGCTAACAGGCTTTTCATAGCGGCTCTCTGAAGCAGCTGGAGAACAACCCACAGCCTGTCCACTCCAGGAGTCCTGCCAAGCTGTCATATGCCCCTCCACTGCTCCCTTCGCTGTGCTTGTGGACGAAATAGCGGAGCAGAAGTAGCCCAATGGGCCAAGGTAAGGCAAGCTGGGCTCTCTGGATCCATCCACTCTGACTGTAACACTCAGACTGCTGAGCATTGGTATGTATGAGCTTATAAATTAATATGTGGAATATACAAAATGCTGCCGTCTCAATCTGGAAGAGCGCGATAACCCTGGTACTGTAGTTTATGTGCATCGCCCGGAATGTTAAGTTATTTCCAGGGTATAGCTGCAACCATTTGAGGGCTGTCAAGGAAAGCCTGTATGCTTTGGGTTGTTCTATAGGGAGTGAGAGAGATGAAAACATCAAGAAGAGAAATTCAGCTGCCTCACAGTACAGTTCCTCTGCTCTGCTGTTGCCTTTTGTCAGTCTATAACTCAGCCAGTCAGTCAGTAAGTGAGTCGGTGATCGTGTGAGACAGAGGTGTGTGTTACCCCTTACAAGGCTGCATCAGACAGGCACTGCGTGCCCCCCCCGTCTCTGTCTGTCTCTCTCTCTCTCTGGTGGCCTCATTAAACTGCCTTGCCATGATCTCTAGAGCGCTGTGCTTTTCCTCTTACAGCAGCCCCTCACAGACTGAAACTGACATCCCTCCTCCAGACCCATACAGATCAAAAACTCTCCCATTCCATCAAAACTCCTCAGTCCCGGCTGCCCATCCGCCCGACAACAACAAACCAGAGAAATCACAGTGCAGCATTGCCACGTGATACAGACAAAGACAAAACAAACAAAAAAGCAACCAGTCATCAGCGGATTGCTGAAAACAGAGGTGAAGTAAATCCCCACAACACACATGCACGTGAAATGGATGTCAGTGTGCTGCTAACATTCCCCATACTGGGCTCAAACCAATGATCCTCTGATCGCAGACACATGGGACCACCCTCCTTGACAACGTAGGAGCTATCGAAACCATCTGAGCTATCGATAACTCTATCGCCGACATTTAAAGATAGCTGTGGAGTGAGCTTACAGCACATTCTTAACTCCGTTACACATGCACACATACACTGATACCCCACCCCGCAGTGTCTCTGATTGTGCTATTTGTTATTGAGACAGTGTAATGACGTCCCTGGGAGGGTCACAATCCCCTGAGATGCAGTAGGAGAATGATACGGTCAGCAGCCATGGGCTGGGCTATCCCTGAGCTTTAACTTATACTCCTCTGAGGTTTCAAATCCTCCTTCAAAGCAACACTCCTTCAACACTGCTGCAGTCAAATGATTTTCCCTTTGAAAAACAACACCTAAAGCAACAATTTCAGGCTAACGGACACCTTGCACATCTTCATACACAGCATGCAGCTCCTTAGGGAGAACTTTAGAGGATATCTGACTGGGTATTGATGCTCATTCTTCCAAGCTATTTTACTCAGAGTTTTAAAAATATATATATATAAAAAATGACATTACAGAGGAAAAAAGCAAAGACATCCTTGCTCAGATAATCAAGGACAACTACAGCCGGAGATTAAAAAAGCCCAAATGGGGTCCAAAAGCTGATAATTGCCCAAGCATCCATTAAGTGATGTAAAATGAATGGTCTTCAGTGAGAGAGTAGAAGGCTGCCCATGACTCATGATAGAGAGAGAGAGAGAGAGAGAGAGAGAGAGAGAGAGAGAGAGAGAGAGAGAGAGAGAGAGAGAGAGAGAGAGAGAGAGAGAGAGAGAGAGAGAGAGAGAGAGAGAGAGAGAGAGAGAGAGAGAGAGAGAGATAGATAGATAGATAGATAGATAGATAGATAGATAGATAGATAGATAGATAGATAGATAGATAGATAGATAGATAGATAGATAGATAGATAGATAGATATATAGAGAGCTGCCCTAACCACTGCCTGCCAGAGCCAAAACACAATGACAGGCCGGGAGCAGAGAACAGGGCAGCAAAGAACAGTTCACCAGGGAACTGTGTGAAACATTGAATGAGCATGTCAGGAGGCCCTAACAATTTGCAGGATTCAGCAGGTTTCCAGTAACAGCCTACCATGAAAATGTTTTGAATACAGAAACGTGGGTGTGGGTGGATGGGTCTGTGTGCGTGCATGCGTGTGACAAAAGCGATTCACTGTGATATCAGGACACGGAAGGAAATTATGTGAACTGTGTTGCAGCATACAGTTACCACAAAGCACATAGGAATTAATTGTTAATTGTGAAAACATTTTTACTTTATAATTTTACTAGAGCCAGCCAGCTGACCAAATACAGAGTAGTGGATAGCTAAGATTAGGATACTCATATGGATATCAATGACTTATATTCTTCACAGAGTATATGTGCACATCCATACAGCACGATTCTATTAGTGAGAGAATGTAAATTAATATCAAGGTCAGCTTGAGCTAATGAAGGTCATGCTGCTCTGTTCAGTGCTCAAATTGAAAGCCTTATCCTCTAATGCACCCAGACATAAGTTTGAATACCGAAGGACGTTGCTGGGTTTCATGTAACTCTGCAGCAGGTTACATAAAGTCCTCACCGAGTTGGACAGGAATGATGGCCCCTATACAAGCACATATCTCTTATAGACAGAGTTATCTGCATGACATAGAAACGTTATGCCCATAGTGGCTGCCATGACAATGAGCTTAATGAGTGTTTCCTGGAGTCGTCAATTTCATGCCTGTCAGTTGTGCTGAGAATGCCACAAAACTGGCTTAGATGGCATACATCAACAAGTGGGATGGAAAGCTAATATGTGGAGAGTGAAAGTGACTTCTACTGAGATCATTATAACAACATTATGTTATAGAATTCACACATTTCTTCCCTGCCTAGCTGTGCGATTCAATGCATGTGGGCCTATTACAGGCAAAATATTCCCAGATTGGAGTGTAATGGACGTTGGGCAGTACATAGCCTGCTGTAGCATGATAAGCTTCATCAAGGTAGAATAGAAATGAGAAACGTTTCACAGAAGATTATCAAGCCATATAAAGCACTGTGTGACCCTGATGATTGATCAAAGAGAATGCCGGCCATCTTTAGAGTACCAAGATCAACCAGAACATAGGCGTTTCATCTCTGTGTGGGCATGATAATGAACGATGCTATTACTGAGAGACAACTTGGCCCGCAGGTGTGTATGCCTGTACCTCCCTTTGACAAACAGTGATCATTCAGTTGGATGAAATGCGTTTTGTTGAAGCCATACATACGTTTTTTGATATAGATGTAGAATCTTAATTTGACCCAGTTTGCTACCACAGGAAAATCATTTGAATTCTTGTGTGGATCATAATTAATGGAAATTTTTGAATGGCAATTATTTTTAGGGCAAATCAAGTCTGAAATTTTTAAGTGGAAATTAGGCCTACAAACTTTTGAATCCTTTTAAAACATTGAATACACTACACGCTGTGCAAGAAATTTCAACAACAGTGTGCTCAAATTAAGATGCTATATCTGTAAACACAGCCAAGTCTATTCTCCATCATGTCTTAGACAGAAGTCCTGGGTGTCATCAGGGTTAATATGCTCGCCAGAGACGCAATCTGATGTGATGCCAACCTTCTGGCTCTCCACCCACACCGACACTACTCACCACAGAGCCGTAATTCATTAAGCACATAAGAGTGCTGCTGGTGTTGGGTAGTAGTGAGTACCATCGGAGGGCGGGAACTAATAGAAGTACTAATAGAGTTCTGTGTTGTACATGGTCCGTGGGCTTAATTAAGAGGTGTTTATGACAAAGTACGCAAAGTCACTCTCCTGCGTCAAAAGCCAACACGGTATGAATAATTATGATGGGCTTATATGACTCACTGGTAGAGGGAAAGGGAAATTACACACACACACACAACACCACCACCACAAAATCCCCTCTCGCTGGATGCTAGGAAAGAGAAACCGAAATGAATCCATCACAGAAGTATATTTGAGCAGAGAACACGAATATGCAGAGGTAAGTGTGTGGTCATGGTATGCTTATCACTGATGACTTTTGACTATACCTTACTATACCTTAAATCACTGCACTCAAACTGATGCAGTATGTTTAAATTTGGCACAGAGGCTACAGACAACACTCCTTTCAAACCGTATAGTTGACATATTCAATCAGGTTGTGCTTTTGAATCTCAATTACTGCTTGGGTGTTCAAATGTTTTTATAAAGTCCTTGAATCTTCTTAAACTCTGAACAAAGACATTGCCAATAACAGAAGAGACATTAAGTATTTATATGAATAAGGTAAACCATTTCCTGAGATAACCATTTATTGAATAACATTATTTAATGGCAATGCCACAACTAATAAAAGAGATGTGAAATTAACTGATGCAACCTTGGCCATGTACAGGCTGTTGTCAACAGCGCATTATGCACTTCATAAGTGCAAGTTGGGAAATATTATGCAGAGTTGACTTTCTGTATGACACTTTATAGACATCCAAGTAAGAAAAACAGTCTTGTGACCCTTCAATAAATGTGTCACTCAGCCGAATATGTAGTCAATGAGTGACTGGCTGGCTGTGTGGAGAGAGTGGAGCTTGAGACGGAGCAGAGTAGAGTGGAGCTCCTCTTAGCAGAAGCACACCACTGAGGATATTAGTGTGGCTGCATGGGCACTATAGAGCAGGAGGCAGCAGCAGCAACAGCAGCAGCAGCAGCAGCTTGCCTCCTGTCATCTCCTCCCTATTCACTCTCCAAATCCCTGCAGTATCAGGAAACTCTGCACATAGCCCTTTGGCGAATATGGTCTTTCGGATGACCTTTCGGGTGTATTGTCGTTGCCCTCCTATATAACTTCACATTTGGAAAATTGAATACAGTGATATTCAATATAGCCTTTATGGCGGGTGCAGTTGATTTTTTTTGCCATGGTAGGGTGATTCCTGCTCTGTGGTTTGAGGTTAGCAGAGCTTTACACCAGAGTTGTTTTGGATGCCAAATTCGTCTACAGAAATGAATGCTTGGAACATTGGCTGCAGTGAATATAAAGGTATTGGGCTTTATCTCAGCTTAAAATACATCCAGGTGACCCCTAAGGGTTGCAGCAGCCACCGCCACTGTAGAATTTGAGCAGATACATTTTTAAAATGCTGACAAAATGTTATTTGTTGACATTTACACACAGAAGGTCCCAGAAGCTTCAAGCATGACAGGATACTATTCACAAGGTTTCTTACTGGTGCCAGAGCAAAGCGATTAAACATTGTCTACATAAAGGACACAGCCTGGTCCAAACCTGCTATACAGCAAATAATTTGCTTTTTCCTCTCTGCCAATATGGGCTTATGTTAAAAAGAAACGAGCCCAAAACAGACAGAAGTCAAGAGCGACTATGAAAGATAGACAAAGTACAGAAAGGTAAGGAAGACAGGGAGAGTGAAAGAACAGTGACACAGTCAGTTTGATCAGTCTAAAACCCCTTCGTATTAGCAAGATAGAGAAAGTACAGTGGGGCAAAAAAGTATTAAGTCAGCCACCAATTGTGCAAGTTCTCCCACTTAAATGTGTGGAATTTATGTAATTTTCATCATAGGTACACTTCAACTATGACAGACAAAATGAGAAGAAAAAATCCAGAAATCATATTGTAGGATTTTTAATGAATTTATTTGCAAATTATGGTGGAAAATAAGTATTTGGTCAAAAACAAAAGTTTATCTCAATAATTTGTTATATACCCTTTGTTGGCAATGACAGAGGTCAAACGTTTTCTGTAAGTCTTCACAAGGTTTTCACACACTGTTGCTGGTATTTTGGCCCATTCCTCCATGCAGATCTCCTCTAGAGCAGTGATGTTTTGGGCCTGTTGCTGGGCAATACGGACTTTCAACTCCCTCCAAGATTTTCTATGGGGTTGAGATCTGGAGACTGCTTAGGCCACTCCAGGACCTTGAAATGCTTCTTACGAAGCCACTCCTTCGTTGCCCGGGTGGTGTGTTTGGGATCATTGTCATGCTGAAAGACCCAGCCACGTTTCATCTTCAATGCCCTTGCTGATGGAAGGAGGTTTTCACTCCAAATCTCACGATACATGGCCCCATTCATTCTTTCCTTTACACGGATCAGTCGTCCTGGTCCCTTTGGAGAAAAACAGCCCCAAAGCATGATGTTTCCACCCCCATGCTTCACAGTAGGTATGGTGTTCTTTGGATGCAACTCAGCATTCTTTGTCATCCAAACACGACGAGTTGAGTTTTTACCAAAAAGTTATATTTTGGTTTCATCTGACCATATGACATTCTCCCAATCTTCTTCTGGATCATCCAAATGCTCTCTAGCAAACTTCAGACGGGCCTGGACATGTACTGGCTTAAGCAGGTCATTCCCGTGTGTCCCCCTGTGTGGTTCTGGGATTTTTGCTCACCGTTCTTGTGATCATTTTGACCCCACGGGGTGAGATCTTGCGTGGAGCCCCAGATCGAGGGAGATTATCAGTGGTCTTGTATGTCTTTCATTTCCTAATATTTGCTCCCACAGTTGATTTCATCAAACCAAGCTTCTTACATATTGCAGATTCAGTCTTACCAGCCTGGTGCAGGTCTTTTGTTTCTGGTGTCCTTTGACAGCTCTTTGGTCTTGGCCAAAGTGGAGTTTGGAGTGTGACTGTTTGAGGTTGTGGACAGGTGTCTTTTATACTGATAACAAGTTCAAACAGGTGCCATTACTACAGGTAACGAGTGGAGGACAGAGGAGCCTCTTAAAGAAGAAGTTACAGGTCTGTGAGAGCCAGAAATCTTGCTTGTTTGTAGGTGACCAAATACTTATTTACCACCATAATTTGCAAATAAATTCATTAAAAATCCTACAATGTGATTTTCTGGATTTTCTTTCTCATTTTGTCTGTCATAGTTGAAGTGTACCTATGATGAAAATTACAGGCCTCTCTCATCTTTTTAAGTGGGAGAACTTGCACAATTGGTTGCTGACTAAATACCTTTTTGCCCCACTATATGTGTGAACGTGAGGGAAGGAGAGAGAGAGAGAGAGAGCAGGAGCCTCAGACAGAGAGAAAGAGTGCGTGTCAGAGAGGGAGAAATCATGACTTTCCCAATCTGCACCATTTGCCACCTGTATGTCCCTGACCCTACTGTTGGGGTGCTCTGAGTATCAATAAGGTCTTTCTCTGCCTTACATCTTTCATTGGAGAGATGTTTTCAGAGCTGAGTTGGAGGATTTTATCATCCTCCCCAAGGGAGTTATTTCAGTTTAAAATCATTGATACTGATTACTTGGGGCTGTCATATTGATTTTTAAGATGTATAGTCTGCGAGGTCCCTGGCCTCTTTGTTCGGGTGTAAGCAGTCATTTATTAAACACTTTTTCCCTGACAGGCCTCGTCCAGACCAGCTACAGGCTTTTCTCTGCTTCTCTCTGTATCCACTTTGGACAACATTTACTCTTCACACACCGTCTGACCTTCAAAGAGGGAACTAAAAGTAGCTTGCCATGCGCCATAAAAAAAAGAAAATAAGTCACTGTTCAATAGTTTATGAAAGAGAAAAGTCAAAAGTCTTACAATGGTCAGTGGGTCAAAAGGGTTTGAGGCAGACTTAAAAAGAATGGCTCACTGTGAGGGTTGTACGTACATGACAGGGACTCTAGCTACTGACGTCCTACAGTGGCAGAAGCAAGACACTACAATAAGCTACTGATGTGTCATTTGTCTAGACTCTAGGTCATGACAACATTAGGCACCAGAAAGTATTTACTACATACAATAAAGCAAATAGCAAAAACATAAAAAGCACAAAACAACTTTCATTGGTAGTTTTGAAAGCAGCACATTGTTCTTTCATATTACGAAAGCGATATCGCTACTTGCAAGGTCTGTTCGAAAGGTTGTCAGAAATGTGTCAATAAAGTCACTTAGGACTGCAAGGTTGCAAGATTCTGAAAGACAACCATAGATGCAGAAATTACGTTAAAACAATATCAATGTCATCTCTTTATACCTCTCTCAGGGTTCATGGTGTTAGCTGTGTAGTATCTGCCTCATTAGTCATCGGTGGGGTTCACCATGTAAAAATGCATTTCCATTAATGGGGTTAGCATTGATTGAGGTTCTAACTCCCTATTACCAACACACTGTCAGACACAACAATAACACATCAGGACCTGGGTCGCAGCTTACCGTCATAGACATGCATAATGCATGCGTTATGACAGTGTTCAGTCTTAAATGTCATGTAGACAGCATGCACATCATTATGAGGTCACAGTCCTTGTAGGTAGTCGTCTGTTTCGCTAGCTATTTGACCTGAATTAGCTCAGCCTGTAAACTGCATTATAAATGAGGAACATGTACGTCAGTTGTCCGAGAAAGACAATCGCGCACAGCAGCACAATATCACAGAAAATCCAAAATCTGGATCTAAAAACGGGTTTTAAAATATTGGATACACACTCACTGGCCAGTTTATTAGGTAGATCCATCTGGTACTGGGTCGTACCCCCCTTCGCCTCCAGAACAGCCTGAATTCTTTGGTGCACAGATTCTTTGAGCTTTCCCGAGATGCTGTTCTGCACGCCACTGTTGTACTGCGCCCTTGTTTGACCGTTTGTGGCCCACCTGCTAGCTTGCACGATTCTTGCCATTCTCATTTGACCTCTAATTAACAAGCTGTTTTCGCCCACAGGACTGCTGCTGAATGGATGTTTACTTTGTGGCACCATTTTTGATAAACTGTAGACACTGTCATGTGTGAAAAGCCCAGGAGACCAGACGCTTCTGAGAAACTGGAACCAGCGCACCTAGCACCACGCTCAAAGTCGCTTGGGTCACTTGTTTTGCCCATTCTAACGTTCAATCGAACATTAACCTAATGCCTTGATGCCCGTCTGCCTGCTTTATATAGCAAGCCATGGCCACATGATTCACTGTCTGTAGGAGCAAACCATTTTCGTGAAAGGGGTGAGGTACCCAATAAACTTACCTCTGAGTGTAAATTCTGGATACAAATCTTGGAAACAAATCTGGATAAAAATGATGAATTTAAAATCTGGATCAAAATCTTGGAATGCAACATTTTAAGTCATAATGTCAGTATAATTCAAGGCTAACAGTAAATCAGAGCCATAATATGAATATCAGTTCTTACTAACTGCATGTCTTTGAGCCCAATTACAAGTGATGGCAGACTGAAGCTGACAGCTAAATATTCATGTTAATGATGAACATTGCATTGAAATAAATTAATTCCAGGGTCTGTATGGCAGCTGTCAGGCCGTTCAATTAATGAACATTTCCTTTTTATGACGAAGTGAGAGGGGTATTATTGGCGAGTCGAGGCCATTATACAATGATTTCTGATGTGCAATCTCACAGTATGGTGACTTCAGACTGATTGCTCTGCAGGAAGATAATTTCACCCTTTTAACCCTCTTAAGTGAGACTGAGTTATTGCATATTGAGAACATTTCCAGTGGAGGTATTGCAACGTTATTCCAACTTTTGTTTGATAAAAAAGATTAACTAAGTGATCTATTCTTGTGAATGTCACTTCCCCACCCATCAAAACAACCAAACAAAAGTTTCTCTGTTGTCTTTGTGGTCTCTGATGCTAAAAGCCTCCACCCTTGACTTTCCTGAATCAACAGGACATAGGGGCATACGCTCGGCAAAACCATCCATCCATCGCTCACCTAGGATCTGAGTCCTGCTCTCAAAAAACATATGAAAATACTTTTTTGGCATTACTGCTATTAGCCCATACAAACACAAGGAACAACAGATAGTCCCCCCCCCCCCCCCTCCCGAAACATCTAAAGGAAATTTGTTTTGAAGTCTCTGTCCTATATCTGAGAGATATAAGAAAAATCAAGGAACATTTATTATTATATTTTTTAATATGCATTTAACCTCTTATTTTTGGCACTAAACAGTCTCCATATATACTTCTATACATTTTTTTCAACTGGTACTGGGAGACTTTCAGACAAGTATTGTGAGGCATGTGGGGGTCGTAGAGTACAACTGAGAACTGAGAGTCTCGTCCTTCCATATGAATATGCTACAGATGATTTTGTGAGAAGACCGATTTTCAGGCTCTTTCATGGTCTGACAAACACCAATCTAGCTTTGTCACCTTCACTGCAGATGTGGTAGTGCGACATAGGCAGATGAGTGGGACTGGGAGGGCATAGGATCACCCACTTGGGAGCCAGGCCCACCCACTGGGGAGCCAGGCCCAGCCAATCAGAAATATTTTTTTCCCACAAAAGGACTTTATTACAGACAGAAATACTCCTCAGTTTCATAAGCTGTCTGGGTGGCTGGTCTAAGACGATCCCGCAGGTGAAGAAGCCCGATGTGGAGATCCTGGGCAAGCGTGGTTAAACATGGTGTGCGGTTGTAAGACTGGTTGGACGTACTACCAAATCCGCTAAAACAACGTTGGAGATGGCTTATTGTAGAGAAATTAACATTAAATTATCTGGCAACAGCTCTGGTGAACATTCCTACCAATTGCCAATTGCATGCTCCCTCAAAACTTGAGACATCTGTGGCATTGTGTTATGTGACAAACTGCAAATTTTAGAGTGACCTTTAATTGTCCCCAGCACAAGGTGCACCTGTGTAATGATCCTGCTTCTTGATATGCCACATCTGTCAGGTGGATGAATTATCTTGGCAAAGGAGAAATGATGACTAACAGGATGTAAAATTTGTGCATAACATTTTTGAAAAATGTGCTTTTTGTGCATATGGAACATTTCTGGGATATTGTATTTTAGCTCATGAAACATGGGACAAACACTTTACATGTTGCATTTATATTTTTGTTCAGTATAGATTTTTGCGGGGGTGCGGACATCGACCTTAGGGGTTTTAATCCTCACACAGATGTTTTGTTAGAAGAGGAGTGTGTAAGTTTGAAAGTTCATCTCTTTAGTTAAAATGCCAAACTGTCATGCAGGACATTGTACCTCTGACAGGCAGGTCTGTCAGTATGGCATGTGGCCCAGCCACTGACAATGTGATGGATTGTGGGACAGAAAGCCAGATTGCTGGGGTGTGAGAATCGGGGAGCAGCGCTCCCTCTTCTCCTCTCTTACTGTGCTCTTAGGTGTCACAATCCTTTTATCCCTGATCCGCAGGTGAAGAGCCTGACATTTTCCCCACAGGCCTCTGAAAACTTTTTGAGGGATGCACCTAATAATCGGTTGTCTGACGTTGGGCACTATGAAAGCCTTGCGAACATCCTGTTTTGATGTTTATTAAATGTGAAAATCTCAAAGGTCATCTGTTCTACAGGCCCAGAGTGATTTCTGAGGGTTGTGAGCCACCCTCACCTTAATCACAATCAATCTGCAACTCCTGGAAAAAGTCCCAAACAAGGTGACGCTGTTGCAAGTTTGAAAATGAGTTTGCGGAGCTCCTGATAGAGAACCCCTATCAACTGAGGCTATATGCATTGCTTACAGTGTGTTTGACTGCAGTGAATGGCCCAAACTGTTGTGTCTCTTAGCTAATGAGGTTTGTATCTGGGGCACAGATGGATATGACACAGGGGCTCCCGAGTGGCGCAGTGGTCTAAGGCACTGCATCTCAGTGCTGGAAGTGTCACTACAGACCCTGGTTTGATTCCAGGCTGTATCACAACCGGCTGTCATTAGGAGTCCCATAGGGCGGTGCAAAATTAGCCCAGCAGGGTTTGGACAGGGTAGGCCGTCATTGTACATAACAATTTGTTCTTAACTGACTTGACTCGTTAAATAATTAAAAGAGTGCTACTTTGCTGGGTCTGGACAGGGGGGAAGGGAATGCTGTTGAGGTGTTCTCTCCCTTATTTGTGTGTCTGATTTTCCACACCCAATTTTCATTAGTGGGAAAACACACAAACAACTGTGGCAGAATTCCACGCTGTTGTGAGCTACCCAATTCAGAAGCAAGTGTGCGGTTAGCATTAAACAGCTATATCAGATTGAAAAGATCTGATGTGATTGGTCAAAATACCAATTAGTTGGAAAAATATCAGAATTGGGCTGCCTGTGTAAACCCAGCCCTAGTGATGGGTGTACTTTAGGTATAACACATTTTCAGTAACTCAGCAAACACACACACACAAGTGGTTAAGTTAAACCTGGCATATAAGTTTAGACAGGAAGAGAGTGGGGTGGCAGGTGGCCTAGCGGTTAACTAGCCTCTCAAAGCACTTTATGATGACAGAAATGAGTGCTACAGGACGAAAGTTATTTAGTTCAGTTACCTTTGCTTTCTTGGGTATAGGAACAATGGTGGACATTTTGAAGCAAGTGGGGACAGTAGACAGGGATAGGGAGATATTGATTACGTCCGTAAACACTCCAGCCAGCTGGTCTGCGCATGCTCTGAGGACGTGGCTAGCGATGCCATCTGGGCCGGCAGCCTTGCGGGGATTAACATGCTTAAATATCTTACTCATGTCGGCCTGACAAAAGTTTTAAGTGCCTTTAAACGGAGCATGGTAGTAGGTGCCAGGCGTTCCAGTTTGAGTGTGTCAAGAACTGCAACACAGCTGTTTTTTTCACACAACAGTTTCCTGTGTATTTCAAGAATGGGCCACCACCCAAAAGACATCAAGCCAACTTTGACAACGATGGGATGTATTGGAGTCAACATGGGCCAGCATCCCTGTGGAACTCTGGAGAACAAGAACTCACAGTCCTTGTTAGCGGGCCGTGTCCGTGGCACTGTGTCGTGTCTTTACTATCATTAAATTGAAGACATAGTTTTATGAAAGATTCCCTGTAATTAGTATAACGCGATCAAACTAATTAATTGTGTAACTGTAATTAACTAGGAAATAGGGGCACCAAGGAAAAATATTCAGATTACAAGGTTAGAATTTCCTAATATAACCTTTCAGATATTTTCATATCTGATCAAATAGTCTTCTGATTAATGAATTATTTACTTTACCTCACGTTAGTCTCTTTACCTCACGTTAGTCTCTTTACCTCACGTTAGTCCCTACAGAGTTAATTATAACAATAAAATAATGCTAATTCCTTACACATGAACGCTCACTCATTCGGGAACAATTGTAATCAAAATATATATTTACGCTCAGTGTGTCGTCTTGATCGCTGGTGAAAAGTCTTTCTTTTGTAGAATTGTCCGTCTCTCCCTCTCTCTCTCTGTCTTGGTTAGAGGCGATAGTTCAAAGTGACATTCGTTATAGAATGGATGTTTCGGCGGTTGTCGTTCTTCGCGTTCAATGATGGCGAATTCCTAGCTGCAGACTAGTAATTAGTATTAAAGACTTGTTCTCATTCTGTCGGTATCGATAGTCTAAGAGTTTAACCACGTGGTATGGTTAAAAGATTCTACAACCTTTAGCCATCTCGTAATTGAGGTAAGCTTGGTCTACAACCATAGTCTTCCCCTAATGGAGAAAAACATGGTCTGGTGATAATTTCTCAAAGTTGGGTTTTATTCAGAATGGCATAAGAGGGCTGTCCCAGGATGTCTGACCCTAACTGGGCTCAGGGGCGGTCCTCTGATTTAGTTCAAATCAAAAGACAATTGTATTTTTCTTCATTAAACAGTCCACAATCACATTACACCATTATACAAACAGTATCATCCACACTCATTCATCTTATACAACAATTAGATGTAAACCTCATATCTGATGCTATTATATAAACAGAGTTATGGTAATGTGGCCACACCGTCACTCTCGATCTTTTACACTTTCTCTGGAACGTGAAATTTGTTTGTACCTCAGGTTCCGTGAGGTGGAAGGATTTCCTTTGTCCTCTGTGAAAGTTTACCCTCTCTCTAATACTGTGTGTCCATGAGGTCTTCTCAGGAATTTACGACCTCTGACCACAGCAGTCTGGTTGTAGAAGCAGAGAGCGGGGGATGGTGCTCGCTGTACTCAAAGAGGGAAACGTCATGACAACTGTGTTATCCTCAAAGCGGGCGCAAGGTGTTTAGCTTGTCCGGGAACAAGAGGTTGGTGTCCGCGACATGGCTGGTTTTCCCTTCGTAATCTGTGATTGTCTGTAGACCCTGACACATACGTCTCGTGTTTGAGCTGTTGAATAGCGACTCCACTTTGTCTCTGTATTGACATTTTGCCGGTTTGATTGTGTTACGGGGGGAATAACTACACTGTTGGTACTCAACCATATTCCCAGTCACCTTGCCATAGTTAAATGCGGTGGTTCGCGCTTTCAGTTTTGTGCAAATGCAGCCATCTATCCATGGTTTCTGGTTTGGGTAGGTTTTAATAGTCACAGTGGGAACAACATCCCCTATACACTTCCTGATGAACTCAGTCTTCATGTCCGTGTATACGTCAGTTTTATTCTTAGAGGCAACCCAGAACATATCCCAGTCCATGTGATCAATACAATCTTTAAGCTATGATTCTGAGTGGTCAGACCAGCATTGAATAGACCTTGGCATGGGTACTTCCTGTTTGAATTTCTGCCTATAGGAAGGAGGAGGAAAATCAAGTAGTGATCTGATTTCCCGAAGGGAGCGTGGGGGGAGGGCCTTTTAGGCATCCCGGAAGGGGGAGTAGCAATGGTCGAGTATTACAGTCAAAGTGTTGATATATCTTCGGTAGCGTTTTCCTCAAATTTTCTTTGTTAAAATCTCCAGCTACAATAAATGTGGCCACATAAAGTTTTTTTTTCTGGCTTTGCTTCCCCAGTGATTTTATCCACACCAGTACTTTAGACTCAGTAGCCTCGGTGTTTCTAATGACTGCCTTGCCTGGTTCACCAACTACTTTGCAGACAGAGTTCAGTGTGTCAAATCGGAGGGCATGTTGTCCAGTCCTCTGGCAGTCTCTATGGGGGTGCCACAGGGTTCAATTCTCGGGTTGACTGTTTTCTCTGTATATATCAATGATGTTGCTCTTGCTACGGGCGATTCCCTGATCCACCTCTACGCAGACGACACCATTCTGTATACTTCTGGCCCTTCCTTGGACACTGTGCTATCTATCCTCCAAATGAGCTTCAATGCTATACAACACTCCTTCCGTGGCCTCCAACTGCTCTTAAACGCTAGTAAAACCAAATGCATGCTTTTCAACCGTTCGCTGCCTGCACCCGCACGCCCGGCTAGCATCACCACCCTGGATGGTTCCGACCTAGAATATGTGGACATCTATAAGTACCTAGGTGTCTGGCTAGACTGTAAACTCTCCTTCCAGACTCATATCAAACATCTCCAATCTAAAATCAAATCTAGAGTCGGCTTTCTATTCCGCAACAAAGCCTCCTTCACTCACGCCGTCAAACTTACCGTAGTAAAACTGACTATCCTACCGATCCTCGGCGATGTCATCTACAAAATAGCTTCCAATACTCTACTCAGCAAACTGGATGCAGTTTATCACAGTGCCATCCGTTTTGTTACTAAAGCACCTTATACCACCCACCACTGCGACCTGTATGCTCTAGTCGGCTGGCCCTCGCTACATATTCGTCGCCAGGCCCACTGGCTCCAGGTCATCTACACGTCCATGCTAGGTAAAGCTCCGCCTTATCTCAGTTCACTGGTCACGATGGCAACACCCACCCGTAGCACGCGCTCCAACAGGTGTATCTCACTGATCATCCCTAAAGCCAACACCTCATTTGGCCGCCTTTCGTACCAGTTCTCTGCTGCCTGTGACTATGCTGTGACTCTGCTGCCTGTGACTCTGCAGCAATGATGCTGCCACCACCATACGTCACCGTAGCGATGGTGCCAGGTTTCCTCCAGGTTTGACGCTTGGCATTCAGGCCAAAGAGATCAATCTTCGTTTCATCAGACCAGAGAATCTTGTTTCTCATGGTCTGAGAGTCCTTTTGGTGCATTTTGGCAAACTCCAAGCGGGCTGTTATGTGCCTTTTACTGAGGAGTGGCTTCCGTTTGGCCATTCTACTGGAGTGCTGCAGAGATGGTTGTCCTTCTGAAGCATGAGCTGTAGGGATGTTTTTCAGCGGCAGGGACTGGGAGACTAGTCAGGATCGAGGGAAAGATGAACTGAGCAAAGTACAGAGAGATCCTTGATAAAAATCTGCCCCAGAGCGCTCAGGACCTCAGACTGGGACCAAGGTTCACCTTCCAACACGACAATGACCCTAAGCACATAGCCAAGACAATGCAGCAGTGACAATGGGACAGGTCTCTGAATGTCCTTGAGTGGCCCAGCCAGAACCAGGACTTGAAACCGATTGAACATCTCTGGAGAGACCTGAAAATAGCTGTGCAGCGACGCTACCCATCCAACCTGACAGAGCTTGAGAGGATCTGCAGAGAAGAATGGGAGAAACTCCCCAAATACAGGTTTGCCAAGCTTGTAGCGTCATACCCAAGAAGACTTGAATCTGTAATCGCTGCCGAAGGTGCTTCAACAAAGTACTGAGAAAAGGGTCTGAATACTTATGTAAATGTAATATTTAAGTTTTTATTTTTAATACATTTGCTCAAATTCTACAAATCTGTTTTCGCTTTGTCATTACGGGGTAGTGTGTATAGATTGATGAGGAAAATCTAATACATTTTAGAATAAGGCTGAAACCCCTGAAAGTCAAGGGGTATGAATACATTCCAAATGCACTTTAACTGTGAGAAATGATTGCAAAAATGTGGATGTATGATAATATCATGTTTAGGATATAACTTTTCGATGTAATTCTTAAAGCATCACTGTGTGTCTAATAAACCACCAAAAATATATTTGTAATATTTATTTTTTGCCTCTTTTGGCCATTGAAATGTTCAGTCTGATTGTGTGGGGGCGTTAAGAAAAGCATTTGAAGATATTTACATACACAGCCCCGATTGGCTGGTAGGGTGGTCTAGAGTCCACCCCTTAATCAGATGAACAGTCATTTGTCTATTGTAATCAGATGTCACACTCAGATCTGTTTCACCTGTCTTCGTGCTTGTCTCCATCTCTCTCCAGGTGTCCCCCATCTTCCCCATTATCCCCAGTGTATTTATACCTGTGTTCTGTTTGTCTGTTGCCAGTTTGTTTTATTTGTTAAGCCTACCAGTGTGTTTTCCCCTTGCTCCTGTCTGTTTCTAGTCCCTGTTTTCATGGTTTTGACCTTTCTGCCTGACCTGCCTGCCGTTCTGTACCTTGTCACACCACACATGATTACTGACCTCTGCCTGCCCTTGACCTGTCCTTTCCCCTGGTCTAGTAATACACTTGTGTTACTTCTACACTGTCTGCATCTGGGTCTTCCCTAAAATATGATACAGATCAGTGTGATGTCCTGATCTGGGCCAAGAACTCCATCCCACCTGAACAGGCTGAAATTACAGGCATTTTTTTTCTCAAACAGCTCTTAAATAGAAAAGGCATCCTTTTCACAATTGTAGTGTTATTCATAGTGCTGTTAGTGTTATTCATAGTGTAGAAAAAAGCAGGCAAATCAAAATGTTTAATTGTTTTGTGTAATCACCTGGATTTTTCTAATCTAGACCGTCACTCTACTGTGATTGTGTTAGTCTGTTACACTAATTTAGGCGAAATCATTATTCACATAAACCCCCTACACAGTTTCTCAGCTTTGTTTGAAACACAGAGATTCAACATAGATGACTTGAAGGGGGATAACTATGGGCAAATAGACAAAAAGAGAAGCCTACAGTCTTCTTCAAAGATTGGAATATTTGAATGGATACAAGAAGGGTCCACATGGAACAGCACTCCATTCCCTGTAGCCTTTCTGCTCCCTTGCAAAGTCCTCTGTAACATTAAATGCTTAGTAAAAAATGGAAAAGTACTGAAATGAAATACTTTGGTTGATAATTAGCTATTAGCATTTCCATTTCTTTAGGAGAAAGAAATAACTTATTTATTTTCCATTAGATCTTTAAATACACCTTTCACACTTTAAAACAGTAGGAAACTAGAGTTACATACATACTGTTTCTGTGACAACTCCAACTCGTCTTATGACGTTGAGGATTTGTCAATATTCCCATCAGGTGGTGCAGGTAAAATTGAGAGGCAAAAACACAATACCAGATGCCCAGTGGCAACATATCTCTCAAGTGCCAATACAATAATGAAAGTATTCATACGTTTTCACAAGTATTTACAAGCATGCAAATGTCACAGGGATGTGTTAAATTCACAATACATGTCGATGAATATTCAAACTCAATGGAGCGCAACAAGATCAATGTCATGTGTGCTCCCTCTCCGGCCTCTAGGTCACCAGGCTGCTCGTTACGACACCTGCCACCATCGTTATGCGCGTCAGCGCATAATGACACTCACCTGGACTCCATCACCTCCTTGATTATCTGCCCTATTTATGTCACTCCCTTTGGTTCCTTTCCCAGGTGTTATTGTTTCTGTTTCATGTCTGTGTGCTGTTAGTGTTTCTTGTTTTGGATTTGGTATTTTATTAGAATCCCCATTAACTGTTGCAAAAGCAGCAGCTACTCTTCCTGGGGTCCACACAAAACATGAAACATAATACAGAATTACATAATGCAGAACATCATTAAACAAGAGCAGGATTATGTTCCGTTTATTTTATTGTTACAGAATAACGCCTCACCAAAGGGACGCTTCAAGGAGTGTTTTTTTTGTTTTGTTTTTTGTGTTGGGGGTTGATGCCGGGTCTAGGTGTCAGTACCGCAGCTTCCTGGGAGGCTCAGCAGGTTTGTTGGATTCCCATGCCTCGGCGGGTTCTGGTTTTCATGCCTCAGCGGGATCAGTTTTCGGGACCGGTTCAGTGGGACTGGTTTTCATGCCTCAGCGGGATCGATAGGCTCCCATGCCTCAGCTGGGTGAACAGGTTCCCCTGCCTCAACAGAGACAACCGGGGAGGTCTTAGCTGGCTAATCAGGCTCTCACGGTTCGTCTGGTTTCTGCGCCTCACTGGAGGCGACCGGTCCGCTTCTGATCCCCGGGATCGTCCCTGTGGTTGGCGTCCTGCAGCTGGAGCCGCGCGCTGGGGAGGGGGTACCGTCACGTATGCTCTCTCTCTGGCGCTCTAGGTTGCCATGCCCCCGCACCTTAGCAGAAGTGACCGGTCTGCTCCTGATCACCGGGATTGTCATTTTGGTTGCTGTCCTGGGGCTGAAGCCTCGCGTCAGAGCCTATTGTCACTTGTGCTCCCTCTCCGGCCTCTAGGTCATCATTAATAAGGTACAACGGTAACTTGAGATGGTTTCACGTGTAAATATTAGCATGGATTAATTCATATTCCCCCGAAATTGTTTTATTACCTCACTGTAATTTCCTCATTCCAATACATAAAAATAAAACTAACTCATTGTTTATTTCCCTTATGATTTTAGGGGCAGAGCATGCAAATGCTAATATGTATTAATCTTGCATATTAGGAGGGATGACCATTTCGTCTTTTGGAAGTGTACTTTAAATGCTCTATTAAAATTCAGTTGTCGAAACACATCATATGGAGCTTTATTGTAATTAGATTCAAACTACAAAATAGTTGCAAGGCAACACCTCATTAACATAAACATTAAACAGAATTCTAAAATGGTATAAGCCGTCTTCTGGTCTTAAATTCTAATGGGCAGTCCAATGCTCACAAGTACTGGAACCATTTCTTAATTAAAACTAACAGTTTCTTAAGACAATTTTATGTTTGGCTGTCACTTCAGAGGAATACCAATGAAAACTGTCCTTCCCTCTCATTTTCACATTTTCCTCTCCCCTATTCTCCCTCTCTCCACATTTCCCCTAAATTCCTCTAAACCCAGGAGGGCGACCCAACCTCATGATCTATACTTGGACCTGCTGCCAACATCTGCTGCTTTGTCTAAACTGACAATCCCTCCTCCCGTCCAAACAGAGTCGTCCTACCCGAGTCCTTCTTTCCATCCCCTGCCTGGGCTGTGCACTAGATCCACTGACTGATTCCCCCCAACACACACACACACACACACACACACACACACACACACACACCTCTCTGCTGGGTGGTGATGGCTACTGATTTATGGGGGAGTCAGAGGAGAGCAATTCATAAAGAGAAGTGATAGGCAAAGTACCATCTCTGACCTTTGATGTCTATGGTGAGAGTATTGACAAACTCTCAGCACGGAGAGAAGAGACTGAATGGGAATGAACCAAATTGGATGTTTGACGGCATGGCTATCTGTTACAGTCATTTGTTAGGAGTGAAAATCCTGTAGCCTCTTACTATGACTCATTTGTAGAATGTCAACGCGACGATACCAGAGCCAGAACAAAAGGAGTACTTTGAAACGGCAGCCAACTGGCAAATTTGTAAAGTAGAAGATGAATCCCTTCTGCAGGTCTGTAGATACATATCTACAGACTTCATAAGTTAGAAGAGGAAAAGAGGGAACTGGATCGTTACATAGCCACTGGGGTGCGTGATGGCTTGGACTCCATAAAATGCAACTTCAATGCCGGAGAATTTTCCCATTTAAAAACAGCTCAGAAAGCCATGCACTTCAGAATAGGGTGAGCATGATGAAGACAAATTACATTGGACTTAATGTGGAACTCCCCCACACGCGGCACCCGCCCTAGCTGTTCCCATAATAAACTGTTAGCTTTTATGACATGGTGCAGCGTGATGGATGATCTATTTCACACCAAGCACTGAAACAATTATTTTGAAGTTTCATCTGAGTCAAAAACACTGTTAAAAAGTTATGTGCTACAGCATTCTAGCTAAATGTCTAGCTCAAAGAGATAATTTAAATATAAAGTATTTGGATTTTAGGAGCAATCATCTGTTGCAGGGGTTGCTAAACCCTAGTTTCCTGTAAAGTGCAGTGGAGTCAGCTTACCTGGATTCTTTGGTGTAAATGAGAAGTCAGTTTTTGGTCCATCTAGAGAGTCAACTGAGGTGACTCTGACTCTCTACTTTTAAAAAGTTATTTGGAAGTTCTGCAGCACAGTAAAACCAAGTAATACTAATATATCCTATGCTCTATCAGAGACACAGTCCCCCATATTGTACCTGGTCATCTCAGGAGTGGAGATCTCTGATCCTGGAGGGCTGCAGTGTGTGCAGGCTTTTGTTCCAGTCCATCTCTAGTAGGTCCTCCATGATCCGAGTTGCCCACAACAAATCTACATCAGAACTGAGTTGTACATAATGGTGCTCGGCACGATCACAGACCCAATCTGAACTGTTCAATAAAGCGTACACCCTGATTGACTTTTCCAATAATGTGTCATTAGGCTGTCATTATCAATAATTGCTCTTTTACCTAATTAGGTATTTCCAGCATCGATCAGACAACTAGTCGCTCCCTAAATTAAAATGGAAAGTTATCAAATGGAGAAGGCATGGGGAACGTGATGAGACAAAAGCTGAAAGGAGGAGGGAGGAGGAGGGAGGGAAAGGGGAAGTGGAGAATAAACTTCCTGACTTTGTACTTTATGGAAAACTCTGTGTAGTCAGTTCTCAGGCCTAATCCTGTTAGTGAGTGGAACCGGCCCTCATTATGATGACATTATCAGCCATTCCACACATATTCAAAACCTTTTTTGCCTTTTTCTGAACTCGATTTATGGTTGATTTTTGTTAATGGGTGTTTTTCCCTACAAACATTAGAACTGCATCCCACTTCAAAAGCCGCTACAACTCTTTAGAATTTACCACTTTGGGTACATTCTTAAAGCATTGTGGAATTATCTAGAACTCTGCCCGTGTACGTGGAGTGCTGGGGTATGACTGTAAGCTTAGCTAGCTCTCTTTCAGCGCTGAGCAGCCAAGGCCACACAGGTGTCAGAGAAATGCAAATGGCCTGGAGTCTCATGTTGAATACTCACATTCTGGTCACGTGTCACCTAAATGGGTGACGAGGAATCTGTATGGTGGCAGCGGTGGCAGCTATGAGCATGATAGAAGGATCTTTGTGGGTTATGTCCTAATTTTAGCTCCGTTTTTGGAGTGTGGGGGTATGGCATGGGGAGAGGAGAGGAGAGGGCAGAATGAAGCTAAAATGTAATAGCTGTTTATTACCCAATCATTAGAACAGAATTCACAAACAAGTGGCGAAATGAGCCGGCCGGCCACGGAGTATCGATTCAAATGAATCCATTGCCTTCTACCTGCTCCTCTCCAGATGAGTCAATTACTCCGATTTGTGGGGACAAGAGCTGTTTAGCGGGATATTTACATTACAACTGGAGGCAAGCACAGCACACCACTGTTCCATCTATTAAAGCCATTTGATGCTCTTTCTGGAAAAGGCCATTTCCCTCTGTCTTTAGAGTCCTTTTCATTTCCCCTGGGACGAAGGCTCACATGCTTCTAAATGGAGAACGGAAAGTATGAAAGTGAAGATTACGGTCCTAGCTCTGCTGTCAGACAGCAAACAGGAGAAAGGACTTATGGGTTTGAAGTAAAAGCAAATCACAGAGCGACAGCGAAGCTCTAGATTAAGCCTGGAGGCCCTGGGCTTTAGAGCTGGGATGGAGGAAGCAGCCAGACTGACAGGTGGACAGCAAAGCCCAGGAGAGAAGGAGGAGGTAGGGGAGAAAGAGGTGGAGGAAGACGAAGAAGAAGACAGAAGAAGAAAACGAAAACAAGAATGTGACGAGCTAAGTTGTCTTTTCTTGAGTAGTAAAATTGCTTATAACAGTTCCAGTTATCCGTTGATGTGCGTTCGTCCTTTGATCTCATTGTATTGTTACATCCCTCCCTGGTCATAAAAAACATCACACAACATTTTCCGGACATATTTACAAGAATGTTAGTTATAGTCTTGAAGTCTGTTTTCTTATTTGGGTGGATATGAATCCAATTACGACAAGAGCACATCCAATGCCATGCTTTCTCCTTAATCTGTTACCAATTAAAGAATATCTTTATAACAATTCAACCAATGTTTCTGTCATATTACTAAAGATATCCATGGCAAAAGTGCTTTAATTGAATAAAAGGACTGTCAACACACATTAGGCCTACGTGATGCTTTCACGCATTCTCTACATTAAATAACACATCTGCTAATTGAAAAGGAAGTTGGAGAATGAACTAAGAGTATCAGACTCCTCGTTAGTTTGCACAATAATGTGATATGATCTAAGTTCAGTTCATTGCATTATCTTTCCTGTTTAAACACAGTGTCAGATTGAAAATGGCCACCCTTCCCTCCACTGTCTGAATGTAAAGTACAGCCACCAGGTGCACAGCACAGCCCTGTCAGGGTTGGGAGTTTAGAATGCCAAACCACAATGACAAAGTGTTTCCCTCCCTATGCTTCCCTCTCCTATGATTTCCATCCAACACCACAATTAAATATCTCACTCTCACTCTGGCAATTAGGACATGTGGACAAATGGTGGTATTGCGTGGACAGCTTTGAAACAAGGCAGGGCAGAGAGAGAGAGAGAGAGAGAGAGAGAGAGAGAGAGAGAGAGAGAGAGAGAGAGAGAGAGAGAGAGAGAGAGAGAGAGAGAGAGAGAGAGAGAGAGAGAGAGAGAGAGAGAGAGAGAGAGAGAGAGAGAGAGAGAGAGAGAGAGAGAGAGAGAGAGAGAGAGAGAGAGAGAGAGAGAATGAGACATAGAGAGAGTGAGTGAGAAGGAGAGCTGTTTATGAATCTGTTATAGGAACACTGAGGAGATAATTAGTTGAACAGGGGAGACAACTTTATGTTTCAATCTCCCACCAAGGCCTGTCCCTGTATTTTATCTATCTGCTCCTCCTCTCTTTTCAGATATGGTGGAGTGGGATGTTGGCTCTGTATAGTACGAATGCAACATATTTCATGTCCTGCTCTCTGCTAAAGAAAACTGTGATGCTCTCAAATTGTGTGATGTTGTCAAAAGTACATTGTTAAATTGTGTACATTAGTCAGTTTTATACATTGTTTAATGATTGTAAGGTACAAATAAAGTGTTTGATTACTGTTCTGTAATGATTGGTTTGACTCAGTGAGATTGCTCTATGAGAAACCATTAAAATTAAGTAATTTCTTGAATAATGTAACCTTATTGATTGATTGAACTTGAAATATTAGTGTTTGTCTTCTTGAGTAGTCTCCAATTTGTTTTCTTGAACATTATTTATATTCACATTTTGTTCACTCCTATTGCATTTTGATAGATTTTACTTAATGAAAACAATAAGATGGGATGAATTGTATTTTCACAACAGACACCCAGAAAAGTTATTGCTCTATTTGAAGGACATTCATTGTTTTAAATGCCAACAAGGAACTTGCCAACATGATACCACACGCAAGACTAGACTGTAGGAGAAGTACCATCTGTCTCGTTCTAGGGAAGAAAATTATAGTTGGTGTCTGAGTCATAAAGGGATCTGTCCTGACTCCAGAAAACAACTGTACTGTATGTCCTCTTACATAATTAGGACACTGATTCTGAAAGAAATAAGTGACAACAGTTGAAATCAATGCATTATGTCCAGCGTTATTCCAAGGGTGCCAAATGTGAGTACAATTATGAGCAAATGCATAAATAGAGACTTTTAAAAGTAAATGACAAAATGTGAATTGTTCTCATTAGAAAAAGAGTTCCTTGGGCTACATGCATGGTACATAGGAAGAGTCCCAACTTATTGCAAAAAACACCAAGGGCAAAAAACATCATGGTTCTGGAAAAGCACAACTCCTTTATCAATGTATTACTACAAAGATATAAAAAATTCTGCACATACATGATAATAAAATGTGTGATTGAGCCAGCCAGGACTTAAACTCACACCCGACATTTCATATAGTAGGCAAAAAAATGAGGGGACATGCTTTAGGTGTCTCCAACACTGCGATGTGAACCAAATTATGTAGTAGATCCGTGCTGTGTATTAATAAAGCCAAACGGTGACTAAATGTGTCTCAACCCTCCGACATTACAATCTGCCTATCCAGCTGTAAGTAACCTAGACTTTTGGGACAGTGTGTGTTTGTAGTTGGGTAATATTAATCAAATACAATATGTGTTATATATACCTCACGTGCGACCTCTAATACGACTGTAATTAATATGGTCAAAGTCTATTAAACTGAATATCTGACTTCATAACTTCTTAGGGATAGGCCCCTTTATTCTCCACTTCCTGGCTGAATGACGTGCCCAAAGTAAACTGCCTGTAGCTCAGGCCCTGAAGCCAGGATATGCTGATAATTGGTACCATTGAAAAGAAAACACTTTGAAGTTTGTAGAAATGTTACAATAATGTAGGAGAATATAACACAATAGATATGGTAGGAGAAAATCCAAAGAAAAAACACCAGATTTTTTTTTTGTTGAGAGACCATCCTCTTAGAAATGCAATTGAAAGGTCATATTGAAAATTAGCTCCATGGAAAATGAGCTCCACAGGGTGTAAACAGCCTATGTTCAAGGTTTCAGGCTTGTAACTTCAATAACGAATAAGAAATATCAGTTTTAGTAGAAGGACACAGTCTTGGAAATTCGTGTTTCGCGTCATGAAGACATTACGCACCTGCTAAAATCGGTTTCCTATTGAACATACTTCTTTCCATACGAAATATTATAGTTTGATTACATTTTAGGGTATCTGAGGAGTACATAGAAACGTATTTTGACTTGTTGAAACAAAGATTTTCGGATTCCTTTCTCTGCAAGTTGAACGAGTGGATTACTCAAATTGATGGCGCAAACTAAACTGACTTTTAGGTATATAAAGAAGGATTTTATCTAACAAAACGACACTACATGTTATAGCTGGGACCCTTGGATGACAAATCAGAGGAAGATTTTCAAAAGGTAATTGAATATTTAATTGTTATACGTGAATGTATGAAACCTGTGGAAAAATGGTGGAAAAATATTTTGATGTGCGGCGCCGTCCACAAACAATCACATGGCATGTTTTTTCTGTAATAGCTACTGTATATCGGACAGTGCAGTTAGATTAACAAGAATTTAAGCTTTCAGCTGATATAATATACTTATATGTACCTAAATGTGAATTGTCTATATCAAAGGCAGATATTTAATATAATTGTAAAATGAATGATAACATTATACAAGGCATAAAGCTTAAGTTACAAAGCATTAACAAGCATTACAAGGCATTAGTCTAGGCATGATTAGAGAGGGAGATAGAGATACAGAGAGGGGAATATAGATAAGGTAGATGAGAGAGATAGGTCATGATCAGATGAGCTCCTGCATTTTTCAGCATTTTCTAAAAAATATGATTTTTGAGTTTTTTGTCAGAAACATATATAGGATGCTACCCTCTACAACTAACCTTCACTCCAAATCAAAACTCAAAACCTACAACCTGATTTTGGACGAAATTACAGAATCACCTGGAAGGCTTACAACTGCCAAAGATTATTATTCCAACGCTATACAGCACATTCTACGGAAAACAACAGAAACCTGAAAACACCATCCAACCTGCAACTGAGTCAGTAATGTTTAGTCTGAAGCTATATTTTATTTCTAAAAGCCAAGAAGAAAAATATATTACATTACTCTATAAGGACTGAATGCAAAATTAAGGCTGCCGAGCCTGAGAAAACTTCAATCAACACTGACACGTCAAGTCAGAGGTGTCAAAGCCCTTAAGCCCAACAATGGCAAGATAGTCAAAACGTCTACTCCAACCAAATGGAGAGGCCTTAGAAGCTACCTCCCACTGTTCAGAGGTAATTAAAATACAGTACCCTGTGTATGTAAAGAATGATAAGGTAAGAAAAGATCACAAAATGAAGCTCCTTATGGAAAATCAAGAGACACTTTTAGCTGACTATTATAAAAATGGGAACATCAGCAACCTCATCTTCCACACAAACCATCCGCTGGCATGGCACAGTGCTATATTAGCACATTACCTCTTCGTTAACTTCACTAGGGTAGGGGGCAGCATTCGGAATTTTGGATGAAAAGCGTGCCCAAATTAAACTACCTGCTACTCATGTCCAGAAGCTAGGATATGCATATAATTGGTAGATATGGATAGAAAACACTCTACAGTGTACAAAACTGTTAAAATAATGTCTATGAGTATAACAGAACTGATATGGCAGGTAAAAACCTGAGAAAAATCCATCCAGGAAGTGGGAAATCTGAGGTTTGTAGTTTTTCAAGTGATGCCTATCCAATATACTGTGTCTATTGGGTCAGATTGCACTTCCCAAGGCTTCCACTAGATGTCAACAGTCTTTAGAATGTTGTTTCAGGCTTCTACTGTGAAGGGGGAGTGAATAAGAGCTGTTTGAATCAGGGGTCTGGTTGAAAGCCTTTAGTTTAGTCACACGCGTGGCCGTGAGCACAAGCTCCGTTCCCTTTCATTTCTAAAGACAAAGGAATTGTCCGGTTGGAATATTATTGAAGATTTATGATAAAAACATCCTAAAGATTGATTCTATACATCGTTTGACATGTTTCTACGAACTGTAATGGAATTATTTTGACTTTATGTCTGGACTTAGTGCCCGTGCATTGTGCATTTGGATTACAGGACTAAATGCGCAAACAAAAAGGAGGTATTTTGACATAAAGATGAAATTTATCGAACAAAACAAACATTTGTTGTCTAACATGGAGACCTGGGAGTGCCATCAGATGAAGTTCATCAAAGGTAAGTGATGGACGCTATTTGAACGCTATTTCAGACTTTTGTGACACCTCTCCTTGGCTGGAAAATGTATGGTTTTCTGTGGCTAGGCGCTGACCTAACATAATCGCATGGTGTGCTTTTGCCGTAAAGCCTTTTTGAAATCTGACACAGCGGTTGCATTAAGGAGAAATGTATCTTTCATCATATGTTAAACACTTGTATCTTAGATCAATGTTTATGATGAGTATTTCTGTAATTTGATGTGGCTTTCTGCACTTTCACCGAATGTTTGTTTGAGACAATGCATTTCTGAACATAACGCGCCAATTTCAAATTATGTATTTGGACATAAAGATGAATTTTATCAAACAAAACACACATTTATTGTCTAACATGGAGTCCTGGGAGTGCCACCTGATGAAGATCAAAGGTTAGTGATTCATTTAATTGCTATTTCTGACTTTGGTGAGCCCTCTCCTTGGCTGGAAAATGGCTGTATGGTTTTCTGTGACTAGGCGCTGACCAAACATAATCGCATGGTGTTCTTTCGCAGTAAAGCCTTTTTGAAATCTGACACTGTGGTTGGATTTATAAGAAGTTTATCTTTAAAATGGTGTATAATACTTGTATCTTTGAGGAATTTTAATTATGGGATTTCTGTTGTTTTGAATTTGGCGCCCTGCAATTTCACTGGCTTTTGTCGAGGTGGGACGCTACCGTCCCACTTGTACCAGAGAGGTGAAGAGATGGGGTGTTAACGAGGGGTGGAAACTCAGGATATTTGACAACGAGGACTCTGAGTCAGCTAATATAAATCTACCAAACCCAAAACAGTTTCAGCTGGACTTTCACCTAGTCAAAGAATTAGCCCAGCAGGAGAAGCTTTTCCTTGAGAACGATAACCCCACCCCGAGCGGGTCAGACCAGACCTCTTCATTATATAACCCCACAGACGAGCAGAAAGTCAACCTCCCAGCACAGTACTACCCTCTAATTGAAATGAAGGACACATTTACCCAGCTGGAGGTAAGGCAGGTGGAGCTCGAACAGCAGGTGATTACACTCCAGTCAGCAAAGACCCAGACAACAGTTCAACACAACACCCCCTTAACCAGACCCGGAGAGCTGGAGGTGGAGAGAGACATATCTGCACTCTGGACTGTGGTGAGACAACTTCAACACTATAAAAAGCAAGAGCAGGTGACGAACAGAGCACTAGAGGAGAGGATCAGACTTCTGGAGGAGAGGTTGATGGGGATAACGTGTGACAGAGATCAACCCACTAGAGAGGTGGCCAGCAGAACAGAGAAGCCAGCAGAACAGCCCACCTCAGCTTCCGACAAAAGTCTCGACACCACAGCAGAACAGTCAACACCAGACCCTGACCATAGCATTGACATCACAGCAGAACAGACAAATGAATAACCCCAAGACCAGGGGCTCTCAACCCCTCTGAGCCACCCTGATAGCAATTCCCAAACCTTCCATAACAAAGCCATCAGCTACAGAGAGATGAACCTGGAGAAGAGTCCCCTAAGCAAGCTGGTCCTGGGGCTCTGTTCACAAACACAAACACACCCCACAGAGCACCAGGATAGCAACACAATTAGACCCAACCAAATTATGAGAAAACAAAAAGATAATTACTTGACACATTGGGAAAATTAACAAAAAAACAGAGCAAACTAGAATGCAATTTGGCCCTAAACAGAGAGTACACAGTGGCAGAAAACCTGACCACTGTGACTGACCCAAACTTAAGGAAAGCTTTGACTATGTACAGTCTAAGTGAGCATAGCCCTGCTATTGAGAAAGGCCGCCATAGGCTGACCTGGCTCTCAAGAGAAGACAGGCTATGTGCACACTGCCCACAAAATGAGATGGAAACTGAGCTGCACTTCCTAACCTCTTGCCCATTGAATGGCCATATTAGAGACACATATTTCCCTCAGATTACACAAATCCAAAGAATTCGAAAACAAACCCGATTTTGATAAACTCCCATATCTACTGGGTGAAATACCACAGTGTGCCATCACTGCAGCAAGATTTGTGACCTGTTGCCAAGAGAAAAGGTCAACCAGTGAAGAACACCATTGTAAATACAACCCATATTTAAGCTTATTTATTTTCCCTTTTGTACTTTAACCATTTGTACATCGTTACACTGTATACAGTGGGGAGAACAAGTATTTGATACACACTGCCGATTTTGCGGGCTTCCTACTTACAAAGCATGTAGAGGTCTGTAATTTTTATCGCACAATTTTCAACTGTGAGAGACGGAATCTAAATCAAAAATCCAGAAAATCACATTGTATGATTTTTAAGTAATTAATTTGCATTTTATTGCATGACATAAGTATTTGATACATCAGAAAAGCAGAACTTAATATTTGGTACAGAAACCTTTGTTTGCAATTACAAAGATCATATGTTTCCTGTAGTTCTTGACCAGGTTTGCACACACTGCAGCAGAGATTTTGGCCCACTCCTCAATACAGACCTTCTCCAGATCCTTCTCCAGAATTTAAGCTTTCAGCTGATATAATATACTTATATGTACCTAAATGTGAATTGTCTATATCAAAGGCAGATATTTAATATAATTGTAAAATGAATGATAACATTATACAAGGCATAAAGCTTAAGTTACAAAGCATTAACAAGCATTACAAGGCATTAGTCTAGGCATGATTAGAGAGGGAGATAGAGATACAGAGAGGGGAATATAGATAAGGTAGATGAGAGAGATAGGTCATGATCAGATGAGCTCCTGCATTTTTCAGCATTTTCTAAAAAATATGATTTTTGAGTTTTTTGTCAGAAACATATATAGGATGCTACCCTCTACAACTAACCTTCACTCCAAATCAAAACTCAAAACCTACAACCTGATTTTGGACGAAATTACAGAATCACCTGGAAGGCTTACAACTGCCAAAGATTATTATTCCAACGCTATACAGCACATTCTACGGAAAACAACAGAAACCTGAAAACACCATCCAACCTGCAACTGAGTCAGTAATGTTTAGTCTGAAGCTATATTTTATTTCTAAAAGCCAAGAAGAAAAATATATTACATTACTCTATAAGGACTGAATGCAAAATTAAGGCTGCCGAGCCTGAGAAAACTTCAATCAACACTGACACGTCAAGTCAGAGGTGTCAAAGCCCTTAAGCCCAACAATGGCAAGATAGTCAAAACGTCTACTCCAACCAAATGGAGAGGCCTTAGAAGCTACCTCCCACTGTTCAGAGGTAATTAAAATACAGTACCCTGTGTATGTAAAGAATGATAAGGCAAGAAAAGATCACAAAATGAAGCTCCTTATGGAAAATCAAGAGACACTTTTAGCTGACTATTATAAAAATGGGAACATCAGCAACCTCATCTTCCACACAAACCATCCGCTGGCATGGCACAGTGCTATATTAGCACATTACCTCTTCGTTAACTTCACTAGGGTAGGGGGCAGCATTCGGAATTTTGGATGAAAAGCGTGCCCAAATTAAACTACCTGCTACTCATGTCCAGAAGCTAGGATATGCATATAATTGGTAGATATGGATAGAAAACACTCTACAGTGTACAAAACTGTTAAAATAATGTCTATGAGTATAACAGAACTGATATGGCAGGTAAAAACCTGAGAAAAATCCATCCAGGAAGTGGGAAATCTGAGGTTTGTAGTTTTTCAAGTGATGCCTATCCAATATACTGTGTCTATTGGGTCAGATTGCACTTCCCAAGGCTTCCACTAGATGTCAACAGTCTTTAGAATGTTGTTTCAGGCTTCTACTGTGAAGGGGGAGTGAATAAGAGCTGTTTGAATCAGGGGTCTGGTTGAAAGCCTTTAGTTTAGTCACACGCGTGGCCGTGAGCACAAGCTCCGTTCCCTTTCATTTCTAAAGACAAAGGAATTGTCCGGTTGGAATATTATTGAAGATTTATGATAAAAACATCCTAAAGATTGATTCTATACATCGTTTGACATGTTTCTACGAACTGTAATGGAATTATTTTGACTTTATGTCTGGACTTAGTGCCCGTGCATTGTGCATTTGGATTACAGGACTAAATGCGCAAACAAAAAGGAGGTATTTTGACATAAAGATGAAATTTATCGAACAAAACAAACATTTGTTGTCTAACATGGAGACCTGGGAGTGCCATCAGATGAAGTTCATCAAAGGTAAGTGATGGACGCTATTTGAACGCTATTTCAGACTTTTGTGACACCTCTCCTTGGCTGGAAAATGTATGGTTTTCTGTGGCTAGGCGCTGACCTAACATAATCGCATGGTGTGCTTTTGCCGTAAAGCCTTTTTGAAATCTGACACAGCGGTTGCATTAAGGAGAAATGTATCTTTCATCATATGTTAAACACTTGTATCTTAGATCAATGTTTATGATGAGTATTTCTGTAATTTGATGTGGCTTTCTGCACTTTCACCGAATGTTTGTTTGAGACAATGCATTTCTGAACATAACGCGCCAATTTCAAATTATGTATTTGGACATAAAGATGAATTTTATCAAACAAAACACACATTTATTGTCTAACATGGAGTCCTGGGAGTGCCACCTGATGAAGATCAAAGGTTAGTGATTCATTTAATTGCTATTTCTGACTTTGGTGAGCCCTCTCCTTGGCTGGAAAATGGCTGTATGGTTTTCTGTGACTAGGCGCTGACCAAACATAATCGCATGGTGTTCTTTCGCAGTAAAGCCTTTTTGAAATCTGACACTGTGGTTGGATTTATAAGAAGTTTATCTTTAAAATGGTGTATAATACTTGTATCTTTGAGGAATTTTAATTATGGGATTTCTGTTGTTTTGAATTTGGCGCCCTGCAATTTCACTGGCTTTTGTCGAGGTGGGACGCTACCGTCCCACTTGTACCAGAGAGGTGAAGAGATGGGGTGTTAACGAGGGGTGGAAACTCAGGATATTTGACAACGAGGACTCTGAGTCAGCTAATATAAATCTACCAAACCCAAAACAGTTTCAGCTGGACTTTCACCTAGTCAAAGAATTAGCCCAGCAGGAGAAGCTTTTCCTTGAGAACGATAACCCCACCCCGAGCGGGTCAGACCAGACCTCTTCATTATATAACCCCACAGACGAGCAGAAAGTCAACCTCCCAGCACAGTACTACCCTCTAATTGAAATGAAGGACACATTTACCCAGCTGGAGGTAAGGCAGGTGGAGCTCGAACAGCAGGTGATTACACTCCAGTCAGCAAAGACCCAGACAACAGTTCAACACAACACCCCCTTAACCAGACCCGGAGAGCTGGAGGTGGAGAGAGACATATCTGCACTCTGGACTGTGGTGAGACAACTTCAACACTATAAAAAGCAAGAGCAGGTGACGAACAGAGCACTAGAGGAGAGGATCAGACTTCTGGAGGAGAGGTTGATGGGGATAACGTGTGACAGAGATCAACCCACTAGAGAGGTGGCCAGCAGAACAGAGAAGCCAGCAGAACAGCCCACCTCAGCTTCCGACAAAAGTCTCGACACCACAGCAGAACAGTCAACACCAGACCCTGACCATAGCATTGACATCACAGCAGAACAGACAAATGAATAACCCCAAGACCAGGGGCTCTCAACCCCTCTGAGCCACCCTGATAGCAATTCCCAAACCTTCCATAACAAAGCCATCAGCTACAGAGAGATGAACCTGGAGAAGAGTCCCCTAAGCAAGCTGGTCCTGGGGCTCTGTTCACAAACACAAACACACCCCACAGAGCACCAGGATAGCAACACAATTAGACCCAACCAAATTATGAGAAAACAAAAAGATAATTACTTGACACATTGGGAAAATTAACAAAAAAACAGAGCAAACTAGAATGCAATTTGGCCCTAAACAGAGAGTACACAGTGGCAGAAAACCTGACCACTGTGACTGACCCAAACTTAAGGAAAGCTTTGACTATGTACAGTCTAAGTGAGCATAGCCCTGCTATTGAGAAAGGCCGCCATAGGCTGACCTGGCTCTCAAGAGAAGACAGGCTATGTGCACACTGCCCACAAAATGAGATGGAAACTGAGCTGCACTTCCTAACCTCTTGCCCATTGAATGGCCATATTAGAGACACATATTTCCCTCAGATTACACAAATCCAAAGAATTCGAAAACAAACCCGATTTTGATAAACTCCCATATCTACTGGGTGAAATACCACAGTGTGCCATCACTGCAGCAAGATTTGTGACCTGTTGCCAAGAGAAAAGGTCAACCAGTGAAGAACACCATTGTAAATACAACCCATATTTAAGCTTATTTATTTTCCCTTTTGTACTTTAACCATTTGTACATCGTTACACTGTATACAGTGGGGAGAACAAGTATTTGATACACACTGCCGATTTTGCGGGCTTCCTACTTACAAAGCATGTAGAGGTCTGTAATTTTTATCGTAGGTACACTTCAACTGTGAGAGACGGAATCTAAATCAAAAATCCAGAAAATCACATTGTATGATTTTTAAGTAATTAATTTGCATTTTATTGCATGACATAAGTATTTGATACATCAGAAAAGCAGAACTTAATATTTGGTACAGAAACCTTTGTTTGCAATTACAAAGATCATATGTTTCCTGTAGTTCTTGACCAGGTTTGCACACACTGCAGCAGAGATTTTGGCCCACTCCTCAATACAGACCTTCTCCAGATCCTTCAGGTTTTGGGGCTGTCGCTGGACAATACGGACTGTCAGCTCCCTCCAAAGATTTTCTATTGGGTTCAGACTGGCTAGGCCACTCCAGGACCTTGAGATGCTTCTTACGGAGCAACTCCTTAGTTGCCCTGGCTGTGTGTTTCAGGTCGTTGTCATGCTGGAAGACCCAGCCATGACCAATCTTCAATGCTCTTACTGAGGGATGGAGGTTGTTGGCCAAGATCTTGCGATACATGGCCCCATCCATCCTCCCCTCAATACAGTGCAGTCGTCCTGTCCCCTTTGCAGAAAAGCATCCCAAAGAATGATGTTTCCACCTCCATGCTTCACGGTTGGGATGGTGTTATTATGGTTGTACTCATCATTCTTCTTCCTCCAAACACGGCGAGTGGACTTTAGATCAAAAAGCTCTATTTTTGTCTCATCAGACCACATGACCTTCTCCCATTCCTCCTCTGGATCATCCAGATGGTCATTGGCAAACTTCAGACGGACCTGGGCATGCGCTGGCTTGAGCAGGGGGGGCCTTGCGTGCGCTTCAGGATTTTAATCCATGACGGCGTAGTGTGTTACTAATGGGTTTATTTGAGACTGTGGTCCCAGCTCTCTTCAGGTCATTGACCAGGTCCTGCCGTGTAGTTCTGGGCTGATCCCTTACCTTCCTCATGATCATTGATGCCCCACGAAATGAGGTTGGAGTCTGTTTGATTGAGTGTTTGGACCGGTGTCTTTTATACAGGTAACGAGTTCAAACACGTGCAGTTAATACAGGTAATGAGTGGAGAACAGGAGGGATTCTTAAAGAAAAACTAACAGGTCTGTGAGAGCCGGAATTCTTACTGGTTGGTAGGTGATCAAATACTTATGTCATTCAAGAAAATGCAAATGAATTACTTAAAAATCATACAATGTGATTTTCTGGATTTTTGTTTTAGATTTCGTCTCTCACAGTTGAAATGTACCTATGATAAAAATTACAGACCTCTACATGCTTTGTAAGTAGGAAAACCTGCTAAATCGGCAGTGTATTAAATACTTGTTCTCCCCACTGTATATACATAATATGACATTTTGTAATGTCTTTATTCTTTTGAAAATTCTGTGAGTGTAATGTTTACTGTTCATTTTTATTGTTTATTTCACTTTTGTATGTTATCTACTTCAATTGCTTTGGCAATGTTAACATATGTTTCCCATCCCAATAAAGCCCCTTGAATTGAATTGATACAAAGAAGCCTTGGCTTGTGCCATGTCCCATAGTTCATGAGAGAGAGAGAGAGAGAGAGAGAGAGAAGCCAAGAACAAAGAGAAAGAGGCAATAAAGCTAAGACCCTTTTATATCCATTTGAGCATGTTTAGATTCAACATTTTAGCTGTTGACCAATAGGATTACTGTTGAGTTAATACATCTCCTTAAGGCTAGGCGTCTCGCTGTCGACAACATCCGGTGAAATTGGAGGTTGCGCAATTCAAAAATAATAATCGTAATATTAAACATTTATGAACATACAAGTATCTTATATTGTTTTAAAGCTTAAATTCTTGTTAATCTAACTGCATTGTCCAATTTACAATAGGCTTTACAGCGAAAGCATTCCATGCGATTGTTTGAGGACGGCGCCCCACATACAACATATTTTTCAACCAGCACAGGCGTCATAAAATCACAAATGGCGATTAAATAAATCACTTACTTTTGAAAATCTTTCTCTGTTTGCAATCCGAAGGGTCCCAGATACAACATGAGTGGTCGTTTTGTTAGATAAAATCCTTCTTTATATCCCAAAAAATCTGTTTAGTTGGTGCCATCGTTTTCAGTAATTCACTTGTTCAACTTGCAGACAAAGGTGTCCAAAAAGCTACCGCTAAACTTTGTTCAACCAAGTCAAACTATGTCTCTATATAACCCTCAGGTATCCTAAAATGTAAATAAACTATAATATTTAATAGGAAAGAAGTATGTTCATTAGAAAAGGAACATTCGTAAACTCTTCGTCGCGTGCCAACAGACTAATATTGTACCGGGACTCTTTGTACAAAAACTCAAAATTCTTGCTCGTTTTTGAAGAAACAAGCCTGAAACAATGAACACAGACTGTGGACATCTAGTGGAATCAATAGAAATTGCAATCTGGGAGCTGGAATTACATTGAACCCATAGCTTTACATTATAAGAGCCTGGGAGCTCAAGAACAAAACAATTCTGTTGGTTTTTTCTTTGGATTTTCACCTGCCATATCAAATGTCTTATAGTCTCATACAATATTTTAACATTTATACAAACTTCAAAGGGTTTTCTATCCAATGCTACCAATTATATGCATATCCTGGCTTCTGGGCCTGAATAACAGGCAGTTTACTTTGGGCATGTCAGTCAGGTGGAAATAGAGAAAAATAGACCCTATCCCTAATTCTTCCAATCGGATATCAAACCTACAAGATGCTATCACAACAAAACCTCTGCTTTACAGAAAGAATGGGGGATGTGGAGAGAAACACAGAGAAGGCTGAATTCCTGAGAAGACAATAAAACCTCTTGCATACAGTTGATAAAAGTAACTTCGGGGGCTGGGCCGCCCTACGTGTGTGTGTGAGTGAGTGAGTGAGTGAGTGAGGGAGAGCGAGAGAGAGCGGGAGAGAGAGAGAAAGGGGGAGAGGTAAAAAGAAAGAGAGAGAGAGATCTTTATTTACACTATAAAATGGATTGCCTCCAACCTATGGTGTGTGGCAAGGGAGCCATACCCTCCTGGCTGGGGGAAGAAACATCATTTCAAGCTTGAGTGGCTCTGCACTGTCTTTGTGTCCTCTCAAACGGAAATGCCGGCAGAATACCAAACTCCTCCTCTGACCTTTCTCCATATCTGCTCTGTACATCTGAGTAGTGGATCATACAGGGGTTCTCTGAACACTGGATCCCCCCCACCACAAAACAATTTCATTAACAAAGGGACACAGTGTTGAGAGGGGAATTAAAGGTGCCATATCTGATTCATATAAAATCAACACATATCAAATGACTGCTATTCTTTTGTACCAGTTCTTACCTAATACAGTCAATACTGATCCAGAACATGTCAGAATATGCAGTCTGAAAACCCCCACTGCCCAGAAACGCAGGGACAGAAACACAGGGTGTGATATCAACATAATTCATGTAATTAGCTTGAATGCAGGTTTGATGGATGCCCCGGTTTGTGTGGAAATTAGAAACCCTAGCAGTGAGCCAACAGTGCAACAACAGGGTATTCACAGAAGCTTCCCAGCTCTAGTAGTTGTTTTCTCCCTCTTCCCTATGTGGTCTACTCGTTACCGCCTTGGCATTCAAATGGCCTGCAATTGATTTGCTAAGTGGGCACAGGCTGCACACCTGGACCCACTCCCTAACATGTTTACTCATTGTATTAGGCAACAATAAGCCCAGCCAACCATGGCTGGCTGACTGTGTCTAATAATCACACAGATGGTGACCATGACAAGGGGTTACACCACAATTATCCCAAATTAACTATTCCCCCAAGGCACTCGGAGGTCACCAGGGAGAGGAATGGTTTTTGTGAGGAAGGAGGAGGATTGGAGGAGGGGGGACCGGAAAAGAGTATCATGGCGGTGCTAATAGCCCACCTGTCTGTCCTCATGCACGCCTTGTTCCTGTCCGACTGAAGTCCTTGTGTGACCACCACCGCGTAATAAAACACAGGCAGTGGTGGCACCTGGCTGAAAGTTGTCTCAAAATCGAGCTGCGGCGGCAAGTTAGTTTAGGATGCGCCACACAAGTTAAAAGCCCGAGCTGCAACTACAGTATGGAAATGAAGACACTTGTCCAGGGTATGGTGTTGGCACGCCACCACACGCAACAGGGTGAATCATAGGCTGCTGCTCTCTGGTGATGAAACAAGGATTAACCGAGAATGTCACCCAACACATCCTCTGGGGTGAAAGAGCCCTCGTGGGTAAGCACATTTGAATAAAGTGGGCTCACAAAAACAAGCTGCGCTGTGTGCTGTGTGAACCTACTCTGAATTGACTGTCTGAAGACTGTTGTCCTTGAGGAAAAAGAATGTTCGCCTATTGAGTCATTAAAGACTAAAATGATGGGGGAAAGTTAGTTAAGTCCAACTGCTCCAGCAAACGCTATCAATGCCTACACGTCCATTTTTGTGTATGTTTTCATTAGCGTTCATTGCTTTGGTCATACATTTCCTGTCTGAGGTTAAAGATTAGAAATATATGACTTTCTTCAGAATTGTCACGCCCTGACTATAGAGAGACTTTTTATTCTCTATTTCGGTTAAGGTCGGGGTGTGACTAGGGTGGGTAATCTAGGTTGTGTATTTCTACCTTGGCCTGGTATGGTTCCCAATCAGAGGCAGCTGTTTATCGTTGTCTCTGATTGGGGATCATATTTAGGCAGCCATGTCCTCACTGTGTGTTGTGGGATCTTGTTGGTGTAGTTGACTGTGAGCACTCCATTGTCTTCATTTTTCATTGATTGTTTTTGTGTGTTTTAGTTCATAAATAAACATGTGGAAACCATATCACGCTGCACCTTGGTCCGATAATTCTTACGACGAACTTGACAAGAATGCTTTTTTCTTACACTCTGCTGATTGCACCAATACACTTACAAAGCAATTCCACCACTTCAAGTAATTTAACATGGTCAGAATTAACACAGGGACAAAGGTTATCTTTTGATTGTGTTCTGAGATACTCTGTACACATTCAGATGGGTAAACAGGGTACTGAGCCAAGACAGATAGAAGAGATTGTGCCGAAACTCTTCCATAGCAACAACACTATGTTATTGGAGGACGACATTTGCAATGAATTGAGTGATACCATGCAGAAAATTAGCTGGCCCGATCCAGTCTACAGTCTTTGGGCATATCTGCATATCCCCTTTAAGAAAGTGGTGGAGCAAATATTAATAGTCAGAATATAGACTCTGGTTAATGTTCCAGACAGAAGCAAAAAGAAACACCCACTGTAAAAATAAGCATATTTCAATATGAATAATGCATTGTTAGGTTATGTTTACCGAGCTCCGTATAGACAGGTACAATAATCCTGTGCAGTTGTTTACCTATTGTGCTAGAATATGTTAGAGGCCCTTAAACCCTTAGACAAAGCTATTCTACTCAACCAGGATTTAAGATTAGTCCTGTAAAACCAGTATTCTGCCACAGAATTAAACTGCAAAACAATATCTTTACACTGGGTACTTCATATGTCCGACCTAGAGTGTGCTTTATATGTGTTGGAAAATAAGTTGATCTAAGAGCACTTCTCTTTGTATTGTTTTTGAGAGCTTACCATGTTGGTATAAAAGGCATTCAAACTGAAAGTTACCACATAATTGCAAGTGTATTCAGGTTGGTGGTGAAATACATATTTAGAATGATATATTATTTTTTTATTTAACCTTTATTTAACTAGGCAAGTCAGTTAAGAACAAATTCTTATTTACAATGACGGCCTACCAAAAGGCAAAAGGCCTCATGCGGGGACGTTGGCTGGGATTAAAAATAAATAAATAAATATAATCTAAATATTGGACAAAACACACATCACGACAAGAGCGACAACACAACACTACATAAAGAGAGACCTAAGACCACAACATAGCAAGGCAGCAACACATGACAACACAGAATGGTAGAAACACAACATGACAACAACATGGTAGCATTATAACATGGTAGCAGCTCAAAACATGGTACAAACGTTATTGGCACAGACAACAGCACAAAGGGAAAGAAGGTAGAGATAACAATACATCACGCGAAGCAGCCACAACTGTCAGTAAGAGTGTCCATGATTGAGTCTTTGAATGAAGAGATTGAGATAAAACTATCCAGTTTGAGTGTTTGTTGCAGCTCATTCTGAAAAGAGGAGCGACCCAGGGATGCCTGTGCTTTGGGGACCAAGCATGCCAGATTGGACGATTCTTGCCATTCTCCTTCGACCCCTCTGTCACACCCTGACCATAGTTTGTTTTGTATGTTTCTATGTTTTGTTTGGTCAGGGTGTGATCTGAGTGGGCATTCTATGTTGGATGTCTAGTTTGTCTGTTTCTGTGTTTGGGCCTGATATGGTTCTCAATCAGAGGCAGGTGTTAGTCATTGTCTCTGATTGGGAACCATATTTAGGTAGCCTGTTTTGTGTTGGGTTTTGTGGATGGTTGTTTCCTGTCTTTGTGTTTGTTGCACCAGATAGGGCTGTTTCGGTTTTGCCACGTTTATTGTTTTGTATTATGTTCATGTTGAGTTTTCCTATATTAAAAACATGAACTATAACCATGCTGCATTTTGGTCCGCCTCTCCTTCCCAGCGAGCTGTTTTCATGACGGTAGCAGGAATAAGTTATAATAGGGTGTATCATTCATAAATGCTATCATATACAGTACATGTAAACATTCTGAGATGAACCTTTCACTGCATTGAAGACTTCATACAATCTTATACTAAAAAGAGCCTAAGGACAGACTGATTAGAGATGCTTCTTGATTCAACAGGTATGTACATTTGGAAGTAGTTGTAATCTCTCTAGATTCACATTCTTGGGTTTATTTATGTAACCTCTACCTTTTGTCTTACTTCAAAAAGAAATAAAAAAAGATCCCTTTGTCCCACAAATACTACTAGACTGATAACATTATGCTTCTTTTCATGCACATTATGTAAGATCGGCTAAATACTCATTGACCGCCTTAATACCAGAAATGTTAGTGCAACTATCACGTGGATGACTGAAGCTAAGTGTACTCACTGGTTGTAAATGTAAAAAAATGTAATCAAAAGTTTACCTCAAATGTCGTTTGTTTGTGTGTGTGTGTGTGTGTGTGTGTGTGTGTGTGTGTGTGTTTGTTTGCATGGGTATGTGCATGGAATATTTTGTAAGAGAATGTTTGTAAGGCACCATAACCTATCAAATCAAAATAGTGCAGCTTCTATTATTAATAACCAGAATCAGATGCAAAACTATATTTCCAGCTCATGTTTATATAGACCCTGCAAGTATTCAAGTATTCACTAAGAATGCTAGCAGACTGGAAGGACGATGTCTTCATGGTGATATTGTACAGCACACCATTCCTTGCTTACTTATTTCCCATAAGTAACAATCTAGATTAGCAGACACCCAGGAGTATTGTGAGGAGTGATGAAATCGGCTTATTACTGCATCCTCATACTGTTTCCTCCATCTCTGTCTCTTCTCCTCTGCTCCTACACTATTCCTGCCACTAATGCTGCACAACTTATTCACTGCTTGTATCTTAATCAGCTCACCGGTTATGACAGCACACCAGTGTGGAGGCAGATCCCAAAAGATCCCAAAACTGTGCTAAAGTGACAATCAAAAACCTAAATCAGAAAGGAATCACTTATTTTTCTCTGTCAATTAATGAGGTTATATTCATAAATTCAATTTATAGAGATATGATCACCTGAAAAAGCATTATATCCCTTTATATCTGGTCCATTCATTGTTTGTATAATTATCATAGTAGCAAATCCCATTCACAAGCCCTGAGAGCCATTGCCTTCCTCCCACACTCAGCAGGTCAGGTCAGATAGATTATCGCAGAATGAGTCCATACAACACCACCACCAGTGGTATCATCACATTCGAACACAGCTCTGCTGTAACAGACATTGATCTTTGTCTGCCACAGGGGAGATGACTGCTTAGGCAGTTGTCAGGATCAGCAGTACAGTAGATCTCTAAGAACATCAGTCACGACCCATGTATAAACAAGCAGATCCAGGGGGCCAAGATCGGCCTTGTACACAGTCTTCCCTGAGATGTTGACAGGCTGCATCTCACGGGAGGTACATAAGCGACCTCCAACATCATTATTCAATCAAATTAATGTATGAATCCTTTTTTTACATTAGCATTTGTCACAAAATGCTATATAGATACCCTGCCTCAAAACCCCAAAAGAGCAACTAATGCAGGTGCAGAAGGAAAACTCCATACAGATGTAGGATCTTAAATTCATCACTGTTTTGTTGATTAGAATTTCCCTGCATAGCAGGAAATGCAAACATGCAGTGTATTTGAGTTTAAAAAGGCTTCTAAAGTTCGTAATTTCCACTTTGAATTTCAGACTTGATTTGTCCTAATGAAAAATGTATCAACCCCTTCAAAATGTCCATTAATTATAATCCAAATAATAATTCACATTTCCTGTTGCTGCAGGATGATTTTTCTGCAGTAGCAAACTGGCTCAAATTAGAATCCTATATCTGTAGAAAGGCAGGATTCTATGAAGAAACCTAGAGACGAACCAGGCTCCTAGGGTTGGTCAGTCCTGTTCTATCGACTTATCTGCAAGACCAGGGGGGAATTGGGTATGCTTGCCTTACACTATTCAGCAGCCTACTACTTAGATAGTGGTGATTATGATCATTTCCCAGAGGTAGACTATTAAAGGAAAGGCTTAGCGGGTTGGGTATAACGTAGGGAGGGGACTGCAGGTGTTGTGTTGGAGCTATCAGTAAATCAACACATAATGATGTACATAAAGTATCTCATGCCAGTATTCTAAACCTGGCTAATCGTGTAAACCACATTTAAAAAAAATTGTAGTCATGAATTCATGTTTTGCGATAAAATGTATTTACCCAATGGATTAGGTCTTAAGCAGTCATGCTGCAGATATCATATCTTTCCCCTGTCGTAAATAGCGTGACATGTATTCTATATATTGAAAAATGAGAAGCGTTCAACCACAGCCAGCACGTTGTAATTCAATTGACAGTAAACCGTTATTATGGTCAAATTTTACTTAGAATGAATTAATTCACACATTTCTTTCCCAAAATATTTTATCTTAGCCAGGGTTATCAAACTAAACAGAAACGTTGAATGTCTTATAGTCTCAACAGGCTAGTTAAGGTGGGATTTATTTCAATTATTCTCATCCTGTGGTGTGCATTTAGGGCAGCAATGATGCATAGTACAGTCGTTCTGAGTATACAGTATATGAGTGATAAAATATGGTCACATTTCATTTGCTTGATTTCTCAACAATCATTCTCACGATAGCACATACAGTAAGCACAATGGTAATAGTCAGTGACAAATATCATTGTTAAGCAATGCTGGACTTGGTTAAAACACTGGATGGGAGACCGACGGGTAGATCGATCAATTCTCCATTAGGAGGTGCTGCCCAGCCCATATATTTTTTTGGGGGGGGATAGTGGATATATAACCAGGGCCGGCTCCAGGCATAAGCGACATAAGTTGTCGCTTAGGGCCACGGCCGCTAAAGGGCCATGAAGACCATGAAAATTATAGAAAATGTTCGATGAATCCAAAGGATTGTAGGCAACTCCACTGTCCTATTACTAATAAATTAGACACATTTTACTAGATAGATTAATAAATTAAACCTGTTGATATGAACAGTCTGGTCTGTAATGTGTGTCATATTTCCTCTCCAGTTGGGATTGTTCCAGTTATGATCAAATACATAACATCACCCTTAGAGAGGGTGACAAGTACAAAGAGAGATTACAACAAAGAACGGATGCTGTGACAGCAAACAACAACAAAAACTTCTTAGCTTATTGTTATCTGACTTGACGATGATTGAAGATTATTGATGGAAAGGGGAATAGAGAAGATTAAACAGCTTCAATGGAACAGCAAAGACGGAACACATTAATGACTGTCAACAAACTGCACATTTCTCTGTCAAAACGAAGATGTTTGGCACTTTAAACCAAAGATGAAATGTAGTATGATGATTGTAAGAAGCCTGGGAAAATGATCTATTCATTAATGGATGCTCATTAAACTGTACACTGTGGTGCCTAAGAAACAAAATCATTTTTATTTAAAATGTAATTTCATAAAGTAAAATAAGACAAATTAAAATATGAGACAGAAACGTGCCACTTATAAAGAGATAGCCATGTGCCTCAGACGTTTGGAAACAAATGCAATAGAAATCGTCATTGTAGCTAATTTCAGTATAGCAATATGAAATGGGAAATGGGTTATAAATACAAATAAATAAATATGAAATGGGTTATAAAGGCTTCATAATGCCTTCATCAGCACAACATAAATGTGTTACAAAGCATCTGTAACCACAACTACTTCTCTGATAGAGTTCAGTGTGTCAAATGGGAGGGCCTGTTGTCCGTACCTCTGGCAGTCTCTATGGGGGTGCCACAGGGTTCAATTCTTGGACCGACTCTCTTCTCTGTATACATCAATGATGTCGCTCTTGCTGCTAGTGAGTCTCTGATCCACCTCTACGCAGACGACACCATTCTGCATACTTCTGGCCCTTCTTTGGACACTGTGTTAACAACCCTCCAGATGAGCTTCAATGCCATACAACTCTCCTTCCGTGGCCTCCAACTGCTCTTAAATACAAGTAAAACTAAGTGCATGCTCTTCAACTGATCGCTGCCTGCACCTGCCCGCCCGTCCAACATCACTACTCTGGACGGTTCTGACTTAGAATATGTGGACAACTACAAATACCTAGTTGTCTGGTTAGACTGTAAACTCTCCTTCCAGACTCACATCAAGCATCTCCAATCCAAAGTTAAATCTGGATTTGGCTTCCTATTTTGCAACAAAGCATCCTTCACTCATGCTGCCAAACATACCCTTGTAAAACTGACCGTCCTACCGATCCTCAACTTCGGCGAAGTCATTTACAAAATAGCCTCCAATACCCTACTCAATAAATTGGATGCAGTCTATCACAGTGCCATCCGTTTTGTCACCAAAGCCCCACATACTTCTCACCACTGCGACCTGTACGCTCTCGTTGGCTGGCCCTCGCTTCATACTCGTCACAAAACCCACTGTCTCCAGCGCATCTACAAGACCCTGCTAGGTAAAGTCCCCCCTTATCTCAGCTCGCTGGTCACCATAGCAGCACCCACCTGTAGCATGCGCTCCAGAAGGTATATCTCTCTTGTCACCCCCAAAACCAATTCTTTATTTGGCCGCCTCTCCTTCCAGTTCTCTGCTGCCAATGACTGGAACGAACTACAAAAATCTCTGAAACTGGAAACACATCTCCCTCACTATCTTTAAGCACCAGCTGTCAGAGCAGCTCACAGATTACTGCACCTGTACATAGCCCATCTATAATTTAGCCCAAACAACTACCTCTCCCCCTACTGTATTTATTTATTTATTTTGCTCCTTTGCACTCCATTATTTCTATCTCTACTTTGCACATTCTTCCATTGCAAATCTACCATTCCAGTGTTTTACTTGCTATATTGTATTTACTTCGCCAACATGGCCTCGTTTTGCCTTTACCTCCCTTATCTCACCTTATTTACTCACATTGTATATAGACTTATTTTTCTACTGTATTATTGACTGTATGTTTGTTTTACTCCATGTGCAACTCTGTGTTGTTGTATGTGACGAACTGCTTTGCTTTATCTTGGCCAGGTTGCAATTGTAAATGAGAACTTGTTCTCAACTTGCCTACCTGGTTAAATAAAGGTTAGATAAATAAAAATATATATGTGTGTGACATAATCACCATTGTCATATTTGAGCTAATATGTGCTTAATAAAGGGTGTTGTGCTGAAAGATGGCACACGCTCTAAAGTGAAGTCATGTTAGTCACATTACACCTAAACTCATTCCCAGACGCCGCCTAAACTCGGCCTTCATTATTTAGGGTTACATTTAAAATCACATTTTAAGAAGATAAATTATAGAAATAAGCAGGTTTTAACCATAATTATGACTTTGTGGCTATTTTAACTAGTGACGACCAGGGGGAAGGTTTTTTCTAGCAAAGGACATAGCCTGATGACAAATACTTTTCTCAGTAAGGTCACTCCCATACAATTTTATGGTCACTCCCACTTAAGGAAACTTTGAATGGTTGACGTCCCAGGATTATATGTGCTGTGTGCGCAATAGCCTGGGGACAACATTACACTAAGAAACAGTTACCTTGATGAAAGCAAAATAAGGAAATTAAAAGTAGCTTTTTTCTGGTACCAAGTTACATGTTCTTCAGTACAAAAACATGCACAAAACAATATATAACGAACCATACCATGTTGTGTTGGTGGCCAGTCAGGTCTTTGACACATTCACCCACTCCCACGCTCGAAGATCAGCTGCAAAATGTTGGCACCATTGTAACAGGTTGTAATCAAGCCCTGGTCTCCAACATGGGAACTGAAGAGGAATACCTGGTGCAGTAGACTTATTAGGTTGGACTACTCAAAATCATCTTGGTTCAGACATACACAGACACACACACACACACAAACGCAAGTTTTGCAGGTCCAACAACACATTTAAATACCTCTCACACCCTAGAGTAACCTGTGGATCATGAGAGAACCATCATAAATCAGAAGAACATTAATAACCTATTTATTGACACTTTACGTAGTGTCCTGTATACTTAGTTTGAAGTGAGACACCTTCGGTCATTCATAACACATCCATAAAGACTCTATATCGCATGGCGCTGCGAACTCATCACATGTGCACTTACTGCACTACATAAATAATGCTCATCAAACAATAGTGCAGGGCATGCACACTGAATTAAAGGGCAACTACACACTAAAATCAAAGATTCTCAGCTTTTGCCCAGAACTCAAGTCATTCCATGATGTGGTATAAGCATTGTTGTGAACACAGAAAATCAAAAATAGTTGTTTTTCTATTTAATAAATGTGAAAAAACTGGGGGGAACCCTGAAAGTAATACAAGAGAGTAATACAATATAATATGAACAATTTAGCAGACACTTTTATCCACAGCGATTTACTGTCATACGTGAATACATTTTTCCCTATAGTTGTTCCCGGCATTCGAACCCACTATCCTGCCTTTGTAATGCTTTTCCAAGATGCATGACAAGGTTATAAAGGCTTTGTGAAGCCTCAATTTAATATAATTTATAAAGCATTTATTAAGTGATGCTAATGCCAACCTCATATTTGACATAGTTGGTGGTTATGTCACACAGCTATACCACATTATGAACCCTTTACAGAGCATGACATACGGTTATAGATCGTTTGTGACACATTTATGTAGTGTTTATGAATTCTGCCATTTAACACGTTTCTCTCGAACATACACTATACAGATGCAGGATTTTCGCTCTTTTCCTTTCAAGGTATGCACTTCTGTAGTATCCAGGATCCTGGGACTGCGCTCCTCCTTTCCCCCACTCCCTTCATCTCCAACTCCTCGCTGTCTCTAACAGGAGCTGAGGGCATTGTAGATTAGGATAAAAGCTTCACGCTGCCACAGTCACACCACAATGGCGTCAGGTTGGACGGCAAAGCCCATCTGAGTCACGTGCCCTGAGCTGGATTTAAGTGCTGTTTAAGCATTCCATCTGTATTATTAATGATGACGGGTCCTGCTGTAGCCCAATTCAGACCGGGTGGTTTGGACCAAGCACTAAATATCTGTGATTCTAATGTGTATAAAATTTTGATGTGATGGAGTGTAATGTTAGATGTTTGATCTTGTCACATCTGCTCCTGCAACGCCCTCTAGTGCTCATCCTGTGTCTCCTTGACCTGCCGCCACTCCACCAGTACTCTCTCCCTCTCTCTCTCTGTGTGTGTGGGATTGTGTGGGCGGAGACAGGTGTGCTGGAGTCAGAGCAGATCCCCACCAGCTGCAACCTGTTCCATAATCAAGACCTCTACTCAGCCCTGCCACTTCCAAGCTGCCAGATCGTAATCTCTGCTCAGTCAGTCTACGTTTCTAGCCGTTTGTTACTATTCAGATCCTGTTATCCTGTTGTGCCTGTTTTCCTTGCCTGATGCTGTTTTCCTCTCCACTACAGTTCGGCCTGCTCTGACTCTGCGTCTCTCTGGAAATCACCAGGAAAAGATCAGTTTCCACATAATCGACTGTCTTTACTCTCCCCTTGTTCTTGACCATCCATGGTTAAAGCTACGCAACCCACAGATTGACTGGACTGCCGGAAAGGTAAGCACTTGGAGTTCATTTTGTCACTCTAATGGTTTACATTCTGCCCTCCCCCTGCCTTGTCTGTGCCCTAGTTCATTCCAGAACCTCCGGACCCGTCATCAGTTCCTCCCGAGTATCACGGTCTAGCTCCTGTGTTCAGCAAGCACCACGCCATGTCACTACCGTCTCATTGGCCGTACGACTGTGCCATTGACATCCAGCCTGGAACTACTCTCCCCAGGAGCCAGTTGTTTAACTTCTCTGGGATATGTGGGATGGTAGCGTCCCACCTCGCCAACAGCCAGTGAAATTGCAGTGCGCCAAAATCAAAACAACAGAAATCTCATAATTGAAAATCCTCAAACAGACACGTATTTTAAATGTAAACTTCTTGTTTATCCAGCCACAGTGTCTGATTTCAAAAAGGCTTTACGACGAAAGCACACCTTTCGATTATGTTAGGTCAGCGCCTAGCCACAGAAAATCATACAGCCATTTTCCAAAGAAGGAGAGGTGTCACAAAAGACAGAAATAGTGTTAAAATTAATCACTAACCTTTGATGATCTTCACCGGATGGCACTCCCAGGACTCCATGTTAGACAATAAATGTGTGTTTTGTTCAATAAAGTTCATCTTTATGTCCAAAAACCTAATTTCAAATTGGTGCGTTATGTTCAGAAATGCATTGTCTCAAACAAACATTCAGTGAAAGTGGAGAGAGCCACATCAAATTACATAAATACTCAAAATAAACATTGATGAAAGATACAAGTGTTAAACACACAATTAAAGATAAACTTCTACTTAATGCAACTACTGTGTCTGATTTCAAAAAGGTTTTACAGTAAAATCACACCATGCAATTATGTTAGGTCAGCGCCTAGCCACAGAAAAACATACAGCCATTTTCCAACCAAGGAGAGGTGTCACAAAACTCAGAAATAGCGTTATAAATATTCACTTACCTTTGATGATCTTCATTGGAATGCACACGCAGGAGTCCCAGTTCCAAAATAAACATTTGTTATGTTCGATAAAGTCCATAATTTATGTCCAAATACCTCCTTTTTGTTTGCGCGTTTAGTTCACAAATCCAAATTCACAAGACGCAGGCACTTAGTCCAGACGAAAAGTCTAAACAGTTCCATTACAGTTCGTAGAAACATGTCAAACGATGTATATAATCAATCTTTAGAATGTTTTTATCAAATCTTAAATAATATTTCAACCGGACAATTCCTTTGTCTTTACAAATGAAGGGAACGCAGCTCGCTCTCATGGCCGCACGAGTGACTGAAACTAATGGCATTCTGCCAGACACCTGGTTGAAACAGCTCATATTCGCTACACCTTCATAGTAGAAGCCTGAAACAAAGTTCTAAAGACTGTTTACATCTAGTGGAAGCCTTAGGAAGTGCAATATGACCCCATAGACACTGTATATTGGATAGGCAAAGACTTAAAACCTACAAACCTCAGATTTCCCCTCCTGGTTGGATTTTTCTCAGGTTTTTGCCTGCCATATGAGTTCTGTTATACTCACAGACATCATTCAAACAGTTTTAGAAACTTCAGAGTGTTTTCTATCCAAATATACTAATGATATGTATATTCTAGCTTTTTAGCCTCAGTAGCAGGCAGTTTACTCTGGGCACCTTATTCATCTAAGCTACTCAATACTGACCCCCAGTCTCAAAGAAGTTAACCTCTCTCGTCCCGAGCAAGAGGCTATGGAGAGGTACATCCAGGATTCTCTGGCTGCAGGACTTATCAAGCCATCTTCCTCCCAGTGGGTGCTGGGTTTTTCTTTGTGAAGGAAGATGGGTCAATGAGGCCGTGCATGGACTTCCGTGGGCTGAATAATATCCATGTTAAGAACAAGTACCCCTTGCCACTCATCAGCTCTGCTTTTGCCCCCCTCCATGGTGCCACGGTGTTTACCAAACTCGACCTCCAGAATGCCTACCACCTTGTCCGCTTAAGAGGGGGATGAGTGGAAGACTATGTTCAACACACCACTTGGTCACTGAGTATTTGGTCATGCCTTTTGGTCTTACTAACGCCCCTGCTGTTTTCCAGAACCTAGTCAATGACGTGCTGAGGGATGTGATTGGATTCTTCATTTTTGTTTATTTAGATGACATCCTGATTTTTCCCCCCAAGGACCCTGAGGCTCACCAGCAACATGTTCTTCAATGGTTATTGGAGAATTTAAGCTGAAAAGTGTGAGTTCCATGCTGCCACTGTCTTTCCTGGGTTATATTATTGCACAGGGACAGTTACGTATGGACCCCGCCAAGGTCATGGCAGACCCAGAGTGGCCTGCCCTCTCCAACCTGAAGCAGCTACAGCGTTTCCTGGGGTTTGCAAATTTTTATAGACGTTTCATCTGCAACTACAGCCATCTGGTAGCATTCCTGGAACACCTCTGCTCCAGTCCTTACTCAGCCCGACCCAGAACTCCAGTTCATCGTGGAGGTGGACACCTCTGACACCGGAGTAGGTGCTATTCTGTCACAACATTCTCACTGTGATCAGAAGGTCCACCCATATGCATTCTTTTCCATAAGCTCTTACCTGCAGAGAGGAATTTTGATATCGGAAACTGGGAACTCCTGGCAGTTAAGCTGGCACTGGAGGAATGGTGTCACTGGCTGGAGGGCTCTGTAACCCCCTTCATCGTGTGGACTGACCATAAAAACCTGTCCTACATCCAGACCGCCAAACGTCTGAATTCCCGACAAGTCAGGTTATTTATTGCCCCGGTTCGAAGAATACCAAGCCTGATGCCTTCTCTCACCAGTTCACCACCGACAACACGGGTACCGAGCCAGAAGCCATTGTGCCATCCACCTGCATCATTGCCGCCGTCAGGCTAAGCAGAACCAGCCTGACCCGGGTAACCAGCCTGACCCGTAGTAATGCTCTGTTTGTTCCAGATTGTGTTCGCTCTGATGTTCTTCAGTGGGGCCATTCTACTCACCTGTCACCCTGGTATGAACCGGACCCTCACCTTCCTGCGTCAGTGCTTTTGTTGGCCCACCATGGAGAGAGATGTCCGGGAGTTTGTTTCTAAGCCTGTTCAGTTTGTGCCCAGAACAAAACCTCCACTAAAACTACTTCCGGTCTGCTCCGCCCTCTTCCCATACCCAGTCGCCCCTGGTCACACATAGCTTTGGACTTCATCACTGGCCTTCCCCCATCTAACGGTAACTCCGTCATCTTCACCATTATTGACATGTTTTCCAAAATGGCTTACTCCAAGCTCCCGTCCTCCAGGGAGACTGCAAACCTGTTAGTATCCCACGTGTTCCGTCTGCATGGCATGCCCATGTTTCCGACAGAAGACCTCAGTTTACCACCCAGGTATGGAGATCCTCCTGTTCAGCTCTTGGTATCAATGTCAGTCTTTCTTCTGGATATCACCCCCAGACCAACGGCCAGACCAAACGGGCCAACCAAGAGATGGAAACTGCCCCACGCTGCATGACTTCTGATAACCCTTCCTCCTGGAGCGCTCAGCTACCCTGGGTTGAACATGCCCACAACACCCTCAACAATGCCTCGTCAAGTATGTCACCCTTCGAGTGTGCTCTGGGTTACCAACCCCCCTTGTTCCCCACCCAAGAGGTTGAGGTTGTGGTTCCCTCTGTCCAGGATCATCTGCGCCATTGTCACCATACCTGGAGGAAGGCCCAGGCTGCCATGACTCCAACAGGACCCAGTCCCAAGCCAACCTCGCTGGGCCTCAGCTCCAGTCTACACCCCGGGTCAAAAGGCATGGCTCTCATCAAAGGACCTGCCATTAAAATGGGCATCAAATAAACTTTCCCCCCAGTTCATTACTTACTTACTTTATTGACTTTATTGGCCCCATGGGGAAATTTTGTTGCAGTGTCATGTACACATTTAAAGTGGCGTTTTAAATACAAAACAAAATTGACAACACAACTGCTGGCCTTACTGAGTCGATAGGAACATTAGCCCGAGCTATTTATGAGGGATATTACACCTGGCACAAATTATTGTCTGGTTCTGTTTTTCCTGCTGAGGGGTGCTCTATACCTGTGCCCAGAGGGGAGTAGTTCAAAGTCCGGGTACAGGGGGTGGCTTAGGTCTAAAATTATTTTTGGAGCCTTGCGGAGGGCCCTGACCTTGAAGATCTCATCCAGGCCTGTCTGTTTGACTCCAAGTACCTTGCTTGCTGTGGGGATAATCCTTATCAACATATTTCTCTGGCTGACATTGGCATTGCCAAACCAACAAACAATACAAAAAGTTAAAATTACTCTCAATGGAAGATTTGTTAACAGTCAGTATAGTACAATCTATATTAAAAGATCCCAGATTTTTGAGAAAGTACAGTCTCTTTTGGTTCTTTTTGTAGATCAGATCTGTACATTTACTCTGAAGCTTATTGTCCAAGAGGACACCCAGGTATTTGTATTCCTCTACAATCTCTATATTCTGACCTCTGATATATGTTGCAGAGGTAGGTGTTGTACACTTCCTGAAGTCTATGCACATCTCTTTGGTCTTGTTGGTATTGAGGACCAAGTGTGGTTCCCTCACACCACTCTACAAAGCCATCTAGGACCGGGCCATGATGTTCCTCGTAGTCATGCATCAGGCTGATCACGGCAGTGTCATCAGCGAACTTAACGAGGAGTCTGCCAGGATGGGAATTAGTACGACTATTAGTATACAAGATGTACAGGAATGGGGACAAAACAAATCCCTGAGGAGATCCTTTATTGGTATTGTGTATGTCCGACACGTGGCGACCTATTTTGACTCTGTGAGCATTGGCTCAGGAAGTCCAACAGCCATAAAACCAGCCCCCCATCTAAGGAGAATTCCCAAATGAGTCTCTGTGCCAGAATGTAGGGCTGGATTGTGTTGAAGGCAGAAGAAAAGTCAACAAACAGAACCCTAACATGGGATTTGGCACCCTCTAGATGTCTATAGAACATAGGTATGTTAATCCCTTGCCAGGGCAGCCTTATGTTTCCTGAGAAGAGGGTCCTCTCCTCCCTTTGCTTGTATGCCGCCTTGTCCACCAGTATGTCTTTGGATCTCACGTTGTACATCTCTTAAATGCTCTACAACAAAGCTTTCTTAGTGTCCAACAAGCATCCTCTACCCTTAACCTTGTTCTGAACACCTCCAAAACACCTCTTCCCACAGGTGTTACTACAACCTCTGAGGGTTTAGAGCTTGAGGTAGTAACCACATACAAGTACTTGGGAGTATGACAGTATGCACTGTCCTTCTCTCAGCACATATCCAAGCTGCAGGCTAAGGTTAATTCTAGACTTGGTTTCCTCTATCATAATCACTCCACTTTCACCCCTGCAGTCAAACGAACCCGGATTCTGATGACCATCCTACCCATGCTAGATTACGGAGACATAATTTATAGATAGGCAGGTAAGGGTGCTCTCGAGCGGCTAGATTTTCTTTACCTTTCGGCCGTCTGATTTGCCACCAATGCTCCTTATAGGACACATCACTGCACTCTATACTCCTCTGTAAACTGGTCATCTCTGTTTACTCATCATAAGAGCCACTGGTTGATGCTTCTTTAAAAAAAACTCTTAGTCCTCACTCCCTCCTCTCTGAGATATCTAATGCAACCCTCATCCTCCACATACAGCACCCGTTCTGCCAGTCACATTCTGTTAAAGGTCCCCAAAGCACACACATCCCTAGTTCGCTCCTCTTTTCAGTTCGCTGCAGCTAGCGTTGTCATGTTGTGTTGCTACCATGCTGTGTTGTCATGTGTTGCTGCCTTAGTATGCTGTTGTCTTAGGTCTCTCTTTATGTAGTGTTGTGTTGTCTCTCTTGTTTTGATGTGTGTTTTGTCCTATATTCCCCACAGGAGGCCTTTTGCCTTTTGGTAGGCCGTCATTGTAAATAAGAATTTGTTCTTAAACTGACTTGCCTAGTTAAATAAAAGGTTCAAAATAAATAAATAAATACAAAAATAATCCTCACTGTGCATGGGGACAAGATACAGTACACTTGCGTCCAACACCACTTTTTTTGCCGTAAGAAGTGGTAAGTGTATATATAAGTATATACAGTGCATTCGGAAAGTATTCAGACACCTTGACTTTTGCCACATTTTGTTACGATATAGCCGTACTAAAATGTATATTAAAAAACATCTCATCTATCTACACACATAATGCCATAATGACAAAGCAAAAAACGATTTTTAAATTTTTTAAAAATCTATTAAAAATCTAAAAATGTTTTGCATAAGCATTCAGACCCTGTGCTATGAGACTCGAAATTGAGCTCTGGTGCATCCTGTTTCCATTGATCATCCTTGAGATGTTTCTACAACTTGATTGGAGTCCACCTGTGGTAAATTCAACTGATTGGACATGATTTGGAAAAACACACCTGTCTATATAAGGTCCCACAGTTGATAGTGCATGTCAGAGCAAAAACCAAGCCATGAGTTCGAAGGAATTGTCCTTAGAGCGCCAAGACAGGATTGTGTTGAGGCACAGATCTGTGGAAGGGTACTAAAAACTCCTGCAGCATTGAAGGTCCCAAAGAACACAGTGGCATCCATCATTGTTAAATGGAAGACGTTTGAAGCCACTAAAAGTCCTCCTAGAGCTGGCCGCATGGGCAAACTAAACAAGAGGGAGAAGGGCCTTGGTCAGGGAGGTGACCAAGAACCCGATGGTCACTCTGACAGAGCTCCAGAGTTCCTCTGTGAAGATGAGAGAATCTTCCATAAGGAAAACCATCTCTGCAGCACTCTACCAATCAGGCCTTTATGGTAAAGTGGCTAGTTGGAAGCCACTCCTTCGTAAATTGCACATGATAGCCCGCTTGGAGTTTGCCAAAAGGCCCATAAAGGACTCAGACAATGAGAAACAAGATTCTCTGGTCTGATGAAACCTACATCTGTAGGAAACCTGGCACCATCCATACAGTGAAGCATGGTGGTGGCAGCATCATACTTTGGGGATGTTATTCAGTAGCAGGGAATGGGAGACTAGTCAGGATTGGTGGAAAGTTGAAAGGAGCAAAGTACAGAGAGATCCTTGATGAAAACCTGCTCCAGAGCGCTCAGGACCTCAGACTAGGATGAAAGTTCACCTTCCAACACGACAACGACCCTAAGCACACAGCCAAGACAACAAAGGAATGGCTTCAGGACAAGTCTCTGAGTGTCCTTGAGTGGCCCAGCCAGAGCCCAGACGTGAACCCAATCAAACATTTTTGGAGAGAGCTGAAAATAGTTGTGCAATGACGCTCCCCATCCAACCTGACAGAGCTTGAGAGGATCTGCAGAGAAGAATTGGAGAAACTCCCCAAATACAGGTGTGCCAAGCTTGTAGCGTCATACTCAAGAAGACTCGAGACTGCAATTTCTGCCAAAGGTGCTTTAATAAGGCCATAACATAATCAAATGTGAAAAAATCAAGGGGTCTGAATACTTTCCGAATGCACTGTATACACCTACTCATACAAGGGTTTTCCTTTATTTGTACTATTTTAATAATAGAGAAGACATCAAAACTATCAAATAACACATAGGGAATCATGCAGTAACCAAAAAAGTGTTAAAAAAACCAAAGTATATTTTATATTTGAGATTCTTCAAGGTAGCCACCCTTTGCCTTGATGACAGCTTTGCACTGTCTTGGCATTCTCTCAACCAGCTTCACGGGGAATGCTTTTCCAACAGTCTTGAAGAAGTTCCCACATGTGCTGTGCACTTGTTGGCTGCTTTTCCTTCACTCTGCGGTCCAACTCATACCAAACCATCTAAATTGGGTTGAGGTCGGATGATTGTGGAGGCCAGGTCATCTGATGTAGCACTCCATTACTCTCCTTTGTCAAATAGCCCTTACAAAACCTGGAGGTGTGTTTTGGGTCATTGTCCTGTTGAAAAACAAATGATCGTCCCACTATGCGCAAACCAGATGGGATGGCGTATCGCTGCAGAATGCTGTGGTAGCCTTGCTGGTTAAGTGTGCCTTGAATTCTAAATAAATCACTGACAGTGTCATCGGAAAAGCACCCACACACCATCACACCTCCTCCTCCATGCTTCACGGTTGTAACCATACATGCGGAGATCATCCATTCACCTACTCTGCGTCTCACAAAGACATGGCGGTTGGAAACCAAAATCTAAAATTTGGACTCATCAGACGAAAGGACAGATTTCCACCGGTCTAATGACCATTGCTCGTGTTTCTTGGACAAGCAAGTCTCTTCTTCTTATTGGTGTCCTAGTAGTGGTTTCTTTGCAGCATCTCAGCTCTGAAATGTTGATCTTGCGATGTGTCTGTTACTTGAACTCTGTGAAGCATTTATTTGGGCTGCAATCTAGTTAACTCGAATTAACTTATCCTCTGCAGCAGAGGTAACTCTGGTTCTTTCTTTCCTGTGGCGGTCCTCATGAGAGCCAGTTTCATCATAGGGCTTGATGGTTTTGCAACTGCATTTGAAGAAACTTTTAAAGTTCATGAAATGTTCTGCATTGACTGGCATTCATGTCTTGAAGTAATGATGGACTGTCTTTTCTCTTTGTTTATTTGAGCTGTTCTTTCCATAATATTGGCTTGGTCTATTACCAAATAGGGCTATCTCCTGTATACAACCCCTACCTTGTCACAACACAACTGATTGGCTCAAACGCATTAAGAAGGAAAGAAATTCCACAAATACATTTTTAACAAGGCACACCTGTTAATTGAAATGCATTCCAGGTGATTACCTCATGAAGCTGGTTGAGTGAATGCTAAGAGCGTGCGAAGCTGTCATCAAGGCAAAGGGTGGCTACTTAGAAGAATCTCAAATATATTTTTATTTGTTTTTAAACTCTTTTGGTTACTACATGATTCCATATGTGTTATTTGATAGTGTTGATGTCTTCACTTTTATTCTACAATCCTATTGAAGGCTAGAAATGATTATAGCAGCTCTATGGTGTCCATATTAGGACACAGTGAGGTAAAACAGTATTTGATCCCCTGCTGATTTTGTACGTTTGCCCACTGACAAAGAAATGATCAGTCTATGATTTTAATGGTAGGTTTATTTGAACAGTGAGAGAAAGAATAACAAAAAAAAAAAATCCAGAAAAACGCACGTCAAAAATGTTATTTAATTGATTTGCATTTTGATGAGGGAAATAAGTATTTGACCCCTCTGCAAAACATGACTTAGTACTTGGTGGCAAAACCCTTGTTGGCAATCACAGAGGTCAGACGTTTCTTGTAGTTGGCCACCAGGTTTGCACACATCTCAGGAGGGATTTTGTCCCACTCCTCTTTGCAGATCTTCTCCAAGTCATTAAGTTTTCGAGGCTGACGTTTGGCAACTCGACCTTCAGCTCCCTCCACAGATTTTCTATGGGATTAAGGTCTGGAGACTGGCTAGGCCACACCAGGACCTTAATGTGCTTCTTCTTGAGCCTCTCCTTTGTTGCCTTGGTCGTGTGTTTTGGGTCATTGTCATGCTGGAATACCCATCCACGACCCATTTTCAATGCCCTGGCTGAGTTAATCGGCCCCGTCAATCGTCCCTTTAAAGCAGTGAAGTTGTCCTGTCCCCTTAGCAGAAAAACACCCCCAAAGCATAATGTTTCCACATCCATGTTTGACGGTGGGGATGGTGTTCTTGGGGTCATAGGCAGCATTCCTCCTCCTCCAAACACGGCGAGTTGAGTAGATGCCAAAGAGCTCCATTTTGGTCTCATCTGACCACAACACTTTCACCCAGTTGTCCTCTGAATCATTCAGATGTTCATTGGCAAACTTCAGACGGGCATGTACTGTATATGTGCTTTCTTGAGCAGGGGGACCTTGCGGGCGCTGCAGGATTTCAATCCTTCACGGCGTAATGTGTTACCAATTATTTTCTTGGTGACTATAGTCCCAGCTGCCTTGAGATCATTGACAATATCCTCCCGTGTAGTTCTGGACTGATTCCTCACCGTTCTCATGATCATTGCATGATCTTGCATGGAGCCCCAGGCCGAGGGAGATTGACAGTTATTTTGTGTTTCTTCCATTTGCGAATAATCGCACCAACTGTTGTCACCTTCTCACCAAGCTGCTGGACGATGGTCTTGTAGCCCATTCCAGCCTTGTGTAGGTCTACAATCTTGTCCCTGACATCCTTGGAGAGCTCTTTGGTCTTGGCCATGGTGGAGAGTTTGGAATCTGATTGATTGATTGCTTCTATGGACAGGTGTCTCTTATACAGGTAACAAACTGAGATTAGGAGAACTCCCTTTAAGAGTGTGCTCCTAATCTCAGCTCCTTACCTGTATAAAAGACACCTGGGAGCCAGAAATCTTTCTGATTGAAAGGGGGTCAAATACTTATTTCCCTCATTAAAATGCAAATCAATTAATAACATTTTTGACATGCGTTTGTCTGGATTTTTGTTGTTGTTATTCTGTCTCTCACTGTTCAAATAAACCTACCATTAAATCTATAGACTGATCATTTCTTTGTCAGTGGGCAAACGTACTAAATCAGCAGGGGATCAAATACTTTTTTCCCCTCACTGTACATGAATTCTCAAAGAACAACGTCAAACTTTATCCCCTTTCCCTCCTACACCAAAGTTATCATCATCAATTAAATGTGGGTGCTAAAATGATGAGGCTCCCCAGTGGGTTGTGGCGCAGCCGCTGCCCTGACAGTTTTATCTGAATGTAGAGCCTGCAAGAGATAGAAGGCCCTCTGTACACTGGTAACCAGTGGAGACCGCAGTCAAAGGAAGTTCCTTATCACCTCACTGTTTATACAGTGCAGGCTATAAGATAATTCCCCCTAGCAAGAAATGACATTATTTAGTATTCGTAAGGGAAGCACCAGCAGATTGGGCTCCCTTATCAATGTCCTGTGCTGTACTAGACGTAACCTAGTATTAAATCATTCGGCTTTTCTGCCAAGACAGAATATTAGCATTTTAAATAAATTGCAAGCCCTCTTTTTTTTTCTCACTCCATATATTCATCATCTTGCTGAGTGCTCTCTCCAGTGAGCCTCGAAATGGACTAGATAATGCAAAAAAGTCTATCTAGCTGTATGCGACTGTGCTACAACTGTGATTTCACAAAAGTATTGTCAAATACCACGAGCAAGCAGTCCATTATTAAGATGAAAATACTCATAGTACAGCAAAGATGTAAATAGTCAAATAGAACAGCAACAGCAACATAAATAAAAACCAGACAACTTGATTAACTTGATCTCCTTAAAATGTTCAAGATGAGCTGACAATGTGTATGCCACATAACATACGACAGTATGTGACTGTACTGTATGTGCGCTCATTTGTACTCTTTATGGTCAAGGGGCTGTGTGTGATGTGGTACAACATGTTCTATATAGATAGAGCTTTAACATCCCTGTCTTGTCTGTCCATGATAAAAGGGCCCCGGCCTCCAGCCATTGACTAATCTTTTGATACTGAGAGATTAGGTTAGATATCAGTCACATCAACAGCCAAGAGGGAACAAGCAGATAGCTATGAGCTCCTTTTATCTCCCGACTCATTGTCCTTTGTTAAAAAATAATGATCCTACAACCTATCCATTCAAATGAGAAGAGTGTACAAGGCAGGCCTTCCATAAAAGGAATGGCAGTTTGAAATCATTCAGAAAAACACATTCATATGTCAACAATGCTACAACTCATCACGCATGAAGAGATTGTGAGCAATCAAGAGTTAATGTGTTACAGCTGTATAAACATTTCACTAAATGGCCCAGATAGTGAATACCTCGAAATGATGCAGAGAGCACTCTTCAAAGAATGTGTTGATGAAGAAGTGGTCCATGGCAAACATGCTGTAAACTTCCATCAAATATGTATGTTCTTTAAATTGAAGTACTATTGAAAAAGGTAAAACAGTTGAAAACAAGGTATTTTACACCAAACAAGAAACGTATGAATTTCCATACCTTTTGGAATGTAAATAAATCATAATTTGAAAGATCTATTGGGCCTAGGTCTATTGAGGTTCTAGGGTTCACAAATGATGGAACACATTTGTGAACACAAGTTGAGAAATGGAAGGACAGACAGATTGCCTCTGATTGTAAGCCAAGTCTACAATCACCGTTTCCAACTGGGTGTTATGCTCTTACATGATTCCAGGTGACAAGATATAATTAAATAAACACTGAAATAGGAATGACGGAGGGAAAAAAAATATATATATCCCAAGCTCCTCGTAATGATTCCAAAAACAGAATACAATATTGCAGAATGTTATGACGACCCGTGAAGCAATCCTGCTGTGAGCCAGTAGCTAAATCCAGTCCCCAGCTTTTTTTATTTTATTTTATTTTTATTTCACCTTTTATTTAATCAGGTCGGCCGGTTGAGAACAAGTTCTCATTTACAACTGCGTCCCGGCCAAGATAAAGCAAAGCAGTGCGACAAAATCAACAACACAGAGTTACACATAAACAAACGTACAGCCAAGTCTATGTACAGTAGAAAAATCTATGTACAGTATGTGCAAATGTAGAAGAGTAGGGAGGTAGGCAAAAATAGGCCATAGAGGCGAAAATAATTACAGTTTAGCATTAATACTGGAATGATAGACGTGCAGATGATGATGTGCAAGTAGAGATACTGGGGTGCAAAAGAGAAAGAGGGTAAGTAATAATATGGGGATGAGGTAGTCAGGTGTGCTATTTACTGATTGTCTGTGTGCAGGTACAGTGATCGGTAAACTGCTCTAACAGCTGATGCTTAAAGTTAGAGAGGGAGATATAAGACTCCAGCTTCAGCGATTTTTGCAATCGTTCTGGTCATTGGCAGCAGAGAACTGGAAGGAAAGGCGATGGGGACGACCAGTGCAATATACCTACTTGAGCACATGCTACGGGTGGATGTTGCTATGGTGACCAGTGAGTGGAGATAAGGTGGGGCTTTACCTAGCAAAGACGTATAGATGACCTGGAGCCAGTCGGTTTGGCGACGGATATGTAGTGTCCCGCTCCCGAAATGTGTACTGACACTGACGGAGTGGGACACGTGGCAGAGGCTGGAATAGATGCTATGGCTGATTGATAAAGAGCTACGGGTGTTGCCGGGCTGACACTCAATGATGCTCTCTGTGGCCTCTGCCTGCAGCGAGGGGGAATGGCCAGGTCACAGTACCTCCTTCAGGTTGACTACCACAACAATCATCACAAACACTTTTCGCCCGCCTCCACTTTCATCCACCATACGAGTGCTCGTGGGAAGTTTTTGTTGTGGTCCTGCGGGTAGGATGGTGGTTGCCACGGTTACAGCTAATGGAGTTCTGGGTACGTGAATTGACAGTGGGCCAGCTTGTCTGGTCGATTTCCGAAATGTAGACATTAGCACCCAGCACCAAGGTTAGGACCTCTGCATGAGATCTCCCACAGCTGAAGTTGATCAACGTACAGTGGCTCTATTTGGAGTATCATTATTGTGGTTGATGCACTTCTGGTGCAATCAGGGCAGTTTTGCACACAATTATTAATATGAAATCATGTGGCATGTGAGTTACAGAATTGTACGAACCACCAGATGTTCATGGCTAGCAGGTTTATGGAGCCATTCTTCTTCTGTCAGAGTTGAGATCAGAAGTGTTAAATGTCACTCCTACAGACTGGTCTCACTCCTCACACAAAAAATGTATCTGCCATGAAGGCAGCTTTTGTAAAATGGTGAAAGACTTCAAAAACTGTGATTCAGCACTAGTCCCTTTTCACACATTAATTTAATACGTTCTCCTGTCTGAGTGAACTCTGTTAATCAGTCCATTCAAATTGGTTCAGAGGATTGACAAGCAGGAACATTATTAGACCTAAGTGGTAGCTTCTCTGGCCTCAGTTTGAGGCTATGAATTTCATCTGCTGATACAACTGGTTAAATCTAGCGTTTTGTCAGAAGTAGTTGTGACAGGATGGGTGGTGCTACTGTGTTTTAGCACCACTATGGAAATCTGCAGTGCCAGTGGAGCTAGAGTAACCAACATTTGTGAGGGGAAATACAGATTTCTAAGATGCCTGCAAAAAAAAAAAATTCAACTGATAAAACCTCTAGCCTTCTAACTTTAACAAGTGATTATATTTTGCTGAATTGTTGTGCTCTTTTTCATCTATGAAACCAATGACCTAAGACCAAAGCATAGTACCAGCCCAACAGTTAAAGCACATGACTAATTCAGTCACTCTAGCTAGACAGCTTCTAATAAGTACTTGTCTCGATAGCCTTTAAAGGGACTCTTAAAGGCAACATCTCTAAATTACCACTTTTAAACTCTACCTTGCTAATGGGTACGGGATATTATCTACTACCATTGGCCGTACTTTTGAAACTTCTCCATTTAAAACAAGCAACTTACCACATTTTCTAAAAAGTTAGAGGTGATCAATGTGAAACTCATTGTGAATACCAATGCTGTTCAAATGGAGACCCTCTAGATGTCTACTTTGCAAGAGGAACTACAGCATTGATCCCTTTTTCGCAGTTCCCGCCTCTGTTTCAATCAAAGCTGTCTGTCTTGTGTGTAGACCTTTTGTAATCGATATCCAAACTGAACTTATTTGAACTCTGTGATTTTATAAGCTTTCGAAATCTTCGATTCAATTAGTGACAAATCATGTTTTGATGCACTGTAGAATGATAGAAAATATGTATCCAATTAGTAGGTATAATCTAAGTGGTAAACATTTATTTATTTATTTTCAAGTATGCTTACTGCTTGCTGTGTTCCCAACCTACAATTAATTAACTTATGGCTCTTTGATAATAGCAAATCAAACATCAGTCAGACATGGAGTACATGCCCAAATATACTATAATTAGTTCCCCTTTGAAAGTTGTTCCAAGAACTATTGCTTCTTAATATTTAATACTGTTTTTCTTTCAAGAGCCTGCTCTGTGTTTAAATTATTTGTTTTCTATCTCTCTTTTCTCCTACAGTAAAGTAGATTGGCTTCAAATTCATCTATAAAGAAGATTAAGGGAGACAGTTCATAATGGAAAGGTGTGCATTGGGATTAAATCTTACCCGGTTGAGGGCTGGTGTGCAGATGATGCAGATGATGTGCAGATGATTAATTGAAGGGTAGTGTTGAGGCGAGGGAATGGCAAGTGAAGAAAAAGAGATCACAAGAGCAGACAACCTTTGTCATACATATGTACTAGATTCAGCCACGGGGCAATTTTCTCTTGAGCTGATGGTCGGGGTGCCGGAACATAATAACAAATAATTTTTAGACCGCAAATTGACAACAAGAAGTCCAAACAGATACAATATTTGGCTGAAACATGATCGTTTCAAAACTTTCTTATATTTGTATAAGATCACGCTTCTCTCTATTATGCATGGGAGTTCTTGGGAACAGATTTCCCCAAAAAATGTAAGTAACTTGGAGCTGATATTCTGGTGTTTTTACAGTCATTTACACTGAGTGTACAAAACATTAGGAACACCCCCTTTTGCCCTCTAAACATCCTCAATTTGTCAGAGCATGGACAAGGTGTCCAAAGGGATGCTGGCCCATGTTGACTCCAATACTTCCCAGAGTTGTGTCAAGTAAGCTGGATGTCCTTTGGATGGTGGACCATTGTTGATACACACAGAAAACTGTTGAACAGATTTGTAGTTCTTGACACACTCAAACCGGTGCGCCTGGCACCTACTACCATACCCCGTTCAAAGGCACATTCACCCTCTGAATGGCATACAGACACAATCCATGTCTCAATTGTCTCAAGGCTTAAACATTTTTTTTCCACCTGTCTCCTCCCCTTCATCTCCGCTGATTGAAGTGGATTTAACATGTGACATCAATAAGGGATCATAGTTCAAACCTGGATTATACTGGTCAATCTATGTCATGGAAAGAACAGATGTTCCTAATGTTTTATACTGTCATGACTGTGCTATAAGGATTCAAATAGGTCAGGTCAGCTTTCCAATAAATTACTTCAAACAGACCCTCTCAAACCCTCAGAGGGGGGGGGGACTGGTGGGGGTTGACAGCTCACACCCTGTGGTAAAACAAGGACAGAACATTCAGCTATCTCCCTCTCCAATGTTCACCACAGGAATGTGCCTTTGTCTACACAGAAATGTTTATCGAAACTCTAACGCATTCTGAAGCGAATACTAGAACAATATTTCTAACATAGAACGTGGGGAATGGTCAGAGGTGATCTAAAGAATAATAATGTAATTTTGAGATGTAATTAAAAATGTTATAAAGGAAATACTGTAAATTGAAAAGTATGCACACTATACAGTATGCGTGAAGTGTCCATCCGATGTGTTGTGCATGAAATACGAAAAATGATAAGTGTTTTTGTTAAGAGATTAATGTGATTTTAGAACCTATAACAGGAAATTGTTTCTATAACTTTGTACAAGTCAGTAGTCAACACCCCCTTGAATTAAAATATCAGACCAGAGAGACGTTTAGCTGCAGCTGCACATTTAGAGTGGTCTAAACTTTGAATCTCAACAATCGGTAGAGACGATAGTCGCCTCCTGGACAATCAATGGTACGGCTGATTAACTGTCCTAAGTAAGTTATCTAGAAAAGCAAATTTAAGTGGGACCATTCTACTACACCATTACCTGGCGCACAATTGGTCCCAGGGTTGTCTGGGTTTGGCCAGGTTAGGCCGTCATTGTAAATAATACGAATATTGATACCTCGACTTCGTCTGGGGCCTAAAAACACTTGTGCCAATATATCCTCCAAACACTGGCTTCTCGGGCGCCATCACCTAATTAACTGTTGTACTGTAGCCTACTCCATCTTCATTTCTGCAGTTGGCCTTGGTGAAAACATTTCCAATCTTTTTTAGACTCTGTGGTATTTTGTAGGAGAGGAAATAAATATGTTGTTGGCATGCAGGTTCTTCTTAGACTTGCCACTGTGTGTAGAAAATATATTCAACATTCACAAGAGGCATCAGAAACGCAAACTGTTAACAAGCCAGCTAAAGTTAAATTGGAATGCCTGGTTCCATAAGAGTATTTGTCATGGCACTAAACATAAATCTTTTGGGGATGGGAAAACCCAGAAAGGAAAATTAACTGTTGTCAAATGTTCAGGCAAATGCTAAATTATAAATCCTATGTTCCGTGATATTGTGTTATTTGGTTTCTCTCTTTCAGGAGAGTGGCGACAACAACAAAAAGTAATTCTGACTCACCATGAGGAAAAGTAGTTTTTTGTAAGATGCAGGCATCATTCTGAGATGCAGCTTTGATATGAACAGTCCATTCTGTAAATTCACTGGATCTGTTGATAGTTAGACAGAGGAATAAATAGGGCCACCTTTGTCCAATAGTCCTGCCTTTGCACCATACAAAAGTATGTGGACACCCTTCAAATGAGTGGATTAGGCTATTTCAGCCACAACTATTGCTGACAGGTGTATAAAATTGAGCTAACATCCATGCAATCTCCATAGACAAGCATTGGCAGTATAATTGCCTGCACTGAAGAGCTCAATGACTTTCAACGTGGCACCGTCATAGTTTGCCACATTTACAACAAGTCAGTTAGTCAAATTTCTGCCCTGCTAGAGCTGGTGGAAGTGGAAGGCCAGACAAGCTCACTGAACTGGACCGCCGAGTACTGGAGTAGATATAGCGTATAAATCAGCTGTCCTCGGTTGTAACACTCACTAATGAGTTCCTAACTGCCTCTGGAAGCAACATCAGCACACAAACTGTTCATCGGGAGCTTCAAGAAATGGGTTTCCATGACCGAGCAGCCACACACAAGCCTAAGATCACCATGTGCAATGCCAAGCTTCGGCTGGAGCGGTGTAAAGCTCGCCGCCAATGGACTATGGAGCAGTGAAAATGCGTTCTCTGGAGTGATGAATCTCACTTCACTGTCTGGCAGTCCGATGGGCTAATCTAGGTTTGGCGGATGCCAGGAGAATGCTACCTGCCCCAATGCATTGTGCCAACTGTAAAGTCTGGCCCTGTCCGGGGGTGTCCTCGGATGGGGCCACAGTGTCTCCTGACCCCTCCTGTCTCAGCCTCCAGTATTTATGCTGCAGTAGTTTATGTGTCGGGGGGCTAGGGTCAGTTTGTTATCTGGAGTACTTCTCCTGTCCTATTCGGTGTCCTGTGTGAATTTAAGTGTGCTCTCTCTAATTCTCTCTCTCTCTTTCTTTCTTTCTCTCTCTCTGGAGGACCTGAGCCCTAGGACCATGCCTCAGGACTACCTGACATGAAGACTCCTTGCTGTCCCCAGTCCACCTGGCCGTGCTGCTACTCCAGTTTCAACTGTTCTGCCTTATTATTATTTGACCATGCTGTTCATTTATGAACATTTGAACATCTTGGCCATGTTCTGTTATAATCTCCACCCGGCACAGCCAGAAGAGGACTGGCCACCCCACATAGCCTGGTTCCTCTCTATGTTCCTTAATAGGTTTTGGCCTTTCTAGGGAGTTTTCCCTAGCCACCGTGCTTCTACACCTGCATTGCTTGCTGTTTGGGGTTTTAGGCTGGGTTTCTGTACAGCACTTTGAGATATCAGCTGATGTACAAAGGGCTACAGTGCCTTGCGAAAGTATTCGGCCCCCTTGAACTTTGCAACCTTTTGCCACATTTCAGGCTTCAAACATAAAGATATAAAACTGTATGTTTTTGTGAAGAATCAACAACAAGTGGGACACAGTCATGAAGTGGAACGACATTTATTGGATATTTCAAACTTTTTTAACAAATCAAAAACTGAAAAATTGGGCGTGCAAAATTATTCAGCCCCTTTACTTTCAGTGCAGCAAACTCTCTCCAGAAGTTCAGTGAGGATCTCTGAATGATCCAATGTTGACCTAAATGACTAATGATGATAAATACAATCCACCTGTGTGTAATCAAGTCTCCGTATAAATGCACCTGCACTGTGATAGTCTCAGAGGTCCGTTAAAAGCGCAGAGAGCATCATGAAGAACAAGGAACACACCAGGCAAGTCCGAGATACTGTTGTGAAGAAGTTTAAAGCCAGATTTGGATACAAAAAGATTTCCCAAGCTTTAAACATCCCAAGGAGCACTGTGCAAGCGATAATATTGAAATGGAAGGAGTATCAGACCACTGCAAATCTACCAAGACCTGGCCGTCCCTCTAAACTTTCAGCTCATACAAGGAGAAGACTGATCAGAGATGCAGCCAAGAGGCCCATGATCACTCTGGATGAACTGCAGAGATCTACAGCTGAGGTGGGAGACTCTGTCCATAGGACAACAATCAGTCGTATATTGCACAAATCTGGCCTTTATGGAAGAGTGGCAAGAAGAAAGCCATTTCTTAAAGATATCCATAAAAAGTGTTGTTTAAAGTTTGCCACAAGCCACCTGGGAGACACACCAAACATGTGGAAGAAGGTGCTCTGGTCAGATGAAACCAAAATTGAACTTTTTGGCAACAATGCAAAACGTTATATTTGGCGTAAAAGCAACACAGCTCATCACCCTGAACACACCATCTCCACTGTCAAACATGGTGGTGGCAGCATCATGGTTTGGGCCTGCTTTTCTTCAGCAGGGACAGGGAAGATGGTTAAAATTGATGGGAAGATGGATGGAGCCAAATACAGGACCATTCTGGAAGAAAACCTGATGGAGTCTGCAGTTTTATATCTTTATGTTTGAAGCCTGAAATGTGGCAAAAGGTCGCAAAGTTCAAGGGGGCCGAATACTTTCGCAAGGCACTGTATATAAATAAATTTGATTTGGTGGAGGAGGATTAATGGTCTGGGGCTGTTTTTCATGGTTCAGGCTAAGGCCCTTAGTTCCAGTGAAAGGAAATGTTAATGCTACAGCAAACACTGGCATTCTAGACTATACTGTGCTTCCAACAGTTTGGGGAAGGCCCTTTCCTGTTCCAGCATGACAATGCCTCCGTGCACAAAGCGAGGTTCAGAAAGAAATGGTTTGTCAAGATCAGTGTGGAAGAACTGGACTGGGCTGCACAGAGCCCTGACCTCAACCCCATTGAACACCTTTAGGATGAATTGCAACGCAGACTGCGAGCCAGGCCTAATCGCCCAACATCCGTGCCCGACCTCACTAATGCCCTTGTGGATGAATGGAAGCAAGTTCCCTCAGCAATGTTCCAACATCTAGTGGAAAGCCTTCCCAGAAGATTGGAGGCTGTTATAGCAGCAAAGGGGGGACCAACTCCATATTAATGGCCATGATTTTGGAATGAGATGTTTAACGTCCACATACTTTCGGCAATGTAGTCTATCTAATATAACTGAAACACAGGATGGTTTCACAATCAATTCACAATATACCAAATGGTTAGTTACTTCCTCTGCCAGAAAATGCTACATTATGAAAGAAAAACAACAAACAGTTAGTTTGATTGATTTCGTCTTAATACTGTTCTGTTCTTAATCCCTTACTCCAGCACATCTCCCATACTTCTAGCATCCCAACATTTATCAGCCATCTTGATGGTAATTCAAATGAAAATAAGGCATTAAAAACTGACAGCCTGACTAATATATATGTAGAGTACATCTCTGACTGAGTCAGCCTGCCCGCATCTGTCTGCATGCCTTAGCTAAGAGGGGAATAGCATCACAACAAACATCCGTTACTAGCCAGCCAAATAGAGGCTGAGGCTGACCCTCTTGACCCTTGACCTGAGGGGACCGGATGGGTCACTAACTCTGGTAGAATAATAATTCTATACAATTTCTAATGGAGTGCACTGAACATCACACTCACCAAGGAGAGGAAGTGTTATTGAGCAGAAAAAAATTGTAAATTGCATTAGCTATTAATCATGTATGAGACTTTTAGAGATCTCCTTGTGTGATTGACAAACTCAGTAAAAAAATAAACAACTTTTTCAGGACCCTGTCTTTCTAAGATAATTCATAAAAATCCAAATAACTTCACAGATCTTTATTGTAAATGGTTTAAACACTGTTTCCCATGCTTGTTCAATAACCCATGAACAATTAATGAACATGCACCTGTGGAACGGTCTTTAAGACACTAACAGCTTACAGACGGTAGGTAATTAAGGTCACAGTTATGAAAACTTAGGACTCTAAAGAGGCTTTTCTACGGACTCTGAAAAACACCAAAAGAAAGATGCCCAGGGTCTCTGCTCATCTGCGTGAATGTGCCTTAGGCATGCTGCAAGGAGGCATGGGGACTGCAGATGTGGCCAGGGCAATAAAATGCAATGTCCGTACTGTGAGACGCCTAAGACAGTGCCACAGGGAGACAATACGGACAGCTGATTGTCCTCGCAGTGGCAGATCACGTGAAACAACACCTGCACAGGATCGGTACATCTGAACATCACACCTGCGGGACTGGTACAGGATGGCAACAACTGCCCGAGTTACACCAGGAACGCACAATCTCTCCATCAGTGCTCAGACTGTCCGCAATAGGCTGAGAGGCTGGACTGAAGGCTTGTAGCCCTGGGCACAAACCCACCGTCACTGGACCAGACAGGACTGGCAAAAAGTGCTCTTCACTGACGAGTCGCGGTTTTGTCTCACCAGGGGTGATGGTCGGATTTGCGTTTATCATCGAAGGAATGAGCGTTACACCGAGACGTGTACTCTGGAGTGGGATCAATTTGGAGTTGGAGGGTACATCATGGTCTGGGGCAGTGTGTCACAGCATCATCGGACTGAGCTTGTTGTCATTGCAGGCAATCACAATGCTGTGCGTTACAGGGAATACATCCTCCTCCCTCAACTGGTACCCTTCCTGCATGCTCATCCTGACATGACCCTCCAGCATGACAATGCCACCAGCCATACTACTCGTTCTGTGCATGATTTCCTGCAAGACAGGAATGTTAGTGTTCTGCCATGGCCAGCGAAGAGCCCAGATCTCAATCCCATCGCACACGTCTGGGACCTGTTGGATCGGAGGGTGAGGGCTAGGGCTTGGGCCATTCACCCCAGAAATATCTGTGAAGTTGCAGGTGCCTTGGTGGAAGAGTGGAGTAACATCTCACAGCAAGAACTGGCAAATCTGGTGCAGTCCATGAGGAGATGCACTGCAGTTCTCAATGCAGCTGGTGGCCACACCAGATACTGACTGTTTCTTTTGATTTGGTCCCCCGCTTTGTTCAGAGACACATTATTCCATTTATGTTAGTCACATGTCTGTGGAACTTGTTCAGTTTATGTCTTAGTTGTTGAATCTTGTTATGATCATACAAATATTTAGACATGTTAAGTGTGCTGAAAATCAACGCAGTTGACAGTGAGAGGACGTTTCTTTTTTTGCAGAGTTTAGTTGGAGGGAAAGAGGGGGACGGTGTCCCCCTGCATTTAAACAAGGATACGCTCTCCCTCTCTGCTAATTGCTTGTCAAACAAGGTGGGATGGCAACTCTTCTGAATAGAAATGTTATGCTATTGCTTTAAGTGACAGAACTGTATGACAATATTTCCCTTCCGTTTCTCAAGTGAAGTGTGTGTTGGTTAACTTTCCCTAACATTAGTGTGAAGTTTATACTTAAAAAATGATTGAAATCAATGACTGTACTGCTGACATTGTGCCAAAATCTATACCCATAAATGAATACCTGTAATAGACATAATGACCTGGAAGATGAACAAACATTAAAATGAATTCCTTCTTACAGTGTATATGATAGCAAAGTGCAACATTTATGATGCAACACTTGCAGAGATGACACAGATCTAAAATAGCATGACAATATTCTATATGATGTTGGATCTGAGGCTCTTTCCCCTGTTGCCTCTATCATCCTCCAAATCCCACCAACATCAGCCGCCTCAGAGTGCAACTGGTCCTTGTTTGGGAACACACACACCAAAGCACGCAACAGGCTGACCAATTCAAGGGTTGAAAAATTGGTGGCCATCATGGCAAATTTGAGGATTTTTGAGCCTGACAACGAGCCGTCCTCAACAAGTTGGAAAGTGACAGTGAAGTTGAGGCCTCAGAGTCTGATGTTCAAGAGGTGGACATTGAGGAGGTCCAGGGAGAAGACATGGAAGCCTGAGAGAAAGACAACCAAAGCTTTAGTTTCTAGACTATCATTTTATATGTATGTATGTTGAAAACGTGTTTGGGAGATGTGATGGATCATTGGGGATCATTCAATATTCCCTTTATTTTGTTGATCAGTGAAATCATCCCATGTGAAGAGCCAACTCATTTAACTAAAGTTCAATCGTAACTAAATTGTTTTTTGTAACGATATGCGCTGAGAGTCAGGAAGCAAGTACAGGGAGTGAATATTAAATAAAATAAAGGGAACATAATCAGGGAAGTGATGGAGTCCAGGTGAGTCTGACGATGCGCAGGTGCGCGTAACTATGGTGACAGGTGTGCACCATAACGAGAAGCCTGGTGACCTAGAGTTCGAGGGAGCACACGTGACAGAACCCCCTCACCGATATGCGGCACTAGCCGCAGGACCCCGACCAAAATTACGATCCCAGGGATCAGGAGTGGACCGATCACCTCTGCTGAGGCATGGGAAACCAATCAGTCCAGCTGAGACGCTGGAGCATGGCAAACTAGAGCGCTGGAGAGAGCATACATGACGTTACCCACTCCCCGGTGAGTTCGGCTCCAGCCGCAGGACATCAAGCAAAGAGACGATCCCAGGGATCAGGAGCGGACCGGTCACCCCTGCTGATGCGCGGAACCTGTTGTCGGCTGGGGCGCGGGAACCTAACAGCCCAGCTGAGGCAGGCAAGCCTGGCGACCCGGCTGAGGCATGAGAGCCTGACTAGCTGGTGGGAACAGGGCAGCCTGGCAATCCGGCAGGGGAACCTGGTGATCCAGCTGAGGCATGAGAGCCAAAAGAACCGGCGGAGGCAGGGGAGCCTGGCGATCTGTCTAAGGCATGAGAGCCTGTGGTGCCTCCCGGACCCTACGTCATTCCCATCAACAAAATAATATATATATATATATATATATATATATATATATATATATATATATTTTTTTTTTTTAAACACTCCCTGAAGCTTCCCTTAGGTGAGACGTCATTTTGTAACGATATGTGCTGAGAGTCGGGAAGCAAGTTTCGGGAGTGAGTATTTTAATAAAATAAACTGACTATAATACAAAACAAGAAGCACTAACAGCACACAGACATGAAACTGAAACAGAAACAATGATGCCTGGGGAAGGAACCAAAGGGAGTGACATACAGTGTATATAGGGAAGGTAATCAGGGAAGTGATGGAGTCCAGGTGGGTCTTACACGGAATAAAAGCCGGCTGCGCGTGCGCTATCATGCATAAATGTATTTTGTCCCCCTACACCAAACGCAATCACGACACGCAGGTTAAAATATCAAAACAAACTCTGAACCAATGTCATTAATTTGGGGACAGGTCGAAAAGCATTAATGAATGGCAATGTAGCTAGTTAGCTTGCACTTGCTAGCTAATTTGTTGTATTTAGCTAGCTTGCTGTTGCTAACTAATCTATCCTGGGATATAAACATTGAGTTGTTATTTTACCTGATATGCACAAGGTCCTCTACTCCGACAATTAATACACACATAAAACGGCCAACCGAATCGTTTCTAGTCATCTCTCCTCCTTCCAGGCTTTTTCATTTTTGAACTTATATGGTGATCGACATCTAAACTTTCATAGTATTACCACGACCACCGGCAAAACAGTTCTTCTTTCAGTCACCCACGTGGGTATAACCAATGAGGAGATGGCACGTGGGTACCTGTTTCCATAAACCAATGAGGAGATGGGAGAGGCAGGACTTTCAGCGCGATCTGCATCAGAAATAAAATAGTTATATTTTAGCCCTTGGCATTGCAGACGCTCGTTGGCGCGCAAGAGCAGTGTGTGTGCAATAATTGAATAACATGGATTTCTACATTTATTTTGCGATGCTTGCACATGCGACGTGTCCAGTCTGGCCAGCATGTTACGATGCGCAAGTGCGCGTAACGATGGTGATAGGTGTGCGCCATTACGAGACATAATTGCAGATGGAATCCTTCCCATAGGAGGATTTAATAATTTGCAATAATGTCTACTTATGACAAGGTAAAGGGTTTATGTTTCTGTCTCCATATGATATTGTAAATATATCCCATGCAAAAAACATCTATATTTAAAAGGTATTAATATTAATTAGCATATATTTCTCATTAATTCCAATATATTCCCGTTAATTCCCACGGAAAGTTTCCACCTCTGAATATTCCCCAAAATGTGCAATCCTACTCTAGAGTAAAGACAATTAATATTTATTCAAAATACATCATTTTGTAACCCAAGCACATTTACAGTTCCCATCGGGAAGGCAAAATAAGTCTATTGAAAAACAATTTGAGCTGCAGAGACGAGGCAAAGCGTGCATAGCTGCAGTTTACAGTTAAGCTTTCATTATTTACTTCCCTGTTGGGGGCAATAATTTCACTTGTATTATAAAAAAAGACATACTGTGCCTTCAGAAAGTATTCTCACCCGTTGACAATTTTAAAGTGGGATTAAAATTGATTTAATTTACATTTTCTGTCAATGATATACTAAAAATACTCTGTAACGTCAAAGTGGAGTTTTTTTTCATAGCAATTGTCAAATATTTATGAAATATAAAACACTAATATATCTTGATCTGATAAGTATTCACTGAGTCAATACATGTTAGAATCCTCATTGGCAGTGATTACAGCTGTGAGTCTTTCTAGGTAAGTCTCTAAGAGCTTTGCACACTTGGATTGTATAATATTTGGTTACACCTGGATTGTGAAATATTTGTAAGTTGGTTGTTGATCATTGCTAAACAGCCATTTTCAAGTCTTGACATAGATTTTCAAGACGATTTAAGTCAAAACTGCAACTAAGGCACTCAGGAACATTCAATGTTGTCTTGGTAAGCAACTCCACTGAATATTTGGCCTTGTGTTTTAGTTTATTGTCTTGCTGAAAGGTGAGTTTGTCTTCCAGTGTCTGTTGGAAAGCATGCTGAACCAGGTTTTCATCTAGGATTTTGCCCTTCCTTTAGCTCTATTCCGTTTCTTTTCATCGTAAAATCTCCCCAGTCCTTGTCGATGCATCCACCACCATGCTTGACAATATGAAGAGTGGTACTCAGTGATGTGCTGTGTTGGATTTGCCCCAAACGTAACACTTTGTATTCAGGTCCTAAAGTAAATTTATTTGGCACATTATTTGCAGTTTTACTTTAGTGCCTTATTGCAAACAGGTTCATGTTTTGTCATATTTACTGAAAAAAAATAGGAACGCAACACGTCAAGTGTTGGTCCCATGTTTCATGAGCTGAAATAAAAGATCCCAGATATTTTCCATCCGCCAAAAAGCTTCTTTCTGTCAAATTTTGTGCACACAATTGTTTACATCCCTGTTAGTGAGCATTTCTCCTTTGCCAGGTAGACGATATTGAACCGGTTCAACATGTGACAGAGAATATCATTAACCAGAGCCTGGAACCCAATATGGGCGTTGGTAAGGCCAAATGGCATGACCAGATACTCGTAGTGACTGCTGGTCGTGTTGAAGGCAGTCTCCCACTCGACCCCTTCCTGTATCCGCACCAGGTGGTAGGCATTCCTAAGTTCCTGCTTGGAGAACACGGTGACACCCTGAAGCGGCTCGAAGGCCAAGGAGATGAGTGGTAGCGGGTAGCGGTTCTTCACTATGATGGTGTTGAGACCCCGGTAGTCGATGAACGGGTGCCGGCGGGGGAAGCAGAAGGACGGATGAACCCTGCAGCTAGGGAGTCCTCAATGTAGGTCTCCCTAGCCTTGGTCTCCGAACCCGACAGAGAGTAAAGTCATCCCTGGGGCAGAGTGGTGCCTAGGAGAAGGTCAATCCCGCAGTCATAGGGGCGGTGCGGTGGAAGCGAAGTGGCCCGGGCCTTACTAAACACCTCCCGGAGGTCCTGGTACTCCGCAGGAATGGCGAATAGGTCGGGGGCTACTTCCGAGCCTCTAGGAAGACGTCCCAAGGCAGGCTGCGCTGACTTCAGGCACTGACGTGGCAGAACAGGCTCCAACCCATGATGGCACCAGCAAACCAGTCAATAAGGGGATTGTGTTGCTGGAGCCAAGATAATCCCAATACCACGGGAACCTGAGGAGACTTAATGAGCAGGAATTGGATTGTCTCGCTGTGGTTCCCAGATACCCGTAGGTTGATGGGGGTGTTATTGTGGGTGACCCGGCCTATAAAGCACTCTAACGTCCATGGGAATGGAGAGGGGCTGAGTGGGGATGCCTAGCTCGAATGCCAGGGTAGCGTCCATAAAGCTCTCACCGGCCCGAGAATCGATGTGTACCCGAAGAGATTTCGGCTGGTTTCCCCACAGCAAAATGGCATGAAAAGGGGTGCGAGTAAGGGGAAAGGAAAAGTTATCCATATGGCGCACTAAATCAAATCAAATCAAATGTATTTATATAGCCCTTCTTACATCAGCTGATATCTCAAAGTGCTGTACAGACACCCAGCCTAAAACCCCAAACAGCAAGCAATGCAGGTGTAGAAGCACGGTGGCTAGGAAAAACTCCCTAGAAAGGCCAAAACCTAAGAAGAAACCAAGAGAGGAACCAGGCTATGAAGGGTGGCCAGTCCTCTTCTGGCTGTGCCGGGTGGAAATTATAACAGAACATGGCCAAGATGTTCAGATGTTCATAAATGACCAGCATGGTCTAATAATAATAATCACAGTAGTTGTCGAGGGTGCAACAGATCAGCACCTCAGGAGTAAATGTCAGTTGGCTTTTCATAGCCGATCATTGAGAGTATCTCTACCGCTCTTGCTGTCTCTAGAGTACTCATTACTACCGGTGAGCGTGGAATTTTAGTGGACAGGAGACCAAATTACCAACAGTTCCGCAATACAGGCAACTCTTAGTGTGAATCCTGTAAAGCTGCTCAGTTGGAGACAGGCTAGCTCTGCCTAGTTGCATTGGCTTGGGAAGAGGTGAATCTACAGCCTTCAGAGACTCTCGGGGGAACTCGGGTAGCCTCAGGTTCTCTTGGCAACTGAGCCGTCGGGGACTTCCGGGAGGCGAGGTGGAATACTTGGGCGGGCGAGTGAAATCAAATCTCATCTCCTTCCTTCATTCCCATAGTCGCCCATCGATCCGAATGGTCAAGGCGATGAGCGAGTCGAGATCAGTCGGTAGTTCCCGGGCTGCAAGCTTGTCCTTTACTTCCTCCGATACTCCATGCAGGAACATGTCGAACAGTGCTTCTCGGTTCCAGGCACTCTCAGCTGCCAACGGTTGTAAATCCACCACATAGTCTGCCACACTGCGGGACTCTTGTCGAAGCTGGAGTAACTTCCGGGCAGCCTCTTTCCTGGACAATGGATCATGTAAAACGTTCTTTACCTCTGCCACGAACTCCTCCAGACTGAAGCATACGGCCAAATGCTGTTCCCATACTGTCGTAGCCCAGCCCTCCCGGACATCAGCGTGATGAGGTACGCTATCTTAGAGCAGTCCAAGGGGAAGGAGGAGGGCTGCAGCACGATGATGAGGGAACACTGAGCGAGAAACGCCCGACAGGTGCCCGACTCTCCATCAAAGCATTCTAGGGGAGGTAAGCGGGGTTCCCGGGAAACCGGGTGGCCAGGGAGGCGGCACTGCTAACGGCCATGTTACTGAGGGGCTGGGTGGTTACCGTCGTGGTAGGCTGCCTAATAGGCAACCAGCAGAATTGCTCCAGCAATGTGCTCAATGCTCGGTCATGGCGTTCGGCCAAGGTCTGGAACCCTTCCATAAGACCATGAAGTAACTCCTTGTACCTTCCGATGGTGGCTCCTTGGAAGGAGATGGCGTTGCGGAGCTGGTCCGAGTCTGCTGGATCAGTCATGGCCAGTTCGTACTATCACGTTTTAGGGAAGACCCAGATGCAGACAGTGTCAGTAATCGAGATCAGAGTCAAAAGGTACAGAACGACAGGCAGGGTCAGGACAGGCAAAGGTCAATAAGCTAGGGTGGTGTGACAAGGTACAGAACGGCAGGCAGGCTCAGGCTCAGGGTCAGGGCAGGCAGAATGGTCAAAAGGTGAAATCAGGATGTGTCAGCTTAGAAGCGAGCATTGAAGTAATTTAGCTCTTCTGGTAGGCTTGTGTCACTGGGCAGCTCACGGCTCTGCTTCCCTTTGTAGTCTGTAATAGTTTGCCAGCCCTGCCACATCCGACGAGCGTCGGAGCTGGTGTAGTATGATCACTGTGGGGATGATGTCACGCCCTGACCTTAGAGAGCCGTTTTATTTGTCTATTTGGTTAGGTCAGGGTGTGATGTGGGGTGGGCATTCTATGTTTTGTTTTCTATGTTTCATAATTTCTATGTTTTGGCCGAGTATGGTTCTCAATCAGGGACAGCTGTCTATCATTGTCTCTGATTGGGAATCATACTTAGGAGCCCTTTTTCCCTCCTTTCAGTGTGGGTAGTTAACTTTGTAAGCTTCACGGTTGTTTTTCGTTTCTTGTTTTGTTGGCGACATTTTAAATAAAAAGAGAAATGTAAGCTGACCACGCTGCACTTGGGTCCACTTATTCCTTCCAGGAAGACAGCCGTGACAGATGAAGCCAGTGACTGATGTGGTGTACTTCTCAATGCCAACAGAGGAATCCCAGAACATATTCCAGTCTGTGCTAGCAAAACAGTCCTGTAGCTTAGAATCTGCTTCATCTGACCACTTTCTTATTGACCGAGTCCTGCTTTAGTTTTTGCTTGTAAGCAGGAATCAGGAGGATATAATTATGGTCAGATTTGCCAAATGGAGGGCGAGGGAGAGCTTTGTATGCGTCTCTGTGTGTGGAGTAAAGGTGGTCTAGAGTTTTTTTCCGTCTGGTTGCACATTTAACATGCTGGTAGAATTAGTTAAACTGATTTAAACTTCCCTGCATTAAAGTCCACGCCCACTAGGAGAGCCGCCTCTGGATGAGCGTTTTTCTGTTTGCTTATGGCTGTATACAATTCATTGAGTGCGGTGTTAGTGACAGCAATCTACTTCAATAGATTGATTTCCTTATATGAACTGTAACTCTGTCAAATCTTTGAAATTGTTAGACGATGCATATATTCTTCAGTATACAATGTTGTTGATCCAGCCTCAGTTTTCTGCTATCACAGCCATTAAACTCTATACCTGTTTAAAAGTCACCATGGCCTCATGGTTAATCTCTGAGTGTCTTCCTTCCTCTCCGGCAACTGAGTTAAGAAGGATGCAGGCATCTTTGTAGTGACTGGGTGTATTCATACACCATCCAAGGTGTAATTAATAACTTCACTATGCTCAAAGGGATATTCAATGTCAGTTTTTTTTTTACCCATCTACCAATAGGTGTCCTTCTTTGCGAGGCATTGGAAAACCTCCCGGCTGTTTGTGGTTGAATCTGTGTTTGAAATTCGCCGCTCAATTGAGGAAACTTACAGGTAATTATGTATGTGTGGGGTACAGACATGAGGTAGTTATTCAAAAATCATGTTAAACACCGTTATTGCATTATTGAGTAAGTCCATGCAATTTATGTGATTTGTTAAGCAAAATTTTAACTCCTGAACTTATTTAGGATTTCCATAACAAAGGGGTTGAATGCTTATTGACTCAAGACATTTAAGCTTTTAATAAAAAAAATATATATATAATCTTTCAAAAAACATAATTCCACTTTGACATTATGGGCTATTGTGTGTAGGCCAGTGACAAAAAAAATCGCAATTTAATCAATTTTAAATTCAGGCCGTAACACGACAAGATGTGGAAAAGTCAAGTGCTGTGAATACTTTCTGAAGGCACTGTAGTTGGTACTGACAGCCACTGGAAGATTCAGAGTCAGTGTTTCTGGATGTTGCTCTCCGCTAGTATGATCAAAGCTTGTAAGAAAAGCAACTTTAGAATCAATACATACCACTCCAACTACATGTGACAGTTTTCATTACATCCTGCATATTGATCAACCACTTCAATGTTTCTATCATTTTACAGTCTGACCATTCCGTCAGTAATGTGGCCACATCCTAATCATGTGGAGCCCCTCAGGTTACTAAGCAACAATGCAACCTATGTGCTGTCGCCAGGGCTTGTGATACATTTATTACATACATTTTTCATTATTGAAGTGGCTAGAGATGAGTCCGTATGTTGTCAGCAGCCACTCAATGTTAGTGATGGCTGTTTAACAGTCTGATGGCCTTGAGATAGAAGCTGTTATTCAGTCTCTCGGTAGGCGGGGACCGAGCGCCTACATATGATCAGTTTCATGTAATCTGATTACAAAAAAACTATCTGTAATCAGTTTAGTTACCAGAAAAAATATGCCAAATGGTATCAATAGGCAATATTATATTCACTAGGCTATAGATAATGCCTAAAAAGACAGTGTATGCTTCTAATAAAATTATAATAAAAACTAAGCAACTTGTTTTAAATATGCTATGCTAAACACAGTTAGAGGCACCATAATTGCCACCCATAAATGTATAATACAGACAAGGTAACTTAGACTATGGAGGGTTTGATGTAATATACACTAACCCTAAAATAGGCCTGTTATAACAATCATGTAGCCAATCTAGTTTTTTTTATTGGATTCAACATGGAAATATTAATCTACACACATTGCATTCGCATTTTGAAAATGCACTACATGCCTGAGACATGGAAAATTGGACATTGCCAAACATTATAGGGTTAGCCTACCATCACTGTTGATTAGGCCTATTAGTAACTTTGCCACGAGAAAGGTAAACAAACTAACAGGAACATAGGCTAGGCTACAAGCAGATTTAGCACCAAGAACAGCAATCAGAATTCCTGGGATTTGACAGTTAGGTGCAACAGATGAAAGTGGAAGATGTAATTGTTTAACAAAATGATTAAGGAATAACTTGATGTTCCTAAATAGACTTCCTACAGTCACTGACACCTTTCATTCAATAGGCATCGCACATAGGAACAACAAGTCCAAACTTACTAAGAAAAAACGGGAATATCTTTTGCTGCTTGTGATATTTTAATCAAACATTGGTTATAGGCTACTGATTAGGCTACTGTGCCCCCCTGGCTGGCAAAATCATTGCCATAACCAATTGTGTTACCGTTAAGACCAACTTTTGGTAAGTCTTAAACATTACCAGTAGCGCTGCTTGAAATTGGCACATTAGCACACGTCTTTAACGCCAGCCAATAATGGAGCCCCAAATGAGTTTGATATAGTCTTTTTGTCTTCTTCTAATGCCTCTTAATGGGAAAGTTATTAGATTACATGACTGATTTTAGGCAATCCCAAAGTTTTGTTACTGATTACAATTTTGGACAGATAACTATTAACGGATTATATTTAGAAAGTAACCTACAGCTCCAGACCACAGTCCATGAAACTCTAGGTACATAAGAGTGTCTGTGCAGAGGCAGAGGAGAGGAAGTCTTTGTCAGGCAGGCAGTGAGATGCTAAAGCAGTGCTCTAAAGCAGATAGTTTGTTCCCTCCACTGGGGCACAAGGCGCCTGCCAAGAGGAAACTCGACCTCCTCTAAAGGGTATCTTGTTAGGTCATTAGCTGAAATAATTGATTATTTCTACCCAGATCAGAGATGCCCTTGGTAACTGGCGATTGATTAATACAGTGCCAAGGACTGCCTGGCAAACAGTGTTTTCTTGATCACGCGATGGATGGAATTGGAAAGGAGGAGCAGATGCTAATGGGAAAATGTTGAGGTGGTTAACTAGATGGGCAAATTCAGAGCTTTGTTTTAAGATTCTGTTTGGTGATTTAAAAGCATTCACAACTTCTTGCCAGAGGTTATCTGCACTCAGCCACCACCTTTCTGCAGTACATCTCACGAGAGCCCCGACTATCTCCGTCCACAGCGTGAATTTAAATAAGACTATCAAACAAGGTCGTAATTCTCCTTTTATCTGAGCCCACACGCTCGCCACTGATGACCCCCGGAGCATATACCGGATTCTCCCATTCAGGAGAGCAGCAGGGGGTCCAGGAATTAATATTTAGGAGCCTAGGTAGCAGATATTAAAGGGCAGGGATGGACAGGTTGGAACATGGACCCCCTACATGGAGAGTGTTGGTTCACGCCCGGCCTCATTATTTAGTGACCAAGTCTGACTCCAGTGTCTTACATATGCATATGCACATATTGTTGAGCTATAGCCTGAATTTAAAATGGATAAAGTTTAGATTTTTTTGTAACTTGCCTAAACACAATAACCCATAATTTTTACACAATTAATAAAAAATGAAAAGCTGAAATGTCTTGAGTCAATAAGTATTAAACCCCTTTGTTAAGGCAAGCCTAAATAAGTTCAGGAGTAAAAATGTGCTTAAGAAGTCACATAGTAAGCATGGACTCCATGTGCAATAGTGTTAAACATGATTTTTGAATGACTTCCTCATCTCTGTACCCCACACATACAATTATCTGTCAGGTCCCTCAGTCAAGCAGTGACTTTCAAACACAGATTCAACCACAAAAGGCCAGTGAGATTTTCCAATGCCTCGCAAAGGAGGGCACCTATTGGTAGATGGGTAAAAAATACATAAGCATAATCCCTTTGTGCATGGTGACGTTATTAATTACACCTTGGATGATGTATCAATACACCCTGTTACTACAAAGATACAGGCATCCTACCTAACTCAGTTGCCGGAGAGGAAGGACACCGCTTAGGAATCTCACCATGAGGCCAATGGAGAATTTAAAACAGTGTGTAGATGGGGTTTAGATGGGCGAGAATACAAAATAATTAAATACATTTTTAATTCTGGCTGCAACACAACAAAATGTGGAATAAGTCAAGGGGTATGAATAATTTCTGAAGGCACTGTAAGTCATCTTCATACTCCTGATCGCCTAACCAATCAAAGGCAGCTAAACTAATAATAAATCAATGAGGTTTGATGCTATACGATTCAAGTAACAATATTAACATGAAAGCAGACAGAAAAGTCTCAGCTATTGTCAGACTGATGCTTTCAGATGCACACATTTTGTTTGGTATACCTTTAGAGGGAAAGTTGCCTCACACTCTGATTCTTCTCTTGACAGCATTTATTATTTTTCCACCACTGTCTAACCTGTCAAGGCCCCACCAAAATATGATTTCTTTAGTTTGTGCTTGGTGCAAATACAAGCAAACTTCCAATTATCTAAAACGTGGGGGAAGAGAACACCATTGATAAATCTAAGGGCCGTCTGACAATGAAATATTTCATGAGGTGATTCTTTTTTCCCCTTCTCGCCACAATTTTCCTGAACCCCATCCTTCCTTATCTTCCTCATAATTCTCTCTCCTTCACTCCACCCCCTGACTATATTCTCTCTTTCTTTAGAAGACAGACACATAACTTGGGGAGCAGTGAGTTGCCAGTGGTGCTGAGAGGAGCAAAGACGGTTCTAATTGTCTAGCTGCGGAACACCGTTTGTGTCTACTGTCTCTCCATCAGTAATCCGGCCTGCCTTTTCACATCCTTGCCCTGGAAACAACACCCCATCAACGGAACACAGTAATTAAGCCACTCTGATTGTCTGGTGGAAACGTGCCTGTCACGTGACTTTGTGCCCTGTGAGGCATGGATGACATGAGCTACTGGGAGATTTAATTTACATACATAGTACTATTGCCACAGAGCACACAACACACAGCTAACCCGTATTGTGTTGCAAATGATACTTAGACCACCACACTATTATATTTATTTGATGTTAATAAGGAACAGTGCCAAAGCACCAAAGTGACTATATCATAGGATCGGCCATCAGAAAGTACTCACAATTTAAAATGGATTACATTTCGATTTTTGGTCACTGGCCTACACACAATACGCCATAATGTAGAAATGTTTACAAATTACTTAAGTATGAAAAACTGAAATGTCTTGAGTCAATATGCAACCCCTTTGTTTTGGTGAGCCTAAATAAGTTTGGGGCGTGGGGGATTGATGGTCATAGCTATTTGACTTAGAGTTTTAGGAGGCCTTTAGATAAAATATGTTGAATTTGGCCTTTGCTGCTGTAGCCCATAGAAACGCACTGCATAACACATTCCTTAATAGCAATAAATAAATCATAAGGTGTCATGCCCTGACCATAGAGATCCTTTTTAAGTCTCTATTTTGGTTTGGTTGGGGTGGGCATTCAATGTTTTGTGTTCTATGTTTTCTATTTCTTTGTGTTTGGCCGGGTATGGTTCTCAATCAGGGACAGCTGTCTATCGTTGTCTCTGATTGGGAACCATACTTAGGTACCCTTTTTCCCACCTGTGTTTGTGGGAGGTTGACTCTGTTTAGAGCACTTTGCTTTTGAGCTTCACGGTTTGTTTTTGTAGTGTTAAGTTTGGCGTCATTTTGATTAAAATAAAGAAAATGTACGCTCATCACACTGCACCTTGGTCCTCTCCTTTGAACAGCTGTGACAGAACCTCCCACCAACAAAGGACCAAGCAGCGTGGAAGAGAGGACTGGACATGGGAGGACATCCTGGACAGCAAGGGATCCTACACATGGGAGGAGATCCTGGCTGGAAGGGATCGCCTCCCATGGAAACAGGTGGAGGCAGCCAGGAGAGCGGAGGCAGAAGGAGAAGGGAACCAGCGGTATGAGGGAACACGGCTGGCAAGGAAGCCCGAGAGGCAGCCCCCAAATTTTTGTTGGAGACCTGAGCCCACTCCCAGTGCTTACCGTGGCGAGCATGTGACTGGTCAGGCCCCGTGCTATGGGGTGATGCGCACAGTGATGAGGCGGAGCATTCACTGGCCGGTGTGCTCGGTGCCAGGGTCCTGCATTTGCTGGGTGGAAGCTGGCATCTAGCCAGAATGGGTGGGGCCAGCTCTGCCCTCGAGACCGCCAGTGCGCCTCCACGGCCCAGTGTATCCGGTGCCTCGGCCAAGGTAGAGGCCTCCTGTATGTCTTGCCAGCCTAGTGAGTCCTGTGCCTGTTCCCAGAACCAGGTCTCCTGTGTGTCTCCCCAGCCTGGTGAGTCCTGTGCCTGCCTCCATCCCGGAGCTGCCAGAGTCGCAGGTTTTGCGGCCGGAGTCAGTACCCCCCCCCCAAAGGTGCGGTCGCGCCCTAACCTTAGAGATCCTTTTTATGTCTTTATTTTGGTTTGGTCAGGGCGTGAGCATTCTATGTTTTGTGCTCTGTTTTCTGGCAGCTCTTTTGATTAAAATAAGGAAAATGTACCCTCACCATGCTGCACCTTGGTCCTCTCCTTTGAACAGCCGTGACATTAGGAATACGATTTTGAAGTGTCTGTCCTATATCTAGGAGATATCAGAAAGCTCAGAGATCCAAGAAGCCCTTATTTAACCCCGTGGGGCTGGAGAACAGAGTCTGATCTTTCCCTAAAATGATCATAAACTCAGCAAAAAAAGAAACATCCCCTTTTCAGGACCCTGTCTTTCAAAGATAATTTGTAACAATCCAAATAACTTCACAGATCTTCATTGTAAAGGATTTAAACACTTTCCCATGCTTGTTCAATGAACCATAAACAATTAATGATCATGCACCTGTGGAACGGTCATTAAGACACTAACAGCTTACAAACGGTAGGCAATTAAGGTCACAGTTATGAAAAATTAGGACACTAAAGAGGCCTTTCTATTGACTCTGAAAAACACCAAAAGAAAGATGCCCAGGGTCCCTGCTCATCTGCGTGAATGTGCCTTAGGCATTCTGCAAGGAGGCATGAGGACTACAGAAGTGGCCAGGGCAATAAATTGCAATGTCCGTACTGTGAGACGCCTAAGACAGCGTTCCAGTTCCTGCCAAGATCCAGCAACTTCGCACAGCCATTGAACAGGAGTGGGAAAAACATTCCACAGGCCGGTCACAATCAACAGCCTGATCAACTCTATGCAAAGGAGATGTGTCACACTGCATACTGATTGGTTTTCTGATCCACGCCCCTACCTTCTTTTTTCTGTGACCAAAATATGTATATCTGTATTCCCAGTCATGTGAAATTCAAAGATTAGGGCCTAATGAATGTATTTCAATTGACTGATTTTCTTATATGAACTGTGATTCAGGGGTAACATTAAAACAGAATGATATCTCCAACATTAGACAACTATACTGAAAAATAAAAACGAAAATAACTGAAATGATTCAATTAAATCAATGAGGGAATAGTCAGATGAATTGATAAAATATTGAAGTGCCTTTGAATGGGGCATGGTAGTAGGTACCAGCAGTGTCTAGAACTGTAACTCAATATTATGTTCCTAATGTTTTGTACACTCAGTGTATATTAGTTTCATAAATTTAGTTTCATAAATATTTTACAAATGTTAGATTTTTTTTTCTCCACCTTGACATTACCGGGTATTTTGTGTAGATCGTTGACGAAAAAATACAATTGAATACATTTTAATCACACCTTTAAAACATAACACAACAAAATGTGGAAAAAGTCAAGTGGTGTGAATACTTTCTGAAGGCACTGTAACTAATGGTCATTGAATGAGGATGTCTCACTACAACATCTAATTTGAAAGACTGCATCTCCACCAGGGCAGTGTCCTGCGCTACTGGGTTATGGTATAATGACATTCAATATGGTCTAGTGAGAAGTGATTCACCTTTCCATCAGCATTCTATTGTCCTCAATAGGTCTCCCATCCAAGCAGTAACTAGCCCTCCCCTGCTATGTGCTGCTGCACTGAGCGGCAGGGTGGTACGGCTGCAGATGATTTTATCATAATAATGGTCATAATGGGGCCTTGTGTTCAATCATAAATATTGCATTATGTATTTACATTAACTGCTATTTACATTAATGGTTTGTGAGTCATGCGATTGTCATATTTCTCTGATCAGTTTTCTGCTGAATAATTATCAACCACATAAAGAATAACAAAATTAGCATTTCCGATTTTCTTCCTCCTGTGACAATGTAGAAAATACATTGTTAGTGTGACCTGGGGCTTTTGTATGAGTCAAGACTGTGTTGGCCCACTGAGCTGAAGCTGAGGCATTAACTCTCTTAGTTGAAATGATTCTTCTAAAAGGCAAGGCTACTCATCACACAAGAGTAGATCACTGCACCTTTGCTATGTTAGGTCTAAAAGTCTACTTGATTGGCTTGAAGTGCTTAGACCTGGCCAGACCCAACACCTCTCCAAATGTTTCACCTCCATCCAGGTTAGACCATAAAGCAGGCAGCCAGCACAAACACAAAGAGGAAGAGTGTGCACTCTTCCCAAGTGGGACCTTCAGGACTAAGAAAACGTGTTGAAGGACAGTGAGGGAGATGAAGAGACATCAAACAGGCTTAGGCCAGGAGCCAAGAAAACAAAGACGGGCTGTAAAAGTGAATCAAGGATAAAAGAGAGACATCATTTCCCAAGCGTGACAACATAATTGAGGGAGGAAGCTTGCATCAGCCTAGGGGCTGTCTACCCTATGAGAGAGAGACCTGCAGAGAGCCTAAATAAAACATTACACACCAAAGCACCTCTTTCTCTCTCCTTGTCACGTTCTATCGCTCTCTCATTCTCTCTTTTTCTGTCTCTATCTCTCTCTCTCTTTCACACACACACACACACACACACACACACACACACACACACACACACACACACACACACACACACACACACACACACACACACACACACACACACACACACACACACACACCTAGCCGCTCAATGTGCTCTTATGAAGATTTTCGATATCCTAAAATGATACGTTTCAATGCAAATTGAAGGGTGAATAAAGTCACGAACAGCATAACTGTTGACAAGTTTATTTGGATTTTAACAACCATCAAATTAAGTGTGTCATTGTAACCTTATTTTAGATGCTACTGGTGAACTGTACAGTAGGTTGCAGGATTTTGCGACAAAACCACTTCCAAACTGATGCATTCTAGATAATGTTGTGGTTTATTGCTATCTAGCTGGCTAGCCAGCTCATATAATTACCACAACATCTGACAACATTTTGAGTTTAACCGTAGCCAACTTTTTATTCACCATAACAGGAACATTATTACAAGGTAATTACAAACAAATTATTTACAAGTATGGCGAACTACTAAGTTACTGTTGTGAATGTAAAGAAATGAAAGAAGTGCATTGCATTCTGTTTTATCAGAGGAATTTAAAAGTTGATCAATGCTGCTTGCTGCATCAGGTTACCCTGTCAACAGTTGCAAAAAGTTTAATGTCTCTTGCTCAGTTTCTGCCTAAGAAACATGTATTTAACCACAAATTTTTGTCACTAAACAGTCTGTCACTATATTTTTTTGACTGGTACCGGGGGACCTTCAGATGAGTCTTCTGAGGCCTGTGGGTGTCCTAAAGCAAAACAACCGATATGTACGTGTTCATGAGAGTCTCATCATTACAGAGAGTTTCGCCATTAGTGTGTAGCCCAAACTGGTCGGATGCACAGACAGAAGTTGGCAGATCAGCTGTACAACCTTCGAACGAGTCACTAGGCGCATATTCATGAGAGTCTAATCTTTCCATAGAGGGGTAATAATAGTTTGTAGGCCAAACTGTTCGGACGCTATAGACGATTGTCATGACTGTCCTGTGAGGATCAAGATGGGTCAGATCAGCTTTGCAGCTTTGCAATGACTTCGGCCAGACCCCCTCTCACCTACAGAAGGGGGGAGAGGGGAGCTGGTGGGGGGTTGACAGCTCACACCCTGTTGTAAATCATGGATTAGAATTTTCAGCTATCTCCCTCTGCAAATTCACATAGGAATGTGTCTTGTTCACAGACATTTTCCCGCCTAAACACTTAAACTTTCTAAATACTGGAACAATACTGGAACAATATGTCTAACATAGAATGTGGGGAATGGTCGAAGGCGATCTAAATAATTATAATTTCATATGGGTTGTTATTTTGTGATGTCATTAAAAATATTATAAAATAAATACTTTAACTTGAAAAGTATATACACTACATGTACGAAGTCGCCATCCTCCCCGTTGTGTATGAAATATGAAAAATGTTAAGAGAGGAATGTGATCTTAGAATCTATAGAGGATATTGTTTCTATAACTTCGTACAAGTGAGTAGTCATCGCCCCCTTGAGTGACGTCAGAGAGCGTGTCAGCCTGACCAACTGCCCCTGTTGAAGAACTGTATAAATTGAAGGTTGAGAATGAACATATCAGACTAGAGAACTCCACACCCCTACCTTTTTTAAAAAGTTATCTGTGATCAACAGGTGCATATCTGTATTCCCAGTATTGTGAAATCCATATATAAGGGCCTAATGAATTAATTTAAATTGACTGATTTCTTTATATGAACTGTAAATCAGTAAAAAAATTGAAATTTTTGCATGTTGCGTTTATATATTTGTTCAGTATATTTATCATAGCGATTCAGGGGTAACATTAAAACAGAATGATATCTCCAACATTAGACAACAATACTGAAATCCCAATCTCAAATAACTGAAATAATTAAATTAAAGCAATGAGAGAATAGTCAGATTAACTGATAACTAAAATAGCAGTGCAGATTGCACTCTTTTGTTAAGTGCAGAGGTATATTATAGGTAATGAATGTGTAGGGCAGGGGTGTCAAACATATTCCACTGAAGGCCTAGTGTCAGCTGGTTTTTGGTTAAGACTTAGACAACCCGGTAGGGAGAGTTCTTTACTAATCAGTGACCTTAATTCATCAATCAAGTACAAGGGAAGAGCGAAAACCCGCAAACACTCGGCCATCAGTGGAATGAGTTTGACATGTGGTGTAGGGGACTTGTGAAATTCTACGGACTTTGTGTCTCAGCAGAAAGAGCAGCTTAGCCTGAATCTGGAGGTTGTGAGTTCAAATCCTAGGTGGGGTTATACTGAAAAGACACTACTAAGTAATCATGTCAAATGTAGCCATAATGTCATTGATTAAAGGTTTTTCAACTATTTTAGCTGAACAGCATACCACTTATCTTAAACCCCCCATACCATTTCATTATTTTATTTATAATAGTTTGGGACACCTGGGACCATCACGTGACAAAAACCTCTAGGGGACCATGACACAACATCACAAAAATGTACAGGAGACCTCCAGGGGGCCATGACACAACATTCCAAGAACCTCCTAAAAACGTCTTTGGAAACCTCCCCGGGGCAAACCAGGAACTAGACAAAACCTTCAGGGGACCATGACACAATGTCCCAAGAAAGTCTTAAAAACTTCCTTGGGGATTTCCCCGGTACAAACTGGGAACTAGACAAAAACTCCAGAGGACCATGGCACAACGTCCCAAGAACACCCTAAAAACTTCCTCTGGGATGTCCCTGGGGCAAACTGGGAACTAGACAAAACCTACAGGGGACCATGACACAACGTCTCAAAAACTTTCAGGGGATCATGACACAATGATCCAAAAACATCCTACAAATTTCCCAGGGACAAATCGGGAACTATAAAAATGTCCCCCAGAGAACATTCCCTTGGGACCATCACATGACGTCCTAAGGACTAGTAAAATGAAAATCCTGACAACATCCTAAAAAGGTCCTTACATGGTCCAGGGGATGTACAGCGAACTAGACAAAGGTCACCTAGAGAACATTCCCTTTGGACCATCACACAATGTTCTTAGAAAGTTCTCAGAAAGTCTGTGGGATAACATTGAGTCGAAACCCTCAAGGGACCTAATGGGAAAGTCACCAAATGTCCTCAGGACGTCCCCTGTTTTCTGGGAAGCAACCTTACCTTAGGTCCAGCGCCAGCTCTGTCTTGCCTCCCTTGGGTCAGTGAGCCCAAGTGGATTATTATGTTTAAATGGTGACGAAAACAAATATATACAAAAATGAAAACTACAAACAGGCATGCCTAAACTAAAGATTCAAAACCAAAGTGAAAGGACTGATGATCATCTTAATTGGCTGAACCAGATATACTTATCAAGGCTTCCTGGTTTGGACATGGTTGATGCTGCCACCTGGGGGATGGAGTGTGGAATCCTGGTAGCCTATGTTGCCCTTCCCATTCCATAACATGGTGAAAAGCTCTTATTCTCTCTAATCATTCCTCCCATGGATGCACCAAGCTCCTCTCTAATTTGAGCCAAAATTATTTTCCCTTTTTTAGGGAAGAGGTGGGGTAAAGACACCGGCACAAGTAAACTGAAGCAATGGAAGCAATTTACAAGTGCCATGTGCAACGCCATGGGCAACGACCAAAAGATAAGAAAATCAGGGGGTTAGCCTGTCTAGGAACGGGGATCCTCTAGCGGAAACAAGGTTCTAAAGACTGTTGACATCTAGTGGAAGCCTTAGGAAGTGCAAAATGACCCCACAGACACTGTGTATTTGATAGGCCAAGAGTTGAAAAACTACAAACCTCCGATTTTTCTATGGTTTTTGCCTGCCATATGAGTTCTGTTATACTCACAGACATCATTCAAACAGTTTTAGAAACTTCAGAGTGTTTCTTTCCAAATCGACTAATAATATGCATATATTAGGAACTGGGACTGAGTAGCAGGTAGTTTACTCTGGGCACGCTTTTCATCCAAACGTGAAAATGCTGCCCCCTAGCTCAAACAGGTTTTAAAGAGCTTGAACCATGGTGTATTGTTCATGCCAACAAAACGTAATAATGAATAACTGGATTCCTAAGTGAATGTTGGTCAAGAAATTAAGCATTGAGGCAAGTATTAGAGGCATTACATGCAGACAAAGGTCCAATACACAGAATAATGATTTTACTATACAATATAATAACTCTGCACGCAAGCACGCACACACGCACGCACGCACGCCCCCCCCCCCCCCCCCCCCACACACACACACACACACACACACACACACACACACACACACACACACACACACACACACACACACACACACACAAAATCATATAAGTCGATTATGGTGGTTGGCAGTTGGCAGCCAACTCTGTTCTTAATGCTCTGTCATTTTGTAATAGCCTAACTGGTTCCTGAAGGCCATAGACAAAACAATTCCTTTAAGATGGGATTTTTGTCCCTGGAGATTTTATGAAAAGGCACCAGAACCAGAGGGATTTGTATAGTTTGACAAAACACAGGCTGGTGGCCAATCAAAAGCTTCATACAATTGCAGCTAAAAGTGGTCTCAGCAAGAGAAGGCAAACAACACAGACCCTGCCCCAACATACGCTCACATACACGCACACCCTCCAGCAGGACTTAGAGTTGTCTCTAAATGAATGTGTAACTGTTAATGTGTAACTGTTAATGTGCCAGTGTGTGTGGAGACCAGATTCCATTAGTCTGAGAAACCCCAAGGGCTGCTGGGACACAACTGATGGTTATATGATGTGTGTGTGTGCGTGTGTGTGTGCGTGTGTGTATGTGTGTGTTTTGCTAAAGTTTTGATTTTTTATATTTTAGTGGAGGAGGGAGAGAACCATTCAAAGACAGGATGAGGTGGGATGAATGAATTCTCACCTTAGTCAGTTAGCAGAGGCAGCAGATCAGTGTAGTAGTTGATCTCTAGGAAGGCGGTGTGAGGGCATAATCCTTGCAGAGCTCTCTCTCTGGTTCAACATCAGTAACCGTGGCGCTGCTGCTAGTGCTAGCTGGAACTGATGATGATATGCCACCAATAGCAGCAGAGGCACTAATGCTACTGGTTTACGTTATAGCTAGGCTAATGCTAGTGGCTCTAGCCAGAATAGAAAGAGGAGTGGGAGGCCAGCGTCCCGGAGTCGTCTCTTCACTGTTGACCTTGAGACTGGTGTTTGGAGGGTATTATTTAATGAAGCTGCCAGTTGAGGACTTGTGAGGTGTCTGTTTCTCAAACTTGACACTCTAATGTACTTGTCCTCTTGCTCAGTTGTGCACCGGGGCCTCCCACTCCTCTTTCTATTCTGGTTAGGGCCAGTTTGCGCTGTTCTGTGAAGGGAGTAGAACATAGTGTTGTTCGAAATCTTCAGTTTCTTGGCAATGTCTCGCATGGAATAGCCTTCAGTTCTCAGAACAAGAGTAGACTGATGAGTTTCAGAAGAAAGTTCTTTGTGTCTAGACATTTTGAGCCTTTAATTGAACCCACAAATGCTGATGCTCCAGATACTCAACTAGTTTAAAGAAGGCCAGTTTCATTCCTTCTTTAAACAGGACAACAGTTTTCAGCTGTGCTAACATAATTGCAAAAGGGTTTTCTAATGATCAATTAGCCTTTTAAAATGATCAACTTGGATTAGCTAACACAACGTGCCATTGGAACACAGGAGTGAAGGTTGCTGATAATGGACCTATGTACACCTATGTAAATATTCCATTAATTAAAAGTCATCCATTTCCAGCTACAAGTCATTTTCAAAATTAACCATGTCTACACTGTATTTCTCATCAATTTTATGTTATTTTAATGAACAACAATTTGCTTTTCTTTCAAAAACCAGGACATTTCTAATTGATCCCAAACTGTATGTTCACATATATTTCCTTTGCAACTTTGAAGCTATTTGCAGATTTTGCTGCTGCTGAACCAACCCGCTGAAGCAAGACCGGAAAAGAGCAGTGAGCTGAGCTGAGCCTCGAGCAGAGAATGGGGGGGCCACAAGCGGAGAAATTATTGCATTTTTGTTTATTACTAATACAGTGGGGAGAACAAGTATTTGATACACCTCCGATTTTGCAGGTTTTCCTACTTATAAAGCATGTAGAGGTCTGTAATTGTTATCATCGGTACACTTCAACTGTGAGAGACGGAATCTAAAACAAAAATCCAGAAAATCACATTGTATGATTTTTAAGTAATTAATTTGCATTTTATTGCATGACATAAGTATTTGTTCACCTACCAACCAGTAAGAATTCCGGCTCTCACAGACCTGTTAGTTTTTCTTTAAGAAGCCCTCCTGTCTCAAAGTCTCAAAGAAAATCATTAGTAACACACTACACCGTCATGGATTAAAATCCTGCAGCGCACGCAAGGTCCCCCTACTCAAGCCAGCGCATGTCCAGGCCCGTTTGAAGTTTGCCAATGACCATCTGGATGATCCAGAGGAGGAATGGGAGAAGGTCATGTGGTCTGATGAGACAAAAATAGAGCTTTTTGGTCTAAACTCCACTCACTGTGTTTGGAGGAAGGAGAAGGATGAGTACAACCCCAAGAACACCATCCCAACCGTGAAGCATGGAGGTGGAAACATCATTCTTTGGGGATGCTTTTCTGCAAAGGGGACAGGAAGACTGCACCGTATTGAGGGGAGGTCATGTATCGCGAGATCTTGGCCAACAACCTCCTTCCCTCAGTAAGAGCATTGTAGATGGGTCGTGGCTGGGTCTTCCAGCATGACAATGACCCGAAACACACAGCCAGGGCAACTAAGGAGTGGCTCCGTAAGAAGCATTTTAAGGTCCTGGAATGGCCTAGCCAGTCTCCAGACCTGAACCCAATAGAAAATCTTTGGAGGGAGCTGAAAGTCCGTATTACCCAGCAACAGCCCCGAAACCTGAAGGATCTGGAGAAGGTCTGTATGGAGGAGTGGGCCAAAATCCCTGCTGCAGTGTGTGCAAACCTGGTCAAGAACTACAGGAAACGTATGATCTCTGTAATTGCAAACAAAGGTTTCTGTACCAAATATTAAGTTCTGCTTTTCTGATGTATCAAATACTTATGTCATGCAAATTAATTACTTAAAAATCATACAATGTGATTTTCTGGATTTTTGTTTTAGATTCCGTCTCTCACAGTTGGAGTGTACCTATGATAAAAATGACAGACCTCTACATGTTTTGTAGGAAGGAAAACCTGCCAAATCGGCAGTGTATCAAATACTTGTTCTCCCCACTGTATATATATTTTATTATTATGCCCAGTTTACCAGGCCCCTGATCATGTGAGACCTGAGGCAATTTCCTCTTCTTCCTAATTGTAAGTCCGCCACTGTTCATGCTCTTATTCTGTGTGTGTTTGAAATGGAAGGGGGGATTGTATACACATGAATCCCATGTGTGGACTACTATACATGACAAGGTGTCATTGGATGGAACTGGAAAAAATATTATTTGAGAAGTTATTAGCCAAACAAACTCTCTCTAAACACACACTAAAAGCTGCAGTTTAGCTTTGCATTTGTTTAATACCAATTGTTGGCTTCATATTTCCGATATGCATGGGGTGTTTGTTTCAGCATATTAGACCTTAGTGCTGTGTAGGTTTAATAATAATGACATAATGCTGATGCCAGATCAACCTTGGCTTGACTTTTGATCGAGTGCTATTATAACGGGTAAATAGTCTCACCCCGTAAAGAATCGGGCTGTTTGCATTCAAAACATATTAGCAATCAATTTTGGTACTATTGCCCATCAAAATGGAACTCAATATTAGGCAGTGTGTATTTATAGATCTGCAGAGACATAAACTTTTGAGGGAGAGAAATCAATCTGTCAGCACCAGAGCTACTTTCAAGTGACAGTTGGCAGAGCTAACTGGAACCCCAGGGGCTAGAGGCAGAGGAACAGAGGAACAGAGGAACAGAGGGAGGGAAGGAGAGAGAAAGAGGGGAGAGATAGGGAGAGAGAGAGAGATATTGAGAGACAGGCTAAAACTGTGGCCAAAGGACACATTGATTTACCCCAATATATTATTGGGAGCTTATATATATTTTACAAAACTGTAGGCTATATTTTTATAGTCTACAGTTTACTCAACTATAGTCAGCACCTCTACTAACTTTTTGGGGTGTGCGCCAGCTCATGCTTTTCAAAGGACAGCTGAAACCAACACAAACCAGCACAGTCTCTGGCATGACGTTGCCATGTGAAAGGCGTATAGAAAGTCAAACAAAGTGCATACATATTCATGAGCTAATTAAGCAATTAACATCCCATCATGCTTAGGTTCATGTATAAAAACAGACAGGAAGAGGCGAAGTGAGAGGGTTAACTGGGCCCAAAATCTGTGTTCTCCAGCAGGTGGCGTCTTTTTTTATTTATTATTTTTTTACCAAGCAAGGAGTTTATATATAGAGGTCAATGAGAGTGTCGAATTTGGTTAACAAATAATCAAATGGCTTATTTGCTACATGTGTCTTATTTACGAGTGTACTGACATAAGTAGGACACGTGACACCACGGAATCTCTGAGAAAAAACACTATATCGGGGTTGTGCTTGATCGTCACTAGTCACCACAACCACAAAGACATAAACCCCACCCATTTCTACAATTTCTCTTCTTAAAAAGTGATTTCAACCTAACCTTAACCACACTGTAAACATTATGCTGAAACGTAACCTTAAATTAAATCCAAAAAGCAGATTTGTACAATATAGAACATTATGACATTGTGGCTGAGGTAACTAGTGTAAACCATTGTGCCTGTTGTTCACATGCATATATTTTTTATTTAACCTTTATTTAACTAGGAAAGTCAGTTAAAAACAAAATCTTATTTACAATGATGGCCTAGGAACAGTGGGATAACTGTCTCGTTCAGGGGCAGAAAAACAGATTTTTACCATGTTAGTTCAGGGATTTGATCTAGAAACCTTTCGGTTACTGGCCCAACACTCTAACCACTAGGCTACCTGCTCTCTCATTGGCTAAAGCTGACAAGGTAAAAATCTGTCGTTCTGCCCCTGAACAAGGCAGTTAACCCACTGTTCCTAGGCCGTCATTGTAAAAATAATTTGTTCCAAACTGACTTGCCTAGCTAAATACAGGTAAAATCCCCCCACCCACCATATTATGGAATTTATTGTGGAAGAATGGTGTCGCATCCCTCCAATAGAATTTGGATGGTGTGTCAATACACCCAGTCATTACAAAGTTACAGGCGTCCTTCCTAACTCATTTTCTAGAGAGGGAGGAAACTGCTCAGGGATTTCATCTTGAGGTCAATGGTGACTTTAAAACACTTACAGAGTTTAATGATAGAAGTGATAGGAGAAAATGGAGGATGGATCAACAACATTGTAGTTTCTCCAGAAAACTAACCAAATTGACAGAGTGAAAAGAAGGAAGCCTGTACAGAATACACATATTCCAAAGCATATTCCAAAGCAAGGATACTGTTTGCAACAAGTACTTTACAAAGCGTTCTATTTGGGTCAAATCAAACACAACACATCACCGAGTACCACTCTTCATATTTTCAAGCATGGTGGAAGCTGCGGCTTGAAAATCTATGGCAAGACTTGAAAATTGCTCATTTTGTACCATCCAGGTGTGCAAATCTCTTAGAGACATTACCAGCAAGACTCACAGCTGTAATTGCTGCCAAGGTGATTCTAACATCTATTGACTCTGGGGTGTAAATCCCAGCTCATTGGCTTTGTTTGACCCCAACAGGTGCTTATTTGACAAAGATACAGTCGTTCAAGTGATGGCCGCCCGTGTCATCGGCCTGCCATGAAGGCGTCGCTCTCTGACCAAATATGGTGTCCTATAGGATATACTACACCCCTAATAAAATAGTGAAGTCTTATTACCTTCAAGGATCTCTGAGGAATAGATACGAATGTGATTTGACTCGTTGAAACAACGTTTAAGGTGAGATTTTCACAGATTCCTTTCATTGCAAATTGAACGAGTGGAAATACAAAATCGATTGTGCATGCTATATGGACCTTTGTAGTAGAGGTCGACCGATTAATCGGAATGGCCGATTAATTAGGGCCGATTTCAAGTTTTCATAACAATTGGAAATCTGTATTTTTGGGTGCCGATTTAGCAGATTTTCTATTTATTTCACTAGGCAAGGTAGTTAAGAACACATTCTTATTTTCAATGACGGCCTAGGAACGGTGGGTTAACTGCCTTGTTCAGGGGCAGAACGACAGATTTTCACCTTGTCAGCTCGGGGGAATTAATCTTGCAACCTTACAGTTAACTAGTCCAACGCTCTAACCACCATTGCACTCATTGCACTCCACGAGGAGACTGCCTGTTACGCGAATGCAGTAGAAGCCAAGGTAAGTTACTAGCTAGCAGTAAACTTATCTTATAAAAAACTATCAATCAATCATAATCACTAGTTATAACTACACATGGTTGATGATATTACTAGTTTATCTAGAGTGTCCTGCGTTGCAACGCTGGGGGATGATTTAATACAAGCGCATTTGTGAAAAAAGCACAATCGTTGGACGACTGTACCTAACCATAAACACCAATGCCTTTCTTAAAATCAATACACAGAAGTATATATTTTTAAACCTACATATTTAGCTAAAAGAAATCCAGGTTAGCTGGCAATATTAACTAGGTGAAATTGTCACTTCTCTTGCGTTCATTGCACGCAGAGTCAGGGCTTATATGCAACAGTTTGGGCTGCCTGGCTCATTGCAAACTAATTTACCAGGATTTTATGTAATTATGACATAACACTGAAGGTTGTGCAATGTAACAAGAATACTAAGACTTAGGGATTCCACCCATTAGATGAAATAACGAACGGTTACGTATTTCACTGAAATAATAACGTTTTGTTTTCGAAATGATAGTTTCCGGATGCAACCATATTAATGACCAAAGGCTCGTGTTTCTGTTTGTTATGTTATAATTAAGTCTATGATTTGATAGAGCAGTCTGACTGAGCGATGGTAGGCAGCAGCAGGCTCGTAAGCATTCATTCTAACAGTGTCACGTTCTGACCTTTATTTCCTTTGTTTTGTATTTATTTTGTATGGTCAGGGCGTGAGTTGGGTGGGCAGTCTGTTTGTTTTTCTATGATTTGGGTATTTCTATGTTTCGGCCTAGTATGGTTCTCAATCAGAGGCAGGTGTCATTAGTTGTCTCTGATTGAGAATCATACTTAGGTAGCCTGGGTTTCACTGTGTGTTTGTGGGTGATTGTTCCTGTCTCTGTGTTTTGCACCAGATAGGGCTGTTTTTGGTTTTCCACGTTTATTGTTTTGTAGTGTTCGTGTTTATCTTTTTTTATTAAACATGAATCAATATAACCACGCTGCATTTTGGTCCGCCTCTACTTCACCACAGGAAAACCCTTACATATTCACCCACCACAACAGGACCAAGCGGCGTGGTAACGGGCAACAGCAACAGCAGCGAAAAGAGGAATGGACATGGGAGGACGTTTTGGACGGCAAGAGTATGGACTATACTACTTGGGAGGAGATAGACAGGTGGGCGGTCGACCCAGGGAGAGTGCCGGAGCCCGCCTGGGATTCGCTGGAGCAGTGTGAAGAGGGGTATAGGAGAATGGAGTTGGAGAGACAAGCACTGCGGCGCGGAAGGAAGCCCGAGAGTCAGCCCCAAAAATTTATTGGGGGAGGCACACAGGAAGTGTGGCGAAGCCAGGTAGGAGACCTGCGCCAACTTCCTGTGCTTACCGGGGGGCTAGAGAGACCGGACAGGCACCGTGTTATGCTGTGAAGCGCACGGTGTCCCCAGTGCGGGTGCATAACCCGGTGCGGTACATTCCAGCTCCGCGTATCGGCCGGGCTAGGGCTAGAGTGAGCATTGAGCCAAGTGCCATGAAGCCGGCTCTACGCAGCTGGTCTCCAGTGCGTCTCCTTGGGCCGGCTTACATGGCACCAGCCTTGTGCATGGTGTCCCCGGTTCGCCTGCATAGCCCAGTGCGGGCTATTCCACCTCGCCGCACTGGCAGGGCGACCGGGAGCATGCAACCAGGTAGGGTTGGGCAGGCTCGGTGCTCAAGAGCCCCAGTGCGCCTGCACGGTTCGGTCTATCCGTCACTACCTCCACGCATCAGCCCTCCGGTGGCAGCCCCCTGCACCAGGCTGTCTCTCCGGCTCATCCTTACAGGGGCTCCCGCCTGTCCAGCGCTGCCGGAGCCTTCCTCCTCTCCAGCGCTGCCGGAGTCTCCCGCCTCTCCGGCGCTGCTAGAGCCTTCCTCCTCTCCAACGCAGCCGGAGTCTCCCGCCTGTTCGGCGCCACCAGAGCTCCCGCCCCTCATTAGAGAGGCGCTAGAGCCCCTCATTCTAGAGGCGCCAGAGCTACTCAGTCCAGCGCTGCCAGAGCCTTCCTCTCCAGCGTTGCCGGAGCTTCCCGTCTGCCCAGCGCCATCTGAGCTACCCGTCTGCCCAGCGCCGCCTGAGCCACCCGTCTGCCCAGTGCCGCCTGAGCCGCCCGTCTGCCCAGCGCCGCCTGAGCCGCCAGTTTGCCAGGGGCCGCCAGTGCCGCAAGTCTGCCAGGGGCCGCCAGTGCCGCCAGTCTGCCAGGGGCCGCCAGTGCCGCCAGTCAGCCAGGGGCCGCCAGTGCCGCCAGTCAGCCAGGGGCCGTCAGTGCCTCAAGTCTGCCAGGGGCCGCCAGTGCCGCCAGTCTGCCAGGGGCCGCCAGTGCCGCCAGTCCGCCAGGGGCCGCCAGTGCCGCCAGTCAGCCAGGGGCCGCCGGTGCCGCCAGTCAGCCAGGGGCCGCCGGTGCCGCCAGTCAGCCAGGGGCCGCAGGTGCCGCCAGTCAGCCAGGGGCCGCCAGTGCCGCCAGTCAGCCAGGGGCCGCCAGTGCCGCCAGTCAGCCAGGGGCCGCCAGTGCCGCCAGTCAGCCAGGGGCCGCCAGTGCCGCCAGTCAGCCAGGGGCCGCCAGTGCCGCCAGTCAGCCAGGGGCCGCCAGTCAGCCCAGAGGCGCCAGAGCCCCTCAGCCCAGAGGCGCCAGAGCCCCTCAGCCCAGAGGCGCCAGAGCCCCTCTGTCCCGAGCAGCCGCCCCTCTGTCCCGAGCAGCCGCCCCTCTGTCCCGAGCAGCCGCACCTCTGTCCCGAGCAGCCGCACCTCTGTCCCGAGCAGCCGCACCTCTGTCCCGAGCAGCCGCACCTCTGTCCCGAGCAGCCGCACCTCTGTCCCGAGCAGCCGCACCTCTGTCCCGAGCTGCCCCTCTGTCCCGAGCTGCCCCTCTGTCCAGTGGGGTCATTGAGAAGGGTTGCCATGGTTAGAGAGCCACAGAGGCGGACAATGAGGTGGACTAAAACAATGAAGTGGGGTCCGCGTCCCGCGCCAGAGCCGCCACCGCGGACAGACGCCCACCCATACCCTCCCCTATAGGTCAAGGTTTTGCGGCCGGAGTCCGCACCTTTGGGGGGGGGGGGGGGGGGGGTACTGTCACGTTCTGACCTTTATTTCCTTTGTTTTGTATTTATTTTGTATGGTCAGGGCGTGAGTTGGGTGGGCAGTCTGTTTGTTTTTCTATGATTTGGGTATTTCTATGTTTCGGCCTAGTATGGTTCTCAATCAGAGGCAGGTGTCATTAGTTGTCTCTGATTGAGAATCATACTTAGGTAGCCTGGGTTTCACTGTGTGTTTGTGGGTGATTGTTCCTGTCTCTGTGTTTTGCACCAGATAGGGCTGTTTTTGGTTTTCCACGTTTATTGTTTTGTAGTGTTCATGTTTCTCTTTTTTTATTAAACATGAATCAATATAACCACGCTGCATTTTGGTCCGCCTCTACTTCACCACAGGAAAACCCTTACAGAATCACCCACCACAACAGGACCAAGCGGCGTGGTAACGGGCAACAGCAACAGCAGCGAAAAGAGGAATGGACATGGGAGGACGTTTTGGACGGCAAGAGTATGGACTATACTACTTGGGAGGAGATAGACAGGTGGGCGGTCGACCCAGGGAGAGTGCCGGAGCCCGCCTGGGATTCGCTGGAGCAGTGTGAAGAGGGGTATAGGAGAATGGAGTTGGAGAGACAAGCACGGTGGCGCGGAAGGAAGCCCGAGAGTCAGCCCCAAAAATTTATTGGGGGGGGCACACAGGAAGTGTGGCGAAGCCAGGTAGGAGACCTGCGCCAACTTCCTGTGCTTACCGGGGGGCTAGAGAGACCGGACAGGCACCGTGTTATGCTGTGAAGCGCACGGTGTCCCCAGTGCGGGTGCATAGCCCGGTGCGGTACATTCCAGCTCCGCGTATCGGCCGGGTTCGTGTTTATCTTTTTTTATTAAACATGAATCAATATACCCACGCTGCGTTTTGGTCCGCCTCTACTTCACCACTGGAAAACCCTTACAAACAGCACGTTCGTGCGTTTTGCCAGCAGCTTGTCGCAAGCACAGCGCTGTTTATGACTTCAAGCCTGTCAGCCTAATGGCTGGTGTAACCGATGTGAAATGGCTAGCTAGTTAGAGGGGTGCGCGCTAATAGCGTTTCAAACGTCACTCGCTCTGAGACTTGGAGTAGTTATTCCCCTTGCTCTGCATGGGTAACGCTGCTTCAAGGGTGGGATACGCCATCCCATCTGGTTTGTGCATAGTGGGACTATCATTAGTTTTTCAACAGGACAATGACCCAAAACACACATCCAGGCTGTGTAAGGGCTATTTGACCAAGGAGAGTGATGGAGTGCTGCATCAGATGACCTGGCCTTCACAATCACCGGACCTCAAGCCAATTGAGATGGTTTGGGATTAGTTGGACCACAGAGTGAAGGAAAAGCAGTCAACAAGTGTTCAGGATTTGTGGGAACTCCTTCAAGACTGTTGAAAAAGCACTCCTCATGAAGCTGGTTGAAAGAATGCCAAGAGTGTGCAAAGCTGTCATCAATGCAAAGGATGGCTACTTTTTAAAAATGTATTTTTTTAACCTTTATTTAACTAGACAAGTCAGTTAAGAACACATTTTTATTTTGAAGAATCTCAAATCTCAATTATATTTTGATTTGTTGAACACTTTTTTGGTTACTACATATGTGTTATTTCATAGTTTTCATGTCTTCATTATTATTCTACAATGTAGAAAATAGTAAAAGTCAAGAAAAACCCTTGAATGAGTAGGTGTGTCCAAACTTTTGACTGGAACTGTACATGGAATACATGAGAGAAACAAAGGCCTTGGTTAAAGAGAGAGAGAAAAAAACCTGCGTTGACAAATGTTCCCATAAAGCCTGCAATATGCCCACAGGAATTTGTCAAGGTTTTCAATAATTATCCATTTCTCATCCCTCCCTTCCTAGATATTTTAATTTAGTCCACTGAAAACCAAGAGTTAAGAAAATGAAATCTCAGAAGCTCATTAGTCAAAGCAGCCATCCATTCAACAGGCAAAAATCGCCATCGCTCATAAAGTCAATATTATCCATGAAGCCTGACAGCGTTAGTGTCACGTTACATATTTATTTAGCTTTTTCTGCCCTCCAGTATTCAACAAAATATACACATGAGCTTGCAAATGTAGGCTACTTACAGAGTAGAATGTTGGAATAATCAGCCATGTTAAAAAGTAGCATCTAAATTCAGAAAACAAATATTACCCAGATGCTGTCAATGCTGCCAACGCAACTGCTGTTCCAGTCCCCTTGCTGGGAGAATCTGCATTAAAATGATATGCTGCATTATTGTGCACTTAACTGCGTGCCAGAGGCACTTGTGCTGAGTTTGTTATACCAGAGAATTCAGTGGCTCACGCCTGGAGATGGAAATCAAATAATTTATGAATTTGCATCCTGACTCATTTAATTTTCTCCACAACTCAAAGGGCCCCTGTGTCTGGTTTTCTCATCCCTGTAAACGGTACCAAGTGCACACTAAGCAGGAACATACACACAGACACACACACACAAATTCACACATAGACACATACATACACACACACACACGCCTGCACATACACTAGTGATGTGCAGTGAGATCGTGGCTGGGTAAGCACGGGTTATTATCAAAGACAGATTTTCTCAAAGATTAATCTGATGAAAGCCAAGTTCATCATACAACAGCTCCAACAACCACAGTGACATAGGCTATTAACTGCAATTTACACAAATCTTTCACCAAATGTAAATATCAATGTACAGTAGCCAAAATACACAAGCGATAAAGTGATTCTGCCAGCAGGAGCAAAAAATATTTTTGCTATGTCAGATTGTTCGGGCAATTCTCACATATAAACTTTATTGCGAGGAAGGATGTTTGACATGCTTTTGACATTTGTATCACAAGCAATATTTTTTTAAATCATGATGAAAGTTGCCATTTTAGGCCCTTTTTAGACCTACTGTTTACTGTACATGTCTCCTGTAAGACCCTATGATCTGTGAACCATACATGATACAGACAAAATGTTGGTGTCATTATACTCCTTATAGTATGCTCTCAAATATGCACTATACATAGATTCTGAAAAAAAGGTACATTCATTTATTCAATAAAAAAAATATTAATATGAATATCTCAAAACTACCCTTTCTGATTTTTCTTATTTTTAGACATGTTGTTTGTAACAACTCTACTGGCGATAGAGAAGTCAGGCGCAGGAGAGCAAAGACTGTTCCAACGGCGCAGTGTAATGATAAAAACCACAGTGAACAAAACACAATGATCATAATGGGACAAAACCCCAGACATAACGTGCACAAGCACTTACATAAAACAATACCGGACAAGGACATGCGGGGAACAGAGGGTTAAATACAGAACATGTAATTGATGGGTTTGAAACCAGGTGTGTGGGAAGACAAGACAAAACAAATGGAAAATGAAAGGTGGATTGGCAATGGCTAGAAAACCGGCGATGTCGACTCCTGAACGTCGCCCGAACAAGGAGAGGGACAGACATGTCAAATTTACAAGGTGGGCTCTCATATTTTAAACATAGAAATGTACATTAAAGTCAACCAGTCACATTATGGTCATTAACCAATCACAGGATTGCAATCATAGGATTGCACATTCATCAAAGGGAGAGAGAGTTCCCTTTGAATCAATTTCATATTCACTGTGTTGGTGGTGTTCATCAAATGTATCATACATTCAGAATTAGCAGAGCCCGCTCTGGAAATGTGATGCATTTGTACTGTATATTGTTCCAAACAATATGTCATAAAGGCCCCGTGCAGTCAAACATGTGATTTACCTGCGTTTATATACACTACTCAAAAAAATAAAGGGAACACTAAAATAGATCTGAATGAATGAAATATTCTTATTAAATACTTTTTTCTTTACATAGTTGAATGTGCTGACAACAAAATCACACAAAAATGATCAATGGAAATCAAATTTATCAACCCATGGAGGTCTGGATTTGGAGTAACACTCAAAATTAAAGTGGAAAACCACACTACAGACTGATCCAACTTTTATGTAATGTCCTTAAAACAAGTCAAAATGAGGCTCAGTAGTGTGTGTGGCCTCCACGTGCCTGTATGACCTCCCTACAATGCATGGGCATGCTCCTGATGAGGTGGCAGATGGTCTCCTGAGGGATCTCCTCCCAGACCTGGACTAAAGCATCCGCCAACTCCTGGACAGTCTGTGGTGCAACGTGGCGTTGGTGGATGGAGCGAGACATGATGTCCCAGATGTGCTCAATTGGATTCAGGTCTGGGGAACGGGCGGGCCAGTCCATAGCATCAATGCCTTCCTCTTGCAGGAACTGCTGACACACTCCAGCCACATGTCTTGAATGAGTCTCCTTCCTGAGCGGTATGATGGCTGCGTGGTCCCAAAGTGTTTATACTTGCGTACTATTGTTTGTACAGATGAACGTGGTACCTTCAGGTGTTTGGAAATTGCTCCCAAGGATGAACCAGACTTGTGGAGGTCTACATTTTTTTCCGAGGTCTTGGCTGATGTCTTTTGATTTTCCCCTGATGTCAAGCAAAGAGGCACTGAGTTTGAAGGTAGGCCTTGAAATACATCCACAGGTACTCCTCCAATTGACTCAAATGATGCCAATTAGCCTATCTGAAGCTTCTAAAGCCATTACATCATTTTCTAGAATTTTTCAAGCTGTTTAAAGGCACAGTCAACTTAGGGTATGTAAACCTCTGACCCACTGGAATTGTGATACAGTGAATTGTAATTGAAATAATCTGCCTGTGAATAATTGTTGGAAAAATTACTTGTGTCATGCACAAAGTAGATGTCCTAACTGACTTGCCAAAACTTTAGTTTGTTAATCTTATGGCTGTGGGGCAGTATTGAGTAGCTTGGATGAATACGTTTCCCAAAGTAAACGGCCTGCTCTTCAGTCTCAGTTGCTAAAACATGCATATTACTATTAGTATTGCATAGAAAACACTCTACAGTTTCTAAAACTGTTTGAATGATGTCTGTGAGTATAACAGATCTCATTTGGCTGGCAAAATCCTGAGGAGAAATCAAAACAGGAAGTGAGAAATCTGAGCTTTGTATGTATTCACCACAGTTCCCAATGAAATCCCCTTGAGATATTGATGATGTTGCACTGCCTAGGGGTTCCACTAGATGTCAACCATCTATATAAATTAGAATGAGACTTCTACTGTGTTGTGGGAGTGAATGAGAGCAGAATCTATCAAGTGTCTGGCAGTCAGCCATTTTCTGATCACGCTTATTCCTCATGGTATCCACTTGCATTCCTTTGCTCATGGAGACACAAAGGAATACTCCGGTTGAAACTTTATTGAAGCTATATGTTAAAAACATCCTAATGATTGATTCTGTACTTAGTTTGAAATGTTTCTTCGACCTGTAATATAACTTTTTGAAGTTTTTGTCCGACGTCACTCTGACCAGAATGAGTGTTTGGATATGTATACCAAACGCGCTAACAAAAGAAGGTATTTGGACATGAATAACGGACATTATCGAACAAAACAAACATTTATTGTGGACCTGGGATTCCTGGAGTGCTTTCTGATGTAGATCATGAAAGGTAAGGGAATATTTATCATGTAATTTCTTGTTTATGTTGACGCCAATATGGCGGCTATTGTGACTAATTCTTCTGAGCGCCGTCTAAGATTAATGCATGGTTTTCTTATTCCGTAAAGTTTTTTTGAAATCAGACACAGCGGTTGCATTAAGGAGCGGTATATCTATAATTCCATGTGTATAACTCGTATTATCATCTACATTTATGATGAGTATTTCTGTTTAATGATGTGGCTATGCAAAATCACTGGATGTTTTTGGAACAAGTGAATGTAATGCGCCAATGTAAACTCAGATTTTGATGAATATGAACTTTATCAAACAAAACATACATGTATTGTGTAACATGAAGTCCTATGAGTGTCATCTGATGAAGGTGATCAAAGGTAAGTGATTAATTTTATCTCTAGCTGTGGTTTTTGTGACTCTGGCTGGAAAATCTTTGGCTGAAAAAATGGCTGTGTTTTTCTGTGCCTATGTGGTGACCTAACATAATCATTTGTGGTGCTTTTGCTGTAAAGCATATTTGAAATCGGACAATGTGGTGGGATTAACAACAAGATTAGCTTTAACCTCTTTGATCTCTAGGGGCGCTATTTCATTTTTGGATAAAAAACGTTCCCGTTTTAAGCGCGATATTTTGTCACGAAAAGATGCTCGACTATGCATATTCTTGACAGTTTTGAAAGAAAACACTCTGAAGTTTCAGAATCTGCAAAGATATTGTCTGTAAGTGCCCCAGAACTCATTCTACAGGCGAAACCAAGATGATGCGTCAACCAGGAAATGAGCAGAATCTCTGAAGCTCTGTTTTCCATTGTCTCCTTATATGGCTGTGATTGCGCAAGGAATGAGCCTACACTTTCTGTCGTTCCCCCAAGGTGTTAGCAGCATTGTGACGTATTTGTAGGCATATCATTGGAAGATTGACCATAAGAGACTACATTTTCCAAGTGTCCGCCTGGTGTCCTGCGTGGAATTCGGTGCGCAAACGCCAGCTGCTTGTACTTTTCCATTTGATTGAGGGGAGAAACCATGCTTCCACGAACGATATATCATTGAAGAGATATGTGAAAAACACCTTGAGGATTGATTCTAAACAACGTTTGCCATGTTTTCAGTCGATATTATGGAGTTAATTTGGAAAAAAGTTCGCGTTTTGAGGACTGAATTTTCGTTTTTTTTTTGGTAGCCAAATGTGATGTAGAAAACGGAGCTATTTCGAATTCACAAAGAATCTTTTTTGGAAAAACTGAGCATCTGCTATCTAACTGAGAGTCTCCTCATTGAAAACATCCGAAGTTCTTCAAAGGTAAATGATTTTATTTGAAGGCTTTTATGTTTTTGTTGAAATCTTGCGTGCTGGATGCTAACGCTAATGCTAATGCTAAATGCTACGCTAGCTAGCCACTTTTACACAAATGATTGTTTTCCTATGGTTGAGAAGCATATTTTGAAAATCTGAGATGACAGTGTTGTTTACAAAAGGCTAAGCTTGAGAGATGGCATATTTATTTCATTTCATTTGCGATTTTCATGAATAGTTAACGTTGCGTTATGGTAATGAGCTTAGGTCTGTAAATAGAATCCCGGATCCGGGTTTGGTAGACGCAACAGGTTAAAATCTTATGAGATATATGTATGTTTGAGGAATTTTAATTATGAGATTTTTGATGTTTTGAAATTGGCGCCCTGCACTTTCACTGGCTGTTGTCATATCATCCCATTAACGGGATTGCAGCCATAAGAATTAACAAGACATTTGTGGAGTGGTTGAAAAACTAATGTAAACTTCCGATTTCAACTGTATGCGTGTTCAAACCTTTGACAGGTACTTGCTTAATTAATTTGATAAATATTATGCTGTTTCTATTCCATGAAAAATTAAAAAAGCTCTGGGTTTCCATAAGGATGGAACAGAAAATATGTGACACTCATACATTGAGAGCATTGTCAGATTGTCAGTTTGTAAATTCAGACCGTTTCAATAAGCAAGTAAATAATTAGCTAGCTATGTTACTTCAGCTGCATTGCAAGGCAAGCTTACATAATTGTACATTCAATTTGCAGTAAATCCTTTTGCTAGCTAGATTCTTTACATCCACTGTTTTGCAAGACAACAGCCTGTTTTGCTGATTTTCTCAGGAGTCCCTAAATCATTAAACAACAGAAATTACAAATGAATTCTCCTAACACTAGCTAGCTGGCTAATGTTAGCTAGTCAGATGACTTTCTAAATAGTGCTTTTCAAAAATTTACTTCATGATAAAAATATGCACAAACATTTGTCTCTATGCTAACATATTCCTCTCAATTGTAAATTTTTTGCTTGACTCGTTATGACGTTATAACTACTTAGGTAATGTTTTGTCCGCCATCTTTGTTGAAGATCGCCACCAGGGATCAAATCAAATCAAATGTTATTTGTCACATACACATGGTTAGCAGATGTTAATGCGAGTGTAGCGAAATTCTTGTGCTTCTAGTTCCGACAATGCAGTAATAACCAAAAAGTAATCTAGCTAACAATTTCAAAATGACTACCTTATAGACATAAGTGTAAGGGGATAAAGAATATGTACATAAAGATATATGAATGAGTGATGGTACAGAGCGGCATAGGCAAGATACAGTAGATGGTATTGAGTGCAGTATATACATATGAGATGAGTATGTAAACAAAGTGGCATAGTTAAAGTGGCTAGTGATACATGTATTACATAAAGATGCAGTATATGATATAGAGTACAGTATATACATATACATATGAGATGAATAATGTAGGGTATGTAAACATTATATTAGGTAGCATTGTTTAAAGTGGCTAGTGATATATTTTACATAATTTCCCATCAATTCCCATTATTTAAGTGGCTGGAGTTGAGTCAGTGTGTTGGCAGCAGCCACTCAATGTTAGTGGTGGCTGTTTAACAGTCTGATGGCCTTGAGATAGAAGCTGTTTTTCAGTCTCTCGGTCCCAGCTTTGATGCACCTGTACTGACCTCGCCTTCTGGATGATAACGGGGTGAACAGGCAGTGGCTCGGGTGGTTGTTGTCCTTGATGATCTTTATGGCCTTCCTGTGACATCGGGTGGTGTAGGTGTCCTGGAGGGCAGGTAGTTTGCCCCCGGTGATGCGTTGTGCAGACCTCACTACCCTCTGGAGAGCCTTACGGTTGTGGGCGGAGCAGTTGCCGTACCAGGCGGTGATACAGCCCGACAGGATGCTCTCGATTGTGCATCTGTAGAAGTTTGTGAGTGCTTTTGGTGACAAGCCACATTTCTTCAGCCTCCTGAGGTTGAAGAGGCTTATGTCAAAATTTGTCATTGGAACCACTCGATGTGATTGGTCATATAAAAGCCTTGGGATCCAAATGCATAATTCCCCCTTGTGGTGGTCTGGAGCAATGAAGCCGTGACGCTGGGTACCTCTAAGTCCTGCGGTGCAAGCTCGCAACTTTTAAAGGAGGAACCACTGTATGGTTCTCTTTCAAGTATTTTTTTCAGTATTTCATTATGGGATATGCCCCCAGTGTATTCGTCAGAAAACTTATTACACTACGCCAGCCATGATTGGCTGGACGTCGAGACGTGTGCGTCTGGGAAGGGTGTCCCTTCTACCCTATACAGGGCCCAACGCAGCGTCTCTAAGTCAATCAAACACCTCTTCTCGCTTTTCATCAGAAAGCTTACCTTGACAAGACTGAATTTTCCAGAAATAGCTCAACTGTCCACCAACATAAGCATACAACTCACTCACCGGGCGCTATTCTCGGGATTGTGCGGTGGTGACAATTTTCCTTTCCCTTCACCACAGCTAGAGGAAAATTATTTGAGAGAGGAACGGGTACAGCTATGACACGGCTAATTCCTTCACGACCAAGTTAGCTGTATACAAACAGTGACTAGTCATCGGCAAGCTAGCCACCGCGCTAGCTAGCTAGCTTGTTTTTATTTTTACTTTGACAAGAAAAGTTTTTATTAGCTACACCAAGATATATTTTCTAACAACTCCTTTCGATAATGGTATCCGGCCATCTCACCGAGTGCCACTGTCAGAGATAACAAACTCTAATCGCTAGCTATCAGACTAGCCTAACACGCTAGTTTTTTTCTGACAAATAAAAACATAGCATCCAAGCATCTCCCAACCCAAACGAGGAGAAGCTCCCGGGACGAATCTGCTCCTGTGGAAATAAGATATTGGCCAAGGACACCCACTTGGTGTTCTCTGCATGCCTTGGGCTGCAACATGCCCAGGAAGCATTAGCCTCCCCCGGCTCCTGTCCCTTCATCTCTGTGAAGAGCCTCCATCGCAAGCTAGCGAGCCACGCTAGCCTGAATCAACAGAACCCTAACATGGTGATGGATATCCCTACAGGAGATAGTGGAGCGACTGCTAGCGCTAGCTGGGGCAACCAGCTTGACACCATTGCCCCGCTGTTGGAAGACTCCAGCAATGACCTCGTGACCCCCTTGCCGGGCTTCCTGATTGGAGATGACAACAACTCCACAGGGTTTTCCGACAGGCTCCTTTTGGAATAATCGGATGGAGATGAAGATTCATTTATCCCCTCAGGCCAGGCCACCAAGCCTCCTGCCGGGAATCGGAAACCGAACACACAGGCGTGGCTCAATCCCCACCAGCTCTTGGTGTTGACCTGCAGGACGTGTCGGTCGTCAGAATAAGCTTGTCTGACAATACAGGAGTCAGAATAAGCTATAAGTCAAATAGCGAAACTAATACTTGAAAGAGAACTTTAGATTATGACTGTAACCCGGTTCTCTGATAGTATGAGTGAGGAAGAGGTGTGGCTTATTTTTGAATGACTTAGATATGCTGCATTGGGCCCTTTATAGGGTATGAGGGACACCCTTCCCCGATGCACATGCCTCGACGCCCAGCCAATCATGGCTGGCGTAGTGTAATAAGGCTTCTGACGAATACGCTGTGGTTAAAATGGTTACAATCGTAAACTAAAGTTCATTGATCATCGGGTCTTAGAGGAGGAATGTATAGGTCTAAAAATTGTCTAAAATGGCCACTTTCATCAGGATATTCTCAAAAATGGTTTGTGATAAAAATGTTAAACATCCTTCCTACCAATGAAATTCCTGTGTGAGAATTGACAGAACAATTTGAGATACCCAAAATTATTTTCCACTCCCGCTGGTGTGGAATTGCCAGATAGCCTCTGATGGCAACATGCATATTTCCTATCATCTGACATAATGACACACTGCTCAACTCAACTCAGCCATAGACCGATGTAGCATCCACAACTGATAGGTGAGCAATATATGGACTGATTTCATCCAAATATTTCAAGACGCAAACCTTTCAATGCGTGCAAACACACACACAAAATAATGTTATTATGTGAAGTATTATTACACACACATTATATATCAAAATAAAAATGACTGAAAAATGCAGTTCAAAATGTTAGAAAAGTGTAACCAAAATTACATTTTAGCTTGATAAATCAAATGCATTCAAAGGGATGTTGTCTATTCTCATGCTTCAACAGGAGCCTAACCCACAAGTTGCAAACGAAAAAGCATTTAGGCCTACATTTACTTGTAAATTATGTCCATTCATCTGTGCTTCACTCTCAGTGACAACATTTTAGAAGTCACAGCAGAACCCCAAATCCATGATTTTATTCTGCATGCATACTGCAAGGCAGCCATACACGTAAAATGGATGTAGTTTAGTTAGTCGCTTCCATCTTGTAGAAGCCAAGGCTTTGGCCCGCATTGAGCGGCGGGAGAAGCCCCATTCCCACTAACTACATCCACAAAGCAAAAGTCAATGTCTAAGATGTGTAAAAGCCTGTCATGAATAAAGTCACGTCTATTATTATAGTTGACGGTTCACTCTTCGAACCCTCCAAAAGCTAGCTAGCTAGTTTTGTTCAGTTAAAGTCAAGGGATGCTAGCACCTTTCCTGAGGTTTTGATGCAGTTTTAGCAAATGTTGAGATTTTTAGCATAAAAATCACCGGAATCGTTAAGAAAAAACATTAGATAACAAAAACAAAATATATTTTTTATATATTGTACTTAAATGTATTTTAGATTTTCTTTTCATAACAGCTTTAAAAAAAATAGATTATCACCGGGTAAGCCCTTCCTACCCTTCTTGCACGTCACTAGCATACATAGCATACACCCACACACATAGTTTTGGAAGGAACATTGCCAAACATACATTTCCAAAGGGAATGATGAAACTGAGAAGCCACTTTCCAAAATCTAAGAACATGACCAAGTCAATTGTTCTGCCAGAAATCTTAAACTAAGAGTAATGATTCAGATTTTTTTAATCCACATAAAGTGCAGGTACAATAGCTAAACCTGACAGGTGCCATTCACATTACATATAACATGGTAGCTATACTCCTCAATGCCTGAAGAATTATGCCTACCCCACTAGGTGTGACAGCAGAGTGAAACTCAATTTAAAACACCATCAGTTCAAGAATAGAACTAGATACAATTGATGGTGCTCAGAAATTGTGTTAACTCTACTTGTGTCACGAGTCCGACCGAGGGTGGTTTCCCTTCCCGGGCGGGTGGCGCTCGGCGGTCGTCGTCACCGGCCTATTAGCTGCCACTGATTGTCTTTCCTCCCCCTCCTTGTATGTTTATTGGTAGCACCTGTTTATGAATGATTAGTTTGTCTTTATTAGACAGCCTGGCTGTTGTGCGGGATTATTCATTGTAAACCTTCGGCTCTGTTGTAGAGGTACGTGTTAGTGCCTGCTCGTGCATTTTCATTCCCTGTGTTTGGGGCCGTTACTATTGTGAGCACCCTGTGGTGCGTTGGTGCTATTAAAGAAGCACATCATTGCACTCTCTGTCTCCTGCGTTTGACTCCACACCCACGACACCCGGAGCATTACAGAATCCCGCACCAGCAAATTGAATGGATTCAGCAGGAGCAGCAGCCAAACCTCTCCCATCGATGGAGGAACGGGTTCTCCACCACACCACCGTCCTCCATCGGATCGGATCCGCGATGGATCAAGTGATGGAGAGAATGGACCGATGGGAGAGGAGTGGTCTCCTCTCTCCACCTTCGGCACCCCCGGCTCCGGACTCCCCATCTCCCGACTCCAGCACCCTCCGTCTGACGCTACCGAGGGCTTATGATGGAGCGGCGGCGGGTTGCCAGGGGTTTTTGCTTCAGCTGGAGCTATACCTGGCCACCGTCAGACCCACTCCCTTGGGAGCGGAGAGGGTGAGTGTCCTCATCTCCTGCCTCACGGGTCGTGCTCTGGAGTGGGCGAACGCAGTCTGGAATGGCCCAGACTCAGCGCGGGAGCACTACCCAGAGTTTTGGGAGAACGACTATTTCATCTCTGGCAGGAGAGGAGGAGCGCCCAGGATTACGCGTTGGAGTTCCGGACCTTGGCAGCAGGATCTGGGTGGAATGACAGGGCCCTTATGGACCACTACAGGTGTAGTCTCCGAGAGGACGTCCACCGGGAGTTAGCGTGTCGGACACCGCTCTGTTACTGGATCAGCTGATTGACATGTCCATTCGACTGGACAATCTGCTGGCTGCCCGCGGGTGTTCAGAGAGGGTCCTGTGCGTTCCACCACCCAGCCCCTCCGCTCCCATTCCGATGGAGTTGGGAGGGTCTGTGCCGAGGGGTCCCGGAGGAGGAGGCCTCCCCTGCACCAACTGTGGTCGGAGAGGACACACGTCTGATCGGTGCTGGGGGGGTCCGTCTGGGAGTAGAGATGGCAGGCGGAACGCTTCTCGGTCACCCCAGGTGAGTCAGCATCAAACTCACCCAGAACCCCCTGTTGGCCACATGTTTGTCTTAACCTTTTTTCTTCACTTTTTTCCCTCTTCACTAGCGCCCTGCTAGTCGATTCAGGCGCAGCTGGGAATTTTATGGATCGCGGACTCGCCCTTAAGTTAGGGGTTCCGCTGGTTCCGATAGATTCTCCTTTCCCCGTGCACTCCCTAGATAGCCGGCCATTAGGGTCAGGGATGGTAAGGGAGACCACGGTCCCACTGGACATGGTGACGCAGGGGAATCATAGGGAGCGTATCATTTTTTTTATTATTGATTCGCCTGTGTTTCCAGTGGTGCTGGGTATTCCCTGGCTGGCCCGGCACAATCCTAAAATTTCGTGGAGACAGGGGGTTCTCCAGGGGTGGTCAGAGGAGTGTTCTGGAAGGTGTTTGGGAGTTTCCATCGGTGCCACGTCAGTGGAGAGTCCAGACCAGGATTCCACGGTGTGCATTCCCCCCGAGTATGCCGATTTGGCAATCGCTTTCAGTAAAGTGAAAGCGACTAAATTACCACCTTATCGACCGGGAAGGGATTGTACGATAGATCTCCAGGTAGACGCTGCGCTTCCCAAGAGTCACGTGTACCCGCTGTCCCAGGAGGAGACGTTGGCAATGGAGACATATGTCACAGAGTCGCTGGGACAGGGGTACATTCGGCCCTCCATCACACCCGTCTCCTCGAGGTTCTTTTTTTGTGAGGAAAAAGGAGCGAGGTTTGCGTCCGTGTATTGATTATAGAGGTCTAAACGCCATCACAGTGGGTATAGTTACCCTCTACCTCTCATCGCTACGGCGGTGGAATCATTCCACGGAGCGCAGTTCTTCACAAAACTGGATCTCAGGAGCGCGTATAGTCTGGTGCGTATTCGGAAGGGAGACGAGTGGAAAACCGCATTTAGTACCACATCAGGCCACTATGAGTACCTCGTCATGCCGTATGGGTTAAAGAATGCTCCAGCCGTTTTTCAATCCTTTGTAGACGAGATTCTCAGGGACCTGTGCGGGCAGGGAGTGGTTGTTTATATCGATGACATTCTGATCTACTTGGCCACTCACACCGCGCATGTGTCTCTGGTGCGCAAGGTGCTTGGTAGACTGCTGGAGCATGACCTATACGTCAAGGCTGAGAAATGCGTGTTCTCTAAACGAGCCGTCTCTTTTCTGGGTCATCGCATTTCCACCTCGGGGGTAGTGATGGAGGGCGACCGCATTAGGGCCGTGCGTAATTGGCCGACTCCGACCACGGTAAAGGAGGTGCAGCGGTTTTTGGGTTTTGCCAACTACTACCGGAGGTTTATCTGGGGTTTTGACCAGATAGCGGCTCCCTTTACCTCACTGCTGAAGGGGGGCCCGGTGCGGTTGCAGTGGTCAGCAGAGGCGGACGGAGCATTCAACAAGTTGAAGGCGCTGTTCACTGATGCACCCGTGTTAGCGCATCCGGACCCCGCTCTAGCATTCATAGTGGAGGTGGACGCGTCCGAGGCTGGGGTGGGTGCCGTGCTATCACAGCGCTCGGGTATGCCACCAAAACTCCGCCCCTGCGCTTTCTTCTCAAGGAAGCTCAGCCCAGCGGAGCGTAACTATGATGTGGGGGACCGGGAGTTGCTAGCGGTGGTTAGAGCTCTGAAGGTGTGGAGACACTGGCTTGAGGGGGCTAAGCACCCTTTTCTCATCTGGACCGACCACCAGAACCTGAAGTATATTCGGGCAGCAAGGAGACTTAACCCACGTCAGGCAAGGTGGGCCATATTCTTCACCCGGTTCCGGTTTACTTTGTCTTATAGACCGGGCTCCCAGAACGTAAAGGCTGACGCACTGTCCCGCCTTTACGACACGGAGGATGGGTCCACCGAACCTACTGCCATCCTTCCCGCCTCAAAACTGGTAGCACCAGTGGTATGGGAGGTGGACTCGGACATCGAGCGGGCGTTACGGGCGGAACCCGCGCCTCCTCAGTGTCCAGCGGGGCGAAGGTACGTGCCGCTTGGTGTTCGGGACAAACTGATTCGGTGGGCTCACGTTCTACCCTCCTTGGGTCACCCTGGGGTGACGAGGACAGTGGGGAGCCTTGAGGGGAGGTATTGGTGCCTACTTTGGCTAAGGACGTTAAGGGTTATGTCTCCTCCTGTTCAGTGTGCGCCCAGAGTAAGGCTCCTAGGCACCTTCCTAGAGGGAAGTTACAACCCCTCCCCGTTCCACAGCGGCCATGGTCACATCTGTCCATAGATTTCCTGACCGATCTTCCGCCGTCTCAGGGGAACACCACGGTTCTAGTGATTGTGGATCGGTTCTCTAAGTCCTGCCGTCTCCTCCCGTTGCCCGGTATCCCTACAGCCCTACAGACTGCGGAGGCGTTATTCACCCATGTCTTTCGGCACTACGGGGTGCTGGAGGACATCGTTTCTGATCGGAACCCCCAATTCACGTCTCGAGTATGGAGGGCGTTCATGGAACGTTTGGGGGTCTCTGTCAGCCTGACCTCCGGTTATCACCCCGAGAGCAATGGGCAGGTGGAGAGAGTGAACCAGGAGGTGAGTAGGTTTCTGCGGTCATATTGCCAGGATCGGCCAGGGGAGTGGGCACGATACATTCCCTGGGCTGAAATGGCCCAGAACTCACTACGCCACTCCTCTACTAACGTGTCCCCTTTTCAGTGTGTGTTGGGGTACCAGCCGGTCCTGGCACCATGGCATCCGAGCCAGACCGAGGCTCCTGCGGTGGAGGAATGGGTACAGCGCTCCAAGGAGACCTGGAGGGCCGTCCAGGAATCGCTACAACAAGGGAGTGGACGGCAGAAGAGGAGTGCTGACCGCCACCGCAGTGAGGCCCCCGTGTTTGTACGGGGGGACAGGGTCTGGCTCTCGACCCGAAACCTACCCCTCCGCTTGCCCTGCCGGAAGCTGGGTCCGCAGTGTGTAGGGCCCTTTAAAGTCCTGAGGAGAATAAACGAGGTGTGTTATCGATTACAACTCCCTTCCTATTATCGTATTAACCCCTCGTTTAATGTGTCTCTCCTCAGGCCGGTGGTAGCTGGTCCCCTGCAGGACAGTGAGGTGCCGGAGGCCCCCCCCCCCCCTGGACATCGAGGGGTCCCCGGCGTATACGATCCGGGCCATTCTGGACTCAAGACGCCGGGTGAGGGGCCTGCAGTACCTCGTGGACTGGGAGGGGTACGGCCCGGAGGAGAGGTGCTGGGTACCGGTGGGGGACATCTTGGATCCATCCATGTTGAGGGATTTCCATCGCCTCCGTCCGGATCACCCTGCACCTCGTCCTCCGGGGCGACCTCGAGGCCGGTGTCGGCGCGCTGCGGGAGCCGCGCGTCAGGGGGGGGGGGGGGGTACTGTCACGAGTCCGACCGAGGGTGGTTTCCCTTCCCGGGCGGGTGGCGCTCGGCGGTCGTCGTCACCGGCCTATTAGCTGCCACTGATTGTCTTTCCTCCCCCTCCTTGTATGTTTATTGGTAGCACCTGTTTATGAATGATTAGTTTGTCTTTATTAGACAGCCTGGCTGTTGTGCGGGATTATTCATTGTAAACCTTCGGCTCTGTTGTAGAGGTACGTGTTAGTGCCTCCTCGTGCATTTTCATTCCCTGTGTTTGGGGCCGTTACTATTGTGAGCACCCTGTGGTGCGTTGGTGCTATTAAAGAAGCACATCATTGCACTCTCTGTCTCCTGCGTTTGACTCCACACCCACGACACCCAGAACATTACAACTTGTCAATAACTACCACAGTGAATGATGTGCCTAAACAACCAGTCAAATCAGTCAACAAAGTGGTGATTTTTCAATGTCTTGTTTCATAGGTCTATAATCATATTACAATCTATCTGCAAAGCCAATGGCCAGATCGAAGGTGACTCATGCCTTGATTTACCTTTATCAATAAACCTTGATTCTTCCAATGTGATGTCTACCCGTCCGTATACACCATTCTATGATCATATGGGTCGACAAAATAATGCAAGGTCCTGATTTACAATAGATATGCCTTATATGCCTTATATACCGTGCATTCGGAAAGTATTCAGACCCCTTGACCCCAGATTGTTACGTTACAGGCTCATTCAAAAAATTGATTAAATAAAACATTTTAATCATCAATCTACACACAATACTCCATCATGACAAAGCAAAACCATTTAAAAAATGTATATTTCTGCTAATGTATTAAACATAAAACCAGAAATACCTTATTTAAATAGGTATTCAGACCCTTTCCTATGAGCCTCAAAATTGAGCTCAGGTGCTTCCTGTTTCCATTGATCATCCTTGAGATGTCTCTACAACTTGATTGGAGTCCACCTGTGGTAAATTCTATTGATTGGACATGTTTTGGAAAAGCACACACCTGTCTCTATAAGGTCCCAAATTTGACAGTGCGTGTCAGGGCAAAAACCAAGCCATGAGGTTGAAGGAATCGTCCGACACGCTCAGAGACAGGATTGTTTTGAATCACAGATCTTGGGAAGGGTACCAAAACATGTCTACAGCATTGAAGGTCCCCAAGAACACAGTGGCCTCCATCATTCTTAAATGGAAGACTCTTCCTAGAGCTGGCTGCTCGGCCAAACTGAGCAATAGAGGGAGAAGGACCTTGGTCAGGGAGGTGACCAAAAAAACAGATTCTGACAGAGGTCAAGAATTCCTTTGTGGAGATGGGAGAACCTACCAGAAGAACATCCATTTCTGCAGCACTCCACCAATCAGGCCTTTATGGTAGAGTGGCCAGACGGAAGCCATTCCTCAGTAAAAGGCACATGACAGCTCGCTTGGAGTTTGCCAATAGGCACCTAAAGACTCTCACACCATGAGAAACAAGATTCTCTTGTCTGATGAAACCAAGATTGAACTCTTTGGCCTGAATTCCAACTGTCACGTCTGGAGGAAACCTGGGATTATCCCTACGGTGAAGTATGGTGGTGGCAGCATCATGCTGTGGTGATGTTTTTCAGCGGCAGGGACTTGGAGACTAGTCAGGATAGCGGGAAAAATGAACGGAGCAAAGATCCTTGATTTAAACCTTCTCCAAAGTGCTCAGGACCTCAGACTGGGACGATTGTTCACCTTCCAACAGGACAACGACCCAAATCACACAGCCAAGACAATGCAGGAGTGGCTTCGGGACAAGTCTTTGAATGTCCTTGAGTGGCCCAGACTTGAATCCGATCTAACATCTCTGGAGAGACCTGAAAATAGCTGTGCAGCAACGCTTCCCATCCAATCTGACAGAGTTTGAGAGGATCTGCAGAGAAGAAAAGGAGAAACTCCCCAAATATAGGTTTGCCAAGCTTGTACCTTCATACCCAAGAAGACCCAAGGGTGTAATCGCTGCCAAATATGCTGAGTAAAGGGTCTGAATACCTATGTAAATGTGATATTTCAGTTTTTTTTTTTTTTTATTCATTTTGCTTTGTCATTATGGAGTATGGTGTGTAGATTGATGAGGGAAAAAAAGTGAAGGGGTCTGAATGTTTTCAAATCAAATCAAATTTGATTGGATACATACACGTGTTTAGCAGATGTTATTGCGGGTGTAGCGAAATGCTTGTATGCCTTATATAGTAACAACATGGTAATATCATGTATACACTGTCATACGCATAGACCCTGCAACTGTTTGACCCGTTTAGGGCTTTTCAGCTTGTAAGATCTGTGCTGTTATTGTTAATTGGGACCGAAAGCAGTATTTCACATGAGCTGCTTTTACATAGGAAGCCCAAATATGATATTCTTTCCACTAATTGGTCTTTTGACCAATCACATCCTATCTTTTCACATCAGATCTTTATCAGTCTAATCTGATTGGTCAAAAGACTGATTTGAAAAAAATTATATCAGAATTGAGCTGCATGTGTAAACAAAGCCACATTAGAAGAACGTCTGCGTAGCCTAGTGGTTAAAGCCTTGGACTAGTAATCGCAAGGTTGCAAGATTGGATCCCCCAGCTGACAAGTTACAAATCTGTCGTTCGGCCCCTGAACCCACTGTTCCTATGCTGTCATTAAAAATAAGAATTTGTTCTTAACTGACTTGCCAAGTTAAATAAAGGTAACATTTAAAAAATGCTAGTATTATCGGAATTTGAGGACAGATTGTATCTCTGGGAATAATTGAAATTGCTCATGACAAAGTTTCAGTGCAGCACCACATTGATCTAAATAACAACACAAGCACGATGTGAACATTGTCAGCAGGTTGTAAAATGTCTTGTTGCCATAGAGAATGACTCATGAATTAATAATAAAGGTGTACATTTGTTGAAGCAAACACATTCAGATATGGATGCACGCGCGCGACAACACACACACAGACACTGTGAGTACACCATCACAAACACACACACATAGACAAACGTACACACACACACACACTGTATGTACAGTGGGGTCCAAAATTATTGACACCCTTGATAAGGATGATAAAAAATGACTGTATAAAATAAATAATTCAAATACTGAGCTATATTGTATGCACATTTTAAGGGGGGGAATTCTATTATTTTAATCTAACACAGTTTCTCAGAGAAAGAGATTTTGAATAACAAGTAATACTTTTTTTCTCAAAAAGGTAAGGGTAAAAACTATTGACACCACTATTTTCAACAACTTTCAATTGAGGATAACGGCACTGGGCCTTTTTCTAAAATGCTTTTGGGAGGGATCTTAGACCATTCCTCTATACAGAATCCTTCCAGGTGTGCATGGTCAAAGAGCTCTATCTTCATGTCATGCAACAAATGTTTGCTAAATGGCATTGGCACTTGAATTGGAGTACGTGCTTTGGTCAGATTACATGAAAACAGAGCTCTTTGGCCCCGCGCACCAGTGATGGGTTTGACGTCATAATGAGAATGCATTAGCAGAAATTAACCCCATACCTACTGTAAAATATGGTGGTGGATCTTTGATGTTATGGGATTATTTTGCTTCCACTGATCCTGGGGCCCGTTAAGGTCAACTGCATCAAGAACTTCACCCACCCAGTACCAGGACATTTTAGCCAAAGACCTGGTTGCCTCTGAGAGGATGCTGAAACTTGTCCTCAAGTGGATCTTCCAGCAACACAATAACCCCAAGCACACATCAAAATCCACAAAGAAATGGTTAATTGGCCATAAAATTTACATTTTGCCATGGCCATATCAGTCTCCAGACTTAAAACCCATTGAAAACCTGTGGTTTGAATTTAAAAGTGCAGTCCATAAGCACAGACGAAGGATATCAAGCATTTGGAAAGATTCTGTATGGAGGATGAATGGTCTAAGATCCCTCCTAATGTGTTCTCCAACTCATAAAACATTTTAGAAAAAGGCTCAGTGACATTATCCTTGCAAGGTGAGGTATTGAAAGGTTTTGAAAACAGTGGTGTCAATAACTTTGACCCCAACCTTTTCAGAAAAAAATTGTTCATTAAAAACAATTTGCTACCTAAACAAAATATATTTTTCTCTGAGCAATTGTATTAGTATAAAATAATACATGCAATAAATAATACACTGAGCTATATTATATGCTAAAAAAAATAGAAAAAAAATAATAATTATAGTCATTTTTGCTCATCTTTATCAAGTGTATCAATCATTTGACATACAGTACCAGTCAAAAGTTTGGACACACCTACTCATTCAGGGGTTTTTCTTTATTTTGACTATTTTCAAAATTGTAGAATAATAGTGAAGACATCACAACTAACTATATGGAATCGAGTAATAATCAAAAAAGTTTTAAACAAATCCAAATGTATTTATGATTCTTCAAAGTAGCCACCCTTTGCCTTGATGACAGCTTTGCACACTCTTGGCATTCTCTCAACCAGCTTCATGAGGAATGCTTTTCCAACAGTATTGAAGGAGTTCCCAAAATTCCATACAAGACACTGCCAAGAAACTGAAGATCTCGTACAACTCTGTGTACTACTCCCTTCACAGAACAGCGCAAACTGGCTCTAACCAGAATAGAACGAGGCCCTGGTGCACAACTGAGCAAGAGGACAAGTACATTAGAGTGTCTAGTTTGAGAAACAGACGCCTCACAAGTCCTCAACTGGCAGCTTCATTAAATAATACCCGCAAAACACTGGTCTCAAGGTCAACAGTGAAGAGGTGACTCCGGGATGCTGGCCTTCTAGGCAGAGTTGCAAAGAAAAAGCCATACTTCAGACTGGCCAATAAAAAGAAAAGATTAAGATGGGCAAAAGAACACAGACACTAGACAAAGGAAGTCTGCCTAGAAGGCCAGCATCCCAGGGTCGCCTCTTCACTGTTGATTGTTCACTGTCACAGTTTTCAGCTGTGCTAACATAATTGTAAAAGGGTTTTCTAATGATCAATTAGCCTTTTCAAATGATAAACATGGATTAGCTAACACAATGTGCCATTGGACCTTTGTACACCTATGTAGATATTCCATGAAAAGCTACAATAGTCATTTACAAGATTAAGAATGTCTACACTGTATTTCTGATCAATTTGATGTTATTTTAATGGACAAGAAATGTGCTTTTCTTTAAAAAACAAGGACATTTCTAGGTGATCCCAAACTATTGAACGGTAGTGTATATTTTCAAAGGAGCTTGGATCATCATTATTTGGACCGTATAGGTTAATAAACCATATCTGTTTATCGTCCAATAACATATTTAAAATAATCCATCTAACTTGATGATCTGTTTGGACAATTTGCACTTTTGGATCAAAATTACTGTTAATTAATATTATCACCCATTTTGAATTTCTTTGCCCTTCATCTGAAATTGTTGAATGAGTTTCCTGTAAATAATATATATTATATTCCTTCTCTTTTAGCCAGGTAAATACTGATAGTCTTTTCTTATTATCTGCGCCATCGTGCATCCATTTATGTTTTCCCCCCCACACCAAACGCGATCACGACACACATTTTAAGATATCAAAACAACCTCTGAACCAATTGCATTAATTTGGGGACAGGTCAAAAAGCATTTAACCTTTATGGCAATTTAGCCAGCTTGCACTTGCTAGCTAATTTGTCCTATTTAGCTAGCTTGCTGTTGCTAGCTAATTAGTCCTGGGATATAAACATTGAGTTGTTGTTTTACCTGAAATGCACAAGGTCCTCTACTCCGACAATTCATCCACACATATAACGGTCAACCGAATCGTTTCTAGTCATCTCTCCTCCTAGGCCTTTTCTTCTCTTGACTTTATATTGCGAATGGCAACTTTCATAAATCAGGTGCATTACTGCCACTGACCTCGTTCGTATTTCAGTCACCCACGGGGGTATAACCAATGAGGAGATGGCACATGGGTACCTTCTTCAATAAACCAATGAGGAAATGGGAGAGGCAGGACTTGCAGCACAATCTGCATCAGAAATAGAACTGACTTCTATTTTAGCCCTTGGCAACGCAGACACTCGTTCGCGCGCGTGAGCAGTGTGGATGCAATAATTGAATAATATAGATATCTAAATGTATTTTGCAACGCGCATGCGACGCGAGCGGTGTAGTCAGCTTGTAAGCCATTACAATTATAACTGGCTATACTTATTTCACCATAATGAGACACAAGGTTAAATTCTATTTATCTATTAAATATATGTTTTTAAACGCACCATTAAAAAGAAACATTATGATTGAGTGTCTATATAGCTGTTCCATGATATTTGCATTGCTACTAAGTAAACCTCCAATTGGTCACCACTATTCCACCCTCTAAAACCCCTCCTCATCCCGAGTTGGGTTGTCATCCCAATGCCTGGCAGACCATCCCCTACCCCCCGGATCCCAAGGCCCCGGAGAGACCCTTCCTTTGAAAAGAGCACACAGTGCCACCCACAGAACAGAAACAGATCAACCGCCAAATGGATTTCCGTCGCCCTTACCTCGATTTGCATTATATACAGTCATAAAATAAAATATATATATACATATTTATATATATATTTTTAATCCTGTTTATCTTATTTTCCATAATTAGCTATTCATATTAGTAGTAATGTACAAAGCCAAGTTTGCACATCTACAAAGTTTGCACCCATTTCTATCAGTAGAGAATAAAAAAACTAATACAAAGCTAAAAACATGAATTCTTGACAGTAGTTTTCACTGAAACAAACCAATCATTCAGTTGAGAGAGTTACAGTTGTCATAAAAGAGATACAGTTGTCATAAGACAGGGTCTGTGATTGTCCTCAGACAGACAATGGAAGCATATAGGTACATTGACAACCAGACAGAGGACCATTAAAGTGTGTTTTCTATGTTATTTCCTAAATCCAAGGATACCGGCTTCATCTGTGAGCATTCAAAAAACAAAAAAGGACAACTCTTCTTATTATTTATTCATAATGGTTTCGCAAACCCCCATTAAGTATGTATTCACATTTATTTGAGACTTGCCTTCTGGTGCTTAGTTTGAACTTTCCTCCTCCGAGCCCTGCATCCAGGTTAGGGTTTTGTTCTTGCGGGACTTCAACAGAAATGCGATAATTTTGTATATATTATGTAATTATTTAACTGGGTTTTACGGTTGTACTTTTTTAAACACAAATGCATGTGGAGTCCCACCAATTAGAGGAGGTCTGGCTGCCTGTTCATTAGTCAAGGCAAAGTCAGTCTCCAGTTTCCTCTGCCCTCAAAGCACAGTTGATATCTACTCCTCACACGGCCCAAACATGATTCAATACTACAGTAAGAAGGGCTCCCAGGTGACGCAGCCGTCTAAGGCACTGCATCTCAGTGCTAGAGGCGTCACTACAGACCATGGTTTGATTCCAGGCTGTAACACCATTGGCCGTGATTGGGAGTCCCATAGGGTGTAGCACAATTGGCCCAAAGTCGTCCTTAGGGTTTGGCCGGGGTAGACCGTCATTGTAAATAAGACTTTGTTCTTAACCGACTTGCCTAGTTAAATGAAGGTTAAAAAGAAGAAAACACAGTAACAGAAAATGTAGGCCTACCCAGAATAGACTGCTTTTCAACCTCACTAGAAGCCTGACAATAACAGAAAAAACTTTTTTTAAATAACCAAAAAGAAGACAAAATATTTCCTAAAGGCTGGCTCAGTCACAGTCTGTTCCAGAGATAGGAAGTGCATTTTATTCATATCATAAACATCATATTCCTCATTTTATGACACACACAGAACTTTCTGAATGTAACAAGAACACTGAGTAGTGAGGTCAGATATGTAAACGGGCTTGAGTTGTTTGAGGGGCAATTCTGTATCGAATGGTGAGGCAAGGGTATATTTGCTGTCTTTGGCATTTAATAAAGTCGTAAGACTTTCAGGTGATGTCCTTTTCAATCTAATGTGCTTACTCTGTTTGTGTGTGTTTGTGCATGTGTGTGCGTATGCTTATGTATGAACAGTCACAGACAGGGAGCTGTTAAAATCGAAACACTTTACCTACTATGATGCAGTATGCATCATCAAAGGTGTAAATTCCATCTCAAACACTTTCCACGTTTCTGTAATCACAGCATCTTCTACAACAATATCATAATCCAGTAGGAACCTCAGCGTTGCCCTGCACTGTGCAGCCCCTGCTGCTCTATAACATCCCAAATCAAACTTTGTGTCAGTATTTTACATAAATAAGTATCTACTTCTGTGAGCAGCAATGTTCCCTCCACTGCATCTTTCTAGAGCCGGACCAATACTAAAGGCGGAAGCACAGCGCAAACTTATCTTCAGCAGGTGAACAAAGTAGCTAATTCTGTCTATCTGTCAATTGATTTCCTCCAGACACATGGAGGGATCTCTCTTCAGTGGCCGGGTAGGATACCAACTTCCCCCCCAAGCGCTCATTACACATTCATTCCCAGTGAAATGTAGTAATTTTGGGGATAGATTCTCTCCCTCCGAGGCCAGGCACTGGTACCAGGCAGTTGCAAGCCACAGAATAGGTGTATATGATCACACGTCTCCCCTCTGGGCATGTATGCATCCTGCACAGTGTGAACTCCATACAGAAGGGAACTGTGGGATATGCATCAGGCCAGCATTTATGTGTGTATGTGTGTCACTTAAAGTACAGAGAGATCTCTCACTATCAGAGAGTAACGGAAGAAGGCATAACCAATATTAATCCACCTCTCTCTTCACCCGACCGTCTCATTCTAGTATGTAACCCCTCTCCTTTTTGCACTGAGAGAGGATTCTTTCTGGGGAGACACTATCACATAGTGTCCAAATGAGAAAACATTCAAAACAGTGACAAAGAACACGAGCCCAAATCTCCAAATACTCATTGTAAGAAACTATTCAGTCACCTAGAGTAAGCACCCTTCTTCTCAAGTACCATGTCATCTGCATCCATTATCAAATGATTTACAGTATTTTAATTTGACTCCTGACTTGATAAAAGTACCATGTGCGTGCTGAGATGAAATGCTAGTATTATTTATGTTCACTGCAATAAAGCAGCAGATTTAAAGCTTTCCAGACTGAAACTGACTTCTCATCCTGCATGTGGAAGAATTAGACGTTTTTGGGAATGTATCTATGTCACCATTCATCTGTGTCAATGAGCTGGTCATAATCCTCTCTAACAGTACCGAAGACAGAGCAATGGTTTACTGTCGTCCAAGTGTAAGTGGGACATTTTTTCTTTTTAAAAAAGACAATTAAAAACTAACCATACATCAAACTGCACAACATTTGGCAAACCCCTCCCTTTGATCAAAATGTCACTGAGTGTGATAATTTTCTGAAGAAGAGAACAGTTATTTCAACAGTATGCAGTGCAGAAAACAAACAAACCAAAAAAACATATGATAAAGTAAAGCAAGAACCTACCTCTTAGTCAGATGCCAAAAATCACAGTCTTGGACAAGTCAGAAAACCATAGAGCTGATGAGCAGCCAGTGTTTCTTTTCTCTCGGTTTGGCTTCTAAGAAGGAATTCCTTCTAATGTATATCTACAAAAGCATGGAATCCAGCAGCGGACTGTGCTCCATGGGGCTCTAGAGCAGCAAGGCTGTCATTGCCTCCGGTGGCTGTGCAGGGCTTACTGTTAGGCAGGTAGAACTGAAACAGAAGGATACAAGTGCTCAACAGTAGTCCTCTTTTCTGTGGCTTGGGCAGGAGAGGGAGAACTGAGCATCTTTTTGTGATGTAGAAATCCCAGTGTGAACACCGCCACGCGCCTTTAATCCTCACACGTTTTCAAAAGCAGGTAGGAGATTAAGAAGGTTGGGTAGCATCAACATTGTTCTTCCTAAAGCAGCAACCTCTCTCTTTCCCCCACATCCTTCTGTGCCTCTTTATTTATTTGGGACTGGAGCTATGAGAGAGAGTGTGTGTGTTTGTTTGTGTGTGTGAGAGAGTGTGTGTGCGAGAGAGAACAGGGAAAAGGCGAGAGAGGGAGTGAGAGGAGGGGAGTAGGAGAGAACGAGGGAAAGCGAGAGTGTGAGCAGGAGAGAGAGAAGCAGAAGAGAGCACAACAGAGAGAGAGAGAGCAGGAAAGAGCGAGGGAGGAAGAACACTTGCACTGTCAGTGACTACATTAGCAGCGCTGAGTAGGTGGAGTTCTTTGCAGCAGAGAGGATCATGATTTGAAATCCAAAGGAGGAAAGAGAGAGAGAGAGAGAGAAGACTGGATGGAAGAGGAATAGAAAGGCAGGATGAGAGAGAAGGAGGTGTAGAGGTTAAGGAAACACACAAGAGGAAGTGAAAGGATGAGAGAAGCGAGAGTGCGAGGGAAGAAGAGAAGGCAGAGAGAATTAACAGAGTGTTTCCAGCTGTATTGAAGTTGGAAAATTGCCTGCATGATTCCCACTAGAGGTCATACACATTGATTAGAATATTTAAAGGAACACACACTGCATTTAAGAGCCAGTCGGAGAGGGAGGCTCAGCCAGAGTCAATCAATACCATTCATGAAAAGGATCATTGTTCATTGTTTCATGAAAATAGGAGTGGATATGAAGTTGTTGTATTACTCCATAGGCAATTGGGTTCATTTTAATAGGGGTCCAATGGAGTTTTCCAGTTTAAAGACTGTAATCTGTACATGCAATTAAAGGCAGGGTTGTCTGATGGTAACTATCAATCAATATTAATGGGGTTTGGAGCTGAAGACAGATTATCTGGTATACACTGAGTGTACAAAACATTAGCTCTTTCCGTGACATAGACTGACCAGGTGAATCCAGGTGAAAGCTGTAATCTCTTATTGATTTTACTTGTTAAATCCACATCAATCAGTATAGATGAAGGGGAGAAGACAGGTTTAAGAAGGATTTTGTAGCCTTGAGACAATTGAGGTATGTGTACCATTCAGAGGGTGAATAGTAGATGCCAGGCGCACCAGTTTGTGTGTCAACAACTGCAATGCTGCTAGATTTTCCGCACTCAAAAGTTTCCTGTGTGTCAATAATGGTTCACCATGCAAAAGACATCCAGCCAACTTGACAACGGTGGGAAGCATTGGAGTGTACATTGGCCAGTATCCTGGTGTGGAACGCTTTCGACACCTTGTAGAGTCCATGCTCCAATGAATTGAGGCTGTTCTGAGGGCAAAAGGGGGTGCTACTCAATATTAGCAAGGTGTTCCTAATGTTTTGTAATCTCAGTGTAGATCTGCTACTCAATAACACTTAACTCAATAACATTGTCCCAGACACACTCCATGACTGACACCAATGAGATCATTACTGGAGACGTACAGTGCCATGCGAAAGTATTTGGCCTCCTTGAACTTTGCGACCTTTTGCCACATTTCAGGCTTCAAACATAAAGATATAAACTGTATTTTTTTGTGAAGAATCAAAAACAAGTGGGACACAATCATGAAGTGGAACGACATTTATTGGATATTTCAAACTTTTTGAACAAATCAAAAACTGAAAAATTGGGCGTGCAAAATTATTCAGCCCCTTTACTACCAGAAGTTCAGTGAGGATCTCTGAATGATCCAATGTTGACCTAAATGAGTAATGATGATAAATACAATCCACCTGTGTGTAATCAAGTCTCCGTATAAATGCACCTGCACTGTGATAGTCTCAGAGGTCCGTTAAAAGCGCAGAGAGCATCATGAAGAACAAGGAACACACCAGGCAGGTCCGAGATACTGTTGTGAAGAAGTTTAAAGCCGGATTTGGATACAAAAATATTTCCCAAGCTTTAAACATCCCAAGGAGCACTGTGCAAGCGATAATATTGAAATGGAAGGAGTATCAGACCACTGCAAATCTACCAAGACCTGGCCGTCCCTCTAAACTTTCAGCTCATACAAGGAGAAGACTGATCAGAGATGCAGCCAAGAGGCCCATGATCACTCTGGATGAACTGCAGAGATCTACAGCTGAGGTGGGAGACTCTGTCCATAGGACAACAATCAGTCGTATATTGCACAAATCTGGCCTTTATGGAAGAGTGGCAAGAAGAAAGCCATTTCTTAAAGATATCCATAAAAAGTGCCGTTTAAAGTTTGCCACAAGCCACCTGGGAGACACACCAAACATGTGGAAGAAGGTGCTCTGGTCAGATGAAACCAAAATTGAACGTTTTGGCAACAATGCAAAACGTTATGTTTGGCGTAAAAGCAACACCCTGAACACACCATCCCCACTGTCAAACATGGTGGTGGCAGCATCATGGTTTGGGCCTGCTTTTCTTCAGCAGGGACAGGGAAGATGGTTAAAATTGATGGGAAGATGGATGGAGCCAAATACAGGACCATTCTGGAAGAAAGACCTGAGACTGGGACGGAGATTTGTCTTCCAACAAGACAATGATCCAAAACATAAAGCAAAATCTACAATGGAATGGTTCAAAAATAAACATATCCAGGTGTTAGAATGGCAAGTCAAAGTCCAGACCTGAATCCAATCGAGAATCTGTGGAAAGAACTGAAAACTGCTGTTCACAAATGCTCTCCATCCAACCTCACTGAGCTCGAGCTGTTTTGCAAGGAGGAATGGGAAAAAATGTCAGTCTCTCGATGTGCAAAACTGATAGAGACATACCCCAAGCGACTTACAGCTGTAATCGCAGCAAAAGGTGGCGCTACAAAGTATTAACTTAAGGGGGCTGAATAATTTTGCACACCCAATTTTTCAGTTTGAAATATCCAATAAATGTCGTTCCACTTCATGATTGTGTCCCACTTGTTGTTGATTCTTCACAAAAAAATACAGTTTTATATCTTTATGTTTGAAGCCTGAAATGTGGCAAAAGGTCGCAAAGTTCAAGGGGGCCGAATACTTTCGCAAGGCACTGTATTTTTGTGTAACTACAAAACAATACATGAGATCTGTAGAAAAATATGTTTTTGGCTGTCTGACATCAAGAATAACCACTCACATTACTAACATGACATGGTATAAATCATTGTTGATCTATTCAGGATCATGGGCGCCTGTGATGCCTGGTACCATGGTCTGACACCTGATGCCATAATGAGGCCAATGTAACAGCCTAATAGTGTAGGCAAACACATACACATACACATGCATGGACACACACATATACATGACATACTGGAGCAGACACATACAGTACATACTGTACACACACACACACACACACACATACACACACACACATACATGACAGACTGGAGCAGACACATACAGTACATACTGTACACACACACACACATACATGACAGACTGGAGCAGACACATACAGTACATACTTTACACACTACAAAACACATACAGCTGAACAGACGTACACGTACAATCCCAGGCACGAAGCCCTCACCTCGCCCCAGGCAGGAGGGTGGACATGACTAAAATCTGCCACAGACAGAGTTTATTCACACACACACACACACACACACACACACACACACACACACACACACACACACACACACACACACACACACACACACACACACACACACACACACACACACACACACACACACACACATACACACATACACACAGGTGCCTGTGTGCCTTTGACTGGAAATTTTGGGATTCCAAGAATGGAGGCAATAAATTATCATTATACAACACCCCCCTCCCCCTCACTTCCCATCCAACTCAATACAATTTTTCCAGTACTTCTTGGCTCTATCCCCATGGGGCTCATAGCTAAAGTACAAATTAATAAATTAACTCAGGCTTCTTACTTCCTCTGACACCAGAACAGAAACTTTCCCATCATTGACAGATATAATATGGACACTTTAGACAGCCCTGTAGAGAACCACAAAGACGTGTTTGTACGCTTCCCATTGAGGATGTGGGTCCCTAAGGTCCACCAGAGCTGTAGGCGATGTGTGCCAAGCATGTGTCAATTTGTATCACGCCAATTGGCACAAAGAGAAGGACACCTACTCTAAATACTGGAACTGGAAGAGGGAGGGACGTGGTTGTTGTGTTTCCAACCCACAGTACGCCAAAGATGGAGACAATAATGAAGAATGGAGCAGCCATGTTCATATGGAGGGCACACTGGGACACTTTTATATTTGTTGTAATTTTATACCTCTCAATGCGGAATGTATTTACTTCTAGAAATCTTTGGCAGGCATCTGGTAGGTGCAGTATTCTAAGGCACTGCATCTCAGTGCAAGAGGTGTCACTGCAGTACCTGGTTCGAATCCAGGCTGCATCACAGGCTGGGAGTCCCATAGGGCAGAGCACAATTGGCCCAGCCCGGGTTTGGCCAGGGTAGGCTGTCATTGTAAATAAGAAAATGCTTTTACCTGACTTGCCTAGTTAAATAAAGGAAAAATAAAAGTTTAAGTTCACCATTCCACTATGAAAACAGATATAGCCCGCAAATCTAATAAGCAAAATTCCACCACCATCTTCCAACATTGGGCTTTCTCCCTTTGTTATGTATGTATATATTATAAGCAGAATATTCATAAACTAATCTAAATGCAGCAATGCATCCCACCTGAACACAAGACATTATAACATCACCTTCAGTGAAAAATAAATGGAGACAGATGGAGAGAATGCCTTAAAGCCCTACTGATCTTTCTGCACTGTTTCAATGAGAAGATGTTTATCAATCTATTTTCATAATAGTTATTTCATAATATCAAAGGTACAGTACACAGTGTCTGTCTGTCTGTCTGTCTGTCTGTCTGTCTGTCTGTCTGTCTGTCTGGCTGGCTGGCTGGCTGGCTGGCTGGCTGGCTGGGCTGGGCTGGGAACAGATTGTCCTGTCTCAGCTAGCAACCTGGTCTCAGACGTAACATAGTAGAAGTAAATCCGGGACACTCCAAATAGTATGATCTGTTACCTTTCATATGGTACGTGTTAATTTGAGGATGACCATCATCCATTTTGTGTCATATGTTACGAATTACAATAAGTATTATACAGTATGTTAGGAATTGCAATTCATATAATATGTTACGAATTTGCAAAACGTATGATATGTTATGAATTCAAATTTAAATTTAGGGTAAGGAGTTAGGTTAAAGGGTTTAGACGTTAGGGTTAGCTGACATGCTAAGTAGTTGTATTAGTTCAAAGGAAGCAACCTTTGGGTTGCTAGACCTTCACATTATACGCCCATCCATTCACCCACAATAAACGCTCTGCCACCATGCTACAGACAGCCATGGTACACACACATGATACAAGTGGGTTAAGGAGGATTCGGCAGTGTATGAGCAAATTGAAGTGTGAACCCACTAAATGGCTAATCAGAAACGGATAATGACAATGTTATCTTCATCACAATTACCCAAAACATCTCATGAGGGTAATAATTGATACGTAAAACTGTTAAATCAAAAGACTGCATGTATGTAGTCGGATGAGTACAAGGGTGAGCGACATGTTTTTTTAAATTATCTCTAACTGTTCAAAACATCAGCACAGATGAAAGGCACTGATGAATAATGTATTTATTTTACCTTTATTTAACTAGGCAAGTCAGTTAAGAACAAATTCTTATTTTCAATGACGGCCTAGGAACAGTGGGTTAACTGCCTGTTCAGGGGCAGAACGACAGATATGTACCATGTCAGCTCAGGGGTTTGAACTTGCAAACCTTCCGGTTACTAGTCCAACACTCTAACCACTAGGCTACCCTGCAAGGATGACTGAGAATGCTGTTCTTCCTTCCAGACTACATTTGCGTTATTATTTATTAACACAGAATATCTTCATCTCAATGCCAAGACAACATACCAAGTACATAAAGTGTTGCTATTCCTAGTTACTCATTATATAGTCCATCATCCTGCATTAACATTCATTGGTCCAGTCTCAGCCAAATGTGCCTTAATAGTAAAAACGATCATGTGACTGACTCTCTCCCCTCTAGCCTATGTCATGCACTGTTAAACAGCACCATAACCATTTGGTGATGCAACAAGTACTGTATCATCCTCTTTAAGTGTATAAGGCTTGTATCAGCTGCTCAGTATCAAAATATAGCTATAAAAATATGAATGTGTCATTTCCGATAGTAAAAGAAAACCTTTTCTACTAGGTAACCGTAGGAATCAAGGCCTGACTACACGTATCACTCCCCTTCAACAGGAAGCCACAGTATGTACTTTAATGCATTTTCTCAGAGTGGTGCAGGTCTACAGAGAAGGCACTGTAGAGTGAGGAGCAGAGAGAAGGCGCAAAAGGCATAATTGGAGAAAAGCAGATAGATAAACATCACTGGCCAGCAGAGGGACGTTGGGGCTCACTCAGAGAGAAAAAAGGCATTTCTCTGCTATTCTCTGATCTGCTCTGACTCCCTTCTTTCTGTTGCACACACACACAGGCTTGCATGTATGCATACACCACATATATACACCACACATATGCAGCACACACATACAATACACACATACAGCACACACATACACCACACATACACACCACACACATACACCACACACATACACCACACATATACACCACACACATACACCACACATATACACCACACACGCATGTGCACACACTCACGCACACATGCATGCACACACACAATGTAGCTGCATGTGTAATACCCAGTTCCCTTAAAATAGCACCACCATTAATGGTATACACTGCACTCTTCTGAACTGTGAGGGTGAAGGGACGATAGTGGCACTAGGAGACTGAACTTACAACAACTCTCAGTCTCTCAGCTTTCTGTCAAAACAAGAGTAAGTCTGGGAGTGCTGTGTGCCACACCCCCTAGCTACAACTCAACTAGGCAAGATGCAGTAGATGGTATCGAGTACAGTATATACATATGAGATGAGTAATGTAGGGTATGTAAACATTATATTAAGTGGCATTGTTTAAAGTGGCTAGTGATACATTTTTTACATGCATTTTTCCGATATTAAACTGGCTGGAGTTGAGTCAGTATGTTGGCAGCAGCCACTCAATGTTAGTGGTGGCTTTTTAACAGTCTGATGGCCTTGATGATCTTTATGGCCTTCCTATGACATCGGGTGGTGTAGGTGTCCTGGAGGGCAGGTAGTTTGCCCCCGGTGACGTGTTGTGTAGACTCACTACCCTCTGGAGAGCCTTACGGTTGTGGGCGGAGTAGTTGCCGTACCAGGCGGTGATACAGCCCAACAGGATGCTCTCAATTGTGCATCTGTAAACGTTTGTGAGTGCTCTTGGTGACAAGCCAAATTTCTTCAGCCTCCTGAGGTTGAAGAGGCGTTGCTGCGCCTTCTTCACCACGCTGTCTGTGTGGGTGGACCAATTCAGTTTGTCCGTGATGTGTATGCCGAGGAACTTAAAACTCACTACCCTCTCCACTACTGTCCCATCGATGTGGATAGGGGGTGCTCCCTCTGCTGTTTCCTGAAGTCCACGATCATCTCCTTTGTTTTGTTGACGTTGAGTGTGAGGTTATTTTCCTGACACCACCCTCCGAAGGCCCTCACCTCCTCCCTGTAGGCCGTCTCATCATTGTTGTTGGTAATCAAGCCTACCACTGTAGTGTCGTTGGTAATCAAGCCTACCACTGTAGTGTCGTCTGCAAACTTGATGATTGACTTGGAGGCGTGCATGGCCATGCAGTCGTGGGTGAACAGGGAGTACAGGAGAGGGCTCAGAACGCACCTTTGAGGGGCCCCAGTGTTGAGGATCAGCGGGGTGGAGATGTTGTTACCTACCCTCACCACCTGGGGGCGGCCCGTCAGGAAGTCCAGTACCCAGTTGCACAGGGCGGGGTCGAGACCCAGGGTGGAGGGTACTATGGAGGGTACTATGGTGTTAAATGCTGAGCTGTAGTCGATGAACAGTATTCTCACATAGGTATTCCTCTTGTCCAGATGGGTTAGGGCAGTGTGCAGGGTGGTTGCGTGTAGTCAATTCGCAAGTGGCTGAATCTCACCGGAGAAATCATCCAAGCGAGGGAAACAGCACCCCTCCATCTTAGTGCGTGCAGGTCATGTATCTGATGCTGTCTGGACCAAAAGAGTATAACATGTTGACGCCGTAGCATTTGATTGATTGATGCCAGCAAGCATTTGGACTCCCTTGTTAAAAAATGTATAAAATAATAAGCCAATCAGCATTAGGCTGAGCTCAACTGCTCAAAAACACCCCTCAAGGGAGGCCAGTTTGGATTTGGCTTCAGATCAATCAAACCACTTCCTTTGCAAAATGTAATTTTCAGAAATTGTGTCTGTTTCTGTGCTGCTTGTGTTCATGTCCTGTAGTAGCTTATGTTAACTAGCTAGTTAGTTAATTTAGCTGATTCATTGTTGCCCATGGGAGGAAGTCAGCCTACATAGCCTTCAAATCGGAAGAAAATGGAGCTCACAAAGCAAACAGCATGACGTCCTTTACACGTACACAGTTTAGCAAATGGTATAGTGGGTACAGAGACATTCTTGAGTTACTAGCTCCTAATAGTGCAGTAAAAATGTCAGACAAATAATTTTCAAAAACTAGAAACAAGAAATCACAAATGTCAGGACAGATATATTAGCTACATTACAGAGAGCTATGTCAAGAATCCAGTATATAAATATGCGGTTTGTATAAACAGTGTAACCAAAATGCAATGTACAGTAGTAGAGATGTTATAATTTTTACACAAAATACTTTTTAATGGCAAAATGAAAGAATAATTCTAACATTTGTTACAAATGTATGACAAATAAAATACTATATATCTTGATTAGATATCCTCTTAAGGATCGGACCCTTTCTTTCAATTTTCGCTTAAAATGACATAACCAAATCTAACTGCCTCTAGCTCAGGACCTGAAGCAAGGATATGCATATTCTTGATACCATTTGAAAGGAAACACTTTGAAGTTTGTGGAAATGTGAAATTAATGTAGGAGAATATAACACATTAGATCTGGTAAAAGATAATGCAAAGATTTTTTTTTTATTCATTATTATTATTTTTTTTACAATTATCTGTGAAATACAAGAGAAAGGCCCAAATGTATTATTCCAGCCCAGGAACAATTTAGATTATGGCCACTAGATGGCAGCTGTGTACGTGCAAAGTTTTAGACTGATCCAATGAACCATTGCATTACATTACATTACATTACATTACATGTTTTTTCTCGCCTGAATGACATGAATCTAGAATTACAGAGACTCTCCGCAACTATATTCAATGTGTGGGACATAATTGAGGCTATGATTAATGAAGTTGGAGCTCTTGGACAACACACAGGTCTTTCCATCACTGTATGATTTGTTTGTGTGTAAATTAACTCAAGCTTACAGGCAATGTCAAATGTGATATAGCGAAGCACCTGAGTGAGTTGGGTGCGCAATTACGCAGGTACTTTCCTGAAATGGATGACACAAACAACTGGATTCGTTATCCCTTTTATGTACTTGCAACAATTGGTTCTGTGAAAATTGAATTGAATCAGAAGCCACTGCCAGATTTCTGGATTCAGAGCGCTCAGAGTATCCTGCCTTGGCAAATTGCGCTGTTAAGACACTGATGCCCTTTGTAACCACGTACCTATGTGAGAGTGGATTCTCGGCCCTCACTAGCATGAAAACTAAATACAGGCACAGACTGTGTGTGGAAAATTATTTAAGACTGAGACAATTTCCAATACAACCCAACATTGCAGAGTTATGTGCATCCTTTCAAGCACACCCGTCTCATTAACCTCTGGTGAATTATTCACTATTTTCGACGAATGAATAAGGTTTCATATGTAACATGGTTAAATAAAGAGCAAAATTATTTATTATTATTATATTATTATTTGTGCCTTGGTCCTATAGGAGCTCTTTGTCACTTCCCACGAGCCAGGTTGTGACAAAAACTCACATAGCCAGGAGTGGTGGGTGCGGAGTCAAGTGCAGAGAGCAGATAATGGGGGAAACAGAACTTTATTGCGGTATCCACAATTAATGCCAAAAACAACAGGCGAAAGCAAAAGTGTCCAACCCAAAACTGGGCACAAACAGACAGGGAACACAACAAGCAACCAACCTAGACTAACAGAAAACAAGCCCACACAAAAGCAGGCGGGCTTAACAGGCTTAAATAGTCCTGAACCAAAACAGGTGCAACCAATAAAACATAACAAAAAGAAAAGGAAAAGGGGATCGGTGGCAGCTAGTAGACCGGCGACGACAACCGCCGAGCGCCACCCGAACAGGCAGGGGAGCCAACTTCGGTGGAAGTCATGACAGTACCGCCCCCCCTGACTCGCGGCTCCTGCAGCGCGATGGAGGCTGTGGAACTCCCTCAGTAGTGATGGATCCAAGATGTCCTCCACCGGTATCTAGCACCTCTCCTCCGGACCGTACGCCTCCCAGTCCACGAGGTACTGAAGGCCCCTCACCCAGCGTCGAGAGTCCAGAATGGAACATACAGTGTACGCCGGGGACCCCTCGATGTCCAGAGGGGGCGCGGAGGGACCTCCGGCACCTCACCTTCCTGCAGGGGACCAGCCACAACCGGCCCGAGGAGAGACACATGAAACGAGGGGTTAATACAATAGTAAGAAGGAAGCTGTAACCTATAACACACCTTGTTTATCCTCCTCAGGACTTTGAATGGCCCCACACACTGCGGCCCCAGCTTCCGGCAGAACATGGCGGAGGGGCAGGTTTCGGGTCGAGAGCCAGACCCGGTCCCCCGGTGCAAACACGGGGGCCTCCCTGCGGTGGAGTTCGGGCTCCTCTTCTGCCGTCCACCAGCTTGTTTAAGTGATTCCTGGACGGCTCTCCAGGTCTCCTTCGAGCGCTGCACCCACTCTTCCACCGCAGGAGCTTCGGTCTGGCTCTGATGCCATGGGGCCAGGACCGACATGTAGCCCAACACGCACTGGAAAGGTGACATGTTAGTGGATGAGTGGCGGACTGAATTCTGAGCCACCTCCGCCCATGGGACGTACCTCGCCCATTCAACTGGCCGGTCCTGGCAATATGACCGCAGAAACCTACCCACATCCTGGTTCACTCTCTCCACCTGCCCATTACTCTCGGGGTGAAAACCCGAGGTCAGGCTGATCGAGACTCCCAGACGCTACATAAACTCCCTCCAAAGTCTTGACGTGAACTGGGGACCCGATCAGAAACGATGTCCTCAGGCACCCCGTAGTGCCGGTAGACATGGGTAAACATGGCCTCCGCAGTCTGTAGGGCCGTAGGGAGACCAGGCAATGGGATGAGAATGCAGGATTTAGAAAACTGATCCACACCGACCAGGATCGTGGTGTTCCCCTTAGACGGGGGAAGGTCGGTGAGAAAATCCACCGACAAATGTGACCACGGCCGTTGGGGAACGGGAAGGGGCTGTAACTTCCCTCTAGGCAGGTATCTAGGAGCCTTGCTTTGAGCGCACACCAAGCAGGAGGAGACATAAAACCTCACGTCTTTGGCAAAAGTGGGCCACCAGTATCTCCCCCTAAGACCCCGCACTGTCCTCTCAATACCAGGATGACCCGAAGAGGGAAGCTTATGGGCCCATCGAATCAAACGATCACGAACACCAAGCGGCACGTACTGAACACCCGCTGGACACTGAGCAGGTGCAGGTTCCAACCCTAATGCCCGCTCGATTTCCGCGCCCACCTCCCATACCACTGGTGCTACCAGACATGAAGCTGGAAGGATGGGAGTAGGATCGATGGACCGCTCCTTGGTGTCATAGAGACGGGACAGCGCGTCGGCCTTAGTATTAAGGGAGCCTGGCCTATAGGAGATCGTGAACCGAAATCTGGTAAAAAAAACATGGCCAACCTTGCCTGACGCGGATTCAATCTCCTCGCTGCCTGGATATACTCCAGATTACGATGGTCAGTCCAGATGAGGAAAGGGGACTTGGCCCCCTCAAGCCAATGTCTCCACACCTTCAGAGCTTTTACCACAGCTAAGAACTCCCGGTCCCCCACGTCATAGTTTCGCTGCTGTTTCGAGCTGCCTCGAGAAGAAAGCGCAGGGGCGGAGCTTCGGTGGCGCGCCCGAGCGCTGTGACAGCACAGCTCCAACCCCAGCCTTGGATGCGTCCACCTCCACTATGAACGCCAAAGAGGGGTCCGGATGAGCCAGAAAGGGAGCGTCGGTGAACAGCTCCTTCAGACGACTGTAGGCTCTGTCTGCCTCCGCTGACCACCACAAACGCGCCGCCCCCCCAATTCAGCAGTGAGATAATGGGAGCAGCCACCTGACCAAAACCCCGGATAAACCTCCGGTAGTAATGGGCAAACCCTAAAAACCGCTGCACCTCCTTTACCGTGGTCGGAGTCGGCCAATTACGCACAGCTGTAACGCGGTCAAACTCCATCACCACACCAGACATGGAAATGCGATAACCCAGGAAGGAAAAGGCTTGTTTGGAGAACACACATTTCTCAGCCTTGACATACAGGTCATGCTCCAGCAGTCGCCCAAGTACCTTACGCACCATAGACACATGCGCGGCGCATTTGGCAGAATAGATCAGTATATCATCGATATACACCACCACACCCTGCCCATGCAGGTCTCTGAGAATCTCGTCTACGAAAGATTGAAAGACGGCTGGAACATTTTTCTACCCATACGGCATGACGAGGTACTCATAATGGCCAAATGTGGTACTAAACGCGGTCTTCCACTCATCTCCCTCCCGGATACGCACCAAATTATACGCACTCCTAAGGTCCAGTTTTGTGAAAAATTGCGCTCTGTGAAATTATTCTACTGCCGTGGCGATGAGAGGTAGCGGGTAAGTAAACCCCACTGTGATGGAATTTAGACCTCTATAATCAATGCACGGATGCAGACCTCCCTCCTTTTTCTTCACAAAAAAGAAACTTGAGGAGACGGGTGACGTGGCGGGCCGAATGTAACCCTGTCCCAGAGATTCAGTGACATGTGTCTCCATAGCCACTGTCTCCTCCTGGGACAACGGGTACACGTGACTCCTGGGAAGTGCAGCGTTTACTAGGAGGTTTATCGCGCAATCCCCTCGTCGATGAGGTGGTAATTGGGTCGCCTTCTTTTTAACAAAAAGCGATAGCAAAATCGGCATATTCAGAGGGAATGCGCACAGTGGAAACCTGGTCTGGACTCTCCACCATCGTTGCACCGATGGAAACTCCTCTGCACCTACCTGAACACTCCACTGACCACCCTAGGAGAGCCCCCTGTTTCCATGAAATTTCAGGATTGTGATTGGCCAGCCAGGGAATCCCCAGCACCACTGGAAACGCAGGTGAATCAATAAGGAAGAGACTAATCCGCTCTTTATGATCCCCCTGCGTTACCATGTCCAGTGGAACCGTGGCCTCCCTGACCAGCCCTGACCCTAATGGTCGGCTATCTAAGGAGTGCACGGGGGAAGGGTTGGTCTAGCGGCCCCAGCCTTAACGCGAGTCCACCATCCATAAAGTTCCCAGCTGCGCCTGAATCGACTAGCGCCTTATGCTGGAGAGAGGGAGAAAACTCAGAGAAAGAAATTAGTAGGAATATTTGACCAACAGGGAGCTCTGGGTGAGTCTGGTGCTGACTCACTGGGGGTGACCGAGAAGTGCTCTGCCCGCCCTCTCGACTCCCAGACGAGCTCCTCCAGCACCGATCGGCAGTGTGTCCTCTCCGACCACACTTGGTGCAGGAGGAACCTCCTCCTCCGGTCCCCCTTGATGCGGCCCCCCCTAACTCCATAGGGATTGGAGCGGGAGGACCATGAGGTGGAACTAACAGGGCCCGTTCTGGACGACCGCGGGCAGCCAGCAGGTTGTCCAGTCGGATCGACATGTCAATGAGTTCGTCGAAGGAGAGGGTGGCGTGCCGACAAGCTAGCTCCCTGCGGACGTCCTCCCGGAGGCTACATCGATAGTGGTCCATCAGGGCCCTGTCGTTCCACTCCGCTCCAGCAGCCAAGGTCCGGACCTCCAGCGTGAAGTCCTGCACGATTCTTTGTCTCCTGTCGAAGGTGAAACAGCCCGCCGGCAGGGGAGCCACCTTCGGTGGAAGTCGTGACACACCCATTCTTATGTTTAATAAATATATTGTATAGTGTATGTGTGGCAGGCTTACAATGATGGCAAAAAACAACATTTGAGAGTGCGTTGACCCTGGTGCTAGAGGGGGTACACAGCTGGAGGTTGAATGTTTGAAGGGGTACGGGACTATAAAAATGTGGGAAGTATTCAGCCCCCTGAGTCAATACATGTTAGAATCACCTTTGAATGTGATTACAGCTGTGAGTCTTTCTGTATAAGTCTCTAAGAGATTTACACACCTGAATTGTGCAACATTTGCCTATTATTCTTTTCAAAATGTTTCAAGCTCTGCCAAATTGGTTGTTGATCATTGCTAGACAACCATTTTCAGGTCGTGCCATACATTTTCAAGCAGATTTAAGTCAAAACTGTAACTCAGCCACTCAGGAACATTCACTGTCTTTGTAAGCAACCCCAGTGTAGATTTGAAACGTGAATTCATCTCCCAGAGTCTGGTGGAACTAAACCAGTTTTTCCTCTGGGATTTTGCTTGTGCTTAGCTATATTCCATTTATTTGTTATCCTGTGAACTCCCCAGGAGTTAACAATTACAAGCATACCAATAACAAGATGCAGCCACCACTATGCTTGAAAATATGGAGAGTGGTACTCAGTAATGTGTTGCATTGGATTTGCCCCAAAAATACCACTTTGTATTCAGGACAAAAAGTTAATTGCTTTGCCACATTTTTTACAGTATTACTTTAGTGCCTTGTTGCAAACAGAATGCATGTTTTGGAATATTTGTATTCTGTACAGTCTTCCTTATTTTCACTCTGTCAAATAGGTTAGTATTGTGGAGTAACTACAAAGTTGTTGATCCATCTTCAGTTTTCTCCTATCACAGTCATTAAACTATGTAACTATTTTAAAGTCACCATTGGCACAAGTTGAAATCCCTGAGCTGTTTGCTTCCTCTCCAGCAACCAAGTTAGGAAGGACGGCAATATCTTTGTAGTGACTGCGTGTATTTGTAGTGACTGTGTGTACCACCAAAAACTCTGAAATCTCCATCCCCAACTACAGCATTTTCAGACAAGATAGAACGGCCAAAAGGGGCGGTGTTGCAATCTACTGCAGAGATAGCCTGCAGAGTGCTGTCCTACTATCCAGGTCTGTACCCAAACAATTTGAACTTCTACTTTTAAAAATCCAACTCTCTAAAAACAAGTCTCTCATCGTTGCCGCTTGCTATAGACCACCCTCTGCCCCAGCTGTGCTCTGGACACCATATGTGTACTGATTGCCCCCCGTCTATCTTTAGAGCTCGTGCTGCTAGGTGACCTAAACTGGAACATGCTTAACACCCCAGCCATCCTACAATCTAAGCTTGATGCCCTCAATCTCACACAAATTATCAATGAACCTACCACCCCAAAGCCATAAACGCGGGCACCCTCATAGATATCATCATAACCAACTTGCCCTCTAAATACACCTCTGCTGTTTTCAACTCAGCGATCACTGCCTCACTGCCTGCATTCGTAATGGGTCAGCAGTCAAGCAACCTCCACTCATCACTGTCACACACTCCCTGAAACACTTCAGCGAGCAGGCCTTTCTAATCAACCTGGCCCAGGTATCCTGGAAGGATATTGACCTCATCCCGTCAGTAGAGGATGCCTGGTTATTTAAAAAAAAATGCCTTCCTCACCATCTTAAATAAGCATGCCCCATTCAAGAAATTTAGAACCAGGAACAGATATAGCCCTTGGTTCTCTCCAGACCTGACTGCCCTTAACCAACACAAAAAAAATTCTATGGCGTTCTGCATTAATATCGAACAGCCCCCTGTGATGTGCAACTTTTCAGGGAAGTTAGAAACCAATATACACAGGCAGCTAGAAAAGCCAAGGCTAGCTTTTTCAAGCAGAAATTTGCTTCCTGCAACACAAACTCAAAAAAGTTCTGGGACACTGTAAAGTTCATGGAGAATAAGAACACCTCCTCCCAGCTGCCCACTGCACTGAGGATAGGAAACTCTGTCACCACTGATAAATCCACTATAATTGAGATAATAATTGAAATATTGAAATAATAAGCATTTTTCTACGGCTGGCCATGCTTTCCACCTGGCTACTCCTACTCCGGTCAACAGCACTGTACCCCCCACAGCAACTTGCCCAAGCCTTCCCCATTTCTCCTTCTCCCAAATCCAGTCAGCTGATGCTCTGAAAGAGCTGCAAAACCTGGGCCCCTACAAATCAGCCGGGCATGATAATCTGGACCCTTTCTTTCTAAAATTATCTGCCGAAATTGTTGCAACCCCTATTACTAGCCTGTTCAACCTCTCTTTCGTGTTGTCTGAGATTCCCAAAGATTGGAAAGCAGCTGCGGTCATCCTCCTCTTCAAAGTGGGGGACACTCTTGACCCAAACTACTACAGACCTATATCTATCCTACCCTGCCTTTCTAAGGTCTTCGAAAGCCAAGTCAACAAACAGATTACCGACCATTTCGAATCCCACCGTACCTTCTCCACTATGCAATCTGGTTTCAGGGCTGGTCATGGGTGCACCTCAGCCACGCTCAAGGTCTTAAACAATATCTTAACCGCCATCGATAAGAAACAATACTGTTCAGCCGTATTCATTGACCTGGCCAAGGCTTTCAACTCTGTCAATCACCACATCCTCATCGGCAGACTCGATAGCCTTGGTTTCTTAAATTATTGCCTCGCCTGGTTCACCAACTACGTTTCTGATAGAGTTCAGTGTGTCAAATCAGAGGGCCTGTTGTCTCTATGGGGGTGCCACAGGGTTCAATTCTTGGGCTGACTCTATTCTCTGTATACATCAATGATGTTGCTCTTGCTGCTGGTGAGTCTCTGATCCACCTCTATGCAGATGACAACATTCTGTATACTTCTGGCCCTTCTTTGGACACTGTGTTAACAACCCTCCAGACAAGCTTCAATGCCATACAACTCTCCTTCTGTGGCCTCCAACTGCTCTTAAATACAAGTAAAACTAAATGCATGCTCTTCAAACGATCGCTGCCTGCACCTGCCCGCCCGTCCAGCATCACTACTCTGGACGGTTCTGACTTAGAATATGTTGACAACTACAAATACCTAGGTGTCTGGTTAGACTGTAAACTCTCCTTCCAGACTCACATCAAACATCTCCAATCCAAAGTTAAATCTAGAATTGGCTTCCTATTTCGCAACAAAGCCTCCTTCACTCATGCTGCCAAACATACCCTCGTAAAACGGACCATCCTACCGATCCTCGAATTCGGCGATGTCATTTACAAAATAGCCTCCAATACCCTACTCAATAAATTGGATGCAGTCTATCACAGTGCCATCCATTTTGTCACCAAAGCCCCATATACTACCCACCACTGCGACCTGTGCGCTCTCGTTGGCTGGCCCTCGCTTCATTCTCGCCAAACCCACTGTCTCCAGGTCATCTACAAAACCCTGCTAGGTAAAGTCCCCCCTTATCTTAGCTCGCTGGTCACCATAGCAGCACCCACCTGTAGCACGCGTTCCAGCAGGTATATCTTTCTCGTCTAGCCTCAGAGCAGTGGGTAGCTGGGAGGAGGTGCTCTTATTCTCCATGGACTTTACAGTGTCTCAGAACCTTTTTGAGTTTGTACTGCACGATGCAAATTTCTGTTTAAAAAAGCTAGCCTTAACTTTCCTAACTGCCTGTGTATATTGGTTCCTAACTTCCCTGAAAAGTTGCATATCACGGGGGCTATTCGATGCTAATGCAGAACGCCACAGGATGTTTTTGTGCTGGTCAAGTGCAGACAGGTCTGGAGTTAACCAAGGGCTATATCTATTCCTGGTTCTACATTTTTTGAATGGGGCATGCCTATTTAAGATGGTGAGGAAGGCACTTTTAAAGAATAACCAAGCATCCTCTACTGTCGGGATGAGGTCAATGTAATTCCAGGATACCCCGGCCAGGTCGATTATATTTGATCTGAGTACTTTGTTATGGAGGGCTTTGAGTCAAAGCAGCCCAGTAACTTGTTCTCGTATCTAAGGCGGGCTTATACAGAAAAGTGCAGTGTGTGTGCTTGTGTGCTTGTGTGTGTGTATGTTTGTGTGTGTGCGTGTGCATAGAGTCAGTGCAGGAGAGTTAGTGCAAAAAGGGTCAATGCAGGTATTCCGGTTAGCCACTGCTATTTAGTCTTGTTTAACAGTCTTATGGCTTGGGGAAGTTTGGGATGATGTTGTTGATGTAAGCCATGACCAGCCTTTTAAAGCATTTCATGGCTATAAATAGTTATTGTAGGTTGGCTTCAAACTATCTTTCACACCTTGTTGATTTATGAGGGGGGTGGGACTTCACACTAGGACGTGAATATCACACCCACATGACTTCACATGATGTAGGGTTTGTTCTGTCAAACTGTATTTTACATGTCTTTATTTATGAGGAGGGCGTGGCAGGAGGTAATAACATTTGGTAATTCAATTAGACAACCACGTGGTCACCACGTGTTGTATGTAAACATATTTGATCTGAGTACTTTGTTAGGGAGGGCTTTGAGTCAAAGCAGCCCAGTGACTTGTTCTCGTATCTAAGGGGGGCTTATACAGAAAAGTGCAGTGCGTATCAGCTGTTGCACACCTTCTATGGCTGCCATCAGGGAGAGGGAGAGGATTTTTGTGATACTCACATGCACTCTCTCAGATACTTAGTTCAGTACTGAAACAAGAACAAGACGCCTTTCCCAAGGATAAGGTTGTTAAAACTGTCAGAAACCAGTTCACTGAGGGCATCATAGATCCTGCTCTCAAGAGAGAGCTGCGGAAGTTAGTCAGGAAGAGGCCGTCTACTCTGTTTGATGCGTGTGAGGAAGCCGTCACTGGAGGACCAGCCCAGTAACACTAAGGTTGTCAAGAGTAGGAATGTGGTGTGTGACAAGACAGTGAGGGATTCTCAACCATTGATGTACAAGAGAAACCAGTTGTCTCTTTGGAAGATGTTCTTAAAGTGGTGGCTGAGCAGAGTAAAGCCATTGGGGAGCTAACAAAGGCACTTCCGGGGTCTTGCTCTGAACAAAGAGAAGACTGGTAATGACACAGGTGGGAAACCTAGAGCCAAACCAAAGTTTATTAATGACGGTCAGCCCATCTGCTTCAAATGTAAAGGGGTGGGACACATTGTTAAGCAGTGCACAAAGAAGAACATGTCAGAAAATGAGTCCATTACCACACACGCTGGTAGTGTGCAGGAAAACTAGCATCCTTGGTTGCCAAGAGCCCGGCAATTCGAGGAAAATCTGTAGGCTTACCCGACAGTACTTGTAGTCGTGACAGATTTCTTGATGAGTATGCAGCGGGCAAATGTCCAGTTGTAGATCTCAAGTTTGGGGGGGTCGCTGCAAACTGTTTGCAGGATACTGGGAGCCAAGTCAGCACTATCCATGAGTCATTCTTCAGAGAACACTTTTTAGAGGAAGATGAAGACATGCTTTCTACAGCAGGATGGCTTAAGATAACTGCAACTAACGGGTTGGACGTCCCTTACCTAGGTTACCTTGAGTTAGACATTGAGACCATGGGGACAACTTTACCCGAGTGTGGCTTCCTGGTAGTCAAAGATCCTCAATAGTCACAGACTACAGTACCAGGTCTCCTTGGAATGAACATCATCAGCAGATGCAGACAACTAGTCCATGCTGAGTTTGACACAATTCTAGGCTGTGAGTTGGATTCTGATTGGAAATAAGCATTTCAGCGAGTACAGAAATGTGATGTGATTGAAAGTCTTTAGCTGCCCTTGTGGCTGGTAGGGATACTGTACATGTACCTGTGTCTTCCGTAGTCAGTCTTTGCAAAATATTAAAACTCTCTCGGGAGACAGCACTAGCCAGGTGGTCTCCTGGTTGTTCCCACACTTGTGGATTCAAAGAGTCATTTGTTTCCAGTTCTAGTTGTACATTTCTCTCAGGAGGATGTGTGGTTGAACCCTAGGACCCGACTTGGCATTCTGACTCAGGTTCAATGTATTGACAGTGATCCATGTGAGGTGCGGTTCGAGTGTATATCTGCTGACACAGAAGAAGTGACTGTTGACAGAAAAGAAGATCAAACATCTGACAGTGACATTCAGTTGATATTGGACAGCCTACACATCGGTGGAACAGGAAGAACAAGCCGTGCTAGCTGCTCTTTTGCCCAGTTACTCAGACGTGTTTGCTTTCCAGGATGAGGACCTGGGTTACACTGATAAAGTCAAGCACAAGATTCATTTGGTCCTCCACCAGTATAGATAATTTATGACCAGGCCAAGGTCTCCCTGTGTAGATAAGCATTCTAGCCAGTCTGACGATAAGTTCATTCGTTTCTACCAAGGAACAGACAGTCTTTGTTCTAATTCTTGATTATAATTACACACATTATATTCAGTACTAGGATTAAAATAAAATTCAAACATCTATACAGTAACATAATAGTATTCTGAGTAGTCAGTCCTGATTGAAATGTATACATAATTAGTCATTATTGATAAAAAAAAATCCCTTAACAGTCGATGACACACCAGTAACACAGCCCTGTCGCCGCATTCCTGTGTCCTGAAACACGTTCCTACTCACAAGGAGAGGTCAGGATTAACTAAGCCAGTTGTGTCCATGCTGAAGCAGTGGCATCGAGTAAAATAGCAAGATGGGTTGTTGTACCATGTAATTGAGGACACCAATGAAGGTGAATGTCACCAGCTCCTGTTGCCAGCTTGCCTGAAAGAACCAGTGCTTGATAGTGTACATGATCACATGGGACAACAGGGGATAGAACCACATAGAACCTACTTAGAAAGAGATGTTTCTGGGTTGGGATGTATGAAGATGTTAAGCAGTGGGTGAAGAAATGTCAGAGATGTATTCTGACCAAGATGCCAATGAAACCCTTCCTAGCTTCACTGTTCCCCACTCATGACCAGAAAGCGCATACTACAGCTAACGTCCTGCTCAAGGAGTTCATGAAGTATGGGGTGCCTGAGAGATTGCATTCTGACTGAGGGAGAAGAGAGTGAAGTCATCGCTGAGTTGTGAAAGCTTTATGGAGTCAAGAAAACCTGCACGACCCCCCATCATCCTGAGGGGAACGCACAGTGCGAGAGGTTTAATAATGCGCACACTGCCTCCAGAAAAGAAGCGCCGTTGGCCCGGGCAGTTGGTGTATGCCTACAATGTGACTCCCCATTCCACCACTGGGTATTCACCGTGCTTTTCGGGGTCCATCCACACCTTCATGTTGATGCTTTGTTAGGGCAAGAGCAGGTGCTGGGCAAGAACAGGTGCTCAACAAGAAACATGACAGGTTGGTTGTTCACCAGGAGCATTTGAACGAGGCACATGAAAGAGCAAGAGAGTACACAGAACAAAAAGCAGCAGAGAGAGATGAACTTCACAAAGACAAAGTGTACTGTCCACCCATTTATGTAGGCCAGCTGGTTTACTTACGCCTCAGACCTAAGGGTAGAAACAAGATTCAGGATGCTTGGGGTCCTACTGTGTACAGAGTGATTAAGGTACAGGGTATTACACATGCAACCGAGCTGTTAGAGGTTGGGCCTGTAAAAACAGTTCATAGGGTTAATCTAAGGCCATGTGTGAAAGACCTTTCTGTCCCCACTCCGTGCTGAGCGAAAAATAGCGTGCCAGTAACCCACATGACCCCTCCTGTTAAGTCTTTGCCAGAGCCTTCTACACCTGAGTTTGTAGAGTTAGAGGAAGTCTCCTATCGAAAGGTAACTCGAGAGGAAAACACAGAACCTGTGGGTAACCCTGATAATGACAGTCATTTTGCTGGTAGAGAGGAGCATGAAGATGTTACTGAGAAAAAATATGTTTCTTAGCTAGTTCATGCAGATGATTCTGTGAATGAACCAGAGATTGAAGTGCCTGTTCCTGCTCCCCGCAGATGTACCAGAGCAAACGCTGGGGTACACTCAAACCTGCCCACAAACGTTCCTAAATCAGCTAGTAAATAAAATAAAATACCATTTTATTAATAATGCAGCTTCATTCAGTCCCGAAGTGTTGTTCAAGGTTATAACCAGTCTGGGTACTATATTCTTCAGAGAACCTGTAAGAGAAGTTAGAAATGTGTGCTAAGTCACCAAGGACATTGACTTTGTATAAGGGGAAAATTAAGCCTGGTGGTAAAAGCACGTAGATGTATTCATTTATATCCACTAGATGGCACTGTCCCTTTAAGAGATCCATAAATAATGTGTGCAAGTGGTTATGGGATTGTGTATGTGTAAGAGTGAGAGCAAGCAATTACATTGGAGAGCTGTTGAAATCCATTGTGGGTCCAACATTACTTTAGATGGGTAAAGAGTATAAGAGTATAAGAGTTTATTTTGTCATATTTATGCCAGATGGTCATGCTAGCTTGTTGATACTTTCAGATTGACATGAGGATGTTAGCTTTTTGCTAGCTGAATACCAGTGCTCTCAGAACCACGTTGTAGAGTTGATAATAACATTATTTGAAGCATGTGTAATTATCAGAATTACATTCTATTTCATGTAAATCTTCAGGGTGTTGTATTTTGTCAAATGTTTTAATTGTAACTTATATGTTGACATGGCATTTCCCCCAGTGCTTCATGGGTGAGATGAGAATCTACTGTTCCATGTCAGGTTAGGGTATCGTGTGAACAGTGTGTTTGTAAGTATTCCTGCGGGTTTATGACAATGTATTTTTTGTTTATCATGCACAATGTAATTTTGTTTATGGAAATATTGTACTCAGATATTTGAAATGTTAGAAAGTCCATTCTAACTGTGAACATTGCGGTCTTTGTATTTTATTTGTATTTTTTAAAGAAAGCAGAGCCACTACGGTGAAGTCAGAAGTTTACATACACCTTAACATCTTAGCCAAATACATTTAAACTCAGTTTTTCAGAATTCCTGACATTTAATCCCAGTAAAAATGTCCCTGTCTTAGATCAGTTAGGATCACCACTTTATTTTAAGAATGTGAAATGTCAGAATAATAGTAGAGAATTATTTATTTCAGCTTTTATTTCTTTCATCAAATTCCCAGTGGGTCAGAAGTTTACATACAGTTTACATACACTCAATTAGTATTTGGTAGCATTGCCTTTAAATTGTTTAACTTGGGTCAAACGTTTCAGGTAGACTTCCACAAGCTTCCCACAATAAGTTGGGTGAATTTTGGCCTATTCCTCCTGACAGACCTGGTGTAACTGAATCAGGTTTGTAGGCCTCCTTGCACACACATGCTTTTTCAATTCTGCCCACAAATGTTCTATGGGATTGAGGTCAGGGCTTTGTGATGGCCACTCCAATACCTTGACTTTGTTGTCCTTAAGCCATTTTACCACAACTCGTAAGTATGCTTGGGGTCATTGTCCATTTGGAAGACCCATTTGCGACCAATCTTTAACTTCCAGAATGATGTCTTGAGATGTTGCTTCAATATATCCACATATAATTTTCCTACCTCATGATGCCATCTATTTTGTGAAGTGCACCAGTCCCTCCTGCAAACAAACATCCCAACAAAATGATGCTGCCACCCCCGTGCTTCATGGTTGGGATGGTGTTCTTCGGCTTGCAAGCCTCCCCCTTTTTCCTCCAAACATTACGATGGTCATTATGGCCAAACAGTTTTATGTTTGTTTCATCAGACCAGAGAACATTTCTCCAAAAAGTACGATCTTTGTCCCCACGTGCAGTTGCTTTTTAATGGCGGTTTTGGAGCAGTGGCTTCTTCCTTGCTGCCCGGCCTTTCAGGTTATGTCGATATAGGACTCGTTTTACTGTGGAAATAGATACTTTGTACCTGTTTCCTACTGCATCTTCACAAGGTCCTTGCTGTTGTTCTGGGATTCATTTGCACTTTTCGCAACAAATTCCGTTAATCTCTAGGAGACAGAATGCGTCTCCTTCCTGAGTGGTATGATGGCTGCGTGGTCCCATGGTATTTAAACTTGCGTACTATTGTTTGTACAGATGAATGTGGTACCTTCAGGCATTTGGAAATTGCTCCCAAGGATGAACTTTTTTTTCTGAGGTCTTGGCTGATTTCTTTTAATTGTCCTATGTTGTTTGAAAGTAGGCCTTGAAATGCATCTACAGGTACACCTCCAATTGACTCAAATGATGTCAATTAGCCAATCAGAAGCTTCTAAAGCCATGACATCCTTTTCTGGAATATTCCAAGCTGTTTAAATGCACAGTCGACTTAGTGTATGTAAACTTCTGACCCACTGGCATTGTGATACAGTGAATTATAAGTTAAATAATCTGTCTGTAAACAAAAAAAATTTAAATTGCTTGTGTGTTGCACAAATTATATGTCCTAACCGACTTGCCAAAACTATGGTTTGTTAACAAGAAATTTGTGGAGTGTTTGAAAAACAAGTTTTAATGATTCCAACCTAAGTGTATGTAATCTTCCGATTTCAACTGTATGATCACTGTGGGGATGACGTCATCAATGCACTTATTGATGAATCCAATGACAGATGTGGTGTACTCCTCAATGCCATTGGAGTAATTCCGGTACATATTCCAGTCTGTGCTACCAAAACAGTCCTGTAGCTTAGCATCTGCTTCATCTGACCACTTTTTTATTATATTCACTGGTGCTTCCTGCTTTAATTTTTGCTTGTATGCTGGAATCAGGAGGAAAGAATTATGGTCATATTTGCCAAACGGCGGTCGAGGGAGAGCTTTGTATGCATCTGTGTGTGGAGTATAGGTGGTCCGGAGTTATTTTCCCTCTGGTTGGACATTTAACATGTTGATAGAAATTATGTAAAACGGATTTAAGTTTCCCTGCATTCAAGTCCCCGGCTACTAGGAGCGCCGCCTCTGGGAGAGCGTTTTCTTGTTTGCTTAAGGTGGAATACAGCTCATTCAATGCTATCATGGTGCTAGCCTCTGACTGTGATGGTATGTAAACAGCTACAAAGAATATAGATGAGAACTCTCTTGGTAGGTAATGTGGTCTGCAACCTATCATGAGAAACTCTACCTCAGGCGAGCAATGGCTCGAGACATCCTTAAATATCGTGCACCAGCTGTTGGTTACAAAAATTACATATACCACCGCCCCTTGTCTTACCAGACGCCACTGTTCTATCCTGCCGGTACATCGTATAACCAGCCAGCTGTATGTTGATATTGTCGTCGTTCAGCCACAACTCCGTGAAGCATAGGATGTTACAGTTTTTAATGCCCCGTTGGTTGTTTAACCTTCCCAATAACTTGTCCATTTTATGTCCAAAGATTGCATGTTTGCGAGCAGAATTGAGGGGAGTGGGGATTTATTTGATCGCCGCCTACTCCTCAGAAGGCAGCCCTCCCTCCGGGCTCTCTTTCTCCACCTCCTCTTCACGCACATCACTGGGGTCAGGGCCTGTTCCCGAGGGAGCCATATATCCTCCGCCTCGGGCTTGTCAGAGTTGTGAAAGAAGAAAAAGGATTCTGCTAGTCCAGGGTGAATAATCTCAGTCCTGATGTCTAGAAGTTATTTTCTGTCATAAGAGATGGTAGCTGCAACATTATGTACAAAAATAAGTTTATTATGTAATGTATTGATCGTTGCTGCCAGGTCTACCTTGAAAAAGAGACTTTGGGTCTCAATGGGCTTTTCCTGGTTAAATAAAGGTTAATTAATAAGACTAGGGGGACACCGGTTGTCAACATCCCGTGAAATTGCAACATGATTTTGAAATTATTGCAATGTGAGACTATGCTAACCCTAATGTCTAACCCTAGCCTTATATTAAGACCAAAAGCTCATTTTAGTTTTCATGAACTTTTATGATATAGCCAATTTTGACTTTGCAGCTGGCGGAAACCGCTCAGGTCTGCCTCCAGGGCAAGACTCGTGACAATAAACGTCAACCGGCGTACAGACCAGTCCTAGAGAAACCTAATTTTCTCTTATTCTCTCTGTCTCCCACTTAAACCGCAGATACACATGGTTGTGACACGTTTAATCAAGACAGGTTGTTTATCTCGGTTGGCAGCGGGAAGAGCTTTTTGTGGGTTTCTACATCTGTGGGTTGTATTATGCTTTTAAAGAACTGTGTTTTATTGTCCTTTATAGATCACAAGCGCGACTCAGCAGGACATTGTTGTAAAGAAAATGTATGGCTGCACTAAGCTTATCCTTAGGGAACTTATGTTTTATGTGTGGTTGTGAATTACAACAGGCCCAATTTGTCATTACTATTATATGCACATTTCAAGTAACAAACATCAAGGAACCCAAACACAAAAAAAACAACAGTAGAGCAAAATAAAGGAAATGAATGACATACAGTACATTTTTCATAGAAGTTATTGTAGCGAGAGCTTAATATCACTGTATTGTCTACTTGGCATACGCAATATTCCATTTGACAGTACGCACAACGCACATCAACAATTAATTTACTGCACGAGAGGGAAGGGAGAGTGGGAGCACGTGCTCAACAGAGCTAGCTAATACATTTAAAAGTTATTGTGTATACAATTCACAGAGACAATGTCCAGGAGAGAGGATGTCCCAGGTAGTGGCATGCCCCAGGCTGTCTGTCTTTGCTGGGGTGTTGACACTGTTCCACCCTTTAGGGGTTGGCTGGCTGGGATGAGAGTGAACAATGCTGGTATTACCAATCATTTCACTGAATTGAAAAATCGGTGCTGCACAAGCACCAAGATGTGCTCATCGCAAGTCGGAATAAATTGAAACAGACTTTTCCAGAAGAAAGCAACATTTGACCTCCAGTTGCTCCATGCTATTCCCTAAACCCTCACCATTTCACCCCCTTTATTGGCACACTCCTTCTAAGAAGGAAATAACATGTTACCACCCTGTTGATATTTACAGCGTGAGGATGGCATGTTATAATAACATGTTTTATCTTGTTCGACCCACGACTCCACCTCCTCTATATCTCCATCCACATCCATCTTCTGGCACGCACCCATGCCGCATGCACACCGCCCACTCTCCAAGGGAGTCTTAGGGGGAGTTAGGATATGCAAAAAACACATGAAACAGGACAAATACAAGCACCCACACACACACACACTGAGGCGCTGCATCCAAGCTGCAGTGGGTACCAGTGTAAAGGACAAAATGCTGCTTGCTTAGCGAGTAATACTTCCTCCTGATTCAGGCCATACCTGGCGTGAACTCAGGACCTCTGCCTCGCAAACACACACAACCACCCTCCTCAGGTGTATTAGTCGATCACACCACCTCAAAAGCTACAGTAGATGACGCGACGAAAGCTGGAGACTTAAGTCCAGCTTAAGAGAGACTTAAGGCTGAGGAGTAAGTTTCACACATTCCCACGTGCTAGACCAGTACTGGAGGTGAAGAGAGGAGGTTTGTGGGTTTTAGAGCCCATATTATAATTCATGCATAATGAGCAGGTTTTTTAAGGCAGACATGGTGGTCAACCCTCTTTTAAATCATTGATATCGATGTGTTAGATTAAGTTCAGTGGATTCTGCAATTCAACAACAACTGACATACAAGGCACAAATTCAGAAACAAAACCATTTCAAAGACTCCTCAGAAGTATCAGAAGTAGGGAAATGAATTGTGGATGAAATACAGTACCTGGCAAAAGTATTGAGACCCTTTGGATTTCTTTACATTTTATTGTGTTACAAAGTGGGATTAAAACGGATTTAATTGTCTCCTTTATTCAACAATCTACACACAATACTCTAATGGCAAAGTGGAAGAAGAATACATTTAACTTAAAGATGAATACAAGTAACTAAAATATAGTTGTTGCATAAGTATTCAGCTCCCTGAGTTAATACATATTCAAAACAACTTTGGCATCGGTTACAGCTGTGAGTCTTTTTGGGTAAGTCTGCAAGAGCTTTGCACACCTGGATTGCACCATATATACCCATTATTCTTTAAAAAAATCTTCAAGCTATGTCAAGATGTTGGGGATCATGGCTAGACAGCAATTCTCAAGTCTTGCCATAGATTTTCAAGAAGATTTAAGTCAGAACTGTACTCAAAAACATTCAATGGCTTCTTGGTAAGCAACTCAAGAGAACATTTGGCCTTGTGTTGAAGGTTATTGTCCTGCTGAAAGGTGAATTCCTCACCCAGTCCCTGGTGTTACATGATGAACATGCACCATCGCGTTCATGACACTCAGGTTTAAATACAAAAAACAACTGTGGACCAACTATATTCATTTGGGCAGAGGTCGAAACACATATGAAACATTCATGAACTTTTAGCTAGCTTGCTGTTGCAAACTAATATGTCCTGGGAGATAAACATTGGATTATTTTACCTGAAATGTATATGTTCCTTTTTTTGCTGGATCTTTGTAGAATTTTGAAAAATTTTGAGTCACATTAAATCGTGTGTACGCTGCTCCAACAATTAATCCACAGATAAAGGGGGAAACCTAGTTAGTTTTTAGTTTGTTTTCTTTGATTAATCTCTTCTCATTCATTCTTATTCTTTTGTGGATTTTAAATGGCATTTGTCATCCAACTTTAATCGCTAAGAGTACCCGTGCATGAATCTAAGTAACATAATTTTCTTTAATCCCCATCAAATTTGTCACTTTAATAAGCTAGAGATATCAGTTTTTTTGCATGGGCTGCGTCTCAATCAACCCAACCCACCTATGTCGACCTTCCGTATCTGTGTTGGAAGGTGGCCGAGCTATAGTGGAACGTCTGTAGAGTTCGACAGGTTTGGCCTAAAAACTATTATGACCACTCTATGGAAAGGGTAGACGTTTTGTTTTACGACCCCCACAAGTGTCATGGGACTTGTCTGAAGGTAACCCATACAAAAAATAATGGAAGTATGCAGGTAGTGTTGTGCCAACAAAAATAAGGGGTTAAATACAGTGCCTTCAGAAAGTATTCAGACCCCTTGACTTTTTCCAAATTTTGTTAGGTTACAGCAATATTCTAAAGTTGATTAAATATGTTTTTTCCCTCATCAATCTACACACAATACCCCATTATAACAAAACAAAAACAGGTTTGTAGAAATGTATAAAACATGTAAAATATGACTCTCCTGTGAGGATCCAAAATATCAGGTTACTGTGGATCAGCTCAACAGAGCTCTCTCTCTCCCGCAGAGGGGGAGAGGGATGGATGTGGGGGTTTTATGACACCTCATGTCGATCGTAAACCATAGGCAGCAGATGATTCATTTTGGGGCCTAGTTTGAGTGATCGGATTGTCTTTGCGTCATATGAAGAATTACCGCCCATCATTCCCAAATTACCGCCCCAAAACTACAACATCTAACCGTGGACACTGGGACAATATATTTCAACATCCGAATATTGGGAATGATGAGATATGGAATATGGAAAATGTATGTCTATTTTGTGGTGTCATTAAAAGTTACCTGAAGACGTTATAACGAAAACATTGTAACTTGAAAGGTTTTCATTCTGTGCAATGTATATCATGTTTACATGCTTTACATTGTGTGGAAAATATCCAGGATAAAGATAATATTTTTGTGACGATTGTGATTTTAGTTCTCTAACGAGATCATAGTAAATTGTGAGAGCGTGTAAGCAATAAATTACGTAAACGCCCCCTTTTTACCCGAGAGTATAAAACATTTGAGTTAAGAATCAACATATCAGACTAAAATGGACCACAGCAGCAGCGTGGGCTAAGACGGTCGTGATCCCGAAAATGCAACACGAGGTTGAAAAGGACAAAAGAACCTCTTACTTAACAATCAATGCTATGGTTGAGTAGCTGAATCTAAGTACTGTACCTAAGAAGGTGAATTTAAATAGGACCATCCAGTTATTCTCTTCAAATCATTGTGTCCTACATTGCTTTCATCACCACTCTGGGATCATCGACACGGCTGATTAGCCATCCTCAGGATAACACTCTTCCAGAGTGAGTGCAAGTAAACAGATTACAACTAAGGACATTGTGTCCTCTTGTGGACAATCAGAGACTACACCTGAGAACGTAAGACGAGACCATCCGAAGAGGGCCCAACAGAGATGAACAAGGAAGACCTTCAACACGTAAATACATCATTACATGGGGCAAGGTATTAGGGCTACTGTAAGCGTAGTTTACAAATGCATCCAAGTCTTACTTCTCTCTCTCTCTCTCTCTCTCTCTCTCTCTCTCTCTCTTTAAATCTCAATCTTGCGTAACAAGTGACATATCGTGTTGGTCATCTAGGGACTTGTTGTTGCTGTTTTAAGTTTCCAATCAATAACCTATACTGTGTGTGTGTGTGTGTGTCTTATGTTATCATTTAGTTTGTTAATAAATAAATAATTAACTCAATTTGTGTGGTACAGAATGATTAGTACGACTCGGGTTTGTACAGATTTACGAAGTCAAAGATGTTCAGCATGAGACATTAAATTAAATTATTAATTGGTGACTTGTATGATATCTACAGTTGAAGTCGGAAGTTAACATACACTTAGGTTGGAGTCATTAAAACTCATTTTTTAACCACTCCACAAATGTATTGTTCACAAACTATAGTTTTGGCAAGTCGGTTAGGACATCTACTTTGTGCATGACACAAGTAATTTTTCTAACAAATGTTTACAGACAGAGTTTTTCACTTATCTGTATCACAATTCCAGTGGGTGAGAAGTTTAAATACACTAAGTTGGCTGTGCCTTTAACTTCTTTGAGGTATCCCCCCCTTCTTCTCAATTTCTGCCTGAAGACATACCCTAATCTAACTGCCTGTAGCTCAGGCCCAGAAGCAAGGATATGCATATTCTTGGTATTATTTGAAAGGAAACACACATTTTGTGGAAATGTGAATTGAATGTAAGAGAATATAACACAATAGATCTGGTAGAAGAAAATACAAGGAAATAAACATACGTTTTCTGTTTTTTATTGTTGCTGCCTCATCTTTCAAATGACCAAGAACAGCCAAACATACAGATAGGATGCTGGGGATGATTTTAATGAAGGACATAAGATGGCAACAATAGTTGAGCAAAGTTTTAGACAGATAACTTACAAAATGAGCGAGTACATGACATTGAGCATGAAGTCACCCAGGTGTCCCACACAAATGTGACCAAATGTACCCAAGTGGCCGAATTGGTAAAGTGATACATTTTGAAGGAAATAACTATATACAAAATACATAAATACTATTCTAACACACCCCCAAAAATGTATATATATTTTTTATTTAAAAAAATAACAAGGGTAACTATTTACTCGGTCTCACTTTCTTTACCAATTTCCTCTATAATTGGGGTTAAATCTGTACACCTAGACTTTGTTTTAGCTTTTCCTGATTTATTCACCACAATTTAAATATATAAACTTGCTGAAAATGCTATTGACTATGTACTGCTATGCGTAACACTTGTGGCTCGGTCAAGTAGGATTTGCAATGGTGAATGAACCTCTTTTACGCCAGAGTTTACGACAAAGGCTGGTCTTCGAACGTATAACCATTACATATTGCCGTTTACCTCAGCTCATTGGCTAGATTTCAAGATGATCAGTGGTCATTGGGCCAAAATACAGTCAATAAACGATAGACCGGTCCTACCATTGGTGCGCAATAGGTCATTGATTGGTGTCTTCAAATCGGTTTGTTTCGGTCAATACGTCCCGGGAAAATAACCATCACGTATGGTTGTGTTAGTAACAACCAGAGTATTGCAATGAAACCAACCATGACTGGATAAACGTTTGTTTAGTTTGTGTAATTACCACGAATGCTTTGTCCAAAGTTAAATGAGACGGAAATCACGACGCAAGCGGTTTACAAATGTTTTGTGTTAGGCTATGAAAATGGATGTTATCAAACAATATGAACATTCACTGTGTAGTTAGGACACTTGGCATTGCCACCAGAGGAAGATCTTCAAAGCGATTTATTTTATTGTAATTTCTGACTTTCGTGATGCTAATGCTTGCTTGGAAAATGTTAATAATACTTGTGTGTGCGGGGAGCTGTCCTCAGAAAATCGCACGGTTTTCTTTCGCAGTAAAGCCTTTTTGAAATCTAACACAGCGGCCGGATTAATAAGAAGTTCATCTTTTAAATGATGTAAGATACTGTACATGTATTTACAAGAATGTTTACTATACCAAATGGTGTATTTAGAATGTTAGCGCTCTGCAGTTTCACCGGATGTTGGCCTGGTGGGACGTTAGCATCTCACCTACCCTAGAGAGGTTAAACAGCTTGGAAAATTCCAGGTAATTATGTCATGGCTTTAGAAGCTTTTGATAGGCTAATTGACATAAATTGAGTCAATTGGAGGTGTACCTGTGGATGTATTTATAGACATACCTTCAAACTCAGTGCCTCTTTGCTTGACATTATGAGAAAATCTAAATAAAACAGCCAAGACCTCAGAAAAAAATTGTAGACCTCCACAAGTCTGGTTCATCCTTGGGAGCAATTTACAAATGCCTGAAGGTACCACGTTCATCTATACAAACAATAGTATGCAAGTAAAAAACACCATGGGACCACGCAGTCATCCTAGGATGGAGACGCGTTCTGTCTCCTAGAGATGAATGTACTCTGGTGCGAAAAGTGCAAATCAATCCCAGAACAACAGCAAAGGACCCTGTGAAGATGCTGGTGGAAACAGGTACAAAGTATCTATTTCCACACTAAAACTAGTCCTATATCGACATAACTTGAAAGGCCGGGCAGCAAGGAAGAAGCCACTGCTCCAAAACCGCCATTAAAAAAACAGACTGCAGTTTGCAACTGCAAATGTGGACAAATATTGTACTTTTTGGAGAAATGTCCTCTGGTCTGATGAAACAAAAATAGAACTGTTTGGCCATAATGACCATTGTTATGTTTGGAGGAAAAAGGGGGAGGCTTGCAAGTCTAAGAACACCATCCCAACCGTGAAGCATGGGGGTGGCAGCAGCATGTTGTGGGGGTGCTTTGCTGCAGGAGGGACAGGTGCACTTCACAAAATAGATGGCATCATGAGGAAAAACAATTATGTGGATATATTGAAGCAACATCTCAAGACATCAGTCAGGAAGTTAAAGCTTGGTCACAAATGGGTCTTCCAATGGACAATGACCCCAAGCATACTTCCAAAGTTGTGGCAAAATGGCTTAGCTTTTTATGGCTGCAGGGGCAGTATTGAGTAGCTTGGATGAAAGGGTGCCCATTGTGAACGGCCAGCTCCTCAGTCTCAGTTGCTAAAATATGCATATTATTATTAGTATTGGTGTCACGCCCTGGCCTTAGTTATGTTTGTTTTCTTTACTATTTTGGTTAGGTCAGGGTGTGACATGGGGGATTTATGTGTTTTGTCTGGTCTAGGGTTTTTTGTGTGTTTATGGGGCTGTTTCCTTTCTAGGTAGTTTGTAGATCTATGGTTGCCTAGATTGGTTCTCAATTAGAGGCAGCTGTCTATCGTTGTCTCTGATTGGGAACCATATTTAGGCAGTCATATTCTGTGGGTATTTTGTGGGTGATTGTCTTCTGTCTTTGTGTCATTGCACCAGATAGGACTGTTTCGGTTTTCACATTTGTTGTTGTGTATTTTATAGTGTTCTTGTGTATGGTCTTTATTAAACATGTTGAACTCTAACAACGCTGCATTTTGGTCCTCCTCTCCTTCAACGGAAGAAAACCGTTACAATTGGATAGAAAACACTCCGAAGTTTCTAAAACTGTTTGAATTATGTCTGTGAGTATAACAGAACTCCTATTGCAGGCAAAAACCTGAGAAATTCCACTTCCTGTTTGTATTTTTTCTGGGGTGGCAGATTTTCAACCAAGCTCTCATTGAAATTACAGCGAGATATGGATAGGTTTTCACTTCCTACGCCTTCCACTAGATGTCAACAGTCAATAGAACTTTGTCTGATGACTCTAATGTGAAGGGGGTCGAATGAGACAGGAAATAGTCACCACTGCCACGAGTTGACAATGCTTTCACCATGCGCGTTCACAGGTGAAGGACCTGCGTTCCACCGGTAATCTGAAGTCATTCTAATTCTGTGGTTGGAACACTATTCAATATATATGTAAACAACATTCTAAAGATTGATTCTGTACATCGTTTGACATGTTTCTACTGACTGTTATGGAACTTTTGGATATTTCGTCACGTTACAGTGGATGCGCTTTGTGACTTTGGAATTGTTTACCAAACGCGCTAACCAAAGTAGCTAATTGGACATAAATAATGGACATTTTTGAACAAATCAAGCATTTATTGTGGACCTGGGATTCCTAGGACTGCATTCTGATGAAGTTCATCAAAGGTAAGGAAACATGTATCATGTATTTTCTGGTTTCTGTTGACTATAACATGGCGGCTAATTTGGCTACTGTTCTGGGCTCTGTCTCAGATTATTGCATGGGTTGCTTTTTCCGTAAACTTTTTTTGAAATCTGACAGCGGTTGCATTAAGAAGAGGTATATCTATAATTCCATGTCTATAACTTGTATTATTATCTACATTTATGATGAGTATTTCTGTTGAAACGATGTGGCTATGCAAAATCACTTGATGTTTTTGGAACTAGTGAATCTAATACGCCAATGTAAACTCAGATTTTTTTATATAAATATGAACTTTATCAAACAAAACATGCATGTATTGTGTAACATGAAGTCCTATGAGTGTCATCTGATGACGATAATTCAAGGTTAGTGATGAATTTTATCTCTATTTCTGCTTTTTGTGAATGCTATATTTTGCTGGAAAATGGCTGTGCTTATTGTGGTTTGGTGGAGACCTTACATAATCGTTTGTAGCGCTTTTGCTGAAAAGCATATTTGAAATCGGACACTTTGGTGGGATTAACAACAAGATTAACTTTAAAATTATATAAAACGCATGTATGTTTTAGGAATTTTAATTATGAGATTTCTGTGTTTTGAATCTATTTTCACTGGTAGTTGGCATATCGATCCCGTTAGCGGGATTGCAGCCATAACAAGTTAAGGACAACAAAGTCAAGGTATTGGAGTGGCCATCACAAAGCCCTGACCTCAACCTATCGAAAATTTGTGGGCAGAACTGAAAACTATTGTGCGAGCAAGGAGGCCTAGAAACCTGCCTCAGTTACACCAGCTCTGTCAGGAGGAATGGGCCAAAATTCACCCAACTTACTGTGGGAGGCTTGTAGAACACTACATGAAGCGTTTGACCCAAGTTAAACAATTTAAAGACAATGCTACCAAATACTAATTGAGTGTATGTAAACATTTGACACACTGGGAATGTGATGAAAGAAATCAAATTTGAAATAAATCATTCTCTCTACTATTATTCTGACATTTCACATTCTTAAAATAAAGTGGTGATCCTAACTGATCTAAGACAGGGAATTTTTACTCGGATGAAATGTCAGGAATTGTGAAAAACAGAGTTTCATGTATTTGGCTAAGGTATGTTAACTTCCGACTTCAACTGTATATGTTCTTGAGTTAATTCGGGAGACGGTACGTCATTAAATAAACTTTTCCCATGGTGCCTCAAATTAATTGTTAATTGTTACAATATTAATTTAATCGGGTAATAATTCAGTGTAGTAGTTAATTATTCAATAAATAGCAGTCATCACGTTAATGATAATCACGTCACGACAGCAGTTGCACTAGTATTCAGACCCTTTACTCAGTACTTTGTTGAAGCACCTTTGGCAACAATTGCAGCCTTGAGTCTTTTTGGGTATGACGCTACAAGCTTGGCACACCTTTATTTGGGGACTTTCTCCCATTCTTCCCTGCAGATCCTCTCAAGCTCTGTCAGGTTGGATTGGGAGCGTCGCTGCACAGTTATTTTCAGGTACTTCCAGAGATGTTCCATTGGGTTCAAGTCTGGGCTCTGGCTGGGCCACTGAAGGACATTCAGATACTTGTTCCCAAGCCACTCCTGTGTTGTCAGCATGATTCAGCCCACAGCATGATTCAGCCACCACCGTTCCTCACCGTAGGGATGGTGCCAGGTTTCCTCCAGATGTGATGCTTGGCATTCAGGCCAAAGAGTTTAATCTTGGTTTCATCAGACCAAAGAATCTTTTTTCTCATGGTCTGAGTTTCTTTAGGTGCTTTTTGGCAAACTCAAAGCGGGTTGTCATGTGCCTTTTACTGAGGACGGGCTTGTATGTAAGGGAATACCCCCCTGAATTGTACAAAAATGAATGGCAAGATATTGGCATTGGACAAACCATGTACACGATGTCCAATACCACCCAAAGCGGCGTTGATTCGTGCAAAGTATATGGCAAATGCCATATGGCAATTGCCAATTGTAACACCTCAAAAATCCAACAGGGGGCGAGTGCGCTCCACCGGGGTTTTTCATATTGGAAATGCAACCCAAGTCAACATCCAAAAGAAAAATTTTGAAAAAAGGATATTTTTTTCAAAAACTTTTCACCCCTTAAAAAAGTGCTTTCTGGGCCTTTTTTCGAAATTCTTTCGCTTTTTTTGTCAATTACACATGTGTAAGAACTGTATGAATATACTTTTGTCCAATTTTGATATCAAATTTTTTTTTTTTTAATTACATGCGCATAAGGCATATGTTTTCTCCATTTGGAATATGATTTCATAGGAAGTCAAAAGTCAAAAGTCAAAAATGTCAAAATTTGGTAAAAAACTTCACACATCCTTAAAAAAGTGCTTTCTGGACCGTTTTTCAAAATTCTTTCGAATTTTGTGTCAATTACACACGTATAAGAACTGTATCAACATACTTTATTTGTATTTTATTATCATAATTTTTTATTTTTTTTTTACTTGTGCATAAGGCATATGTTTTGTCCATTTGCAATATGATTTAATAGGATGTCAAAAGTCGAAAATTTGATTTTTTTTTTTAACTTTAAAAACTAAAAAAAGTGCTTTCTGGACCGTTTTTCGAAATTGTTTCGATTTTAAGACAATTAATCATGTGTAAGAAGTGTATGAATATACTTTTGTAAAATGTTATTATCATAATTTTATTTTTTTTACTTGTGCATAAGGAATATGATTTGTCCATTTGCAATATGATTTCATAGGAAGTCAAAAGTCAAAGTCAAAAGTCAATTTTTTTGGGGGCCAAAATTGACTGAACTGATGAACTCGGGACGGCCGGGCAGTGATAGTTGTTCATTTCCATCACTCGTTGTGTTGATTTCATCATGTCCATTTGCAATATGTTTTTTCACTATAGAATCATATTGCAAATGCGCGTGCAACTGGTAACCGGGAAAAAAAAAATGATGATTTCATTATGTCCATTTGTTTATGTTTCCTTACTTTTTCAAAGTCACTGTGCATTTGCAATATGTTTTACCATCACGAATTTGTCATGCTCAAAATTCAAACTATACTTTGCTCAAACTATACCTTTGTCAACTTGTATTATCATAATTTTTTTTTGTTTTACTTGTGCATAAGGCATATGTTTTGTCCATTTGCAATATGATGTCATAGGAAGTCAAAAGTCAAAGTCAAAAGTAACGATTTTCCTCCGTGCAACTGGTGATCTGAAATGTGCAACTGGTGATCTGAAATGTGCAACTGGTGATCTGAAATGTGCAACTGGTAACCCCAAAAAAAAAAAAAATATTCTATGTTTCCTTACTTTTTCAAAGTCACTGTGCATTTGCAATATGTTTTAATGGGCAGGTACCATCACGAATTTGTCATGCTATAAAAATCCTGCAGGAATGTGAAATTGACTACCCCGATGAACTCGGGATGGCTTTGCAGTGATTCTGGGTCATCTCAATGGCTCGTTTGGGTTGATTTCAGAATGTCGCTTTTGGTGATGTTTTTTCACTATAGAATCATATTGCAAATGAACGTGCAACTGGTCACCCAAAAATAAAAAATTTGGATTTTTTTTGTTTATGTTTCCTTACTTTTTCAAAGTCACTGTGCATTTGCAATATGTTTTTTCACTATAGAATCATATTGCAAATGCACGTGCAACTGGTCACCCAAAAATAAACATTTTGGATTTTTTTTGTTTATGTTTCCTTACTTTTTCAAAGTCATTGTGCATTTGCAATATGTTTTTTCACTATAGAATCATATTGCAAATGCACGTGCAACTGGTCACCCAAAAATAAAAAAATGTTGTTTATGTTTCCTTACTTTTTCAAAGTCACTGTGCATCTGCAATATGTTTTTTCACTATAGAATCATATTGCAAATGCACGTGCAACTGGTCATCCCCCCCAAAAAATTTTAGATTTTTTTTGTTTATTTTTCCTTACTTTTTCAAAGTCACTGTGCATTTGCAATATGTTTTTTCACTATAGAATCATATTGCAAATGCACGTGCAACTGGTCACCCAAAAATAAAAAAATGTTTATGTTTCCTTACTTTTTCAAAGTCACTGTACATTTGCAATATGTTTTAATGGGCAGGTACCATCACGAATTGGTCATGCTATAAAAATCCTGCAGGAATGTGAAATTGACTAGCCCGATGAACTCGGGATGGCTTTGCAGTGATTCTGGTTCATCTCAATCGCTCGTTAGGGTTGATTTCAGAATGTCGCTTTTGGTGATGGTACCTCACTGTTTAAACATATTGCAAATGTACAAGAGTCAAGTGGACAAGAGTCCATCAGTCAATTAGATATCATTCTGACACCAAACTGATACAAACTGACACCAAACCCACTTTTTCCAACTCGTTTAGTAGCCAACTATTACATACTTCAGAGCTGGCCCAAAATTCACAACGCCTTGGGTTCAAACCATAAAAAAACCATAAAACACGTAGTTACGTTCTAGCTGCGGGTCCATTTCTTAAGTTATGTGTTGGCCTAGCTGAGGCGACCCCGAATCCCAAGTTTCGGCTCGATAGGTCATTTGGTGTCCGAGAAAAACCCTAATTGGTGCTGAAAATCCACTATTTTCCATGACTTGCTACGGGGTCCTTGAACGAGCTATCGGACAGAAACGTCGGGGTCCGTCTCTATGGGCCGAGCCGGTTTCAATGCACCTAGCCTTGCGTCTCTGAGACTTTTCTAAACGTCGTCATTTTCGTGATGGTCAAAATGAATTGAAGGTATTGCAAATGTACGAGGCTGTTTCTCGGTCCGAGAACCATCTAGAGCCACGTAACTCACCACGCACCATCGACCGGAGGTCTAGAACAGGTTTCTAAAGTTTCGGAACTCTAGGTCTGACGGTTCTTTTTTAGCTCGAACAAAGCTAACTATTGCAGCCACTGTCTGTCTCTACGCACCCCAATACGTCCCTCCTTCCAAGTTGTGTTTTAGTGTAATTTTTTTTCCTTTGAATTTTGTGGGGAAAAATGACTGATTTACAGTTCATGGGGGTTGCCTAATCACACATATGAAGTTTTGGACAGATCTGACTTTTTTAACCTTTCGAAACAGCCCCTGAGACACCAATTATGGCACTTCCGGTTGGCACAGGAAGCTACAAATCAACACATATCCTCATTGGGGTATGCTGTTACAGAATCCTGAGTTTTAAGTCCTTACGTTAAGAATTGACTGATTTACACAGGGTTGAATGCACTATGTCTGTCAAACTGCAGGCAGGGTATGGGTAAACACTTTTAGGGGCATTTTAACCACTTCCGGTTGGTCCAGGAAGCTCAGAATCAACACAGGTAGACCTCATAGTGGCCTGATGGACTGGTACCGAAGACAGGTTCATACGGCATTCATAACCCATATAGACTTCAGGTTGAAATTAGGGGTGCAGGCAATGTATTCCTATGGGGAGAGATGCCACTGTAATCTGTGAGATCAAAAAACACTGTTTTACTGTTAAGGGTTAATGCCACACGGTCAAGGTTAGGCTTGTACAGATCGGGAGGACCTTAGGAACATTCATGTGGTGGAATTTTTCTTCTCACCCTAACGGTTCTCTCACTGTCACTCAAAAGCAAATGACATTGTGGGGCAGGCTTCATTTTGGGCCTACTTTTCTAATGGTCGTTGCGCTTAGACCGAGCGAGCTACGGTCAAGCGGGATAGCTCGTTGAACTCAGCACAGTCTGGAGACTATGGTGATGCCATTTTTTATGTTGATTTCAGAATGCCATTTTGGTGATGGTCCCTCTCCGTTTAAACATATTGCAAATGCACAAAATTCAACTAGCAAGTCAGTGTCCATCAGTCAATTAGATGTCATTATGACACCAAACCCACTTTTTACTACTCATTTAGAAGCCAACTATCACATATGTCAGAGCAGTCCCATAATTCACAGCGCCTTTAGTTTAAAACATAATAAAAAGGTAAAACACATAGTTACGTTCTAGCTGCGGGTCCAGTTCGGACATTATGTGAAGTCCTATGTGAGGCGACCCCGAATCCCGAGTTTCGGCTCGATAGGTCATTTGGTGTCCGAGAAAAACCCTAATTGGTGCTGAAAATCCACTTTTTTCCATGCCTTGCTACGGGGTCCTTGAACGAGCTATCGGACAGAAACGTTGGGGTCTGTCTCTATGGGCCGAGCCGGTTTCAATGCACCTAGCCTTGCTGTTACGGATACAGGTATCCTGTGTCTGTGTGTATCCTGTGTGTTTCTTTTCTCTCCGTCTCCCCTCACAGGTGAAAGTCATCACTCCCCAATCAGTCAACAATCAGAAGACACACCTCCTCCTGTTTCCTACCCTATCACAGTTCCTTCCCCTTGGTTTAAAAACCCTATCATTTGTTTGCTCTAGAGCTCAATCTTTGTAATGCTATGTTGGTAGATAGCTGTTCTTGGTAGATTTCAGGAGAGCTCAATCTTTGTAATGCTATGTTGGTAGATAGCTGTTCTTGGTAGATTTCAGGAGAGCTCAATCTTTGTAATGCTATGTTGGTAGATCGCTGTTCTTGTAGATTTCAGGAGAGCTCAATCTTTGTAATGCCATGTTGGTAGATAGCTGTTCTTGATAGATTTCAGTAGCACAATCTCTTTGTAAATGCCATGTATGTAGATCTCTCTCTTTGTGTATTAATTAACCTCTTCTTTTGTTTGAGCACCTCCATAGCACTTTCATCACCTGTGAGTATTGTTTTGCTTATGGTGTTTGCTGGTGGGAAAAAGGGGGAAACCAAGACAAGTCGCCCATGGGCATACACTACCCGTAGGTGAACTTTTGTTAAATACACTAGTTAGAACTGGGCGGACCACCCACTGTATTTTGGTTAGTTAGTTAGCTGTTGTTGAAATAGGCTAGTCTAGCTTAGGGGTGTTTTTGCATATTTGTTTCTTTCCTTGGGTCCAGCTCAGCCCTTTTTCCTGCTCCCCCCCCCCCATTACCGTGTGTTTATAATAAACCCTGAGTTTGACGGTATTATTTCGGTTGTCGTGGTTATTTCGTTCACACGTACTTTGTCACAATTATAATTTACATGAGTTATGTTACGGGTCTCACTACCATCCCCCCTAGACTGTCGGGCCAAAAGGGATTCGTAACACTTGCGTCTCTGAGACTTTTCTAAACGTCGTCATTTTCGTAATGGTCAAAATGAATTGAAGGTATTGCAAATGTACGAGGCTGTTTCTCGGTCCGAGAACCGTCTAGAGCCACGTAACGCACCACCGACCGGAGGTCTAGAACAGGTTTCTAAAGTTTCGGAACTCTAGGTCTGACGGTTCTTTTTTAGCTCCAACAAAGCTAACTATTGCAGCCACTGTCTGTCTCTACGCACCCCAATACGTCCCTCCATCCAAGGTGTGTTTTAGTGTGATTTTTTTTTCCTTTGATTTTTTTTGGGAAAAATGACTGATTTACAGTTCATGAGGGTTGCCTAATCACACACATGAAGTTTTGGAAAGATCAGACTTTTTTAACCCCTCGAAACAGCCCCTGAGACACCAGTATGGCACTTCCGGTTGGCACAGGAAGCTATAAATCAACACATATCCCCATTGGGGTATGCTGTTACAGAATCCTGAGTTTTAAGTCCTTACGTTAAGAACTGACTGATTTACACAGGGTTGAATGCACTATGTCTGTCAAACTGCAGGCAGGGTATGGGTAAACACTTTTAGGGGCATTTTAACCACTTCCGGTTGGTCCAGGAAGCTCAGAATCAACACAGGTAGACCTCATAGTGGCCTGATGGACTGGTACCGAAGACAGGTTCATACGGCATTCATAACCCATATAGACTTCAGGTTGAAATTAGGGGTGCAGGCAATGTATTCCTATGGGGAGAGATGACACTGTAATCTGTGAGATCAAAAAACACTGTTTTACTCTTAAGGGTTAATGCCACACGGTCAAGGTTAGGCTTGTACAGATCGGGAGGACCTTAGGAACATTCATGTGGTGGAATTTTTCTTCTCACCCTAACGGTTCTCTCACTGTCACTCAAAAGCAAATGACATTGTGGGGCAGGCTTCATTTTGGGCCTACTTTTCTAATGGTCGTTGCGCTTAGACCGAGCGAGCTACGGTCAAGCGGGATAGCTCGTTGAACTCAGCACAGTCTGGAGACTATGGTGATGCCATTTTTTATGTTGATTTCAGAATGCCATTTTGGTGATGGTCCCTCTCCGTTTAAACATATTGCAAATGCACAAAATTCAACTAGCAAGTCAGTGTCCATCAGTCAATTAGATGTCATTATGACACCAAACCCACTTTTTACTACTCATTTAGAAGCCAACTATCACATATGTCAGAGCAGTCCCATAATTCACAGCGCCTTTAGTTTAAAACATAATAAAAAGGTAAAACACATAGTTACGTTCTAGCTGCGGGTCCAGTTCGGACATTATGTGAAGTCCTATGTGAGGCGACCCCGAATCCCGAGTTTCGGCTCGATAGGTCATTTGGTGTCCGAGAAAAACCCTAATTGGTGCTGAAAATCCACTTTTTTCCATGCCTTGCTACGGGGTCCTTGAACGAGCTATCGGACAGAAACGTTGGGGTCTGTCTCTATGGGCCGAGCCGGTTTCAATGCACCTAGCCTTGCTGTTACGGATACAGGTATCCTGTGTCTGTGTGTATCCTGTGTGTTTCTTTTCTCTCCGTCTCCCCTCACAGGTGAAAGTCATCACTCCCCAATCAGTCAACAATCAACCCATCAATCAGAAGACACACCTCCTCCTGTTTCCTACCCTATCACAGTTCCTTCCCCTTGGTTTAAAAACCCTATCATTTGTTTGCTCTAGAGCTCAATCTTTGTAATGCTATGTTGGTAGATAGCTGTTCTTGGTAGATTTCAGGAGAGCTCAATCTTTGTAATGCTATGTTGGTAGATAGCTGTTCTTGGTAGATTTCAGGAGAGCTCAATCTTTGTAATGCTATGTTGGTAGATCGCTGTTCTTGTAGATTTCAGGAGAGCTCAATCTTTGTAATGCCATGTTGGTAGATAGCTGTTCTTGATAGATTTCAGTAGCACAATCTCTTTGTAAATGCCATGTATGTAGATCTCTCTCTTTGTGTATTAATTAACCTCTTCTTTTGTTTGAGCACCTCCATAGCACTTTCATCACCTGTGAGTATTGTTTTGCTTATGGTGTTTGCTGGTGGGAAAAAGGGGGAAACCAAGACAAGTCGCCCATGGGCATACACTACCCGTAGGTGAACTTTTGTTAAATACACTAGTTAGAACTGGGCGGACCACCCACTGTATTTTGGTTAGTTAGTTAGCTGTTGTTGAAATAGGCTAGTCTAGCTTAGGGGTGTTTTTGCATATTTGTTTCTTTCCTTGGGTCCAGCTCAGCCCTTTTTCCTGCTCCCCCCCCCCCCCCCCCCCCCCCCCCCCCCCCCCCCCCCCCCCATTACCGTGTGTTTATAATAAACCCTGAGTTTGACGGTATTATTTCGGTTGTCGTGGTTATTTCGTTCACACGTACTTTGTCACAATTATAATTTACATGAGTTATGTTACGGGTCTCACTACCATCCCCCCTAGACTGTCGGGCCAAAAGGGATTCGTAACACTTGCGTCTCTGAGACTTTTCTAAACGTCGTCATTTTCGTAATGGTCAAAATGAATTGAAGGTATTGCAAATGTACGAGGCTGTTTCTCGGTCCGAGAACCGTCTAGAGCCACGTAACTCACCACGCACCACCGACCGGAGGTCTAGAACAGGTTTCTAAAGTTTCGGAACTCTAGGTCTGACGGTTCTTTTTTAGCTCCAACAAAGCTAACTATTGCAGCCACTGTCTGTCTCTACGCACCCCAATACGTCCCTCCATCCAAGGTGTGTTTTAGTGTGATTTTTTTTTCCTTTGATTTTTTTTGGGAAAAATGACTGATTTACAGTTCATGAGGGTTGCCTAATCACACACATGAAGTTTTGGAAAGATCAGACTTTTTTAACCCCTCGAAACAGCCCCTGAGACACCAGTATGGCACTTCCGGTTGGCACAGGAAGCTATAAATCAACACATATCCCCATTGGGGTATGCTGTTACAGAATCCTGAGTTTTAAGTCCTTACGTTAAGAACTGACTGATTTACACAGGGTTGAATGCACTATGTCTGTCAAACTGCAGGCAGGGTATGGGTAAACACTTTTAGGGGCATTTTAACCACTTCCGGTTGGTCCAGGAAGCTCAGAATCAACACAGGTAGACCTCATAGTGGCCTGATGGACTGGTACCGAAGACAGGTTCATACGGCATTCATAACCCATATAGACTTCAGGTTGAAATTAGGGGTGCAGGCAATGTATTCCTATGGGGAGAGATGACACTGTAATCTGTGAGATCAAAAAACACTGTTTTACTGTTAAGGGTTAATGCCACACGGTCAAGGTTAGGCTTGTACAGATCGGGAGGACCTTAGGAACATTCATGTGGTGGAATTTTTCTTCTCACCCTAACGGTTCTCTCACTGTCACTCAAAAGCAAATGACATTGTGGGGCAGGCTTCATTTTGGGCCTACTTTTCTAATGGTCGTTGCGCTTAGACCGAGCGAGCTACGGTCAAGCGGGATAGCTCGTTGAACTCAGCACAGTCTGGAGACTATGGTGATGCCATTTTTTATGTTGATTTCAGAATGCCATTTTGGTGATGGTCCCTCTCCGTTTAAACATATTGCAAATGCACAAAATTCAACTAGCAAGTCAGTGTCCATCAGTCAATTAGATGTCATTATGACACCAAACCCACTTTTTACTACTCATTTAGAAGCCAACTATCACATATGTCAGAGCAGTCCCATAATTCACAGCGCCTTTAGTTTAAAACATAATAAAAAGGTAAAACACATAGTTACGTTCTAGCTGCGGGTCCAGTTCGGACATTATGTGAAGTCCTATGTGAGGCGACCCCGAATCCCGAGTTTCGGCTCGATAGGTCATTTGGTGTCCGAGAAAAACCCTAATTGGTGCTGAAAATCCACTTTTTTCCATGCCTTGCTACGGGGTCCTTGAACGAGCTATCGGACAGAAACGTTGGGGTCTGTCTCTATGGGCCGAGCCGGTTTCAATGCACCTAGCCTTGCTGTTACGGATACAGGTATCCTGTGTCTGTGTGTATCCTGTGTGTTTCTTTTCTCTCCGTCTCCCCTCACAGGTGAAAGTCATCACTCCCCAATCAGTCAACAATCAACCCATCAATCAGAAGACACACCTCCTCCTGTTTCCTACCCTATCACAGTTCCTTCCCCTTGGTTTAAAAACCCTATCATTTGTTTGCTCTAGAGCTCAATCTTTGTAATGCTATGTTGGTAGATAGCTGTTCTTGGTAGATTTCAGGAGAGCTCAATCTTTGTAATGCTATGTTGGTAGATAGCTGTTCTTGGTAGATTTCAGGAGAGCTCAATCTTTGTAATGCTATGTTGGTAGATCGCTGTTCTTGTAGATTTCAGGAGAGCTCAATCTTTGTAATGCCATGTTGGTAGATAGCTGTTCTTGATAGATTTCAGTAGCACAATCTCTTTGTAAATGCCATGTATGTAGATCTCTCTCTTTGTGTATTAATTAACCTCTTCTTTTGTTTGAGCACCTCCATAGCACTTTCATCACCTGTGAGTATTGTTTTGCTTATGGTGTTTGCTGGTGGGAAAAAGGGGGAAACCAAGACAAGTCGCCCATGGGCATACACTACCCGTAGGTGAACTTTTGTTAAATACACTAGTTAGAACTGGGCGGACCACCCACTGTATTTTGGTTAGTTAGTTAGCTGTTGTTGAAATAGGCTAGTCTAGCTTAGGGGTGTTTTTGCATATTTGTTTCTTTCCTTGGGTCCAGCTCAGCCCTTTTTCCTGCTCCCCCCCCCCCCATTACCGTGTGTTTATAATAAACCCTGAGTTTGACGGTATTATTTCGGTTGTCGTGGTTATTTCGTTCACACGTACTTTGTCACAATTATAATTTACATGAGTTATGTTACGGGTCTCACTACCATCCCCCCTAGACTGTCGGGCCAAAAGGGATTCGTAACACTTGCGTCTCTGAGACTTTTCTAAACGTCGTCATTTTCGTAATGGTCAAAATGAATTGAAGGTATTGCAAATGTACGAGGCTGTTTCTCGGTCCGAGAACCGTCTAGAGCCACGTAACTCACCACGCACCACCGACCGGAGGTCTAGAACAGGTTTCTAAAGTTTCGGAACTCTAGGTCTGACGGTTCTTTTTTAGCTCCAACAAAGCTAACTATTGCAGCCACTGTCTGTCTCTACGCACCCCAATACGTCCCTCCATCCAAGGTGTGTTTTAGTGTGATTTTTTTTTCCTTTGATTTTTTTTGGGAAAAATGACTGATTTACAGTTCATGAGGGTTGCCTAATCACACACATGAAGTTTTGGAAAGATCAGACTTTTTTAACCCCTCGAAACAGCCCCTGAGACACCAGTATGGCACTTCCGGTTGGCACAGGAAGCTATAAATCAACACATATCCCCATTGGGGTATGCTGTTACAGAATCCTGAGTTTTAAGTCCTTACGTTAAGAACTGACTGATTTACACAGGGTTGAATGCACTATGTCTGTCAAACTGCAGGCAGGGTATGGGTAAACACTTTTAGGGGCATTTTAACCACTTCCGGTTGGTCCAGGAAGCTCAGAATCAACACAGGTAGACCTCATAGTGGCTTGATGGACTGGTACCGAAGACAGGTTCATACGGCATTCATAACCCATATAGACTTCAGGTTGAAATTAGGGGTGCAGGCAATGTATTCCTATGGGGAGAGATGACACTGTAATCTGTGAGATCAAAAAACACTGTTTTACTCTTAAGGGTTAATGCCACACGGTCAAGGTTAGGCTTGTACAGATCGGGAGGACCTTAGGAACATTCATGTGGTGGAATTTTTCTTCTCACCCTAACGGTTCTCTCACTGTCACTCAAAAGCAAATGACATTGTGGGGCAGGCTTCATTTTGGGCCTACTTTTCTAATGGTCGTTGCGCTTAGACCGAGCGAGCTACGGTCAAGCGGGATAGCTCGTTGAACTCAGCACAGTCTGGAGACTATGGTGATGCCATTTTTTATGTTGATTTCAGAATGCCATTTTGGTGATGGTCCCTCTCCGTTTAAACATATTGCAAATGCACAAAATTCAACTAGCAAGTCAGTGTCCATCAGTCAATTAGATGTCATTATGACACCAAACCCACTTTTTACTACTCATTTAGAAGCCAACTATCACATATGTCAGAGCAGTCCCATAATTCACAGCGCCTTTAGTTTAAAACATAATAAAAAGGTAAAACACATAGTTACGTTCTAGCTGCGGGTCCAGTTCGGACATTATGTGAAGTCCTATGTGAGGCGACCCCGAATCCCGAGTTTCGGCTCGATAGGTCATTTGGTGTCCGAGAAAAACCCTAATTGGTGCTGAAAATCCACTTTTTTCCATGCCTTGCTACGGGGTCCTTGAACGAGCTATCGGACAGAAACGTTGGGGTCTGTCTCTATGGGCCGAGCCGGTTTCAATGCACCTAGCCTTGCTGTTACGGATACAGGTATCCTGTGTCTGTGTGTATCCTGTGTGTTTCTTTTCTCTCCGTCTCCCCTCACAGGTGAAAGTCATCACTCCCCAATCAGTCAACAATCAACCCATCAATCAGAAGACACACCTCCTCCTGTTTCCTACCCTATCACAGTTCCTTCCCCTTGGTTTAAAAACCCTATCATTTGTTTGCTCTAGAGCTCAATCTTTGTAATGCTATGTTGGTAGATAGCTGTTCTTGGTAGATTTCAGGAGAGCTCAATCTTTGTAATGCTATGTTGGTAGATAGCTGTTCTTGGTAGATTTCAGGAGAGCTCAATCTTTGTAATGCTATGTTGGTAGATCGCTGTTCTTGTAGATTTCAGGAGAGCTCAATCTTTGTAATGCCATGTTGGTAGATAGCTGTTCTTGATAGATTTCAGTAGCACAATCTCTTTGTAAATGCCATGTATGTAGATCTCTCTCTTTGTGTATTAATTAACCTCTTCTTTTGTTTGAGCACCTCCATAGCACTTTCATCACCTGTGAGTATTGTTTTGCTTATGGTGTTTGCTGGTGGGAAAAAGGGGGAAACCAAGACAAGTCGCCCATGGGCATACACTACCCGTAGGTGAACTTTTGTTAAATACACTAGTTAGAACTGGGCGGACCACCCACTGTATTTTGGTTAGTTAGTTAGCTGTTGTTGAAATAGGCTAGTCTAGCTTAGGGGTGTTTTTGCATATTTGTTTCTTTCCTTGGGTCCAGCTCAGCCCTTTTTCCTGCTCCCCCCCCCCCATTACCGTGTGTTTATAATAAACCCTGAGTTTGACGGTATTATTTCGGTTGTCGTGGTTATTTCGTTCACACGTACTTTGTCACAATTATAATTTACATGAGTTATGTTACGGGTCTCACTACCATCCCCCCTAGACTGTCGGGCCAAAAGGGATTCGTAACACTTGCGTCTCTGAGACTTTTCTAAACGTCGTCATTTTCGTAATGGTCAAAATGAATTGAAGGTATTGCAAATGTACGAGGCTGTTTCTCGGTCCGAGAACCGTCTAGAGCCACGTAACTCACCACGCACCACCGACCGGAGGTCTAGAACAGGTTTCTAAAGTTTCGGAACTCTAGGTCTGACGGTTCTTTTTTAGCTCCAACAAAGCTAACTATTGCAGCCACTGTCTGTCTCTACGCACCCCAATACGTCCCTCCATCCAAGGTGTGTTTTAGTGTGATTTTTTTTTTCCTTTGATTTTTTTTGGGAAAAATGACTGATTTACAGTTCATGAGGGTTGCCTAATCACACACATGAAGTTTTGGAAAGATCAGACTTTTTTAACCCCTCGAAACAGCCCCTGAGACACCAGTATGGCACTTCCGGTTGGCACAGGAAGCTATAAATCAACACATATCCCCATTGGGGTATGCTGTTACAGAATCCTGAGTTTTAAGTCCTTACGTTAAGAACTGACTGATTTACACAGGGTTGAATGCACTATGTCTGTCAAACTGCAGGCAGGGTATGGGTAAACACTTTTAGGGGCATTTTAACCACTTCCGGTTGGTCCAGGAAGCTCAGAATCAACACAGGTAGACCTCATAGTGGCCTGATGGACTGGTACCGAAGACAGGTTCATACGGCATTCATAACCCATATAGACTTCAGGTTGAAATTAGGGGTGCAGGCAATGTATTCCTATGGGGAGAGATGACACTGTAATCTGTGAGATCAAAAAACACTGTTTTACTCTTAAGGGTTAATGCCACACGGTCAAGGTTAGGCTTGTACAGATCGGGAGGACCTTAGGAACATTCATGTGGTGGAATTTTTCTTCTCACCCTAACGGTTCTCTCACTGTCACTCAAAAGCAAATGACATTGTGGGGCAGGCTTCATTTTGGGCCTACTTTTCTAATGGTCGTTGCGCTTAGACCGAGCGAGCTACGGTCAAGCGGGATAGCTCGTTGAACTCAGCACAGTCTGGAGACTATGGTGATGCCATTTTTTATGTTGATTTCAGAATGCCATTTTGGTGATGGTCCCTCTCCGTTTAAACATATTGCAAATGCACAAAATTCAACTAGCAAGTCAGTGTCCATCAGTCAATTAGATGTCATTATGACACCAAACCCACTTTTTACTACTCATTTAGAAGCCAACTATCACATATGTCAGAGCAGTCCCATAATTCACAGCGCCTTTAGTTTAAAACATAATAAAAAGGTAAAACACATAGTTACGTTCTAGCTGCGGGTCCAGTTCGGACATTATGTGAAGTCCTATGTGAGGCGACCCCGAATCCCGAGTTTCGGCTCGATAGGTCATTTGGTGTCCGAGAAAAACCCTAATTGGTGCTGAAAATCCACTTTTTTCCATGCCTTGCTACGGGGTCCTTGAACGAGCTATCGGACAGAAACGTTGGGGTCTGTCTCTATGGGCCGAGCCGGTTTCAATGCACCTAGCCTTGCGTCTCTGAGACTTTTCTAAACGTCGTCATTTTCGTAATGGTCAAAATGAATTGAAGGTATTGCAAATGTACGAGGCTGTTTCTCGGTCCGAGAACCATCTAGAGCCACGTAACTCACCACGCACCATCGACCGGAGGTCTAGAACAGGTTTCTAAAGTTTCGGAACTCTAGGTCTGACGGTTCTTTTTTAGCTCGAACAAAGCTAACTATTGCAGCCACTGTCTGTCTCTACGCACCCCAATACGTCCCTCCATTCAAGTTGTGTTTTAGTGTGATTTTTTTTTCCTTTGAATTTTTTGGGGAAAAATGACTGATTTACAGTTCATGGGGGTTGCCTAATCACATATATGAAGTTTTGGACAGATCTGACTTTTTTAACCCTTCGAAACAGCCCCTGAGACACCATTTAAGGCACTTCCGGTTGGCACAGGAAGCTATAATTCACCACATATCCTCATTGGGGTATGCTTTTACAGAATCCTGAGTTTTAAGTCTTTACGTTAAGAACTGAGTTATTTACGGAGGGTTTAGTATGTGTGTGTTATTTCAGAAAATCATAGAAAATCACAGAAATCTCGCAGAGCTCCGCAGCACACTTTAAAAAGATTCGTATGAACACCCTGCAACTGGATCTGTAACCGTTGAAAAAAAAAAACGCCTATTTGTGACCATCGCCAAGTTGTCATTGTTCCGTTTCTCTTAAATGACGATAGATAAATGGCTGGTTCTTTTTTTATTGACACCGGAGGCTCCTTGACTTTGACCTGAAGTGGAAAAATAATTTCTCTATTTCCATTTAGGACCTTTAATCCCAGAAAAACGGCCATAACTCAAAAACCGTCGAGGCCTAGACGCCATCTTGTTCGGGGCCAACTGCCCATTATGCCAAACCTACGCTCACCAAGTTTCGGCTTCGAAATATTTTCCGTTTTCGAGATAAGGCCCCGTCGTGATTCGTGATGTTTTGCCAAATTGCCATATGATTCCGTATGCCCTCTTGTGGGAAATTCCGGGATAGCGGAAAAACGGTCAAAAACTTGTTTATTTTATAAAACGGAAACCGAATGTCCGACAAAGTTCATTTGATGACTTCCCGGTAGGTCTGGCCCTACCGCACGGCCCGACGCCGACCGCAAATTTTACAAACGATTTCGGACGTCTAGTAAGGGACCGTACATTTGCAATATGGACTTTCTCACTGATCATACACGAAATGCCGAAATGTTCCCTTAATGTATGGAGGGGCTTCCGTCTGGCCACTTGCATAATTGGTGGAGTGCTGCAGAGATCGTTGTCCTTCTGGAAGGTTCTTCCATCTCCACAGAGTACTCTAGAGCACTGTCAGAGTGACCATCTGGTTCTTGGTCACCTCCCTGACCATGGCCCTTCTCCCCCGATTGCTCAATTTTGCCAGGGTAACCAGCCCTAACAAGAGTCTTGGTGGTTCCAAACATCACAGATTTCAGAGTGATGGATGCCATTATGTTCTTGGGAACCTTCAATGTTACAGAATGTTTTTGGAATACTTCCCCAGATCTATTCCTCAACACAATCCTGTCTCGGTGCTCTTTGGACAATTCCTTCAACTTCAGGGCTTGGTTTTTGCTCTGACATGCACTGTTAATTGAATGCTAGTAAAACTAAGTGCATGCACTTCAATCAATTGCTGCCTGCACCCTCCCGCCTGACTAGCATCACTACTCTGGATGGTTCTGACCTAGAATATGCGGACAACTACAAATACCTAGGTGTCTGGTTAGACTGTAAACTCTCCTTCCAGACTCACATTAAGCATCTCCAATCCAAAATTAAATCTAGAATCGGCTGCCTATTTCGCAAACAAAGCCTCCTTCTCTCATGCTGCCAAACTTACCCTCGTAAAACTGACTATCCTACCGATCCTTGACTTTGGCGATATCATTTACAAAATAGCCCCCAACACTCTACTCAGCAAACTGGATGTAGTCTATCACAGTGCCATCCGTTTTATCACCAAAGCCCCATATACTACCCACCACTGCGACCTGTATCCTCTCATTGGCTGGCCCTCACTACATATTCGTCGCCAAACCCACTGGCTCCAGGTTGTCTATAAGTCTTTGCTAGGTAAAGCCACGCCTTGTCTCAGTTCACTGGTCACCATAGCAACAACCACCCGTAGCACGCGCTCCACCAGGTATATTGCACTGGTCAGCCCCAAAGCCAACACTTCATTGGCCGCCTTTCCTTCCAGTTCTCTGCTGCCAATGACTGGAACAAATTGCAAAAATCGCTGAAGCTGGAGTCTTACATCTCCCTCTCTAACTTTAAGCATCAGCTGTCTGAGCAGCTTACTGATTACTGTACCTGTACACAGCCAATCTGTAAATAGCACACCTGACTACCTCATCCCCATATTATTACTTACCCTCTTGCTCTTTTGCACCCCAGTATCTCTACTTGCACATCACCATCTGCACATCTATCACTCTGGTATTAATGCTAAATTGTAATTATTTTCACCTCTAGGGCCTATTTATTGCCTACCTCCCTACTCTTCTACATTTGCACACACTGTACATAGATTGTTATATTTTGTATTTTCTTTTGTGTTATTGACTGTACACTGTGTTGTTGTTTTTGTCACACTGCTTTGCTTTATCTTGGCCAGGTCACAGTTGTAAATGAGAACTTGTTCTCAACTGGCCTACCTGGTTAAATAAAGGTGAAATAAAAAAATAAAAAATAGAAAACAGTGGGACCTTATATAGACAAATCATGTCCAATCAATGAACTTTTTACCACAGTTGGTCTCCAATCAATCCGAAGGCATTGTATGTGTCCCAAACAAAAATAAATCCTGAGCTTTCTTATATCTCCTAGATATAGGACAAACACTTCAAAACCTTATTCCTTATGATATATTTTTAACTGTATTTTTTGCAGTTCATGAATGTGGTGCTATTCTATCCGTTTCTGTTGGCTGTATTAGGAAAGCTCAATTCAATATTTTATCCCAAAAAATGTATATATTTATATTTATTTTACACCTAAAGGGGTCCTAAAATTCTAAATCAATACCTAAATGATCCATGGTATTTCCATCTTAAAACAATTCCATGTTTTAGCTCAGTACACTCTTCCACTTTGACATTCCTGAATATTTTATGTAGATTTTTTACAAAAATGAGGGCTCAATCCATTTTAAACCCACTTTGTAACACAATTAAAAGTGAAGAAATCCAATGGGTCTGACTTTTGCAAGGCAATGTATCTTTTGACAATCTTTTGCTGCTTCTTCAGAAAACTGCCCAATCAGTCAAACCTCAACAGTAATAAATCAGCAGTGACTTGTAACAGAGTCACTGCCAAAATTGTGGGACGTTCACAGCTTTTTCAGTAAAACCCTATAATAGGACATGTCCTCAGCGCTACCTAGATCATCCATAGACTAACCGTGTTGCCATGGCAGATCACAGATCACACACACACAGAGCAAAACCTCTGAATGAACCCTTGTTTCAAACACACATCAAACACACGCCCTCTGACCATTTCAAACACTCAAAATGGCGATACATTGCAGATGTCCTTTGGTATTTCTGAGGTAAACCTTGACTGGATTTGTGTCTGCCAGGGACAATTTTTTGTGTTTCCTTCCCCTGTCATGTATGGACATCTCCCGTTCTAAAAGGTAATGTCCCAGGCATAACACCTGAAAGAAAGAAAGAGAGAAAGGTCAGGCCAAACTCAGCTGTCTGGGCTTTGCTCCCGAGTGGAGCAGCGGTCTAAGGCACTGCATCTCAGTGCTGGAGGCATCACTACAGACCCTGGTTTAATCCTGGGCTGTATCACAACCGGCCGTGATTGGGAGTCCCATAGGGCGGTGCACAATTGGCCCAGCGCCGTCCGGGGTAGGTCGTCATTGTAAAATTAGATTTTGTTCTTAACTGACTTGCCTAGTTAAATAAAGGTTAAATAAAAATATCACCATGCTTCACGGTTGTGACATTTCATAGCAGGTTAGTGTTACGGCTGGTTGAAGGACTGGACCATGGTGCAGCATGGTAAGCGTACATTCTCTCTTTATTGAAAATTATGCCGACAAAACAAAGAACAAAACCAAACCGTGAAGCTTTGGGCTATGTGCCCTGAACAAAGACAAAGTTAACTTCCCACAAAACAGGTGGGGGGGGAAAGGGTACCTAAGTATGGTTCTCAATCAGAGACAACAATAGACAGCTGTCCCTGATTGAGAACCATACCAGGCCAAGACATAGAAATACAAAACATAGAAAAAAGGACATAGAATGCCCACCCTAGTCACACCTTTGCCTAACCAAAATAGAGAATAAACAGCCTCTCTATGGCCAGAGCGTGACAGTACCCCCCCCCCCCCCCCCCCCCCCCAAAGGTGCGGACTCCGAAACAAAACCTGACTCTAAAGGGGAGGGTCCGGGTGGGCCTTCTTACAGCGGCTGCTCGGGTGTGGGATGTGGACCCCGCTCCACCTCAGTCTTGGCCCACTTAGGTGGTGCTTCTAGAGCGGGGACCCTCGCAGCGGGCCCCGGACTGAAGACCCTCGTAGAGGGCGCCACTGGACTGAGGCGCGCCTCCGAACTGAGGGGCGCCTCTGGACTGAGGGGTTGCGGCTCTGGCAGCTCCGGACAGGAGGGCGGCTCTGGCAGCTCCGGACAGGAGGGCGGCTATGGCAGCTCCGGACAGGTGGGAGCACCTGGAGGGAGGAGAGGAGAGACAGCCCCCGGGAAATGCGGGACGCTGGCACCGAGCATACCGGCCTGTGAATACTCCGCCTCGGTACCGTGCCCATCACCCCATAGCACTTGGTCTGACCAGTCCCATGCTCGCCACGGTAAGCACGGGGAGTTGGCTCAGGTCTGCTTCCTGACTCTGCCACACTCCCCGTGTGCCCCCCAACATTTTTTGGGGGGCTGCCTCTCGGGCTTCCTTGCCAGCCGGGTTCCCACATACCGCTGGTTCCTCTCTCTGGCTGCCTCTGCTCTCCTAGCTGCCTTCACCTGTTCCCATGGAAGGCGATCCCTTCCCGCCAGGATCTCCTCCCATGTGTAGATTCCCTTGCCATCCAGAACGTCCTCCCATGTCCAGGAGTCCACCTTACCATGCTGCTTGGTCCGTTGGTGGTGGGAAGTTCTGTTACGGCTGGTTGAAGGACTGGACCAAGGTGCAACATGGTAAGCGTACATTCTCTCTTTATTGAAAATGACGCCAACAAAACAAAGAACAAAACCCAACCTTGAAGCTTTGGGCTCTGTGCCCTGAACAACTATAAAGTTAACTTCACACAAAACAGGTGGTGGAAAAGGGTACCTAAGTATGGTTCTCAATCAGAGACGACGATAGACCGCTGTCCCTGATTGAGAACCATACCAGGCCAAGACATAGAAATACAAAACATAGAAAAAAGGACATAGAATGCCCACCCTAGTCACACCCTGGCCTAACCAAAATAGAGAATAAAACGGCTCTCTATGGCCAGGGCGTGACAGTTAGGAGAACATTTTTAGCTAACCCTAATCCTTTTCCTAACCTTAAACTAATTATCCTAACCTGATACGTTAATTATCCTAACCTGCTGCATAAGTTCTCCAAACCTGCTATGAAAAAGTCACATCTCTTCATAACTGTACACCATCGAGTCAACACCCTGATTCAGTTAGCAGACAGACTGGGCCAGTAGACTATTTAAAGGTAGAGGTTGTAAAATAGGACCTCTACTGGCTCACAACTCAGTCTGATGTCAGAAGTGAGTGCCTAAGGAGGAATGGAAAGGGGTGCAGATGGATTCAAATGATATCTTTAGCTCATGTTGTCGGCTATTGGCACATGTACATTAATTAATGAATGAGGAGACACACTTGCAAGACAGACAATTACCATATTGATAATTTGCTATTTAACTCAACAGTTTTTGTGACAACTATTGGTAGTGTTGAAAATGAGATGATTTTTAGATTTTTATTCTTTTTTTTTAAATATTTTTTTATTTTTACCCCTTTTTCTCCCCAATTTCATGGTATCCAATTGTTGTAGTAGCTACTATCTTGTCTCATTGCTACAACTCCCGTACGGGCTCGGGAGAGACAAAGGTTGAATGTCATGCGTCCTCCGATACACAACCCAACCAGCCGCACAGCGCGCATCCAACCCGGAAGCCAGCCGCACCAGTGTGTCGGAGGCTACACCGTGCACCTGGCAACCTTGGCTAGCGCGCACTGCGCCCGGCCCGCCACAGGAGTTGCTGGTGCGCAATGAGACAAGGACATTCCTACCTACCAAGCCCTCCCTAACCCGGACGACGCTAGGCCAATTGTGCGTCGCCCCACGGACCTCCCGGTCGCGAACCCAGGGACTCTGATGGCACAGCTGGCGCTGCAGTACAGCGCCCTTAACCACTGCGCCACCCGGAAGGCAGATTTTTATTCTTTACATGAAAACTTAAGTGAAAAAGTACATTTTGTGTGCACTTCACCATCACGCATTGATTTTTATCAGTCTGTTTGGTGGAAGCACTACTGATATAAAAATGTGCATGAAAATATTTTGCCAATTGTATGGAAACCTAACTAGTATGTGCCCTATTTTATACTTATAGATGATTTTCTGTGGGTTGATGTGTTTCTCCCTCTTGAGTTTCCTAATTTATTTATTTTAGACTCTGCCCACTTGGCAGGTCTGCCATACCTGGGCCTGATTGAATAACGAGCTACCTGAGCCCCTTACAATGGACCTCCCAGCTCACATCTGGGCGGCTGCTGTAGGAGGAAGACCACGTTGAACTCAGCCACTGATAACCTTGCAGCCAGAGGTGGATTAACCTCTTGAAACTCTAGGGGCAGTATTTCATTTTTGGATGAAAAACGTTCCCGTTTTAAACAAGATATTTTGTCACGAAAAGATGCTCGACTATGCATATAATTGACAGCTTTGGAAAGAAAACACTCTGACGTTTCCAAATCTGCAAAGATATTATCTGTGAGTGCCACAGAACTGATGCTACAGGTGAAACCAAGATGAAATTTCAAACAGGAAGTACCCCAGATTTTGGAGGCGCTGTGTTCCAATGTCTCCTTATGTGGCTGTGATTGCGCAAGGAATGAGCCTACACTTTCTGTCGTTTCCCCAAGGTGTTTGCAGCATTGTGAGCGATTTCTCCTACACAAATAATCTTTTTGGAAAAACTGAACATTTGCTATCTAACTGAGAGTCTCCTCATTGAAAACATCCGAAGTTCTTCAAAGGTAAATTATTTTATTTGAATGCTTTTCTTGTTTTTGTGAAAATGTTGCCTGCTGAATGCTAGGCTTAATGCTATACTAGCTATCAATACTCTTACACAAATGCTTGTTTTGCTATGGTTGAAAAGCATATTTTGAAAATCTGAGATGACAGTGTTGTTAACAAAAGGCTAAGCTTGAGAGCCAATATATTTATTTAATTTCATTTGCAATTTTCATGAATAGTTAATGTTGCGTTATGCTAATGAGCTTGAGGCTATACTTAAGATCCCGGATACGGGATTGCTCGTCGCTAGAGGTTAAACATGTCAGTGTGGTCTAATACTTGTGTTCAGAATGGCTCCCTGCTCATGCATGTTTTTCTCTCCCCCCTCTGTCGCCTTCATTGGACTGGACCATGGACTGGGTGCCACAGATGCTTGATGACAACAGACGACGAGGAACGACTGCCAAATTACTACCACGGACATGAACAAGCAACAGCAGATGAGCGACTGACAGGTGGTGGCGGTGGCCATCTTAATGACCCTCCAGCAGCATGAACTGTGTGGTGGCCTGGCATTTTCAGTACCTGTTTGTGACACTCACAATGCACATTTAAATATTGCAGCAAAAGTTTTTCTACGTTTCCCCCCTTTTTATATTCATCAGCTCTGACATTAACATGCACAGAGTATCTGTTATTCTGCTAGCAGCTAGCCTCAACTTGCCTTAGAGCTGTTAAGAGCTGACATGTTGGGGGCAGCAACCTAATGAAACAGTGTCAGGCTAACACTGCCGCTAATGTTAACATAGGCTAGCATTGTGGCATGATGCTGTTACTGCTGCATGGCCCCTGCTTTACTGTATTACACCACCGACGCCTCCTGGGCAGGAGAATAAAGGCTGCTGTCTGTAATTCAATGAGCCAAGCTCAGGCTCCCTGGCCCTGGAGCGGCGTCTGACTATTAATAAGAGTGGCAGAAGAGGCTCCTCTTGCTTGCGAGGATAGGCTGATTCTCACACTGCTGAGGCAGAGGGAGAGGAAATGTGATGTGTAGTACAGAATGTGATTTGTTTTATGATTTATGAATGTGGTGAATCTGCTCTATAAGATGGAATACAGTATGGCATAGGTATTAGCATTGCGAGTTCACCGATAATTAATGAGTAGAATAGCCATTTTAATATACAGTTTCTCATCAAAGTCCTTCTTCAAAAGGTTGACAACCAGGTGTCTCCTTATGCCTCAACACACTGTATGCATCAACACACTGCATTACACATCTCTATCAATTATGCTTAATTTCAGGTCTCTTACATTATTACAATGGGATGAATAACACAACTGAAGAGAGGACTGAATTGCAGATAGATTTTTGTTATACCCTACACTTTTGCAACGGCCTATTCTGAAATCAAGTGTCCACTCCATCCAATCAATGCAGAAAATCTACTTTCTGCAATGATTGAATTAAGGCCACAGTTCCATGTGAGTTTGTTTCAGACCACAGACCTAACACCCAGCCACAATCATTGAACTGGATGTTGGTACGTTCAGATTGTGCTGATTCTGTTCTTTTGCCCTGTCAGCTGTCAGTGGCTGGGCTAGTGCCGGCCAATATCAGTTAGGCTTTTTTCCGACGAGGCATTCTAACGAGGGTTCCCCGTCAGGGTCCATTTATCTTACACATGTAGTGAATTGGCATGGCTCTGGATTTTCTGTCCCCGTTTTTCCTCTGGGTATTCAATTCCCCCACAACTGTCTGCCAGAGGAGGAGTGAACTGGAGCATTGGGTCTTAATTGGATATACATAAATGCATATACTGTATTTATGTACAGTATGGACGCACACGTGTTCGCATAACACACACACACAAACATACCTTAAAATGCACATATGCATGTGTACACGCAAAAACACATGCATATACACACATGGATGTACACATACAGACACCTCACAAATCCGCAGAAGAGCAAAGCTTTTAATGACACTGTATAAGAGATGTCAAAACATATCAAAGCGTTAATAATATCCCCATGCCTCCAGATAAACATAATATTATAAAAGAGATTATGGACGGCTATTACACGTGGAGAGATAATCCCTAGATTTTCACAACCTGTCATGACAAGTCACAACCATGCCTATGGTCGCTTTATGTTAGATGTGGATTGTATCTGCATTGAGGGATTTTGAAAAATAGATTAATAGAAAAAAGTAAAATTTAAGAAGTGGAGGAGAATAAAACAAACTATGTTTACAAGCTATGATTGCAGCAGTTCTATTGATGTTTTAAAGAAACAAAGTTGCCTGTGTTGACTTTATTCCCACTAAAAGTCACTTCAGTCTGTTGCCATTTCTTGCCCAGGGCTTGGTAAGAAAATGCGGGCAGATAAAAGCTGTAAAAAGTGACACTCAAGAGGAAAATGACTCCCCTGTGAAGGTACAGTAGCAGACTGCTGCTTGACCTTGATAGCAAATACTCCGTTCTCAAATAAATATTCAGTGAGTAAGGAGTGATGGTACGAGCCTTCTCACCGTGAGATAAGGAGTTGTCTGAATGTGGGGACCAGCCACATTTTGGGGGTGGGGGCGTTTAATCGGCCACAAAATCAACATTTTGTGGTCTCTGGACTTCAAACCCATTGAAAACTTGTGGCTGAATTGAAGAATGAAGTCCATAAGTGCAGATGAAGGACATCAAGGATCTGGAAGTATTCTGTATGCAGGAATGGTCTAAGATCGCTTCCAATCTCATAAAACATTTTAGAAAAATGCTCAGTACCAATTGAAAGGTATTAAAAAAAAGGGTGGCAATAATTTTGACCCCTACCTTCCTGAGAAAAATATAAAAACTTGTTAAACAAAATCTCTTTCTCTGAGCAATTGTATTAGTATACATTTTCCATTTATTGTTGCATACAATATAGCCCAGTATTTGAATAATTTATTTTATACAGTCATTTTTCTCATCTTTATCAAGGTAGTCATTTCAGACCCCACTGTATGTGGACCAAATATACGTGATCGACCGACTCGATTCGGTCTTATGTAGCAAAATTTGAAATGGTGCTTTTTATGGTGACACTCAGAGCTAGAAAAGTGCATATCATACACAGTTGAGGAACAATGGGAAAGTAATTCTGCTTTGAAAGTAACTTGTAACCTCACTTTGAGAAAATGGCCTTTGAATGTTTTGGTACCTACTGGAGAGCTCTTCTTTGTCTCGCACCATCACTCATTCAGCATCGTTCACACCCTCTTAATCTTTATCACAACCCATCTCTTTAAGGGTTGATCCGAACATTCTGTCCTAACAACAGCAGTCAAGCACCCAAGAAAACTGGCTAACGTTGGCTAGCTACTTCCGGACACAGATGAGAGAACAGATCACTCTGACCATGTTCCTCACCCTAGCAGAGCTGGTAAGGATGTTTTTAGGTTATCCAGTTGGTGACTGCAACTGTGCTGCTGGCAACAATTGACGCTTTTTTTGCCAACGTTTACTGACACCGGCCATATTCAACAGGTGTTGAGTGTAAATTCGTTAGTTATTCTGTGCTCTGGCAGACTCAGATGAGAGTGCTCTGAATTCGAAGTAGATAGCCAGAGTGAATTTACCAGCTACGTCTATCAACAGCTGTCGTGTCGCAGTGACATCATGAACATTCTATTGAAATGGATACATTTTCTGTGGCTAAATCAACTAAGCTCGTAATTTAACAATTGTATTTGTATTTAAAGATGGCATAAAAGTTTGCTATTAAGGCACATGAATGTTCACATGTTCCATTTTGATAAAATCAAAAGTTTACATTCAAATGGCTCTCTTGTGAAGTAGTGACGTGCGACATACGCCTAGTCTCCTGAAATGGATCACATATACTGTAGGGTTCCCACTTTGGGTTGCAAAATTCTGAAAACTTTCCTAAGGAATTGGTAGGTGTGGTCCCCCACTATATCAGAGCACATTAATGCAATGAATTAATAGCAATTCATTAGGGAATAAGCATTTGTTTTTGATAGATACTGGGGCTGCCAATATTTGTTAGGGCAATTAGACTTCAGTAAGCTAATCAAAAGAAGCCTGAGAAAATTATAAATACATGGGACATTCCTAACATTAGGACCCATGCATACTATGATGACTGGGCTGTCACCTCACACAAAAAACACACCTTTCTCCATACTCATATGACATTTCATTGCTTATGTGTTAACACATATTTGTGCACAGTAAGTGCAGTGAGTGTAGCAACACAGAGAGCAGCAGCAGCGTCCTGGCTCCTCTCCTGCAGATGCCCTTTGAAGAGTGATATGTGTGATTATGGCCATGCCCCAGAGGTTTCCCTCACTCTCGTCTCCCTATGCACAGTAATTTGTTTCTCACCAAGTAATTAAGCATCCTGAGTGAGGAGGCCTGCTGTTAAGGAACACATATTTCATTACAGACAGAGGACTCTATCCCTCCATCTCTCAACTTCTTCCACCTCTCTTGGTATATGAGGAGAGAGAAAAAGAGAATGGATTCGAGAGGAAGAGGTACAGGGGGTAGAAGGAGAAAATGAGGGGAGAGAGAGAGAGAGAGAGAGAGAGAGAGAGAGAGAGAGAGAGAGAGAGAGAGAGAGAGAGAGAGAGAGAGAGAGAGAGAGAGAGAGAGAGAGAGAGAGAGAGAGAGAGAGAGAGAGAGAGAGAGAGAGAGAGACCCCAGAGGGGAGAGAAGAGAGACCCCAGAGGCAGTACATGTGAGGCAGTAGCACTATCGTCCCGGTGGGCTGTTGTTGTCTGATGACTCTAATGTGAAGGGGGTCGAATGAGACAGGAAATAGTCACCACTGCCACGAGTTGACCATGCTTTCACCATGCACCTTGGTCTCATGACGCGCGCTCCTGACAGAGTTACCTCCTCGTTCCAGTGCTTCTCTGAAGCCAAAGGAATTCTCCGGTTGGAACATTTTGATGTTTTATGTTAAAAACATCCTAACGATTGATTCCATACATCGTTTGACATGTTTCTAAAGGACTGTAACAGAACTTTTCGAGATTTTGTCTGGATGAAATGCTCGTGCCTCATGAAGATGGATTACTGGACTGAACACGCTAACAACAAGTGGCTATTTGGACAAAAATGATGGAACTTTATGGAACAAATCAGTCATTTATTGTCAAACTGGGATTCCTGGGAGTGCCTTCTGATGAAGATCATCAATGTTAAGTGAATATTTATGGTGTTGTTTCTAACTTTGTTGATTCCAAAATGGCGGATATTCCTCTGGCTGTTTTGGGGTCTGAGCACTGTTCTCAGATCTTTTCCCATAAAGTTTTTTTTTAAATATGACACAGCGGTTGCATTAAGGAGAAGTCTAACTTTAATTCTATGAATTACACTAGTATCTTTTATCAATGTTTATTATGAGTATTTCTGCCAAATCACCGGATATTTTGGAATCAAAACATTACTGCACGTAAGGCGTCAATGTAAACTGAGATTTTTGCAAATAAATATGCACATTATCAAACAAAACATACATGTATTGTGTAACATGATGTCCTATGAGTGTCATCTGATGAAGATCATCAAAGGTTAGTGATTCATTTTTATCTATATTTCTGCTTTTTGTGACTCCTATCTTTGGCTGGAAAAAATGGCTGTGTTTTTTCGACTTGGCGGTGATCTAACATCATATCATATGTTGTGCTATAGCTGTAAAGGATTTTTGAAATTGGCCATGATGGGTAAATAAACAAGATGTTTGTCTTTCATTTGCTGTATTGGACTTGTTAATGTGTGAAAGTTACATATTTCCAAAATATATTTTTGAATTTCTGCTGCTGCGCCTTCTTCACGATGCTGTCTGTGTGAGTGGACCAATTCAGTTTGTCTGTGATGTGTATGCCGAGGAACTTAAAACTTACTACCGTCTCCACTACTGTTCCATCGATGTGGATAGGGGGGTGTTCCCTCTGCTGTTTCCTGAAGTCCACAATCATCTCCTTAGTTTTGTTGACGTTGAGTGTGAGGTTATTTTCCTGACACCACACTCCGAGGGCCCACACCTCCTCCCTGTAGGCCGTCTCGTCGTTGTTGGTAATCAAGCCTACCACTGTTGTGACGTCCGCAAACTTGATGATTGAGTTGGAGGCGTGCGTGGCCACGCAGTCGTGGGTGAACAGGGAGTACAGGAGAGGGCTCAGAACGCACCCTTGTGGGGCCCCAGTGTTGAGGATCAGCGGGGTGGAGATGTTGTTGCCTACCCTCACCACCTGGGGGCGGCCCGTCAGGAAGTCCAGTACCCAGTTGCACAGAGCGGGGTCGAGACCCAGGGTCTCGAGCTTGATGACGAGCTTGGAGGGTACTATGGTGTTGAATGCCGAGCTGTAGTCGATGAACAGCATTCTCAAGCAATTCTCATGGTCAAGACTGTGTATGTAAGGGTGTGAACTGGCGGCAGAGAAGAGACACAGGAGAGAAATAACTGTTTTTCCAACGGCGCAGTTTATTTAAAAAACCCACCACTTACTTCTGAGAAAGTGCCTAGGAGCCTTACACTGGGCACACACCGAGCAGGAGGAAACATAAACCCTCACATCCTTTACATGGGCCACTCCTCTGTGTCACACAGCCGGGACAATGCGTCTTAATGTTCTGGGAGCCTGGTCTGTCAGAAAGGGTAAACACAAAACGGGTCAAAAACATGAACCACCTTGCCTGGCGAGGGTTCAGTCTCCTTGCTGCCCGGATGTGCGCCAGATTGCGGTGGTCAGTCCAGATTAGAAAAGGGTGTCTAGCCCACTCAAGCCAATGTCTCCACGCCTTCAAGGCCTTGACGACAGCCAACAGCTCCCGGTCCCCCACATCATAGTTTCTCTTCACCGGTCTGAGCTTCTTAGAGAAGAAGGCACAGGGGCGGTGCTTCGGTGGTGTACCCGAGCCCCGAGAGAGCACAGCTCCTATCCCAGCCTCGGACGCATCCACCTCCACTATGAACGCCAAAGAAGGATCCGGATGGGCCAGCAAGGGAGCCGAGGTAAACAGAGCCCTCAGGTGACTAAAAGTCCTGTCCGCCTCAGGTGTCCACTGCAAGCGCACCGGCCCCCCCGTCAGCAGTGAGGTAATGGGAGCCGCTACCTGACCAAAATCCCGGATAAACCTCCGGTAGTAGTTGGCAAACCCTAAGAACCACTGCACCTCCTTTACCATGGTGGCAGTCGGCCAATTACGCACAGCTGCAATGCGGTCAATCTCCATCTCCACCCCTGATGTGGGAATGCGATTCCCTAGGAAGAAGAAGGACTGTTGGAAGAACAGGCATTTCTCAGCCTTGACGTGCAGGTAATGCTCCAACAGGCGACCAAGCACTCAAGGGACACATGCTCGCCGCGTGTAGTGGAGTATATCAAAACGTCATCAATATACACCACCACACCCTGCCCGTGCAGGTCCCTGAAAATCTTGTCTACAAAGGCTTGGAAGACTGATGGCGCATTCATCAACCCGTACGGCATGACGAGGTACTCATAGTGCCCCGAGGTGGTACTAAAAGTCGTCTTCCACTCGTCTCCCTCTCAAATACGCATCAGGTTGTAAGCGCTCCTGAGATCTAGTTTAGTGAAGAAGCGTGCCCCGTTTCCATAGCCTTCGTCTCCGCCTGTGAGAGGGGATACACGTGACTCCTGGGAAGTGCAGCGTCTACCAGGAGATCTATCGCACAATCGCCCCGTCGATGAGGTGGTAATTGAGTCGCCTTCTTTTTGGAGAAGGCGAGAGCCAAATCTGCATATTCAAGGGGAATGCTAACAGTGGAGACCTGGTCTGAACTTTCCACCATAGTAGCACCAACGGAAACCCCTAAACACCTACCTGAGCACTCTCGCGACCACACCGTGAGAGCCCTCTGTGGCCAAGAAACAGTGGGGTTATGACAAGCTAACCAGGGTAGGCCCAGCACCACGGGAAACGCAGGAGAGTCAATAAGAAAGATACTAATTCTCTCCGTATGACCCCCCTGCGTCACCATGCCCAAAGGAGCGGTGACCTCCCTAATCAACCCTGACCCTAATGGTCGACTATCTAAGGCGTGAACAGGGAAGGGAACATCCACGGGAACAATGGGGATCCCTAAACTAGAGCTAACGCTCTATCAATGAAATTCCCAGCCACGCCTGAATCGACGAGCGCCTTATGCTGGGAATGCGGGGAAAACTCAGGAAAAGTGACAAACACAAACATATGTGCAACAGAGGGCTCTGGGTGAGAATGGTGCCGCCTCACCTGGGGTGACGCCAGAGCGCCCTGCCTGCTGCCTCGATTCCCAGAGGAACCAACCCGGGAACCGACCGACAGTGTGACCTCTGCGGCCACAGATGGTGCACAAGTGGGTACCCCCTCCGGTCTTCCTGCGCACCGCCCCTCCCAGCTCCATGGGTATCGGTGAGGGGGTGCGGGAGGATGGAACCACCAGACCCCGATCTGAACGTCCGCGAGTAGCCAGCAGGCTGTCCAGGTCCTAAACTCCAAGGCGAACTCCTGGACGCTCCTCGTCTCCTGCCTCAGATGGTAGAGGCATTCACCCGCCGCTCTACCCTTGGGTGGTCGAAGACTGCCTGGAAACGGCGGGTGAACTCCTCAAACTGGTCCAACGCCGCATCTCCCTCTCTCCACACGGAGTTGGCCCACTCCAGGGCTTTCCCGGTGAGGGACGAGACGAGGGCAGCCATCCTCTCACGGCCCGATGGAGCCGGGTGGACAGTGGCCAGGTAGAGGTCTAATTGTGAGCCGCACACTCTAGGAGCTCAGATGCAAAATTTTTATTACCAACGTTTCGACAGCCAAGTTGTCTTCATCAGGGTATAATCACAAACACTGCGGGATGACTCATTTATGTAGTGTCAAAAGACACAGGTGTCTGTAATCATGGCCAAGAGTTTTCTCATGACAGGTGTGGCATATCAAGAAACTGATTAAACAGCATGATAATTACACAGGTGCACCTTGTCCTGGGGACAATAAAATGGCACTCTAAAATGTGCTTTTTTTCACACAACCCAATGCCACAGATGTCTCAAGTTTTGAGGAAGCTTGCAATTGGTATGCTGACTGCAGGAATGTCCACCAGAGATGTTGCCAGATAATTGAATGTTAATTTCTCTACCATAAGCCTCAACGTTGTTTTAGGGAATTTGGCAGTACACCCAACCAGCCTTACAACTGCAGACCACTTGTAACCTTGCCAGGCCAGGACCTCCACATCTGGCTTCTTCACCTGCAGGATCGTCTGAGACAGCTGATGAAACTCAGAATAATTTATGTCTAACAAACCCTCTTTTGTTGGGAAAAAAAACGTTCTGATTGGCAGGTCCTGGCTTCCCAGTGGGTGGGCCTATACCCTCCCAGGCCCACCCCCCTCATGCCCACCCTTCCACATGACTGTGTCCATGCCCAGTCATGTGAAATCCATAGACTAGGGCCTAATAATTGACTGATTTCCTTATATAAACTGTAACTCAGTAAAATCATTGAAATTGTTACGTGTTGCGTTTATATTTTTGTTCAGTATATATAGGAAATAAATACATGCAATAAATAAATAATTTAGGGTAAACATGTGGTCTTAGCTCCTGAAAGTTATGTACAAGATAGGTGTCTTGTCTGGTACAGTACACTGCCATGCTTTGAGCTCCGAGACGGACAGCTCTGTCAGTGAATTGTGATATTAACAATGTGTGTCTCTCGTGACAAAGGACATTGTACAATATATCGACAGTTGCTCTCTCTGAGCCAATTCAAACTTACCCTGTCCTCTCCTGTCAGCATCCTGCTTCAAACGCTGGTGTGGTGCTAGACCATACAAACTCTCACACACACACACTCACTATATATAGTAGTGCTGGACCTAATCAGGTTTTAGACTTGAGTGTAATCAAAACACATATGGGGTGAGCAGTTGTTCCCATTCTGTGACAGCTGGTAATTTTCCTGGAGAGCAACTAAAGCATTCGTTTCAATTAGCAGAGAGTGGTTAAGCAGAGTAACCACGCAGTCCAATAAGGCTAAGGACATGTTAACATGGAGATGAAAAATGACACTGCAGATAAATTAAACCTTGTTGGATTTGAGATTGAAAAGTGGAACTAAGTTAATTATTGAGGGAGGCTCTGGACATTCTCTGTGTCTTGGGAATGAAATGTGGTGGGAGTAAATAATAAAAAAGTTGCCTGAAGGCTCTTTCTAGTGCCTGTAAATAAAAGATACATCAACATAACGCTGACAGACGCCTTGGAGTAAATAAGGGGGAGGAGAGCAAGGCCATTATCCATATATGACCTCAATGGTTATAAGGTTCAAGACCATGGGGGATATTAGATTAGCAGGCTCTTACCACACTGCCACTTTGAAGACAGGATTGTGGCATTGTTGCTCCAGACTCAGAGTGTAGTAAGTTACATGTAGAGTTACTGAAGGGGAATGTGTGAATGGAAGTCTTTCCTCCATTTTATTAATTTACATCAGAATAATTTTATTTTTGACCATTCAGTTGAATGAACCGTCCTGAAAAGTGGACCACATTTCATATGCATTAGCACCTTTTTTTTTTAATGTATTTTTATGTCTTATAAACAGTTTTAACATGTTACTAACAACAACTTAAAAAACTGACATACAGTACATTAAGTATTTTTGACAAACAGCAATGCAAATACCCTGGTGATTTTTTAAATTGTATGATCTTTCAACTCGATAATTTGTGTGTGGTCTAAAAGGAAACGCTTATTTCGCATATTACGTCTCAGAGCTAAAATGTGCTTATCTTTTACAACGTGCCGTGCACCATGCATTTTGATGAAGGAAATTATGCGTGCATTGATCCAGCGTATTGACCTGCTTACAGTAACAACGGAATCAAAATTAAAAAAGTTAATTAATACGATGAGGTATCACCATATGCCAATATTTAATGATGCAAAAAAGGAGTGTGCTTGGAAAGTTGAGGTAAATTGATTATCCTAAACAAAAAAAATACAAAGGAATGATTTTAGGCAATAGACATCAGCACTCTCTGCTAGATACCAGCTGGAATCCTTAAGTGCTGAATAGTCTTTCCTTCGAGATGAAGCATGTAGCCACAATAAGATGGGCAATTCAATCTGATGAAAGGCAAGGAGGATGATGCTACTGGCTGGAGAGATTCCATGCCTTGCCATTTAAGGAGTGCAATGAAAATTAAAATGGACTTAGCTAGACAGCGATGAGCAAACCACAATCTGAGCACTTCAAGTGTGGCATATACCATACAACGAAGCCCTGATTGTGTCTCTACAGTTACGGCCTGCAGTCAATCACTGTTGAGCTGGTAGAAAGGGAGAAATATGGGAGAAAGAAAACATTGCAAGAGTTTAGGGTAGATGTCTCATTAATTGCTCCATAGGCAGGAAATTACTCCAGGCACCGAAGCTATCTCAAAACCACATTGCAATTATCATTCTTGCAAAACGGACAAGACAATGACAATCTAAACCTCTGAAGGACACTGTCACAGGATCGTCTTGGTGCAGCTAGTTGGACAAATGGTTTGTTTAGGAAGAAGAGGAATGCTGCAGCACGACAATTGCATTTGATTTGACTGAGACGCCTCAATCCATTACACAAACAAGTGTCGACGAGCACCTCCTGGAGAGCAGCTCTTCAATTCATTCCTGCCACCTTGATAAGTATTGGTAGGGATGATTCTCATTGCCTCATTGTGTGGTAAATGGCATCGGGCCGCACCATGGCGCTAATCAGTAAACAGATGTGACAGCACTCAGCGAAACTCCCCAGGCAGCCCAATCCGGTGAGCTCACCTCTGTGTGTGTTTGCTCTAAAGCAGCTCCTGCAGCTCCCACACCCTGGAGGAAAGCTTAATATAAATCCTCCACTTTGAGAGATCTCATCTTTTTAAATCTATGCTAAGTGCGGTTTGGGACTGCTGGAGTGGTACAGGCCTCTCTTAGAGAGCAGTGGTAATGAGCAGAGGAGAGGTGCACTGGAATAATTTACATTCCTCTACCTCTCAAGCCAAACGGAGGAGTGTCTTCTCAGGTAAGAAAAACACAAAAAGTTGTTTACTTGTTCTTCATTCTCATTACCTTGAGAGCTGAAGGTCAGACAGCGCCCTTGCTTGATTATATACATTTTTTCGAGATGGGAGTTTCAAAAACTGATATGCCCATAATCTTGAATGTCAACGCTACCCTTAGAAAAGTGGAGTGGGGTCAGAATACATTGAGTCAGAGAGGGGGAAAGGTCTTGAATTTTTTGAATAGGAGAGGAAATGTGAGATGCATGTTGATAACATTTTTCTGCCACTCCAAAAGTTTAGTATAAATCATTAATAGTGTTGTTGTGACTTGGCTATCATTCATGTGATGACTGCTATTTATTGACTAATTAACTACTACATTTAATTATTACTTGACTAAATTAATAATGTAACAATTAACTCAATAGGAATTTGGGGCACCATGGGAAAAGTTTGTTTAAATATATTGTCCCTGTGTCCATTGTTTGATGATGTAGTTTTTGGCTGTTTAAAACTTCTTGACGCACATATCCCGTTAGCAGGATCATTTTTATCAACATCAGCTGAATTGCAGAGCGCCAAATTCAAATGAAATTACTAAAAATATTTAATTTTCATGAAATCAGAAGTGCAATATAGCAAAACACAGCTTAGCTTGTTGTTAATCCACCTGGCATGTCAGATTTCAATAAAGCTTTTCGGCGAAAGCATAACAAGCGTTTATGTAAGAACATCTCTGTCAGTAGACAAAATATTACAAACAGCTAGCAGCCAGGTAGATTGGTCACGAAAGTCAGAAAAGCAATAAATTAAATCGCTTACCTTTGATGATCTTCGGATGTTTGCACTCACGCGACTCCCAGTTACACAATAAATGTTCCTTTTGTTCCATAAAGATTATTTTTATATCCAAAATACCTCAACTTGTTTGGCGCGTTATGTTCAGAAATCCACATGCTCGAGCGGTCACGACATCGCAGACGTAAATTCCAAATAGTATCCGTAAAGTGCGTAGAAAGATGTGAAATGTTTTTTATAATCAATCCTCAGGTTGTTTTAACATTATATAATCGATAATATGTCAACCGGAATGGAGCTTCTTCCATAGGCGAGAGAGAGAAAATGGCTGTTGCGCATGAAAAACTCTGCTGGCACCCAGCCATCCACTGACGCGATGGGTTCTTTCTCGCGCATTTTTCAAAATAAAAGCCTGAAACTATGTCTAAAGCCTATTCACAGCTTGAGGAAGCCATAGGAAAAGGAATCTGGTTGATATCCCTTTAAATGGAGGCAAGGCATACAATGGAACAGAGAGCTTTCAGGAAAAACAACACTTCCTTGTTGGATTTTCCTCAGGTTTTCACCTGCAATATCAGTTCTGTTATACTCACAGACAATATAATGACAGTTTTGGAAACTTTAGAGTGTTTTCTATCCTAATCTGACAATTATACGCACATTCTAGTTTCTGTGCCTGAGAAATAGGCAGTTTCAAATGGGTACGTTTTTTAGCCAAAAACGAAAATACTGCCCCCTACTCTCAAGAAGTTAACTCTTCATTAGGCACACAGACAGTCCGATCACCCAAACTAGGCCCCAAAGGACTCGTTTGCTGCCAAATGGTTTACGATTGACGTGAGGTGTCATAAAAACTCCACATCCATCCCTCTCCCCCTCTGCGGGAGAGAGAGAGCTCTGTACAGTCGAACTGATCCACTGTAACCTGATCTCTTGGATCCTCACAGGAGAGTCATGACAGTGTATACCTTACAAATTCATGGAGCCTAATGAAAAATGCTGTATTGTGATGACAAATTTGATTATAACATTGAATCAACTAACACATCTCGGGCCAAGTCCTAAATTCATTGGCAGGGAATTCTGAACCGAGTTAAGCACGAGTAAATGAAACTTAATTCCCTTTTAATCCACTTTTCTCTATGCATATTCTGACCTTGAACTTATGCATGAGAACAGCGTGCTATTCACCAGCTATTCGTTGGGGTGGAGATCTAAGAAATGAAGGTATTCTGACCTTGACCTTATTCCCTCATAATTCCACCACCTTTACGCAAGAGGAAACCATGAATAAGGTCGAGTGAACCTGCCAGTTCCAAGTAGAAAAGCATCTACTCCATTTTTTCAGCATTCATGCACTGTAATTTATAAATTGCTAAGCGCTATTGATAAGAGTAAATTAGTAATCCATTTGGAGAAGGGGATTGTAAATACACATTGAAATTGTTTTAGATTGTTTATCTTTATGATCCCTGGAGATTAATGTGAAATCAGACATATGGAAGCAAACTGAAAATCATATCACCATGACATGTATTGCGGCACCTTTTCCACAGTGAAGTAGGCTATAAATAGCTGTGCAATTCTTCTGTAGGGCCTATTCAGCGCTTGTTTTCTCACATAAACTGAAATTGAGCTAACAGTGAATTTTAGTCACCAGGAAATGAGTGATTTTCACTAGATAACACAGCCAAAAAGTCAGAACAGCTTCCCCAGTTTGACAACAGATGCCGCTCCGGTGTGAGATATCAAAAGGCGAATATCACAGCCAATCACAACACGGGCAGGTAAGTAGTACTGTGAAACACTATCATTCTACTATTAGCACCAGATATATGATGTACATTTTCAGAATTTACAACGCAAAATTCTGTGTAGCACCATTAAATTCTGCATAATAGCACAGCATTTCATAAACTTTACTATGGGAAAATTGATACATTGTTATGCTTCAGCTTGCTGCCCTATGACTGGTTTCAAATATGTATTTTTTCAGCGATTTAAGGTCAAATACATGTACAGTGGTTGCTCAACTAAAAATGTTGTGATTATGCTGCGGGACTTAGAGGTGGTTTAGTACCGTACCCTGCGACTCTACTTCTTTGCTCCAGACCAGCGCAAGAGGGAGTTAGAGCACTGATTAGGGTTTAGGGTCCCAAGACGCTACTGGGTCTCTAAAAATACACTTATTTTTTTGTTATTACTGGTCAGTATTACTAAGGATTTTATTCTAAGAGAAACGTAGACTTCAATTAGGGTGTGAAAATGTTAGGATTATTTTGCTCTTACTGTGGTACTGTAGCCTACTCTGTAGCCTACTCTACTATGTTTTACAGCACCTGAGTGGCGCAGCAGTCTAAGACACTGCATTGTTGCTACAGATTCTGGTTCAATGCCCGGAGACCCATGAAGTGATGGTAGGCTTTTGATTTCTCTCCCTCTAAAAACAGAAATAAATCATTCTAAATAACTTCATTTACAAATTAGTAACAATGTTTCACCCCATGTTCAAGAATGGCCTTTTTCTCGCTCAACTCAACAAAATAATCTCCAAAATATCGCTATATTTGCAATGCAAATCCGGGCGGAAGTGTGTTTTGGGTCATTGTCTGCATTTGGAGAAGAAAAAAATACATTTAGCCTAACAGCCAATATTTGGTACAATACTAGAAATATACATATAAATAGGCCTAAACATAACAAAATATTGCTATAATCCTACCTTGAAAGAAACAATGTGGTCCCAGAAACTCCTCTCTGACATAGGGTCCAGCATATCTCTTGATGATTTCTTCCTCAAAGAAATCTCGAGACATGATACCTGAAAAAGGAGGCAACAGTGATTTATTGTGGAACACAGCAGTCCGTGAGGTGTAAGGCTACAATATTTTATGTACCCTTTGCTTGGTAAATAGCCAAACTTACCATCAAAAATCGCCAGCTTTGATCCATGCCTGGGCCTGCATGACGCAAAGGTCTTTGTTTGTCAGACGAATCATTGGGTCGAAACTACAGAATAGTACAAAACAAACGATCACACATGGTTAATGTTCTGAAAAAAAAACAAATATATATATATATAACATGTCTTACCAAGCATTTCCATAAGGCAGCGCAAGTTTCTTCAACTGTCTTCTGTCTGTGATTAGAGCGATGTTGATGTTGTACAGTGATGCAAGCAGATTACACATGGCCTTTGCCGATCGCTCATCATCTTCATTCATCAGTGAGTCGATGGTTTGAAATTTCACGCTGGAAATGGAATACAATGTAAAAATGTGCAGCATACAGTAAAGACCTGCAGTCGATTTATTTAAGCATTATTTTTTAGAATTATTAGGCCTGCTTTAAAGTATTGTCACCTACTGTACCTGTTCAATTTCCTGTGCTTTTGCGTTCGGCGTAGCACAGACATCTGATGATAGTGTTTGTGAATAGCACTGTTCATTATCAAAATCCCCAAGTCTACAAGTATTTTTGAAATGTCTCCAGTAGATTTTCCGTTCCTCCTGAAAGCCCTAATCTGCTCACTTAAATGAATAAAGATCCTGGTCATGGTATGTTGTTACAGCATAATCAAAGTGAGGACAATCAGTGATCTGTTGTGTACTTACGGGTAGCACCATAGAAAGAAGCTGGCTCTGAGTTTGGGACTGGGTGAGGAGTACTGGAAAAGTACGACTTTCAGCTTACAAAAAGTCACACCTTTCCAGTACTCCTCACCCTGCCCCAAGCTCCACCCTTAATTAACACAGTTACCATTAAAAAACAAGCTATTTTTTTTTATGACGTTGCGACCAAAGAGAACAGACGAAATTGACATAGTTTTCATCAAACCAGGTTCTTTCTATGGTGCTACTCGTTCTAGGGTTAGAACCGTAAATGAGACGCTGCTGAGAGGATCACAAAAACTAAAGGTATTTTGGTTTCAGTGCATTTAAAAAAAAAAAATTATATGGCCTATCAATGTGTGTCATAAAATCAATAATTAAATAAAGGTTTACCCTGACATTTTCATTCCTCTTCCGACAACAGAAGTTGACCAACTGCTCACCATGCACAGCAAGCGAAGTCCGGACCGTTATGCTGTTCTGCTATTCCAAGGATGTGTAACCGAAGAGAGATACCACGAGTGGACACAGAATACCAACTGGGATATATCCCGAGGTAAATGTGGCTTACCAGTGATCCTCCGGCTGTTCATCATTAATACTGTGTCTCGGAAATTTCTATCCATGACCAATGCAACTCGAAAAAGCCTTAAAGACAGAGTTAATGAGTACTTGAGGTCACCAAGAAAGTCTGGACATGGCCTGTTCTCCCTTATGTAAGGAATTATGTAAGGCACTTTAACATGTTTATTACAGTATGTACTATAGGCTATGTTTAATTGTCAGACTGCACAGTAGCCTAATTAACATATGCAGGCGGCAAATTCTATCGTCAAGAGAATTCTATTGTCAAATGTATTTCTTAGTTAGGTTGGCTGTATCACAACCGGCCGTGATTGGTTGCAATTTCAGTTTAATCCACCAGAAAAAAAAACACAAAAAATAATATAACAAATATTGTGGTTAAACTCAAATATCCTATTTGATAAAACATTCGTATCAATTAAATTGGAACCTTTAACCTTTGGAAGGGGGGAAAGTATTATTATTATTAATATTATAATTATGTATCACATCTGACCGTGATTGGGAGTCCCTTAGGGCGGCGCACAATTAGCCCAGCGTTTCTTGCCCTCTAAAAACATAAATACATGTTTTGGCCTTCACAAATATTATTTTGGCCTTTTTTCAGATTACAATCGCTCACTTTCATTTTTTTGAAAACAAAATAAATATTGTTATGTTTAATCAAGTTGATGGCACAGTCATATAGCCCCAGCACTTACATGAAGCTGAGTGATTCACTCATTCATGGCTTTGGATCAAAATCAAAATAAATAAGTACCAACATTCTTTCTGATAGTCTTTAATAAAGACATTGTTTGGTTATCTTGACCTGGACACCATGTACAGTGTTAGCAGGACAATATACCTTTACCAGCACCTCTCTGTATTTTGTGGATGGGGCCTCCCGAGTGGTGCAGCGGTCTAAGACACTGCATCACAGTGCAAACTGAGTTGCTACAGATGCTGGTTTGATACCCTTGCCCGGGAGACCCATGAGGTAGCTTTTGGTTTTTCTCACTTTAAAAACAGAATAAATAACAAACTGGCTTTATTTACGTTAAGTTAGTGAGTATGTCTCATCCCATCATCAATGATGGACTTTTTCTCACCCACTCTAGGTTAAATGAAAATTAAATCATCATCAAAACATCATACATTTTTAAACAAAGCGATTGTTATTATTATGAATTAATTTAGAATTATATGAAAGCCCCTTAGAAATGAGTCTCACCAGTGTTGAGTAATGTGCTGTTAAAAGTAGTGTAAGTCTGTCATGCCCTGGCCTTGGTTATCTTTGTTTTATTTATTATTTTGGATAGGCCAGGGTGTGATATGGGTGATTTATGTGTTTTGTCTTGTCTAGGGTTTTTTTGTAGATTTATGGGGTTGTGTTCAGTTTAGGTGTCTAGGTAAGTCTATGGTTGCCTAGATTGGTTCTCAATCAGAGGCAGGTGTTTATTGTTGTCTCTGATTGGGAACCATATTTAGGCAGCCATATTCTTTGGGTATTTTGTGGGTGATTGTTTCCTGTCTTTGTGTTTTATGCACCAGTTAGGACTGTTACGGTTTTCACGTTTATTGTTTTGTAGTTTGTTCATGTTTGAGTTTTCTTATTAAAGAACCATGAACTATAACCACGCTGCGTTTTGGTCCGCCTCTCCTTCCCTGGAAGAAAGCCGTGACAGAATCACCCACCACAACAGGACCAAGCGGCGTGGTGACAGGCAGCGCCAGCAGGAGCAGCGCAATCAGGACTTCTGGACGTGGGAGGAAATCCTCGACGGGAGAGGACCCTGGGGGACCCTTTGCCCAGGGGAGTGTCGCCGCCCCAAGGTGCAGCAGGAGAAGCCGCCAGCAGGAGCGGCGCAAGGAGGAATGGACATGGGAGGACGAGTTGGACGGTGATGGACCCTGGACACAGCCGGGGGAATATCGCCGCCCCAAGGCAGAGCTGGAGGCAGCCAAAGCGGAGAGGCGGCGGTTTGAAGAGGTAGCACGGAAGCAGGGCAGGCACCGTGTTATGCTGTGGAGCGCACGGTGTCCCCAGTGTGGTACATACCAGCTTCTCGCATCGGCCGGGCTAGAGTGGGCATCGAGCCAAGTGCCATGAAGACGGCTCTACGCATCTGGTCTCCAGTGCGTCTCCTTAGGCCGGCATACATGGCACCAGCCTTACGCATGGTGTCCCCGGTTCGCCTGCACAGTCCAGTGCGGGCTATTCCACCTCGCCACACTGGCAGGGCGACCGGGAGCATTCAACCAGGTAAGGTTGGGCAGGCTCGGTGCTCAGGAGCTCCAGTGCGCCTGCACGGTCCGGTCTATCCAGTGCCACCTACATGCACCAGCTCTCCGGTGGCAGCCCCCCGCACCAGGCTTCCTGTGCGTGTCCAGAGCCCAGTACTCCCTGTTCCTCCTCCCCGCACTCGCCCTGAGGTGCGTGTCCTCGGCCCAGTACCACCAGCACCACGCACCAGGCCTACAGTGCGCCTCGTCTGTCCAGAGCTGCTAGAGTCTCCCGTCTGTCCAGAGCTGCTAGAGTCTCCCGTCTCTCCAGAGCCGCTAGAGTCTCCCGTCTGTCCAGAGCCGCTAGAGTCTCCTGTCTGAACAGAGCCGCTAGAGTCTCCCGTCTGTCCAGAGCCGCTAGAGTCTCCCGTCTGTCCAGAGCCGCTAGAGTCTCCCGTCTGTCCAGAGCCGCTAGAGTCTCCCGTCTGTCCAGAGCCGCTAGAGTCTCCCGTCTGTCCAGAGCCGCTAGAGTCTCCCGTCTGTCCAGAGCCGCTAGAGTCTCCCGTCTGTCCAGATCCGCTAGAGCCGCCAGTCAGCATGGATCCGCCAGAGCCGCCAGTCAGCCAGGATCCGCCAGAGCCGCCATTCAGCCAGGATCCGCCAGAGTCGTCAACCTGCCTGAGCTACCTCTTATTCCTGAGCTACCCCTCGGTCCTGAGCTACCCCTCGTTCCTGAGCTTCCTCAGTAATGAGGCACCCCTCAGTCCAGGTGGGCCCTTTGTTAGGGTTACTAGGCCAAGGTCGGCGGCGAGGGTCGCCACTCAAAGGACGCTAAAAAAGCGGACCAAGACTATGGTGGAGTGGGGTCCACGTCCCGCGCCAGAGCCGCCACCATGGACAGACGCCCACCCAAACCCTGCCCTATGGGTTTAGGTGTGCGGCCGGGAGTCCGCACCTTTGGGGGGGGTACTGTCACGCCCTGGCCTTGGTTATTTTTGTTTTCTTTATTATTTTGGTTAGGCCAGGGTGTGATATGGGTGATTTATGTGTTTTTTTTTAACTTGTCTAGGGGTTTTTGTATATTTATGGTGTTGTGTTCAGTGTAGTTGTCTAGGTAAGTCTATGGTTGCCTAGATTGGTTCTCAATCAACCTAAATGCTTCTCAAAGATGCCCTCTTGTGGTCAAACTAGCACTAACTAGGATTAATGGTAAAAATGTCTGACAATAAAATAAAGTGCCATAGAATTCTGCTGCAGACAGTGGTGTTAGTGTGTGTGTGTGTCAGAGCCAAGATGATTTGGAGTGGTCCTACCTGAGACTACTGCACCAGGTATTCCTCTTCTGTTCCCGTGGAGGCCAGGTCTAGATTACAACCTGTTACAATGCTGCCAACATTTTGTGGCTGATCTTTCAGCGGGGGAGTGGGTGAATGTGTCAAAGACCTGACTGGGCCCAGCACCGCACAGTATGGCTGGTTATGTTGTGTCAAAGATCTGACTGGGCTCAGCATCGCACGATATGACACATTATATTGTTATGTGCATGTTTGTGTACTGAGGAACATGTAACTTAGCTCCAGAAGAAAGCCACTTTTAATTTCCTTATGTTGCTTTCATCAAGGTAAATGTTTCTTGGTGTAACGTCATCCCCAGGCTATTGCCCACACGGGGCATATAATCCTGGGATATCAACCATTCAAAGTTGGCCTTAGTGAGAGTGACCACAAAATTCTGTGGCAATGACCTTACTGAGTAAAGTATTTGTTGTTAGGCTATATCCTTTACTAGCAAAAACATCACTAGTTAACATAGGCATAAAGTCATAATTATGGCTAAACCCCACTCATTTCCACAATTTATCTTCTTAAAATGTTATTTCAAACACAACTCTAAACTTAACCACACTGCTAACCTTATGCTTAACCCTAAGACCAAAAAGCTCATTTTTGTTTTCATGAATTTTTACATTATAGCCAATTTATACTTTGTGGCTGTGCTATCTATGGGAAAACATTCCCCCTGGCCTCCAGAGAGAGTTAGAAAAACAACAGGTCCTACCTTTCAGCTAGGTAATTAGCAAAGGACATAGCTAGCTAGCTAATGGCTTCACTGTGAAGAAGAAAGACTAGAACCTTAAAATCTGTAGCTGATTTCTATCACGCTTGTGGGGAAAACTATTCCAATAAGCGTTACAAACACAATATCTTTATTGCCAAGGCGTCAAACTGATACCACAGAGGTGTACAAGACATGTGGGGGAAGGTGCTGTGGGAGATGATTGGTTGGTAAACTAAGCCAATTAGTAATGTGCTGGGAGATTCTCCCTACACTCTGTATTGGCTAACGAAGGCTGTGCATTTGGGCAGAAGTGTCTGGGAACGAGGATAGCTATAATGTTACTAACATGACTTCACTTTAGAGTGTGTGCCATCCTTCAGCACATCATGTCACCCTTTGTTTATTCCATATTAGACCTAGTCGGTTATATCACATTTGACATTGGTGATTATGTCACAGTTATGCCACATTTATGAACTCTTTATAAAGCATGAAATATGGTTAAATGCTTTGTAACACATTTATGTTGTGCTTATGAAGGCATTATGAAGGATTTACGAAGCCTTTATAAGCTGAACATCATTTAAAGCGGGGCCTACTTTCCTAACCCTAACAGAGTATTTTTAAATCTATAAGTTGGTGCTGAAACAGAGATGAATGTGCATATATTTTGATGGCTTTCTTTTACTGATCCCTATATTCTGACCCGTTCTCTCTATGTATTCTAGTGAGCCTGTCGACAAAATTCCAATTAAAAGGTACACCGTATTTAAAGGGATGGTTTAAGGTAAGTGTACTGAAAACCCTATTGAATGAGAACTCCATGAGAAAATCTGTTGGCCAGCAAGTGGAAATGTTTTCAGCAGTTTAATTAAATCTATTCAGCATGCGCAAGGGAACCACGCCTGTAAAACCAGTTGTGCCCCTGCATAACGTAAGTCTGAATACCAACTACTAAGAAGTGCGTAGGAAAGGCGTGTGTAGGAAAGACGTACATATCCTATGTCTGAATCTGGGCCCTAATGAATAATGTCCCATGGGTGAACGCTACTTCACCTGCAAGTTCAACAGACCAGGACAGTCGACAGACAAAGGGCCTGTCAGAGCCATTTCATTTTGACCCTGTCACTGGATCCCCATCGCTGTTCCCTTCTCACTACCTACTTGACAGCACAGTCAGAGTCCAAATAACCTTTGGTGGACTGCCGGTGAGATTTGTTTGACTAATCACGTCCGAATAAGACTCACCATTTACAATTGTCAGTGTCACTTAGTCCTGTCCCTCTATCAGACAGCTGAACATAGCTGTAAAAAGGTCAGCCGCCAGGGAGGATTAACATCCCCTACCTTCAGACTGATTGCTTCATTATATAAGTGCCATGCAGATTGGATCAGTATATATAACTTAGAGCAGTCATGACCTGTGCGCTGCTGTCACTGAGAAGTTGTGCTGTACTGTAAGTCAAAAATTATATTGTTACAGACAGCGCGTTTGATGTGCTGAGCAGTGTCCCTGGATGTTTTTTTATAGCATTCCAGTGGCATGACCTGTTCAGTACTGCATCCGGTGCATACAACAGGACTGCCATTTGAAATCAAGTGTCAACTACCTCCATCCAGAACATAATGCTTTGAAAATCCAGTGCACTTCTGAAATGCACAATAGATAAAAACCTTCTACATCAATAGAATTTAGCCCTATGTACTCCACAAGTGTGCATCATGCCGCATACAAAATATACACACAAACAGACACACACTCGCACAATGTTGCTGCATTTGTAATACCCCATGAAAATCTAGTACTGTATTTTGGAGGATAGCAGAGACAGAGGAGAGAGCGAGCCAGTGCACCCAGATGATCAGCAATATGTCAGGTCTCTGGGGCAGACCCTGGTTCAATCACTCCACCCAAAGGTAAACGGATAATGCTCCCTCCACCCATTTATTGTCTTACAGTGCTGCTCCACCATTCATAAGCAGGCTCAATCTATCTTTCTCGTTCCCTCTCACACTCTCTCATTTTCTCTCTTCAACCTCCCAGGGCCAGGCCAGGCAGAGTCAGAAATGATTTCCTTTAAATGCTAAAAATGTATTCCCCATTGGTATTTTGTGCTAATGCGCTTCCAATTAGTCTTACAATATATATATTTTCACCCCTTATTTCAATAAAAACAACGTGTCTCCATTTCCAGTTCCAGAAATATAATTAATAGAACGGCCGTCCCCATTCAAGTCAATGATGGCATAATGGGTTCCACGGTTGATGGTCAAGTCAGAGCGTACCCAGGGTAGCTGTCGCTTTAAGCTACCCTGGGTCATTGCACATTCAAGCCAATCACTGCACAGCATTATTTTCAGCATCAAACCAATCAGAGCACAGAATTTTATGCCGCACTACATGAACATGGAGCCTTCTGCTGGTAAGTAGCTACCTAGCTTATTTCACCTTTGCATACATTTAGCTATATCCATTTCCATTTCCTAAATTTATTAGCGATTGTAAGTAGACTATTTAATAAATATAAACGTAACAACTTCATTGTAAAAATGAATGATAAGCTAATGAATGGTAAGCTAAGGGTAAAGATTAACTATAACTAGCTACGTTAGATAACGTTAGCTAATTTAGCTGCAAGGTAGTGACTAGCGAATCTAGGATACAGTTTTGTGTTTTGAATTCTTGCATTTTATTGCTGAACTATACGGTAGCTCTTGCCCATTATTCATTAATATTTTAGCTATCTAGCTAACTAGGACATACAGCTAACTAGCTAGCTAGATATGATATGCCAGGACTGTCACAGAGAGAGGTACAGGGGAGCGTTGGAGAGAGAGTTCGTAAGGTTAGTGTGTGTGTGCACTTTAATTCTAGCTAATCACTACCACTAAAACACCAGACAAGCTTAGTATCAACTAAGTATCAAGCCCTTGATTGGCTTATTAATGTGTTACTGCTGGGTTGGAACAACATGCTCAAACATCTCCGAGACCAGTAATAATAAGAATCCCTGATTTACTGGTGACCAAAGACATGTTTTAATTGCAGAGAACACAAGCCCAGAGGAGCAGGAGATGATTCAGCTGGCAGAGGATGCAGAGAGGAGTGCAGGTATGTAGATGGCTCTAACCAATCAATTATCTAGATAAAAAGGCAACCTATCTCCTGTTTCTGTAGCGTGAGGCAGCCTGGACAGGACGTTAGTCTGTTGCAGTGCCTTGAATACCTAAAACATATGGTGTGTCGTCTCTACTCTGTTGTCCATTATTTCCAGATAATGTACAGAGAGAGTCTGAGGTTATTCCTTTAGCGAATAGGTTAAAACTGTAGGAATAGGTTAAAACTGTAGGGAAGCCATAGTTGGTGAGGCCATTTGTGGCATCCATGAAGACCATGGCCTTACCATAGGCCATGACATTTTTCCTCATTTATTTTGTAATCAGTACAAGGACAAGGTGTTGTTTGTTGTGGATGTATTGTTTATAAAATACTGTTTCCACTGTGCTTCCTTTGGATTTCCGAGACACTAATGGCATAATTTTTGTCCATATGTTTTCTCTGCATCATGAACGGATGTTTTGTATGTCCCCTGATGTCACAAAGTACTCTCGCTTGTTCCCGGCACTTTGCCTTTGTGCCTAGGCCCAATTCTGTGTGGGGGTTTTATAACACCTCACGTCAATCGTAAATTATAATGCAGCAGACCGACTCCTTTCTGGTCTCTAATTTGTGTGATTGGAATGGGGCGGCAGGGTAGCCTAGTGGTTAGAGCGTTCTACCCCTGAACAGGCAGTTAACCCACTGTTCCTAGGCAGTCATTGAAAATAAGAATTTGTTCTTAACTGACTTGCCTAGTTAAACAAAGGTAAAATAAAAATAAATAAACAATTATTTGTGTTACAGAAGAGTGGCCACCCAAAACTTCAACATCAAACAATGAACACTGGGACAATACATTTCAACATCTGAAAGTTGGGAATGATGATAGATGGAAAAGGAATGTCTATTTTGTGATGTCATTAAAATTGGTAGAAAGACGTTATAACGTAAATATTGTAACTTAAAGAACTTTTGCACTGTGTATGTCAGGTTTACACCCTTTATGTTGTGTAGAAAATATAAAGGACAAAGATAATGTTTTTGTGATGATAAGATTGTGATTTTAGTTCTCTAATGACATCATAGTAAATGATACCTTGTCTCGTAACTAGCCACACCCCAAGGAGCCTGTCAGCATGATCTAAACGCCCCCTTTTTACCCAAGGGGGTAAAGAGTTAAGAATAAACATATCAGACTAGACGGACCACAAGCTGCAGCTAGGTCCACATTAGTCCCGACCCCGGAACGCAACACGAGGTTGAAGAAGACAAAATAACCTCTTAACAATCAATGCTACAGTTGAGTAGCTGTTCTAAGTACTGTATCTTAGAAGGTGAATTTAAGTAGGACCATCCGTTTATTCTCTTCAAATCATCGTTGCCTACACTGTTTTCATCACCACTCTGGGATCATCGGCACGGCTGATTAGCCGTCCTCTGGAGACCACTCTTCCTGAGTGCAGGTAAACAGACAACTAAGAAGAAGAACATTGTGACTTCTTGTGGTGGACAATCAGAGACTTACACCTGAGGACGAAAGAGAAGGTCATCCAAAATACGAAGGCCCAATCGAACCCGTTTCACTAAGCTGAACCCGGCCCACGAAGGCGTTGGCCCAACAGAGATACACAACGAAGACCTTCAACACGTAAATACATGCATTACTTCTTACCCAAAAGAATGTCAGTTTGGGGCAAGGTATTAGGGTTACTGTAAGCATAGTTTACAAATGTATTCTCTCTCTCTCTTTAACTCTCCATCTTGTGCAACAAGTGTCATATTGTATTAGTTCGCTAAGCACCTGTTGTCAATGTACTAAGTTTCTAATCAATAACCTATACCGTGTGTATCGGTAACGCCCAGATCTGTTTCACCTGTTCCTGTGATTGTCTCCACCCCCTCCAGGTGTTGCTTATTTTCCCCAGTGTATTTATCCCTGTGTTTCCTGACTCTCTGTGCCAGTTCATCTTGTATGTTAGTCAAGTAAACCAGCGTGTTTTTCCCATACGCCATTTGCTAATCTCTTTTTGATAGTCTTCCCAGTTTTGACCCCTGCCTGTCTCTGGACTACTTTCCCGCCTGGCTGATCATCTTGCCTGCCCTTCGGTACCTTTTGGACTCTGAACTGGTTTTGACCCTTTTGCCTGTACACGACCATTCTCTTGCCTTACCCTATTGGATGAATAAATATTGTAAGACTCCAACCATCTGCCTCCTGTGTCTGCATCTGGGTTTGGCCTTGTGTTATGATAGTATCCTATGTTATAATTTAGTTTGTTACTAAATAAACAATCAAATCAATTTGTGTAGTATGGAATGATTAGTGAGACTCGGGTTTGTGCAAATTCACGAAGTCTGCGACGTTCAGAATGAGACAGATATGAGGAAATTATATCTATATTTTCTTGCGTTTTATTTATTTAGTTTTATTTCACCTTTATTTAACCAGGTAGGCAAGTTGAGAGCAAGTTCTCATTTACAATTGCGACCCGGCCAAGATAAAGCAAAGCAGTTCGACACATACAACGACACAGAGTTACACATGGAGTAAAACAAACATACAGTCAATAATACAGTATAAACAAGTCTATTTACGATGTGAGCAAATGAGGTGAGATAAGGGAGGTAAAGGCAAAAAAAGGCCATGGTGGCAAAGTAAATACAATATAGCAAGGAATGGTAGATTTGCAGTGGAAGAATGTGCAAAGTAGAAATAAAAATAATGGGGTGCAAAGGAGCAAAATAAATAAATAAATAAAATAAATACAGTAGGGAAAGAGGTAGTTGTTTGGGCTAAATTATAGGTGGGCTATGTACAGGTGCAGTAATCTGTGAGCTGCTCTGACAGTTGGTGCTTAAATGCTAGTGAGGGAGATGTGATTCCAGTTTCAGAGATTTTTGTAGTTCGTTCCAGTCATTGGCAGCAGAGAACTGGAAGGAGAGGCGGCCAAAGAAATAATTGGTTTTGGGGGTGACTAGAGAGGTGGGAGATGCTATGGTGACCAGCGAGCTGAGATAAGGGAGGACTTTACCTAGCAGGGTCTTGTAGATGACATGGAGCCAGTGGGTTTGGCGACGAGTATGAAGCGAGGGCCAGCAAACGAGAGCGTACAAGTCACAATGGTGGGTGGTATATGGGGCTTTGGTGACAAAACGGATTGCACTGTGATAGACTGCATCCAATTTGTTGAGTAGGGTATTGGAGGCTATTTTGTAAATGACATCGCCAAAGTCGAGGATTGGTAGGATGGTCAGTTTTACAAGGGTATGTTTGGCAGCATGAGTGAAGGATGCTTTGTTGCGAAATAGGAAGCCAATTCTAGATTTAACTTTGGATTGGAGATGTTTGATGTGGGTCTGGAAGGAGAGTTTACAGTCTAACCAGATACCTAGGTATTTGTAGTTGTCCACGTATTCTAAGTCAGAGCCGTCCAGAGTAGTGATGTTGGACAGGCGGGCAGGTGCAGGCAGCGATCTGTTGAAGAGCATGCATTTAGTTTTACTTGTATTTAAGAGCAATTGGAGGCAACGGAAGGAGAGTTGTATGGCATTGAAGCTTGCCTGGAGGGTTGTTAACACAGTGTCCAAAGAAGGGCCAGAACTATACAGAATGGTGTCGTCTGCGTAGAGGTGGATCAGAGACTCACCAGCAGCAAGAGCGACATCATTGATGTATACAGAGAAGAGAGTCAGTCCAAGAATTGAACCCTGTGGCACCCCCATAGAGACTGCCAGAGGTCCGGACAGCAGACCCTCCGATTTGACACACTGAACTCTATCAGAGAAGTAGTTGGTGAACCAGGCGAGGCAATCATTTGAGAAACCAAGGCTGTCGAGTCTGCCGATGAGGATGTGGTGATTGACAGAGTCGAAAGCCTTGGCCAGATCAATGAATACGGCTGCACAGTAATGTTTCTTATCGATGGCGGTTAAGATATCGTTTAGGATCTTGAGCGTGGCTGAGGTGCACCCATGACCAGCTCTGAAACCAGATTGCATAGCAGAGAAGGTATGGTGAGATTCGAAATGGTCGGTAATCTGTTTGTTGACTTGGCTTTCGAAGACCTTAGAAAGGCAGGGTAGGATAGATATAGGTCTGTAGCAGTTTGGGTCAAGAGTGTCCCCCCCTTTGAAGAGGGGGGATGACCGCAGCTGCTTTCCAATCTTTGAGAATCTCAGACGACACGAAAGAGAGGTTGAACAGGCTAGTAATAGGGGTGGCAACAATTTCGGCAGATGATTTTAGAAAGAAAGGGTCCAGATTGTCTAGCCCGGCTGATTTGTAGGGGTCCAGATTTTGCAGATCTTTCAGACCATCAGCTGACTGGATTTGGGAGAAGGATAAATGGGGAAGGCTTGGGCAAGTTGCTGTGGGGGGTGCAGTGCTGTTGACCGGGGTAGGAGTAGCCAGGTGGAAAGCATGTTCAGCCGTAGAAAAATGCTTATTGAATTTCTCAATTATCGTGGATTTATCAGTAGTGACAGTGTTTCCTATCTTCCGTGCAGTGGGCAGCTGGGAGGAGGTGTTCTTATTCTCCATGGACTTTACAGTGTCCCAGAACTTTTTTGAGTTAGTGTTGCAGGAAGCACATTTCTGCTTGAAAAAGCTAGCCTTGGCTTTTCTAACTGCCTGTGTATAATGGTTTCTAGCTTCCCTGAACAGCTGCATATCACGGGGGCTGTTCGATGCTAATGCAGAACACCATAGGATGTTTTTGTGTTGGTTAAGGGCAGTCAGGTCTGGAGAGAACCAAGGGCTATATCTGTTCCTGGTTCTAAATTTCTTGAATGGGGCATGCTTATTTAAGATGGTGAGGAAGGCATTTAAAAAAAATACCCAGGCATCCTATACTGACGGGATGAGATCAATATCCTTCCAGGATACCCCGGCCAGGTCGATTAGAAAGGCCTGCACGCTGAAGTGTTTCAGGGAGCGTTTGACAGTGATGAGTGGAGGTCGATTGACCGCTGACCCATTACGGATGCAGGCAATGAGGCAGTGATTGCTGAGATCTTGGTTGAAGACAGCGTATTTATAAGACAGTGTATTTAGAGGGCAAGTTGGTTAGGATGATATCTATGAGGGTTCCCGTGTTTAAGGCTTTGGGGAGTTACCTGGTAGGTTCATTGATAATTTGTGTGAGATTGAGGGCATCAAGCTTAGATTGTAGGATGGCTGGGGTGTTAAGCATGTTCCAGTTTAGGTCGCCTAGCAGCACGAGCTCTGAAGATAGATGGGGGGAAATCAGTTCACATATGGTGTCCAGAGCACAGCTGGGGGCAGAGGGTGGTCTATAGCAGGCGGCAACGGTGAGAGACTTGGTTTTAGAGAGGTGGATTTTTAAAAGTAGAAGTTCAAATTGTTTTGGTACAGACCTGGATAGTAGGACAGAACTCTGCAGGCTATCTTTGCAGTAGATTGCAACACCGCCCCCTTTGGCAGTTCTATCTTGTCTGAAAATGTTGTAGTTTGGGATGAAAATGTCAGAATTTTTGGTGGTCTTCCTAAGCCAGGATTCAGACACAGCTAGAACATCCGGGTTGGCAGAGTGTGCTAAAGCAGTGAATAGAACAAACTTAGGGAGGAGGCTTCTAATGTTAACATGCATGAAACCAAGGCTATTGTGGTTACAGAAGTCATCAAAAGGGCCTGGATTCACCTCTAAATCGCCAGAGGAACAGAGGAGGAGTAGGATAAGGGTACGGCTAAAAGCAATAAGAATTGGTCGTGTGGAACAGAGAGTAAAAGGAGGTTTCTGGGGGCGATAAAATAGCTTCAAGGTATGATGTACAGACAAAGGTATGGTAGGATGTGAATACAGTGGAGGTAAACCTAGGTATTGAGTGATGAAGAGAGAGATATTGTCTCTAGAAACATCATTGAAACCAGGAGATGTCATCGCATGTGTGGGTGGTGGAACTAATAGGTTTGATAAGGTATAGTGAGCAGGACTAGAGGCTCTACAGTGAAATAAGCCAATAAACACTAACCAGAACAGCAATGGACAAGGCATATTGACATTAACTTCTTGACCATACTTGAGACGCAGACGTCTCAAGTATGCACCTGGAAATGCAAATGCGCTACGCTAAATGCTAAATGTACTCGTTACAACTCAATCTTTGATCAAAATTCACAAGCAGGGTATTGAATTAAAGCTACACTCGTTGTGAACCTAGCCAGCAAGTCAGATTTTTAAAATGCTTTTCGGCGAAAGCATGAGAAGCTATTATCTGATAGCATGCACCCCCCAAAATGCCAGCACGACACGTAAACAACAGATTTTGCGGTAGCCGGCGCTACCCAAAACGCAGAAATAAAATATAAAACATTCATTACCTTTGACGAGCTTCTTTCTTGGCACTCCTATATGCCCCATAAACATCACTATTGGGTCTTTTTTTCGTTTAAATCGGTCCATATATACCCAAAATAGCTTTGTATGGAAGCTGTGTCATTCAGAAAAAAACATCGTTTTTAAACGCTGCGTAATTTTTTAAAATTAAAAAAGTCGACGATAAACTTTCACAAAACACTTCGAAATCCTTTTGTAATCCAACTTTAGGTATTAGTAAACGTTTATAATCTATCAAAATGATTACAGGGCGATGTATTTTCAATAGGTCTTCGCTTGCAAATCAATGGCTGCTAATGTCTTCTTCAACAACATCCGGGTGAAGACTGGGAAAATGGATGCCAGATAGATGGATTTTCCAACAATTAATTCAATTGAAAATGACGACAATGGCGACATCGTGTGGAATTTGTATGAATTGCAGGCAGGTCGATATTAAATTCTGTTCTCTTTTAACAACTCGTGGAAGTGACTTATGGAAATTATTTTTAGCTTTCAGAGAGCAGTTTTTCTTGCGTTTTTCAATGAAACACACAATCTGTTATAGTCACAGCCGTGATTTAACCAGTTTTATAAACTTCAGAGTGTTTTCTATCCACACATACTAATCATATGCATATACTATATTCCTGGCATGAGTAGCAGGACGCTGAAAAGTTGCGCGATTTTTAACAGAATGTTCGAAAAAGGAGGGGGTAGAAGTAAGATTAAGGAGAGGCATGCTTAGTCGAGTGATCAAAAAGGTCCAGTGAGTAGAGAGGTTGGTTGGGGTCACGGCGATTTAGACAGCTAGCCGGGCCATCGGTAGCAAGCTAGCATAGGATGGAGGTCTGTTATTAGCCACCTTGTGCGTTTCCGTCGGTAGGATTAGTGGGGTTCCGTGTGTTAGAGGGGATGAATTCAAATCACACAACAACAAAAAAAACTATAGATATAGTTATAGAGGCCCAAGAAAAAAAGAAAAAAAAATTATAATAATAGTAAATTGTCCGATAGGTCTATTCAGATAGCAGCAGATAAGACAGCTAACGGTTAGCGGACCGCAGATGGGCATTCAGGTAACGTCGCGACGGAGGAGGCAGCCGGATAACTCCTTCGGGTAGATAACGTCGGTAGTCCAGTTGTGAAGGCCCGGTGGGGCTCCGCGTTGGCAATAAAACGGGTCCGGATAGGTGATTGTAGCCAAGGAGTGATTGATGGAACTCTTCAGCTGGCTAGCTCTGGAATAATTGATGTTTGCTCCAGAATCGACGAAAGCCGATAGTCACACGGATAGCAGCTAGCTAGCTGCGAGATCCAGGTATGAATGTCCAGAGTTAGCGGTTGAAATCCATGGACATGGAGAGAAAAATAGGTCCGTTATGTTCCGTTCCGAGCCGCGCTGTACAAAACTGGCGATAGATTTTCGAGCTAAAGGATAGCTGATGACCACAAACCATGGTTAGCTGAATACTAACGATTAGCCAGTAAAGAAGCTAACTAGCTTCTGGATTAGCTTCTGGCTAGCTTCTGGTTAGCTTCTGGTTAGCTTCTATGGAGGATTACAGATTTGAGGTAAATAATACTTTCTTTTTTTTAAAATATAAATTGGTGAGGCGGGTTGCAAGAGAGTGTTTTGAAGATGAGTTTATGGAAAATAAAAAAATATATATAAAAAGGTATGCGAAAAAAGTTGTAAATATATATATATATATATACGGGACACGACAAGACGAGGACAAAAGACGTCTGAACTGCTATGCCATCTTGGAACAGATGAACAGCGTTAATTCAGGAGACGGTAACTCGTTTAACAACTTTTCCCATGGTGCCCCAAATTCCTAATGAGTTAATTGTTTCATGATTTCATTAATTAATGATTTAGTTCATTGTTTCATTAATTTAATCTAATAACAATTAAACATAGGTCATTATTTGAATAACAGTCATCACATTAATGATAGTCACATCACAACATAGGTTTGCTGGTCACTTGAGCAACATGAGATAATAATGGCTCTGTTATTATTATTTTTAACGTTTATTTAACCAGGCAAGTCAGTTAAGAACAGATTCTTATTTACAATGACGGCCTAAGAACAGTGGGTTAACAGCCTTGTTCAGGGGCAGAATGACAGATTCTTACCTTGTCAGCTCAGGGATTTGATCTAGCAACCTTTCGGTTATAGGCTAACGCTCTAACCACAACGCTACACTATATAATACTTTACAATTTCTTGAATTTGTTATGGATTTAGGGACTATGAAAAGACCCCTGGTGGCATATCTGTCAGAGCTGTGTGTAAGTTGAGTGTGTAAGTGTGTATGTTAAGGCTAGAGATCCTGGTTCGAGTCCAGGCTTTGCCACTGCCGGCCGCGACCGGGAGACCCATGGGGTGGCGCACAATTGGCCTAGCATCATCCAGGTTAGGGGAGGGTTTGGCCGGCAGGGATGTTCTTGTCCCATCGCGCACTAGTGACTCCTGTGGCGGGCGCAATGCACAATGACACGGTTGCCAGGTGAATAGTGTTTCCCCTGACACATTGGTGCAGCTGGCTTGCGAGTTAAGCGGCATTGTATCAAGAAACAGTGTGGCTTGGGTGGGTTGTGTTTTGGGGATCGCACTGCTTTTGACCTTTGCCTCTCCCAAGTCCGTACGGGAGTTGCAGCAATGGGACAAGACTGTAACTACCAATTGCATATCACGAAATTGGGGAGAAAAAGGGGTAAATAACATTTTGGGACAAAACTATACCCTGCAGAACTTACTTTTTGGAGTGCCGGGTCAAAAAAGCAGAGCAACTCTTTATCATGGACAGACCCCTCCCCATCTTTACAACCATTGAATCTATATGTTTTGACCATGACAGTTTACAATCTAAGGTAACACCAAGTAGTTGAGTCTCCTCAACTTGTCCAACAGCCACACCATTCGTTACCAGATTCAGCTGAGGTCTGGAACTTAGGGAATGATTTATACCAAATACAATGCTCTTAGTTTTAGAGATGTTCAGGACTGGCCACCCATTCCAAAGCAGACTGCAACTCTTCGTTAAGGGTTTCAGTGACTTCATTAGCTGTGGTTAATGATGCGTATATTGTTGAATCATCAGCATACATGGACACACATGCAATGTTTAATGCCAGTGGCAGGTCATTGGTAAAAATAGAAAAGAGTAGAGGGCGTGGAGAGCTGCCCTGCAGTACACCACACACCACACACATGTTTGACATTAGAGAAATGTATTTATTTCAATTCACTGATTTCTTTTTATGAACCATAACTCTTTGAAATTGTTGCATGATGGATTTATATTTTTGTTCAGTATAGTTACCAGCCCTGCAAAGAAAGAAATGGCAAACAATATAGCACAATAGTACACTTCACAGAAAACAATACAACAAAACAACAGCCTGCTGTCAGTTATGCCTTTTATATCATAATGAATACATGGGCAGGGAGTCATGATCCTAGATCATCACACCTACTCTGCAATGTTTTATGAATACAGGACCAGATTATCACTTAATTGCATTTACTTTTACATAATTGATACCAACGATTACAAAACCCAAATGTCTTGTCCAATTGTTTCGGATAAACATGAAGTGACTAGGGGGTAAGGGTTGCTTCTGGACTGGAATATGATGTGGACAATTACAGTTTTACGCTATTAGTTTGGCATATTGTTAGGAACATGCGTTGGGGTAGATAAACTCAGGTTGCACCCCTGACGTCTCGTGCTATACTCAGTCGTGTCTAAGGGTAGCAAACTGAGGGTGTACTGACATCCCCTAAGCTGTAAGATCTGTTCCTTGTCAAAAAGGGTGGCATAATGTATGCTGCAATATCTTATATGTTGTGGGGTCGGGGGCATGGTCAGCTTGTTTTATCTGGTGTACTGTGTGGTCATACTGTAGGTACTAACCCCCTCCTTTCTCTTTCTCTGTGTCTCCTCTGCCAGAGGGCCTGAGGCCTAGGACCATGGATGAGAGCTGTTACTGCCTCCTTTTGGATCTGCTTTCCTCTTTCCCTGCCAACATCAGGATGCTAAACTACAATACCACCACCACATATGGGCGGCCCTTATTTTGTCAGCAAACCCTATTCTCTCATACTTTGAGTTCCTTACTTGACCATAACTGTTATGGAATATTTGTTAACTGTTTTGAGTGCATGGGATTTCCCACATTTTGCCAAACCAATTGAGACATTTGTAATAAACTTGTATTTCACCACATTCAGGCTCACCTTTTCATTTATTTTGTTTGTGGCATGTTTCAGAAAATACCAGAAATCTTCGTGATGTTGGTTAATGTTGGTTAATCTCAACCTTCATATCCCCTTTCACTGGGGTTTTGTCCCACACCATCTGCCATTCTGCCATACTGATATTGGCGCCTGCTTGCAAAACAAAAGAACACTACCTGTAGCAACCCCATACTTAAACCAGCTACCTGCATTACCCCCTGGACCGAAACTAACCCTGAAAACCTGCACCTCCCTACTCCCTGTGAAGGGAGGCATTCACGAGGAGTGTGCAAATTGAAACAGAAAGGGGTGGAACTGGCACAGAGGGTAAATATGTTTTAAGACATGTAGCTAGCTAGCTAAACAATGGAACATAATCCCAACTCATGATGTTACTACCCTGCATGAATCTGCAGGTAGCTAACCAACCAGGTTATATGGCTATAACTAGTCAAGCAAATGTGTCTGAGATACGAAGAATAAGATCATACACATAACTTTAGCTAGCGACCAGGCCAGCTAACGTTAGCTAGCTAACAGTACACTTGAAATGGAACCACTTTCTGTCAAAATTAGAAATGCGTAATATCTGACAATCTTACCAGTATACATCGTGGTTGGACATGTCTCTAAACAAAGTGTATTTGTCACTTGGGCCGAATACAGTGAAATGCTTACTTACAAGACCTAACCGACAGTGCAATTATTAAGTAAAAAATAGGTATTAGGTAAACAATAGATAAGTAAAGACATTTTTAAAAGCATTTAAATGAATGTGAAAAATAACAGTAGTGAGGCTATATACAGGTGGTACTGGTACAAAGTCACCGGTTAGTCGGGCTAATTGAGGTAATATGTACATGTAGGTATAGTTAAAGTGACTATGGATAGATGATAAACAGCGAGTAGCAGACAGCATCTCCTGTCTGATACCATGCATGGTTGCCTTAGTTTGATGATGTAATCCAGACTGGTGTTTTCTCCATCTCCTTAGCTATCATACTCAAATTCCACTGATTTCAAAACTCGCTCCTCCAGAAAGTGGAGAGCATACATATAATGTTACCAATCATGGCTAGGGAAGATCTGATGCTATACACATTTCTAGCAAGTGAATTGAACTATCAAATGAATACACAAACACTGACAAACATTTTTCTTGGATTTATTTTATTTAAACAATAGACAAGACAATAATCCGTAGGCTATGGGCTATTCATGTTAAATTGGAAACAGGATGGATCGGAGGCTTGAGTAAAAAGCTGATTACACACAAAACACATTTAGTCTCAGTAGCAAGTTTGCAGAAGTTTTCTAGACGGGTTTGTTTCATGTCACACAGGTAGCTAAATCGTCATTTTTTGGGGTTACCTGTCAGTGAACGAGAAGCAAATCTTCCCATTCAAATCAAAAAATGTTGGTCACATACACATATTTAGCAGATGTTATTGCGGGTGTAGCGAAATGCTTGTTGCAAAGTTGCAGAGGAGCTAAAAGCAGAGCTGCCATGTCTGTCGTCACCATCTTTCATCTATTTTGAGTGTATTCATGCCTAGGTTGAAAATTAATGGTTAAGACGATGGGACTCTAATATTCCATAACTCTTTGCAACAATAGGGCTAGTTAGCAACGGCGCTGGAAGTTAGCAACGGTGCTGGTTCCAGATTTGTGACGATGTTGTCTTAACCTGTATATTTCCGACCTAGGCCCATGCCAGGAAGTAAAAGCAGGAAGAGTCTACCCTTCAATCTGTGTTGGGATTTGTTGAGTCAACTCAACTGACATTACAAAAAGTATATTCCACTGCATGAGCCACATCAGTTAGCATAATTTGAATTAACATTCTATGTTACCATGGCAATCCCGCATCAGTTGATAGAACAGCCTAAATTACCATGGAAATTATTGCATCACAATACCATTTGCGGTTGTGACCATGAGTTTACCAGTCAAATCGCCAGGGTTAGAACTTCCAAGCCCGTTCTATTCATTCCATATCTATGTTTCTACCTGCAGATAACAGGTAAGTAACCAAATATGTCACACCCTGATCTGTTTCAACTGTCTTTGTACTTCTCTCCTCTCCCCACCAGGTGTCTCCCATCTTCCCCTATTATCCCCTGTGTATTTATACCTTTATTTTCTGTTTGTCTGTTGCCAGTTTGTCTTGTTTCGTCAAGCCTACCAGCGAGTTTTTCCATACTCCTGTTTTCTCTAGTCCTTGTTTTCTAGTCCTCCCGGTTCCGACCTTTTCTGCCTGCCCTGACCCCACCTGCCACACCGTTCTGCCTGCCCTGACCCCGAGCCTGCCTGGCGTCCTGTACCTTTCTGACTCTGACCTGGTTACGAACCTCTGCCTGTCCTTGACCTACTGATTGCCTGCAGTCCTGTACCTGCCTGACTGAGATTTGGATTACGACTCTTTGCTTGCCTTGACTTACATTTCGCCTGCCCCCTGTACTTTAATAAACTCTGAGACTCGTATCCACCTCCTGTGTCTGCACCTTGGTCTTAGCCTGAGCCTTGATAGTACAAACTGGCCATGACTGACCCAGCAGACTCAGACCAGCTCCGCAACGCTGTCTCCTCCCAAGGAGTCGCCATAGGCCCCTCATTCCTGGAACAATTCTGCTGATATTCTACTGTGCAGCAAGCCTCTATGGTAACCCCCCAGACTCTCAGTAACCCTGCTACCAGCAACGCTTCTCTTAGCTTCTCCGGAGCCCTACACTGTATGAAATTGCCTTTGATCGCCTGGGCGTCAGCAGTGTTGGAGCAACAATCGAGTTTGTGGCGGAGGTTAAGAAGGTGTTCTATTCTCCGTTATCTGGGAGAGAGGCTGCTCAGAAGCTACCCCAACTGCGTCAAAACTCCCGTAGTGTGGCAGACTACGCGGTAGATTTTCGCATGTTGGCTGCTGAGAGTGCCTGGAACCCGGAATCTATTTCAACACGTTCCTTCACACATTATCGGTGGAGGTTAAAGACGAGCTCGCAACACGGGAGCTTCACATGGACCTTGACTCCCTCATCGCATTGACTTTACGGATCAATGGGCGGCTACAGGGAACATAGGAAGGAGAGGAGGTCTGTTCCCAGTCACACTTGCTCGTCCACTACTCCCACCTCGCCTCCGAGGAATCCCGGAAGTTCCCGAAGTCCACCTTACTGAGGGAATCCAATGTTACCCGAGTGCCCCTGGGAATCACTGTGGGTGATCGACTCGACTTCCCCAGAGCCCAAGCTACTGGGTAGGGCTAGATGGTCTCCGGATGAACGTTTACACAGATTGAGCACCAGGAGCTGTATTTATTGCAGGACTACTGGACATTATATTTCCACCTGTCTACTAAAAAGATCCGGCTCATCAGTAGGGATTTTCCAATCTCCCAATCTACCATTACTCATACCCCTCTCCATGCCACCCTGTTGTTGGATGACCAGGCCAAATCTCTCCGGGTGCTCATTGACTCTAGGGCAGACGAGAGCTTTATCGACGCTAACTTTGTCTTGGAGCTGGGTATCCCCACTCAAACCCTCTCCATTCCCATGGATGTCAGAGTGCTGGATGGCAGAGTCACCCACAATACGGTTCCAATCAACCTATGAGTATCAGGAAATCACAGTGAGTGTATGGAGTTCCTGCTCTCCCCATGTACCTATGGTTTTGGGATATTCATAGCTCCAGAAGCACAATCCTCTTATCAACTGGACTGCTGGTACTATCATGGGCTGGAGCCCGTTCTGCCACGCTTATTGCCTGAAGTCGGTGCAGCCTTCCCCAGGACATCTTCCTGTGGGCTCGGAAGAAGCCTCGGACCTCTCCAACGTTCCAGGATCTCCGGGAGGTTTTCAGCAAAGCCCGGGCCACTTCACTTCCTCTGCATGGACCCTATGACTGCAGGATCGACCTTCTCCCGGGTACCACACCACCCTGGGGATGGGGACCAAAGCAATGGAGACGTAGATCGAGAACTGCCTGAATGCAGGGCGTATCCGTCCTTCTGCCTCCCCCACTGGTGTAGGGTTCTTCTTTGTGGTGAAGAAGGACAAAATGCGACAACCGGGGCCTAGATAACATCATGGTTAAGACCTGCTACTACTCATTGCCTCAGCTTTCGGGCCACTTAAGCTGCATCCCTGTGCCTTATTCTCCCATCGGCTTAACTCCATGGAGAGGAATTATGATGTGGATAACCAAGAACTACTCGCGGTGAAGATGGCCTTGGAGGAGTGGAGACACTGGTTAGAGGGGGCTGAACTTCCATTTATAGTCTGGACAGATCACAAGAACATGTAATATCTCCACACCGCCAAGTGTCTCAACTCCAGGCAAGCTCGATGGGCCCTGTTGTTCACCCGGCTCAACTTCACCATCATTCACTTAACTAGGCAAGTCAGTGGGTTAAAACCAGTTGAGTCTATGGGGGCGCTATTTCATTATTGGATAAAAAAACGTGCCCGTTTTAAGCGCAATATTTTGTCACGAAAAGATGCTCGACTATGCATATAATTGACAGCTTTAGAAAGAAAACAGTCTGACGTTTCCAAAACTGCAAAGATATTATCTGTGAGTGCCACAGAACTCATGCTACAGGCGAAACCAAGATGAAACTTCAAACAGGAAATGAGCAGAATTACAGAGGCTCTGTTTTCCATTGTCTCCTTATATGGCTGTGAATGCACCAGGAACGAGCCTGCCCTTTCTGTCGTTTCTTCAAGATGTCTGCAGCATTGTGACGTATTTGTAGGCATATCATTGGAAGATTGGCCATAAGAGACTACATTTTCCAGGGGTCCGCCCGGTGTCCTTTGTCTAAATTGGTGCGTAATCTTCAGCTGCGGGCATTTTCTCCTGGGATTCAGAATAGAAAGCACACTTCCACGAACGATATATCATCGAAGAGATATGTGAAAAACACCTTGAGGATTGGTTCTAAACAACGTTTGCCATGTTTCAGTCGATATTATGGAGTTAATTTGGAAAAAAGTTTGGCGTTTTGTTGACTGGATTTTCGTTTTTTTTTGGTAGCCAAACGTGACGCACCAAACGGAGCGATTTCTCCTAAACAAATAATCTTTCAGGAAAAACTGAACATTTGCTATCTAACAGAGTCTCCTCATTGAAAACATCTGAAGTTCTTCAAAGGTAAATTATTTTATTTGAATGCTTTTCTGGTTTTTGTGAAAATGTTGCCTGCTGAATGCTAACGCTAACGCTAAATGCTACGCTAGCTAGCTACTGTTACACAAATGATTGTTTTCCTATGGTTGAGAAGCATATTTTGAAAATCTGAGATGACAGTGTTGTTAACAAAAGGCTAAGCTTGAGAGCTAGCATATTTATTTCATTTCATTTGCGATTTTCATGAATAGTTAACGTTGCGTTATGGTAATGAGCTTGAGGCTGTATTCACGATCCCGGATCCGGGATGGCTAAGTGCTAGAGGTTAACTGGCATGTTCAGGGATAGAATGACAGATTTTTACCTTGTCAGCTCAGGGATTCAATCTTGCAACCTTTCGGTTACTAGTCCAAAGCTCTAACCACTAAGCTACCTGCCACCCCGGGAAGCCCACTAGGCTACCTGCCGCCCGGGTAGCCTAAGCTGGGCGCGCTTTCTGTGTTCAATACAGCTAGCTTTCTGGTCATGCGCCTTTATCTAAGAGTACACTTGAAGTGACCCTCGTTCTGAACAGGACTACTTCTTCATTACACAAAGGAAAAACCTCAACCAATTTCTAAAGACTGGTGACACCCAGTGGAAGCGGTAGGAACTGCAAGAACGTCCCTTAGAAATCCCTTGGATTCCCAATGAAAACCCATTGAAAAAATCTGAATGGTTTGTCCTCGGGGCTTCGCCTGCTAAATAAGTTATGTTTTACTCACAGACATGATTCAAACAGTTTTAGAAAGTTCAGAGTGTTCTCTATCCAAATATACTAATAATATGCATATCTTATCTTCTGGGGATGAGTAGCAGGCAGTTGAATTTTGGCATACATTTCAACCGAATGTGAAAATACTGCCTCCTGTCACAGAGAAGTTAAAAAGGCCCTCGCTGCGGGCCCCGGACTGGGCACCCTCGCTGCGGGCCCCGGACTGGGCACCCTCGCTGCCAGCCACGGACTGGGAACCCTCGTTGCGGGCCCCGGACTGGGCACCGTCGCTGGGGGCTCCTGACTGTAGGCCGTCGCTGGAGGCTTCGTGCCATGACTCCTCGCTGGAGGCTTTGTGCCGAGAGTGCAGAGTGGTGAGTGTACATTTTCTTTTTGTATTTAAAAATGTCGTCAACAAAACAACAAACGCAAGAAACAACCGTGAAGCTTACAGGGCTAAGTGCCACAAACAAAGTTAACTACCCACACTGAAAGGAGGGAAGAAGGGCTACCTAAGTCTGATTCCCAATCAGAGACAACGATAGATAGCTGTCCCTGATTAAGAACCATACCCGGCCAAAACATAGAAATAAAGAAACCTAGAAAACAGAAAATAGAATGCACACCCCAGATCACACCCTGACCTAACCAAATAGAGAAATAAAATGGCTCTCTAAGGTCAGGGCGTGACAGTACCTCCAAGTGGAGGCAGAGTCGCTGCTATTTAAGACAATTTTCCTGATGAACTGGAAGGACGGCCTTGCGATGTTGATTTTGGGGAGCACAAACTCTACCTGTATTTGGTCACCTTTATGCCGCATGCAAATATTGATGGATATATATCAATATTGATTATTTATACTGCAATGTTGAGGGAGCAAGCAGACAAGCATGTATGTGGCTACAACTTTTATACCTGCTGTAAATTGTGTACAAATTAAAGTTTGATTTGCATTATTCAACGCAGTTAAAAAGGGAAACATATGGTGTGTGGGGGAGGATGTGTTTGTGTGAGCGTGCGTGTGTTTCAAATATACTATTTTCTATTATAGTTGTATTATTGTATAAATAGAGTTGTTCACTCATGTCATTTACTTATAGTTCAATTAATTCAATATCTGGCAGTTAGATTGATAATTCAGCACAGAGCATTAAATGTGCAGACAATTTCCCACCACTACAGATTTTCCCATTAGGCAGGACAAGTCTTTTAACCTCCTCTAAGATATTCAGATATGGAATCTTTTCTCACTCTCACTGACATTTCTCATCCTCATACATGGCCTTACATATTTGCTGAATGTGGACCTGCATGGCATGTAGGTTTCCATACATTTGCCGTTTTGGATTGGGAGATCAAATTACTCAATCTTCCCCTTCCTCTCCTTCTCTCCCTCTCTCATCCTCTCCCCTCCTTTTTTATCTCGTCTTTCTCTATTTCCCCCTCCGTAATCGCTCTCTCTATTTCCCTGTCCCTTGTCCCTCTCTCTCTCTCTCTTAGCCATTAGCACTTCCATTCTCTTTAGCTAATAGTTGAGAGTGTCTGCCTGCTCCTCTGATGTGACTATTAGGCTGAGTGAACTGCAACAATGAGGATCCCAGCGCCGCAGTGTAATGTGATGAGCTTCCTCTTATCAATTCCAGGAAACATTAAAGGAGAAAAACTCATTTCAAACAGTTATAATTAAATGACACAGCTGGGTTGATAGTCCTTGGACCATCGTAAATTTAAATTACATAAATTAATGAAGAAAACCTCTTTTAACTATGATACCTAAGAAGCTAGAAAGCTTTGAAATCAACTTGACATTTCTTTCAAGTTGGCTGCCTTTTGGCATGCCGTGTAGGTTTGTAAATTTGTATGAGAAAAGAGAAATATGTAACTGGCGTTTTTTTCTGCAATTATAACTGACTTTGATGCACTGAGGTGACTGTATTGAAAAGGTGATTCAAACTACAGTGTTGATGTGTGGGGAGGGGACCCACCTAAAAACTTTTGGTACTTGTTGTAAACAACGTTGAAAAATAACAAATATTGAAGGCGAAGTGACAATGTGCCTCCGACAGATTTCAACAGAATAGTAATGCTAATAAACAGCATTTCACAATAAAATAAAAAATAACACATAGGAAGTTCCTCACTTAAGACAAGATATGGACATTTCTCCATGGTGGTTCCTAGCTAAATTACAATCTTAAAACTTCTTAGGGCTAGGTTCCTTTTTTCTCAATTTCTGCATGAATAATGTGAACGTGAAGTAAACTGCCTGTTACTCAGGCCCTGAAGCCAGGATATGCATATAATTGGTACCATTGGAAAGAAACGTTTGTAGAAATGTTAAAATAATGTAGGCGAGTATAACACAATAGATATGGTAGGAGAAAATCAAAAGAAAAACCAACCGGAAATCTTTTTTTTTTGAGAGACCATGCTCTTCCAAGTCAAGTATAAAAGTCCAAGTCAAGTCAAGTATAAGGGCATACTCAATTCTAGCTCCCGGGATGCAATTCCTATGGCTTCCACTGGGTGTCAGCAGTCTATGTTCAAGGTTTCAGGCTTGTAACTTCCAAAACAAATAAGAAATAACAGTTTTAGTACAGGAACACAGTCTTGGAAGTTCATGTTTTTGCACGCCATGAAGACAAGACGCACCTGCTAAAATCGGTTTCCTATTGAACATACTACTTTCCATAGGAAAAATTATAGTTTGATTACATTTTAGGGTATCTTGACTTGAAAAGCATTTTGACTTGTTGAAACAAAGTTTAGGGGTAGATTTTTGGATTCCTTTCTCTGTATGTTGAACGAGTGGATTACTCAAATCGATGGTGCCAACTAAACATACTTTTTGGGATATAAAGAAGGATTTTATCTAACAAAACCACACTACATGTTATAGCTGGGACCCTTTGTATGACAAATCAGAGGAATAGTTTCAAAAAGTAAGTGCGTATTTAATCGCTATTTGTGAATTTATGAAACCTGTTACGGTGGAAAAACATTTTGATATGGGATGACGTCCTCAAACAATCGCATGGCATGCTTTCGCTGTAATGGCTACTGTATATCGGAGAGTGCAGTTAGATTAACAAGAATTTAAGCTTTCAACCGATATAAGACACTTGTATGTACCTAAATGTTTAATATCCATCATTTTTATGATTATTTATTTGAATTGCGCGCCCTCCAGTTTCACCGAAAGTTGTTCTGCTAGCGGGACGCCTATACCTGAGATGTGGAAAAAAAACTAACAATTAGCCAAACTTGGTACGAATTGCAATTTATAATATATAATACGAATTATAATTTGTAAAATATCATCCCAAATGGATTAAGGACAGATGACTCTCTCTCCTCTGTTCTCATCCTCCTAGATCTATACGCTGCCTTCGGCAACGTGAACTATCAGATCCTCCTCTCCACCCTTTCAGGGCTGGGCGTCTCAGGCTCTGCGCACACGTGGATTGCATTTTACCTGGCAGGCCACTCCTACCAGGTGATGTGGAGAGGACCTGTGTCTGCACCACGTACTCTCTCTACTGGTGTCCCACAGGGCTCTTCTCTCTATACACAAATTCACTCAGCGTTATATCCTCACATGGTCTCTCTTATCATTACTATGTGGATGACACTCAACTACTTTTCTACTTTCCCCCTTCTAACACCCAGGTGGCGACATGCATCTCTGCGTACCCAGCAGATATCTCAGCTTGGATGTCGGCCCATCACCTCAAGCTCAACCTCGACAAGACAGAGCTGCTCTTCCTCCTAGGGAAGACCTGCCCGCTCAAAGACCTTGACAACTCCACAGTGTCGCCATTCCAGAGTGAAAAGAAACTTGGCGTGACCCTGGACAACACTCTGTCATTCCCTGAAAACATCAAAGCAGTGACTCATCCTGCAGGTTCATGCTCTACAACATCCGTAGAATATGACCCAAACAGGAAGTGGAGCAGGTCCTAATCCAAGCACTTGTCATCTCCCATCTAGACTACTGCAACTCGCTGTTGGTTGGGCTCCCCGCTTGTGCCATCAAACCCCTGCAAGTTATCCAAAACGCTGCAGCCCGCCTGGTTTTCAACCTTCCCAAGTTCTCCAAGCTCTTCTCAGTCCTGGTAACCCAATGGTGGAACCAGCTTCCCCCTGAATCTAGGACCTCAGAGTAATTTAAATAATCCCCCTCCTCACCTTCTAGCTCTGACTTTGATGATAACTACTTTATTGAGTTAAAGTGTACTTACTATGCCTGTGATATGTGGTTGTCCCACTGGATAAGAGCGTCTGATAAATTAATAAATTGTAAATGTATATAGCATGAAAGTTGAGTAATATATTTATGTAAATAATATTTGGAGGAGTGCTATTAGTTCCATTGTTAATTACAGTCTTCTACAGCCTCATAATCATTCAGAACAGGCCTAAAGCAGCAGTAGATGGGTGCGGTATAATAAATGAATCTATTCCCATCTGGCCTTTGGGGAAGTGCTGTCATTCTGCTCAGAGGAAATCTTTGCCACTTCTATCATGCACTCATTGTGTGACACCCAAATGATTAGTGTGCATTTTTCCAAAGGAGTATAATTGTTTGTCAGGTACGATAAGTTATTGTAGTCTCTCTCTGCATCCTGTTGTGCTGCGTTATAACCAAACCCAAACAGAATCTGCCGGGATATTTCCTATTTTCTGCGGTGATTTATGCGTAAAGCTTTTTTATCTTCTAGTGTTGTAACATTATTTAATAACATTGGGAACATGGTTTTATTTTAAACAAATGCTTAATTCTGTGTATTATTATTTATACAGGGCTAAGATTGAATCATACTACACCGGCTCCGACGCTCGTCTTATGTGGCAGGGCTTGCAAACTATTACAGACTACAAAGGGAAGCACAGACGCGAGCTGCCCAGTGACACGAGTCTATCAGATGAGCTAAATCACTTCTATGCTCGCTTCGAGGCAAGCAACACTGAGGCATGCATGAGGGCATCAGCTGTTCAGAACAACTTTGTGATCACGCTCTCCGTAGCCGACGTGAGTAAGACCTTTAAACAGGTCAACATACACAAGGCTGCGGGGACAGACGGATTACCAGGACGTGTGATCCGGCATGTACTGACCAACTGGCAGCTGTCTTCACTGACATTTTCAACATGTCCCTGATTGAGTCTGTAATACCAACATGTTTCAAGCAGACCACCATAGTCCCTGTGCCCAAGAACACAAAGGCAACCTGCCTAAATGACTACAGACCACTAGCACTCACGTCCGTCGCAATGAAGTGCTTTGAAAGGTTGGTAGTGGCTCACATCAACACCATTATCCCAGAAACCCTAGACCCACTTCAATTTGCATACCACCCAAACAGATCCACAGATGATGCAATCTCTATTGCACTCCACACTGCTCTTTCCCACCTGGACAAAAGGAACACTTATGTGAGAATGCTATTCATTGACTACAGCTCAGCGTTCAACACCATAGTTCCCTCAAAGCTCATCACCAAGCTAAGGATCCTGGGACTAAACACCTCCCTCTGCAACTGGATCCTGGACTTCCTGACGGGCCGCCCCCAGGTGGTGAGTGTAGGTGGCCACACATCTGCCATGCTGATCCTCAACACTGGAGCTCCACAAGGGTGCATGCTCAGTCCCCTCCTGTACTCGCTGTTCACCCACAACTGCATGGCCAGGCACAACTCCAATACCATCATTAAGTTTGCAGATGACACAACAGTGTCTGATCACCAACAACGACGAGACAGCCTATAGGGAGGAGGTCAGAGACCTGGCCGGGTTGTGCCAGAATAACCACCTATCCCTCAACGTAACCAAGACTAAGGAGATGATTGTGGACTACAGGCAAAGGAGGACTGAGCACGCCCCCATTCTCATCAGCGGGGCTGTAGTGGAGCAGGTTGAGAGCTTCAAGTTCCTTGGTGTCCTCATCACCAACAAACTAGAATGGTCCAAACACAGCAAGACAGTCGTGAAGAGGGCACGACAAAGCCTATTCCCCCTCAGGAAATGAAACATTTGGCATAGGTCCTGAGATCATCAAAAGGTTCTACAGCTGCAACATCAAGAGCATCTGGTTGCATCACCACCTGGTAGGGCAATTGCTCGGCCTCGGACCGCAAGGCACTACAGAGGGTAGTGTGTACGGCCCAGTACATCACTGGGGCTACGCTGCCTGCCATCCAGGACCTCTACACCAGGCGGTGTCATAGGAAGGCCCACAAAATTGTCAAAGACCCCAGCCACCCCAGTCATAGACTGTTCTCTCTACTACCTCATGGCAAGCGGTTTTTACCCCCAAGCCATAAGACTCCTGAACAGGTAATCAAATGGCTACCCGGACTATTTGGATTATGTGCCGCCCCAACCCCTCTTTTTACGCTGCTGCTACTCTCTATTTATCATATATGCATAGTCACTTTAACTATACATTCATCTACATACTACCTCAATTGGGCCGACCAACCAGTGCTTCCGCACATTGGCTAACCGGGCTATCTGCATTGTGTCCCGCCACCCACCACCCGCCAACCCCTCTTTTACGTTACTGCTACTCTCTGTTCATCATATATGCATAGTCACTTTAATAACCTGTTAAAGATATGGCTGACTACTGCCCCCTTTGGAGAAATTGCGTGCCCATAGTAAACTGAAAAAAAAATTGTCAAAAATTGCTAATATATGCATATAATAATTATTATTGGATAGAAAACACTCTAAAGCTTCTAAAACCGTTGGAATTATGTCTGTAAGTATAGCAGAACTCACAGGGCAGGCATTCTTCCAAACTAGTTTTGTGGTCATGAAAGTTGGGGCAACTTTGACGTCATCGCCCCCACCCTTCCCAACCAGCTATGGATCTAGGGACACTTTCTATGTCTTCCACTAGATGTCCTCATTCTGTAGAGCATTTAATCGTTCAAATCCCGCGAGAATTGGCCCTATGGGAGTGAATTGAGTAAGTGCCGCGAGAAAAAACCTGTGCGTTAGGGCGCGAATTGGTCCCAGCCATTCCTTTGTTCCAGCACTCAGAAGGACAAACAATGACCGGTTGAATTGAAAATTGTTTTGTATGTCTATAACATCCTAAAGCATGGTTTTGCACTTAGTTTGACCTGTTTAGTCGACATATAATATGTAATTTTGAAGTTTTGATGTGCAACTTTTCCGGACCAGAGGACATTTTGGGTGCATTTCAGCTGATGTTATTAGCAGTAGCTAATACAAAGACGCAAGACTTGAAACCAAACAATGTATTGGGTAAGTATGAACCCTTCCAGAACATTCTGAACGAAGACCATCGAAGGTAAGGGAATATTTATGCTGAAATCTGTGTTTCTGTTGACTCCAACATTACGGAGAAATGTAGCTTATATCTGAGCGCCGTCTCAGAATATTGAATAGTGTGCGATTTCTGTAACGTTAAAAATAAATGTAACAAAGCGATTGCATAAAGAAGCAGTGTATCTTTCTAACTATATGTAGAACATGTATATTTAGTCAAAGTTTATGATGTCTATTTACGTTATCTTGCGGCGCTACCTACATTTTCTGCGGACATTTTTGAGTATTTTCTGAACATGAATTCAATTAAAATGGACATTTATGGATATAAATGGCATATTATTGAAAAAAAAAATGTACTGTGTAACATGTCCTATTACTGTCATCTGATGAAGATTTTCAAAAGGTTAGTGAATGATTTATTTTTTAATCCTGCTTTTATAATTTTATATTTTCTGGGACAAAATGGCTGCCTCTTGTCTTGGTTTCGGTGGTGGTCTAATATAAATATGTGGTGTGTTTTCGCCGTAAAACATTTTAAAAATCTGACATGCTGTGTAGATGAACAAGGTGTTTATCTTTCATTTGAGCTATTGGACTTGTTAATGTGTGGAGGTTAAATATTTCCAAGAATATTTTTGCGTTTCATGCGCCACGGTTTGAGCTGAACGGGGGGGGGCGTCAACAAGTTTTAACCATATCTACAGTGCCTTGCGAAAGTATTCGGCCCCCTTGAACTTTGCGACCTTTTGCCACATTTCAGGCTTCAAACATAAAGATATACAACTGTATTTTTTTGTGAAGAATCAACAACAAGTGGGACACAATCATGAAGTGGAACGACATTTATTGGATATTTCAAACTTTTTAACAAATCAAAAACTGAAAAATTGGGCGTGCAAAATTATTCAGCCCCTTTACTTTCAGTTCAGCAAACTCTCTCCATAAGTTCAGTGAGGATCTCTGAATGATCCAATGTTGACCTAAATGACTAATGATGATAAATACAATCCACCTGTGTGTAATCAAGTCTCCGTATAAATGCACCTGCACTGTGATAGTCTCAGAGGTCCGTTAAAAGCGCAGAGAGCATCATGAAGAACAAGGAGCACACCAGGCAGGTCCGAGATACTGTTGTGAAGAAGTTTAAAGCCAGATTTGGATACAAAAAGATTTCCCAAGCTTTAAACATCCCAAGGAGCACTGTGCAAACGATAATAATAATAATGAAATGGAAGGAGTATCAGACCACTGCAAATCTACCAAGACCTGGCCGTCCCTCTAAACTTTCAGCTCATACAAGGAGAAGACTGATCAGAGATGCAGCCAAGAGGCCCATGATCACTCTGGATGAACTGCAGAGATCTACAGCTGAGGTGGGAGACTCTGTCCATAGGACAACAATCAGTCGTATATTGCACAAATCTGGCCTTTATGGAAGAGTGGCAAGAAGAAAGCCATTTCTTAAAGATATCCATAAAAAGTGTCATTTAAAGTTTGCCACAAGCCACCTGGGAGACACACCAAACATGTGGAAGAAGGTGCTCTGGTCAGATTAAACCAAAATTGAACTTTTTGGCAAACTGCTGTTCACAAATGCTCTCCATCCAACCTCACTGAGCTCGAGCTGTTTTGCAAGGAGGAATGGAAAAAAATGTCAGTCTCTCGATGTGCAAAACTGATAGAGACATACCCCAAGCGACTTACAGCTGTAATCGCAGCAAAAGGTGGCGCTACAAAGTATTAACTTAAGGGGGCTGAATAATTTTGCACGCCCAATTTTTCAGTTTTTGATTTGTTAAAAAAGTTTGAAATATCCAATAAATGTCGTTCCACTTCATGATTGTGTCCCACTTGTTGTTGATTCTTCACAAAAAAATACAGTTTTATATCTTTATGTTTGAAGCCTGAAATGTGGCAAAAGGTCTCAAAGTTCAAGGGGGCCGAATACTTTCGTAAGGCACTGTATGTACATACTACTTCAATCAGCCCTGACTAACCGGTGTCTGTATGTAGCCTCGCTACGTTTATAGCCTCGCTACTGTATATAGCCTGTCTTTTTACTGTTGTTTTATTTCTTTACTTACCTATTATTCACCTAAAACCTTTTTTTGCACCATTGGTTAAAGCCTGTAAGTAAGCATTTCACTGTAAGGTTTTATTCGGCACACGTGACAAATAAACTTTGATTTGATTTAATTAGGCAAGTCAGTTAAGAACAAAATCTTATTTACAATGACGGCCTACCCCAGCCAACCCCGGACGACGCTGGGCCGGATGTGATTCAACCTGGATTCGAACGAGGGACTGTAGTGACGCCACTTGCACTGAGATGCATTGCCTTAGACCGCTGAGCCGCTCAGGAGATGACACTCAACTACCAGACAATGAATTGTTAGATGACAATGAACCTACGGTTATCCTTCTAGTAAAACTCAGTAAAAAATAACCTCTACACAGACTCCACCTTTGTATGATCCTTTTATCATAAATGTTTCTTTATGGAAAAATATATACAGTGCCATCAACAAAGTGCAAAAGCATATAATAAGACACGAAGGGGTATGGTATATGGCCAGTATACCACAGCTAAGGGCTGTTCTTAAGCACAACTCATTGCGGAGTGCCTGGACACAGCCCTTAGCTGTGGTATACTGTCCATATACCACAAACCCCCGAGGTGCCTTATTAATATTATAAACTGGTTATCAACGTAATTAGAGTAGTAAAAATAAATGTTTTGTCATACCTGTGGTATACGGTCTGATATACCACGGCTGTCAGCCAATCAGCATTCATGGCTCTAACACCCAGTTTATAAAAACAAATAATACATTGTTGAATACATCTATAAATAAATAAACACCAAATAGATTAGATTAACATTTCTGTCTCTTCATTCCATTCACCATTCATGAACTATTATCAAATTGCTTCAAACCAAAACACATAAAGAGGGGTGGAGTTGGTGGGGGTGTGTGTGATGCTATTATACTTTGCAATCAACAACACTTTAAAAAATGTATCTGTGAGGCTCCTTCTACGCTGACTAAGTAGCATCTGATAATGTGAGAAAAGTCTCTCTACATCCACTGAGGTAGTGGGGAGGCACAGATGTATCGCCGCAATGTGAGCTAAGGATGGCGTCCTACCAAGCGGAACACCAGTCTGAGATCCCAAAAGATTGGACAGCTGCCGTGATCATCCCCCTTTTTAAACTGTTTTAGACCTATATCCATCCTGCCCTGCCTTTCTAAAATCTTCGAAAGCCAAGTTAACAAACAGATCGCCGACCATTTCGAATCCCACCGTACCTTCTCCACTATGCAATCTGGTTTCCGATCTGGTCATGGGTGCACCTTAACCACGCTCAAGGTCCTAAACGATATCATAACCCCATCGATAAAAGACAGTACTGTGCAGCCATCTTCATCTACCTGGCCAAGGCTTTCGACTCTGTCAATCACCGCATTCTTATCGGCAGATTCAATAGCCTTGGCTTCTCAAATGACTGCCTCGCCTGGTTCACCAACTACTTCTCTGATAGAGTTCAGTGTGTTAAATCGGTGGGCCTGTTGTCCGGACCTCTGGAAGTCTCTATAGGGGTGCCACAGGGTTCAATTCTCGGGCAGACTCTTTTCTCTGTTTATATCAATGATGTCGCTCTTGCTGCTGGTGATTCTCTGATCCACCTCTACGCAGACAACACCATTCTGTACACATCTTGCCGTTTCTTTGGACACAGTGCTAACAAACGTCCAAACAAGCTTCAATGCCATACAACACTCTTTCCGTGGCCTCCAACTGCTTTTAAATGCTAGTTAAACTAAGTGCATGCTCTTCAACCAATTGCTGTCCGCATCTTCACGCCCAACTAGCATCACTACTCTGGACGGTTCTGACTTAGAATATGTGGACAACTACAAATACCTAGGTGTCTGGTTAAACTGTAAACTCTCCTTCCAGACTCACATTAGGCATCTCCAATCCAAAATTAAATCTAAATACGGCTTCCTATTTTGCAACAAAGCCTCCTTCACTCATGCTGCCAAACATACCCTCGTAAAACTGACTATCCTACCGATCCTTGACTTTGGCGATTTACAAAATAGCTTCCAACACTCTACTCAGCAAACTGGATGTAGTCTATCACAGTGCTATCCATTTTGTCACCAAAGCACCATATACTACCCACCACCGCGACCTGTATGCTCTCGTTGGCTGGCCCTCACTACATATTAGTGGCCAAATTCACTGGCTCCAGGTCATCTATAAGTCTTTGCTAGGTAAAGTCCCACCTTATCTCAGCTCACTGGTCACCATAGCAACATTCACCCATAGCACGCGCTCCAACAGGTATATTTCACTGGTCATCCCCAAAGCCAACTCCTCCTTTGGCCGCCTTTCCTTGCAGTTTTCTGCTGCCAATGACTGGAACAAATTGCAAATATCACTGAAGCTGGAGTCTTATATCTCCCTCTTTAATTTTAAACATCAGCTGTCTGAGCAGCTTACTGATTACTGTACCTGTACACAGCCAATCTGTAAATAGCACACCCAACTACCTCATCCGCATATTTTTACTTATCCTCTTGCTCTTTTGCACCCCAGTATCTCTACTTGCACATCATCATCTGTACATCTATCACTCCAGTGTTAATGCTAAATTGTAATTATTTCGCCTCTATGGCCTATTATTGCCTTACCTTCCTACTCTTCTACGTTTGCACACACTGTACATAGATTTTTCGATTGTGTTATTGACTGTACATTTGTTTGTGTAACTCTGTGTTGTTGTTTTTGTCGCACTGCTTTGCTGTATCTTGGCCAGGTCGCAGTTGTACATGAGAACTTGTTCTCAACTGGCCTACCTGGTAAAATAAAGGTGAAATAAAGTTTTTTTTAAATAAACAGTTAGTGACTGAAACAGGTGAAGGCATGGGTGCTTCTCCAGCACAGTGTGCAGCTTTATTGAGCATGCTGCCATGCCAGACTGGAACAATTCAGTGCAGGAAAGCCTGTATTGCTCTGGAAGAAGCCCTAGCAGCTCAGTTCTATGAGGGCGCCAGCCACAGCTGTTCTGCCATTCTCAAACTGCATTTGCAAGTCCTCCAGCTTGCTGTCGATGTTGTGGGCTGTTGGCATAGAGGTCTCCTCCAGCTTTGTCAAGTTAGCCACTATCTCCACACAATGCTCCACAATGAACACTGCCTGGGCCTTCAGCTGGGCCTTGTGTTCCTTCAGCAGCGCACAAAGGTCCTGGACACACTTTACCGTTTCTGGTAAGGTCGTAATGAATTCGGTGAGCACTTCCAGGTACTCCACAGCACGTATCCAGGAGCCCCACCTGGTCTGCACAGCAGGAGAATTGCAATTTTCCAGCCTGAATGATCTCAGCTCCAGCTTGTTCACGTCCTCCAGCACCAGCCCTGGAGATAGGCAAAGCAGGTTATGTGTCCCGAGTTAAGGAAGAGGCCCTTCAAGATACTGATGAAAGCTGTCTTCATGTAGATAGCTGAGTCGCTTACAAAAGCCGACACATTGTTTAAGTCAACCCCATTGTTGTTGAGACAGGAAAAAATACCTTGGGACACAGTTCTAAAGTTGACTTTATCCAAGAAAACCAGGTCTGCTGAAACAGGTCGCTCACCTACTGGCTGGAATAGGATGGTGAGTGCAGATCGTCTCATCAAGGATGACATAAATGTGCTTTCCCTCCACATTTTTGTTAGAATATTGAACCTTTATTGAACTAGGCAAGTCAGATAAGAACAAATTCTTATTTACAATCACGGCTTACTGGGGAACAGTGAGATAACTGCTTTGTTCAGGGGCAGAATGACAGATGTTTAACCTTGTCAGCTCGGGGATTCGATCAAGCAACCTTTTGGTTACTGGCTCAACGCACTAACCTCTCTAACCTGCGGCCCCTGCAAGCAGGGGGATAGACCCTCCCTGCTTGCAGTGTTTCCTCATAAATGTGGATAACATTCTCAAGAGGTATATCTGCTTTGATTAATGTTTTTGTGAAGTCCAAGATGAACTCCTTTCTCTTAGCTGTGGAGTGTTTACTCCTCAGCTGTAAATCTGGTAGTGTTTTGTTAGATACTGTACTTCTCTCCTCAAACATCTCACCCACACATGGGAGGGGCTACTGTGGGGAGAGTGGGCTATACCTCTGGCTACACTTTTTAGTGATTGAGATACATCAATGTAAATGTTGGAAAAACTTAAATTCAACAACAAATCAATTTTATTTAACTTTGCTATCAGCTGGCAGCTTATTTAAAATTGTGCGGATTTTCGTCGGAATTCTGGGTGCGCGGATTCTATGCTGGTCTAGTTATAACCCACACAATTACTGACCTGTGTTTTGAAATGAATGTGTTCTAGGTAAAGTCAGCATTGAACACATGGGTTGACAAAGTATTGTGAGATTTCAACCAGGTCGGATGATTGCAATTTAACAGAACTGTGTAGGTATAATTGCATTTGCAGACTGTTTATGGAGTCGCAAAAGTTAGCATTGCTACTCTATTCTCTATTTCAGAGTATACTTGTGCAGCATGAAATGCACAAATATACTGTTAAGCATCAGACCATTTGTTTGAATTTGCAGCTTCATGTGAAGTCAAGCATTTCTTCAGGTTAAGGAAATTATCCATCTCAATGTATTCTGCAATTGAATAAACAATAGCCATACACAACAACAAGGAACATTTCCCCCTCTACAAATTCCCTGCAGTGTTATTCAAATGAACATGTCATACTGTACATCATCCAAGAATTCTAATTCGGGTCAAGTAAGCCTAGCTGCCGAGGAAGTGCTATTCTTCGTCCTGTTAATTTATAGTCATTATTTTGTCCACTGGAATTTTTTAAGATAAAACAACATCTCTGAATAACTTAACTTAGTAAAACAATGAGAGCAGCTTTCTGACTACAGCTACTCCCAAGGCCTTGCATACAGGAGTCCCCTGTGTACTGTCCCAGCCCAGTAAAAGGCAGCTTGTATGGTTTTGTATTTATTTTCTTAGTCACCTTGTGTTCTGTTTCTTTGTGTTCTTGAACATAGCCTTGTTTTCATTTTTGTTCATTGATTTCACCTGTGTTAGTTACTCACCTGGTCTCATCAGCTCCTTATTTAGTTCAATTCATTCTGTTTGTGCCTTTGTGAGGTATTGCTCATTTTGACTCTACTAAGACTTTTCCTAGCTCGTTTGTGAGAACCAATTACAGCCTTCAGTCCTAGTTTTGATTCACCTGCCTGTTTGCCTACCTGTGCATGACCATTGCCTACCTGTGACCACGATTCCTGCCTTCTGCAAATGCGAAATAAACACCTGCCCCGCTCTGCGCGTGAATCTACACCTGAGTATTCATTACAAAGCTACTGTACATAAAGTAACACATGGCAGTACACTATCAGTCTAATTGGAGAGTCTGTTGAATGACAGGTGTCATTGAATCCACCTTGTTACATTGCATTCCTCCCCATTCCTCCATCATCTGCATCTCTGGATTTCACAAGATGTATACAGTAGTATGACTTGACACAGACCCCCTTGAGGAACTACACAAACGGAGCAAAAGTTTTTATGGGTTTCTCAACTTTTAAGATGCACATTTTAATCCACTCCGAAGTCTTCACCCCTTGTTTAATCAACTAAACATACATTTACAGCCTACAGAATTAGAATTAGAAAACTTTATTGTCCATTAGGTTTGCACAAAATGTAAAATTATCTTTGGCGCTCTTGGTATTTAAAGTATAAAACAGAAATAAAACATACATTAAAAGGACAAAAACATTTAAAAAGCATTTTTCTGTGCGAGTGGCACTCAGAGACCTAACCTGCGGTAGAGCATTACTCATCTTATTCCATTGTTCACATATTTTATCAAGATAAGGCATAATACCGCTGAACTCAGTCCACATTCTAAACAAAACGTGTAAATGTCACCTACCAATGCCCAACAAATAAGTTTGGAATAAGGCAGCGCTGTAAAAATTAATTTAATTCCTTTTATCGCAGTGAAAATATCAGCAGCTGAAATGTTTTAACTACCTTTAAAAGCCTACAGCACATCATCCTAATTCAATTCCCTTTCCTGCTCATTAACTTATAGTTGTGTCATTAGTTAAGCCCAAGCCTGTTTGGAAAGGCACAACACTTTGGGTAAATTTACTGCAGAGCAGGCAATGCTAGGATGAATCCAGGTTCAAGGAATGGAGTACTGGTAATTGGAATAAATTATGGATTGACCATGAATTAGCTGATAAATGTTTAGTAACAGTTTATAAATTATTTTAAAATATGTTTAGGAGATGGTCATTTCAAAGGTAGACAGACAATCAAAAAATAAAATGTGTGACCCAACTCCTCGATTCGGTCTTAACTGACTTGCCTAGTAAAATAAAAAATGTGATTTCATGAAAGTTTGATTTTTATAGTAATTTATTTGAATTTGGCGCTAGCGTCCCACATATCCCAGAGAGGTAGCAAAATTTGAAATGGTGTATAAAAGTAGAGACTTAGAGCTACAAAACAGTATATCATACACTGCATTTGAGGAAATTAATTCTGCTTTGAAAGTTAATAAACTTGTAACCCCACTTTTGAGAAAATGTCCCTTGAATGTTTTGGTACACATACCAGAGAGCTCTTTTTTGTCTACACCTATTGAATATCGTTCACCACCTCTTAAGCCTTAGCCCCACCCATCTCTTTACGATAAGGGCAAACTCCAGGTAAAAATACACTTTATCTAGTACTTGGCCTATATCCTAATCTGACTTTGAAAGTGTCCAGATAAAAATATTTTATGAATATTTTATAATTATTATATTATGCTTACACAGGCACTTGTCTAAATGTTTGGGTCATGTGAAATAAATTGTATATCCACCCCTAGCCACATCACTATTGTGTAGACATGTTCATGAAATACAATAGATGGCCGTAATCACCCCCAGACACACCTGGCTAATTTGATGGGTCATGTAATAATTATCTTGCGAAATGGAGTCTTTTGTTTAGACCTGTAGCTACTTAGCTAGCTAAACAATTCATCATAATTCAAACCCATAGCTACTGTACAAACAAATTGTCATAGCTAGCCACTACGCATGAAATGCTGGAGTATGAATCTGTAGGTAGCTAAAGTTAACCAACTACGTTCAATGTTAGCTAGCTAGCTAACATTAGGCTATAACTAGCAATGCAAATGGTTTCCTGAGATACAAATAATATTATCTAAGGTTCATTATCTAACATTTGGTTTGTAGCTACCTACAATTTGTTTGGCCTGTTGTTGTGTCAAGTTTCTTCATTTCACACTGACCTAGTCCATTGACCTTTGTCGATAGCGCCTGCTAAATTCTGTGCAGCAATGTTGCTGAGAGCAGTAGCAACACATTTGCAGATCCATGGCTAACGTTATATCTTTCAAAAATATGCAGTAGCAAGGATTATCTACACATACTGAGCAGCTCATGTTATAGACAGAAGCATGCTACATGGCAGACCAATATGAACTCATCTCTCTGCATTTCAGGCTTATGCATTATCTCAGCTAATCATGGCTAGCGGGAAGGTTCCTCACTTTTACCATGGTTAAACAAACTAGGCTCGTAATTTAACAATTGTATTCGTATTTACAGATGGCATGCAAGTTTGTTATTACGGCACATGAAATGAAAGTTCATGTCCCAGAAGGCATTTCTGGCCAAAAAAAAAACACATTTTGTAAAGTAAAGATGCCTCTCCTGTGAAGTAGTGATGTGCAACATGTACTTATTGAAATGGGTCACATTTATGGTATTACGAAATACCCAGAGTAGAGGTTTGACATTATAGGAGGTAGGCTATACAAGCTTATGTTATGCCACATCCTAAATGTGTGAAAGTCAGTATGGATACACTATTTTTCTACCATTGCTAAGTTGTGAAAGACTTTCCAACCATTAATCCCTTCACTTTACTCCACTTTCAAAATTATTTTTATTTTCTGGTGGAGAGAGCAGTATTTCCAGCGAAGGGAGATAAACACCATTAGGCTAAAGTTATATCTCTAATTAAAAAACATGGACAATACCATCTTTCTTACTTTTCAGGCAGATTTTATGACTAGATTAGTCATCTTCATTATGCCCCTAAGAAACATGACTATTTGCACAGGCAGAGGTAGTCAACTGGAGGTCACAGAGATGGGGAATTGCCACCAGAGTAAATCGCCTGAAGAAAAGAAGGGAAGCTAACAATGCAAGGATAATGCAATGAACACAACTACTCGGAGCAATCACTGTTAACACTGTACTGTATGTACTATGTGTTAGTAACTACAGTGTGGTGTTGGGAGTGTGAGGACATGTATGGCCCACAACACCATGGACAGCACCTCACTACACAAGGCTTGGGCTTTGGGCTCAATTCACTGCATAAACAATTGATATGGAGGGTTGATAAATTCCAGTCTTCTATGAATTTCTGAGGATACTGTACAATCACAATAGTCACCTGTCAAGGTGGTCCTTATCTAAAAGGTGAAGGTGAGGCTGTACTACAGTACAATTATCTATCTAAAGGGTGTTCTGCAGTCAGTCTAGCAGCATACGAAAGCAGTCACACCACCGTAGAACGCCATGGTGTGATGGTGAGAAGCCTCTCACCACCATGCGTTGATGTTATTGCAGTGACAACTCCATAAGCATTCATTAAGAATACTTAACAGTAATGATGGGTGACATAAGCTGTCATATATTGTGAGCATCTACATCAGCAGCAATAACAATATAATTACATGCCCGAGGGAGACCTTAATTGGAGATATTAGCTAGTTGCCCATGGAGTAATACTGACTTAATGAACAAGGGAAACCCATGAAAGCGTACCTTTTATAAAAGTGACTTCAATGGGGGTGTGATAGACTTTCTGGAAATAAATTAATTTCCCCAAAACGTAATACAGTGGAGGCATACTTTATTTCCATGGCTACAAACCACCGCCTTATGGTACAACATATCGTTAATTTAGGAAGTCCCACATTGCTTTTTAGAAATGCATGCCATTAGCTTCCATGCCCTAAATGTCACACATAGACTTTTCTGTAACACTTGACACTCAGCATCATAACCTGTCATAATATGGTCATAACACTGTCATGACCCATATAGTTACACCTGTTGTGACATATATTGTGTTATTTTATGGCTGGTTATGAAATCTACATAGGTGTGTCAAAACCCACATCTATTCAAATGTGTTCTTTCCCTGCCAAGAAGTTTCCTTTAGTTTGAAAGTTTATTTCTTAAGTCCTTTGTTTTTGCTGTAATTAATTATTTAGTCGTATTTTAAATAACTTGCAGAAAAGACACTTAATTACACTGTCAAGAAGCATTATGATCCTCCAGTGTCACTTTACATGGGCTAAGAAAATACACTTTATGACACTGTCAAGAAGCATTATGACCATCAAAATCAGATAAGCCAGATAGACCTATCACATACAGTATATACTGTACAGTTGAAGTCGGAAGTTTACATACACTTAGGTTGGAGTCATTAAAACTCATTTTTCAACCACTCCACAAATGTATTGTTAAAAACTTCTTAGGGCTGCAATCCCATTAACGGGATCGATATGACAACAGCCAGTGAAAGTGCAGGGCGCCAAATTCAAAACAACAGAAATCTCATAATTAAAATTCCTCAAACATACCTTATATCGTTTTAAAGGTAATCTTATTGTTAATCCCACCACAGTGTCCGATTTCAAATAGGCTTTACAGCAAAAGCACCACAAACGATTATGTTAGGTCACCACCAACTCACAGAAAAATCCAGCCATTTTTCCTGCCAAACAGAGGAGTCACAAAAAGCACAAATAGAGATAAAATTAATCACTAACCTTTTATGATCTTCATCAGATGACACTCATAGGACTTCATGTTACACAATACATCTATGTTTTGTTTGATAAAGTTCATATTTCTATAAAAAATCTCAGCGTTACGTTCAGTAGTTCCAAAAACATCTGGTGATATTGCAGAGAGCCACATCATTTTACAGAAATACTCGTTATAAATGTCGATGAAAATACAATTGTTAGACATGGAAATATAGATGTACCTCTCCTTAATGCAACCACTGTGTCAGATTTAAAAAAAAAACTTTACGGAAAAAGCAAACCATGCAATAATCTGAGACAGCGCTCAGAAAATAAATACAATTATCCGCCATGTTGGAGTCAACAGAAATCACATTATAAATATTCCCTTACCTTTGACGATCTTCATCAGAATGCACTCCCAGGAATCCTAGTTCCACAATAAATGCTTGATTTGTTCGATAATGTCCATTATTTATGTCCAAGTAGCTACTTTTGTTAGCGCGTTTAGTACACAAATCCAAACGCTCGTGCAGGTCCATCCGAACGTCGGACAAAAACTTCAAAACATTATATTACAGGTCGAAGAAACTTTTCAAACTAAGTATAGAATCAATCTTTAGGATGTTGTTATCATAAATCTTCAATAAAGTTCCAACCGGAGAATTCCAATGTCTGTAGAGAAGCCATGGAACGCAGGTCGCTATCATGTGAAATGCGGGAGACCAGGACCTGGCTCTCTGCCAGACCACTGACTCAAAGAGCTCCCATCCGGCTCCACAGCACAGTAGAAGCCTCATTCAAGTTTCTAAAGACGCTTGACATCTAGTGGAAGCCCTAGGAAGTGCAACTTCATCCATATCCCACTGTGTATTCAAAAGGAGCTGGTTTGAAAATCGACCAACCTCAGATTTCCCACTTCCTGGTGGATTTCTTCTCAGGTTTTTGCCTGCCATATGAGTTCTGTTATACTCACAGACATCATTCAAACAGTTTTAGAAACTTCAGAGTGTTTTCTATCCAATACTAATAATGATATGCATATATTAGCAACTGGGACTGAGGAGCAGGCCGTTTACCTCTGGGCACCTTTCATCAAAGCTACTCAATACTGCCCCTGCAGCCATAATAATTTATTAACAAACTATAGTCTTGGCAAGTCGGTTAGGACATCTACTTTGTGCATTACACAAGTAATTTTTCTAACAATTGTTTACAGACAGAATATTTCACTTATAATTCACTGTATCACAATTCCAGTGGGTCAGAAGTTTACATACACTAAGTTGACTGTGCCTTTAAACAGCTTGTAAAATTCCAGAAAATGACCACGCAGCCGTATTACCGCTCAGGAAGGAGACGCGTTCTGTCTTAGAGATGAACGTACTTTGGTGCGAAAAGTGCAAATAAATCCCAGAACAACAGCAAAGGACCTTGTGAAGATCCTGGAGGAAACAGGTACAAAGTATCTATATCCACAGTAAAACGAGTTATACATAACCTGAAAGGAAGGAAGAAGGAAGAAGCCACTGCTCCAAAACCAACATAAAAAAGCCAGACTACGGTTTGCAACTGCACATGTGGATAAATATCGTACTTTTTGGAGAAATGTCCTCTGGTCTGATGAAAGAAAATTTGAACTAATTTGCCATAATGACCATTGTTATGTTTGGAGGAAAAGGGGGAAGGCTTGCAAGCCGAAGAACACCATCCCAACCGTGAAGAACGGGGGTGGCAGCATCATATTGTGGGGGCGCTTTGCTGCAGGAGGGACTGGTGCACTTCACAAAATAGATGGCATCATGAGGAAAAATAATTATGTGGATTTATTGAAGCAACATCTCAAGACATCAGTTAACCTCTCTGATCTCCCCATCCCGGATCCGGGATCGTGAATACAGACTCAAGCTCATTACCATAACGCAACGTTAACTATTCATGAAAATCGCAAATGAAATGAAATTAATCTATTTGCTCTCAAGCTTAGCCTTTTGTTAACAACACTGTCATCTCAGATTTTCAAAATATGCTTCTTAACCATTGCAAAACAAGCATTTGTGTAACAGTATTGATGGCTAACGTAGCATTTAGCGTAGCATTTAGCGTTAGCATTCAGCAGGTAACATTTACACAAAAAAACAGAAAAGCATTCAAATAAAATCATTTACCTTTGAAGAACTTCAGATGTTTTCAATGAGGAGACTCTCAGATAGCAAATGTTCAGTTTTTCCTGAAAGATTATTTGTTTAGGACAAATCGCTCCGTTTTCTGCGTCACGTTTAGCTACGAAAAAAACCCTGTATCCAGGATTGTGTAAATCTATCAGCAAGCTCATTAGCATAACACAACGTTAACTATTCATGAAAATGGCAAATGAAATGAAATGAATCTATTTGCTCTCAAGCTTAGCCTTTTGTTAACAACACTGTCATCTCAGATTTTCAAAATATGCTTTTGAACCATAGCTAAACAAGCATTTGTGTAAGAGTATTGATAGCCTAGCATTGCATTAAGCCTAGCATTCAGCATGCAACATTTTCCACAAAAAAAACATAAAAGCATTCAAATAAAATAATTTACCTTTGAAGAACTTCAGATGTTTTCAATGAGGAGACTCTGTTAGATAGCAAATGTTCCGTTTTTACAAAAAATATTATTTGTGTAGGGGAAACTGCTCCGTTTTGTTCATCACGTTTCACGTTTGGGTAAGAAAAAAAAAAAAAAAAGTAATTAAAACGCAAACTTTTTTCCAAATTAACTCCATACTATCGACAGAAACATGGCAAACGATGTTTAGAATCAATCCTCAAAGTGTTTTTCACATATCTATCGACGATAAAATCCATCGTGGCAGTTTACTTTCAATTCTGAAGAAATGGAACGCGCATGGACCTACAGATTACGCACACAGGACACCGGGCGGGACACCGGGTAAATGTAGTCTCTTATGGTCAATCTTCCAACGATATGCCTACAAACACGTCACAATGCTGCTGACACCTCGGGGAATAGACAGAAAGCGCAGGCTCATTCCTGGCGCATTCACAGCCATATAAGGAGACATTGGAACACAGCACCTTCAGAATCCGGGGCATTTCCTGTATGAAACTTCATCTTGGTTTCGCCTGTTGCATTAGTTCTGGGGCACGCACAGATAATATCTTTGCAGTTTTGGAGACGTCAGAGTTGTGTCTTTCCAAGGCTGTCAATTCCATGCATAGTCAAGCATCTTTTCGTGACAAAATATTGCGCTTAAAACGGGCACGTCTTTTTATCCAATAATGACACAGCGCCCCTATAGGTTCAACAGGTTAAAGTTAAAGTTAAAGCTTGGTCGCAAATGGGTCTTCCCAATGGACAATGACGCCAACCATACTTCCAAAGTTGTGGCAAAATGGCTTAAGGACAACAAAGTCAAGGTATTGGAAAGGCCATCACAAAGCCCTGAACTCAATGCCATAGAACATTTGTGGGCAGAACTGAGAAAACATGTGAGAGCAAGGAGGCCTACAAACCTGACTAGGTTACAGCAGCTCTGTCAGGAGGAATGGGCCAAAATTCACCCAATTTATTGTGGGAAGCTTGTGGAAGGCTACTCGACATCTATGATCCATGTTAAACAATTTAAAGGCAATGCTACCAAATACTAATTGAGTGTATGTAAACTGACCCACTGGGAATGTGATGAAAGAAATAAAACATGAAATAAATAATTCTCTCTACTATCTGACATTTCACATTATTAAAATAAAGTGGTGATCCTTAACTTACCTAAGACAGGGAAGTTTTACTAGGATTACATTTCCGGAATTTAAGGTGTATGTAAACTTCTGACTTCAACTGTAAATACTATCAGAGGTGAATGTATCAAACAGTTTGCATTGATAAAACTGTTTTGTTGCTGTGCACTATCCTCAAACAATAGCATGGTATTTTGGGTTACTACATGATTCCATGTGTGTTATTTCATAGTTTTGATGTCTTCACTATTATTCTACAATACAGAAAATTATTTAAAAAATTAAGAAAAACCCTTGAATGAGTAGGTGTTGTAAAACTTTTGAACGGTAGTGTATGTATACTACCGTTCAAAAGTTTGGGATCACTTAGAAATGTCCTTGATTTTGAAAGAAAAGCCATTTTTTTGTCCATTAAAATAACATCAAATTGATCAGAAATACATTGTAGACATTGTTAATGTTTTAAATGACTATTGCAGCTGGAAACGGCAGATTCTTTATGGAATATATACATAGGCGTACAGAGGCAACGATTTTTCCTGTGTTCCAATGGCACATTGTGTTAGCTAATCCAAGTTTATCATTTTAAAATAATTTTAATTGATCATTAGAAAACCCTTTTGCAATTATGTTAGCACAGCTGAAAACTGTTTTTCTGATTTAAAGAAGCAATAAAACTGGCCTTCTTTAGACTAGTTGAGTATCTGGAGCATCAGCATTTGTGGGTTCGATTACAGGCTCAAAATGGCCAGAAACAAATAACTTTCTTCTGAAACTCGTCAGTCTATTCTTGTTCTGAGAACTGAAGGCTCTTCCATGCGAGATATTTCCAAGAAACTGAAGATCTCGTACAATGTTGTGTACTACTCCCTTCACAGAGTAGTGCAAACTGGCTCTAACCAGAATAGAAAGAGGAGTGGAAGGCCCTGGGGCACAACTGAGCAAGAGGACAAGTACATTAGAGTGTCAAGTTTGAGAAACAGACACCTCACAAGTCCTCAACTGGTAGCTTCATGAAATAGTACCCGCAAAACACCAGTCTCAATGTCAACAGTGAAGAGGTGACTCCGGGGTACTGGCCTTCCAGGTAGAGTTGCAAAGACAAAGCCATATCTCAGACTGGCCAATAAAAATAAAATATTAAAATTGGAAAAATAACACAGACACGGGACAGAGTAACTCTACCTAGAACACTAGCATCTGGGGAGTCGCATCTTCTCACTGTTGATATTGAGACTGGTGTTTTGCCGATCTGAAAATAGAGCACCTGTGAATCATCACCTGTGAATATCTGTTGGACTTGACCTTTTGCCTTTGATCAAAGAGGCCTCCTTTGTATCGTATTAATATCAAATAATGAACATTCTGTTTTTACTGCCCTTTACCTTCTGCTCTAGATATGCAGCGGGAATTCATAACCTCTCCTGCTTTGTATTCAGAGGGTCTTGTATAAATTATTATGAGGCTGGCGCTGTTGAACAGTCAGCAGGGCTGTTTTGGAGGGGTAGAGAGGCGTAATACAGTGTTCACGGTTCCCTGTGCATAGGCCTATTCCAGTGGACCCTTGCCATCCACAGGGGAATTCATGAATAAACACATAAGCTTAAAAGTGAGATGGTATACCTCGGGGATTTGAGTGTGAGTATATTTATTCTTGCTTACAGATGAAACTGAAGAAATGCAAAATTGACATTACTAATGTCATTACTAATGACTAATTATCGCAAAACATGCATTTAAAATACATAACACATAATACGTGACATAAATAGAATATTGACCAAACATTGGTCATTTTTCATGGTGGAAATTTTAATATTAAAATGTGATTTAAAAAATTTTAATTTTTGGGAGAACAATTTAAGAGCTAGAGTTATTATACAGTCTGATAGCAGTGGATATTTGATATTTTATTAGGATCCCCATTAGCTGTTGCAAAAGCAGCACGCCTTATGGTGAGGATAGCTGTGCTCCAAGCCCAGCTTCAGACGCAATCGTTAGGCAAGGGTAATTTAAGTGTAGGAAAGGATGAAACAGTGTCTGTGCCACCAAGAAGTACAGATAGTAGTATAAATCCCTTCGCACAGTCCCCGCAGCCGGACAATTTTCTCATGGCTTCTGGAAGGAAATGCTGTAGGAATGCTCAACCGGTTAAAATTGAAAACCCTCTTAGGCGACTCCATTACCCGCAGTATTAGACTTAAAACGAATCATCCAGCGATCATACACTGTTTACCAGGGAGCAGGGATACCGACGTTAAGGCTAATCTGAAGATGGTGCTGGCTACAGCTAAAACTGGCGAATGTATAGAAAGTATAGGGATATTGTTTTCCACGTCGGCACCAATGATGTTAAGATGAAACAGTCTAAGGTCACGAAGCGCAGCATAGCTTCAGCGTGTAAATGAGCTAGAAAGATGTGTCGGCATCGAGTAATTGTCTCTGGCCCCCTCCCAGTTAGGGGATTGATGAGCTCTACAGCAGTCTCTCAACTCAATTGCTGGTTGAAAACTGTTTTCTGCCACTCCCAAAAAGATAGAATTCGGAGATAATTGGCTCTCTTTCTGGGACTCACCCACAAACAGGACCAAGCCTGGCCTGCTGAGGAGTGACGGACTCCATTTTAGCTGGAGGGGTGCTCTCATGTTATCTACGAACACAGACAGGGCTCTAGCTCCACAATTAGATAGGGTGCAGGCCAGGCAGCATGCAGCCTACTCAATCACTTTTTATAGCTACTGTTTACAGGCCTCCTGGGCCATATACAGCGTTCCTCACTGAGTTCCCTGAATTCCTATCGGACCTTGTATTCATGGCAGATAATATTCACATGGAAAAGTCCACAGACCCACTCCAAAAGGCTTTCAGGGCCATCATCAACTCAGTGGGTTTTGTCCAACATGTCTCCGGACCTACACACCTTCACAGTCGAACTCTGGACCTAGTTTTGTCCCGTGGAATAAATGTTGTGGATCTTAATGTTTTTTTCTCATAATCCTGGACTATCAGACCACCATTTTATTACGTTTGCAATTGCAACAAATAATCTGCTCTGACCCAAACCAAGGATCATCAAAAGCTGTGCTATAACCCAAAGATTCCTAGATGCCTTTCTAGACTCCATCCACCTACCCAAGGACGTCAGAATAGAAATATCAGTCAACCACCGAACTGAGGAACTCAATTTAACTTTGCATAATACCCTAGATGCAGTCGCACCCCTAAATTGTTATAGTGATTTGTCATAATTGTAATGATCAGATCTAGTGTTAGGTATACTCCCTCTCTGGCCTCTAGGTCATCATGCTGCTGATTATCCCGCACACCCTTCACCATCGTCACACGCACCAGTGCCTCATGACACTCACCTGGACTCCATCACCTCCTTGATTATCTTCCCTATATCAGACACTCCCCTTGGTATTTCCTCAGGTGTTATTAACTCTGTTTTCATGTCGGAGCATTGTTTGGGTTATGTGTTCATTGTTTATTTGATTTATTAATTCTTGACACTACCCATCGTCAAGAATCAGCAATCGTCAGCAACCGCTGAATAGCATAGAGCCACAGTCAAATAATATTACAAAAAAATATTAATATTCATGAAATCACAAGTGCAATATTGCAAAACACAGCCTTTTGTTAATCCACCTGTCGTTTCAGTTTTGAAATTATGCTTAACAGCGAAAGCAATGCAAGAGTTTGTGTAAGTTTATTGAAAGCATAACATAACATTATGTACACTAAGCATTAAGTAGCTAGGTCACGAAAATCAGAAAAGCAATCAAATTAATCGTTTACCTTTGATGATCTTTGGATGTTTTCACTCACGAGACTCCCAGTTACACAACAAATGTTCCTTTTGTTCCATAAAGATTATTTTTAGAACCAAAATACTTCCGTTTGTTTGTCGCGTTATGTTCAGAAATCCACAGGAAAGAGCGGTCACCACAACGCAGACGTATATTCCAAATAATATCCATAATGTCCACAGAAACATGTCAAACTTTTTTTATAATCATTCCTCACGTTGTTTTTAAAATATATATTCGATAATATATCAACCGGGTGTGTAGGTTTTTCAATAACACCGGGAGAAGCAATGGCCTCTTTACTCTGTAGCGCAAAACTCACTCTGAGAGCCCCCACCTATCCACTTAATAAGCAATGTGATCTTTCACGATCATTTTTCAAAATAAAAGCCTGAAACTATGTCTGAAGACTGTTGACACCTTAGGGAAGCCATAGAAAAAGGAATCTGGTTGATATCCCTTTAAATATGCATAGGATGCATAGGTTTCAAAATAAGAGGCACTTCCTGATTGGATTTTCCTCAGGTTTTCGCCTGCAATATCAGTTCTGTTATACTCACAGACAATATTTTTACAGTTTTGGAAACTTTAGAGTGTTTTCTATCCTAATCCTAATTATATGCATATTGTAGTTTCTGGGGCTGAGAAATAGGCAGTTTCAAATGGGTACGTTTTTTAGCCAAAAAATGAAAATACTGCCCCCTACACGCAAAGGGTTTTAAAACACTCACTCTCTGAACTTGCTTCCCGACTCTCAGTGCACTTGTTACAGAATAACATCTCACCTAAGGGAAGCATCAGGGAGTGTTTTTTTACTTTATTTTTTTGTGTTAGAGTAATGAAGTCGGGTCCGGGAACTGCTACAGGCTCTCATGCCTCATCCAGATCGCCAGGCTTCCATGCATCAGCCGGATCGCCAGGCTCCCCTGCTCAGCCGGCTCCTCGGGCTTTCATGCCTTAGCCGGATTGCCAGACTCCCCTGCCTCAGCCGGCTCGTCAGGTTCTCATGCCTCAGCCGGATCCCTTGCCTCAATCGATTTGTCAGGTTCCGGCTCCCCAGCTGACTCGACAGCTTCCCATGCCTCAGATGACATGATAGGTTCTCGCGCATCAGCAGGGATGACCAGTCCGCTCCTGATTCCCGGGTTCGTCCCCTTTGCCTGTGTCCTGCGGATGGAGCCGCGCGTCGGGGAGGGGGTACTGCCACGGTATTCCCTCTCCAGCCTCTAGTTCATCATTCTGCTGATTATCCCGCACACCTGTCACCATCGTCACGCACACCAGCGCCTCATGACACTCACCTCCTTGATTATCTTCCCGATATCTGTCACTCTCCTTTGTTCTTTCCTCAGGTGTTATTGACTCTGTTTTCATGTTGTTGTGTTGTTTGGGTTTCGTGTATATTGTTTATTTTATTTATTAAGACATTCACTCCCTGAACTTGCTTCACGACTCTCAGTGCACTCATTACATCTAGGATGGAGTCCTCTCTGGTCTTGTCTTTGGCCACTTGTTTCATGTCTGGATGGGACGTCCTGATCACATCGACAGTGTTGATGAGATAATCCACAGTGTTCTGCTGTAGTGTTTTCTAATTTGCCCATGGTGGATGGTAGAGTAATCTCACTAACAGAGTTGAAACTGAGTTGGGGAGTCATTTTGGACGGTGCTGAAGCCACATACTGTACACATTTATGAACATTTGAACATTTTGGCCATGTTCTGTTATAATCTCCACCTGGCACAGCCAGAAGAGGATTGGCCACCCCTCATAGCCTCGTTCCTCTCTAGGTTTCTTCCTAGGTTTTGTCCTTTCTAGGGAGTTTTTCCTAGCCACCGTGCTTCTACACCTGCATTGCTTGCTGTTTGGGGTTTTAGGCTGGGTTTCTGTACAACACTTTGATATATCAGCTGATGTAAGAAGGGCTATATAAATCAATTTGATTTGATTTACACACGTACAAAGCTCTCTCAAAATCCGACCACAATTCTATCTTCCTGATTCCTGCTTACAAGCAAAAATTAAAGCAGGAAGCACCAGTGATTCGGTCTATAAAAAAGTGGTCAGATGCTAAACTACAGGACTGTTTTGCTATCACAGACTGGAAGAAGTTCCGGGATTCTTCTGATGGCAATGAGGAGTACACCACATCAGTCACTGGCTTTATCAATAGGTGCATCGAGGACGTTGTCCCAACAGTGACTGTACATACATTCCCCAACCAGAAGCCATGGATTACAGACAATATTCGCACTGAGCAAAAGAGTAGAGCTGCCGCTTTCAAGGTGCAGGACTCTAACCCGGAAGCTTATAAGAGATTCTGCTATGCCCTCGGACAAAACATCTTATGTGTCAGGGCTTGCAAACTATTACAGACTACAAAACGAACCACAGCCGTGAGCTGGCCAGTGACACGAGCCTACCAGACGAGCTAAATCACTTCTATGCTCGCTTCGAGGCAAGCAACAATAAGGCATGCTTGAGAGCATCAGCTGTTCCAGACAACTGTGTGATCACGCTCTCCGTAGCCGACGTGAGTAAGACCTTTAAACAGGTCAACATTCACAAGGCTGCGGGGCCAGACGCATTACCAGGACGTGTGCTCCGGGCATGTGCTGACGAACTGGCAAGTGTCTTCACTGACATTTTCAACATGTCTCTGATTGAGTCTGTAATACCAACATGTTTCAAGCAGACCACCATAGTCTCTGTGCCCAAGAACACAAAGGCAACCTGCCTAAATGACTACAGACCCGTAGCACTCACGTCTGTAGCCATGAAGTGCTTTGAAAGGCTGGTAATGGCTCACATCAACACCATTATCCCAGAAACCCTAGACCCACTCCAATTTGCATACCGCCCAAACAAATCCACAGATGATGCAATCTCTATTGCACTCCACACTGCTCTTTCCCAGATGGACAAAAGGAACACCTACGTGAGAATGCTATTCATTGACTACAGCTCAGCGTTCAACACCATAGTACCCTCAAAGCTCATCACTAAGCTAAGGATCCTGGGACTAAACACCTCCCTCTGCAACTGGATCCTGGACTTCCTGACGGGCCGCACCCAGATGGTGATGGTAGGTAGCAACACATCTACCACGCTGATCCTCAACACTAGAGCCCCTCAGGGATGCATGCTCAGTCCCCTCCTGTACTCCCTGTTCACCCACGACTGCATGGCCAGGCACGACTCCAACACCATCATTAAGTTTGCAGATGATACAACAGTGCAGACTACACAACCCAACAGTAGGCCTGATCACCAACAACGATGAGACCGCCTTTGGGAAGAGGTCAGACACATGGCTGGGTGGTGCCAGAATAACCATCTATCCCTCAACGTAACCAAGACTGAGGAGATGATTGTGGACTACAGGAAAAGGAGGACCGAGCACGCCCCCATTCTCATCAACGAGGCTGTAGTGGAGCAGGTTGAGAGCTCAAGTTCCTTGGTGTCCACATCACCAACAAACTAGAATGGTCCAAACACATCAGACAGTTGTGAAGAGGGCACGACAAAGCCTATTCCCCCTCAGGAAACTAAAAGGATTTGGCATGGGTCCACAGATCCTCAAAAGGTTCTACAGCTGCACCATCGAGAGCATCTTGACTGGTTGCTTCACTGCCTGGTATGGCAACTGCTCGGCCTCCGACTGCAAGGCACTACAGAGGGTAGTGCGTATGACCCAGTACATCACTGGGGCTAAGCTGCCTGCCATCCAGGACCTCTACACCAGGTGGTGTCAGAGGAAGGCCCTAAAAATTGTCAAAGACCCCAGCCACCTCAGTCATAGACTGTTTTCTCTACTACCGTATGGCAAGCGGTACCGTAGTGCCAAGTCTAGGACAAAAATGCTTCTCAAAAGTTTTTACGCCCAAGCCATAAGACTCCTGAACTGGTAATCAAATGGCTACCTGGACTATTTGCATTGTGTGCGCCCCCCCACCCCCTCTTTTATGCTACTTCTACTCTCTGTTTATCATATATGCATAGTCACTTTAACTATATACATTCATGTACATACTACCTCAATTAGCCTGACCAACCAGTGCCCACACACATTGGCTAACCGGGCTATCTGCATTGTGTCCAGCCACACACCACCCGCCAACCCCTCTTTTACGTTACTGCTACTCTCTGTTTATCATATATCCATAGTCACTTTACCCATATCTACATGTACATACTACTTCAATCAGTCCGACTAACCGGTGCCTGTATATAGCCCTGCTACTGTTATAGTCTTTTTACTGTTGTTTCTATTTCTTTCCTAACCAATTGTTTACCTCATTTTTTTAAATTGCACTGTTGGTTAGAGCCTGGAAGTAAGCATTTCCTGTAAGGTCTACACTTGTTGTATTCGGCGCACGTGACAAATAAACTTTGATTTGAAGTATTTTGCTTGGTGTTCAGGATACACATACTGTAGGAGGACATGGTGTGATCAGATGGATGGAGAATGGGTAGGTCTATGTTTGATGTACCGTTACTATTGAGAAGATAGTACTGAAGTAATTTTAATCATTAATTAGAATTGGCTGTCTATTTCTTAAAACTCTACCAAATCTGAATTCCCTAAGTGAAATGTTTCTCTTTTTCATTATATGATAGCATTTAATCTTCAATCTCTTCCTACATAACCTTGTCCCTATTTGTATGGAGGTCTTATGTAGTCTTTTTCAAAATGTAATTAGTGAGCATGGTATGCCATCTCCATAGCTTTATTTATAAAGAGCACCTTTAATTACACTGAGGTCTCAGTCTTAAATTAGAATTTCAACTCATTATCTCCTCAGATGGACCTTTCATGTCACTCAAGGAGATGGTGGAAATGGGTGATCTGTGAATTAATTGAAAAAAAAACAGAAAATCAAATCAAACTTTATTTGCCACATGCGCCGAATACAACAATTGTAGACTTTACCGTGAAATGCTTACTTACAAGCCCTTAACCAACAATGCAGTTAAAGAAGAAGAAAATATTTACCAAGTAGGCTAATTATGAAAAGTAATTATAAAAAGTAACACAATAAGAATAACAATAACGAGGCTATATATAGGGGGCACCGGTACTGAGTCAGTGTGCAGGGGTACAGGCTAGTTGAGGTAATCTGTACATGTAGGTGGGAGCAAAGTGTCTATGCATAGGTAACAAACAAACAGCGAAGAGCAGCAGTGTACAAAAGGGATGGGGGGTTCAATGTATATTGTCCTGTGGCAATTTTTTTGAATTGTTCAGCAGTCTAATGGCTTGGGGGTAGAAGCTGTTGAGGAGCCTTTTGGTCCTAGACTTGACGCTACGTGTACGCCATGCATGTGATGTCAGCTAATGCCTTGAGTGTAATTTTCCCACTGAAATTTAGAACTTGAATTGTTATCGAAATTAATAGTGAGTGCTTTCATTGAATACACAAGAGAAGTTTTGGTTTAGGAAAAGACACGGTTGAGGCCCTTGGCAGAGTATTTCTTTCTTCTCTTTTTCTCTTTTCGCTAGTGAGTGTCTAGGAGCTCTCTTCATTTGACAAAATGATAATAGTGAAAAGAATAACAACAGGGCATTGGGAATTATAACATGAAGTTCTGTTAAAGGAAAAGATAAAGAATGGTGTGGAAAGGTTAATTTGACATGGGCCGCCCTGCATTGGGCAAGTCGGAGCCAGAGACTTAATCAGCACACAGTCCAATGGAAAGGCCAATCAGTGTTTGTAAATGGTCACGACTTTAAACAGAGAGAGGGTGTGCGTCCCAATAATATCTCCTTTCTCCTGAGGTGTTCCCCATTCACTACTTCCTACAAATCTAAAAACATTGGATTGATGGAGGCATGGAGGAGCTGGAGTTTCCACCATATTTAATCTACAAGCTATTTCCTTTCAAATCAGTTAAGGGAGGTGAACAAGCAACACACTATCACAGATTATCGTGAAATAGACACTAATTCCTTATTCTAAATTTGTCACATGCACTACACAATATTCTAAGCATAGCTGCAGGAAATACAGTGGGGTTGCTGAGGGTGCTGCAGAACCCCCTGAAAAATAATGTAAAAAAAAAGATATATATATGGTAACACTTTACTTGAAACCCAGCAGCATAACACGTTATGACTATGTCATAATATGTTATTAACAGCTGACAGAACTTGTCATAACCTGTCATAATATGGTCATAACCCTTATTTATTAAAATGTGTTTTTTTCTTCCCAAGACGTTTCTTTTGTTTGAACGTTTATTTCTCAAGTCCTTTTTTTTAAAATGAATTCTTTAGCCATGTTCTTTTTACATCATAATTTAAATAACTTGTTGGAAAAAGCATTTTACTTGGACTAAGAAAATACACTTTGACATTGTCAGAAATCATTATGATAGTCACATATATCATGTACATGCCGTTTTTTTCTTTATTTTAACTAGGCAAGTCAGATAAGAACAAATTCTTATTTTCAATGACGGCCTAGGAACAGTGGGTTAACAATAGATTTGTACCTTTTCAGCTCGGGGATTCGATTTTTCAACCTTTCGGTTTCAAGTCCAGTGCTCCAATGCTCGAACCACTAGGCTACCTGCCGCCCCCTTATGTCAGTCATCAGTAAAAAACAGGGTGTCTTATCCTGCTCCTGAAATCTGTCCCTGCATTCATCCCAGTCATTAGAAACAGAGCATTGGGGTATGTGCATGTCTGACATCAACGTACGTGCAATTACAATGATAATTTAATATGGTCCATTTCAGAACATTTTATGTAACATAAACATACTGTTGACAAGTAGGCTATGATGTAAAGGAATGTTTTGCCTTGTGTTTTGGCACTCTTATGTATGTGTCATAATCAGCCATAAAATAACACAATATTTCACAACAGGTCTAAATATATGTGTCATGACAGTGTTATGACAAGTTATGTCCAATGTTATGGTATGTTATGATATGGTAAAGTAAAGTGTTATCAAAACGGTAAATAAAAAATATTATTTTATTTTGTAGAAAACAAAACAAATTATTCACAAAAGTAGTGCACTGGGCCTTTACTAAAGTTTGATGGCAACTCTCTTTTTCTATGGTAGCAGTCAGCAGTTTCAAGCAGAGGGGGAATCGATTAAGACATGTATTGCTCTGTCTTTTGAGAGTTCCAACAGTACCACGGATGCATGGGTTAGGATAGCCCCTTAGGCCAGGACAGGGTTTAAGGCACAATCAGAAATGTCATTGGTAATTTCAATTAATGAAATACTCCCCTAGACCTATGACTCTATTATTTATTAACAGAAATCCCAGTGTGGCTTTAATGGAGGGCTTATGCGTGAGTACTGGCTGTGTACACGGCTATGGGTGATTAATAGGGTTTGCCATAGTTGAAGACAAGACAGAGTACGGGGAGTGTGGCGAAGTCAGGTAGGAGACCTGCGCCAACTCCCCGTGCTTACCATGGAGAGAGGGGGACCGGGCAGTGTTATGCAGTGAGGCACACAGTGTCCCCGGTGCGCAGGCATTCCCCAGTGCGGTACATAGCAGCTCCTAGTATCGGCCGGTCTAGAGTGGGCATCGAGCCAGGTGCCATGAAGCCGGCTCAGCGCATCTGGTCTCCAGTGCGTCTCCCATGGCACCAGCCCTACGCATGGTGTCCCCGGTTCGCCAGCACAGCCCAGTGCGGGCTATTCCACCTTGTCGCACTGGCCTGGATACGGGGAGCATTCAGCCAGGTAGGGTTGGGCAGGCTCGGTGCTCGAGACCTCCAGTGCGCCTTCACGGTCCGGTCTATCCGGTGCCACCTCCATGCACCAGCCCTCCGGTGGCAGCCCCCCACACCAGGCTGTCTCTCCTTCTCCTCCCTACAGGTGCTCCCGCCTGTCCAGCGCTGCCAGAGTCTTCCTCCTGCCCAGCACTGTCAGAGTCTCCCGTCTGTCCTGAGCTGCCAGAGTCTCCCGTCTGTCCTGAGCTGCCAGAGTTTCCCTTCTGAGCTGAGCTGTCAGAGCTGCCGGTCAGTCAGGAGCTGCTGTAGCCGCCGGTCAGCTGCTGTAAGCGCCGGAGCCGTCCGTTACTCCAGTGCTGCCGGAATCGCCCGTCACTCTGGAGCTGCTGGAGTCTCCCGCCTGTCCGGAGCTGCCGGAATCTCCCGTCCATTCGGGACCCATTGCTAGGGTCCCCAGTACGAGGTCGGCGGCGAGGGTCGCCGCGTTAAAGTGGCCACGGAGGCGGTTTAAAAGGCGGACAAAGACTATGGTGGAGTGGGGTCCACGTCCCGCGCCAGAGCCGCCACCACGGACAGACAGACACCCACCCAGACCCTCCCCTATAGATTCAGGTTTTGCGGCCGGAGTCCGCACCTTTGGGGGCGAGGGGTACTGTCATGTTCTGACCTTAGTTATTTTGTTATGTCTTTGTTTTAAGTATGGTCAGGGCGTGAGTTGGGTGGGTTGTCTATGTTCTTTTTTCTATGATTTGGGATTTCTGTGTGGCCTGGTATGATTCTCAAACAGAGGCAGCTGTCAATCACTATTCTCCTTCCAATAGGGCACTTTCCCACCGTTCAGGACTGTTCGTTTTGTCGTTGTGTTCAGTATTTCTTATTAAAACAAGATGAACACTTACCACGCTGCACCTTGGTCCTCCTCTCTTTCTCCCAACGACGAACATTACAAAGTTCTTGTAAATAAGAATTTGTTCTTAACTGATTCCATATGTGTTATTTCATAGTTGTGATGTCTTCACTATTATTCTACAATGTAGAAAATTGTAAAAATAAAGAAAAATCCTGGAATGAGTAGGTTTGTCCAAATATGGCGCTGTACAGCGTGACAGTCGGGAGTATGCTACAGCATAAGTGGATTAGAGGATTCTAAATTAATATCTAGGGCATAACATTTCCATACCCTAATTGTAGTGTAACCAAACTTTTAGTTGAGCTTACTAGCGCTTTGCCTTCTCTACTTCTCTACCAGAAGTTGATGCTGTTGCTACTGTATGCAACCTCTTGCTAGCTAGTTAGAATAACAAATTACGAGTAAAGAATTTTTTGGAGTGTTCTTAAATTCAATTTGGAGTGCCTGCGCTCATAAATTCATAGTGTTGTCAGATTGTCAGTTTGTAAATTCAGACGGTTTCGCTCTCGGAGTGCACACTTGACGTTTGGGCCGAGGAGTAGGGTTGATTTGAGCGCTCTGGCCTTACAACGGCAGTCAAGCACCCAAGCTAACGTTGGCTAGCTTGCTAGCTACTTCCAGACACAAATGAGACCACTGACCATTTTACTTGCCCTAGCAGAGCTGGTTAGGCAGTTTTCGTGATAACCAGAGCGTTGGTGACTTTAATGACGCTTTTTTGCAGACGTTTACTGACACCAGCAATATTCAACGGGTGTTGAGTACTCGTAAATTCATTATTCTCTGGTACACACAGATGAGTGCTCTGAAATCGGTGTAGATAGCCAGAGCGAATTTATGAAAACACCCGAATGTCCATTGAGAACGCACAACGACTATACCACTTAGCTAAGCTAAGAATGATGGGAATAATCAAGTCAATAAACGTTGGGTAGTTAGTTAGCCTATAGTTTATATACTGGAAAGTTTGATGTATAACGTTAGGTAGCTAGCTAACATACTGTACATACTGCTGTATGTGGTTCGTAAGGACAGTGTAGCTAACAAATTGTCAGCTAACATAACGTGGAAGGTAACTTATTTGAGAAGTCATTACTTTATTACATTGAGTAGCAAGCTACCCCTTGGTCGTTAGGGAAAATCTGGTCTGGGGGGGGGGGGGGGAGTCACACCTAGCTCGGCGATTAGACTATTCCTTAGTGAAGGTTGAATAGTCTATTGTTAAGCTATTAGCCCCTCTCACCAACTTGCAACAAATTGTTGTTACTCCAATCTCGTTCTCTTCCACGCGTCATTCTGCGCCTGAGTGGCTCGCTTGTGGGCGTACTGGCAGAATATGGCAGCATCTTCGGTTATGCGTCAAGAATTCTGCAGAGCACATTTGTATGATGGTCTGGTTATTCACAGTCAAATTGTTATATGCTATGGAGGTACATTTGTGTCTTTTTGTCGAGAGCAAAACTTTTTTATTTTCAATCAAAAACAATTGTTTTGAAAGCAACTTTTTTTAGACTCAAATGAGGTCAAAGCGGACACCTACGAAGAAGGACTTTGAGATGGCATCTCAGGTAAGCAGCACTAAGTGTTCTTCTGTCAAACTTTTACATATCTAGTAGTTAGCTCCTACGATTGTTGGTTTATAACATTTTACTATATTACATACATAGCGTAGAATGATAAATCATGTATTTATTATTCTCAAGCTAAACAAAAGCATTTAGCTACGAACGCCTAGTGGTTAGAGCGTTGGACTAGTAACCGGAAGGTTGCAAGTTCAAACCCCCGAGCTGACAAGGTACAAATCTGTCGTTCTGCCCCTGGACAGGCAGTTAACCCACTGTTCCTAGGCCGTCATTGAAAATAAGAATTTGTTCTTAACTGACTTGCGCAGTTAAATAAAGGTAAAATAAAAAATAAAAAAAATAAGCAGGCCATGTCCTATTTGTTTCATAGTAGATATATAATCATATTTCATGACAGTGTAACGGTTAGCTGTTTTTTACAGAAGGATGAAAGAACACAATATGTCTGTCAGGGAATGCTATTCTCATATGTCAGATGAAGACGTAGACCAGAAAGTCAGCTCCATTAAGGCAAGGATGCCCCATGCGGGCTTTAGAATGGTGAAAGAAAGTCTCAGAGCAATGGGCCATCATGTACAATGGCGAAGAGTTAGGGAGTCTTTGCAGCGTGTAGATGGTGCAGGTATCACTGCCAGAATGATCCAACTTCGTAGCATTGCTTGGCAAAAATACCCTGTTCCTGCTCTTGTCTCTCGTCCACATTGATACAAATCATAAATTGATAAGGAACTGAGATCTATAATGTCTCCATCAAATTGTGATGGCCCTGAATTTTTCTGAATCGTCTCAGTGCTTCTCCTTCCAATAGGGCGCTTTCCCTTTAATTCCCAATTAAATAGCCAACAAAAGTGGGGTTGTGATGGAGACATGAATGAGGATAAATGTAGTCTCTTATGGTCAATTTTCCAATGATATGCCTACAAATACGTCACAATGCTGCAGACACCTTGGGGAAACAACAGAAAGGGTAGGCTCATTCCTTGCGCATTCACAGCCATATAAGGAGACATTGGAACACAGCGCATTCAAAATCTGGCTCACTTCCTGTATGAAATTTCATCTTGGTTTCGCCTGTAGCATTAGTTCTGTGGCACTCACAGACAATATCTTTGCAGTTTTGGAAACGTCAGAGTGTTTTCTTTCCAAAGCTGTCAATTATATGCATAGTCGAGCATCTTTTAGTGACAAAATATCTTGTTTAAAACGGGAACGTTTTTCATCCAAAAATGAAATACTGCCCCCAGATGTTCAAGAGGTTAACCTACAAACCAAGAACCTTGCTTTTCCTGTCGTGTTGGGAATTGATTTCATGTACTTCAGTGGTGTCCAGATTGATATCGCACACAATTGCTACTGGTTTCCATACAATCCGAGCAAGAAGCATTCCTTCCAATCAGAAGCTACGACATTACATGATTGGGGTTCAAATGTGGCAGTCTTCTCTGCCCTTGCTCCAGTACCACTAACCCTTGATAATCCTTCTGATGATCTCCTTTTACAGGCTATGAGAAGAGCTCAGCTGGAACAGCCAGAGGAATTAAGGCTGTTGGGACAGCTGCAGAATAATGCTGATGTATGTACTTCAAAGCTAGGATGCACCGGGCTCCTGAAGCACAACATATTCCTTAGACTGGAAATGCCGATCAAGCAACAGCCATATCATTTGTCCCCAGCGAAGCTAATCATCCAAAAGGGACTCATTAATGATATGTTAACATAAGATATAAAAGAACGTTCCTCCTCTCCCTGGGCTGCTCCTGTTGTCCTCATCCCAAAGAAGACTGGTGGTCTTAGATTTTGTGTGGACTATAGGAAGAGCAACAATGTTTCCCAGACTGATGCCTATCCTCTTCCCACCATCCACAAGATCCTGGAGTCATTGTCTGGCGCTGTTGTGTTCACTACCCTTGACCTCAATAGTGGCTATTGGCAGGTTGAGATGGACCAGGAAAGCAAGGACAAGACTGCTTTTGTCTGTGCTGAGGGCTTGTTGTCCTTTAAGGTGATGCCTTTTGGATTAAAGAATACACCTGCCACTTTCCAAAGACTAATGGAGATTGCGTTAGATGAGCTCAAAGCGAAGATCTGTTTTGTCTACCTGGACGATATAATTATCTACTCTCAGAACAGAGAACAACACTTTCAAGATCTTCAAGCAGTGTTGGTCGAGCTAGGAGAAGCTGGTCTGACCTTGAATATGAAGAAGAGCAACTTCTGCCAAACCTCCCTGAAGTTCCTTGGCCATATTGTGTCTTTTGACGGCATTCATGTGGATCCTGAAAAGACAAAGGCTGTACAAGACTTCCCTGTGCCAACCACACTCAAGGCCCTTCAACGGTTCCTTGGTATGGCTGGATGGTACCATCGGTTTGTGTCGAACTTCTCCCAGGTGGCAGAACACCTCAACGCGTTGAAGCGAAATTCCAATGGACGGCAGAGTGCCAGACCTCCTTTGAAACCCTGAAATGACACCTCGTCACACCTCCCATTTTAGGTCATCCCTACTCTGATTGCCCTTTTGTTGTTTACACTGATGCAAGTGCTGTCCTAGTCCAACAGACTGGACTTGGCACTGAAGAAGTGCTAGCATTTGCCAGTCGGACATTGAATGGAGCAGAACGGAACTACTACACAACCGAGCAAGAGTGCCTTGCAGTTGTCTGGGCTTTGGAAAAGTGGAGGTACTACCTGGAGGGAAGACACTTCACTGTGGCCAACAAACCAAGTACCAGACTCATAAGATGGGCTCTATGGTTGCAAGAGTTCACATTTGCAGTAGAATACAGGAAAGGAAAATACAACACTGTTCCAGATGCCTTATCCAGAGCTCCTGGTTGTGGTAATGGTGATCCTCATCTTACATTTGCTACTGTCCTGTCAAGGAGTCGAGACACCCAAAACTGACTTTCCCATCTCTGATGAGGCCATTTGGAAAGCCCAACAGGATGATCCAGAAGTACAAGCTTTGTACCAGACTATCCTGGAAGATGGAGAAAATATGGTCAATCCTACCACAAAGCTGACCATCATTGAAGACAAAGTCTACCGTGTTGTACAACTACCTCACAGAACACTCTACCAATTGTACATACCTGAAACTCTACGCCTTCAACTGCTTCAACATTTCCATGAAGACCCATTAGCTGGTCATTTGGGCAGGTTCAAAACCTACAAGCGGTTGCAAGCGTTACTGTACGGGTTACTGTCCTCTTTGGGAGGAGATAGGGAAAGATCTGACCCCTGGGGGGGGCAGGTGCCTGGAAACAAGTCGATGGGGCAATCGTGAGGTCTATGGGGTGGAAGCATGGTGGCCCTCTGTTTGCTAAATACCGGTTTGAGGTCATGGTAACACTCGGGACAGGTCGATGGATTCTAGAGACTCGGGAGGAGAACTCAGGGAACTCGAGAAGATACAAGTGGCTTGGCACGTAGGGCCCCACTGCTTGACAGTGCCCACAGACCAGTCGATGTGAGGGTTATGGCTGTAAAGCCAGGGGTAGCCAATAATGAGAGGGAACTCGGTACAGGGGATCAGATGAAAGTTCATCACTTCCTGGTGTTGGGAAATTGAAAGTCGCATGGGGGTAGTGACACGAGTGACAAGTCCAGATCCCAGAGGGCTTCCATCCAACGTAGTAACCCTCATGGGGTCCCTTAGAGGTTCAGAGGGAACGCCATTCTCCTTCACCCAGATACCATCCATGAAGTTTCCTGCGGCTCCAGAGTCTACCAAGGCTTGAAGGGGAAGCTCATGGTTGTCCCAGGAAAGGGTGACTGGAATGAGCCGACGGGAGTTGGACGGATGGGAGGAGGTTATGTTTCCTGTTACAGTCCCCCCAGGCCTGCACGGGACAGTGCGTTTCCATGGAGCCCGGGACACGTGGAGCGGAAATGGCCCGGTTTGCCGCAATATTGACAGCATCGCTCCCTCATCTGGCGGTCTCTTTCAGCCTGGGAGATGCGTTCCGGTGGAGCCAGCGAGGATAAAGGTGGGGACTTGGAGCTGGGACCGATAAGAGCTAGGGCGAGAGGTCTACGGCTGAGTTCTCTCTCTCTCAGAAGCTGGTCTATGTGCGAGGCCAATTTGATCAGGGACTCGAGGTTGTCCGGGGGTTTCCGAGTGGCCAGTTCATCTTGGATGGTGTCGGAAAGACCCTTCAGAAAGCACACTGTGAGCGCCTCATCGTTCCAGCTACTCACTGCTGCCACCTAGCGGAACTGGATGGCATAGTCCGTCACGCTGCGCCAACCTTGGCAGAGAGTCTGGAGCTGTTTGGCTGAGTCAGGGCTGCTGGTAGGACCTTGAAACACTCGCTTGAATTCCTCAGCAAAGGCAGAGTAGCTGGCACAGCAGGGACTTTGGGCATCCCACACAGCAGTAGCCCAGGCCAGGGCTTTTTCCGACAGCAGGGTGATGATATATGCAATCTTGGACCGGTTGGTGGGAAACGATGAGGGTTGCAGCTCGAAGGAGAGAGAACATTGGGTAAAAAAAAAACTTACCATCACTCGGATCACCTGAGAACCGTTGTAGAGGCGGAAGACGAGGTTCAGGCAGGGGGTTAACTGCCACGGGAAATTGAATCTGAGGTACTGGGTTGGGAGCGGTTGCCGGGGGAAGTCGATCACATATCTGCTTTATGGAAGTCAGCATCTCCGACAGAAGTTGAGAATGTCTAGCCATTCAGGCCTCTTGCTGAACCAGAGCGGCTTCGTGGCGTTGGACAATCCCCTCGTGGTGGGACAGCGTGGCAAAAAGGTCCTGGGAAATGGCTGCCTCTGGGTTCATATTGGCTCTGTGTTTCTGTCAAGACCCGGTTACGAACTCGGGTCTCCGGTGTGAGAAACAGTCCCTTAGCAAACTGAGCCACGAATAGTCGGCAGAACCCAGAAGATGAGGCAGACACAGCAGTACTTGAGACAGTGTTTTAATAAAGTAAAAAGGAAAGTTCTTCAGGCAAAAATATAAATCCACAACGTCAAAAGTAATTCCAAGAGAAAAAGATAATCCTCCAAGTCAAAAGGTAAATCCACAAGGTGGTAGGTACAGCAGAAAAAAACCTCAAAAGATTATCAAAAATAAATAAACGAGAACAAAAACAGAGTACCACAAGAGAGTCCAACTGGAGCAACAAATGTTCACAGCATCGCTGGGGCTGGGTGCTAACATTCAAACACAGAGCAAAGAACTGAGGAAAACTAAGGGTTTAAATACATTCAAGGGAAACGAGGCACAGGTGCAAATAATAACTGGAAACCAGGGAAAACAAAAGGGTCAAAAAGCACAATGGGGCATCTAGTGGCCAAAACCGGAACAATCCTGGCCAAATCCTGACAGAGAGTGTATCAATAACATATAAATACATACATTAGTGCCAGGATGCATGTTTTATTCTATATATACACAATCCATAAATATACTTCTTTAACCTGTTTCCTCCCGTTCATCTACACTGATTGAAGTAAATTAAGGTGGTCTCACCTGAGAAAGAGAGAGAGAGAGAAGGTAGGTAATATTCTAACTCACTGTAAATGTAGATTATTTCTCAAGTATACTAAAACTATTTGTAACAAGCTTAATGTCTGCCATTCTGCATGAAGAAAAGTTTCCTACCAAACCCTTTGCGCTGATGTTTCTGGAGATACTCTTGCTTGGCTGGTAGTGGGGCAGGGGGGATGAGTCTGTCGGGGTTGTTGCACTGTGGGAAACATTACATTTTTCTTGCTTCAATAGTACACGGTACAATGCAATTTCATATTCCCTTGTAACTTCCACTATATCCTGTGCACATGCAGGCAGTGTGCTGATCAGGCAAACATAGCTAACTATTTTGGTTGATTACCAACAAAATAATTATTGAATCACAAAGTATAACAGAAAATGCATACAGTATTTCTTACCTCTGTGTTAGGGTTTACACAACCACAACTTGTACAGCTTCAAGTTCCCTCAAAATCAAACTCTCCGCCAGTAACTCACTGAGAAATACATGTTTGTGTGATGTTACTGTGCCGAATGTTATAGCTAGATGCATTTTTGGGGTTGATCTCTGGGCCAAAAATGCTGTCAACCACCTAGCTAGCTAGCATTGTCATCTACAAACAAAACACACTAAGTTATCATGTTAGCAATCTGCATATCTAGCTTTAGCTAGGTAACGTTAGCTAGTTGAAATATAGGCTTTAGGCATCTTGTGGGGTTTATGCAGTGTAGCTACATGATGCTATCATTAGATTCCTTAGAGGTCAATACAGTCCAAATACAGATGTTAGCTAGCTAAATAGCTGTTGTTAGCTAGCTTGAACATCGAACACACTAAGGTTAGGAGCTAACGTAGCTTGCAACGTAATGCTGCCCAACACTTACCTAACGTTACATTTCTAAATTAATTGGCTTCTGGATTGGTCATGAGCTGTCATTCTCTCGTTTCTTTTTCTCTTCTGGGGTCAAGTTGATTCAGATCCAAGAAACCAAGAATGATGCTTGTTGGCTTTGTCTGCTCTGTTGGCTTCATCTTGTTTCTGGCAGCTGTAATGTTAGGTTGCAAGTGACTATCACTTTCTCTCTACATTCAGTCAGGACAAATCAAAATCAAAAAGTCAGGAGAAACTATACTGAAAAAATATAGACGCAACATACAACAATTTCAACGATTTTACTGACTTACAGTTCATATAAGGAAATCAGTCAATTGAAATACATTTATTTGGCCCTAATTTATGGATTTCACATAACTGGGAATACAGATATACATCGGTTGGTCACAGATACACTCCCCTACTGTTTTTTAAGGTATCAGAAAACCAGTCAGTATCTGGTGTGACCACCATTTGTCTCATAGAGCATGACACATCTCCTTCGCATAGAGTTGATCAGGTTGTTGATTGTGACCTGTGGAATGTTTTCCCTCCCCTCCTCAGCGGCTGTGCGAAGTTGCTAGATATTGGCGGGAACTGGAATATGCTGTTGTACACGTTGATGCAGAGCATCCCAAACATTCTTAATGGGTGACATGCATGGTGAGTCTGCAGGCCATGGAAGAACTGGGACATTTTCATATTCCAGGAATTGTGTACAGATCCTTGTGACATGGGGTTGTGCATTATCATACTGAAACGTTATGTGATGAATGGCATAACAATGGGCCTCAGGATCTTGTCACTGTATATCAATGCATTTCCAATTGCCATAGATAAAATGTATTTGGGTTCGTTGTCCGTAGTTTATGCCTGCCCATTCCATAACCCCACCGCCACAATGGATCACTCTATTCACAACATTGATATGAGCAAACCGCTCATCCACACAACGACATACACGTGGTCTGCAGTTGTGAGGCCGGTTGGACGTACTACTAAATTCTCTAAAATAGCGATTGAGGTGGCTTATGGTTGAGAAAATAACACTCAATTCTCTGGCAATAGCTCTGGTGGACATTCCTTAGTCAGCATGCCAATTGACATCTGTGGAATTGTGTTGTTTGACAAAACGGCACATTATAGGGTGGCCTTTTATTGTCACCAGTACAAGGTGCAACTGTGTAATGATCATGCTGTTGAATCATATTCTTGATATTCCACACCTGGCAGGTGGATGGATTATCTAGGCAAAGGAGAAATAGTCACTAACAGGGATGTAAATACATTTGTGCATGGGAATTTGAAAGAAATAATATTTTTGTGCATATGGAATATTTATGGGATCTTTTACTTAAGCTCATGAAACATGGTACCAACACTTTACATGTTTTGTTTTTTATTTTTGTTCAGTATACTTAAGAGTTAGGTGAGAGTAACATTTGAAGCTTGGTCTCCCATGACAACTCTTTGGAAAGCCACCTTCCTGGAGCGAGAGCACAGATGCTTTGCCTGGCTGACCACTGGCAGCACACAGGAAGGGGGCAGAGTAGCTTTCAAACCCCCGTGGGGACAACCACAGAGTGGAGAGATGGCGGGGGTGCGGGATTTGTCCATTAGACAAAAAGGTGAGCTTTCAACGATGACCATAGAGAGAGCACAAAGTACTGTCTTTACCCTGTCAATGTCTCAAAGTTAGAAATCTGGTATGACAGGATAAGAAAATAAGAAAATATGACAGCAGTGTTGGCATGTTTGATAGGATATGATGAGCTGAGATTTTTGTAAGTGTTTAAAGATCATTTTTGCAATAGAAAAGCACTATGCATGCACGTAATTGATGTGTGTAGCCTACAAAAAAATATTTGATAGAGGATATTTTTGCGTTTCCATCTCTTCCATTATGACTAGCAATGCATAAAGCGCATATTCTGCACCACTGACATCAATTACATTTTATAATGTGCCAAATATGTTCCAAAGATAACATGTGGTATATTACATGTGTTTCATACAGTATAGTCTGTTAAATATAAAATTATATTTCATTGAATCAATTCTGACACATCATTAACAGTACTTGCAGAAACATAGAATTTTTGCCAGATGTATTTAATATATTTCTTGTTCTCAATGGATCTGACTTTATTTATCTGACACTGAGAAATCCGATATTCTTATGCCATGGCACTTACTATCTCACTAACACTGTCACTTTCTCCACAGTATATTGGCCAGTACATTTCTTACCTAGTCCATCTTTGAATGGTTGGTTCCCAAACAGAGATAAAGTAGGCCCTGCTTGCTGAGTGAGTAATGTACTGCCTTTAAAATCCTCCATTTTGGTATAGGTTGATATTAATCAGGCTTCATTCTGTGAATACGAACCTAATAAGACGTGACATTATCAACATTCACATGAGATACCGTCGGAGGACAAATGGGAGATTTCTCTGATTTTCCACCGGCTGACTGACCATGAAGGGAGGCAGAAAAGAGATTTGTCACTGGGACTTCTGGATTAATGTTCCGACTAAACTGTTGCAAAATAGATGTTGACACAAAAGTGGCAAACTCAAAAAACTGACATGACTGTGGGGATTTGATTTAACAACCACAGAGGATCTCCATAAGTAAATGGGACATGAAGCAATGCATAAGAGACCCTTTCAGACAATGGGAGGATTGTAAGAGGGAAGAGATAGCTAACCAGAACCCCTCAGCTCTCGCTCCAGGTGAGACACAGCCAGTCTGGCTGGGCTTGGCTAGATACAGCCATAGCTCTAAGATATGCTCAGGGGCAAGATCTAGGTTATCCTGTTTGGGATAGGGGGCAGCATTTTCACTTTTGGATGAATAGCATGCCCAGAGTGAACTACCTCCTACTCTGTCCCAGATGCTAATATATGCATATTGTTATTAGTATTGGATAGAAAACACTCTGACATTTGTAAAACTGTTTGAATGATGTCTGTGAGTATAACATAACTCATATGGCAGGCGAAAACCTGAGAAAAATCCAACCAGGAAGTGGGAAATCTGAGGTTTGTAGTTTTTCAAAGCTTGGCCTACCGAATGCACAGTGTCTATGGGGTCAAGTTGCACTTCCTAAGGTTTCCACTAGATGTCAACCGTCTTTAGAAACTTGTTTCAGGCTTCTGCTATAAAGGAAGGGGGAATGGGAGCTGAATGAGTCATGGGTCTGGCAGAGTGTCTCGGGCTCGTGACGAGCGGTCCCGACAGAGTTAGCTCTCGTTCCAGTGCTTTTCTTCAGACAATGGAATTATCCAGTTGGAACATTATTGATGTTTTATGTTAAAAACATCCTAAACATTGACTCCATATATCGTTTGACAGGTTTCTACGACCTGTAACGGAACTTTTAGAGTTTTTGTCTGGACGTAGTGCTTGCGCCTCATGAAGATGGATTACTGGGCTAAACACACTAACAACAAGTGGCTATTTGGACATAAATGATGGACTTTATGGAACAAATCAGTCATTTATTGTCGAACTGGGATTCCTGGGAGTGCCTTCTGATGAAGATCATCAAAGGTAAGTGAATATTTATAATGTTATTTCTAACTTCTGTTGACTCCAACATGGCGGATATTTCTTTTGCTGGATTGGGCTCTGAGCGCCGTACTCAGATTATGCTTTTTCCGTAAAGTTTTTTTGAAATCTGACACAGCGGTTGCATTAAGGAGAATTCTATCTTTAATTCTGTGAATAACACTTGTATCTTTCATCAATGTTTATTATGAGTATTTCTGTAAAATCACCGGATGTTTTGGAATCAAAACATTACTGCACGTAACGCGACAATGTAAACTGAGATTTTTGGATATAAATATGCACATTATCGAACAAAACATACATGTATTGTGTAACATTATGTCCTATGAGTGCCATCTGATGAAGATCATCAAAGGTTAGTGATTCATTTTATCTATATTTCTGCTTTTTGTGACTCCTATCTTCGGCTGGAAAAATGGCTGTTTTTTGACTTGGCTCTGACCTAACATAATCATATGTTGTGCTTTCGCTGTAAAGCCTTTTTGAAATCGGACATGATGGGTAGATTAACAAGAAGTTTATCTTTCATTTGCTGTATTGGACTTGTTAATGTGTGAAAGTTACATATTTCAAAAAAATATTTTTGAATTTCGCACACTGCCTTTTCAACGGAATGTTGTCGAGGGGTTCCTCTAGCGGAAACCCTGCCCTAGAAAGGTTCAATTATCAGTTGATGGTTAAAAGGAAATCAAGAAAACAAGGACTAGAGGAAGTAAGCTAAAGACCCAAGCTATGTTTGGTTCATAGCCTCTGATTACATATGGAGAAAATCATGTGAAATCCTTATGTATTCAAATTATAATATTTCTGCTCATCTATAACCTTCCCGGGTCCTTTCCCTCACGCCCCAATTGCTGTTGTTTACACACTTCATTTCCAGACATTTTCCATCTAATTGCTTTTCTGTGACATGCATTTCCTCCTTCTGTTTTGCATGGCGCGCCATCCTTAACTAGTGAGGCAATAATTCATTTCTGAGCAATTACCTGCCTGAATGCTCTGTGATGGTCTCTCATATTGTTGGAGAACACACACAAAATACTGAGAAAAACAACATGTTTGATATGTGTCCCCCTTTTCGTTTTACTTTCATTTTGCCGTCTAATTGGTCAATGAAATGAAACTCGACTGGGAGATTATTTTTCATTCATTGAAGGAGCAAAAATACCACCCTGGGTTGTACCATGTTTGAATGGATAACATGTTCAGTATTTATCCATTAGTCTCTTCCTCCTCCTTGGCTTGGAAAGAGGTCACCATCTGGAGCACAAGCAAGGCCAAGTCAGCCACTTTCAATTTGTATTAATAAGCACATTTGCTATTGGAAGCATAAGGTGGATTAATATTTGAAAACCATTTATATATTAATATGTACAGAGGGCTTACCCGCTGTAGAGTGGTAACATGCTCCTCAGGCCTATACTCCATAAGCTGGAGACATGCAAGCATCCATCTCAAGGCATCTATAACAAAAAAATGCACCCTCCCTTCCCAACTTAACAAATATTTTCACCTGACCCTCTCCTTGTACTGTAAAATAAATGTAACACTCTCCCACCTCATACAATTAACTCAAAATAATGTTTATGACCACAAATAACAAGAACTGTAGCAACCCTGTGTGTGTTTATAAATGTGGATGTCAACTTTGCCACTTTGCCAGCACAGTCAATGCCACACAGGTCTACGGGCCAGAAGGTTGAGGGCTCGCCGACCACCACAGATGAGCTCACTCTCCCTGCCTGTTTCATTAACTCATTATCAAAGCCAGTTGCTGACAATGATCAGCTAGGGGAATCAGATTTTCATGCCATATATATAATTGTATAAAATATGTGCAACAAATTTCCCTCAACAGGTTTCTTTGCCAATGCACCACACAACCAATAAACAAAATATACTGACTTCAGGTACTTCATTATCATGGTTTGCGTTTTCAGCATAAATACATAAATACACTATGTCAATCTCGACAAACAGAAAACACATCCCTCCCTACCTTAGGCTTACCCAGTAATGAAGTCTTGGCTTGACAATCTCCAAATGTCATTAAACGTTTGGGTGTTTGGTAACAGATGTCTCTTTCTGCTCATCAAATTACAGCTGCACATTTTGGATTGATTGATTGATTTTATTTTTCAGTAAATAAATCATTTTTAAAGTGACAGGGATTGCACAATAAAGTTGTGGACTTATTCCGTTGTGGTCCCTACATTTGCTGCAGCATATGCTATAGTAATATAAGACCTAAATGCATGCCTAATTTACAAAAATGTACAGTACCAGTCAAAGGTTTGGACACACCTACTCATTCCAGGGTTTTTTTCTTCTACTTTGTAGAATAATAGTGAAGACATCAAAACTATGAAATAACACATATGGAATCATGTAGTAACCAAAAAATTGTTAAACAAAATATATTTTCTATATTTGAGATTCTTTCAAGTGCCAACCTTTGCCTTTATGTCAGCTTTGCACACTCTCACCACTCTGCCAGAGCTCTCACCTCCTCCCTGTAGGCTGTCTCTCGTCATTGTTTGTAATCAGGCCTACTGCTGTTGTGTTGTCTGCAAACTTGATAATTGAATTGGAGGCGTGCGTGGCTATGCAGTCATGGGTGAACAGGGAGTACAGGAGGGGGCTTGTCCCTGTGTTGAGGATCAACTTAGTGGAGGTGTTGATTCCTATCTTCGCCACCTGGGTGCGGCCCGTCAGGAAGTCCAGTACAGTTGCACAGGGCGAGATTTAGACCCAGGGCCCCGAGCTTAATTATAAGCTTGGAGGGTACTATGTTGAAGGTTGAGTTGTAGTCAATGAACAGCATCCCTCTTGTTCAGATGGAATAAGGCAGTGTGCAGTGTGATAGGGGTGGTATGCAAATGTAAGTGAGTCTAATGTGCCAGGTAAGGTGGAGGTCTTATGATCATTAACTAGCCTCTCAAAGCACTTCATGATGACAGAAGTGTTATAGGGCAATAGTCATTTAGTTCAGTTTCCTTTGTTTTCTTGGGTACAGAAACAATGGTGGACATCTTGAAGCAAGTGGGGACAGCAGACTGGGATAGGGAGAGATTGAATATGTCCGTAAACATTCCAGCCAGCTGGCCTGCACATCCTCTGAGGACGAGGTTAGGGATGCCACCTCGGGAGGCATCCTTGCGAGAGTTAACATGCTTAAATGTCTTATTCACAAGCATATTCCCAGTCACCTTGCCATGGTTAAATGCGATAGTTCATGCTTTCAGTTTTCCGCGAATGCTGCCATCTATCCACGGTTTTTGGTTTGGGTAGGTTTTAATAGTCACAGTGGGAACAACATCCCCTATACTTCAATGTTATTCTCAGAGGCAACCTGGAACATATTCCAGTCCGCGTGATCAACTCATGGCCTCCCATGTGAATCCTTAAAGAGATGGATGGGTGTGGCTAAGGCTTAAGAGGGTGTGAACAATGCTGAATGGGTGTAGACAAAGAAGAACTCTCCAGTAGGTGTACTAAAATGTTTAAGGGCCATTTTCTTAAAAGTGTGGTTACAAGTTTATCAACTTTCTATGATAAACAATTTTCTGGCTCAGAGTCTCTACTTTTATCCATTGTAAAAAAACAACAACATATTTTCAAATTCTGCTACATAAGACTGAATCGAGCCAGTCGGTCACATATGTTCTTGTCAATTCATATTGAAAATGTATGCAGCTTTGAATTCTTTTACATGTGGTATGATTGCTAGTTAGCCTATTGCAGATCTGGACAAACGATCCACCTACCACTATTGCCACTATGAATGGTGGATAGAGGGAAGTACAGACCGTTAGATTGGTAGAATGTACTGACCTGTGTTATAGTTAAGCATTATGGCCAGAGGATGTGTGGTATATGGCCAATATACCACGACTAAGGTCTGTTCTTACACACGAGTCAACGCGGAGTACCTGGACACAGCCCTTAGCTGTTGTATATTGGCCATATATCATAAACCAACAATTGACTATCACTATTGATAAGAACAAAAAATTATTATTGAATAATTGATATCAAATTCTAATAAAATGAAACAACAACTTGTTTTAAATAGGCTATGTCTAAATACAGTTACAGGCACCATAATTGCTTCTCATGGGCATATAATAATAGGCCTAAAATAATGTAGATTATGGAGGCTTTTACGCACATCCAAACATTTCACAGAAGCTGGAAAAATATCCAATACAGCCTAAAGAGAAACGGTGTCACACCAGCCTTCGCTTTGACTCCCCTTCCTGTCCAGCTCAGGCGTTCGGCGTCGCCAGCCTTCTAGCTGCTGCCAAACCTGCTACTGGCAAACGCCCTTCACTCATCAACCCCAGACATTCATTACACACACACCTGGTTCCAATCCCCACTCTTTCACTGTATATATACTCCCTCTGTCATTTGTCTTTGTAGTCAATGTAAATGTTGCTTGTTTTCCTGAGAGGAATCTTTCCTACTAATTCCTGAGTAGTTTATTATTTTGTACTTTGGGTTTCGTCCCGCTTTTATATATGGTGCTTTAATAAATTCAGTAGTTCTTAACATGCAACTGCCTCCTGCCTACTCCTCTCTACACCTGTGACAGAATGACCAACCCAAGAGAACAGGAAGCAGCAGAAAAAATGTGGCATCCTAATGGTTTTACAGCTGCACCCTCGAGAGCATCCTGACGGGTTGCATCACTGCCTGGTATGGCAACTGCTCAGCCTCCGACCACAAGGCACTACAGAGGGTAGTGCGTACGGCCCAGTACATCACTGGGGCCAAGCTTCCTGCCATTCAGGACCTCTATACCAGGCGGTGTCAGAGGAAGGCCCAAAAAATGGTTAAAGACTCCAGCTACCCTAGTCATAGACTGTTCTCTCTGCTACCTCATGGCAAGTGGTACCGGAGCGCTAAGTCTAGGTCTATGAGGCTTCTAAACAGCTTATAACAAGCCATAAGACACCTGAACAGATAATCAAATGGCTACCCAGACTATTTGCATTTCCCCCTCTCTTCTACTCTGCTGCTACTCTCTGTTATTATCTACCTACATGTACATATTATCTCAATTACCTCGACACCGGTGTACCGGTACCTCATGTATATAGCCCTGCTATTGTAATTTTTACTGCTGCTCTTTAATTATTTGGTATTCTTATATCTTACTTTTATTTGGTGGGGGGGGGGGGGGTTCTTAAAACTTCAATGTTGGTTAAGGGCTTGTAAGTAAGCATTTCACTGTAAGGTCTATACGCTGTTGTATTCAGAGTATGTGACAAATATAATTGATTTGATTTATATGAGCGAAGCCACCCCACCGCCTTCTACATCACCAGGTCCGATCAGCAATGGCCACCTGCCCCTCCCGGTGAGGTTTGACGACACCCCAGCTCACTGTAGGGGGTTTCTACTGCAGTGTGAACTCCACCTTGCCTGTCATGCCGGGACGGCCTCTGAGAGGGACAAGGTTGCCTTGCTCTGTGCTGACAGACCGAGCTCTGGAGTGGGCGCATGCTGTCTGGGAGAGGGACGGTCCAGAAGTGCAGTCCTATGAGCGCTTCACTCAACTCTTCGTTGCCATTTCTGACCGCCCTACAGAGGGCCGAGAGGGAGGTGAGCGTCTCCTCCGTCTACGTCAGGGGTCCAGGACAGAGTCTGAGTAAGCTCTGGATTTCCGGATGGTGGCTTCGTCCACTGGCTGGAACGACAAGGCTACGTTGATGGTTTTCCACAGCGGGCTACAGGCGAACGTCCAGACCAAGCTGGCCTGTTGCAATGAGGACCTCACGCTGGACCAGCTCATCTCCATGTCCATCCACCTGGATAATCTCCTGCGTGCACGTCGTTGCCAATCCCGGGAGTTCGGGTCTCTCCCAGGAACTTCCAGCGAGACTGAGTCCATGGAGTTGGGCACAACGCACTTTCCTCCCTAGGAACGTTAACGCTGCCATCAACAGGGTCTCTGTTCCTACTGCAGGGAGTCGGACTGTAACACATGTTCCAGAAGGAGAACCAGGCGAGGAAGCGACAGGTCGAGGAGCGCTCCTTGCACCTTCCCAGGTAGGTGTGGATGTGCCTTGCTCCTCTCTGTCCACCCAGCCCTCCTCCTTCCTGTCACCTTCCCAGACTATCCTGGCCCCCCACTAAGTCCTGCCCTAGTGGATTTAGGTTCTGCAGGCAATTTCCTAGACCGGTCAGTGGCCTTATCATTACGCATCCCCTCAGTCCCTTTACAATTCCCTATCCCAGTCCATGCCCTAGACATCCGTCCCCTAGGAACAGACCACGATTCCCATTTCCCTCACAGTTGCTCAAAACCACCATGAACGCATCACTTTACCCTTCATAGACTCTCCTGCACACTCCGTAGTTTTAGGTTTCCCCTGGTTGCAGTTGCATAACCCCAGGATATCGTGGACAGAGAGGATGTTGTTGGGTTGGTGAGGAGTATCAGGGGAGGTGTCTTTCCGTGTCTATCTGTGCCCCCTCCATGGAAAGTCCGGACCACCCACATCCCTATCCCGGAGGAATTCCGGAACCTACAAGTGGCTTTTTTGAACTCTCGTGCCACATGCCTACCCCCTCATCGCTCATGGGACTGCACTATCAACCTACTGCCTGGTTCTACCCTCCCGCAGGGGCACATCTACTCTCTCTCGCATGCAAAGACCGAAGCCATGGAGGTCTACATCCAGGAGGTGCTGGCCCAAGGATTCCTCCGTCCATCCAACTCTCCTGCCTCCTTCAGCTTATTTTTCGTGAAGAAGAAGGACGGAGGTCTCCGCCCCTGTATCGATTACCAGACACTGAATAAGGCAACTGTTAAATTCAGTTATCCCCTGCCTCTCATACCCACTGTGATCGAACAGATGCACGGTGCTCCGTCCATTACCAAATTGGATTTATGCGGTGCCTATAACCTGGTGCGCATCAGAAAGAGGGATGAATGGAAGACCGCCTTCAGCACCAACACCGGGCACTACGAGTACAGGGTAATGCCCTACGGCCTGACAAATGCATCCTCAGTATTTCAATCCTTCATTAACAAGGTGTTTAGAGACATGTTGGGTCGCTGTGTAGTGGTGTACATAGACAACATCTTGGTTTACTCCACTACACGAGAGCAACACGTCTCTCATGTCAGGTCCGTTTTGGAGAGGCTGATAGTGCATCACCTGTACGCCAAAGCGGAGAAGTGTGTTTTCTTCCATCAGGCGGTCTCCTTCCTGGGCAATCGGATATCCAGTGTAGAGGGTCAGTGCAGTACGGTCGTGGCCTGTTCCATCCAACAGAAAGGTGGTGCAGCGCTTCCTAGGTTTTGCCAACTATTTCTGGCGCTTCATTAGGGATTTCAGCACAGAGGTGGTCCCTCTCACCTCCCTCCTGAAGGGAGGTCCTTGACAACTGTGCTGGACTGAGGAGGCAAACGAAGCCTTCCATGCTCTCAAGGAACATTTGACGAATGAACCTGTTCTGGCTCATCCTGACCCATCTTTGCCCTTCATCGTGGAGGTGGACGCCTACGAGGTTGGAGTAAGAGTTGTTCTCTCCCAAAGCACTGGATCACCGCCTAAACTCAATCTATGCACCTTCTAATCATGGAAGATGTCTCCCGCGGAGTGGAATTATGACGTGGGGGATTGTGAGTTGTTGGCCTTCAAGGAGCTGAAAAAATGGTGGCACTGGCTGGAGGGTACTCAACACCCATTCCTGGTTTGGACGGACCACCGGAACCTAGAGTATACAGTGCCTTGCGAAAGTATTCGGCCCCCTTGAACTTTGCGACCTTTTGCCACATTTCAGGCTTCAAACATAAAGATATAAAACTGTATTTTTTTGTGAAGAATCAACAACAAGTGGGACACAATCATGAAGTGGAACGACATTTATCGGATATTTCAAACTTTTTTAACAAATCAAAAACTGAAAAATTGGGCGTGCAAAATTATTCAGCCCCCTTAAGTTAATACTTTGTAGCGCCACCTTTTGCTGCGATTACAGCTGTAAGTCGCTTGGGGTATGTCTCTATCAGTTTTGCACATCGAGAGACTGACATTTTTTCCCATTCCTCCTTGCAAAACAGCTCGAGCTCAGTGAGGTTGGATGGAGAGCATTTGTGAACAGCAGTTTTCAGGTCTTTCCACAGATTCTCGATTGGATTCAGGTCTGGACTTTGACTTGGCCATTCTAACACCTGGATATGTTTATTATTGAACCATTCCATTGTAGATTTTGCTTTATGTTTTGGATCATTGTCTTGTTGGAAGACAAATCTCCGTCCCAGTCTCAGGTCTTTTGCAGACTCCATCAGGTTTTCTTCCAGAATGGTCCTGTATTTGGCTCCATCCATCTTCCCATCAATTTTAACCATCTTCCCTGTCCCTGCTGAAGAAAAGCAGGCCCAAACCATGATGCTGCCACCACCATGTTTGACAGTGGGGATGGTGTGAGCTGTTCTGCTTTTACGCCAAACATAACGTTTTGCATTGTTGCCAAAAAGTTCAATTTTGGTTTCATCTGACAAGAGCACCTTCTTCCACATGTTTGGTGTGTCTCCCAGGTGGCTTGTGGCAAACTTTAAACAACACTTTTTATGGATATCTTTAAGAAATAGCTTTCTTCTTGCCACTCTTCCATAAAGGACAGATTTGTGCAATATACGACTGATTGTTGTCCTATGGACAGATTCTCCCACCTCAGCTGTAGATCTCTGCAGTTCATCCAGAGTGATCATGGGCCTCTTGGCTGCATCTCTGATCAGTCTTCTCCTTGTATGAGCTGAAAGTTTAGAGGGACGGCCAGGTCTTGGTAGATTTGCAGTGGTCTGATACTCCTTCCATTTCAATATTATCACTTGCACAGTGCTCCTTGGGATGTTCAAAGCTTGGGAAATCTTTTTGTATCCAAATCTGGCTTTAAACTTCTTCACAACAGTATCTCGGACCTGCCTGGTGTGTTCCTTGTTCTTCATGATGCTCTCTGCGCTTTTAACGGACCTCTGAGACTATCACAGTGCAGGTGCATTTATACGGAGACTTGATTACACACAGGTGGATTGTATTTATCATCATTAGTCATTTAGGTCAACATTGGATCATTCAGAGATCCTCACTGAACTTCTGGAGAGAGTTTTCTGCACTGAAAGTAAAGGGGCTGAATAATTTTGCACGCCCAATTTTTCAGTTTTTGATTTGTTAAAAAAGTTTGAAATATCCAATAAATGTCGTTCCACTTCATGATTGTGTCCCACTTGTTGTTGATTCTTCACAAAAAAATACAGGTTTATATCTTTATGTTTGAAGCCTGAAATGTGGCAAAAGGTTGCAAAGTTCAAGGGGGCCGAATACTTTCGCAAGGCACTGTAAATTGCCAAGTGTTGCATTTAACATGGACACTGAAAGTGTCAAAAAACTGAGACAGACACAAACAGACAGACAGACAGACAGACAGACAGACAGACAGGTGTAGCTGCTGATGTCTATGCTAGAATCAAAAGCTGTTTTTAAATCTAATTGGCTGTCGTGATTTTCTGTTGACATTTATTTTGAGGGTCAAGGAATACCCTGCAGGTGGTCGAATCAATGTGAATGTTTAATTACTGCTGTGGAAAACAGGATAAGTATTTAGCAGAGTTTGCTGAACAAACAATCCTGACCATTGCAGTAGTACAGCATGCCATGATTCACAATGACAATGCATTAATTATTGAGGCACACAAGCACTGCGCTCTAAAGCGATGTTTCACGTTGTACATAGAAACCCAGCAGGGCAAACACAGGCATACAAAGGGTGGATTTTACAATCAAGCCATCCACAATGTGGTGGCGGACTATGATTTAGATTGGTCTGAGCTGAGTTGTTACTAGGGCTGGGAATTGCCAGGGATCTCAGGATATGATATTATCACGATACTTTGCGCTTCCGAGTGGCGCAGTGGTCTAAGGCACTGCATCTCAGTGCTAGAGGCATCAATACCGTCCCTGGTTTGAATCCAGGCTGTATCACATCTGGCCGTGCTTGGGAGTTCCATAGGGCGTCGCACAATTGGCCCAGCCAATTTAGCCTGGGTAGGCTGTCATTATAAATAAGAATTTGTTATTAACTAACTTGCCTAGTTAAATAAAGGTGAAATAAAATATAAAAAATCAAAGCCAAAACATTATTTATTTGCGATTCTCGTGATTCTATGGGTAATTTTATTCGATACTGTTATTTTATTATGATTTGATTTTCCAAACATATAAGTTTTGATCAGTCACGGAAATAAAATAGCTGAAAACAAATTAAAAAGGAGATGGAGAACAAGATATGTAGAAAAATTACTGGAGTTTTGGTGGTACAGGTACAGCCAACTAGTGAAAAACTAATATCATCATCCAAAATAATATCCCGGTTTGTAATTGTATCGATTTTTCCCCCATCACTAGTTGTTAGTAGAGATAAACATGAGGCTGAATCATGTGGTATCAGCATAGACATAGAGGGCTCTGTCTACACACAGGGTCTTGAATCTCCAAGGAAACAGACCTAAGTAAATATGCTCTCTGTAGCAAGGTTGGGAGATATTGCTTTTTGGGGTGCAAACAATATAAAACAGAATGCTTAGCAAACATTGGGTGTATTTTTCTGATCTCACTATACATTTCAAGGTCACATAGGTCTGTGCCAACTTTTAAATGGCAGAGGTGTAGAATTTTATATTCAAACATTGTTTCCAACAAACAATCCTTTCTTGAGTCAGACATTTTCAAAAGAGCACAACTTCAGTCAGAACAAACAGCCTCAGATAATTTCAGAAAAAGCAAGGTGCAAACAGTTAGCTAGCTAGAATATAGCAGTGTTCTAGCCAGTGGATGCAATTGAACAACTATATTCACTCATTACAGTATGTGAACAGGTCAAAGTGTGTGCAAGTTTTATCCAACAGGATGCAACTGATTTTAGAAGTTATACAGGGCACATACTGGACACCCCTTACATTTGTACCCATATACGGGTTGAAAATGGCAGATTTGGACACTGATAAGCATGTAAATTGGAACGCAGTGGCTACACAGTAACATGCTATACGTGATGTCAGAGCTCAGGGTCTCCGCTTCACAGCTCTGTATGGGTTTTGACTGACAGCCGTTCTGAACTTGAGCACCCTGCGCAACAAGAAGATGCCCCCATCCCACCTGCTATTTTGGAAACTTTAGCTAAATGTTTGTTGTCTGAGTGAGGGAAATGCTGTACATTACGAGGACTCTGTGTATTTTTTAAGATGAGATGTTGAGGATTATAAAAAAGACTGCTTTGATGTCATACAAGAAAGCCAAACACAAGTCCAATTGTGCACTTCTCATATCATAAAACCCATGTGATATACAGTGTCATTGTTTATGATCACTATGTTTGATGTATGACATGACGTTATACCCTGGGTTGTCCTGAACAGAATGCCCCTGTCTGCTGTATTGGGAGTAACATTTTCTGCGGACCACACATCTGAATGCACTCATGGCTTCATTCTATGCACTACAAAACTACAATCTGCTTCTCTGAATTGCCTTGTGAAAGCCTAACACTAACATTGTATTTTCTAGTTTAGCTAGTCATGTTGACAATAGAACAAGCTTTCAAATTATGCCCACATGACCTAGATGGTCCGTTTTAGGATAGCGTAAACAACTGTAATTGTGTAAAGGCGGGGATGCAGGGTTGTGCTTGCTTGCTATACTTCCTCAACTGCACAACTAGGGGAGCTCAAATAAGTACTTTATAGTCGAAGTCATAAAAGTACTTTGAAATTACCTACAAACTCTGCACACGTTGGAGCGGTGTGTGGCCACTTAGAAACATCACTTAGACATCAGAAACATCAGTTAGAAATTGAACTGCTCCCGAGTGGCAGCAGCGGTCTAAGGCACTGCATCTCAGTGCAAGAAGTGTACCTGGTACGAATCTAGGCTGTATCACATCTGGCTGTGATTGGGAGTACAATAAGGCGGCAGACAATTTGCCTAGTGTCATCGGGGTTTGTCCGGAGTAGGCTGTTATGGTAAATAAGAATTTGTTCTTAACCGACTTGCCTAGTTAAATAAATAGAAATCAATATCTCACTCAAACCCCTTGCAAAAATATGTTTTATGTACTGCAAATTATCCAAGAATATTCTAAATATGTTACAGAATCTTCCAAAGTTGTGGCAAAATGGCTTAAGGATAACAAAGTCAAGGTATTGGAGAAGCCATCACAAAGCCCTCAATCCTACAGAAAACTTGTGGGCAGAACTGAAAAAGCGTGTGCGAGCAAGGAGTCCTACAAACCTGACTCAGTTACACCAGCTCTGTCAGGAGGAATGGGCCAAAATTCACCCAACTTATTGTGGGAAGCTTGTGGAAGGCTACCCGTTTGACCCAAGTTAAACAATTTTAAGGTAATGCTACCAAATAATACTTGAGTGTATGTAAGCGTTTGACCCGCTGGGAATGTGATGAAAGAAATCAAATCTGAAATAAATAATTCTCTCCACTGTTATACTGACATTTCACATTCTTAAAATAAAGTGGTGATCCTAACTGACCTAAAACAGGGAGTTTTACTAGGATTAAATGTCAGGAATTGTGAAAAACTGAGTTTAAATGTATTTGGCTAAGGTGTATGTAAACTTCCAACTTCAACTGTATGTATTACAATTATACACTTCAATAGTGTTTACCACTCCTGCTCCTGAGACATCAATGATTCCACATTGTAATTATGCAAATAGACTAGAAGCATGATTTAAGTAAAAGCTGATTTGTAATTCATATATCCAGAAAAACCTATGCATATCTAACTCCCTTCATCTGCATTAATCTGAGGAAAAAGGATAGTATTTCAATGAGATACTTAATTTCAACCAGTAGAGAATGTGAAACGCTTTATTGAAAGACGTTCATTATCCAGGTCTTATAAATACATAATACATACATTAGAATTGTAATATTATAAATACAAGTTCAATCTGTACTTCAATAAACATATAGCATTATGAAATGAGGAAGAAAGACGAGGTGGGGAGAGAGGTGTAGAACACAGAAAGGGAAATCGGTAAGAACAGAGGCAGACAGCATATGATTAATGAATTACAGTGCTACCCTAATATTCTCTCAGTTCATCACAATTGTGGTGTCTCTAGCTATGTCTCCTAACCAGCCTTGAGCCCCAAGTTGGCCCGAAGGTTATCTTAACCTCTTGAAACTAGGGGGCACTATTTTCATTTTTGGAAAAATAACGTTCCCAAAGTAAACGGGCTATTTTTCAGGATCAGATAATAGAATATGCATATAATTGACAGCATAGGATAGAAAACACTCTAAAGTTTCCAAAACTGTAAAAATATTGTCTGTGAATATAACAGAACTGATATTGCAGACGAAAGCCTGAGAGAAATCCAATCAGGACGTGACTCTTATTTAGAAACCTCTGCGTTCCTATGCGTCCCTAATTGAGCAGTGAAAGGGCTATCAACCAGATTCCTTTTTCTATGGCTTCCCTAATGTGTCTAGTGTCACAAGACATAGACCACAAAAATCTGGAGTATATCCAGCAGGCGAAGCGGTTGAACTCCAGACAAGCTCGATGGTCTCTTTTCTTCAATCGATTCCAGTTTATCCTTACCTATCAGCCCGGGTTGAAGAATCTCAAACCGGACGCCTTGTCCCGAGTCTACGCTCCTGCCATTCGAGAAGATACTGACATGCCTGTCCTTCCTGCCGCTAAGATCGTGGCCCTGATCTCGTGGCAAGTTGAGGATACTGATACTGTGAGACGAGCTCAAGCTGTCGAACCGGGTCCGAAAGGAGGTCCTGCCAATCGGTTGTTTATCCCCAAGGCAGCGAGGACCCAGGTCCTTCTGTGGGGGCACTCCTCTCGCCTCACCTGTCACCCGGGCGTAGGTCGCACCTTGGAGTTCATCCAGCGAAAGTTCTGGTGGCCCACCATAAAAGAAGACGTTGCCACTTTCGTCAAGGCCTGTCCCGTGTGCTGCCAGGGCAAATATTCTCACCTCCGCCCTCAAGGACTCCTTCACCCTTTATCTATTCCCCACCGATCCTGGTCCCATATCTCGTTGGACTTTATTACTGGCCTTCCTCCGTCTTGTGGTAATACTACTATCCTAGTCATCATCGACAGGTTTTCTAAGGCGGCCAGGTTCGTCCCCTTGACTAAGTTACCTTCTGCCAAGGAAACGGCTGAGTTGGTAATTAACCATGTGTTCCGAGTCTTCGGCATTCCTCAAGATATGGTTTCTAACAGAGGTCCCCAGTTCGCCTCAAGGTTTTGGAAGGCCTTCTGCCAACTCATAGGGGCCACTGCCAGTCTATCTTCAAGTTACCACACGGAGTCCAACGGCCAACTCGAGAGGATGAATCGAGCTGGAAACTGCCCTCAGATGTATGGCCTCCAACAACCCGTCCACATGGTCGTCCTTCATTGTTTGGGCCGAGTACGCGCACAACACCTTGCGCTCCTCCTCCACTGGTATGTCCCCGCACGAGAGTCAGTTTGGCTATGCCCCTCCATTGTTCCCGGACCAGGAGGCAGAAGTCGGAGTGCCTTCAGCCTTGAAGTTCATCAGACGCTGTCGGCTTACGTGGAGGAAGACCCGTCTTAATCTTCTGCGTTCCTCACAGTGGTACCAACGACAAGCCACCAGACGTCGCCGTCCCGGGCCTACCCTGCGCCCCGGCGAGAGAGTCTGGCTCTCCACAAGAAACTTACCGCTATGGGTGGAGTCTCGCAAGCTGTCCCAGAAATACATTGGTCCCTTTAAGGTTGCCAGGAGAGTGAACCCTGTTACATATCGCCTGCACTTACCCAGATCCTTTAAGATTAATCCCACGTTTCACATTTCCTTATTAAAACCTGTTGTTCTTTCTCCCCTTGTCACGGCGGCCAGCCGGCTTATACCATCCATTGGATACTGGATTCCCACCAGGTGCAGCGGTCCTGGCAGTATCTGGTGGACTGGGAAGGCTAGGGTCCCGAGGAGCGCTCCTGGGTTCCTGCCAAAGACATACTGGACCCTGACCTCATTCGACAGTTGAGGGCCCTCCACCCCGAGAAAGCTGGTAGGAACGTCAGGAGCCGTTCCTAGGGGGGGGGGTTCTGTCAGGATTTGGCCAGGATTGTTCCGGTTTTGGCCACTAGATGCCCCCATTGTGCTTTTTGACCCTTTTGTATTCTCTTGTTTCCAGTTATTATGTGCATCTGTGCCTCATTTCCCTTGAATGTATTTAAACCTTTAGTTTTCCTCAGTTCTTTGCTCTGTATTTGAATGTTAGCACCCAGCCCCAGCGATGCTGTGAACATTTGTTGCTCCAGTTGGACTCTCTTGTGATACTCTGTTTTTGTTGTCGTTTCTTTATTTTTGATTATCATTTGAGGCTTTTTTCTGCTGTACCTACCACCTTGTGGATTTACCTTTTGACTTGGAGGATTATCTTTTTCTCTTGGAATTACTTTTGACGTTGTGGATTTATATTTTTGCCTGAAGAACTTTCCTTTTTACTTTATTCAAATCAAATCAAATCAAATGTATTTATATAGCCCTTCGTACATCAGCTGATATCTCAAAGTGCTGTACAGAAACCCAGCCTAAAACCCCAAACAGCAAGCAATGCAGGTGTAGAAGCACTGTGGCTAGGAAAAACTCCCTAGAAAGGCCAAAACCTAGGAGGAAACCTAGAGAGGAACCAGGCTATGTGGGGTGGCCAGTCCTCTTCTGGCTGTGCCGGGTGGAGATTATAACAGAACATGGCCAAGATGTTCAAATGTTCATAAATGACCAGCATTGTCGAATAATAATAAGGCAGAACAGTTGAAACTGGAGCAGCAGCACGGCCAGGTGGACTGGGGACAGCAAGGAGTCATCATGTCAGGTAGTCCTGGGGCATGGTCCTAGGGCTCAGGTCCTCCGAGAGAGAGAAAGAAAGAGAGAAAGAGAGAATTAGAGAGAGCACATGTGGGGTGGCCAGTCCTCTTCTGGCTGTGCCGGGTGGAGATTATAACAGAACATGGCCAAGATGTTCAAATGTTCATAAATGACCAGCATTGTCGAATAATAATAAGGCAGAACAGTTGAAACTGGAGCAGCAGCACGGCCAGGTGGACTGGGGACAGCAAGGAGTCATCATGTCAGGTAGTCCTGGGGCATGGTCCCAGGGCTCAGGTCCTCCGAGAGAGAGAAAGAAAGAGAGAATTAGAGAAAGCACACTTAAATTCACACAGGACACCGAATAGGACAGTAGAAGTACTCCAGATATAACAAACTGACCCTAGCCCCCCGACACATAAACTACTGCAGCATAAATACTGGAGGCTGAGACAGGAGGGGTCAGGAGACACTGTGGCCCCATCCGAGGACACCCCCGGACAGGGCCAAACAGGAAGGATATAACCCCACCCACTTTGCCAAAGCACAGCCCCCACACCACTAGAGGGATATCTTCAACCACCAACTTACCATCCTGAGACAAGGCTGAGTATAGGCCACAAAGATCTCCGCCATGGCACAACCCAAGGGGGGGGGGCGCCAACCCAGACAGGATGACCACATCAGTGAATCAACCCACTCAGGTGACGCACCCCTTCCAGGGACGGCATGAGAGAGCCCCAGTAAAGCCAGTGACTCAGCCCCTGTAATAGGGTTAGAGGCAGAGAATCCCAGTGGAAAGAGGGGAACCGGCCAGGCAGAGACAGCAAGGGCGGTTCGTTGCTCCTGGGCCAGACTACACCCACTGAAGAGATAAGTCTTCAGTAAAGACGTAAAGGTTGAGACCGAGTTTGCGTCTCTGACATGGGTAGGCAGACTTTATTAAAACACCGTCTCAAGTACTGCTGTGTCTGCCTCATCTTCTGGGTTCTGCCGACTATTAGTGGCTCAGTTTGCTAAGGGACTGTTTCTCACACCGGAGACCCGAGTTTGTAACCGGGTCTTGACACTCCCAATAACATCTGCTAACCATGTGTATGTGACCAAGAAAATTGTAAAATTAGCTTTAGGTTTGGGGCAAAGAGTGGGAACCACTCTCCGTATTTTCAAGAATACTGGTGGCTGTAGCATGTCATGGCTATACTTGTAATCGTTAAGAACTGGCAAGTTTTTCAGGTTAAAAAATAAACGTAATGGAACTAAGCACGCAAAATCCTAGAGGAAGACCTGGTTCAGTCTGCTTTACACCAGACACTGGGAGATGAATTCACCTTACAGCAGGACAATAGCCTAAAACACATGGCCCGAATCTATACTGGAGTTGATTACCAAGAAGACAGTAGATGTTCTTGAGTGGTCGCGTTACAGTTTTGATTTCAATCTGCTTGAAAATCTCAAGCAAGACCTGAAATAAATGGTCGTCTAGCAATGATCAACAACCAATTTGACAGATCTTGAAGATTTTTGAAAATAATAATAATTACAGAAATATGTTCTACAGATTTTTCAACTTGACGGCTCCTGTATTCGAACCAGTAACCCGGATTGTCCAAAATGGTTCCGACAAGTCTCATACTGTTATCCTTACTTGTAGTTGTCCGGTATCTGGTGATTGTCATGTAGTCCTGAACAGAACTACAGAGTTTATTTTCCATCCTTTCGCTCCTGAAGATGCTTATTTGAAGATAGGTTCCCAGTGGGTTTATGAGAGTAGCGTAATATGAGTGTTTGAGCAGAGTAGTAGGACAGTACTACTTACATTTTCTTTCAAAGATACTTTACTTGGGACTGCTAATGAGCCGTTTGTCCGGAAGGTGAGTTTATTGTCTCTAGCTACTGTTGAGATTGAAAATTCAGACCACTTTAAAAGTGTAGCTGAAGCTTCACGCTTTTCTGGTCTGGTATGTTAATTTCATTACCCATCATTTATGCAGCTAGTTCAAAAGAAGCGGTTCCGTCAGGCTGACACTCTCTCTGACCTCACTTGGGGGCTTAACTTGTCACTTGCAAAGTTTATGTAAAGCAATTATCTCTTATAGTTTCTCAAATCACATTCCTCTCTTAAAACCTTTTTGGGATAGGGGGCAGCATTTTCACTTTTGGATGAATAGCGTGACCAGAGTGAACTGCCTCCTGCTCTGTCCCAGATGCTAATATATGCATATTATTATTAATTGGATAATTGAATATATGCATATTATTATTGGATAGAAAACATTCTGAAGTTTCTAAAACTGTTTGAATGATTTCTAAGAGTATAACAGAACTCATATGGCAGCCGAAAACCTGAGAAAAATCCACCAGGAAGTGGGATATCTGAGGTTTGTAGTTTTTCAAAGCTTGGCTGACCGAATACACAGTGTCTATGGAGTCAAGTTGCACTTTCTACGGCTTGCACTAGATGTCAACTGTCTTTAGAAACTGGTTTGAGGATTCTACTATAAAGGAGGGGCTCATGAGACCTGTTTGAGTCAGTGGTCTGGCAGAGTGTCTTAGGCTCGTGACGCACGCTCCCGACAGAGTTAGCTCTTGTTCCAGTGCTTGTGTTCAGACATAGGAATTCTCCGGTTGGAACATTATTGATGTTTTACATCCTAAAGATTGATTCCACACATCGTTTGACTTGTTTCTACGACTTGAAACCAAACTTTTCTAGTTTTTGTCTGGACAAAGTGATCGCGCCTCATGAAGATGGATTACTGGGCTGAACACGCTAACAACAAGTGGCTATTTGGACATAAATTATGGAGTTTATGGAACTTTATGGAACAAATCAGTAATTTATTGTCGAACTGGGATTCCTGGGAGTGCCTTCTGATGAAGATCATCAAAGGTAAGTGAATATTTATAATGTTATTTCTAACTTCTGTTGACTCCAAAATGGCGGATATTTCTCTGGCTGGATTGGGCTCTGAGCGCCGTACTCAGATTATGCTTTTTCCGTAAAGTTTTTTTGAAATCTGACACAGCGGTTGCATTAAGGAGAAGTCTGTCTTTAATTCTGTGAATAACACTTGTATCTTTTATCAATGTTTATTATGAGTATTTCTGCAAAATCACCGGATGTTTTGGAATCAAAACATTACTGCACATAACGAGCAATGTAAACTGAGATTTATGGATATAAATATGCACATTATCGAACAAAACATATGTATTGTGTATTGTGTAACATGATGTCCTATGAGTGTCATCTGATGAAGATCATCAAAGGTTTGTGATTCATTTTATCTATATTTCTGCTTTTTGTGACACCTATCTTTGGCTGGATAAATGGCTGTGTTTTTTTGACTTGGCTATGACCGAACATAATCATATGTTGTGCTTTCGCCGTAAAGCATTTTTGAAATCGGACACGATGGGTAGATTAACAAGATGTTTATTTTTCATTTGCTGTATTGGACTTGTTAATGTCCCAATACAATCTAGTGTGTTTCTCCTTGAAGTTGCAAGTAGAGGTTTTTTTAATACGATCAATGACTTGGACAACGTTAATTCTTGTTTTTGTCGGGTTTAGCTGTACAGTGCGTCTATACAATGTGTGTGATGTTAGGTGTTCTATTGACTTGAATATGATTTGTGTGTGGCTGGTTTGCGTTTTGGTAGCCGTTAATTAACATCTATTTCAAAAAAATTGTTTTGAATTTCGCTCACTGCCTTTTCAGCAGAATGTTGTCGAGGGGTTCCGCTAGCGGATCGCCTGCGCTAGAATGGTTAACAAAAACACTTTCAGAATTGTTCATATTAAATGCACAACACATAGGATGCAAACTTCATACAGTTGAAGTCGGAAGTTTACATACACCAAACTCAGTTTTTCACAATTCCTGACATTTAATCTTAGTAAAAATGTCGTGTCTTAGGTCAGTTAGGATAACCACTTTATTTAAAGAATGTGAAAAGTCAGAATAATAGTAGAGAGAATGATTTATTTCAGCATTTATTTCTTTCATCACATTCAAAGTGGGTCAGACATTTACATACACTCAATTAGTATTTGGTAACATTGTCTTTAAATTGTTTAACTTGAGTCAAACATTTCGTGTAGCCTTCCACAAGCTTCCCACAATAAGTTGGGTGAATTTTGGCCAATTCCTCCTTTGTTTTACTCCATGTGTAACTGTGTTGTTGTGTTTGTCGAACTGCTTTGCTTTATCTTTGCCAGGTCGCAATTGTAAATGAGAACTTGTTCTCGACTTGCCTACCTGGTTAAATAAAGGTGAAATAAATAAAATAAAAAATACATATATAGCAAAACACAGTTTAGCTTGTTGTTAATCCACCTAGCACGTCAGATTACAAAAAAAGCTTTACAGCAAAAGCTATCCAAGCGTTTATGTTAGGACATCTCTCTCAGCAGACAAAACATTAAACAGCTAGCAGCAAAGTAGATTGGTAAAGTTGTAGAAACATGTCAAACATTTTTTATAATCAATCCTCAGGTTGTTTTTACTATAAATAATCAATAATATTTCAACCGGACCATAGCTTTTTCAATAGGAGAGAGAGAGAAAATATCTGCTCCAAGCTGTTGCACATGCAAAACTCTGCTGGCACCCAGCCATCCACTGACACGATGTGATCATTCACGCTCATTTTTCAGAATAAAAGCCTGAAACTATGTCTAAAGACTGTTCACACCATGTGGAAGCCATGAGGAAATGAATCTGGTTGATATCCCTTTAAATGGAGGGAAGGCATGCAATGGAACAGGGAGATTCGTTTCTCTTAGGCACTTCCTTGTTGAATTTTCCTCAGGTTTTCGCCTGCAATATCAATTATGTTAGACACACAGACAATATTTTGACAGTTTTGGACACTTTATAGTGTTTTCTATCCTAATCTGACAATTATATGCATATTCTAGATTCTGGGCCTGAGAAATATGCAGTTTCATTTGGGTACGTTTTTCATCCAAACATCAAAATACTGCCCCCTACACTCAACAGGTTAATCCCATCTAGTTCTTTCCTCCCCCTGTGAGTGAGAGGGGGTCTGAGTAAAGTTATTCATTGCAAAGCTGATCTGACCTATTCGGATTCTCGTGGATTGTCATGAGACAGTACTGGTACCCCATGTGTTTATGCCAAGCTACCATTGATCATTGTGTATTTATTCCTTGTGTTACATTTTTTTTTTTTTATTGTTATATACACAGTACCAGTCAAAAGTTTGGATACACCTACTCATTCAAGGGTTAATCTTTATTTTTTTACTATTTTCTACATTGTAGAGTAATAGTGAAGACATCAACACTATGAAATAACACATATGGAATCATGTATTAATCAACAAAGTGTTAAAAAAATCTAAATATATTTTAGATTATAGATTCTTCAAAGTAGACACATTTGCATTGATGAAAGCTTTGGACACTCTTGGCATTCTCTCAACCAGCTTCACCTGGAATGCTTTTCCAACAGTCTTGAAGGAGTTCCCACATATGCTGAGCACTTGTTGGATGCTTTTCCTTCACTCAGCAGTCCAACTCATCCCAAACCTTCTCAATTGGGTTGAGGTCACGTGATTGTGGATGCCAGGTCATCTGATGCAGCACCCCATCACTTTCCTTCTTTGTCAAATAGCCCTTACACAGCCTGGAGGTATGTCGGGCCATTTTCCTGTGAAAAACAAATGATAGTCCCACTAAACGCGAACCAGATGGAATGGCGTATCGCTACAGAATGCTGTGGTAGCCATGCTGGTTAAGTGTGCCTTGAATTCTAAATAAATCACTGACAGTGTGACCAGCAAAGCACCCCCACACAATCACACCTCCTACTCCATGCTTCACGGTGGGAACCATACATGCAGAGATCATCCATTCACCTACTCTGCATCTCACAAAGACACAGCGGTTGGAACCAAAAAGCTAAAATCTGGACTCATCAGCAATTCAACCATGAACGCCTGATTCATGGAGTCTCCTCTGAACAGTTGATGTTGAGACCTGTCTGTTACTTGAACTCTGTGAAGCATTTATTTGGGCTTCAATTTCTGAGTCTGGTAACTCTAATGAACTATTCCTCTGCAGTAGAGGTAACTCTGGGTCTTCCTTTCCTGTGGCGGTCCTCGAGAGAGACAGTTTCATCAGAGCGCTTGAGGTTTTTTGCGACTGCACTTGAACAAACTTTCAAAATTCTTTACATTTTCCGGAAAGACTGACCTTAATGTCTTAGTGTAATGATGGACTGTCATTTCTCTTTGCTTATTTGAGCTGTTCTTGTCATATTATGGACTTGGTTTTTACCAAATAGGGCTATGTTCTGCATACCACCCCTACCTGGTCACAACAAAACTGATTCCACATATTCACTTTTAACCAGGCACACCTGTTAATTGAAATGCATTCCAGGTGACTACCTCATGAAGCTGGTTGAGAGAATGCCAAAAGTGTGCAAAGCTGTCATCAAGTTATATTCTGTATTGTTGGGAAGGGCCCGTAGGTAAGCATTTCAATGTTAGTCTACAGCTGTTGTTTTACGAAGCATGTGACAATAAAATGTTATTTTACTGCATTTCAACAGAGGTTCAATTCTCAATGGCTGACGTGCACATTCATTCTATCTTCTGAATTGAAATAATGAGAACTAAAGTTGATTTGGTTGGTTTCTTGTGTAGCAGGTAAAACGTCACATGGACACAATGCGACGCATGAAATGTAGCTGAAGGTGGGGGACATCACCACCAAATAAATCAGTGTCCTTTACATATACAGTGCTTTCGGGAAGTATTCAGACCCCTTGACTTATTCCACATTTTTTTACATTACAGCCTTATTATAAAATTGATTAAATTGTTTTTTTCCCCCCTCATCAATCTACACACAACACCCTATAATGACAAAGCAAAAATAATTTTGGGGAATTTTTTTGCTTAATTAAAAAAAATAAACACTGAAACCTCACATTTAGATAGGTATTTTAAACCCTTTACTCAGTACTTTGTTGAAGCACCTGTTGTGGAAATTCTTACACATGTTGTGGAAATTACCACCAGGGACACTCAAAGTTCATCTTAAACTAATCATCCTTTATTATCAGCGCACTGGAGAGGTTCCAACCAACTCAATGCACCATAGTACACATGTCAATCAGGAGCTCTGCTGAGGCAGACCCAGCAGTTGTCCTATATATGGCTATCACCCACAAGTTATATTTCAAATCAAATCAAATCAAATTTTATTTGTCACATACACATGGTTAGCAGATGTTAATGCGAGTGTAGCGAAATGCTTGTGCTTCTAGTTCCGACAATGCAGTAATAACCAACAAGTAATCTAACTAACAATTCCAAAACTACTGTCTTATACACAGTGTAAGGGGATAAATAATATGTACATAAGGATATATGAATGAGTGATGGTACAGAGCAGCATAGGCAGGATACAGTACATGGTATCGAGTACAGTATATACATGAGGTGAGTATGTAAACAAAGTGGCATAGTTAAAGTGGCTAGTGATACATGTATTACATAAGGATGCAGTCGATGATATAGAGTACAGTATATACGTATGCATATGAGATGAATAATGTAGGGTAAGTAACATTATATAAGGTAGCATTATTTGCATGATTTAGCATAATTCATTCATCATTACAGATCTGTTTAATTCATGTGACCAACCAATACTGGTACATAACTTTTGACAGACAAATTCCTCATGAGGCTTCTTTTTACTAAACTAAGACCTTGAAACGGACATATCTTTCGTTCTCAAAACAAAGGTGTGAGCGTACTGCCAAATTATAGCTACTGAATAGATGAATAGAACACAGAAATTAGTTAATAGAAAAGCACAAACTTTAAATTTTTCCAGCACATTCCCTGATACCTCATCAATCCATTTTAATGTAAACATTTAGGTTTTAGCTTCTATATCAAAATACATCATCATAATAAATCATAATAAAGATTATACTTCTATTAACAGGAGTGAAATCAATACATAAAACCAGACACTTCATAAAGAGCCTCTCTGTTTTGCAGTGCCAATTTACGCAATTATTTTAGCATTGCCAAATTTCTCTAGAAATCTCCCAAATTTGGTCTAGGGCACATGCATATTGACTTTCACAGGAAAAAGAGAGAACAGTTGTTATAACAGTTTCACACCAACCTTGATAAAAATGAGATTGGGGCAAGGCTAGCCCAAGATACAATCTAGTGTCTCTCCTCACAATTTAGGGGCATAGCTCTGTCTAGAAGCTTTGCTTATACAAATCATATTTATAATTATTGATCAATTATCCAACCCAAATTTAGAATGACAGTCCTTAGTGCTTCACATTGGTTCTATCACTTTAATTTAAGACCCTCAATTTAACACACACCGATACTGGCAGAATGTATATTTATATTGACATAGTGTATATTCATATTTTATTTCCATCATTAATGAACTGTTCTCATCACTTGTGGTAATAACAGATTGGGGTCTCAATGCATTCTTAACCTAAATTACTATACATTTCTCAGTGTGCAGACTTCCAAAATCAACCTGATATCCCAAATAAACAATTTTGGATGAGCCTAAATCAATTACGGGCACAGTTAATAAAGATAGGGCTGACTACTGCCCCCTTTGGAGGAATTGCGTGCCCATAGTAAACTGAAAATAAATATATATGCATATAATAATTATTATTGGATAGAAAACACTCTAAAGCTTCTAAAACCGTTGGAATTATGTCTGTAAGTATAGCAGAACTCACAGGGCAGGCATTCTTCCAAACTAGTTTTGTGGTCATGAAAGTTGGGGCAACTTTGACGTCATCGCCCCCACCCTTCCCAACCAGCTATGGATCTGGGGACACTTTCTATGTCTTCCACTAGATGTCCTCATTCAGTAGAGCGTTTAATCGTTCAAATCCCGCGAGAATTGGCCCTATGGGAGTGAATTGAGTGAGTGCCGCGAGAAAATACCTGTGCGTTAGGGCGCGAATTGGTCCCAGCCATTCCTTTGTTCCAGCACTCCGGAGAAGGACAAACAATGACCGGTTGAATAGAAAATTGTTTTGTATGTTTATAACATCCTAAAGCTTGGTTCTGCACTTAGTTTGACCTGTTTAGTCGACATATAATATATAATTTTGAAGTTTTGATGCGCAACTTTTCCAGACCAGAGGACATTTTGGGTGCATTTCAGCTGATGTTATTAGCAGTAGCTAATACAAAGACGCAAGACTTGAAACCAAACAATGTTTTGGGTAAGTATGAACCCTTCCAGTACATTCTGAACGAAGACCATCAAAGGTAAGGGAATATTTATGCTGAAATCTGTGTTTCTGTTGACTCCAACATAGTGGAGAAATATAGCTTATATCTGAGCGCCGTCTCAGAATATTGAATAGTGAGCGATTTCTGTAACGTTAAAAAGAAATGTAACAAAGCGATTGCATTAAGAAGCAGTGTATCTTTCTAACTATATTATAGAACATGTATATTTAGTCAAAGTTTATGATGTCTATTTACGTTATCTTGCCTCGCTACCTATATTTTCTGCGGACATTTTTGAGTATTTTCTGAACATGAATTCAATGTAAATGGACATTTATGGATATAAATGGCATATTATTGAAAAAAAAAAAATGTACTGTGTAACATGTCCTATTACTGTCATCTGATGAAGATTTTCAAAAGGTTAGTGAATGATTTATTTTTTAATCCTGCTTTTATAATTTTATATTTTCTGGGACAAAATGGCTGCCTCTTGTCTTCGTTTCGGTGGTGGTGTAATATAAATATGTGGTGTGTTTTCGCCGTAAAACATTTAAAAAATCTGACATGCTGGGTAGATGAACAAGGTGTTTATCTTTCATTTGAGCTATTGGACTTGTTAATGTGTGGAGGTTAAATATTTCTAAGAATTTTTTTGCGTTCCATGCGCCACCGTTCCAGCTGAACGTGGGAGGGGATGTTCCCAAAAGGGATCACTAACTCCTCATCAGGTTCTCAGGTCTCACGGTAGAAGTGGTGAAGTACCATCCTGAACGCCATTTTCACAATTATTTCAGCCAGTTAGAGGGGGTGAGGTTTACAGTGTTCTCGGCTGAATTTTCTTCCATGCATCTATATACCATCTGTGGTAACCTTCGCCATAATCTTGAGAGAGGACAGAACAGGATAAAAGTTTAGTTTAGGGCATTTCTGATTCAGGAAATCCAGACAAATTATTTACCGTATGACAAATTATTACTACTACCTGATTCAGGAAATCCAGGCAAAATATGTGCTGTGTAACTATTTATTACTAATACCAATATTCTTAATACAGATTTCTGAGGGAAAAAAATGTCAAAGAGTATAACACACAGTTGAAAACATTTTGGCTTATACTCCCCTATCATCTTGGCGATCTCACCGCAGAGTTACCACTTTAGGGAGTTAGAGGGCTAATCCTTAGGGAGAAGTCCCGACCATCCAGCAGACCCAATCTGGTGAGATTTGTTATTGAAGCAAGACAAAAACTAAGAAAACAAAACAACTACAGCAATACAAATATATCACTCGAGGTGGGGAAAACTTCAATCCATTTGGAGTAACTGTTAGCCATTACCAACATCTTTTCCTTTTCCCTGGCAGACATGTGAAGAAAATTAATTAGCATATTTACCAAAGGCCCAGAGGACTGGTAATTCCCCCTTTGGACACACGTTGAATCAAAAATAACAAATTATCATAATAAATCAAATTAGAATTAAAACTCTTGATAACTCCAAAAGGAAATAATTGTATTCCACAAGGTAATGGTAAAATAGACTAGAGACAGGTGTCCATCATTCAGGGGCAGCACTCTCTCCCTGTCCTTCTTGTAGTCCGAATCACACATAGGACTATTGATAAATTATAAACTTCTTCTAATTATTAGTGTTTACATAGCCCATTTGAATATCCTCCAATGTCTCGTCTTTCTCGTGAGGGTGATCAGGCATCACCAGAGAGTCAGAATAGAGGTCAGAGGTCATTCAACCCCATTAAGTGAGTGTTTGTTTCCCTGTACCTCAGATAATCTTTAAAGATATTTTAAACATTTTAAAATGTTGTGTATCAGATTTACATTGGGTTTTTCAGTACATTTCTTATCAAGAGAATTTACATGCGTGCAACCAAAACTCTGACAATATAAACTTTTTTTTAAAGTCATTTGTGTACAGCATCCTTTCTGACCAGTGAAAAATTCACAAAAACCAAAAAGTAAAAGACCCCACCCAATAAATCAAACAGTGTTAATCATTAAGTAACAGATGGGTTGTGTGTGGGTTCTCGTGTGTGTGTGGTAAAGATTGGGTAAAAACAAACAAAATGGCCAGACTTTACTTAATTTTGGGAGTTCCCTAGACAGCTAGATCAGGGTACATTTAACTGCTCTCCGAAGGCACTTGCCTTAGGAAGCCTTACAAAGGGAGAGATGCAGAATCATTGATAAATATGAAAAAAATTGGTAGCAGACATTCCATCAGTCGTATACAGAATCATACTTCAGACACATGAGATGATAATGTCTCGTCAAGCTAAATAGGCACCTTCTAAAGTAAACATTGTCAGTTTGACCTGTTGTATTGAAATACAATTCTGTACAAAATGTCCTTGGGACATGACCTAGTCAAAATGTAAAACCGGTTGATGCTGGCTTATCAGCTCAATATTCTGTATTAAAAATATTTACTTAAATCTACTTAAATTTCATACATAATTTTTTTAAATATCCAGAATTTCCAATTTCTCCTTTTTGAACGACATTGCTAATGCTACAGCTTAGCTCACTACCTACATACATAAACAACACTGAGCTCAGAGTGGGAGTAAGAGGTTATGTGATTGACTGCCGGCACATGCCATTTGTTTGAATAAATAACTATCAGAAAATGTGTTGTGTGGTAATTATTGATATTTTTACTGTTTTACTGTTTTATTCACGTTTTCAAGTAACGGTGATAAATCATGCATTCCGATTCTTGCATAGATTGTAATGGGGCACATATAATGTGTGTAAAATACTTTTTTGAAGGTTGTACTGATTAAAATGAGCTAAGCTAATTCCAGCTATGTGTGGAGCCATGTTTGTTGACATACAATGCATTCTGGGTTTCACGTAATCGTCTGTCTGACCAAAGATGCTATAACAAAATGAGGTGAGTAAGGGTTCACTCCTATTTTGAGAACGTCAGGAAGTGAATGGTGGGATGTGAACGATGGTAGACGACACACCCCTTCAAAATGCGTACTATAAACAGACCAAACTCATCTTGTCTTTAATTTCTGTGAGAAAAAAAAGCATGGCGGCACGCTGAAAATAATCGTCGGATTACTTTAAATTTCTAGAAAGTGTTTAACTCAATTATTTTTTATCAATGGTGAGCTCACCCGTGATGTGATTAATTATAAATAGTAATTGCTATTAGCAAATTCATATTGTAGTTTGTCAGCTGAGAGTTATACAAATATGACCCCTTGTGTTGTCAATCTTTCCTCAGTTAGCGCAAGGACAAATGTAGCCTACATATTTCCGGTTTGGATGATTGTGTTTTGCTATAGATTCTTCTGTGAATATCTGAACATTGCATGTAAAAATAAACTGCTTACATTCTGGACATAACTTTGTAAGGACTGTGTTTGTGTAAATAGTTTCTAAAAAAAAGTGTGGCCAGCTCAAATGCTGATTGTTGCGTCATTCGAAACTGTCCGTTCTAAATAAGCGTTCTAAATAAGCATTATAATCACACGGGTGTGATTGTCCGCTTCAGGGACCACTGTAGAATGATCACACCCGTGTGATGGTACATGTGAAAAGGTTAAATGTTTATTATTTTAAGATTCATATGTAATGCTTTAGAATGATCAATATGTATTAACTGGGTTCCACTGTCTGTCAGTCCCTTCCTTGTAGATGGCATGCTCTGTCCAAAATAAGTCTCTACTTAGCACGTTAAACGGTTGAGTAGGTGAATACAGAAAATCATTGGTTCTATTTAATAGGGCATGGGTTTATTTCAAAATGTATTACAAGGGTGGAGGAAATCTCATAAGCAGGTATAGTTTTATTGGTTAGGGGTAAATCAAGTTCCCTACAATGCTTTAAAATAATTTTCATGAAATTATCCATTAAGGTGTCACGCCCTGACCTTAGAGATCCTTTTTATGTCTCTATCTTGGTTTGATCAGGGCGTGAGTTGGGGTGGGCATTCTATGTTTTGTGTTCTATGTTTTCTATTTCTGTGTTTTTGGCCGGGTGTGGTTCTCAGAGGCAGCTGTATATCGTTGTCTCTGATTGAGAACCATACTTAGGTAGCCTTTTCCCACCTGTGTCTTGTGGGTAGTTGTTTTCTGTTTTTGTGTCTGCACCAGACAGAACTGTTTCAGTCGTTCTCTTTGTTATTCAGTGTTCAGTCCTATTAATCAATCATGAACATTTACAACGCTGCGCTTTGGTCCACTTCTTAATGCAATGATGGCCGTGACAGAACTACCCACCACCAAAGGACCAAGCAGCGTGGCCAGGAGAGCCAGCCCCAATAATATTTTTTCGGGGGGCACACGGGACGGTCGGATGGAACCAGAGCCAGTCAGGGTGAAAGTAGAGGTGGGCAAAGGCAGTGAAGGAGATGATGTGGAGATTGGATGAGAGAGTAATGAGAGAGTTGCTGTGTTGGTGCATGAGGCACGACATCCGCCCGATGGAGCGTGTCTGGGATTTGATGTCACCTGAGTCAGCTCTCCATACTCGTCCTGAGGTGCGTGATAGCCGTCTGGTGAAGACTGTGCCAGCCCCACGCACTAGGCCTCCTGTGCGCCTCCCCAGCCCTGCACTTATTGTGCCAGCTTGGCGCTACAGATCTCCAGTATGCGTTCTTAGTCCGGTGTGCTACATTCCAGCTCCCCGCAACTGCCGGGCTAGGGTGAGGATCCAGCCAGGACGATGGTGCCAGCCCCCCCCCCCCCCCCCACCCCCACCCCCCTGTCCGGAGCTGCCAGAGTCTTTGTTTACTATGGTGCTATCCTCAGATAATAGCATTGTTTGCTTTCGCCGAAAAGCCTTTTTGAAATCTGCCATGTTGGCTGGTGTCACGATCGTCGTAAGAAGCGGACCAAAGCGCAGCGTGGTGTGACTGCATCATTTAACAGATGACAAAAAACACGAAGTAAACTGTACAAAAACACTAAACAATCGTGAAGCTATCATAAGAACTGTGCTGACACAAGCAACTAACAGACAATCACCCACAAACAAACAGTGAAACCCAGGCTACCTAAGTATGATTCTCAATCAGAGACAACTAATGACACCTGCCTCTGAGAACCATAGAAATCATAGAAAAACAAACAGACTGCCCACCCCAACTCACGCCCTGACCATACTAACGACAAAACAAAGGAAATCAATGTCAGAACTTGACAGCTGGATTCACAAGAAGTGTAGCTTTAATTTGCTATCAAGCATGTGTGATTTGAGGAAAGTTTGATTTTTATAGTAACTAGCATCCCACATATCCCAGAGGTTAACACCTACATTTCAATTAATCAGCTTATTATCCACAATTCAAACAGCTTAACATGTCCTTTCCACACTAACACAACCATACTCAACTTTCACATCCACATTCACTTAGTACTATTCCCAAATACATTCGATAATCTCCATTATTACACCATTTCTCTGTCGTTACCTTCTATGCACCATATGTATCTTCACTATACATATAAAATAACAGAGTGCACCTTATGCTATTATCTTCCAGTGGCTGCAGACCACATGCACATTTATCTTTTAAATGTCTACAGACAGCTGTCAACAGGGCATGGTACCGTTACTTGCCTTCGCTCTAGTAATCCTGTCTAACACGGCTTTTTTACATATTGTGTAGTAAAACTGAATAAGCTTTGCTCTCCACTTTCTGGAGGACTGACTGTAGTGGAATTTGAGTATGATAGATAAGGAGATGGAGAAAACACCTGTATCTGGATTACATCTTCAAACTAAGGGCAACCATGGCATATGTGACAGGAGACACGACCAATTATGATGAATAGTGGTTCCTCCTTTAAAAGTTGTGCCATACTGCTTGCTGCACACCTTGTGGGTTGTCGCAGCATTCTGTGGCACATTTAATTGTCAGCCATTTTATTTCTGTTAATCCAAGTTAGTGCTAGTTTGACCACCAGAGGGCATCTTTGAGAAGCATTCGGTAGTCTTCCATATTTCAGGTACATGGGAGACCGGGGTTCAATCCCCAACCAGGAGGAAGGAGTAGGCTGTCCTTGTAAATAAGAATTTGTTCTTAACTGGTTCCATATGTGTTGTTTCATAGTTGTGATGTCTTCACTATTATTCCACAGTGTAGAAAATAGTACAAATATAGAAACATCCTGGAATGAGTAGGTGTCCAAACCTTTGACTGGTACTTGATTAATTAATTTGATTAGTATAATGGTATTTCTATTCCATGAAAAACAAAACCCCTCTGCGTTTCTGTTCGGATAGAATGGAAAATATGGCACGCTACAACGTGACAGTTGGCAGTTCAGTACTGGTCTATTTAGCTAAAGAATCCCTGTGTCGTGCGGACCGGACGGACACCAGGGTTCAATTCCCCGACGGGGAGGAAGGAGTAGGCTGTCCTTGTAAATAAGAATTTGTTCTTAACTGATTTCAGAGTTGTGATGTCTTCCCTATTCTACAATGTAGAAAATAGTTAAAATAAAGAAATCCTAGAAGCAATTATTATTCTCAAGCTAACCAAAAGCATTTAACCACGAACACCTGTCCTCGCCATTTTTAGTTGAATTAATCTAACTTTCTTTCATGGCAACTCGTAAACAGGCCATGTCCTATTTGTTTCATAGTAGATATAGAATCATATTTCAAGAAAGTGTAACGGTTAGCTTTTTCACAGAAGGATGAAAGAACACATCTGTCAAATGCTATTCTCATATGTCAGATCAAGACGTAGACCAGAAAGTCAGCGCCATTAAGGCAAGGATGCCCCATGCGGGCTTTAGAATGGTGAAAGAAAGTCTCAGAGCAATGGGCCATCATGTACAATGGCGACGAGTTAGGGAGTCTTTGCAGCGTGTAGATGGTGCAGGTATCACTGCCAGAATGATCCAACTTCGTAGCATTGCTTGGCAAAAATACCCTGTTCCTGCTCTTGTCTCTCGTCCACATTGATACAAATCATAAATTGATACGGTATTAAGATGTATAATGTCTCCATCAAATCTAAGAAGTTATTTTAATTGTTATTCTTACAACATTGAACATTTGTCTACAAGTATGAAATTGGAGTTCTTCATCAACTGGTAATACATAAATAATGAAGCAAGTTAATTAATTGGTTAAACATTTCACTTTTAATTCCAATGCTTTTTTTCAAGATACAACGTTGTCATCTTTGGCGGTATAGATGGATTTTCAAGGAAGGTAAGTATATTATTTTGTATACATATATTGCATATTTCCCATCACCAAATGAACAACCACAATACCAGTCTGGTGTTAAGCTTTCTGTGCTGTATTGACGAATCCTGAAAATGACATCTGCTGCTTTAGATTGAACGGTCATATCTCTGTTATTGTTTTCATATCTACACAAAAATAAGCTATTTTCTTTACTCTCAGAGTGCGAGCTGATCAAGGGGTCGAAAATGTAGCTATTGCCAGATGTTCACTGTCCGAGGAACAGGCCATGGAATCTTTATTGCTGCCAAAAGTGTCCATAACCAGAGGTAATTCACCTGTTCTGTGTTCTTTTTCTCTCTTCCTCACTGTTGTACATGGAACTGTCTCACATGCACAGTTTGGAGGAAGAAGGATACCTTGACCTGTCGAATTCTATCCACCCCTTCTGGGTGGGATATGTGTTCCTACCTCGTCTGCGGGCAGATCTGCAGCACTTTACAGAGTTGGAATAAGCACCATTTAAAGACAGAGGTGAACCTGAAACCTCACCAGCTGTGGCATATCGGAATGCTCCAAACACCTGTCCCCATTTTTGTTTTTGTCTTAGATCATTTGAATCAGCTGTGTAGTGCTATCTACATCTCTATCTGAAATACAGATAGAGATGTAGTAGTCCCAGAGTTAATGATCCAAGGTCAGTTTTGCATTTAACCTCCTGATGATTATGACGAATGACCATGTTAAAATAAAAAAACAATGCTTAATCATGCTCTCTATCCATCTCTCTCGTCTGCGGGTATGTTTTGATGTGAGAGAGGAAGCCAGTCCAGTCTTCTGGGCCAACTGGGGGCCCAAGGCTGGTTAGGAGACACGGCTAGAGACACTGTAATTGTGATGAACTGTGAGAATATTAGGGTAGCACTGTAATTCATTAATCATATGCTGTCTGCCTCTGTTCTTACCTTTACCCTTTCTGTCCTCTCCACCTCATCTGTCTTCCTCGTTTTATAATGCACACCATATGTGAGAACTTGTATTTATAATATTACAATTGTTATAATCCATGTATTATGTATTTATAACACCTGGATAATGAACTTCTTTCAATAAAGCACATCACATTCTCCACTGATTGGAATTAATTATCTCATTGAAATACTATCCTTTGTCCTCAGATTAATGCAGATGAAGGGAATTAGATATGCATTGTTTTTTTTCTGTAGAATGTAGTTTGATACACCTGGTATTGGATATGACTGAAAAAGAATGTCTCACAGATTCATACCTGAACCGCAACTTTATTTGCGACGGAAGAGTACATGATCAATGAATATATTCAATGTACAAGCTACAATGTGGGGTTCTCATGCGTGGTAATAACTACAGTACATGTATATGGGACTTGCATCCTTGGCACAAAGTTATTATATTCTACTCTATCCATAGGCTTCATTAATTCCATTCAGACTTGAAATTGATACAACTATGATAGCCGAGGTTCATAGTTGAATATTAGTTCCGAACCTAATGCTTTAGGGTCCATACACAGATTGGCTACATACTGTAGCTAGCTACACAGCTAGATTCTTTACATCCACTGTTTCACAAGACGACAGCCTGGTTTGCTGAAAGGCCCCTCAGCAAGGAAGAAGCCACGGCTCAAACAGCCATAAAAAAAGCCAGACTATGGTTTGCAACTGCACATGGGGACAAAGATCGTACATTTTGGAGAAATGTCCTCTGGTCTGATGAAACAAAAATGGAAAGGGTTTGGCCATAATGACCGTTATGTTTGGAGGAAAAAGGGGATGCTTGCAAGCCGAAGAACACCATCCCAACCGTGAAGCACGGTGTGGCAGCATCATGTTGTGGGTGTGCTTTGCTGCAGGAGGGACTGGTGCACTTCACAAAATAGCATCATGGGGAAGGAAAATTATGTGGATATATTGAAGCAACATCTCAAGACATCAGTCAGGAAGTTAAAGCTTGGTCGTGAAACAATTTTAATGCTACCGAATACTATGAGTGTATGTAAACTTCTGACCCACTGGGAATGTGATGAGATGAAATAAATAAAAGCTGAATAAAATCATTCTCTCTACTATTATTCTGACAGGAAGTTTAAATGTATTTGGCTAATGTGTATGTAAACTTCCAACTTCAACTGTACATTCAGTACATGTCAAAGGTTTGGACACACCTACTCATTCCAGGGATTTTCTTTTTTTTACTATTTTCTACATTGTAGAATAATAGTGAATACATCAAAACTACGTAGTAACCAAAAAGTAAACAAATCAAAATATATTTAAGATTCTTCAAAGTAGCCACCCTTTGCCTTGACAGCTTTGCACACTCTTGGCATTCTCTCAACCAGCTTCATGAGGTAGTCACCTGGAATGTATTTCAATTAACAGGTGTGCCTGGTTAAAAGTTCATTTGTGGAATTTCTTTCCTTCTTAATGCATTGTGTTATGACAAGGTAGTGGTGGTATACAGAAGATAGCCCTATTTGGTAAAATACCAAGTCCATATTATGGCAATAACAGCTCAAATAAGCAAAGACAAATGACAGTCCGTGATTAATTTAAGACATTAATGTTTGTCAATGCGGAAAATGTAAGAACATTGAACGTTTCTTAAAGTGCATTTGCAAAAACCATCAAGCACTATGATGAAACTCTCATGAGGACCGCAAAAGGAAAGGAAGGCCCACAATCACCTCTGCTGCAGAGGATAAGTTCATTAGAGTTACCGGCCTCAAGAATTGCAGCCCAAATAAATGCTTCACAGAGTTCAAGTAACAGACACATCTCAACATCAACTGTTCAGAGGAGACTACGTGAATCAGGCCTTCATGGTCAAATTGCTGCAAAGAAACCACTACTAAAGGACACCAATAATACGAAGAGGCTTGCTTGGGCCAAGAAAGATGAGCAATAGACATTCGACCAGCGGGAAATCTGTCCTTTGGTGTGATGAGTCCAAATTTTAGATTTTTGGTTCCAACCGCCGTGTCTTTGTGAGACGCAGAGTAGGTGAATAGATGATCTCTGCATGTGTGGTTACCACAGTGAAGCATGGAGGAGGAGGTGTGATGGTGCTGGTGACACTGTCAGTGATTTATTTAGAATTAAAGGCACACTTAACCAGCATGGCTACCACAGCATTCTGCAGCGATGCGCCATCCCATCTGGTTTGCGCTTAGTGGGACTATCATTTGACCCAATACACACCTCCAGGCTGTGTAAGAGCTATGTGACAAAGAAGGAGAGTGATGGAGTGCTTCATCAGATGACGTGGCCTCCACAATCACCTGACCTCAACCCAATTGAGATGGTTTGGGATGAGTTGGACTGCAGAGTGAATGAAAATGCAGCCAACAAGTGCATTTCTCATGAAGCTGGTTGAGAGAATGCCAAGACTGTGCAAAGCTGTCATCAAGGCATAGGGTGGCTACTTTGAAGAATCCCAAATATACAATTTATTTTGATTTGTTTAACACTTTTTTGGTTGCTACGTGATTACATATGCGTTATTTCATAGTTTTGATGTCTTCACAAGTGGAGGCTCACTTTTTATTTGTATTTACGTATTCCATTTATTGTTACTTTTTGACTCTGTGGTGTTACGTCCCCAGTTCCTGTGTTGTTGTGGGTTTGTATGTGTGTATTTCAGGAAATGGCTTCCTGTATTCCTAAAGCAGCTGATTGGTCAGCCCCATCACTGATTGGAGTATTCAGTATTCAGCAGTATATTTGACTGAGAATTAGGACACTTCATCTGAATACTCTAAAATCTGCACATTTTCCCACAAGTGGTCTGTTTCCATAAAACTGACATGTTGCAGATTTTTTTTAAACTGTTATGCGTAGTGCACATACAATTAATGTCCCAAATTTTAAAAATCTGAAGTTAAATGTTTTTCCATCGCATTTTCAACTTTACAGATGGTTTTGTCACAACTATTAAAATAAATGGACTAGGCAACCCTGGTTTTGGCGAATGCTTCCGAGACAACAGTTTGCTGATAAAGTTACTGTATATGATGAAATATGGATAAGAGCAATATACATTTTATTGGATTGGCAGCCAAACACCAATAATCATGCCACCAGCATTACCGTGGACTTAGAACCATAAAGTTCAGCATAATGTATTTAATCTGCCTACAACATAAATCATTGCGTGACTTTGACATGATGGTTATTATCCACATTTGCCCATAAGGACATTTTTATCTCAGTTTACAGCAGGTATTAAAGGTGCAGTCGAAATGCTCATGTAATAGCTCCCTCAGCAATGCAGTACATTAATCATAATGACAAGAGTCAAGTCAAATAACAAGTAGTACAAGTAATACACTCTTGGCGTGCCATCTAGAACCTAAAATGGTTCTTTGACCCTCATAGGATAACCCTTTAAATAACCCTTTTTGGTTCCAAATAGAACCCTTTTAGGTTCCATGTAGTGCCTTTTCCACAGAGGGCTCTACCTGGAACCAAAATTGTTGCACCTAGAACCAAGAAGGGCTCTCCTATGTGGACAGCCAAAGAACCCTTTTGGAGCCCTTTTTTCCACGAGTGTAGAAGAGGTAGTATGCATAGTAATAATGGAATGTATTTACAAGTATAAAGAGGATAGTGGCATCAATAGGAAGAGTTCTGAGTGTGTGGGTGTTTGTGTATGAGGATTGGATGTGTGGGGGTACTCAGTGCAAATCATTTCTAAAGTGCAGGGAGATAGCTAGGTTTAGCTTTTCAGCAGTCTGATGGGCTGTTGGTAGAACATGTCTCACATTCTGTTGGTCCAAGACCCGATACAAATTGCCAGATGTTAACAGAGTGGTCAGTCTGTGGCTCAGGTGACAAAGAATCCTTCATGATCTTTCGGCCCTTCCACAGACTTAGCTTACCCCCAGTGATGTATTGTGCCGTCCACACCACCCTCTGTAGAACTTCCGGTCAAGGGCGGTGCAGTTGCCTTACCAGGTGGTGATGCAGCTGGTCATGATTGTTCTTGATTGTGCAGCTGTAGAACGTTTTTAGGATCCAAGGTTCCATGGCAATTTTTTTTCAGGCGCCTGAGGTTGAAGAGGTGCTGCTGTGCCTTCATCACGGTGGTGGTGTAATTGGAACCATGTCAGGATCTCTGTGATTTTCACGTGGAGGAACTTGAAGCTTTTGACACTCTCCACTGCGGCCCCATTGATGACAATAGGGGTGTGGTACTCTCCCTATTTATTGTAGTCCACGATCAGCTTGGTTTTTCAGATGTTGAGTGAGAGGCTGTTTCCTTTGGCTCTATCCTCCTCCCTGTTGGCAGTCTTGTCTCCGTCGCCGATCAGGCCTACCATCGTCGCGTTGTTGGCAAACTGTCATGAGAATTTTCAATCCCAATGATAATAACAATCAATCAATAGCTTTGACTAATCCCCGAGGTTTGTAAGACCATGGGTTTAATAATAATTAGTCAAAGACTCAGCTTATGCAAAAGGTCAGTACAGTTTATTCACGAGGACGTTCTGAAGTCCACAATACAAAGACATCAATTTTATAGTGGCGCACATACTTCCACACAAACAGATATCATATGCACATACATACACACAAACGGTAGGTATCCTACACATACTGTATCCCTACCCAGCCGACAAAGAATACGGAGACCGTGAGAAGTACTCCCTGCCCTCTCCCAAATCTCTCAGTGGACCCTAGCCAAGGTCGGCACCGAATTTTGCTCGGACAGTCTGTGTTTAAGATACTATAAAGACATCTTGTACAGATATGTTTTACCCTAATTCTACACACATCACACAAATCATTAATCATACTTTTACTGACTAAAACTACACACATCATTAATAATAATTGTATTATTCTAATCAATTTCATACAATTATGGTTTCAGGGTGGAATATTCTAATCATTAATTTAAACAAATTCCATTAACACAAATGTAATGATGGTGTTGGAGTCATGCATAACCACACAGTAGTGGGTATACAGGGATTACAGGAGGGAGTTGAGCATGCACCCCTGGGGGGTCCCCATGTTGAGGGTCAGCGTGGTGGAGTTGTCTACCCTTACCACTTGGGGTCTGCCTGTCAGAAAGTCCAGGATCCAGTTGCAGAGGGAGGTGCTAATACCCAGGGCCTTGAGTTTAGTGTCACACTTGGAGGGGACTATGGTGTTGAATGCTGAGTTGTAATCGATAAACAACATTCTCACAAAGGTGTTCTTGTCCAGGTGGGATAGGGCAGTGTGTAAAGCAGGGATGTGCAACTTTGATGTGGGTAGGTGCCACCAAAAAACCAAACTCATCATGAGGGGCCACAGTGGTTTGTAGATCTGCGTACCCACATCCACCCCCCCCCCCCCCCCCCATCTTGTGAGGAAAACATTTTAGCGGACCCCCTTGTGACAGCAAAGATGTATATATTCCCCTTGTAGTCCATGAAGGTTTGTTGTCCTTGCCACATGCGTCACACATCGGAAATGCAATTCCACTTTGTCCCTGTACTGTCTTTTTTAATCTTTCATTCCTTTCCGTAGGTTGTAGCTAGCAGAAATCCGACCGGGGTTGAATGTGTTTGTCACGTTCTCAGTTTTGCGGAGGTGACTGCAACTTTAGTCCGCATCCTGCCATTACACAATTACTGTTGTTGTTTAAACAATCCAAAAACGGTCCACTATATATCGTAATCTGGGTCAGGTGGCCATCATTTGAAAACCTGTTCTATAACTACCTAAGTTATAAAATACAATATTAGTGTTTCAAGGAAACAGATTAGAATTTTGGTGTGCATAGGAAGGAGTCAGGAGTGCATTCAGGTGTGTATGTCCCGGCAAATTTTCTTCTCAATAGACAAACATATGCTCATTCTGTTCAGGACAACCCATCATAGGACGCCATGTCATCGTCAAACTGTACATCAAACATATTGATCATAAATGAGTTTTATAATATGGAAATGTGAACTGCACATTTGGAGTCACGGTGTTTGGTTTGATTGTATGACATCAAAGCGGTATTTATTATAATCCTCAACGTCTCATCTTTCAAAATACATAGAGTCCTCTTGATTTACAGCGTTTCCCGCACTCAGACAACAAGGGAGGGAGCTTTGAGGAAGGGGTGAGATCATTAGCACAATGACTGGTCTGAGAAAGTGATGTGGCCCTAGGTATGACGGGGCCATCTGTAATTCTGCAGGATGTTAATGAGCGAGACGCCTGATGTATGCTGAGGTTGAGCCTTGACGATGAGCCTCTCTTTTATATTTTTATCTCTACCTTAAATGGCCTGCCAGCAGACCAAGTAACCCCTCGAGGGCCCCGCTCAGCTCCATCACACCCTTTGATTATGGATTGATCACAGGTCATGCCATTCCACTGTGTCAACAGCCACCTCCCTGACACCCTCAATCTCTCACTCCTCCCTCCCATTGAGGAGGCCAAGACTAGCACCATCCACTCCTCTCTACCCTGGGTGGACAGGGTTCTAGCAGTGAACGTGGTGGCAGAGAAAGTATTTTCACACCCAGAGTCTAACTGACACACAACCACTTAGATACCGTAGCTTAAGGTTTCTCTGGGGAGGTTTAGCAAGGGAGGGATCTATTTAAATGTATTTATCTGTTGTATTGTGTGAGGCGGACAGGCAATAGATTGTTAGACAAAGTTGCCTTGACTGAGCCCAGTGAATGTCTGTCTCCCAGGCTGAAGTTTTGTGGACTTAGCTCCTGTAGTGCTTTTCATCCAGCAGAGTGGTGGACATTTGGGAATAGCTCAATTTATTTGTGCAAATTAAATTCAGCTGCTTCACACTGAGGGGCTAAATGAGTTTTTTCAACATTTGCTGTCAGACGTGTTAACCACATTAAAAACATTTGTAAATGGTATTTATTTTTCTCACAGGTAATTCTAGGTCATCTACTGGTAGGTTGGACAAAGAACCTTGCAAAGAACCTTAATTTCAGGGCGCTGCATAATCACTGACCTTTTCAGTGTTGACTCCAAGTATTAAAAGTATGCAGCTTGGAAGTATTCAGAGAATCCACCTTCTCATCACAACCCACTGGAAACAGACATCAGTTCAATGTCTAGTTTTGATTCACATTTGGTTGAATTCAACGAAAATAAAAAAACATGTTACCATGTCATTGGATTTAGGTTAAAAGTTGGGTGAAAAAAAAAACGAAATTCCTGTGAGTTGATAACGTTTTCAAATCGAATCAATTTACCACCATTTTTTGGTTGAAATTACTTTGAAACATTGATTCAACCAGATTTTGCAGTGGGAAAGAGTTTTAATGGATCCTAGATTTCTCCCCACTTGCACTGCCATGTCCCCTTGTGGGCTGCTAGTCAGAGATATTACCATTTACAGGGAATTTATTCCGTCACACGGTAATTTTGGGGAAAAGGGGCTGGACAGAACCAAAGCAAATATCAAAGCCCCCTCTCCTGCCTACCCACTACTTACCTAACTAGCACCACCTGGTGCTCTAACCAAAATACAGGGGATAGTCCGCCCAGGTCTTACCTAGTGTGCATAGACAGAGTATATACACTACGGGTATATGTATGCCCGCAGGCCTCTCGCCAAAGCACTCACAAGGTGCCTTCCTCTTCCCCCCTGGGAACAAATGAAACAGAATATCACAAGCAATTTCAATAATCAAAAACACTGCCTCATGGGGACACACATAGCAGCGGCTATACAGTACTTAACAAAAACCTGTCTCTCAACAATAACCAACACAGGACACACTCATCGCTATCTGCGAAACAACCAACCCAGAATATAACACTCAGCTCTCTGCTGAGCAACAGAACACTGGCTTATATAGCTGGAGAAGGAGTCTGTAATTGAAGACAGCTGCGTCCTCTAACAAGAGGGCGGGGTCAGCTCCAATTTGCCATGGAGTCGACCAATCAGCTGCTTGGGGGATTCTAGGAAGCCATTTTCCTGAAACACACACATACAAAACCACAACACAGGAACTGGGGAACGTAACAGATATGAAAAGTGAAAATATTATACAAATGTTGCAGAAAAACAGGAGGTACACTATACATACAAAAGTATGTGTAAACCCCTTCAAATCAGTAGATTTGCCTATTTCAGCCACACGCGTTACTGACAGGTGTATAAAATCGAGCACACAGCATTGCAGTCTCCATAGACAAAAATTGGCTGTAGAATGGCCTTACTGAAGAGCTCAGTGACTTTCAACGTGGCACCGTCATAAGATGCCACCTTTCCAACAAGTCAGTTCGTAACATTTCTGAACTGCTAGGCTGCCCCGGTTAACTGTCAGTGCTGTTATTGTGAAGTGGAAACATCTAAGAGAACAATGGCTGAACCATAAAATGGAAGGACACACAAGCTCACAGAACAGGCCAGCTGAGTGCTGAAGCGCGTAAACATTGTCTGTCCTCGATTGCAACACTCACTATCAAGTTCCAAACTGCCTCTGGAAGCAACATCAGCACAAGAACTGTTCGTCAGGAGCTTCCTGAAATGGGTGTCCATGGCTAAGCAGCTGCACACAAGCCTAAGATAACCATGTACAATGCCAAGTGTCGGCTGAAGTGGTGTAAAGCTCGCCGACATTGGACTCTGGAGCAGTGGAAACGCGTTCTCTGGAGTGATGAATCACGCTTCACCATCTGCTAGTCCAACGGACGAATCTGGGTTTGGTAGATGCCAAGAAAACGCTACCTACTGAATGCATTGTGCCAACTTTAAAGTATGGTGGAGGAGGAATAATGGTCTGGGTGGTTTTTCATGGGGAAGGCCTTTTCCTGTTTCAGCATGACAATGCTCTCGTGCTCAAAGCGAGGTCCATACAGAACTGTTTTTTTGAGATTGGTTTGGAAGAACTTGACTGGCCTGCACAGAGCCCTGACTTCAACCCCCATCAAACACCTTTGGGATGAATTGGAATGCCGACTGCGAGCCAGGCCTAATTGCCAAACATCACTGCCCGACCACACTAATGCTCCTGTGGCTGAATGGAAGCAAGTTCCTTCAGCAATGTTCCAACATCTAGTGGAGGCTGTTATAGCAGCAAAGGGGGGACCAACTCCATATTAATGCCCATGATTTTGGAATGAGATGTTCGACGTGCAGGTGTCCACATACATTTGTCACGTAGTGTGTATGTTCTCCCGTAATTCATATATTGTACAGTGCCTTCGGAAAGTATTCAGACCCCTTGACTTTTTCCACATTTTGTTAGGTTACAATCTTATTCTAAAATTGTTTACATTTATTTCCCCCTCATCAATCTATACACAATACCCTGTAATGACTAAGCAAAAACAGGTTTAAAAAAACCTGAAACATCACATTTACATAAATATTCAGGCCCTTTACTCAGTACTTTGTTGAAGCACCTTTGGCAGCGATTACAGCTTTGAGTCTTCTTGGGTATGACGCTACAAGCTTGGCACACCTGTATTTGGAGAGTTTCTCCCATTCTTCTCTGCAGATCCTCTCAAGCTCTGTCAGGTTGGATGTGGAGTGTCGCTGCACAGCTATTTCCAATCCGAGCTCTGGCTGGGCCACTCAAGGACATTCAGAGACTTGTCACAAAGCCACTCCTGTGTTGTCTTGGCTGTGTGCTTAGGGTCATTGTCCTGTCAGAAGGTTAACCTTTGCCCCAGTCTGAGGTCCTGAGCGCTCTTGACCAGGTTTCATTCAAGGATCTCTCTTTGCTCTGTACTTTGCTCTGTTCATCTTTGCCTCGATCCTGACTAGTCTCATTGTTCCTGCTGCTGAAAAACATCCTCACAGCATGATGATGCCAACACCATGCTTCACCATAGGGATGGTGTCAGGTTTCCTCTAGACGTGACACTTGGAATTCAGGTCAAAGAGTTCAATCTTGGTTACATCAGACCAGAGAATCTTGTTTCTCATGGTCTGAGAGTCTTCCGGTGCCTTTTGGCAAACTCCAAATAGAATGTCACATGTGTTTCGTCTGGTCACTCTACCATAAAGACCTGATTGGTGGAGTGCTGCAGAGATGGTTGTCCTTCTGGAAGGTTCTCCCATCTCCACAGAGGAACTCTAGAGCTCTGTCAGAGTAACCATGGACTTCTTGGTCACTTCCCTGATCAAGGCCCTTCTCCATGATTGCCCGGCGGCCAGCTCTAGAAAGAGTCTTGGTCGTTCCAAACTTCTTCCATTTAAGAATGATGGAGGTCACTGTGTTCTTGGGGACCTTCAATGTTGCAGAACTATTTTGGTACCCTTCTCCAGATCTGTGCCTCGACACAATCCTGTCTCGGGGCTCTGCGGACAATTCCTTCGACATCGTGGTTTGTTTTTTTCTCTGACATCCACTGTCAACTGTGGGACCTTATAGAGACGGGGGTGTGCCTTTCCAAATCATGCCCAATCAATTGACTTTACCACAGATCGGCTCCAATGAAGTTGTAGAAACATCTCAAGGATGATCAATGGAAACAGGATTCACAAGACCTCAATTTCATGTCTCAACAAAGGGTCTGAATGCTTATGTCCACAAAGTATTTATGTTTTTATATTTTCTATACATTTGCAAAAATTTCATAAAATGTCTGAACATTTGTCTTTGTCATTATGGGGTATTGTGTGTAGATTGCTGACTATTCTTTTTTTTTTTTTAATCAATTTTAGAATAAGGCTGTAATGTAACAAAATGTGAAAAAAGTCAAGGGGTCTGAACACTTTCGAAGTCACTGTATGTACAGTAGTTGAACCAATTTACACAACGTAGAAAACACTCACAACCAAGTTAACAAAGTTACACAACATAATTAACACTCACATAGAAAAACTCTTTCCTCAACATTACCACTGTACTGAAACACCTTCATGGAATTTCACATTATATTCATTTGACTATATGACTAACTAATTGCCACCAAAGTACATACTTCAGGTGGGAGTTACCTAATATAATCACTGAAACTGCATGTGTACCTGGGCATAACTGACACATTCGATGCCAGCAGAGTTCAGTGTTACTGCAGTATAGATACAGGACTAAGGATGAAAGTGTATGGGGAGGGATTGGAGAGTGGGGGAGTGAGAGAAGAAAGCTGCTGTTTACTGCCACATCACACACACAATGCAACCTACACATCTCCTGAGACAGCTATGATGAGCCCAGCCAATTCATGCAGAAAATTGTTAGCTCCCTCCCCAGCACAAACAGATTTCTATCCTCTGTGCACCCTCTTCTCCCTTCTCCCTCTCTCTTTTCCTTCCTCCCTGCTTATTTACTGGCTAATGGTGGGTTTACTGTATTGAGGAAGCCAGCATGAGAAAATATGCAGTGGCTCTCCCTTGCTGAAATGGAATATGTGGGGTGCTGACTGCCTGCCCACAGGACAGTTGACCGTCAGGGGTAATGGTAAGGCAGATTAGAAGAGTCATGGAGGAGCAATCAAAAGATGCTGACAGGATGCCCTCTTGTCTCTTGCCCACCTCTCATCTCCCTTTGACATCCACATGCAGCACGGAAAGTATCTTTTTTTCACAGTTTCTTGTTTATTTTCTTATTTCTTCCAGATTGTTCCAGGAGACATTTATCTTGCCTTGCATGTTAGGCCTTTATCAGTATGTTTTTAGATAACGCAGCACTGGGCCAGTCCAGTTCATAAATACAGGTGAGAGGCTTGCTCTGTGTCCTGTAAGCATCCCCATCAATAACAGGAGTTTTTGTTGGGCTCCAGTAAATTGATGCAATTCATCATAATTGCTGGCAAATTAGATTGAAAAAGGCCATAAGCAGAAATTCTCCCATGAAAAAAAAACAATCTTCAGCAATCTATGTGTAATTTACCTGACTCCAAACACAAAAGTTCAACAATGGAATTCTGTTTAACTTCAGCAGGATACTGACAATGCCTGTGTACAAAAAAAATGATTATGTCCTCCTGAAAATAGGAGCCTTTTATGTTTGTTTTAAGAACTAGAGAGACGTGTCAGAAAACCCCCCAGAAACAACTAATGCCCAATAATTCTTTAGCACATTCACAATCATATTTCATCTGAGATGTTCTCCTTCTAGAATTGTATGGTCCCACTGTGAATGTTTGTTATGTTCGGAGAAAAGGTTTCTGGCACAGTTTTGGTTGGATAAATACCATAGTCTTATTTTGTATTCACCTCTTGTGGAAACTAGCCTTCAGAATACTTCTTTGCTGTCAGAGACTTCTTTGGAAATGTGAGGATTCAATATTCATCGTAGGGAGTTTTGCCTGGGGGAGTCAGTATTCCACCATACAGTCCACAGTCACATGTGAAGAAAAGAAAAGTGAACTTTGATCAGCTCTGATGATGAAGGCCATCTGAACAGTCAAAAAGTCAATGTCTGTTCAAAGGATTTACAAAACTACCTATTTCAAATTCTTGCGCTCTGAGCTAAAGTTGTACTTTTGTAGAGGGACCACAGAAATACGATTTTCACTCCCAAAAAAAGAAAGAGGGAAAAAACAAAGGGAAGAAATGAGGATGTGAATAATTGGTGACCAAGACCAGTTCTTCGACCACAGCGCAGCACAACATCTCCCCATCCTCTACAACAGGGGTGTCAAACTCATTCCATTTAGGGCCTTGTGTCCGCAGGTTTTTCCTTTCAATTAAGACATAGGCAACCAGGTGAGGGGAGTTCCTTACTAATTAGTGACCTTATTTCATCAATCAAGTACAACGGAGGTGTGAAAATCTGCAGACATTCGGCCCACAGTGGAATGATATTGACACGTGCTCTACAGCCTCTATGGTACCTCTACACCATCCTTCACTTATCATGTTCTTAGCCTGATATGAACCAGCTGTTCTCTCTATCTCTCTCCCTCTCCATCCGTCCCCTCCTGCTGGCCTGTGGCTCCAGAGTACCATGTGATGAGGAGGGAGGGAGGAGGGAAGGAGATTAGGAGAGAAAGCCTAGCCAATAATGGTCTGTGTACGCGACCAATTAATTCTGATTTGATAACAAGAGGCTGGGATGCTGTTTATGAGTGCACAAGAGACGGGCAAGCGTGTGCCGTCGCTGATGTGGTGTGACCCCTCGCTCCGATCTCTTATGCTCCAATCAAACTACGTTGAACACCTCTCCACTCTCTAACTCCCACTCATCCACAGACATGCACAAACTCATGTCTATCGTGCCACTTGGAGATAAATGTAGACATAGTTCTACATAGTACATAGAACATACAAATTGCTAGCTCTCTCTAGGTTTCACACTCTTGAGAACATGGGCACAACTTTCACTGGTGACAGGGGGACATGACCCCCCCACATTCTGAAATTGCATATTTGTCACCTCCAGTTTTATCATTGCACTGTTGTACAAAAAAAGTGTCATCAGTGTGCATTAGGACCATGCGGACGCATAAGAGCGGTTGGGAAGGCTGTTTTGTGGATTCACAAGGCTGGTTTTAGGACTGCGCATAATCTTCAAAGTGTACGAACAGAGGCAGCTGTTGTCAGTGTGTAAACTGGCTACTCTTTATTTGACTGATGTAGCTGGGAAAGTAACGGACTGCTGTTTGACTTAACCTCTCTTGGGTAGGGGGCAGTATTTTCACGTCTGGATGAAAAGCATGCCCAAAGTAAACTGCCTGTTACTCAGGCCCAGAAGCTAGAATATGCATATAATTAGTAGAGTTGGATAGAAAACACTCTAACGTTTCCAAAACTGTTAGAATAATGTCTGAGTATAACAGAACTCTTATGGCAGGCAAAAACCTGAGAAAAATCCAACCAGCAAGTGGGAATTCTGAGGTTTGTAGTTTTCAAATGAATGCCTATTGAATACCCAGTGTCTGTGGGGTTAAATTGCACTTCCTAAGGCTTCCAGTAGATGTCAACAGTCTTTAGAAGTTGTTTCAGGCTTCTATTGTGAAAGGGGAGAGAATAAGACCACTCAAAGCAAGTGGTTCAGCTGAAAGCCATGAGTTGTTAATCACGCATGGCCGTGTGCGCTACGTTCGTTCCCTTTCCTTTCTAATGAAAACAGTATCGTCGGGTTGAAACGTTATTGAATTTTTATGATAAAAACTTTAAGGATTGATTAGAAACATCGTTTGACATGTTTCTATGAACTTTAATGCAACTTTTTTGACTTTTCGTCTGGACTTTGTGCCCACGCTTTGTGCATTTGGATTACTGGACTAAACGAGCGAACAAAAAGGAGCTATTTGGATATAAAGATGAACTTTATCGAACAAAACAAATATTTACTGTCTAACATGGAGACCTGGGAGTGCCATCAGATGAAGATCATCAAAGGTAAGTGATTCATTTTAACGCTATTTCTGCCATTTGTGACACCTCTCCTGGAAAATGGCTGTATGGTTTCCTGTGGCTAGGCGCTGACCTAACATAAACGCATGGTGTGCTTTCGCCGTAAAGCCTTTTTGAAATCGGACATAGCGGATGGATTAACTACAGTATGTATTGTATACTGCACAGTAGCCTAATAAACAAATAAACACATTTTGTTAATAAAATAATTATTAAAGAAATACTCTTTCAAAATGCAGATGTTGATTTAGTTATGCATTCTGTAGTACAGACATGGCCTGATCTCCCTTATGTAAGGAATTAGGCACTTTATTTTTTTATCATTATTTTCTTAACGAAATATGTTTATTTCTTTATTAGGCTACTGTACAGTCTACAATACATACTGTAATTAACATGGGAAAGTGCCTAATTCCTTACACAAGGGAGAGCAGGTGTCACGAATCCCGCCGAAGATGGTGCCTCTTCCTGTTCGGGCGGCGGTCGTCGTCGCCGACCTACTAGCTGCCATCGATTCCCTTTTTTGTTTCTGTTAGTTTGGTCTGATTGGTTACACCTGTTTTGAGTTTAGTTTTGTTTGTGGGTTATTTAAGGGCACTAGGCCCGCCGGCTATTGTGCGGGCTTGTTTTCTGTTCATGGTGTTGGATTATTTGCGGATTCTATTTTTCCGGACAGTTTAGTCCTGTTTGTTTGGACTGGTTATTTCATGCGCCCTTGTGTTTGGCATGTCCGTTTTCACTGTCTTTGGAATAAAGATCCAGGTTCGGAACTAAACCTGCTCTCTGCGCCTGACTCCTCCACCCACTACTCCTAGAAGCCTTTACAGCAGGCCATGTCTGTACTACAGAAAGCGGGGCACGCAGGAGACGCGGTTCAAATCCCCGTTGGAGTGGAAGGAGTAGGCTGACCTTGTAAATAGGAATTTGTTCTTAACTGATTCCATATGTGTTGTTTCATAGTTGTGATGTCGTCACTATTATTCTACAATGTAGAAAATAGTCCATTTAGAAAAATCCTTGAATGAGTAGGTACTTCCTGAATTAATTTGATTAATATTATGGTATATATATGCCATGAAAAATGAAAAACCCTCTGGGTTTCTGTTAGGATGGAATGGAAAAATGGCGCTGTACAACGTGATGTCCGGCAGTACAGTACTGGGCTATTTAGCTAAAGCATCCCTGTGTCATGCTTGTCTCAGAGCAGCACGAAACAGTGCTAAAATAGTTGTAGGCTTTAGCTTCTAACTTCAAAATGCTCTTTAAATAAATAAGACCTACACCATTTTTAACTGTATGTCTAAAAAAAAATGTTTTCAATGATATGACCCAACTTCTTTGGGGAAGGGGGCAGTATTGTGTAGCTTGGATGAAAAACGTTCCCAAATTAAGCTGCCTGCTACCCAGCCGTAAAAGCTAGAATATGCATATAATTAGTACATTTGGATAGAAAACACTCTGAAGTTTCTAAAACTGTTTGAATGATGTCTGTGAGTATAACAGAACTCATATGGCAGGCAAAAACTTGAGAAAAAATTCCACCAGGAAGTGGGAAATCTGAGGTTGGTAATTTTTCAACTCAGCTCCCATCGAAGATACAGTGGGATATTAGTTATGTTTCACTTCCCAAGGCTTCCACTAGATGTCAACAGTATTTAGAACCTGTTTTGAGGATTCTACTCTAAAGGAGGGGCTTATAAGATCTATTTGAGTGAGTGATCTGGCAGAGTGCCACAGCCTCATGTGAAAGGTAGCTAGCTACGTTCCACTTCATTTGTACAGACAGGAATTGTCAGGTTGGAGCATAAATTAAGTTTTATGTTAAAAACATCCTAAAGATTGATTCCATAATTAGTTTGGCATGTTTCTATGGGCTGTAACGGAACTTTTTGAACTTTTCGTCCAACGTTCGGCTTGACATGAACGCGCTTTTGGATTTGTTTACCAAACGCCCTAACAAAAGAAGATATTTGGACATAACTGATGGACATTATCGAACAAATCAAACATTTATGGTGGAAGTGGGATTCGTGGGTGTGCATTCTGATGAAGATCATCAAAGGTAAGTTAATATTTAAAATGCTATTTCTGAGTAATGTTGACTACCCAATATGGCGGGTATCTTTTTGGCTGCTTTGTTGTCTAAAGGCTGTACTCAGATTATTGCATGGTTTGCTTTCTCCGTAAAGTTATTTTAAAATCTCACACAGCGGTTGCATTTAGGAGAGGTTTATCTAAAGTTCCATGTATAATAGTCGTATCTTTATCAATGTTTATTATGAGTATTTCTGTAATTTGATGTGGCTCTCTGCACAATCACCGCATGTTTTAGAACTACAGTACGTAACGCGCCAATGTAAACTGAGATTTTTTTATATGAACTTTATCAAACAAAACATACATGTATTGTGCAACATGAAGTCCTATGAGTGTCATCTGATGAAGATCATCAAAGGTTAGTGATTCATTTTATCTCTATTTCTGCTTTTGTGACTCCTCTCTTTGGCTGGAAAAATGGCTGTGTTTTTCTGTGGCTTGGTGGTGACCTAACATAATCGTTTGTGGTGCTTTCTCTGTAAATCATTTTTGGAATCAGACACTGTGGCTGAATTAACGAGAATTTTATCTTTAAAAAGGTGTAAAATACTTGTATGCTTGAGGAATTTTAATTATGAGATTTTTGTTGTTTTGAATTTGGCGCCCTGCACTTTCACTGGCTGTTGCGGAGGGGTTCCACTAGCGGAACGGGGTTCCAGTCCTAGACAGATTAATATCTAAAGGGAATTTTCCTTACACTTGGAGGACTCTATATTAACTTCTTTCTTCTACTTGAGACGCAGATGTCTCAAGTAGACACCTGGAAATGCAAATGCGCTACGCTAAATGCTAAATGTACTCGTTAAAACTCAAACGTGCATCAAAATTCACAAGCAGGGTATTGAATTAAAGCTACACTCGTTGTGAACCTAGCCAACAAGTCAGATTTTTAAAATGCTTTTCGGCGAAAGCATGAGAAGCTATTATCTGATAGCATGCAACACCCCAAAATGCCTGAATGCGATGTAAACAAAGATATAGCTTAGCCGGCGCTACACAAAACGCAGAAATAAAATATAAAACATTCATTACCTTTGACGAGCTTCTTTCTTGGCACTCCTATATGCCCCATAAACATCACTATTGGGTCTTTTTTTCGTTTAAATCGGTCCATATATACCCAAAATAGCTTTCTATGGAAGCTGTGTCATTCAGAAAAAAACATCGTTTTTAAACGCTGCGTCATTTTTTAAAATTAAAAAAGTCGACGATAAACTTTCACAAAACACTTCGAAATCCTTTTGTAATCCAACTTTAGGTATTAGTAAACGTTTATAATCTATCAAAATGATTACAGGGCGATGTATATTCAATAGCTCCTCGTCTGCAAATCAATGGCTGCCAATGTCCACATTGAAAACATCCTGGTGGAGACCGGAAGAAACGGAATCCAGATAGTTGGATTTTCCAACAAAAAATTCCATTGAAAATGACGACAATGGCGACATCGTGTGGAATTTGGATGAATTGCATGCAGGTCGATATTAAATTTTGTCCCCTTTTAACAACTCATGAAAGTGACTTATGGAAATTATTTTTAGCTTTCAGAGAGCAGTTTTTCTTGCGTTTTTCAATGAAACACACGATCTGTTATAGTCACAGCCGTGATTCAACCAGTTTTAGTAACTTCAGAGTGTTTTCTATCCACACATACTAATCATATGCATATACTATATTCCTGGCATGAGTAGCAGGACGCTGAAAAGTTGCGCGATTTTTAACAGAATGTTCGAAAAAGGAGGGGGTAGAAGTAAGAGGTTTTAATATCAAGGGGCATTTTCCAATAGGAAAATAGTGAGAATATCTGAGAATATCTAAGGGCTTTTACAGTGCCTTGCGAAAGTATTAGGCCCCCTTGAACTTTGCGACCTTTTGCCACATTTCAGGCTTCAAACATAAAGATATAAAACTGTATTTTTTTGTGAAGAATCAACAACAAGTGGGACACAATCATGAAGTGGAACGACATTTATTGGACATTTCAAACTTTTTTAACGAATCAAAAACTGAAAAATTGGGCGTGCAGAATTATTCAGCCCCTTTACTTTCAGTGCAGCAAACTCTCTCCAGAAGTTCAGTGAGGATCTCTGAATAATCCAATGTTGACCTAAATGACTAATGATGATAAATACAATCCACCTGTGTGTAATCAAGTCTCCGTATAAATGCACCTGCACTGTGATAGTCTCAGAGGTCCGTTAAAAGCGCAGAGAGCATCATGAAGAACAAGGAACACACCAGGCAGGTCCGAGATACTGTTGTGAAGAAGTTTAAAGCCGGATTTGGATACAAAAAGATTTCCCAAGCTTTAAACATCCCAAGGAGCACTGTGCAAGCGATAATATTGAAATGGAAGGAGTATCAGACCACTGCAAATCTACCAAGACCTGGCCGTCCCTCTAAACGTTCAGCTCATACAAGGAGAAGACTGATCAGAGATGCAGCCAAGAGGCCCATGATCACTCTGGATGAACTGCAGAGATCTACAGCTGAGGTGGGAGACTCTGTCCATAGGACAACAATCAGTTGTATATTGCACAAATCTGGCCTTTATGGAAGAGTGGCAAGAAGAAAGCCATTTCTTAAAGATATCCATAAAAAGTGTTGTTTAAAGTTTGCCACAAGCCACCTGGGAGACACACCAAACATGTGGAAGAAGGTGCTCTGGTCAGATTAAACCAAAATTGAACTTTTTGGCAACAATGCAAAACGTTATGTTTGGCGTAAAAGCAACACAGCTCATCACCCTGAACACACCATCACCACTGTCAAACATGGTGGTGGCAGCATCATGGTTTGGGCCTGCTTTTCTTCAGCAGGGACAGGGAAGATGGTTAAAATTGATGGGAAGATGGATGGAGCCAAATACAGGACCATTCTGGAAGAAAACCTGATGGAGTCTGCAAAAGACCTGAGACTGGGACGGAGATTTGTCTTCCAACAAGACAATGATCCAAAACCTAAAGCAAAATCTAATGGTTCAAAAATAAACATATCCAGGTGTTAGAATGGCCAAGTCAAAGTCCAGACCTGAATCCAATCGAGAATCTGTGGAAAGAACTGAAAACTGCTGTTCACAAATGCTCTCCATCCAACCTCACTGAGCTCGAGCTGTTTTACAAGGATGAATGGGAAAAAATGTCAGTCTCTCGATGTGCAAAACTGATAGAGACATACCCCAAGCGACTTACAGCTGTAATCGCAGCAAAAGGTGGCGCTACAAAGTATTAACTTAAGGGGGCTGAATAATTTTGCACGCTCAATTTTTCAGTTTTTGATTTGTTAAAAAAGTTTGAAATATCCAATAAATGTCGTTCCACTTCATGATTGTGTCCCACTTGTTGTTGATTCTTCACAAAAAAATACAGTTTTATATCTTTATGTTTGAAGCCTGAAATGTGGCAAAAGGTCGCAAAGTTCAAGGGGGCCGAATACTTTCGCAAGGCACTGTATATAATTCTAAATGAATTAATAATAATAATCACTTTGTTTAAAAAGTAACGACATTTTGAAGATTTTGTGTTTATTAAACATAGAGTGAATGAGAAAAAGGCAATTCTTGAACATGGGGTGGGACATTAATTTGTATTTATTTCTGGAGAAACCTAACATGATTATTTAGCAGACATTGCTTGCTTATATTCAGTCAACACATATCTTAAGATTATCATGGAATATTTGAACATTTTCGTTTCTACATGCTTGTCTCAGAGCAGCGCGAAATGGTGCTGAAATAGATGGCCACAGCGGAAAGGCTATGCATTCTGTGCCCACTCCTGGTATCTCTCTTCAGTTACACATCCTTGGAATAGCAGAACAGCATAACGGTCCGGGCGGCCCTTGCTGTGACTTGTGAGCAGTTGGTCAAGTTCTGTGGTCAGAAGAGGAATGGAAATGTTAGGGTGAACTGAAAACCTGACGAACCTGCCACGTACTGTATGTTGACTCTGCCTGTCAGAGGTGGAGTTCCAGAGCTCACAGGTGTGCCTGTCATGAATTGTGATGCCATCTCATTCCTTTTCAACGCGTGAGTGACTCAATGACTATTCAAGCCATTGACTCACTGATGAATGAAAATGATGAGCAATCGGCAAATGCAATCTGTAATCTGCGGGCATCAGGGCTCGATAAGAAATGTTATATTTATTTTTTGTTCTCAGAACATTATTAAATCTTCTTAGGGATTTTTCCCATTTTCGCCTAAAATGCCCTGAAGCAAGGATGTGCATATTCTTGGTACCATTTGAAAGGAAACGTCAATTGAACGTAGGAGAACATAACACAATAGATCTGGTAGAAGAAAATACAAAGAAAAAAACAACCGTTTTTTTGTATTTTCTTTCTACCGCCATCTTTGAAATACAACAGAAAGGTCCCAAATCTAGCCATCACTCTTGTTGTAATTCCGATGGTGTCCACAAGAGGGCAGCAGTGTATGTGCAATAGTTTCAGACTGATAACTTGAAGTATGAGCAAGCTACATGACATTTAGTGTAAAGTCACCCAGGTACATTTGGGCAAATCGTGAAGGACACATTACATTTTTCTGAAAGAATCAGTAAACTTGGTCTTTGATTGAGCTTTTCCGGTACTAGTAGCCATATTGTAAGTTCAACATTTGCAAAACACCCAGTTTTCATAACTTCATAACTCTTGCAATTTTTGTCCAAAAGGAAAAGGCTTGCTATCGCACAATGTTAGCAGACAAATTCTGCAACAGATATGGGGTTTCCGCTGACTTCCGTAAAGCCCAGCTCTTCTAGCTGGCTTTGTTTGACCCCGATTGGTGTTTATTTGACAAAGTTACAGTTAATCAAGTGAAGACCGCCCGTGTCATCGGCACGCCATGAAAGAATCGCTCTCAGACCAAATATGGTGTCATATAGGATATACTACACTCCTAATGATATAGTGAATTCTGGTTATGTTCTAGGATCTCTGAGGAATAAATAAAACGTAATTTTACTGGTTGAAACAACATTTAGGGTTCGATTTTCACAGATTCCTTTCTTTGCAAATTCAACGAGTAGAATACAAAATCGATCGTGCATGCTATGTGGACATGTTTATAAAGTTTTGGAACAGCTTTATGTAGGCCCTAACAGTTTGTGGGCACTGTTTGTCACCGTTATAGTTAGGGGGAGTGATGAGCTCTACAGCAGTCTCACAACTCAATCGCTGGTTGAAAACTGTTTTCTGCCCCTCCCAAAAGATAGAATTTGTAGATAATTGGCCCTCTTTCTGGGACTCACCCACAAACAGGACCAAGCCTGACCTGCTGAGGAGTGACGGACTCCATCCTAGCTGGAGGGGTGCTCTCATTTTATCTACCAACATAGACAGGGCTCTAACTCCTCTAGCTCCACAATGAAATAGGGTGCAGGCCAGGCAGCAGGCTGTTAGCCAGCCTGCCAGCATAGTGGAGTCTGCCACTAGCACAGTCAGTGTAGTCAGCTCAGTTATCACCATTGAGACCGTGTCTGTGCCTCGACCTAGGTTGGGCAAAACATAACATGGCGGTGTTCGCCTTAGCAATCTCACTAGGATAAAGACCACCTCCATTCCTGTCATTATTGAAAGAGATCATGATACCTCACATCTCAAAATAGGGCTACTTAATGTTAGATCCCTTACTTCAAAGGCAATTATAGTCAATGAACTAATCACTGATCATAATCTTGATGTGATTGGCCTGACTGAAACATGGCTTAAGCCTGATGAATTAAGCCTGATGAAATGAGGCCTCACCTCCTGGCTACACTAGTGACCATATCCCCCGTGCATCCCGCAAAGGCGGAGGTGTTGCTAACATTTACGATAGCAAATTTCAATTTACAAAAAAAAAAAAGACGTTTTTGTCTTTTGAGCTTCTAGTCATGAAATCTATGCAGCCTACTCAATCACTTTTTATAGCTACTGTTTACAGGCCTCCTGGGCCATATACAGCGTTCCTCACTGAGTTCCCTGAATTCCTATCGGACCTTGTAGTCATAGCGGATAATATTCTAATCTTTGGTGACTTTAATATTCACATGGAAAAGTCCACAGACCCACTCCAAAAGGCTTTCGGAGCCATCATCGACTCAGTGGGTTTTGTCCAACATGTCTCTGGACCCACTCACTGTCACAGTCATACGCTGGACCTAGTTTTGTCCCATGGAATAAATGTTGTGGATCTTAATGTTTTTCCTCATAATCCTGGACTATCGGACCACCATTTTATTATGTTTGCAATTGCAACAAATAATCTGCTCAGACCCCAACCAAGGATCATCAAAAGTTGTGCTATAAATTCACAGACAACACAAAGATTCCTTGATGTCCTTCCAGATTCCCTCTGTCTACCCAAGGACGCCAGAGGACAAAAATCAGTTAACCACCTAACGGAGGAACTCAATTTAACCTTGCGCAATACCCTAGATGCAGTTGCACCCCTAAAAACTAAAAACATTTCTCATAAGAAACTAGCTCCCTGGTAAACAGAAAATACCCGAGCTCTGAAGCAAGCTTCCAGAAAATTGGAACGGAAATGGCGCCACACCAAACTGGAAGTCTTCCGACTAGCTTGGAAAGACAGTACTGTGCAGTACCGAAGAGCCCTTACTGCTGCTCGATCATCCTATTTTTCTAACTTAATTGAGGAAAATAAGAATAATCGGAAATTCCTTTTTGATACTGTCGCAAAGCTAACTAAAAAGCAGCATTCCCCAAGAGAGGATGACTTTCACTTTAGCAGTGATAAATTCATGAACTTCTTTGAGGAAAAGATTATGATTATTGGAAAGCAAATTACGGACTCCTCCTTAAATCTGCGTATTCCTTCAAAGTTCAGTTGTCCTGAGTCTGCACAACTCTGCCAGGACCTAGGATCAAGAGAGACGCTCAAGTGTTTTAGTACTATATCTCTTGACACAATGATGAAAATAATCATGGCCTCTAAACCTTCAAGCTGCATACTGGACCCTATTCCAACTAAACTACTGAAAGAGCTGCTTCCTGTGCTTGGCCCTCCTATGTTGAACATAATAAACGGCTCTCTATCCACCGGATGTGTACCAAACTCACTAAAAGTGAAAGTAATAAAGCCTCTCTTGAAAAAGCCAAACCTTGACCCAGAAAATATAAAAAACTATCGGCCTATATCGAATCTTCCATTCCTCTCAAAGAATTTTAGAAAAGGCTGTTGCGCAACAACTCACTGCCTTCCTGAAGACAAACAATGTATACAAAATGCTTCAGTCTGGTTTTAGACCCCATCATAGCACTGAGACGGCACTTGTGAAGGTGGTAAATTACATTTTAATGGCATCGGACCGAGGCTCTGCATCTGTCCTTGTGCTCCTAGACCTTAGTGCCGCTTTTGATACCATCGATCACCACATTCTTTTGGAGAGATTGGAAACCCAAATTGGTCTACACGGACAAGTTCTGGCCTGGTTTAGATCTTATCTGTCGGAAAGATATCAGTTTGTCTCTGTGAATGGTTTGTCCTCTGACAAATCAACTGTACATTTCGGTGTTCCTCAAGGTTCAGTTTTAGGACCACTATTGTTTTCACTATATATTTTACCTCTTGGGGATGTTATTCGAAAACATAATGTTAACTTTCACTGCTATGCGGATGACACACAGCTGTACATTTCAATGAAACATGGTGAAGCCCCAAAATTGCCCTTGCTAGAAGAATGTGTTTCAGACATAAGGAAGTGGATGGCTGCAAACTTTCTACTTTTAAACTCGGACAAAACAGAGATGGTTGTTCTAGGTCCCAAGAAACAAAGAGATCTTCTGTTGAATCTGACAATTAATCTTAATGGTTGTACAGTCGTCTCAAATAAAACTGTGAAGGACCTCGGCGTTACTCTGGACCCTGATCTCTCTTTTGAAGAACATATCAAGACCATTTCAAGGACAGCTTTTTTCCATCTACGTAACATTGCAAAAATCAGAAACTTTCTGTCCAAAAATGATGCAGAAAAATTAATCCATGCTTTTGTCACTTCTAGGTTAGACTACTGCAATGCTCTACTTTCCGGCTACCCGGATAAAGCACTAAATAAACTTCAGTTAGTGCTAAATACGGCTGCTAGAATCCTGACTAAAACCAACATTTTTTATCATATTACTCCAGTGCTAGCCTCTCTACACTGGCTTCCTGTCAAAGCAAGGGCTGATTTCAAGGTTTTACTACTAACCTACAAAGCATTACATGGGCTTGCTCCTACCTATCTCTCTGATTTGGTCCTGCCGTACATACCTACACGTACGCTACGGTCACAAGACGCAGGCCTCCTAATTGTCCCTAGAATTTCTAAGCAAACAGCTGGAGGCAGGGCTTTCTCCTATAGAGCTCCATTTTTATGGAACGGTCTGCCTACCCATGTCAGAGACGCAAACTCGGTCTCAACCTTTAAGTTTCTACTGAAGACTCATCTCTTCAATGGGTCATATGATTGAGTGTAGTCTGCCCCAGGAGTGGGAGGGTGAACGGAAAGGCTCTGGAGCAACGAACCGCCCTTGCTGTCTCTGCCTGGCCGGTTCCCCTCTTTCCACTGGGATTCTCTGCCTCTAACCCTATTACAGGGGCTGAGTCACTGGCTTACTGGGGCTCTCTCATGCCGTCCCTGGAGGGGGTGTGTCACCTGAGTGGGTTGATTCACTGATGTGGTCGTCCTGTCTGGGTTGCCCCCCCCCCCCCCTTGGGTTGTGCCGTGGCGGAGGTCTTTGTGGGCTATACTCAGCCTTGTCTCAGGATGGTAAGTTGGTGGTTGAAGATATCCCTCTAGTGTTGTGGGGGCTGTGCTTTGGCAAAGTGGGTGGGGTTATATCCTTCCTGTTTGGCCCTGTCCGGGGGTGTCCTCGGATGGGGCCACAGTGTCTCCTGACCCCTCCTGTCTCAGCCTCCAGTATTTATGCTGCAGTAGTTTATGTGTCGGGGGGCTAGGGTCAGTTTGTTATATCTATGGTACTTCTCCTGTCCTATTCGGTGTCCTGTGTGAATCTAAGTGTGCGTTCTCTAATTCTCTCCTTCTCTCTTTCTCTCTCTTGGAGGACCTGAGCCCTAGGACCATGCCCCAGGACTACCTGACATGATGACTCCTTGCTGTCCCCAGTCCACCTGGCCGTGCTTCTGCTCCAGTTTCAACTGTTCTGCCTTATTATTATTCGACCATGCTGGTCATTTATGAACATTTGAACATCTTGGCCATGTTCTGTTATAATCTCCACCCGGCACAGCCAGAAGAGGACTGGCCATCCCACATATGCTCTCTCTAATTCTCTCTTTCTTTCTCTCTCTCGGAGGACCTGAGCCCTAGGACCATGCCCCAGGAATACCTGACATGATGACTCCTTGTTGTCCCCAGTCCACCTGACTGTGCTGCTGCTCCAGTTTCAACTGTTCTGCCTTATTATTATTCGACCATGCTCATTTATGAACATTTGAACATCTTGGCCATGATCTGTTATAATCTCCACCCGGCACAGCCAGAAGAGGACTGGCCACCCCACATAGCCTGGTTCCTCTCTAGGTTTCCTCCTAGGTTTTGGCCTTTCTAGGGAGTTTTTCCTAGCCACCGTGCTTCTACACCTGCATTGCTTGCTGTTTGGGGTTTTAGGCTGGGTTTCTGTACAGCACTTTGAGATATCAGCTGATGTACGAAGGGCTATATAAATTAATTTGATGATTTGATGGTTATAGTCCAGTTAATGTATTGTTTATTAATGTTCTGTTCTGTAGTGGCTTTGCTGGCATGCATAAAAATAAAAATAAATTGTTTGCCCCACCAAGATTTACATTCTAAACTCGCCACTGAGTGCACATATAGGCCTACCGCTAGCAAATTGGATTGCTCAGATCACCCTGTCTGTGTGCAGTTTCCTGGAGCGCACAGCAAAGTAAGTTGATACTGTAATTTCAAAATATCTAAAATCAGGACTAGAGAGACTGTCAACGAATACAGCAAAGCTGCTGTTTTCATGAGTGTTTAAGCTTTTAAGTGTTATTCAGCACTTTCAACACTTCATTCAACACTTTTATAAACCATGAAATGTGCTTCTCCCATTGTTGCAACCAGCATTGCAGCTTCAATGAATGAGTAGCAAAGTGTATCAATAGGCTTGCATTGTTATTATTAGCGGATGTTTGTTTTTTCATATTGAGGAATATTTCACCTTTTCTGGTCATAGGTTTCAACATGAATTTGTGCATGAGTCATAAACAATGCAGTGGGACTCGAGTTTTGCCATCAGCTCGAAGACGGTGTCCCCTTTACTAGCTATTTTTACATTAACATGTCCAGGGATTTTTTCGTCAACATTTAGAAAGTTTGCATAGAAAATAGATTTGACAGTTGCCTGCTAGGGTGCACTTGTCACGTACGTCTGGAGAGACGGACCAAGGCGTAGCAAAAACAAAACAATAAATCAATAAACTAACATCGAAACGTGACTACGTGGTGCACATGCACAAAACACAAAATAATATCCCACAAACACAGGTGGGAAAAATGCTACCTAAATATGATCCCCAATTAGAGACAACAATTACCAGCTGCCTCTAATTAGGAGTCATACAAATCACCAACATAGAAAAATCAACTAGAATATCACATAGAATTAATAAACTGGAATACCCCCAGTCACGCCTTGACCTACTATACCATAGAAGCAAGGGCTCTCTATGGTCATGGCGTGACAGCATTTCCATTTAACTACCATGTCGAGAAAAACAGCTGGACGTAATGACGTCACACCAAAAAAATAAAAAATAGTGGTTAAAGTGTTTACATTAATAAATTGCGCATGAATAAATTGGCGACAGCCTGTATGCCTTCCCTCTTATTTGTTTCATGTGTCAGATAGCCCCCAACAGCCAGCATGGATAGAATGCAATAATTTACTAGTATTTGCCATTTTCAAATAATTATGATGTGCCAACATATCATCATAGATCTAGCACCCATGCATCAGTGGAGGCTGCTGCGGAGAGCATGGTTCATAATAATGGCCGGAATGGCGATTATGGACTAGCACCAAACACCTAGAATCCATGTTTATTGGACATTTATACCTGGATCTCGTAGCTAGCTAGCTGATATTCCGTGTGACTATCGGCTTTCGTCAATTCCGGAGCAAACATCAATTATTCCGGAGCTAGCCAGCTGAAGAGTTCCATCAGTCACTCCTGGGCTACAATCACCTATCCGGACCCGTTTTTACTGACAACACGGAGCCCCACCGGGCCTTCACAACTGGACTACCGACGTTATCTACCCGAGGGAGTTATCCGGCTTGCTCCTCCGTCGCGACGTTACCTGAACGCCCATCTGAGGTCCGCTAACCGTTAGCTGTCTTATCGGCTGCTATCTGAATAGACCTATTGGACAATTTATTTATTTATTATTATTATTATTATTTTTCTTGGGCCTCTATAACTATATCAATTGGTTGTTTTTTTTTGCAAATTGGATTCATCCTATCTACCACACGGAACCCCACTAATCCTACCGACGGAAACGCACGAGGTGGCTAATAACAGACCTCCATCCTATGCTAGCTTGCTACCGATGGCCCGGCTAGCTGTCTAAATCGCCGTGACCCCAACCAACCTCACTACTCACTGGACCCTTTTGATCACTTGACTAAGCATGCCTCTGCTTAATGTCAATATGCCTTGTCCATTGCTGTTCTGGTTAGTGTTCATTGGCTTGTTTCACTGTAGAGCCTCTAGTCCTGCTCACTATACCTTATCCAACCTATTAGTTCCACCACCCACACATGCGATGACATCTCCTGGTTTCAATGATGTTTCTAGAGACAATATCTCTCTCATCATCACTCAATACCTAGGTTTACCTCCACTGTATTCACATCCTACCATACCTTTGTCTGTACATTATACCTTGAAGCTATTTTATCACCCTCAGAAACCTGCTTTTACTCTCTGTTCCAGACGTTCTAGATGACCAATTCTTATTGCTTTTAGCCATACCCTTATCCTACTCCTCCTCTGGTCCTCTGGCGATGTAGAGGTGAATCCAGGCCCTGCAGTGCCTAGCTCCACTCCTATTCCCCAGGCGCTCTTTTTTGATGACTTCTGTAACCGTAATAGCCTTGGTTTCATGCATGTTAACATTAGAAGCCTCCTCCCTAAGTTTGTTTTATTCACTGCTTTAGCACACTCTGCCAACCCGGATGTTCTAGCTGTGTCTGAATCCTGGCTTAGGAAAATTCTGACATTTTCATCCCAAAGTACAACATTTTCAGACAAGATAGAACTGCCAAAGGGAGTGTTGCAATCTACTGCAAAGATAGCCTGCAGAGTTCTGTCCTACTATCCAGGTCTGTACCAAAACAATTTGAACTTTTAAAAATCCACCTCTCTAAAAACAAGTCTCTCACCATTGCTGCCTGCTATAGACCACCCTCTGCCCCCAGCTGTGCTCTGGACACTATATGTGAACTGATTGCACCCCATCTATCTTCAGAGCTCGTGCTGCTAGGCGACCTAAACTGGAACATGCTTAACACCCCAGCCATCCTACAATCTAAGCTTGATGCCCTCAATCTCACACAAATGATCAATGAACCTACCAGGTACCTCCCCAAAGCCTTAAACACGGGCACCCTCATAGATATCATCCTAACCAACTTGCCCTCTTAATACACCTCTGCTGTCTTCAACCAAGATCTCAGCGATCACTGTCTCATTGCCATTATCCATAATGGGTCAGCGGTCAAACGACCTCCACTCATCACTGTCAAACGCTCCCTGAAACACTTTAACGAGCAGGCCTTTATAATCTACCTGGCCGGGGTATCCTGGAAGGATATTGATCTCATCCCGTCAGTAGAGGATGCCTGGTTATTTAAAACAAAATGCCTTGCTAACCATCTTAAATAAGCATGCCCCATTCAAGAAATTTAGAACCAGGAACAGATATAGCCCTTGCTTCTCCCCAGACCTGACTGCCCTTAACCAACACAAAAACATCCTATGGCGTTCTGCATTAGCATCGAACAGCCCCCGTGATATGCAGCTGTTCAGGGAAGCTAGAAACCATTATACACAGGCAGTTAGAAAAGCCAAAGCTAGCTTTTTCAAGCAGAAATTTGTTCCTGCAACACTAACTCAAAAAAGTTCTGGGACACTGTAAAGTCCATGGAGAATAAGAACACCTCCTCCCAGCTGCCCACTGCACTGAAGATAGGAAACACTGTCACCACTGATAAATCCACTATAATTGAGAATTTCAATAAGCATTTTTATACGGCTGGCCATGCTTTCCACCTGGCTACTCCTACCCCGGTCAACAGCACTGCACCCCCCACAGCAACTTGCCCAAGCCTTCCCCATTTCTCCTTCTCCCAAATCCAGTCAGCTGATGGTCTGAAAGAGCTGCAAAATCTGGACCCCTACAAATCAGCCGGGCTAGACAATCTGGACCCTTTCTTTCTAAAATTATCTGCCGAAATTGTTGCCACCCCTATTACTAGCCTGTTCAACCTCTCTTTCGTGTCATCTGAGATTCCCAAAGATTGGAAAGCAGCTGCGGTCATCCCCCTCTTCAAAGGGGGGGACACTCTTCACCCAAACTGCTACAGACCCATATCTATCCTACCCTGCCTTTCTAAGGTCTTCGAAAGCCAAGTCAACAAACAGATTACCGACCATTTGAATCTCACCATACCCTCTCTGCTATGCAATCTGGTTTCAGAGCTGGTCATGGGTGCACCTCAGCCACATTCAAAGTCCTAAACGATATCATAACCGCCATCGATAAGAAACAATACTGTGCAGCCGTATTCAGTGATCTGGCCAAGGCTTTCGACTCTGTCAATCACCACATCCTCATCGGCAGACTCAACAGCCTTGGTTTCTCAAATGATTGCCACGCCTGGTTCACCAACTACTTCTCTAATAGAGTTCAGTGTGTCAAATCGGAGGGTCTGCTGCCCCGGACCTCTGGCAGTCTCTATGGGGGTGCCACAGGGTTCAATTCTTGGACCGACTCTCTTCTCTGTATACATCAATGATGTCGCTCTTGCTGCTGGTGAGTCTCTGATCCACCTCTACGCAGACGACACCATTCTGTATACTTTTGGCCCTTCTTTGGACACTGTGTTAACAACCCTCCAGGCAAGCTTCAATGCCATACAACTCTCCTTCCGTGGCCTCCAATTGCTCTTAAATTAAAGTAAAACTAAATGCATGCTCTTCAACAGATCGCTGCCTGCACCTGCCCGCCTGTCCAACATCACTACTCTGGACGGATCTGACTTAGAGTACGTGGACACCTACAAATACTTAGGTGTCTGGTTAGACTGTAAACTCTCCTTCCAGACCCACATCAAACATCTCCAATCCAAAGTTAAATCTAGAATTGGCTTCCTATTTCGCAACAAAGCATCCTTCACTCATGCTGCCAAACATACCCTTGTAAAACTGACCATCCTACCAATCCTCGACTTCGGCGATGTCATTTACAAAATAGCCTCCAATACCCTACTCAACAAATTGGATGCAGTCTATCACAGTGCAATCCGTTTTGTCACCAAAGCCCCATATACTACCCACCATTGCGACCTGTACGCTCTCGTTGGCTGGCCCTCGCTTCATACTCGTCGCCAAACTCACTGGCTCCATGTCATCTACAAGACCCTGCTACTTAAAGTCCCCCCTTACCTCAGCTCGCTGGTCACCATAGCATCACCCACCTGTAGCACGCGCTCCAGCAGGTATATCTCTCTGGTCAATGACTGGAACGAACTACAAAAATCTCTGAAACTGGAAACACTTATCTCCCTCACTAGTTTTAAGCACCAACTGTCAGAGCAGCTCACAGATTACTGCACCTGTACACAGCCCACCTATAATTTAGCCCAAAAAACTACCTCTTTCCCTACTGTATTTATTTTATTTATTTATTTTGCTCCTTTGCACCCCATTATTTTTATTTCTACTTTGCACATTCTTCCACTGCAAATCTACCATTCCAGTGTTTTTGTTATGCACGTGAGTGAGGACCCAAAAGCGGTTTAACAAAAACAGAGTCCTTTAATGTCAAAACACAAGGAAGACATAGATCCTCTTCAGATGTATATAATGGCAAAATAGACAACCCGCAGAGAGGGCGATAAATGAATCATAAAGTCCTTCTGATATTTACAGAAGAGTCCCCCTTCTAGCAGCAGAGGAGAATAGCTGGGTTAGCGGCGACAGACTGCTGGTCTCTCTGGGTAGGCGCGGGTCGTAGAGGACAGAGGTACCTGATCACACGTAGCATCAGATGAACAGGCAGATTCCGACAGGACGGGACAAGGGTGAAGCAAACGAGACGATAGTTTGGTTCTGGCATGAGAAACTCAAACGAGAATCTGACAAAGACAGCAGCAGGAACAGAGAGAGAAATAGAGACCTAATCAGAGGGAAAAAGGAACAGGTGGGAAAAGGGTGAACGAGGTAGTTAAGAGAAGATGAGGAACAGCTGGGAGAAGGAGAGGAAGAGAAGGTAACCTAATACGACCAGCAGAGGGAGACGAAGTGAAGAGAAAAAACAGGAACAAGACATAATATGACAATACATGACAGTACCCCCCCACTCACCGAGCGCCTCCTGGCGAACTCGAGGAGGAAACCTGGCGGCAACGGAGGAAATCATCGATCAGCGAACGGTCCAGCACGTCCCGAGAGGGAACCCAACTCCTTTCCTCAGGACCGTACCCCTCCCAATCCACTAGGTACTGATGACCACGGCCCCGAGGACGCATGTCCAAAATCTTACGGACCCTGTAGATAGGTGCGCCCTCGACAAGGATGGGGGGGGGGGGGGAAGACGAGCGGGGGCGCGAAGAACGGGCTTAACACAGGAGACATGGAAGACCGGGTGGACGCGACGAAGATATCGCGGAAGAAGAAGTCGCACTGCGACAGGATTAATGATCTGAGAAATACGGAATGGACCAATGAACCGCGGGGTCAACTTGCGAGAAGCTGTCTTAAGGGGAAGGTTCTGAGTGGAGAGCCAAACTCTCTGACCGCGACAATATCTAGGACTCTTAGTTCTACGCTTATTAGCGGCTCTCACAGTCTGCGCCCTATAACGGCAAAGTGCAGACCTGACCCTCTTCCAGGTGCGCTCGCAACGTTGGACAAAAGCCTGAGCGGAGGGGACGCTGGACTCGGCGAACTGAGACGAGAACAGCGGAGGCTGGTACCCGAGGCTACTCTGAAAAGGAGATAGCCCGGTCGCAGACGAAGGAAGCGAGTTGTGGGCGTATTCTGCCCAGGGGAGCTGTTCTGACCAAGACGCAGGGTTATGAAAAAAAAGACTGCGTAAGATGCGACCAATAGTCTGATTGGCCCGTTCTGCTTGACCGTTAGACTGGGGGTGAAAGCCGGAAGAGAGACTGACGGAAGCCCCAATCAAACGGCAAAACTCCCTCCAAAATTGAGACGTGAATTGCGGACCCCTGTCCGAAACGACGTCTGACGGAAGGCCATGAATTCTGAAAACATTCTCGATGATGATTTGTGCCGTCTCTTTAGCAGAAGGGAGCTTAGCGAGGGGAATAAAATGAGCCTCCTTAGAGAACCTATCGACAACCGTAAGAATAACAGTCTTCCCCGCTGACGAAGGCAGTCCGGTGATAGAATCTAAGGCGATGTGAGACCACGGTCAAGAGGGAATGGGAAGAGGTCTGAGACGGCTGGCAGGAGGGGAGTTACCGGACTTAGTCTGCGCGCAGACCGAACAAGCAGCCACGAAACGACGCGTGTCATGCTCCCGAGTGGGCCACCAAAAACGCTGGCGAATGGAAGCAAGCGTACCTCGAACGCCAGGGTGGCCGGCTAACTTGGCAGAGTGAGCCCACTGAAGAACGGCCAGACGAGTAGGAACGGGAACGAAAAGAAGGTTCCTAGGACAAGCGCGCGGCGACGGAGTGTGAGTGAGTGCTTGCTTTACCTGCCTCTCAATTCCCCAGACAGTCAACCCGACAACACGCCCCTCAGGGAGAATCCCCGCGGGGTCAGTGGAGGCTACTGAAGAACTGAAGAGACGAGATAAAGCATCAGGCTTGGTGTTCTTAGAGCCCGGACGATAAGAAATTACGAACTCGAAACGAGCGAAAAACAGCGCCCAACGAGCCTGACGCGCATTAAGTCGTTTGGCAGAACGGATGTACTCAAGGTTCCTATGGTCAGTCCAAACGACAAAAGGAACGGTCGCCCCCTCCAACCACTGTCGCCATTCGCCTAGGGCTAAGCGGATGGCGAGCAGTTCGCGGTTTCCCACATCATAGTTACGTTCCGACGGCGACAGGCGATGAGAAAAATACGCCCAAGGGTGGACCTTGTCGTCAGAGAGGGAGCGCTGAGAAAGAATGGCTCCCACGCCCACCTCTGACGCGTCAACCTCGACAACGAACTGTCTAGAGACGTCAGGTGTAACAAGGATAGGAGCGGATGTAAAACGATTCTTGAGGAGATCAAAAGCTCCCTGGGCGGAAACGGACCACTTAAAGCACGTCTTGACAGAAGTAAGGGCTGTGAGAGGAGCTGCCACCTGACCGAAATGACGGATGAAACGAAGATAGAAATTCGCGAAGCCGAGAAAGCGCTGCAGCTCGACGCGTGACTTAGGAACGGGCCAATCAATGACAGCTTGGACCTTAGCGGGATCCATCTTAATGCCTTCAGCGGAAATAACAGAACCGAGAAATGTGACGGAGGAGGCATGAAAAGTGCACTTCTCAGCCTTCACAAAAATACAATTCTCTAAAAGGCGCTGGAGGACACGTCGAACGTGCTGAACATGAATCTGGAGTGACGGTGAAAAAATCAGGATATCGTCAAGGTAAACGAAAACAAAGATGTTCAGCATGTCTCTCAGGACGTCATTGACTAATGCCTGAAAGACAGCTGGAGCGTTAGCGAGGCCGAAAGGAAGAACCCGGTATTCAAAGTGCCCTAACGGAGTGTTAAACGCTGTTTTCCACTCGTCCCCCTCCCTGATGCGCACGAGATGGTAAGCGTTACGAAGGTCCAACTTAGTGAAAAACCTGGCTCCCAGCAGGATCTCGAAGGCTGAAGACATAAGAGGGAGCGGATAACGATTCTTCACTGTTATGCCATTCAGCCCTCGATAATCTATGCAGGGGCGCAGGGACCCGTCCTTCTTCTTAACAAAAAAAACCCCCGTTCCGGCGGGAGAGGAGGAGGGGACTATGGTACCGGCGTCAAGAGCTACAGACAAATAATCTTCGAGAGCCTTACGTTCAGGAGCCGACAGAGAGTATAGTCTACCCCGGGGGGGAGTGGTTCCCGGAAGGAGATCAATACTACAATCATACGACCGGTGCGGAGGAAGAGAGGTGGCCCTGGACCGACTGAACACCGTGCGCAGATCGTGATATTCCTCCGGCACCCCCGTCAAATCACCAGGCTCCTCCTGTGAAGAAGAGACAGAGGAAACAGGAGGGATAGCAGACATTAAACATTTCACATGACAAGAGACGTTCCAGGAGAGGATAGAATTACTAGACCAATTAATAGAAGGATTATGACAAACTAGCCAGGGATGGCCCAAAACAACAGGTGTAAAAGGTCAACGGAAAATTAAAAAAGAAAGGGTTTCGCTATGATTACCAGAGACAGTGAGGGTTAAAGGTAGCGTCTCACGCTGAATCCTGGGGAGAGAACTACCATCCAAAGCGAACAAGGCCGTGGGCTCCCTTAACTGTCTGAGAGGAATGTCATGTTCCCGAGCCCAGGTCTCGTCCATAAAACAGCCCTCCGCCCCAGAGTCTATCAAGGCACTGCAGGAAGCTGACGAACCGGTCCAGCGTAGATGGACCGACAAGGTAGTGCAGGATCTTGAAGGAGAGACCAGAGTAGTAGCGCTCACCAGTAGCCCTCCGCTTACTGATGAGCTCTGGCTTTTACTGGACATGAAGTCCCAAAATGACCAGCGGAACCGCAATAGAGACAGAGGCGGTTGGTGATTCTCCGTTCCCTCTCCTTAGTCGAGATGCGGATACCCCCCAGCTGCATAGGCTCAGCACCCGAGCCGGCGGAGGAAGATGGTAGTGATGCGGAGAGGGGGGCAACGGAGAACGCGAGCTCCTTTCCACGAGCTCGGTGACGAAGATCAACCCGTCGCTCTATGCGAATAGCGAGTTCAATCAAGGAATCCACGCTGGAAGGAACCTCCCGGGAGAGAATCTCATCCTTTACCTCCGCGCGGAGACCCTCCAGAAAACGAGAGAGCAAAGCCGGCTCGTTCCAGTCACTGGAGGCAGCAAGAGTGCGAAACTCAATAGAGTAATCTGTTATGGATCGATTACCTTGACATAGGGAAGACAGGACCCTGGAAGCTTCCTCCCCAAAAACAGAACGATCAAAAACCCGTATCATCTCCTCCTTAAAGTCCTGATACTGGTTAGTACACTCAGCCCTCGCCTCCCAGATTGCCGTGCCCCACTCACGAGCCCGTCCAGTAAGGAGAGATATGACGTAGGCGATACGAGCTGTGCTCCTGGAGTAAGTGTTGGGCTGGAGAGAAAACACAATATCACACTGGGTGAGGAACGAGCGGCATTCAGTGGGCTCCCCAGAGTAACACGGCGGGTTATTGATTCTGGGCTCCGGAGATTCGAAAGCCCTGGAAGTGGCCGGTGGATCGAGGCGGAGATGGTGAATCTGTTCTGTGAGGTCGGAGACTTGGGCGGCCAGGGTCTCAACGGCATGTCGAGCAGCAGACAATTCCTGCTTGTGTCTGCCTAGCATCGCTCCCTGGATCTCGACTGCTGAGTGGAGAGGATCCGAAGTCGCTGGGTCCATTCTTGGTCAGATTCTTCTGTTATGCACGTGAGTGAGGACCCAAAAGCGGTTTAACAAAAACTGAGTCCTTTAATGTCAAAACACAGGGAAGACATAGATCCTCTTCAGATGTATATAATGGCAAAATAGACAACCCGCAGAGAGGGCGATAAATGAATCATAAAGTCCTTCTGATATTTACAGAAGAGTCCCCCTTCTAGCAGCAGAGGAGAATAGCTGGGTTAGAGTCCCCTTCTTAGCAGCAGAGGAGAATAGCTGGGTTAGCGGCGACAGACTGCTGGTCTCTCTGGGTAGGCGCGGGTCGTAGAGGACAGAGGTACCTGATCACACGTAGCATCAGATGAACAGGCAGATTCCGACAGGACGGGACAAGGGTGAAGCAAACGAGACGATAGTTTGGTTCTGGCATGAGAAACTCAAACGAGAATCTGACAAAGACAGCAGCAGGAACAGAGAGAGAAATAGAGACCTAATCAGAGGGAAAAAGGAACAGGTGGGAAAAGGGTGAACGAGGTAGTTAAGAGAAGATGAGGAACAGCTGGGAGAAGGAGAGGAAGAGAAGGTAACCTAATACGACCAGCAGAGGGAGACGAAGTGAAGAGAAAAAACAGGAACAAGACATAATATGACAATACATGACAGTTTTACTTGCTATATTGTATTTACTTTGCTAACATGGCCTTTTTTTTGCCTTTACCTCCCTTATCTCACCTCATTTGCTCACATTGTATATAGACTTGTTTTTCTACTGTATTATTGACTGTATGTTTGTTTTACTCCATGTGTAACTCTGTGTTGTTGTATGTGTCGAACGGCTTTGCTTTATCTTGGCCAGGTCGCAATTGTAAATGAGAACTTGTTCTCAACTTGCCTACCTGGTTAAATAAAGGTGAAATAAAATAAAATAAATGTTTTTGATACCATTCCACTGATTCCGCTCCAGTCATTAACACGAGCCTGTTCTCCCCAATTAAGGTGCCACCATCCTCCTGTGCCATGCATGATCTATCGGCTGCCTAGACTAGTCCATGCCATGGTGGAACTTGCACTCCTGTAGATCGGAAATAATTGGATGGTGAAATTCGATGGTGAAACTTATCAGCCAACCAGAAAAGCAAGGCAAAGGCCAGATATTCCCAAACTGCACAATGCTGTCGGGGGTACGCCAAATAAAAATGTGATTCACAATATTTGGGGGGGGGGGGGGGGGGAATGTCTTCACATTTTCAATTTTAAGCCAATGATTTTTTTGAGAGAGAATTAAGACGACTTTCGAGTAGTAAGACATGTATAAAAACCACAGATAACATTAATAAGAAGGGGCTATAAGCGTATTATATGGTGAGCTACTGAGTGGCTCGGACAAGCATGCCCCATACTATTGTGGAGGACTTAATTCTTCCTGCTGCCGCAGATATGGCTGGGACAATGCTGGGGGAAAAGGCCCCAAAAAATATACAGACAATGTCTTCATCATGCATCAGTGACATGGCAGGAGATGTTTTGAAACAATTACTGCTTCGCATACAAGCCAGCGAATTCTATGCGTTACAGCTGGATGAGTCAACAGACTTGGTGCCCTGGCACAGCTCCTAGTATACAGTGGGGAGAACAAGTATTTGATACACTGCCGATTTTGCAGGTTTTCCTACTTACAAAGCATGTAGAGGTTTGTAATTTTTATCATAGGTACACTTCAACTGTGATAGACGGAATCTAAAACAAAAATCCAAATGCAAATGAATTACTTAAAAATCATAATGTGATTTTCTGGATTTTTGTTTTAGATTCCGTCTCTCACAGTTGAAGTGTACCTATGATAAAAATTACAAACCTCTACATGCTTTGTAAGTAGGAAAACCTGCAAAATTGATAGTGTATCAAATACTTCTTCTCCCCACTGTGTGTCCGTTACATTTATGGGGGGTCAATTAAGGAATACATCCTCTTCTGCAAACCTATGGAAACCAGGACAATAAGAGATAATCAGTTTAAATTACTGGACAGCTTTGTGACATTAAATGGACTTTGGTGGTCAAGATGTGTTGGTGTCTGTACTGATGGCGCAAAAGCCATGACAGGGAGACATAATGGAATGGTAACGCGCATGCAAGCAGTTGCTCCCGACGCCACTTGAGTACACTGCAGCATCCACCGAGAGGCTCTTGCTGCCAAGGGAATGCCTGACAGCTTGAAAGACGTTTTGGACACTACAATGATTAACTTTCTTAACTTGGAACCACCCATCCCGGATCCGGGATAATTGTCATCAACTACGCTAAATAGCATAGCGCAACGGTCAAATAATCTTACTAGAAAATATTCATATTCATGAAATCACAAGTGAAATATAGCGAAACACAGCTAATTCGTGTCAGGCGATGATTACGCTCCCGGATCCGGGTTTGAGAGTCACAGGAAGTTTATCACCCTGTCGTCTCAGATTTTGAAATTATGCTTTACAGCGAAAACAATACAAGCGTTTGTGTAAGTTTATCAATATACTAACAAAACATTATGTACACCTAGCGGCAGGTAACAGAAAAGCAATCAAATTAATAGTTTACCTTTGATGATCTTCACTCACGAGACTCCCAGTTAGACAGCAAATGTTCCTTTTGTTCCATAAAGATATTTTTTATATCCAAATACCTCCATTAGTTTAATGCGTTATGCCCAGGAATCCACCGGAAATAGCGGTCACGACAACGCAGACAAAAATTCCAAATTATATCCATAATATCGACAGAAACATGGCAAACGCTTTTTATAATCAATCCTCAAGGTGTTTTTCAAATATCTATTCGATAATATATCAACTGGGACAGTTGGCTCTTCACTAGGACCGGGAGGAAAAATGGCTACCTCTCTGTTTTGCGCAAAAATCACACTGAGAGCCAACAACTGACCACTCACGCAATGTGGACGTTTACGCTCATTCTTCAAAATAAAGGCCTAAAACTACAGTCTAAAGGCTGTCGACACCTTAGGGAAGCCACAGAAAAAGGAACCTGGTTGATATCCCTTTCAACGGTCATAGGGATGCATAGGAGCACAGAGCTTTCAAAATAAGAGTCACTTCCTGATTGTTAACTAACTAGGAAGTGTGTTTAAATGGCAACGTTTCTGTCTCCAGATTTGACACATTCCTGGATCATGTTGTCTGGTACATCCAACTTATTTGTATAGCTTTTAATCTTTTTAAATGAATATATTATTAACACTTTGTTCTAGCTAGCTATTTGGTAGCTATCAAGTAAACCCAATGATGGGGGCGTGATGTGTTTCAGTCCAGTTTACTCCCCTGCCGGGCGTAAGCAATACGCCAGACTAACTGCAAACACTCTCCTGTTGCCTTTTCATTGGCTCTCTGATATCAGTTCTGTTATACTCACAGACAATATTTTTACAGTTTTGGAAACTTTAGAGTGTTTTCTATCCTAAGCTGTCAATTATATGCATATTCTAGCATCTGGTCCTGATAAATAAGCCGTTTACTTAGTGCCCCCTAGCTTTAAGAGGTTAACCTCTGGTGAATTATGCACAATTTCCGATTAACAAATAAGGTTTTATATGTAAGATGGTTAAATAAAGAGCACATTTATTGATTATTATTATATATTATTATTTGTGCCTTGGTCTAATAAGAGCTCTTTGTCACAATCCGGCTTTGTTGGAAGTGATAAAAACTCACACTCATTTGTATGTTTAATAAATGTATTGCATAGTGTGTGTGTGGTAAGCCGACAATGATGGCAAAAAACAACACTTGAGAGTGTGCTGACCCTGGTGCTAGAGGGGGTACACAACTGGAAGTTGAATGTTTGAAGGGGTACGGGACTATACAAGTTTGTGAACCGCTGATTTCGGCAATCACCTCTGTGAGAATGCTGTTCATTGACTACAGCTCAGCGTTCAACACCACAGTGCCCACAAAGCTCATCACTAAGCTAAGGACCCTGGGTCTAAACACCTCCCTCTGCAACTGGATCCTGGACTTCCTGATGGGCCGCCCCCAGGTGGTAAGGGCAGGTAACAACACATCCGCCACATTGGTCCTCAACCCGGGGGCCCCTCAGGGGTGCATGCTCAGTCCCCTCCTGTACTCCCTGTTCACTCATGACTGTATGGCCGAACACGACTCCAACGCCATAATTTTGTTTGCCGATGACACAACAGTGGTAGGCCTGATCACCGACAACAATGAGACAGCCTATAGGGAGGAGGTCAGACACCTGGCCGTGTGGTGCCAAGAAAACAACCTCTCCCTCAACGTGATCCAGACAAAGGAGATGATTGTGGACTACAGGAAAAGGAGGACTGAGCACGCCCCCATTCTCATCGATGGGTTGTAGTGGTGCAGGTTAAGAGCTTCAAGTTCCTTGGTGTCCACATCACCAACAAACTATCATGGTCCAAACACACCAAGATATTCATGAAGAGAGCACAATAAAGCCTATTCCCCCTCAGGAGACTGAAGAGATTTGTCATGAGTCCTCAGATCCTCAAAAAGTTATACAGCTGCACCATCGAGTTGCATCACTGCCTGGTATGGCAACTGCTCGGCCTCAGACCACAAGGCATTACAGAGGGTAGTGTGTACGGCCCAGTACATCACTGGGGCCAAGCTTCCTGCCATCCAGGAACTCTATGTCGAGGAAGGCCCTAAAAATTGTCAAAGACTCCAGCCACCCTTTTATTTATTTTTTATTTTACCCTTTATTTATTTACCCTTTATTTAACTAGGCAAGTCAGTTAAGAACAAATTCCTATTTACAATGATGGCCTAGGAACAGTGGGTTAACTGCCTTGTTCAGGGGCAGAACAACAGATTGTTTACTTGTCAGCTCGGGATTCAATCTAGCAACCTTTCGGTTACTGGCCCAATGCTCTAATTACAAGGCTACCTGCTATCTCCTAGTCATAGACTGTTCTCTCTGCTATCGCACAGCAAGCGGTACCGGAGAGCCAAGTCTAGGTCCAAAATGCTTCTTAACAGCTTCTACCCCCAAGCCATCAGACTCCTACTACTGTTATTTTACTGATGCTCTTTAATGGTTTGTTACTTTTATTTAAAAAAAAAATGCTTATCTATTTTTTATTTAACACTTATTTTTCTTAAAATTCAATTGTTGGTTAAGGGCTTGTAAGTAAGAATTTCACTGTAAAGTCTACACCTGTTGTATTCGGCGCATGTGACAAATACAATTTGATTTGATAGGGAGTTGCTTACCAAAAAGACAGTGAATGTTCCTGAGTGACCGAGTTACAGTTGACCTGAAAATGGTTGTCTAGCAATGATCAACAACCAATTTGACAGAGCTTGAAGAACTGAAAAGAATAAAGGGCAAATATTGCACAGTCCAGGTGTGGAAAGCTCTTAGAGACTTACCCAGAAAGACTCAGAGCTGTAATCGCTGTCAAAGGTGCTTCTACAAAGTACTGACACAGTGGTGTGTAAATGAGATATTTCTGTAACATTTCTAAAAACATGTTTTAACTTTGTCATTATGGGGTATTGTGTGTAGATGGGTGAGAGGCAAATCTGTTTGGAATTCAGGCTGTGACAGAACAAAATATAGAATAGGTCCAGGTTTAGTTTTGTGAAGATGAAAATATCAGTATCTACACACGTTTCTGACAGGACATGCCTTACAACCATGTTGTATGAAGGTAAGACTTCAATTATTTTCAATATTTCTCTCTTTTGTATATACTATTTTGATACAATACAGCCAATATCAAAACAAACACATCTGGAAAAAATGCATGGCACGAAAACGTCAAAGTACATAATTGATTCCTCCTCCCTTTCTATCTTATACAGCCTGTACACTCTTCCTTAAAATACCAAATCTGTCCAAGCCTCTCCCTCATCAACATCAGGAGCTATCCATCCTCTGCCAGCAGCCCCAGGAGACCACCCCACCCACTCAGCACATGTTTTATATATAAGCAATGGGCAAGTCGATATTACTTTATCATAGCGAGGCAATAACCTATAATTTAATGAAGTCACCTTCAGAGCAAGACCTCTGTCATTTAAATAATTATGAATTATAATGTATAATGTATAGAAATATAATAGTATTTTGGTTTGACATGGCAGGCTACTGGTGAGGCTGAATAAAAAAAGTGAGTTACAGTATTGGAGGACTTAAAGTTCAGGGAAATATGTTGGGCTGGCACTTTGATTGTGACGCTTAAATGAGGACTAATGCGGATGTGATAGATCAAACTTACGTTCAATGGGTTTTTAGTGTCTCAAGGAATTCATTTAGGCATAGGATCATCTTCATAGAGCTCAGTTCAGAGTTTGTATGAAATTACCTTGAATCGAATGGACCTTCAATCGAATGTAGTTCTGTAACTCAAATACTTCCGTTTACCAACACCATGAAATGAATCAATTAAAATGTTATGGGTCACATACACATTTAGATTTAACAGTCACAGTGGAAACAACATCACCTATACACTTCCTGATGAACTCAGTCACTGTGTCCGTGTATATGTCAGTGTTATTATCAGAGGCAACCCGGGAACATATCCCAATCCACGTGATCAAAACAATCTTGAAGTGTAACAGTGTAGCTTCCGTCCCTCTCCGCCCCAACCTGGGCTCAACCCAGGGACCCTCTGAACACATCAACAACTGCCTCCCACGAAGCTTCATTACCTATTGCTCCACAAAAGCCGTGGCCCTTGCAAAGCAAGGGAAACAACTACTTCAAGGTCTCAGAGCGAGTGACGTCACCGATTGAAACGCTATTAGTGCGCACCAAGCTAACTAACTAGCCATTTCACAATGGTTACACACACCCCCTTTTGACCTCCTTTTGCGCGGCAACCAGTGACCTGGGTCAACAGCATCAATATAACAGTTTTGCTTTTGTCCCTGTCCTCGCCCTAAACTGGGCTCGAACCAGGGACCCTCTGCACACATCAACAGCAGTCACCCTGTTGTCGATGTGACGTCACCGATTGAAACGCTATTAGCGCGCACCCCGCTAACTAGCTAGCCATTTCACACCGGTTACAAAAGCATTCTGATTGGTCAGACTAGCTTTGAATAGACCTTAGCACGGATACTTCCTGTTTGAGTTTCTGCCATAAAGGAAGGGAGGAGCAGAAGGGAGTCGTGAACTGATTTGAAAAAAGGTGGGCAGGGGAGGGCCTTGTAGACATCCTAGAAGAGGGAGTAACAATGGTTGAGAGTTTTTGAAGTGTGAGTACTACAGACAATGTGTTGATACGATAGTGTTTTCTAAAATGTGCTTTGTTAAAATCCTCAACTACAATAAATGCAGATATGTGGTTTCCAGTTTGCACAAAGTCCGGTGTAGTTCCGTTAGTGGAAATCGTGGTATCAGCTTGAGGGGGAATATACACGGCTGTGACTATAACTGAAGAGAATTCTACTGGGAGGTAACACGGTCGGCATTTGATTGTGAGGTATTCTAGGGAGGGTGAACAAAAAGGACTTGAGTTTCTGTATGACATCACAATCACACCATGAGTGGTTAATCATGAAAACATACACCACCGCCTTTATTCTTCCATAAGAGTTCTTTATTCTTGTCTGCACGATGTACTGAGAACCCAGCTGGTTGTATAGACTAAGACAGTATGTCCGGAGAGAGACATGATTCCGTGAAACAGAGTATGTTAGGAGATCCTCGCCCTGAGCCTGTCTACTTTATTGTCCAGGGACTGAACATTAGCGAGTACTATATTCTAAAGCGGTGGATGGTGTGCACGCCTCCTGTGTCGGACTAGAAGTCCACTCTGAATACCTATTCTCCGCCGGAGCAGCCTCTGGGATACGTTAAATTGCCCTGGTGGGTAAACAGCAAATTTGAATGTGTTAATTTAACACCATGCATGTTCATTTTAACACTCATCCAGTGTTTATATACAGTTGAAGTCAGAAGTTTACATACACTTAGGTTGGAGTCATTAAAACTAGTTTGTCAACCACTCCACACCTTTCTTGTTAACAAACTATAGTTTTGGCAAGTCGATTAGGACATCTCTGTGTGCATGACACAAGTAATTTTTCCAACAATTGTAAACAGACAAATTATTTCACTTATAATTCACTAATTCCCAATTCCAGTGCGGCAGAAGTTTACATACACTAAGTTGACTGTGCCTTTAAACAGCTTGGAAAATTCTAGAAAATGATGTTATGGCTTTAGAAGCTTCTGACAGGCTAATTTACATCATTTGAGTCAATTAGAGGTGTACATGTGGATGTACACTGCTCAAAAAATAAAGGGAACACTTAAACAACACAATGTAACTCCAAGTCAATCACACTTCTGTGAAATCAAACTGTCCACTTAGGAAGCAACACTGATTGACAATACATTTCACATGCTGTTGTGCAAATGGGATAGACAATAGGTGGAAATTATAGGCAATTAGCAAGACACCCCCAATAAAGGAGTGGTTCTGCAGACCACTCCTCAGTTCCTATGCTTCCTGGCTGATGTTTTGGTCACTTTTGAATGCTGGCGGTGCTTCCACTCTAGTGGTAGCATGAGACGGAGTCTACAACCCACACAAGTGGCTCAGGTAGTGCCGCTCATCCAGGATGGGACATCAATGTGAGCTGTGGCAAGAAGGTTTGCTGTGTCTGTCAGCGTAGTGTCCAGAGCATGGAGGCGCTACCAGGAGACAGGCCAGTACATCAGGAGACGTGGAGGAGGCCGTAGGAGGGCAACAACCCAGCAGCAGGACCGCTACCTCCGCCTTTGTGCAAGGAGGAGCAGGAGGAGCACTGCCAGAGCCCTGCAAAATGACCTCCAGCAGGCCACAAATGTGCATGTGTCTGCTCAAACGGTCAGAAACAGACTCCATGAGGGTGGTATGAGGGCCCGACGTCCACAGGTGGGGGTTGTGCTTACAGCCCAATACCGTGCAGGACGTTTGGCATTTGCAGGAGAACACCAAGATTGGCAAATTCGCCACTGGTGCCCTGTGCTCTTCACAGATGAAAGCAGGTTCACACTGAGCACATGTGACAGACGTGACAGAGTCTGGAGACGCCGTGGAGAACGTTCTGCTGCCTGCAACATCCTCCAGCATGACCGGTTTGGTGGTGGGTCAGTCATGGTGTGTGGTGGCATTTCTTTCCTCCATGTGCTCGCCAGAGGTAGCCTGACTGCCATTAGGTACCGAGATGAGATCCTCAGACCCCTTGTGAGACCATATGCTGGTGCGGTTGGCCCTGGGTTCCTCCTAATGCAAGACAATGCTAGACCTCATGTGGCTGGAGTGTGTCAGCAGATCCTGCAAGAGGAAGGCATTGATGCTATGGACTGGCCCGCCCGTTCCCCAGAATTGAATCTAATTGAGCACATCTGGGACATCATGTCTTGCTCCATCCACCAACGCCACGTTGCACTACAGACTGTCCAGGATTTGGCGGATGCTTTAGTCCAGGTCTGGGAGGAGATCCCTCAGGAGACCATCCGCCACCTCATCAGGAGCATGCCCAGGCGTTGTAGGGTGGTCATACAGGCACGTGGAGGCCACACACACTACTGAGCCTCATTTTGACTTGTTTTAAGGACATTACCTCAAAGTTGGATCAGCCTGTACTGTGGTTTTCCACTTTAATTTTGAGTGTGACTCCAAATCCAGACCTCCATGGGTTGATAAATTTGATTTCCATTGATCATTTTCGTGTGATTTTGTTGTCAGCACATTCAACTATGTAAAGAAAAAAGTATTGAATAAGAATATTTCATTCATTCAGATCTAGGATGTGTTATTTTAGTGTTCCCTTTTTTGAGCAGTGTATTTCAAGGCCTGCCTTCAAACTAACATCAAAATAAATCAGCCAAGACCTCAGAAAAAAAATTGTAGACCTCCACAAGTCTGGTTCGTCCTTTTCCGAACACCTGAAGGTACCACGTTCATCTGTTCAGCAAGGAAGAAAACACTGCTCCAAAAACGTCATAAAAAAAGCCAAACTACGGTTTGCAACTGCACATGGGGACAAATATCGTACTTTTTGGAGAAATGTCCTATGGTCTGATGAAACAAAAAAATAACTATTTGGCCATAATGACCATCTTTATGTTTGGAGGAAAAAGGGGGAGGCTTGCAAGCCGGAGAACTCCATCCCAAACGTGAAGAACGGGGGTGGCAGCATCATGTTGTGGGTGTGCTTTGCGGCAGGAGGGACTGGTGCACTTCACAAAATAGATGGCATCATGAGCCAGGAAAATTATATAGATATATTGAAGCAACATCTCAAGACATCAGTCAGGAAGTTAAGGCTTGGTCGCAAGTGGGTCTTCCAAATGGACAATGACCCCAAGCATACTTCCAAAGTTGTGACAAACAGTGCATCACAGGCCTATTAAAATGAAAACAGTGCATCACAGTCACATTAAAATGAAAATGGTGCATCACAGGCGCATCAGAATGAAAACAGTGCATCACATGTAGTACATGTACCGAGTCGCCATCACAGCCGCATTCAAATAAAAACGGTGCATCAGAATGAAAAATCGGTGCATCACAGGCCATCAGAATAAAAGCAGTGGATCACAGGCGCTTCAGTACGAAAACAGTGCATCACAGGCACCTCAGTATGAAAATAGTGCATCACAGGCACCTCAGTACATGTACTATATGAGAACAAGAGTATTTGCAGAGTTGCTATTTAACACAAGTGGAAGTCCTTCTAAGACTAGGTATGCAATTTTCTTGACAAAGTTGCCAATAATCTGACTATTACTCAATCATGTCAAACAAAGGAACAACATTACGGCTCTGTTACGGATACAGGTATCCTGTGTGTGTATCCTGTGTGTGTGTGTTTCTTTTCTCTCCTTCTCCCCTCACAGGTGAAAATCATCACTCCCCAATCAGTCAACAATCAACCCATCAATCAGAAGACACACCTCCTCCTGTTTCCTACCCTATCACAGTTCCTTCCCCATGGTTTAAAAACCCCATCATTTGTTTGCTTGGTAGCTCAATCTCTTTGTAAATGCCATGTTGGTAGATCTCTGTTCTTCATAGATTTCGGTAGCTCAATCGCTTTGTAAATGCCATGTTGGTAGATCTCTGTTCTTCATAGATTTCGGTAGCTCAATCTCTTTGTAAATGCCATGTATGTAGATCTCTGTGTTTCACTCTCTCGTGTCTTAACCTCTCTTTTGTTTGAGCACCTCCAAATCACTTTGTCATCTCCTGTGAGTATTGTTTTTGCTTATGGTGTTTGCTGGTGGGAAAAGGGGAAACCAAGACAAGTCGCCCATGGGCATACACTACCCGTAAGTGAACTTTGTTAAATACACTAGTTAGAACTGGGCGGACCACCCACTGTATTTTTGGTTAGTTAATTAGCTGTTGTTAAAGTAGGCTAGTCTAGCTTAGGGGTGTTTTTGCATATTTGTTTCTTTCCTTGGGTCCAGCTCAGCCCCTTTTCCTGCTCCCCCCATTACCGTGTGTTTATCAAATAAACCTTGAGTTTGACGGTAGATTTCAGTTGTCCTGGTTATTACGTTCCCACTTTTACTTTGTCACAATTATAATTTGCATGAGTTATGTTACGCGTCTCATTACCATCCCCCCTAGACTGTCGGGCCAAAAGGGATTCGTAACATAAGTGGGGCCTCATCCGGGATATGTCTTTACTGACACCCATGCCGCTCATGTAGATTGTTGATAGTGGTATAGTTCAGTGTTGAGCGTCATAGCTGAAGTAGCATTAGTGTTTGCTATTTTCGTTGGCTCTTGTGAAGTAGTGTAAGATGGCTACTTTTGATTTGAAATCCTTTTTGGATAAACCTTCGTGGGAGGTTTTTGACAAATGTCGTAGAGTTGATTTAATGACCTTGGCTGACCATTATTCAGTATCGATTCCACAGAATGTAGTTAAGTCGGAGGTTAAAAAGCTGGTGTTAAATGTATTGTTGGAAGAGCAGGTGCTTGTGTTACCGCTGCCTGAGCATACTACCCCTGTAGGGGATGTTGCTCCTCCTGTAAGCCCATTGGTGTCTGATAATGAGGGTGAGGCTAAAACACCAGCCCCATTGTCCCATTTTGATCTAGAGGCCGGAGAGGGAGCACACGTGACAATCTTACTGCAAACTAACAGTCCCTCTCTGTACTCCGTAACATCCATCTTACCCCAGCTGGTAGAGTAAATGGCTTTCTGCAAAGTGACCTGAAGTGACGCTGCCAACTCATCACCACCAGTAAAATCACTCAGGGAAATGCTTTCATCAGTCCATACTCAGTATGTCACAATGGTGATGTCTCCCAGTGATGGCCTATAGCAAATTTGTGTTTTTTTGCAAGGGACTTAGCAATGTTCTTGAAGTTTTTGAGGGTGTTCTTAAAGAATATGTAATAAAGGCCTGATTTGTCTTCTGCATGCTTGGTAATGTATCATCAAGTGATGTTTGGGTATCACTGTTTGAAAAGTATGAAGTATGAAAAGGGGAAAAAACATTGACTATTTCCAGTAAGATGAGCAGCAAATTCCAGTTCTCATTTCCTGGTGGAACAACATCACCCAAAATCAAGGGAACGTTTCTCACAAGACACAGAGTTTGAATAGAATTAAGTGCTATGCTATTTCCACTGTTCTCTAGGTTGGACGGTTTTTGCGCTCCAAGTACCCATAGTCAAACGAGTAGACTCTAGAGAGAAGCGAAAGGACGTTTTCAGAGTCATATTCAAACAATTTTAACTCAAACTGAGCCACCCCTTCAAGAATTTCATGCATTGTGTCCACAGAAAACTTACTACAAACATGGAAGTGCTGCAAACTGTTTAGTTTAGAATTTCTTTATACCATACACAGATGGGAGCTGTGGGTCTGACTGCAACTGATTCAAATGCATTTCAAATTGATCTTAGGGTCATCCTCACTGTAAATAATTTGAGCATTAGACTTTTCTATCAAACAGACAGTTCATCAAACGCGGACATGGACATGTCATTGTCCCAGTCTGAGGGCAAGAAAAGGCAAACACCCCAAATTACATAAAACAATATTGCTGAGTTTGAAACATTGCGCTACCCAGGAGAGAATCCACTTCCTGGTTTCGCTGTCATTCTCTGGCAGTTGTTTTGTAGACTTCAGGAGGCAATGCAAATTGGTGGTCGTAGTCAGGGATGACTTCAAGCTTCAATACAGTGTCCCACTTTTCAAGGAGCTTAGAGGATGGTTTCATCATCAAACATCAGCAAAAAGTCCTGATTCACCTAAAACAAAGCGGATCAATTCAACTTCATGACCAACACAAAATGTGACCCAATTCAGGAAACTAGGCATATGTCGCAAGTCACGACTGCACAGGAGAGACGTTTGAACATTTTAACAAATTCAACTAAATGTGTTTTTTGGCAGAAATGCCTTCTCGAGCATGTGAACTTTCATGTGCCTTAATAACAAACTTGTATGCCATCTGTAAATACAAATAAAGTTGTTAAATTATGAGCCTAGTAGGTTTAGCCAAAGAAAATTTGCAAAATAAAAAGTCAGGAACCTTCCCTATAGCCTTGATTGGCTGAGATAATGAGAGGGCTGGACATCATGTTCTTAATCAGACAAATAGCCTATAGTTCTGATTCCAAGACATACTAATCACTCACCAATCCTTTGATGTCCAGAAACCTGGGAAAGACTGAGGACATCTGTGCTTCTGTCTGGACTATAAACTAGCTCCTGGAGATACTGGAACAACTCCATCTTCTGATAAATTTGTTTTTCATCGGCCGAGTGGATATGGCCTCCTTGCAAGCATCACCAACAAGCTGGTGGTCCAGGTCAGTCTTCCTCCTATGGGTTGGGCCTCCCGACTGGGTTGAAATACTCTTATTGATGGGTTGACTTGAGGTCTTCCTTGATACCGTCTTCAGGCGATAATTCAGATATCCTTTGCCCATGTCAGGATCATAGAAGTGTTCCTTAGATGTGTGAAAAGGTGCCTAACATGGTAGTAGAATGGTTATTATTATTTTTGAGCTGATTCTATGACTGTTTGATGCCCCTTTCAGTCCACAGAACAAGTGTCAAAATATTAAAGCACTTACATAGCCTTTGGTGGAATAAGGATCTCTCAACAAAGGAAAGAGGGTCACAATTCCAAGAGTATAACGTTCTCTCTGTTGACAAAAACAGGAAAGCATACACACGCAAAATACGTCTTGCCTACTAGTCAAGGCATCTCGGACCATCTATTAAGACAAGAGAAAATTTGTACAATTTACGGTTGGTTTATGCTGTCAGAATGTCCATGAAGAGCAAACACAGAAATGGTATTTTCAACATCCAATATCAGTTATCATTATACCTATTTTGCTGCTGCAGAGTTGATGGCCTTATCTCCTAAGGTTGGTGCTGAGCTTTTTAGAAGCTTTCTGGAGATCTCAGGTCTAAATCACTTGACGACTGGGATAATGTGTCTGTGAACGAACTAGGTGTTGAACAGCCTGCAGGAAAAACGTCTGAGCACAAACAATGGACCAAAGCAATCAATCTATACATATCATCATGCGAGACAGCAGAAAAATACATTCATCAAGATCTTTGATTGTGAGGCACAGGTCTGGAATGGCCTCAATCAGGTTCAGCTGGATACCCTCCTCCATTTGTATTTATGCTGCAGAGGGCAGTCCAAACCTATTTTGTAGTGCAAAAAACAGAGTAATCAGAGTACAAAGAGATAAGCCACCGAGGGTGAACATAATCAGCCTGACCCAAATCAAGCCCAAGGGTTCAATTCAGAAAATACTTCAGTTCATATATTCATCTTGATTGATGAAATCTCCATAAGAGAACCCAGTCTGCAACTTCATGAACTTCTTACATTTTTGCCATTGGACTGTCACCAACATGTTAAACTGCACTCCTGCAAAATGCAATTACACACAATGTCATATTTAAGTTAAATTAGGCGGCAAACATTTTATGGTGTAGCTGTAAATGCCTCCTTATACCCTCTCCCCGTTGTCTTGTGGATCAACCATTTGTTTCAAATGTAACTTTAATGATGTAACAGGTGCCTGTCTGCCTGCATATCTGGGCTTGGCTACAAACAGTTACCTCCACCACTCAAATCTATAAGAAAGAAACTGGCCAATACATTTCAAGCTGTATTGGATTGAACGCAATGTCTGATTAATAACAAGCACACACCATAGACATGCTAATCTAAATGACCGAGGACAACCCTATCACATCTGGCCACGTCCAATAGTTAGCTAACATTAGTGACTAGTTATAAGATGATGAGGTAGGTGTTGTAGCTAGCAATATATCTAGTTAGTTTTCCAGACAAACATTGGTTATATACATTTTGAAGAACAAATTAGTAGATATTAGCCATGTTGTTACCTTCACTTTCTGGCTAGTTACATGCTGCACAAATTAGGCTCAAACTGATTACACTAGGTCACACCCCAATTAACACCTTGTACCTGCTGCACCACTAACGTTAATGTTAGTTGGCTTCGTTAAGTCAACACGAACATGGTTGAAATCAACTAACGATACAGCCTGACTCTGATCTTTTGGATTTCGATTAGTTTTCTCAAATCAAATAGTTTGCTAATTTTAGCAAGCTAATGAAGTTGCGACAAAGTTTCCGCTAACATTTAGCTAGATAGCTAATTAATCTAGCGCTAATGTTAACTAACCACGTTAGCTAGCTAGCAACCTTCTAAATCTAAACTTCACAGATGTAGCTATATCTACAAACAAAGATCTCGACCATTCACTTAGCCGATATAGGAAGTTTGGCCACCAGCTAACTTATACAATTTTTTTTACATATTACTTACCTTCACAATTCCAGCTGCCCCTTGCACCGTCAGCAATTAGATGAAAAGTAAGTTAAGTTAAAACTGTAAGCTCAATCAACACTGCTCAGTGCCACCGCCCAACCTCTGTATAGTAACTCTCACCTGGGAGTTATATTAGCACAGAGGGTGTAAAACAACTCTTAAATCAACACCTCTTAACACTAAAAATTTAACACCAAGAAAAGGATCCAATTTGGGAAAGTCGTATTTCTGGTCGTAATGCTGGTGATTTACCGCCGCTCTGATATCCAGAAGTTCTTTCTGGCTGTATGTAATAACACAAAAAAATATTCTGGGCTAATAATGTAAGAAAGAACACACAAAAAAATGAAATACTGCAAAGTTGCTTAGGAGCCAGAAGCAGAGTTTCCATGTCTCTCAGTGCCATGAAGTTTACTCTGGTAAATCTAACTCATAGAATATTCCAGAACAGCTCTCTCATTGACTTTTAACTTAGACCATGAGCAGAGAGTGTGCTGCCTGATCCCCTCAGTAGGCATACGTGAAGCAGGAACTGACAGGGTTATATATGACTTTGTGCCTATGTGAATAGCCTGTCCACCCCCTACTCAGCCAGCTGGTCAGTACCACTATGGCATATCAGAACAAATGAGGGATTGGCCCTTCCCAAGCACATGTCTCTCTCTATACACCCTTGATCTGCTCTTCATCAGGACAACAAGGGCTCTATAGGTGGGGTGGGTGGTTGTGTTCTTGGGCATCAACCATGAGTGAAACTGGGAGTTTGGAGCTGTAGGTACCGTTGTGTGGTGAGTTTAGGTCAATGAGAGAACCATGGGACTACATGGAGCCCATCAGCTAAACACACATATACTGTAGGCTAGATGTTCTGTCGCTCTGGGTCTGATGGGATATCTTGTCAGTGGAGAAGATGAGGTGGGCCACAATGATTAAACATACACAGAGAGATATAGGTTTTATGTGCACACATGCATTACCACATACACACACATGCATGCACACATGCGTGAGCATGCAAACAAGAGCTTCAACTACAAGGTTTTGTTGTTGCAGTTTCTTTCTTTCCTAACACATCTGTCAATAAAATAAACCGTAATTTGGTAGCTAAATATTTGACTCATCTAAAGCCTCCCAGTGGTGTTGACCATAATGACGGATAATCCTGAATGAATCGTGAATAATGATGAGTGAGAAAGTAATATCACAAATATCATACCCCCCCAAAAAATGCTAACCTCCCCTGTTATTGTAATAGTTAGCATGTCTTGGGGTATGATATTTGTGCATCTGTAACTTTCTCACTTATCATTGACAATTCACAATTCATTCAGGATTCTCCGTAATCATGGAGGCATCCACATTATTGTAGAAGTGTTTAGAAAAATAAATATTCTTATTTACAATAAAAGTTCATTTCTATTGAGCACAAAATTATCTGAAACAACCAAAACAGAGAGCAAATACATGCAACAAAATTGTAGAGTTAAAAGCTTTATGTAGTCATTGTGTGCTATGAAAGTGGTACAAAATACATTTTTTCTACTTTTATACACATAAATGAATTTGTCTCAATACTCTTGCTCCCCAAAAATGAGGGCACTATGTACAAAAAGTGCTGTAATTTCTAAATGGTTCACCTGATATGGCTGAAAATACCCACAAATAAAAGCTGACCATCTGCACGTTAACGTCATAGTCATTGTTTGGAGGATATAGCCAAAATAAGAAAAAATTAAAAGAGGACAATGAAGGGAAAAGAGAGAAAAATAAAACAGGTCTAGGCTACTCTACTCTGACATGGGACCTCTGGTGTTGACAGTGGCCCTAATGAGACCATCCAGTGATGTAGTAGTGGACATGACAAACTCAGCCCAACAACACACAAGCCTGGAGGGCCAGAGCAGAACGACATCATAGTGTCACCTCCCATAGATCACACATGAGAATACTGATCTAATTTGAGGTGCAGTTGCAATGTTGCAACATGCGAGCCATGCGAAATGACACCTGGCAAAGATTCACAACTTAAAGGGATACGAGATTCTGGCAATTCATCAGTTTTTGTATGTAGTCAGATTAACTCATGGATATAATGTTATATCTCTCCATGCATTATAAAGGAAGTTATATGTATCTTTAACTCCAGTCATTGCGCTAACGCTAGTTAGCATTATCTCGCAAAACGACCTCTAACTTCCTTTCTACTACACTCAGAGACATATGGTATTCATGAGTTCATTGGACTCTGTGTAAGTTGAAAAATAGCCAGAATCTTACCATATATATACATCGCTCCGCCATTTCCTGGTTGATAAAATTTGAATGGTTTGCTTAATTTCATTTTGTGAGAAAACAAGCGATGTATAGTGTAGAGAATCATTGTACAATCTAAATCGCTGTTAAATATCTTTTAAACAGCCTAAATTATAGTATATTCAGTTGTTTGAAGCTGGTGTATAAAATTGAAAATAAAAAGATGAACAAACTAAACTTAAAGACATAAACTGGAATTTTGGCCACTACCAAGTCTTTTTTTAAACCTCCCACTTTGGGCTGGATGCGCCAATGTGTAGTTCATATATACATAATCTACGAGCAGAATTATTGTTTTACCTAAATTAGCCGTAAAATCTCTAGATTGAAAGTGACTGTTTTTCTGGAAGCTGTGCTGCATCATTTCCCCTAAATTTCTCCCCATGTGGGCCAACCCCCTAGCAATTAGAGTTCTCGCCAGTCAGCTTCAGAGTATGCCATTTTCAGGGATCGCTTTTGGCTCGTGAGCGCTACTTTCAGAACTACTGGCTAAAAAGTATACGAAAGGCCTCCCGAGTGGTGCAGTGATCTAATGCACTGCGCCACTAGAGAGTCTGGGTTCGAGTACAGGGTCTGTCGCACCCAGCCGCGACCGGGAGACTCATGGCGGCGCACAATTGGCCCAGCATCGTCCGGGTTATGCCGGCAGGGATGTCCTTGTCTCATTGGCCACCATGTGGCGGGCTGGGTGAAGTGTACGCTGACACAGTCACCAGGTGTACGCCGTTTCCTCCGACACATTAGTGTGGCTAGCTTCCAGGTTAAGTGGGCATTGTGTCAAGAAGCAGTGGGTTTTGTTTCGGAGGACGCACGGCTCTCGTCCTTCGCCTCTCCCGAGTCCGTACGGGAGTTGCAGCAATGAGACAAGACTAACTACCAATTGGATACCACAAAATTGGGGAGAAGGGGTAAAACATATATAAATAAATACAAAAGTACAGAGGAATCACTTTAAGAATGGGAACCATAGAAATACCGCACATAGGGTTCTATTTTTGGCTAGCGGTAAGGAGGCGCAAGTGTCAAACACATGTCAGTTTGCAATTTAAGGGTATATTGCAGCCCTAAATCAAATCTAATTTTATTTGTCACATGCACCAAATACAACAGGTGTAGACGACTCCATTTTGCCACGACTACATATAGCTCCTACCGTCCTATAGGCAGAAACAGAAACAGGATGTACCCGTGACTAGAACCATTCAACGCTGGTCTGACCTATCGGAATCCACGCTTCAAGACACACGGACTGGGAAATGTTCTGGGCAGCCTCAGAGAATAACATCGATTTATACTCTGACTCGGTGAGTGAGTTTATAAGGATGTGCACATGGCTGGATATAAACAGTGTAGTTATTCCCTCCGAAAGGCAATCAAACAAGCAAAATGTTGGTATAGAGACAAAGTGGAGTCACAATTCAATGGCGCAGACATGAGACGTATGTGGCAGGGTCTACAGGCAATTCAGGACTACAAAAAAAAAACAGCCATGTCACGATCACTGACGTCTTGCTTCCGGACAAACTAAACACCTTCTTTGCCCGCTTTGAGGATAATACAGTGCCACTGATGTGGCCTGCTATCAAGGACTGAGGGTCCCCTACTCTCCTTCTCCGTGGCCGACGCGAGTAAGACGTTTAAACGTGTTAACCCTCGCAAGGCTGCTGACTCAGATGGCATCCCTAGCCGCGTCCTCAGAGCATGCGCAGACCAGCTAGCTGGTGTGTTTACGGACATATTCAATCTCTCCCTATCCCAGTCTGCTGTCCCCACATGCTTCAAGATGGCCACCATTGTTCCTGGACCCAAGATGGCAAAGATAACTGAACTAAATGACTTTCAGTAATTTTGTCATCATGAAGTGCTTTGAGGCTAGTCATGGATCATATCACCTCCACCTTACCTGCCACCCTAGATCCACTTCAGTTTGCATACCGCCCCAACAGGTCCACAGACGGCGCAATCGCCATCACACTGGACACTGCCCTATCCCATTTGGACAAGAGGACTTTCTAACGGGCCGCCACCAGGTGGTTAAGGTAGGAAACAACATCTCCACCCCGCTGATCCTCAACACTGTGACCCGACAAGGGTTAGTTCTCAGCCCTCTCCTGTACTCCCTTTTCACCCATGACTGCGTGGCCATGCACGCCTCCAACTCAATCATGAAATTTGCAGACGACACTATGGTGGTAGGCCTGATTAACAACAATGATGAGACAGCCTCCAGGGAGGAGGTGAGGGCACTCGGAGTGTGGTGTCAAGAAAATAACCTCTCACTCAACGTCAACAAAACAAAGGAGATGATCGTGGCTTCAGGAAACAGCAGAGGGAGCTGCCTACATGCCTACATACAGACTCAAATCATTGGCCACTTTAATAAATGGATCACTAGTCACTGTAAATAATGGCACTTTAATAATGTTTATATATATATATATATTTCATTACTCATCTCATATGTATATATTGTATCTTACACTTTCTATTGCATCTTGCCTATGCCGCTCGGCCATCGCTCATCCTATTTATATGTACATATTCTTATTCCATCCCTTTAGATTTGTGTGTATTAGGTAGTTGTTGTGGAATTGTTAGATTACTTGTTAGATATTACTGCACTGTCACAACTAGAAGCACAAGCATTTCGCTTCAATCACATTAAGTGACGTAAACTGGTGACCTAAACTGGGATATGCTTAACACCCCGGCAGTCCTACAATCTAAGCTAGATACCCTCAATCTCACACAAATCATCAAGGAACCCACCAGGTACAACCCTAAATCTGTAAACAAGGGCACCCTCATAGACGTTATCCTGACCAACTGGCCCTCCAAATACACATCCGCTGTCTTCAACCAGGATCTCAGCGATCACTGCCTCATTGCCTGTATCCACTACGGGTCCGCAGTCAAACGACCACCCCTCATCACTGTCAAACGCTCCCTAAAACACTTCTGCGAGCAGGCCTTTCTAATCGACCTGGCACGGGTATCCTGGAAGGATATTGACCTCATCCCGTCAGTTGAGGATGCCTGGTCATTCTGTAAAAGTAACTTCCTCACCATCTTAGATAAGCATGCTCCGTTCAAAAAATGCAGAACTAAGAACAGATATAGCCCTTGGTTCACTCCAGACCTGACTGTCCTCGACCAGCACAAAAACATCCTGTTGCGGACTGCAATAGTATCGAATAGTCCCCGCGATATGCAACTGTTCAGGGAAGGCAGGAACCAATACATGCAGTCAGTCAGGAAAGCTAAGGCCAGCTTTTTCAAGCAGAAATTTGAATCCTGTAGCTGTAACTCCAAAAAGTTCTGGCACACTGTAAAGTCCATGGAGAACAAGAGCACCTCCTCTCAGCTGCCCACTGCACTGAGGCTAGGTAACAAGGTCACCACCGATAAATCCATGATAATCAAAAACTTCAACAAGCATTTCTCAACGGCTGGCCATGCCTTCTTCCTGGCTACTTCAACCTCGGCCAACAGCTCCCCCCCCCCCCCGCAGCTACTCGCCCAAGCCTCTAAAGCTTCTCCTTTACCCAAATCCAGATACAAGATGTTCTGAAAGAGCTGCAAAACCTGGACCCGTACAAATCAGCTGGGCTTGACAATCTGGACCCTCTATTTCTGAAACTATCCGCCGCCATTGTCGCAACCCCTATTACCAGCCTGTTCAACCTCTCTTTCATATCGTCTGAGATCCCCAAGGATTGGAAAGCTGCCGCAGTCATCGCCCTCTTCAAAGGGGGAGACACCCTGGACCCAAACTGTTACAGACCTATATCCATCCTGCCCTGCCTATCTAAGGTCTTCGAAAGCCAAGTCAACAAACAGGCCACTGATCATCTCAAATCCCACCGTACCTTCTCCGCTGTGCAATCTGGTTTCCGAGCCGGTCACGGGTGCACCTCAGCCACGCTCAAGGTACTAAACGATATCATAACCGCCATCGATAAAAGACAGTACTGTGCAGCCGTCTTCATCGACCTTGCCAAGGCTTTCGACTCTGTCAATCACCATATTCTTATCGGCAGACTCAGTAGCCTCGGTTTTTCTAATGACTGGCTCGCCTGGTTCACCAACTACTTTGCAGACAGAGTTCAGTGTGTCAAATAGGAGGGCATGTTGTCCGGTCCTTTGGCAGTCCCTATGGGGGTGCCACAGGGTTCAATTCTTGGGCCGACTCTTTTCTCTGTATATATCAATGATGTTGCTCTTGCTGCGGGCGATTCCCTGATCCACCTCTACGCAGACGACACCATTCTGTATACTTCTGGCCCTTCCTTGAACACTGTGTTAACAACCCTCCAGACGAGCTTCAATGCCATATAACACTCCTTCCGTGGCCTCCAACTGCTCTTAAATGCTAGTAAAACCAAATGCATGCTTTTCAACCGTTCGCTGCCTGAACCCGCACGCCCGTCTAGCATCACCACCGTGGATGGTTCCGACCTAGAATATGTGAACAACTATAAATACCTAGGTGTCTGGCTAGACTGTAAACTCTCTTTCCAGACTCATATCAAACATCTCCAATTTAAAATCAAATCTAAAGCCTCCTTCACTCACACCGCCAAACTTACCCTGGTAAAACTGACTATCCTACCAATCCTCGACTTCGGCGATGTCATCTACAAAATAGCTTCTAATACTCTACTCAGCAAACTAGATGCAGTTTATCACAGAGCCATCCATTTTGTTACTAAAGCACCTTATACCACCCACCACTGCGACCTGTATGCTCTAGTCGGCTGGCCCTCGCTACATATTCGTCGCCAGACCCACTGACTCCAGGTCATCTACAAGTCCATGCTAGGTAAAGCTCCGCCTTATCTCAGTTCACTGGTCACGATGGCAACACCCACCCATAGCACGCGCTCCAGCAGGTGTATCTCACTGACCATCCCTAAAGCCAACACCTCATTTGGCCGCCTTTCCTTCCAGTTCTCTGTTGCCAGTGACTTGAACAAATTGCAAAAATTGCTGAAGTTGGAGACTTTTTTCTCCCTCTCCCCCTTTAAACATCTGCTATCTGAGCAGCTAACCGATCGCTGCAGCTGTACATAGTCCACCGGTAAATAGCCCACCCAATTTACCAACCTCATCCCCATACTGTTTTTATTTATTTACTTTTCTGCTCTTTTGCACACCAGTATCTCTACCTGCACATGACTATCTGATCATTTATCACTCCATTGTTAATCTGCGAAATTGTAATTATTCGCCTACCTCCTCATGCCTTTTGCACACAATGTATATAGACTATTTTTTTCTTTGTTCTACTATGTTATTGACTTGTTTATTGTTTACTCCATGTGTAACTGTGTTGTTGTCTGTTCACACTGCTATGCTTTATCTTGGCCAGGTCGCAGTTGTAAATGAGAACTTGTTCTCAACTAGCCTACCTGGTTAAATAAAGGTGAAATAAAAAAGATTAAAAAAAACATCTGCTCACCATGTGTATGTGACCAATAAAAATGTATTTGATTTGGGCCTTACAGTGAAATGTTTACTTACAAGCCCTTAACCAACAATGCAGTTAAGAAAAAAAGTGTTAAAATATTTACTAAAATAAACTGAAGTAAAAAACAAATAAGAACAAATAATTAAGTAGCAACAACAAAATAACAGTATTGATGCTATATACAGGGGGTACCGGTACAGAGTCAAGGTGCGGGGGCACAAGTTAGTCGAGGTAATTGATGTAATATGTACATGTAGGTAGAGGTAAAGTGACTATGCATGGATAATAAACAGAGAGTAGCAGCAGCAGCATAAAAATGGGGGTGGGGTGGACAATGCAAATAGTCTGGGTAGCCATTACATTAGCTGTTCAGGAATCTATGGCCTGGGGGTAGAAGCTTAAGAAGCCTTTTGGACCTAGACTTGGCGCTCCGGTACCACTTACCGTGTGGTAGCAAAGAAAGCAGTCTGTGACTAGGGTGGCTGGAGTCTTTGTAAATGTTTTGGGCCATCCTCAGACACTGCCTGGTATGGAGGTCCTGGATGGCAAGAAGCTTGGCCCCAGTGATGTACTGGGCCGTACGCACAACCCTCTGTAGTGCGAGGAGGAGGATAGAATTATGGTCAGATTTGCCAAATGGAGGGCGAGGGAGAGATTTGTATGCGTCTCTATGTGTGGAGTAAAGGTGATCTAGAGATTTTTTTTCCTCTGGCTGCACATTTAACATACTGGTAGAAATTAGGTAAACCAGATTTAAGTTTACCTGCATTAAAGTCCCTGGCCACTAGGAGTGCCGCCTCTAGATTTTCTTATTTGCTTATGGCCTTAGACAGCTCGTTGAGTGCCGTCTTAGTGCCAGCATCGATTTGTTGTGGTAAATAGACAGCTACGAAAAATATAGATGAAAACTCTTGGTAATTTGTGTCGTATACAGCTTATCATGAGATACTCTACCTCAGGCGAGCAAAACCTCAAGAGTTCCTAATATTAGATTTCGTGCACCAGTTGTTATTTACAAATAGACACCGACCGCCACCCATTGTCTTACCAGAGGCAGCAGTTCTATCTTGGCAATAGACTGAAAACCCAGCCAGCTGTATGTCATCCATGTCATCATTCAGCTACAAGTCGCTGAATCTTAAGATATTACAGTGTTTAATGTCCCGTTGGTAGGATGTTATCCAACGATTACACTTTGGCTAATAGGACTGATGGTAGAGAGGGATTACTAACTCGGATCCTTACAAGGCACCCCAACCTACGGCCTCGATATCTCCATCTCTTCTTCATGCGAATGACTGGGATTTGGGCCTTGTCGGGTGTCTGAAGTACATCCTTTGCGTCCGACTCGTTAAAGAAAACAATCTTTGTCCGGTACAAGGTGAGTAATCGCTGTCCTGATATCCAGATGCTCTTTTCATTCATAAGAGACGGTGGCAGAAACATTATGTACAAAATAAGTTACAAATAACGTGAAAAAACACACAATACCACAATTGATTGGGAGCCCGTAAAACGGCAACCACTGCAATCAAAGTACCAGGTTCTGCAATTTACCTGTTTTAGATCAGGTGTGTCCTTAAAAACATGATCCAAAGTACTAATTTCAAGACCTGATAGGTATATTCAAGACCAACGAAAAACTGATTTTAGTAGTAACGCAGTTGGTTATGGCATGAATTTTCACAGCGGAAACGCATCCTATCCAGCCATGCATGACGCACACTGCCCATATGCGCATGGAACAAGAGTAGCCTAATGTGCTTTTGGTACCTGTTTACTTTGTATATAAATAATATAAAATATAAAAAAAACATATGTTTTTTCCACTTTCATTTTATTGGATTAAAAACCGAACAGCCTCCCCTCTCAATGAAGGCTATTTTTTGTCTGCCCAATGCAATCGTGAAGTAGTCAAGACTGTCGATAAAGGGTTTGACACCTGAGACCGATTGGAAATAAATCATAATCACCAAAGCTTTGTTAAATGATCAAGTTTGAGAGAAGTAAAAAACGGAGATGACATTCCCTTTGTATCTATGCATTGAAGGCAGGCCCACATTGTTTAAGCCATGCAGGTCCCATTTCGGATGTGAGTAAAACCCCCCATAGTCTGCATCGTTTTAATATTATATGCCCACAGTGTGAAATTACGGTGCCTGTAAGTGTGAAATTTAAAACAAGTTGTTTTGTAAAAAATGTTATTAGAATTATTACTTCTCTTTTTAGCCCTTATAAATGATGAATTTAAACTTCCTTTTTGTCACATTTTGGCATGTCCATGCAATGTATAGTATATCAGTGTGAATGCTATTGAAGCCATGCAATTACTTCGAACAGTGGTTCCCCTGCAAAATATTCAACCTCCAGCTGCATACCCCCTCTATAGCACCCTCAAATGTTTTTGCCATCATTGTGAGCCTGCCACACACACACACACAACACACTATACGATACATTTATTAAATACACTCATTCTTATGAGTTTGTGTCACAACCCGACTTGTGGGAAGTGACAAAGAGCTCTTATAGGACCAGGGAACAAATAACAATAATTTTGCTCTTTATTTAGCCATCTTACATATAAAACCTTATTTGTTAATCAAAAATTGTGAATAACTCACTAAATCAAATTCAATTTTATTGGTCACATACACATGGTTAGCTTGTGCTTCTAGTTCCGACTGTGCAGTAAAATCTAACAAGTAATCTAACAAATTAACAACTGCCTTATACACACAAATAAACACAAATGTAATGGGATGAATAAGAATATGTACATATAAATATATGGATGACCAATTCCGTGCGGCATAGGCAAGATGCAGTAGATGGTGTAGAATACAGTATATACATGAGATGAGTAATGTAGGATATGTAAACATTATTAAAGTTATGTTATTTAAAGTGACTAGTGATACCTTTATTAATTAAGTCTGTTTATTTAAATGGCCAGGGATTGGAGTCTGTATGTTGGCAGCAGCATCTCTATGTTAGTGATGGCTGTTTAACAGTCTGATGGCCTTGAGATAGAAGCTGTTTTTCAGTCTCTCGGTCCCAGCTTTGATGCACCTGTACTGACCTCGCCTTCTGGATGGTAGCGGGGGGAACAGGCAGTGGCTCAGGTGGTTGTTGTCCTTGATGATCTTTTTGGCCTTTCTGTCACTCTCACTCCCAAACAGATCAGCCATGGGTGAACAGGGAGTACAGGAGAGGGCTGAGAACGCACCCTTGTGGGGTCACAGTGTTGAGGATCAGCGGGGTGGAGATGTTGTTTCCTACCTTAACCACCTGGTGGCGGCCCGTCAGAAAATCCAGGACCCAGTTGCACAGGGTGGGGTTGAGACCCAAGGTCTCGAGCTTAATGACGAGTTTGGAGGGTACTATGGTGTTGAATGCTGAGCTGTAGTCAGAACAGAACAGCCAAAAATTGCTCAGAAAGCACCACTGGGAGATGTGGAGCAGACGACAGTGATGAGGAAGACATTTAAAAGTCGCCCCCCAAGTCGAAGAAGGTAGGTTGAGGTTCACCTACCTATTTAGCCAGATTCAGATGAACTCTTAACTCCAGTGCCAAGGCAATGTGGTTGCCCACATTCTAAGGCCTGTGGCATGCTTCTCAGTCGAAACAGTTTGTGCATTTATATGACAACATTTTGACGTTTTTGTTAGTTTTGGTGTTCTGAGTTTCTTCTGGCTGTTCTCCCACACATTTTCTCTTGAGACAAACTTAGGAGTGGGAAATATGGACAGGATTATTCAATGAGAGACAAGTTTCTTGCACATTTTTCCACTTGAGAAATACTGCACCAACTCTGCAAAATCTTCTAAATTACAGATGTATCTTAAATTAATTCTGAATATTTTGAGGAAGTGTATACTGGCTGTTGCTACAGTGTCTCAAGAGGGGCAAACAGTAAAATTGCTGTTTAAGGGAGTTTTGCGAGGCACACTCACTTCGCCCAGGCAGGTTCTGCTAGGAGAATAAGAAACCTAGTGTGCGGGCACCTTTCGTCTCCCCAATCAGTCCCTCCAGGATTTCACAGGGATTGTTTTTTATATTTGCAGGCAAAAATTGATTTTGTTGCGGCAATTCTGATATTTTGCATGGCGACATGGAATGATTTTATCCAATTTGTTGCAAAAAAATGCACTGACAAGGGAAAAAGGGTTGTTGACGTGTGGATTGAACCATATTATGCAGTAAATGTGATTGAATCATATGTGGTAAATGTACAGTAATTGGTTGTAACAGCAAGCTTTTTTTGTACTGCAGTGATGGGTAAGTTATGCAATAATATTGCGATGATGACAGTTATGCGGAAATAGTGCGGGATTGGTCAAATTTGCATGCCCTCGCATTATGTGGAGAATTGTTGAGTATGCAAAACTATTTGCAATCACAGAATCCTGGAGGGAATGCCCAATGTGAAACATACAAGTTGTATTATGAGGCTCCATTGAAATTGTTTGTACTCTAGTACGTTCACATTTTCGTTGGTGAATCTGCGGCAAAAAATATATTTATTTCCACTAGTGGAAAACAGTTTAACAGAAACCATTTCTGGTTAATCAAATTTATTTATATAGCCCTTCTTACATCAGCTGATATCTCAAAGTGCTGCACAGAAACCCAGCCTAAAACCCCAAACAGCAAGCAATGCTGGTGTAGAATCACGGTGGCTAGGAAAAACTCCATAGAAAGGCCAAAACCTAGGAAGAAACCGAGAGGAACCAGGCTATGAGGGGTGGCCAGTCCTCTTCTGGCTGTGCCAGGTGGAGATTATAACAGAACATGGCCAAGATGTTCAAATGTTCATAAATGACCAGCATGGTCAAATAATAATCACAGTAGATGTCGAGGGTGCAACAAGTCAGCACCTCAGGAGTAAATGTCAGTTGGCTTTTCATAGCCAATCATTAAGATTATCTCTACCTGCTCCTGCTGTCTCTAGAGAGTTGAAAACAGCAGGTCTGGGACAGGTAGCACGTCCGCTGAACAGGTCAGGGTTCCATAGCCGCAGGCAGAACAGTTGAAACTGGAGCAGCAGCACAGCCAGGTGGACTGGGGACAGCAAGGAGTCATCATGCCAGGTAGTCCTGAGGCATGGTCCTAGGGCTCAGGTCCTCTGAGAGAGAGAGAAAGATAATTAGAGAGGGTATACTTAAAGTCACACAGGACACCGGATAAGACAGGAGAAGTACTCCAGATAAAACAAACTGACCCTAGCCCCGACACAAACTACTGCAGCATAAATACTGGAGGCTGAACACATGAATTCCAAGACCAGTAACCATTGATGACCAATCAGCGGAATTAGAAAATTCTGTTGGAAACCAAGCTATCTAGCTAGCTACCTACCAAAGTAGTGGACGAAGGATCGGACCAAAGCGCAGCGTGGTTAGAGTTCAACATGTTTAATAAAGACCATAAACATGAACACTACAAAATACCAAAACAACAAAGTTGAAAACCCGAAACAGTCAGATCTGGTGCATAGACACAAAGACAGAAGACAACCACCCACAAAATACCCAAAGAACATAGCTGCCTAAATATGGTTCTCAATCAGAGACAACGATAAACACCTGCCTCTAATTGAGAACCAATCTAGGCAACCATAGACTTACTTAAACACCTAGACTAGAAAAACACCCCATAAACATTCAAAACCCCTAGACCAGACAAAACACATAAATCCCCCATGTCACACCCTGACCTAACCAAAATAATAAAGAAAACAAAGATAACTAAGGCCAGGGCGTGACAAGTAGTCCAGTGAGTGTCTAACTTACTAAACTTAAACATTTTATTAGATAAATGATGCCGAGTTACCAATGTCATGTTATATGGGATAACATTTTTTTGATTATTTGTAACAATGACATATTGAATTGCTTTAAACTAGTAGCTAGCTGATCTTGATCAAGTGTTGTTCCTTCTCTCTTTCTAGAAGCAATCAGTTACAAGGCAAAAATACTTATTGAGGACTGAGGACATTGAAATATGTGTGCCCCAGACAGGTCAAGGATTCTTGCATGCATGGTTTTGAGATGTAAGTTACACAAAAAAATAATGCTGGGTTGTTAGGATAAGGGGTTCCCACATTATTTCACTCGGGGGGGGGCCCTCCTCCAGCATTGAGGAACATCCCGCTCCCTCCTGATTTCAAAATCAAATCAAATGTTTAAGGTCACATACATGTGATTAGCAGATGTTATTAATATCAAGATGGAGCTGGAGAACAATGCTGACCTTTTAAGTATTCCTAACCAATTGTTATTTTTTTGTTTAACTTATTTTTTAACTTATTTTGTACATAATTTTGCTACAACCGTCTCTTATTACCGAAAATAACTTCTGGACATCAGAACTGTGATTACTCACCACAGACTGTGCACGATATCCAATTAAGTCCCGAGGTTTTGCTCGCCTGAGGAAGAGTATCTCATGATAAGCTGTAGACCAAACTATCTACAGAGTTTTCATCTGTATTTTTCAGGGGCTGTCTACATACCACCACAGACTGATGCTGGCACCAATACCGCACTGAATGAGCTGTATTCCGCCATAAGCAAACAGGAAAACACTCACCCAGCGGCGGCGCTCCTAGGAGCTGGGATCTTTAATGCAGGGAAACTTAAATCCGTCCTACCAAATTTCTATCAGCATGTTAAATGTGCAACAAGAGGGATGAAACTCTGGATCACTTTTACTCCACACACAGGGACGCATACAAAGCTCTCCCTCGCCCTCCATTTGGCAAATCTGACCATAATTCTATCCTCCTGATTCCTGCTTACAAGCACAAATTAAAGCAGGAAGCACCAGTGACTCAGTCTATAAAAAAATGGTCAGATGAAGCAGACGCTAAACTACAGGACTGCTTTGCTATCACAGACTGGAAGATGTTCCGGGACTCTCTGGGTGAGTGGTTTCCTGTTTGCTTATTTCCTTAAACAGCTGACTGAGTGCGGTCTTAGTGCCAGCATCTGTCTGTGGTGGTAAATAAACAGCCACGATAAGTATAGCTGAGAACTCTCTAGGCAAGTAGTGTGGCCTGCAGTTTATCACAATATACTATACTTCAGGCGAGCAAAATCTAGAGACTTCCTTAGATTTCGTGCACCAGTTGTTGTTTACAAATATGCACAGACCGCCCCCCTCGTCTTACCAGAGTGTGCTGTTCTATCCTGCCGGTGCAGCGTGTATCCCGCTAGCTGAATATCCATGTCGTCATTCAGCCACGATTCCGTGAAGCATAGGATACTACAGTTTTTGATGTCCCGTTGGTAGGATATTCTTGATCAGTCCTCGTCTAGTTTATTGTCCAACGATTGCACGTTGGCAAGTAATATTGATGTTAACGGCAGCTTTCCTAATTGTCTTCTGCGGGTCCGGACAAGGCATCCAGCTCTTCGTCCTCTGCATTGTTTCCTTTTGCGAATAATTGGGATGTCTGCCCTGTGGGGAGAATATCGTGTGAGTCCTGCTTGTTGTTGTTGAAGTAATCTTCATCTAATCCGAGGTGAGTGATCGCTGTCCTGATATCCAGAAGCTCTTTTCTTTCGTAAGATACGGTTGCAGAAACATTATGTTCGAAATAATTTACAAGTATTGCGGAAAAAAAACACATGATAGCACAATTGGTTAGGAGACCGTAAAACGGCGGCTATCTCCTCCGGCGCCATCTTGTAGAGGGTCATTGGCTTCATCAATAAGTGCATCGATGACGTAATCCCCACAGTGACCATACATACATAACCCAACCAGAAGCCATGGATTAATTCTAGAGCTGCTCCTTTCAAGGAGCAGGACTCTAACCCGGAAACGTATAAGAAATCCCGCTATGCCATCCGACAAACAATCAAACAGGCAAAGAGTCAAGGACTAAGATCGAATCATACTACACCGGCTCTGATGCTCATCGAACATGGCAAGTTTTGCAAACTATTACAGACTACAAATGGAAGGAGAGCCGAGAACTGCCCAGTGACACGAGCCTACCAGAAGAGCTAAGCTACTTCTATGCTCGCTTTTAGGCAAATAACACTGAAACATGCATGAGAGCACCAGCTGTTCCGGGAAAACTGTGTGATCACACTCTCTGCAGCCAATGTGAGTAAGACTTTTAAACAGGTCAACATTCACAAGGCCGCAGACCCACACAGATTACCAGGACATGTCTGACCAACTGGCAAGTGTCTTCACTGACATTTTCAACCTGTCCCTGTCCGAGTCTGTAATACCAACATGTTTTAAGCAGACCACATAGTCCCTGTGCCCAAGAACACTAAGGTAACCTGCCTAAATGAGTACCGCCCTGTAGCACTCACATCTGTAGCCATGAAGTGCTTTAAAAGGCTGGTCATGGCTCACATCAACACCATTATCCCAGAAATCCTAGACCCACTCCAATTTGCATACCACCCTAACAGATCCACAGATGATGCAATCTCTATTGCACTCCACACTGCCCTTTCCCACCTGGACAAATAGAACACCTATGTGAGAATGCCCTTCAATGACTACAGCTCAGCGTTCAACACCATAGTGCCCTCAAAGCTCATCAATACGCTAAGGACCATGGGACTAGAAATCTCCCTCTGCAACTGGATCCTGGACTTCCTGATGGACCGCCCCCAGGTGGTAAGGGTAGATAACAACACATCCGCCACGCTGATTCTCAACTCAGGGGTAAGTGCTCAGTCCCTCCTGTACTCCCTGTCCACTCATGACTGCACGGCCAGGCACGACTGCAGCACTATTGTTACGTTTTCCGATGACACAACAGTGGTAGGCCTGATCACCGACAACAATGAGACAGCCTATAGGGAGGAGGTCAGAGACCTGGCCGTGTGGTGCCAGGACAACAACATCTCCCGCAACGAGATCAAGACAAAGGTGATGATTGTGAACTACAGGAAAAAGAGGACCGAGCACGCCCCCATTCGCATCGACTGGGCTGTAGTGGAGCAGGTTGAGAGCTCCAAGTTCCTTGGTGTCCACATCACCAACAAACTAACATTGTCCAAACACACCAAGAGAGTCTTGAAGAGGGCACGACAAAACCTATTCCCCCTCAGGAGACTGAAAAGATTTGGCATGGGTCCCCAGATCCTAAAAAGGTTCTACAGCTGCACCATCGAGAGCATGACTGGTTGGTTCACCGCCTGGTATGGCAACTGCTCGGCCTCCGACCGCAAGGCACTACAGAGGGTAGTGCTTACGGCCCAGTACATCACTGGGGCCAAGCTTCCTGACATCAGAACCTCTATACCAGGCAGTGTCAGAGGAAGGCCCTAAAAATTGTCAAAGATTCCAGCCACCCTAGTCCATAGACTGTTCTCTCTGCTACCGCACGGCAAGCAGTACCGGAGCGCCAAATCTAGGTCTAAGAGTCTTCTAAACAGCTTCTATCCCCAAGCCATAAGACTCCTGAACATCTAATCAATTGGCCACCCAGACTATTTGCACCCCCCCCCCCCCCCCCCGCTCTTTTACACTGCTGCTACTCTCTGTTGTTATCATCTATGCATAGTCACTTTAATAACTCTACCTACATGGACTAGCCGGTGCCCCCGCACATTGACTCTGTACCGGTACCCCCTGTATATAGTCTCACTATTGTTATTTTACTGCTGCTTTTTAATTACTTGTTACTTTATTTCTTATTCAGATAAAAAAAAACTGAGTCGTTGGTTAGGGGCTCGTAAGTAAGCATTTCACTGTAAAGTTGTATTTGGCGCATGTGACTAATAGAATATAGATAGGAACATAGATATAGAATAGAATAAATATGTGTGTAGCAAAATGCTTCTGCTTCTAGCTCTGACAGTGCAGTAATATCTAACAAATGACAACATATACCCAATACACACACATCCAAGTAGGAATGAATTGAGACTATATACACATGGACAAGCGATGTCAGTGCGGAACTGACTAAGATACGGTAGAATAGTATCAAAAATAGTACTGTATATACATATGAGATGAGTAATGCAAGATATGTAAACACTATTAATGTGACGAGTGTTCCATTCCTTAAAGTGGCCAGTGATTTCTAATCTATGCATATAGGCAGCAGCCTCTAATGTGCTAGTTATTGCTGTTTAACCATCTGATGGCCTTGAGATCAAATCTGTATTTCAGTCTCTCGGTCCCAGCTCTGACCTTACCTTCTGGATGATAGCAGGGTGAACAGGTAGTGGCTTGGTTGGTTGATGTCCTTGATGATCCTTTTGGCCTTCCTGTGACATCAGGAGCTGTAGATGTCCTGGAGGGCAGGTAGTTTGCCCCCAGTAATGCGTTGGGCAGACCGCACCACCCTCTGGAGAGCCTTGCGTTGCGTGCAGTGCAGTTGCCATACCAGGTGGTGATACAGCTCGACAGGATGCTTTCAATTGTGCATCTGTTGCGCATTCTTCACCACACTGTCTGTGTGGGTGGTCCATTTCAGTTTGTCAGTGATGTGTACGCCAAAGAACTTGACGCTTTCCACCTTCTCCACTGTGGTCCTGTCGATGTACATAGGGGGGTGCACCCTCTGCTATTAATCTCTCTGGGATATGTGGGACGGTAGCGTCCCACTTGGCCAAAAGCTAGAGAAAATGCAGGGCAACAAATTCAAATAAATTCCTAGAAAAATCAAACTTTCATGAAATCACACATGTAAGATACCAAATTAAAGCTACACATGTTGTGAATCCTGCCAACATGTCAGATTTCAAAAAGGCTTTTCGCCAAAAGCAAACGATGCTATTATCTGAGAATAGCACCATAGTAAACAAAACAGAGAAAACATTTCAACCCTGCAGGCGCGACACAAAACGTAGAAATAAAAATATAATTCATGCCTTACCTTTGACGAGCTTCTTCTGTTGGCACTCCAATATGTCCCATAAACATCACAAATGGTCCTTTTGTTTGATTAATTCCGTCCATATATATCCAAAAACCTGTAAACTTTGCCAAAACATTTCAAACTACTTTTGTAATACAACTTTAGGTATTTTTTAAGTAAATAATCAATAAAATTGAAGATGCGATGATCTGTGTTCAATACAGGAAGAAAACAATCTCAAGCATGCTTTCTGGTCATGCGCCTCTATCAAACAGTACACATGAAGTGACACTCGTTCAAGATGGCCGTACTTCTTCATTACACAAAGGAATAACCTCAACCAATTTCTAAAGACTGGTGACATCCAGTGGAAGCGGTAGGAACTGTAAGCAAGTATGAATGAATGAAAACCATTGAAAAGAGGGTGACCCTCAACAACAACAAAAATCTGAATGGTTTGTCCTCGGGGTTTCGCCTGCTACATAAGTTCTGTTATACTCACAGACATGATTCAAACAGTTTTAGAAACAGTGTTTTCTATCCAAATCTACTATAATAAAATGCATATCTTATCTTCTGGGGATGAGTAGCAGGCAGTTGAAATTGGGCATGCTTTTCATCCAAAATTCCAAATGCTGCCCCCTATCCTAGAGGAAGTCCATGATCATCTCCTTTGTTTTGTTAACGTTGAGTGAGGGGTTGTTTTCCAGGTGCCACACTCCCAGAAGCCTCACCTCCTCCCTATAGGCTGTCTCATCATCGTTGCTAATCAAGCCTACTACTGTTGTGTCGTCTGCAAACTTGATTGAGTGGGAGGCATGCTTGGCCACGTAGTCATGGGTGAACAGGGAGTACAGGAGGGGGCTGAGCACACACCCTTGTGGAGCTCCAGTATTGAGGATCAGTGGAGTTGAGGTCATGTTTCCTACCTGGGATGACAACCCATCTCTGGATGAGGGCTTTTAGCGAGTGGAATAGTGGGGACCAATTGGAGGTTTACTTAGTAGCAATGTAAATATCATGGTAGAGCTATATAGACACTCAATCACCATGTTACTTTTTAATGGTACGTTTTCAAACATATATTTTGATAAATAGAATTGAAAGTTGTGTCTCAGTATATTAAATGGTGAAATAAGTATAGCCAGTTACAATTGTAATGGCTTAGCAGATAATAAGAAAAGACTATCAGTATTTACCTGGCTAAAAGAGAGGGAATATAATATCTATTGTTTACAGGAAACTCATTCAACAATTTTAGATTAAGTTTTGTGGAAAAAGGACTGGGGGGGGCAAAATATATTTATCCCATGGGCAAAGAAATTCAAAAGGGGTGATGATATTAATTAATTAACAGTAATTTTGATCCAAATGTGAAAATTGTCCAAGCAGATCATCATCATCAAGGTAGATGGATTATTTTAAATATGTTATTGGACAATAAACAAATATGGCTTACCTATACAGTCCAAATAAAGATGATCCAAGCTTCTTTGAAAATATATATAAGGATTTATCAACTCTACAAGCAACACTAGACTCTTATTATGGTGGGAGATTTTAATACAGTCTTAAATACCTCTATGGACCGGAAAGGAAATCACACTACAAACTATCACCCTCAGGCACTTAAGGAAATCATGACTGTCATGGATATATTGGAATTAATATATCCATGACAGTCATGATTTCCTTAAGTGCCTGAGGGTGATAGTTTGTAGTGTGATTTCCTTTCCGGTCCATAGAGGTATTTAAGACTGTATTGGAATATGGAGGCTTAAATACCCTGACCTAGTGAGATATATATGGCGGATGCTTAATCAAGCTAGTCGTCTTGACTACTTTCTTATGCCATTCTCTGTGGCACCAAAAGTTTAAAAAAATGTTGATAGGGGACAGAATGTGGTCGGATCAACAGATAATTGGCATATATATTACTCTTACCGTATTTCTACGTGGGCGGGGATATTTGAAATTTAATCAAAGCCTACTAGATGATTAATTGTTTAGAACTAGGACAGAATAATTTATAACTGACTTTTTCAGACATAACGTAGGTAAAGCAGATCCTCTTATTGTATGGGACACTTTTAAATGTGCCTTTAGAGGCCATGCAATTCAGTACTCATCTATAAAACAAAATAAATTCATATCAAAAGAGTCCATATTAACAAAGGAAATTGACTAACAGTACAGTCAGATAGCAATAAAAACAGTACCATAGAGGCACAGAATAAGTTAGAGGAAAAACAAAAAGAAGCAGAGGAACTTATTCAAGAAAGATCCAGTGTAATATATAATAAAAATAAAGCAAACTGGATGGAATATGGGGAAAAATGCACCAAATTATTTTTCAATTTTCAATATAGAATGCATGATTCACCGAATTATATTGTGAAAGAGGAAGTAAAGTACTTTAATATGTTTTTGTTTCAGTCGCCTCCATCTCCACTAACTAAAGCTAATTGTATGGCTTTTGTAAATAATAATAATGTAAAATTAACATTTGTACAGAAAGACTCATGTGAAGGCCAAATTACAGATGAGGAACTTCTTGATGCAATTAAAGCCTTTTAAAGGCTGGGAAAACTCCAGGGCTGGATGGCATACCAGTGGAAGAATACCAAACTTTTCGATATACTCAGAGGACCATTATTAGTATGTTTTAACCACTCCTACATAAATGGTATATTATCGGACACACAACAAACAAGTCTGATATCATTATTACTGAAACAGGACCCAAGTGGTAAAAAAAATAAAGATCCAGCCCGTTTAAAAAATTGGATTCCTCTTACACTTCAGTGTAAGTGGACAACTACAAAAACCTAGGTGTCTGGCTACACTGCAAACTCTTCTTCCAGACTCATATTAAACATCTCCAATCCAAAATAAAATCTAGAATCGGCTTCCTATTTCACAACAAAGCATCCTTCACTCACGCCGCGAAAGACTATCCTACCAATCCTCGACTTCGGAATAATTGCCTTACCTCCTCACTGACTGTACGCTTGTTTATTCCATGTGTAACTCTGTGTTGTTGTTTGTGTCGCACTGCTTTGCTTTATCTTGGCCAAGTCGCAGTTGTAAATGAGAACTTGTTCTCAACTAGCCTACCTGGTTAAATAAAATGTGAAATAAAATAAAAAATAAAATAAAAAGTGTTGTGATGCAAAAATCCTAGCAAAATGCTTGGCGCATAGAATTTAAAATGTATTGTCAAATATTACTCATCCTAATCAGACAGGTTTTTTTCCCCTGGATGATACATCAGAGATAATATAAGACAAGTACTGGAAACAATAGAATACTATGAAATATCGGGGACACCAGCCCTGGTTTTCATAGCTGATTTTGAAAAGGCTTTTGATAAAGTACGACTGGAGTTTATATATAAATGCTTAGAATATTTCAATTTTGGGGAATGGGTTACAGTTATTATAAAATAGTAAATAATGGCTACATCTCAGAAAGTTTTAAACTATCTAGAGGAGTAAAACAAGGTTGTCCACGATCGGCATATCTATTTATTATTGCCATCGAAATGTTAGCTGTTAAATTAGATCCAACAATAATATTAAGGGATTAGAAATCCGTGGCTTAAAAACTAAGGTGTCATTGTACGCTGATGATTCATGTTTTCTTTTAAAACCACAATTAGAATCTCTCCATGGCCTTATAGAGGATCTAGATAGTTTTGCTATCATCTGGATAAAAACCAAATTATGATGAATGTACTACATTACGTATTTGATCACAAAAAAATTATACTTTTACATTACTGTGTAGTTTACCAATTAAATGGTTTGACGAAGATGTGGACATAATCAGGATACAAATCCCAAAAGGAAGAAATTCTCACACTAATAGATTTTTATAGAAAGTTAGTAAAAATAGATAAGATCTTGCTACCATGGAAAGGAAAATACCTGTCTATTTGTGGAAAAATCACCTTGATTAACTCTTTAGTCATATTGTAACGGTCATCGTATGAAGAAGGTGTGGACCAAGGCGCAGCGTGGTAAGTGTTCATGTTATTTTTTCTTTAAACTGAACACAAAACAAAATAACAAAGAGAATGAACGAAACAGTCCTGTCAGGTGCAGAAACACAAAACAAAAAACAACTACCCACAACCCATAGTGGGAAAACAGGCTGCCTAAGTATGGTTCTCAATCAGAGACAACGACAGACAGCTGTCCCTGATTGAGAACTATACCGGGCCAAAAACACAGAAATACAAAAACATAGAAAAAAGAACATAGAACACCCACCCTAGTCACACCCTGGCCTAACCAAAATAGAGAATAAAAAGCTTCTCTATGGCCAGGGCGTGACACATATCACAGTTTACCTATTTGCTTACACCTAGTGACCTGCTTTTTAAATTATATGAACAAAAATATTCAATTTTTTTGGGAAAGGCAAACCAAACAAAATTAAAACAGCCTATTTATATAACGAATATGAATTCGGATGGGGAGAAATGATTATACATTAAAGAATTAGACCTCTCACGAAAGGCATCAGTCATACAAAAGTTATACTTAAATCCAAACTGGTTCTCTAGTAAATTAGTAGGAATGTCTCATCCCATGTTCAAGAATGGCATTTTTCCCTTTATTCAGATTACAACTGCTCACTTTCGGTTGTTTGAAAAGGAAATAATCTCCAAAATATCGTTATTTAAAATAAAAAAAAGCCTTTGAAAGTTAGTTTCATTTTCAGTTTAATCCACTTGAAAAGACAGGACAAATAATATGACAAATATTGTGGTTAAACTCAAATGTACTAATTGATAAAAAAAAATATATATATTTTTCAAATACATTTTTAAAAGAGGTATACTTTTAGTGAATGATATCATAAATAGGACTGGTGTATTTATGTCACACGCAGCTAACACAGACATATGGATATGTCTGCTCTACCCAAAATTACAACCAACTAATTGCAGCATTAACACAAAAATGGAAGAGGCAAGTAGAAGGGGGAAAAAAGTAAGGAACTTTTATGTCGGCCCTGCATTAAAGAACATAAATGGTTAAAGAAAAGGTTGATAAATAAAACATATATCAATTTCATTTAAGGACCAAAAATCTGACAGCTGTGCCATATAAATGGCAAAATAGTTGGGAAGAGATTTTCGATATACCCATTCCATGGCACATGGTTTATGAATTGATACGCAAAACAACGACGGATTCAAAACTTCAATTTTTTAAATTTTAATTACTATACAAAATTCTTGCAGCCAATAGAATGTCATATATATGGGGGGATACAATCTTCCCAGCTCTGCATATTTAGCTGTGAGGAGGCAGAGTCATTAGATAATTTATTTTGCTATTGTCCATATGTAGCGCATTTTTGGTCACAGGTCCAGGAATGGCAGAAGAATTGTAATATTTGCCTAGAACTGACACTGCAGATAGCAATAATAGGTGATTTGAAAAGCCATAGTCAATCAATAATATAATAATTATTTTAGCAAAAAATATATATTTTTCATTTAGCATCTGTAGAAGCTATGGGAATAGAAAGTTTCAGTACTTTTGTGAAGCGTCACGGCACAGTTGAAAAATATATGGATGGTGTTAAAGGCACAGTCAATTTAGTGTATGTAAACTTCTGACCCACTGTGATACAATGAATTATAAGTGAAATAATCTGTCTGTAAACAATTGTTGGAAAAATTACTTGTGTCATGTACAAAGTAGATGTCCTAACTGACTCAAAACTATAGTCTGTTAACAAGAAATTTGTGGAGTTGTGTGAAAAATTAGTTTTAAAACTTCTTAGGGCTGCAATCCCGTTAGCGGGATGATATGACAACAGCCAGTGAAAGTGCAGGGTTGCCAAATTCAAAACAACAAAAATCTCATAATTAAAATTCCTCAAACATACATGTATCTTATACCGTTTTAAAGGTAAACTTGTTGTTAATCCCACCACAGTGTCCAATTTCAAATAGGCTTTACAGCGAAAGCCCCACAAACGATTATGTTAGGTAACCACCAACTCACAGCCATCAAACACACAGCCATCAAAAAGCACAAATAAAGTTCAAATGAATCACTAACCTTTGATGATCTTCATCAGATGACACTCATAGGACTTCATGTTACACAATACATGTATGTTTTGTTTGATAAAGTTCATATTTATATAAAAAAAAATCTCAGTATACATTGGCACGTTACGTTCACTAGTTCCAAAAACATCCGGTGATATTGCAGAGAGCCACATCATTTTACAGAAATACTCATTATAAATGTCGATAAATTGTTAGACATGGAAATATAGATATACCTCCCCTTAATGCAAACACTGTGTCAGATTTTTTTTTTTACTTTACGGAAAAAGCAAACCATGCAATAATCTGAGACAGCGCTCAGAAAATAAATAAAATTATCCGCCATGTTGGAGTCAACAGAAATCAGAAATCACATTATAAATATTCCCTTACCTTTGACGATCTTCATCAGAATGCACTCCCAGGAATCCTAGTTCCACAATAAATGCTTTATTTGTTCGATAATGTCAATTATTTATGTCCAAGTAGCTACTTTTGTTAGCGCGTTTAGTACACAAATCCAAACGCTCGGGTCCATCCGAACATCGGAAGAAAACTTCAAAAAGTGATATTACAGGTCGATGAAACTTGTCAAACTAAGTATAGAATCAATCTTTGGGATGTTGTCATCATAAATCTTCAATAAAGTTCCAACCAGAGTATTCCTATGTCTGTACAGAAGGTAAAAGCCTAAGTGTTATTGTTTATTAGTTTACTCCAAATGGGGGAAGGGTGGTAGGGTTTGCGGGGAATAATAAAGGTATATTCTAAAAAAAGTATGTATATCTATATAGGTATGTACAGTGGGGAGAACAAGATTTTGATACATTGCCGATTTTGCAGGTTTTCCTACTTACAAAGCATGTAGAGGTCTGTAATTTTTATCATAGGTACACTTAAACTGTGAGAGATGGAATCAAAAAACAAAAATCCAGAAAATCACATTGAATGATTTTTAAGTTATTAATTTGCATTTTATTGCATGACATAAGTATTTGATACATCAGAAAAGCAGAACTTAATATTTGGTACAAAAACCTTTGTTTGCAATTACAGAGATCATACGTTTCCTGTTGTTCTTGACCAGGTTTGCACACACTGCAGCAGGGATTTTGGCCCACTCCTCCATACAGACCTTCTCCAGATCCTTCAGGTTTCGGGGCTATCGCTGGGCAATACGGACTTTCAGCTTCCTCCAAAGATTTTCTATTTGGTTCAGGTCTGGAGACTGGCTAGGCCACTCCAGGACCTTGAGATGCTTCTTACGGAGCCACTCCTTAGTTGCCATGGCGGTGTGTTTCGGGTCGTTGTCATGCTGGAAGACCCAGCCACGACCCATCTTCAATGCTCTTACTGAGGGAAGGAGGTTGTTGGCCAAGATCCCGCGATACATGGCCCCATCCATCCTCCCCTCAATACGGTGCAGTCGTCCTGTCCCCTTTGCAGAAAAGCATCCACCAAGAATAATGTTTCCACCTCCATGCTTCACGGTTGGGATGGTGTTCTTGGGGTTGTACTCATCGTTCTTCTTCCTCCAAACACAGCGAGTGGAGTTTAGGCCAAAAAAGCTATATTTTTGTCTCATCAGACCACATGACGTTCTCCCATTCCTCCTCTGGATCATCCAGATGGTCATTGGCAAACTTCAGACGGGCCTGGACATGCGCTGGCTTGAGCAGGGGGACCTTGCATGCGCTGCAGGATTTTAATCCATGACGGCGTAGTGTGCTACTAATGGGTTTCTTTGAGACTGTGGTCCCAGCTCTCTTCAGGTCATTGACCAGGTCCTGCCATGTAGTTCTGGGCTGATCCCTCACCTTCCTCATGATCATTTATGCCCCACGAGGTGAGATCTTGCATGGAGCCCCAGACCGAAGGTGATTAACCGTCATCCTGAACTTCTTCCATTTTCTAATAATTGCACCAACAGTTGTTGCCTTCTCACCAAGCTGCTTGACTATTGTCCTGTAGCCCATCCCAGCCTTGTTCAGGTCTACAATTTTATCCCTGATGTCCTTACACAGCCCTCTGGTCTTGGCCATTGTGGAAAGGTTGGAGTCTGTTTGATTGAGTGTGTGGACAGGTGTCTTTTATACAGGTAACGAGTTCAAACAGGTGCAGTTAATACAGGTAATGAGTGGAGAACAGGAGTGCTTCTTAAAGAAAAATGAACAGGTCTGTGAGAGCAGGAATTCTTACTGGTTGGTGGGTGATCAAATACTTATGTCATGAAATAAAATGCAAATTAATTACTTTGTGATTTTCTGAATTTTTGTTTTAGATTCCGTCTCTCACAGTTGAAGTGTACCTATGATAAAAATTATAGATCTCTACATATTTTGTAAGTAGGAAAACCTGCAAAATCGGCAGTGTATCAAATACTTGTTCTCCCCACTGTATATATGTATGCATATGTGTATGTACATGTTGTCACGCCCGGACCTTAGTATTTTTTGTTTTCTTTATTATTTTGGTTAGGTCAGGGTATGACGAAGGTGATATATGTGTTTTTGACCTGAAGGGGTTTTTGTATGTTTATCGGATTGTTTCTAGTCTAGGTGTTTTTATGTCTATGGTTGCCTAGGTTGGTTCTCAATCAGCGGCAGCTGTTTATCGTGGTCTCTGATTGGGGACCATATTTAGGTAGCCGTATTCCTTGGGTATTTTGTGGGTTATTGTCTATGTATAGTTGCCCGAGTCAGCACCAGTGTTTATAGCATCACGCTGCGCCTTGGTCTCCTCGTTACAACGAACGTGACACGTGTATGTATATGGATATATATATTTGGAAATGATGCAGACAATTACATTGATGGAAGCAACAATCTTTCTGCAATATTAAGCTGATCCACCCCTAAAAAACATGTTTAATAAACTCTGGGACTAGTACATCTATATCTGTATTTTAATGTGAAACATCTCTTTAATACTACTTTCTGTATAGTATAAGTATAATATCCCTTATAACAAATCATGATAACATTGGATAGATAGATAGAATGCATGTGACAATAGCAGGATCATATCAAGGATAGCGTCAGAAAGGAATACATAAATACCACTTGAAGCTTGATGATGACTTGATGAATCAGCTGTGTAGTGCTAAGGCAAAAACAAAAATGTGCACCCCTTTAAGTCCCCAGGACCAGGACTGAGAACCGTTGCTCTTCATTGGGACCTCTTCATATGTACACAGGCTTTCACAGCTCTCTGTATCCGAGGACAGAAAACCTCAGAAAAAATAGACTACACAAAAGCACCAGCTCTATCCAGAATAGCCTACTGTCTCACTTTGACAGCTGGGCCAGCTATCCTTTCACCCTCATCCAAAAGATGAGGAGTCAGTGGTAGGGTTCACATGACCTTGTAGCACAGCAAGATTCTCAGTAGACAGGGGGCATGGGATATCAGGAACAATGACCCCATTGTCATTGTTTCCAGATTATCCTCCTGCTGAATATGGAATGCTCAAAAGAAACAAATCTGTATTAGTGACGATACATTTAAAGGAAGACCTGTCAAGCAATTCACACAGACACAGGTGTTTGGAGCATTCCGATATGCCACAGCTGGTGAGGTGTCAGGTTCGCCTCTGTACTTAAAGGGTGATTATTCCAACTCTCTGTGAAATGCTGAAAATCTGCCCGCAGACGAGGTAGGAACCCATATCCCAAACAGAAGAGGTGGATAGAATTTGACAGGTCAAGGTAGCCTTCTTCCTCCAAACTGTACAGCAAGTTGTAGTACTGACATGTCACAGCACTCCAAACATCTCTCCATAAGCCTTCCGCGCCTCACCTAAGGGACCGAGAGAAAGAAACTGAGAGAAAGAAAAGGTTTTGTTGGGGGGAGGAACCTAACCTAATCCTCCATGAATAGTCAACACAGATGGGTCCGAGGTTATAGAAATGCAAGTTGTGTGTGCCTCTGTGAGTGGTTACTGACTGTATGTGACACAGACACCTATCTTAGTGTACCGGAAATATTTAAATATAGAGGGCCATGTGTCTCACCACTTGGTTATTGCAAGGCTAAACCCCTAGCAAATCATGACTTGGCAGCAACAGGGGCTTGATAGTCCAGTGAAAATGGCTGAGTGTTTATGTGGTGTAAATCTTAAAATTAGCAGCTGACATCTTAAGGGTTTTTTAATTGATGCATGTGAGACAGGTTCCATGTACAACAAGACAGGCAGCGAGGAAGAGAGAGAAAAAATAACAGTTTAATAACCTCTGGTTATGGCCACTTTTGCCAGCAATAAAGCTTCCATGGCCTGTTCCTCGGACAGGGAACATACATCTGGCAATATCTACATTTTCGACCCCTTGATCAGCTCGCACTCTGAAAGTAAAGAAAATAGCTTATTTTTTGTAGATATGAAAACAGTAACTGAGATATGACCGTTCAATCTAAAGCAGCAGATGTCATTTTCAGGATACGTCAATACAGCACAGAAAGCAATCTTACGAGGTTTGATGAGGAAGATGTCAAGGGTTTCTATACAGAAAGTTGTTCATCACAAGATGTTACAACATGCATATTACAAGTTTTTTTTCTTCATTCTACTATATCGATATTTACCTCGAAGGCCATCCATTTCTGTTGACTCCACCCATAAAGTATCCAAAAACAGTTGCTGCTTTGTTATTGGCCGCAGTGTCCAGATAGAACATCTATACAAGAGGTAACTTACACTTAACACCAGACTGGTTTTGTGGTTGTTCATTAAGTGATGGGAAATATGCAATATGCATACAAAATAATATACCTACCTTCCTTGAAAATTAATCTATACCGCCAAAGATGACATCGTTGTATCTTGAAAAAAAGCATTGTAATTAAAAGTGAAATGTTCAGCCTATTAACCTGCTTCATTATTTATATATTACCCGTTGATGAAGAACAATTCCAATACATAATTGAAAGTTTGTCTATGAATAAGAAAGAATAAAAGTTAAGGACCGGTTAAGGATCGGCCCCTTTATTTCAATTTTCGCCTAAAATGACATACCCAAATCGAACTGCCTGTAGTTCAGGCCCTGAAGCAAGGATATGCATATTCTTGGTACCATTTGAAAGGAAACACTTCAAAGAAACACTTCTGTGGAAATATGAAAGGAATGTAGGAGAATATAACACAATAGATCTGGTAAAAGATAATACAAAGAAATAAACAACAGTTTTTGTACCATCATCTTTGAAAGGCAAGAGAAAGGCCATAATGTATTATTCCAGGCCAGTTGCAATTTAGATTTGGCCACTATATGGCAGCAGTGTACAGTCGTGGCCAAAAGTTTTGATAATGACACAAATATTAATTCTCACAAAGTCTGCTGCCTCAGTTAGTATGATGGCAATTTGCATATACTCCAGAATGTTATGAAGAGTGATCAGATGAATTGCAATGAATTACAAAGTCCCTCTTTGCCATGCAAATTAATTGAATCCCCCAAAACATTTCCACTGCATTTCAGCCCTGCCACAAAAGGACCAGCTGACATCATGTCAGTGATTCTCTCGTTAACACAGGTGTGAGTGTTGACGAGGACATGGCTGGAGATCACTCTGTCATGCTGATTGAGTTCAAAAAACAGACTGGAAGGTTCAAAAGGAGGGTGGTGCTTGGAATCATTGTTCTTCCTCTGTCAACCATGGTTACCTGCAAGGAAACACGTTCCGTTATCATTGATTTGCACAAAAAGGGCTTCACAGGCAAGGATATTGCTGCCAGTAAGATTGCACCTATATCAACCATTTATCAGATCATCAAGAACTTCAAGGAGAGCGGTTCAATTGTTGTGAAGAATGCCTTTTCCAGCATGATGGAGCACCTTGCCATAAGGCAAAAGTGACAACTAAATGGCTCTGGAAACAAAACATCGACATTTTGGGTCCATGGCCAGGAAACTCCCCAGACCTTAATCCTATTGAGAACTTGGGGTCAATCCTCAAGAGGCGTGTGGACAAACAAAAACCTACAAATTCTGACACACTCCTAGCATTGATTAAGCAAGAATGGGCTGTCATCAGTCAGGATGTGGCCCAGAAGTAAATTGACAGCATGCCAGGGCAGATTGCAGAGGTCTTGAAAAAGAAGGGTCAACACTGCAAATATATACTCGTTGCATCAACTTCATGTAATTGTAAATAAAAGCCTTTGACACGTATGAAATGCATGTAGTTATACTTCAGTATTCCATAGTAACATCTGACAAAAATATCTAGAGACACAGAAGCAGCAAACTTTGTGAAAATGAATATTTGTGTAATTCTCAAAACTTTTGGCCACGACTGTATGTGCAAAGTTTTAGACTTATCCAATGAACCATTGCATTTCTGTTCAAAATGTTGTATCAAAACTTCCCAAATGTGCCTAATTTGTTTATTAATAACTTTTCGTGATCAAAACTGTGCACTCTCCTCAAACAACAGCATGGCATTCTTTCACTGTAATAGCTACTGTAATTTGGACAGTGCAGTTCGATTAACAAGAATTTAACTTTGCCAATATCAGATATGTCTTTGTTCTGGGAAATGTTCTTGTTACATACAACCTCATGCTAATCGCATTAGCCTACGTTAGCTCAACCGTCCTGCAGGGGACCCACTATCCTGAATAAGTTTTTTAAAAACTTATTAGATTTGATGGAGACATTATACATCTTAGTACCTTGTCAATTTATGATTTGTATCAATGTGGACGAGAGACAGGGGAGCAGGAACAGAGTATCTTTGCCGAGCAATGCAACAAAGCTGGATTCTACGGTATGTATGTATGTAATGTAGTAGTAGAATGTTATAAACCGACACTAAATTGTAGGAGTTAACTACTAGCTATGTAGAAGTTGGACAGAAGAACGCCCAGTGTTGCTTACCTGAGATGCCACCATCACACAGTCCTTCGTTGGTGTCCGCTATGACTTCCTTTGTGTCGCAAAGAAAGGCTGAACAGTATTGGTTGTAGCCAAACTGACACTCAAAAAATTGCCAAAATGGAGGGTGGTTGATAGCAAAATTAAAGTTTTGTTATGAAATACATTTTTTGTTCTTTAAATATTTTTGGGGAGTAAAATGCATATAATACAAAATATTTGACAGCAATTTTTTTTTACTTTGAAGCCTTGTTTTTGCGTTCATAACAATTATTTTTGATTGAAAATAAAAACAGTTTTGCTCTTGACAAAAAGACACAAATGCACCTCCATAGCATATAACAATTTGCCTGTGAATAACTATACCTTCATACAAACTATGCAGAGTTCTTGACACACAACTGAAGGTTGCTACCATATCCTGCCAGCACGCCCACAAGCAAGCCACTCAGTCGGGGAAAGACGCGGGGAAGAGAACGAGGAACGAGATGGGAGTAACAACAAATTGTTCGCAAGGGGGGCAAATAGCTGAACAATAGACTATTCAGTCTTTACTAAAGAATAATTTAATAGCCAAGCTAGGTGTGAAAACCCCCCGTCCTATCACAGAACAGATTTTCCCTAACAACCAAGGGGGAGTTAGAGCACTGATTATGCTTGTAACGGCCGTTGGTGGAAGAAGGTGAGGACCAAGATGCAGCGTAGGTAAGTGTTCATCATTATTTTAATAAACTGAACACTAAATATAACAAGAAAAAAAAAAAAGAAACAACCGAAACAGCTCCGTCAGGTGCAAAACACACTAAGCAGAAAATAACTACCCACACCCATAGTGGGAAAACAGGCTGCTTAAGTATGGTTCTCAATCGGAGACAACGATTGCCAGCTGCCTCTGATTGCGAACCATACCAGGCCAAACACATAGAAATACAAAACCTAGACTACAAAACATAGAATGCCCACCCCAACTCACGCCCTGACCAATCTAAAACAGAGACATAAAAAAGGAACTAAGGTCAGGACATGACAATGCTTTTGGGTCCCAAAGCACTACCGTGTCTCTAACTGACAATTAATGAATGGGCAATATAAATCAAATAACAAACTCATAATTGTGCACGACTTCAAATTAAACAAGCAGGGAGCAGGTTTCGAACCCTCAACCTTCTTGCCCGAAGTCCAAGCACTATTGACTGTGCACCAAAAGCATGCTCAAGCCGCAGAGTCGATAGAGTGCTTCCTCCCGGTAGCTTTCTACTCAATGTAATAAAGTAATGACTTTTCAAATAAGTTATCTTACGCGTTATGTTCTCTGTCAATTTGTTAGCTACCCTGTCCTTACGAACCACATAGCATATCATTACAGCTGTCATGTTGTGTCTTGTCTCTGTCCTTTCCCTTCACCCTGTCTCCCTCTGCTGGTCGTTGTTAGGTTACCTTTTCTCCCCCGCTTTCTCCCAGCTGTTCCTTGTCTCCTCTAACTACCCATTCACCCCGTTTCCCACCTGTTCCCTTTTTCCCTCTGATTAGGTCCCTATATCTCTCTCTGTTTCTGTTCCTGTCCTTGTCGGATTCTTGTTTGTGTTTCATGCCTGAGCCAGACTATCGTCATGTTTGCTGTAACCTTGTCCTGTCCTGTCGGAATCTGCCGGTCTATCTGAGCCTACCTATGTTTGGTTATTAAAGAAGCTCTGTTTAAGTTAGTTCGCTTTTGGGTCCTCATTCACTCACCATAACAGAAGAATCCGACCAAGAATGGACCCAGCGACTTCGGATCCTCTCCACTCAGCCGTCGGGATCCAGGGAGCGATGCTAGGCAGACACGAGCAGGAAGTGTCTGCTGCTCGACATGCCGTTGAGACCCTGGCCACCCAAGTCTCCAACCTCACAGAACAGGTTCACCATCTCCGCCTCGATCCACCGGCCACTTCCAGGGCTTTCGAATCTCCGGAGCCCAGAATCAATAACCCGCCGTGTTACTCTGGGGAGCCCACTGAATGCCGCTCGTTCCTCACCCAGTGTGATATTGTGTTTTCTCTCCAGCCCAACACTTACTCCAGGAGCACTGCTCGTGTCGCCTACGTCATATCTCTCCTTATTGGACGGGCTCGTGAGTGGGGCACGGCAATCTGGGAGGCAAGGGCTGAGTGTACTAACCAGTATCAGGACTTTAAGGAGGAGATGATACGGGTTTTTGATCGATCTGTTTTTGGGGAGGAGGCTTCCAGGGCCCTGTCTTCCCTATGTCAAGGTAATCGATCCATAACAGACTACTCTATTGAGTTTCGCACTCTTGCTGCCTCCAGTGGCTGGAACGAGCCGGCTTTGCTCGCTCGTTTTCTGGAGGGTCTCCGCGCAGAGGTAAAGGATGAGATTCTCTCCCGGGAGGTCCCTTCCAGCGTGGATTCCCTGATTGAACTCGCTATTCGCATTGAGCGACGGGTTGATCTGCGTCACCGAGCTCGTGGAAAGGAGCTCGCGTTCTCCGTTGCCCCCCTCTCCGCATCACTACCATCTTCCTCTGCCGGCTCGGGAGCTGAGCCTATGCAGCTGGGAGGTATCCGCATCTCGACTAAGGAGAGGGAACGGAGAATCACCAACCGCCTCTGTCTCTATTGCGGTTCTGCTGGTCATTTTGTCACTTCATGTCCAGTAAAAGCCAGAGCTCATCAGTAAGCGGAGGGCTACTGGTGAGCGCTACTACTCCTGTCTCTCCTTCAAGATCCTGCACTACCTTGTCGGTCCATCTACGCTGGACCGGTTCGTCAGCTTCCTGCAGTGCCTTAATAGACTCTGGGGCGGAGGGCTGTTTTATGGACGAGACCTGGGCTCGGGAACATGACATTCCTCTCAGACAGTTAAGGGAGTCCACGGCCTTGTTCGCCCTGGATGGTAGTCCTCTCCCCAGGATTCAGCGTGAGACGCTACCTTTAACCCTCACTGTTTCTGGTAATCATAGCGAAACCATTTCTTTTTTGATTTTTCGTTCACCTTTTACACCTGTTGTTTTGGGCCATCCCTGGCTAGTTTGTCATAATCCTTCCATTAATTGGTCTAGTAATTCTATCCTCTCCTGGAACGTCTCTTGTCATGTGAAATGTTTAATGTCTGCTATCCCTCCTGTTTCCTCTGTCTCTTCTTCACAGGAGGAGCCTGGTGATTTGACAGGGGTGCCGGAGGAATATCACGATCTGCGCACGGTGTTCAGTCGGTCCAGGGCCACCTCTCTTCCTCCACACCGGTCGTATGATTGTAGTATTGATCTCCTTCCGGGAACCACTCCCCCCCGGGGTAGACTATACTCTCTGTCGGCTCCCGAACGTAAGGCTCTCGAGGATTATTTGTCTGTAGCTCTTGACGCCGGTACCATAGTCCCCTCCTCCTCTCCCGCCGGAGCGGGGTTTTTTTTTGTCAAGAAGAAGGACGGGTCTCTGCGCCCCTGCATAGATTATCGAGGGCTGAATGACATAACAGTTAAGAATCGTTATCCGCTTCCTCTTATGTCTTCAGCCTTCGAGATCCTGCAGGGAGCCAGGTTTTTCACTAAGTTGGACCTTCGTAACGCTTACCATCTCGTGCGCATCAGGGAGGGGGACGAGTGGAAGACGGCGTTTAACACTCCGTTAGGGCACTTTGAATACCGGGTTCTTCCTTTCGGCCTCGCTAACGCTCCAGCTGTCTTTCAGGCATTAGTCAATGATGTCCTGAGAGACATGCTGAACATCTTTGTTTTCGTTTACCTTGACGATATCCTGATTTTTTCACCGTCACTCCAGATTCATGTTCAGCACGTTCGACGTGTCCTCCAGCGCCTTTTAGAGAATTGTCTTTTTGTGAAGGCTGAGAAGTGCACTTTTCATGCCTCCTCCGTCACATTTCTCGGTTCTGTTATTTCCGCTGAAGGCATTAAGATGGATCCCGCTAAAGTCCAAGCTGTCATTGATTGGCCCGTCCCTAAGTCACGCGTGGAGCTGCAGCGCTTTCTCGGCTTCGCGAACTTCTATCGTCGTTTCATCCGTAATTTCGGTCAGGTGGCCGCTCCTCTCACAGCCCTTACTTCTGTCAAGACGTGCTTTAAGTGGTCCGTTTCCGCCCAGGGAGCTTTTGATCTCCTCAAGAATCGTTTTACATCCGCTCCTATCCTTGTTACACCTGACGTCTCTAGACAGTTCGTTGTCGAGGTTGACGCGTCAGAGGTGGGCGTGGGAGCCATTCTTTCTCAGCGCTCCCCCTCTGACGACAAGGTCCACCCATGCGCGTATTTTTCTCATCGCCTGTCGCCGTCGGAACGTAACTATGATGTGGGTAACCGCGAACTGCTCGCCATCCGGTTAGCCCTAGGCGAATGGCGACAGTGGTTGGAGGGGGCGACCGTTCCTTTTGTCGTTTGGACTGACCATAGGAACCTTGAGTACATCCGTTCTGCCAAACGACTTAATGCGCGTCAGGCGCGTTGGGCGCTGTTTTTCGCTCGTTTCGAGTTCGTGATTTCTTATCGTCCGGGCTCTAAGAACACCAAGCCTGATGCTTTGTCTCGTCTCTTCAGTTCTTCAGTAGCCTCCACTGACCCCGAGGGGATTCTCCCTGAGGGGCGTGTTGTCGGGTTGACTGTCTGGGGAATTGAGAGGCAGGTAAAACAAGCGCTCACTCACACTCCGTCGCCGCGCGCTTGTCCTAGGAACCTTCTTTTCGTTCCCGTTCCTACTCGTCTGGCCGTTCTTCAGTGGGCTCACTCTGCCAAGTTAGCCGGCCACCCTGGCGTTCGGGGTACGCTTGCTTCCATTCGCCAGCGTTTTTGGTGGCCCACCCGGGAGCATGACACGCGTCGTTTCGTGGCTGCTTGTTCGGTCTGCGCGCAGACTAAGTCCGGTAACTCTCCTCCTGCCGGCCGTCTCAGGCCGCTTCCTATTCCCTCTCGACCGTGGTCTCACATCGCCTTAGATTTTGTCACCGGACTGCCTTCGTCAGCGGGGAAGACTGTTATTCTTACGGTTGTCGATAGGTTCTCTAAGGCGGCTCATTTCATTCCCCTTGCTAAGCTTCCTTCTGCTAAAGAGACGGCACAAATCATCATCGAGAATGTTTTCAGAATTCATGGTCTTCCGTCAGACGTCGTTTCGGACAGAGGTCCGCAATTCACGTCTCAATTTTGGAGGGAGTTTTGCCGTTTGATTGGGGCTTCCGTCAGTCTCTCTTCCGGCTTTCACCCCCAGTCTAACGGTCAAGCAGAACGGGCCAATCAGACTATTGGTCGCATCTTACGCAGTCTTTCTTTTCGCAACCCTGCGTCTTGGTCAGAACAGCTCCCCTGGGCAGAATACGCCCACAACTCGCTTCCTTCGTCTGCGACCGGGCTATCTCCTTTTCAGAGTAGCCTCGGGTACCAGCCTCCGCTGTTCTCATCTCAGTTCGCCGAGTCCAGCGTCCCCTCCGCTCAGGCTTTTGTCCAACGTTGCGAGCGCACCTGGAAGAGGGTCAGGTCTGCACTTTGCCGTTATAGGGCGCAGACTGTGAGGGCTGCTAATAAGCGTAGAACTAAGAGTCCTAGATATTGTCGCGGTCAGAGAGTTTGGCTCTCCACTCAGAACCTTCCCCTTAAGACGGCTTCTCGCAAGTTGACCCCGCGGTTCATTGGTCCGTTCCGTATTTCTCGGGTCATTAATCCTGTCGCAGTTCGACTTCTTCTTCCGCGATACCTTCGTCGCATCCACCCGGTCTTCCATGTCTCCTGTATTAAGCCCGTTCTTCGCGCCCCCGCTCGTCTTCCCCCCCCCCCCCCCCATCCTTGTCGAGGGCGCACCCATCTACAGGGTCCGCAGGATTTTGGACATGCGTCCTCGGGGCCGTGGTCACCAGTACCTTGTCGATTGGGAGGGGTACGGTCCTGAGGAGAGGAGTTGGGTTCCCTCTCGGGACGTGCTGGACCGTGCGCTGATCGAGGATTTCCTCCGTTGCCGCCAGGTTTCCTCCTCGAGTGCGCCAGGAGGCGCTCGGTGAGTGGGGGGGTACTGTCATGTTGTGTCTTGTCTCTGTCCTTTCCCTTCACCCTGTCTCCCTCTGCTGGTCGTTGTTAGGTTACCTTTTCTCCCCCGCTTTCTCCCAGCTGTTCCTTGTCTCCTCTAACTACCCATTCACCCCGTTTCCCACCTGTTCCCTTTTTCCCTCTGATTAGGTCCCTATATCTCTCTCTGTTTCTGTTCCTGTCCTTGTCGGATTCTTGTTTGTGTTTCATGCCTGAGCCAGACTATCGTCATGTTTGCTGTAACCTTGTCCTGTCCTGTCGGAATCTGCCGGTCTATCTGAGCCTACCTATGTTTGGTTATTAAAGAAGCTCTGTTTAAGTTAGTTCGCTTTTGGGTCCTCATTCACTCACCATAACAACAGCAGTATGTACAGGTATGTTAGCTATCTACCTAACGTTAGTAGTTACACATCAAACTTGACAGTATATTAACTATAGGCTATCTAACTACCCAACGTTTATTGACTTGATAATTCCCGTCATTCTTAGGTTAGCTAAATGGTATAGTTGTTGAATGTCAATGGACATTTGCGTGCTTTTGTAAATTCGCTCTAGCTATCGACTACGATGTCAGAGCACTCTCTTCTGAGTGTACCAGAGCTCAGAATAATGAATTTACGAGTGCTCAACACCCGTTGTATATGGCTGGTGTCAGTAAACGTCGGCAAAAAAAACGTAATTCAATTGTTTCCAGCAGCACAGTTACAGTCACCAACACTCTGGTTAACGCGAAAATTGCCTAACCACCTCTGCTAGGGTGAATAAAATGGTCAGAGTGGTCTCCTTTGTGTCTGGAAGTAGCTAGCAAGCTAGCCAACGTTAGCTTGGGTGCTTAACTGCCATTGTAAGGCCAGAACGCTTACATCTCAACACTACTCCTCGGCCCGAACGTTCAGTGTGCGCTCCGAGAGTGAAACGGTCTGAATTTACAGACTGGCAATGCTCTGCATTTATGAGCGCAGGCACTCCAGAATGAATTTAACTAGGCAAGTCAGTTAAGAACAAATTCTTATTTACAAGGACAGCCTATTCCTTCCTCCCCGTTGGGGAATTGAAGCCCGGTCTCCCGCATGCCCTGCCCGCACTACACAGGGATTATTTAGCTAAATAGCCCAGTACTGTACTGCCAACCGTCACGTTGTACAGTGCCATATTTTCCGTTCCATCCTAACAGAAACGCAGAGGGTTTTTTGTTTTTCATGGAATAGAAACACCAAAATATTAGTCAAATTAATTAAGAAAGTACCAGTCAAAAGTTGGTCAACCCTACTCATTCCATGATTTTTCTTTATTTTTACTATTTTCTACATCGTAGAATAATAGTGAAGACATCACAACTATGAAATAACACATATCAAATGTTGGGAGCAGCTAATGAGCACTTAGGGGTAAAGTGCCTTGCTCAAAGGCACAACAGAAGTAGGTAGTATACAGAGAGATTCTAGCTGGTAACCCTCTGGCTGCCACCTATCAGCCTGCTTTTCTAACTTCATAGCTACTTCCCAAGGCCGGCCGGCTTTAGCCTTTTAGGTGCCCTAAGCGAGATTTGGTTGCCTCCTCCTCACAGGCAAAACATTTTAGTGGCCCCCCCTCTTGACAGCGGAGACTAACAAAATCAATGTAGGCCTCCTTAATTAAGGTCAGGGCCCTGCGTGACCAGACAGTATTTTGCCATGATTACTCCAAGTTCAGATAGCTGGCTAGACTAATTTAACAATTAAAAAATTGTTAGCTGACATGGATAATTGAGTGACAGTGAGAGACTGATATAAAAAGAGAAAAACTGCTGATGCACAACCAAATGTTAAACCTGCACATTCTGTATTCTACTATTCTAACTCTCAACAGTATGTTGAGACCCAAAAGGGGTTCCTGGGGCCCTAAGTGACCGCTTTTTGTCCCTCTTACTGCCGCCCCTATTCATTTTGCTCTTTCCTCACTCCCTTGCCTTTGTTCCACCATTTTACCTGGCTTATCAACCTTTCCCTCCTCAAAGTATGTAATTTAGAAATGTGGGTGATAATTTCCCTTAAAATCACCCCCCTAGCGGTCAAACCTAGCAGTTTAGAGTGTTGGGCCAGTAACAAAAAGGTTGCTGGTACGAATCCCAAGCCAGCTAGGTGTAAAAATCATCCGTTCTGCCCATGAGCAACGCAGTTAACCACAAACAACTGAAGATGTGGATGTCGAACAAGGCAGCCCCCCACACCTCTCTGATTCAGAGGGTTTATGTTAAATGCGGAAGACACAGAGCAAATGTTACTTGTCTCGGGAAGGAGTGGAGAAATAAATAAATAAATATTTCAGCATTTTGAGAGAATGTGAATGTGTGCTTAGGGACCGTGTTGTGTAGCCTAAACATGCAATTTTTTTCTAGCAACCCAAAGGTTGCGTGTATTAATCTCATCACGGACAGCTTTAGCATTTTAGCACACTTTGCAACTATTTACTACTTTTTAGCTATTTTGCAACTTCTTAACATGTAAGCTAACCCTTCCCCTAACTCTTTAACCTTAACCCCAACCTTAACCCCTAGCGTAGCTAACATTAGCAACCTATCTAGCATTAGCCATCTAGCCAACGTAAGCTACAACAAATTGGAATTTGTTACATATCATACATATTGCAATTCGTAACATATCATATGAATTGTAATTCATAACATATCATACGAAATGGATGATGGAAATCTATGAATTAATACATACCATACCAAACATTACATATCATACTATTTTAGTACTCCAAATTTTTGTTTACTATGTTAATTCTACCCCTGAATCCAGGTTGAAAATGGGATCTGGACTTATTTACATTTTCTTTTGATGAAAGTTAGTATTTATTCATTAACCTCTTCATAAGTGGTCCTGAAAGTGTATCATTAACATTTGATGAGTTATTTTCCGCCTTGACTCTGGTAATTATATAGAACAGCATACCCTGCTAATTCCTTCAGAGGAAGCAAAACAAGTAATAAAGAATAGTATTACTATCTTGTGAAGTAAGTCATGGGTAATTGCATTAGACAATTAGGAGTAAAACATGCTGGGGCAAAAAATACATGCAGCACTTTCTATAACGACAGCATTTAAAAAACATGAGAACATGTGTTTACGAAAAAGCACTAAGTACCCCTGAAATGCACAGAGCTTTAAATTGCACCTTGTAGTTGGCTGTAATGATATTACTTGACATCTTTGTTCAGGATTAGAGTTTAGTAGATTTATTTAGGCATTAGCGCAAGGCTCTCCAACTCTGTTCCTGGTGAGCTACCCTCCCGTAGGTTTTAAATCCAACCCCAGTTGTACCTAACCTGATTCAGCTTATAAACCAGGTAATTGTTAGAATCAGGTGCAGTAGCTCTCCAGGAAGAGGATTGGCCAGCGCTGCATTAGAGAGATATTGCACATTAACTAAATACCTATTTCATTGGGATGGATTATCAACTAGCACTAGCTGAGGCATTGCATGTCATTTTAATTAGCTGTCTGTCTAACAAAGCATTTTATAGTATTGTGGGGATTAAATGGTAATCATGCACACTGCCATCATTCTTGTTTAGTTTAATTGAGTTGTAAAAAATAAAGATATTGCCTTTTATTAATGCCCCTTGTAATGTGCTTAGGTATCATACAGTGCATACTGTTGCATTGTGAATTACTGGTTTTGTTTGCCTTGAATAGAAGCTGATTACATACTTATGCACGGACAATGAAATTGTACATTTATTGTCATTTATTGTACATTTTTTGTAAAGTTTCCGAGATGTGTTCTGTTTGTTGCCTTGCTAACTTTTGCTAAACCAAAGCTAATTTGACACAATTGCAGCTACAGCTAGCTAAACTAGTTTCAACCTTGTGAAATAGTTTTGCAATAGCCAATGTATGTAAAAAAGTATTTCACATAGCAGGACATCTAACATCTAGCTAACGTCATTCATTGTTTACGCAGGTTGCGTTGGACAATGTTGATGATGGCAGTCCGACTAGCAGGGCACGAGGCAGGGCTAGAGGGAGAGCCAGGGGCATAGGACGGACAGGCAGAGGCAGGCAGCAGAGAGACAGATATGAGGATGAGGAGAGGCTTTTTGCTCTCCGACGAGATGGCTGCCACACAGGTTTGTATTATGTTGAAAATGACTATATATTTAACAAAATAACGTTTTTTTTTTAAAAAAAAAGCTAAATAGTTGGTACAGAATAATTGGTGGCTGAATACATTTTTGGTTTTTGGTATTTCTCCACACATACTACATTCAATAGAAACATTATCTAGTTTCATCAATTTGCAATATAAAGTAGTGTTTGAACTGGCTTTGAATGAATTGTAGACCTTGACCATCCATATGAGAAATACCTTTAGTTGGGTGTGGAGAGAAATAACACATTCTGCCTTACTGATAATAGGCTATGTGTGCATCTGTTCATTCAGGAATTTCTCATCAAGGTGCTCGATGATGCAGACAACAGGGAGGTGGTGAGGCTGATGTTTCATTGAGAGCCAGGGTTGGTGTTTTATGTAGAGATTTACTGATGGCAGAATGGTGAGCCACCACCTTGTTGCACCTGTGGCAACTGCAGGGAGATGCCTACAGACAGAGAGATGAACTATTGCAGGCAGGGACCAGACCTCTGTGTAAGCCAGCTGCCACATTTCACACATTACTGGATCTAGCTGTGTAAAGACCTCTATAGATTTATTCTGAACTAACTGTTTAAAGGCCCACTGTCTTCACATGATCACCCCATTCAAATGACCTCACAGGTACACCACTGACCACAAACTAAATCAAAATAAGGTGCAGGTGTACAGCAAGGGGTTTGGGGAGGGGGATTGTCTGCTCTGTGTTGTTTCAATAGGCTAGAATCACATTGTCACTCTTATTTTGTCTTCTAAACCAATGATTGGTTTGCTAGTGTTTTTTTGTGAAGAACCTTTTAGGAGGAGCTGCCTGGCAAATTTAATGGGGTGATCATGTAATGAAGGTGGGCCCTTTAGGAAGTAATGTACTCTCAAAAGTAAGGCCATGTTTACAGAGCAAAGGAAACCTATGAAAATGGTCTGGCACTGCAGGCCCTCTGCACAGCATCAGCATGTACTTGGTTTAAAACAGTTTGTATGTACATTATGTGGGTTACCTGGTTTCTCACAGGGTTGCTGAGCTGGAGTAGGTTTCTGGAGCTTCTGCATGGTCTCGGGGTTCATCCTATACTAGGGACAGGGAAAGAATGAGGAATGTGGAGGTTTAGTGTACCGATACCATGACATTATAAAAAGAGATCTATTCATTGACTGCATACAGTAGGTATCATCTCCTACAGGCTTTGTTATAACACACTCTGAGGGCTGATGCAATATGCAGTGGGGCAAAAAGTATTTAGTCAGCCACCAATTGTGCAAGTTCTCCCACTTAAAAAGATGAGAGAGAACTGTAATTGTCATCATAGGTACACTTCAACTATGACAGACAAAATGAGAAAAGAAAATCCAGAAAATCACATTGTAGGATTCTTAATGAATTTATCTGCAAATTATGGTCGAAAATAAGTATTTGGTCACCTACAAACAAGCAAGATTTCTGGCTCTCACAGACCTGTAACTTCTTCTTTAAGAGGCTCCTATGTCCTCCACTCGTTACCTATATTAATGGCACCTGTTTGAACTTGTTATCAGTAAAAAAGACGCCTGTCCACAACCTCAAACAGTCACACTCCAAACTCCACTATGGCCAAGACCAAAGAGCTGTCAAAGGACACCAGAAACAAAATTGTAGACCTGCACCAGGCTGGGAAGACTGAATCTGCAATAGGTAAGCAGCTTGGTTTGAAGAAATCAACTGTGGGAGCAATTATTAGGAAATGGAAGACATACAAGACCACTAATCTTCCCTCGAATCTCTGGGGCTCCACGCAAGAGCTCATGATCTCATGATCACAAGAACGGTGAGCAAAAATCCCAGAACCACACGGGGGAACCTAGTGAATGACCTGCAGAGAGCTAGGACCAAAGTAACAAAGCCTACCATCAGTAACACACAATGCCGCCAGGGACTCAAATCCTGCAGTGCCAGACGTGTCCCCCTGCTTAAGCCAGTACATGCCCGTCTGAAGTTTGCTAGAGAGCATTTGGATGATCCAGAAGAAGATTGGGAGAATGTCATATGGTCAGATGAAACCAAAATATAACTTTTTGGTAAAAACTCAACTCGTCGTGTTTGGAGGACAAAGAATGCTGAGTTGCATCCAAATAACACCATACCTACTGTGAAGCATGAGGGTGGAAACATCATGCTTTGGGGTTGTTTTTCTGCAACGGGACCAGGACGACTGATCTGTGTAAAGGAAAGAATGAATGTTGCCATGTATTGTGAGATTTTGAGTGAAAACCTCCTTCCATCAGCAAGGGCATTGAAGAATCGTGGCTGGGTCTTTCAGCATGACAATGGTCCCAAACACACCACCCGGGCAACAAAGGAGTGGCTTCGTAAGAAGCATTTCAAGGTCCTGGAGTGGCCTAGCCAGTCTCCAGATCTCAACCCCATAGAAAATCTTTGGAGGGAGTTGAAAATCCGTGTTGCCCAGCAACAGCCCCAAAACATCACTGCTCTAGAGGAGATCTGCATGGAGGAATGGGCCAAAATACCAGCAACAGTGTGTGAAAAACTTGTGAAGACTTACAGAAAACATTTGACCTCTGTCATTGCCAACAAAGGGTATATAACAAAGTATTGAGATAAACATTTGTTATTGACCAACTACTTATTTTCCACCATAATTTGCAAATAAATTCATTACAAATCCTACAATGTAATTTTCTGGATTTTTTTTCTCACTTTGTCTGTCATAGTTGAAGTGTACCTATGATGAAAATTACAGGCCTCTCTCATCTTTTTAAGTGGGAGAACTTGCACAATTGGTGGCTGACAAAATACTTTTTTGCCCCACTGTATCTATCAACCTGATATTCCTGCCGTCAGTTTTTTTTTTTTTACCTAGGCCTCTTCTAACTTGTGATTGTGCAATTTTCTCAGTTGTTGGTGGAGGATTAGAGGGGAGGGTAGGAGTCCAAGTCTTCTAGGGTCTTTTGGGTTCTTCTCCTTGGCATCCTGCCACCAGATTCCAACCACTTCCTCAAAATCTTGCATTGGAGGTCCGGAATGTATCCATGTCTTCTTAGTCTGTAGTGAGTAGACACTCCCCGGTTTTCCATTTTTTTTAACTGTCTTCTATAGCTTTAAATCAACATAATTTGAGAATATGCATTGTGTTATAAAATATGTAATTTCAAGGGCAATTAGTAAGATCAACGATCTTGCAATCTGAACAAAACGTAACAAATATGGTTGTGCATCACCTCCCTCAATTGTTTAGAGAAAAGAGATTGGATGGTTTACAATACATTGCAAATACACTTAGAAATTGCTGTTTATATTCAATGACTACATTTTTCTTGCATCCCACATCCTTGCCTATTTCTCAATCTATGGTAGAAGGCCAGGGTCACTCCCCTCTGACCCTCTTCTCCAATAGATTTTCAAAAAGGAGGCAAGAAGAGAGTATGTAAGCAATTCAGGCAATATTCATTTAGAAAGACCCTGTGCGAATGTGTGAGTGCAAACAGGTGCGTGAGGCAGACTTAAAACGCTCTGTTGTTCAAAACTTCCTTCTCTAATCTATCGACTTCAAGTAGAGTGGGGACTTACATCTTGGTTCCATCTGCGTTCTGCCTGGCTGGTCTGTCCTGTGGAAGTTGTAATCTACTGTTGCCAGCAGTGTTCTGGCCTCAGACTGGTGGTGAAAAGGAAAAATGCTTGCTGGCGTACATCAGAATATGGTTCTGATAGGACTTAAGGTCAGCAGTTGATCTGTAAAAAAAAAAACACAAAAAAGAACACAGAGTGATAATGAATGCATCATAAAATCAACTAAATTGTAATCCTCCTATGGCTGTGTGCATTTCGAACATCACCTTAATGCAGGGGTTCCCAGCCATCTCCTGTGACCAATAGACCAATATTTTGTATACATTTTCTGGTGGTCCCTGAGGACAGTACTGCAGTAATGCATAATGGACCATTTTCTGTAACCAATTGCTAAATACGGGGAATGATTATTGAGAGAATATGTAACACACCTGAAGTTCAGGTATTAATGAAGATCCTTCAGACACTTTCAAATCCACTCAAACTTTATTTGCCACATGCCCCGAATACAACAAGTGTAGACTTTACCGTGAAATGCTTACTTACAAGCCCTTAACCAACAGTGCAGTTCAAGAAGAAGAAAATATTTACCAGGTAGGCTAAAATAAAAAGTAATAATAAAAAGTAGCACAAAAAGAATAAGAATAACGAGGCTATATACAGGGGGCACCGGTACCTAGTCAGTGTGTAGGGGTACAGGCTAGTTGAGGTAATCTGTACGTGTAGGTGTGCGTGTAGGTGGGGGTGAAGTGACTATGCATAGGTAACAAACAAACAGCGAGTAGCAGCAGTGTACAAGAGGGGGTCAATGTAAATTGTCCGATGGCGATTTTTAGGAATTTTTCGGCAGTCTAATGGCTTGGGGGTAGAAGCTGTTGAGGAGCCTTTTGGTCATAGACTTAGCGCTCCGGTACCGCTTGCCATGCGGTAGCAGAGAAAACAGTCTATAATCTGGGTGACTGGAGTCTCTGACAATTTTATGGGCTTTCCTCTGACACTGTCTATTATATAGGTCCTGAATGGCAGGAAGCTTGGCCCCAGTGATGTACTGGGCCGTTCGCACTACCCTCTGTAGCGCCTTACGGTCAGATGCCGAGCAGTTGCCATACCAGGTGATGATGCAACCGGTCAGGATGCTCTCGATGGTGCACATGTAGAACCTTTTGAGGATCTGGGGGCCCATGCCAAATCTGGGGGCCCATGCCAAATCAACTCCACTACATCCCCGTCGATGTTAATGGGGGCCTGTTCGGCCCTCCTTTTCCTGTAGTCCATGATCAGCTCCTTTGTCTTGCTCACATTAAGGGAGAGGTTGTTGTCCTGGCACCACACTGTCCGTTCTCTGACCTCCTCCCTATAGGCCGTCTCATCATTGTCGGTAATCAGGCCTACCACTGTTGTGTCGTCAGCAAACTTAAGGATGGTGTTAGAGTCATGTTTGGCCACGCAATCGTGAGTGAAAAATGTATGAGGACGATGTGTTGAGGACGATGTCTGTGAGAGCCTGATGCTTTGGAGAGCCCTTTTTGATCAATTCCTTGGTGTGGTTGTCGCCCAGGCATGCCCCAGTCCCAGTGTCAATGTGTGCTTATTCACCACATTGTGAATAACAGGTCTCCACAATTCCTGAAACATACAATAGCAATGCATGCATTTTTTCAAAATTCAGTCATTATCCACTTTGCCTATTGCAGATATGATTTCAGAAACTCAGGGACGAGTGCTAGCTCACAGCTATGAGAGTGGTAAATAAGACAAGATAAATATGACTTAAATATACAATAAACTCCTTGTATGTGTTTGGCTTTTACAGCACCACCAAAAGTGGTTGACAACCTCCATCATCCACAGGATGAGTTCTGCCTGGCCTGGCCTTTAATCCGCGCTGTCTCGGTAGGATAACAATTCCAACACTGGAGAAACATCGTCAAATCATGAAAGTAGAAAAATATATGGCCAGGTTCTTGGCCCCATGCCACATATTGAGAGAGTGCTGTATTCCGCTGTCTTTATAGTTTATTTTTGCTGGGTCTGAAAAAATATGAGAAATATACAGTATCAGTCAAAGTTTGGACACACCTACTCTTTCAAGGTTTTTTCTTTATTTTTTATATTTTCTACATTGTAGAATAATAGTGAAGACATCAAAACGTTGAAATAACACATATGGAATCACGTAGTAAGCAAAAAAGTGTTCAACAAATTCTTCAAACTAGCCACCCTTTGTATTGATGACAGATTTGCACACTCTTGGCATTCTCTCAACCAGCTTTACCTGGAATGCTTTTTCAGGCTTGTCTGTGGATGGAGGTGTGTCTGTTGCAGAAGAGTTTTCCAAAAGGATGCACTTTCTCTTCCACACTGATATAGTCCAGCAATGCGCAGCTGTGGATGGAGAGATCCACTCGTTCTGTTTTAACACATCAAAAATAATGTGGATAAAATGTATTTGAAAAACGGTACAGATGTAGTACAGTGGGGCAAAAAAGTATTTAGTCAGCCACCAATTGTGCAAGTTCTCCCACTTCAAAATCACATTGTAGGATTTTTAATGAATTTATTTGCAAATTATGGCGGAAAATAAGTATTTGGTCAATAACAAAAGTTTTTCTCAATACTTTGTTATATACCCTTTGTTGGAAATGACAGAGGTCAAACATTTCTGTAAGTCTTCACAAGGTTTTCACACACTGTTGCTGGTATTTTGGCCCATTCCTCCATGCAGATCTCCTCTAGAGCAGTGATGTTTTGGGGCTGTTGCTGGGCAACACGGACTTTCAACTCCCTCCAAAGATTTTCTATGGGGTTGAGATCTGGAGACTGGCTGGGCCACTCCAGGACCTTCAAATGCTTCTTACGAAGCCACTCCTTCGTTGCCCGGGCGGTGTGTTTGGTATCATTGTCATGCTGAAAGACCCAGCCACGTTTCATCTTCAATGCCCTTGCTGATGGAAGGAGGTTTTCACTCCAAATCTCACGATACATGGCCCCATTCATTCTTTCCTTTACACGGATCAGTCGTCCTGGTCCCTTTGCAGAAAAACAGCCCCAAAGCATGATGTTTCCACCCCCATGCTTCACAGTAGGTATGGTGTTCTTTGGATGCAACTCAGCATTCTTTGTCCTCCAAACACGACGAGTTGAGTTTTTCCCAAAAAGTTATATTTTGGTTTCATCTGACCATATGACATTCTCCCAATCTTCTTCTGGATCATCCAAATGCTCTAAAGCAAACTTCAGACAGGCCTGGACATGTACTGACTTAAAACCGCTTAAGTCTACCCCTTCCTTTTTCGAACATTCTGTTAAAAATCGCGCAACTTTTCAGCGTCCTGCTACTCATGCCAGGAATATAGTATATACATATGATTAGTATGTGTGGATAGAAAACACTCTGAAGTTTCTAAAACTGGTTAAATAACGGCTGTGACTATAACAGATTGTGTGTTTCATTGAAAAACGCAAAAAAAACTGCTCTCTGAAAGCTAAAAATAATTTCCATAAGTCACTTTCATTGGTTGTTAAAAGGGGACAAAATTTAATATCGACCTGCATGCAATTCACACGATGTCGCCATTGTCGTCATATTCAATGGAATTTTTTGTTGGAAAATCCAACTATCTGGATTCCGTTTCTTCCGGTCTCCACCAGGATCTTTTCAATGTGGACATTGGCAGCCATTGATTTGCAGACGAGGAGCTATTGAATACACATCGCCCTGTAATCATTTTGATAGATTATAAACGTTTACTAATACCTAAAGTTGGATTACAAAAGGATTTCGAAGTGTTTTGTGAAAGTTTATCGTCAACTTTTTTAATTTAAAAAAATGACGCAGCGTTTAAAAACGATGTTTTTTTCTGAATGACACAGCTTCCATAGAAAGCTATTTTGGGTGTATATGGACCGATTTAAACGAAAAAAAGACCCAATAGTGATGTTTATGGGGCATATAGGAGTGCCAAGAAAGAAGCTCGTCAAAGGTAATGAATGTTTTATATTTTATTTCTGCGTTTTGTGTTGCGCCGGCTAAGCTATATCTTTGTTTACATCGCATTCAGGCATTTTGGGGTGTTGCATGCTATCAGATATTAGCTTCTCATGCTTTCGCCGAAAAGCATTTTAAAAATCTGACTTGTTGGCTAGGTTCACAACGAGTGTAGCTTTAATTCAATACCCTGCTTGTGAATTTTGATCAAGGTTTGAGTTTTAACGAGTACATTTAGCATTTAGCGTAGCGCATTTGCATTTCCAGGTGCCTAGTTGAGACATATGCGTCTCAAGTAGAATCAAGAAGTTAAGCAGGGGGACACGTCTGGCACTGCAGGATTTGAGTCCCTGGCGGCAGAGTGTGTTACTGATGGTAGGCTTTGTTACTTTGGTCCCAGCTCTCTGCAGGTCATTCACTAGGTCCCCCCGTGTGGTTCTGAGATCTTGCGTGGAGACCCAGATCAAGGGAGATTATCAGTGGTCTTGTATGTCTTCCATTTCCTAATAATTGCTCCCACAGTTGATTTCTTCAAACCAAGCTGCTTACCTATTGCAGATTCAGTCTTCCCAGCCTGGTGCAGGTCTACGATTTTGTTTCTGGTGTCCTTTGACAGCTCTTTGGTCTTGGCCATAGTGGCGTTTGGAGTGTGACTGTTTGAGGTTGTGGACAGGTGTCTTTTATACTGATAACAAGTTCAAACAGGTGCCATTAATACAGGTAATGAATGAGTGGAGGACAGAGGAGCCTCTTAAAGAAGTTGTTACAGGTCTGTGAGAGCCAGAAATCTTGCTTGTTTGTAGGTGACCAAATACTTATTTTCCACCATAATTTGCATATAAATTCATTAAAACTCCTACAATGTGATTTTCTGGATTTTTTGTTCTCATTTTGTCTGTCATAGTTGAAGTGTACCTATGATGAAAATTACAGGTCTCTCTCATATTTTTAAGTGGGAGAACTTGCACAATTGGTGGCTGACTAAATACTTTTTTGCCCCACTGTATATGATGCACATTTAAAAATGTATACAAGGCTAAAGGCATACAACGATAAACATAGCGCACACAAAGTAAAGGAATGTATTCTTCGTCCAAGCTGCTGTCCCCAGAATCTTCAAACCTGTCAGACTCCTCTTCATCAGAATCTTAATTCACCTGTGATTCCTTTGAGGGACTCCAGGTCTCATCAGCATCACTCTCGTCAGTGCCAATTTCATAATCCAAATCGATGCTATCACAAATACGACAGAATAATAATATAATGATGAATCTTAAATTGTAAATACAAACAACAAAAGTAAGTTAATTAGCACATCACAAATACTAAGAACAATCTTACACTTACACACTATTCATTAGGTCATTGACCTCATCTTCATTTACTTCTATGGTCTCTTCTGAGATGCTCATATTCAACAGGCTAAATAGTTCTAGAACATAACAAGAAAAGTAAATTCACTGAATAATATCTGTACAACATTGGCAATGCACATATCGAGTGATAATGTCTAGGAATATTTAACGGAAAAAAACTTTTGTGTAGCCTGTTCTCACCTTCTGTTGCCTCCTTGGTGCTCCCATCTAACCACTCCAGGCTCCTCCAGAAACTCATCCCCCCTTTAGAAAAAGACTGTCAGTTATACTCATAAGCATATAGTATCTTCATTACTGGTAAACATTTTGAATACTAGAGAGGGAGACATGACAGTACCAGAGAGATAGGTTACTCAAAGAAGGCAGGCATAAAGAGAGGGAGACAAAAACACAGAAACCAACCATAAATGATGCACACAAAAGAAAGTTCACAGTACCCAATAGCCATCATTGAAAGGAATATGAAAAGGTTATCTAGCTATTCTCCTATCAAAATTAAGCATGTGTTCTCATCTATCTGACAGTGTGGTGCTGGATGCCACTCCAATGCTTGATAAAGCAGGCAGAGGTAACACTTTCCTTGGAATGGATTTGGGTCAGGCCTTTTCATAACTAGAAGATTACATTTTTATTTTGTGCATGTCCCATTATTATATCACATATCTAGCTAGCTGGCTAGCTTGCTAATGTATGTAACAAAAGCTAGATAGTGAGCTTGCTTGTCAACTCTCTACCAAGCTACATAATGTTAGCTAGCAGTTGTAAGGTTACTTGATCATTTGAGATGTGTACACAGTATGCGGCAAGAAATGTTGGTGAAATGCTTTTATGCACAAATATTGATATAATAAATATTATATCGAAGTAAACTTGGAGTGATGATTTCACCTTTATTGCTACACTTTGCACTTTGAAGTAAATCTCTTCTCTGTTAAAAATACACTGAAGAAAAAATATTTGATGTATCATAAATATGCAATATGCCCCACCGACATCAGACAACTATATAGAAAACCGTAAATAAATAAAAACTTTGGAGTAGGTGAGCCAAATCAATGATGAGAGAATAGGCTGATTAACTGAAAACTGTAATAGCAGTGCCGATGGCACTCTTTTGTTAAGTGCAGAAATTATTTATAGGTAATACATCTGTAGTGGACTTCTGAGAATGCTACAGACTTGTGGCACTGAATGCATGATTCACAGTCCAGAGCTGAATGAAGTGTGATCGGATGTCAAAACAAGGACCCTGAAAGAAAGATGTTTTGCGGTAAGGTGTTGGGTCAGGGGAGGAGATACACATCTTTCTGGAGGAGGAGGAGAAGAATGAACTTGCTGAATGTGGGGCCCCAACTTGCAGACAAGGTCATCTCATTTGAAAGGAAACTCAACAAGGTGAATATACTTGTTTGCCAATCTGAAGGCATTCATTAAAACCAAAGAGCTACAGAACAGTGATTCCATGTGTGAGGAATCACATTTAAGCCCTGAAAACAAATTTCCAGAAATACTTTCATGGTGTAGATGTAGCCGCAAGCTGTGCGCTAGTAGCATTAAATTGGTGACGTCTCTTGCTCAGACTTTGAACTAGTTGTTTCCCTTGCCATAGCTTTTGTGGAGTGACAGGTAACAATGCCTTGTGCGTTACAGTTGTCGAGATGTTCAGAGGGTCCCTGGTTCGAGCCCCAAGTGTAACAGTGTTGCTTCTGTCCCTCTACTTGCCCCAACCAGGGCTCAAACCAGGGACCCTATGAACATATCGACAACTGTTACCCACAAAGCATTGTTACCTCTCAATAGACAAAAGCTGTGGGTAGCCCTTCACTAGCCAATAGAGAGAAAATTAAGCGTAATTGGCTCACCTACTCAAAAAAAACCTATGCAGACTACTGCTTCTGCTGTAAATTGTTCTTGAAAAATATTTTTAATTGATAACATAGGAACAATGTGACTTGGTCAATATTGGCGTCTTGTTGAAGCAACATGATAACATCAGAAAACCTGGTGACATGGAAAAAGTTGATCAGGCAGAAATCTCCCTCATGAAAGCCGAGAAGAAGTTGTGGTGATAGATACTCTACTTTCTTGGTTGGTTTGCATTATTCAGTCTATTGCAGAGAGGAACCTGGCTTTCAGGGGGTCTGTTGATATCTTACATCATCTGAACAATGGAAACTTCCTCAAAGAAGTAGAGCTACTTGTCAAGTTTGACCCTGTTTTAGAAGAACGTGTCAGACGCATCGACAGTGGAGGGAATAATTTCACATACTTAGGCAAAATAATCCAACATGAACTGATCAATAAGGAAATATTCAACACAATGGTGTCTCTAATCAAGTAAAAAAAAGTATTTTACAAACATTTTGGACTGAATCCCCAACACCGGACACCAGGAGCAGATGTCTGTTGTCCGACATGTCAGCCTTGAGAAAATGCCAAAGATCAAGGAGCATTTCCCTAATAGCTCATATATCCACAGGCCTTGGTTGGTCCTTACTGATTCTGAACAGGCTGGAGGAGCTGAATATCCCGTTTCAGGACTGTTGAGGACAATGCTATGACAACGGCGGCAACATGAAAGGCAGAAATTAAGGTGTGTAGGCCAGGCTGTTGGCAAAGGATCAATGTGCTCCGTATGTTCCCTGTGGGGCACATATCAAATCAAACTTTATTTGTCACATGCGCCGAATACAACAGGTAGACCTTACTGTGAAATACCTTATTTTATGGAAGTTATGGAAATATTTACCAAATAAACTAAAGTAAAAAATAATAAAAAGTAACCCAATAATTATAACAATAACAAGGTAACCCCTGTAATAATACAGGGGTTACCGGTACCGAGTCAATGTGCGGGGGTACAGGTTAGGCAAGGTAATTTGTACATGTAGATAGGGGTAAAGTGACTATGCGCAGATAACAAACAGCTAGTAGCAGCAGTGTAAAATTGGGGGGGGGGGTCAATGTAAATAGTCCGGGTGGCCATTTGATAAATTGTTCAGCAGTCTAATGGCTTGGGGGTAGAAGCTGTTAAGGAGCCTTTTGGTCCTAGACTTGACGCTCCGGTACCGATTGTCCTTGACAATCTTTTGGGCTTTCCTCTGACACCGGCTAGTACAGTGGTCACCAACCGGTCAATTTTCAAGGCATTCCTAGTCAATCACCAAATATTTCTGTAAAAAATCCAATGAACGATAAAGGCTTGAGCTATTTTTTTAAAATCGTGTTGAGCTGTTGCTGGTAGGTGCACTTGATTCAAAGTCCTGTGCACCTACTGCACTGCCCAATCTGATAACTCAAATCACCGTGGCTACAGAGCTTCCATGACCCTGGCCACAGCCAAGTTTAATAGGCAACTAGCCTACGTAAGATTTAATAAAACTTTTAAAACCATGACCACAGAGAGACTGTCAATGAATACAGCAAAGAGCTGCTGTTTTTCCGAGTGAGTTCATGTTTAAGTTTATATTCTGCACTGTCACTGTTTTTATTCAACACTATTACAAAACGCGCTTATCCGTACTTCCGCTCGGGCTGCAGCGCAATGAAGCCAAGCATCGATAGCCCTGCATTTTATTATTATTAGCAGCTTGTCGTGTCGATTTTAATATTAAGGAATATTTCACTTTCTCTGGTCATAGGAACAACATAAATTTGTGCATGAGGCAGATGCGGTGCAACTCGAGTTTAGCCATCAGGTGGAAGACGGTGTCCCCTCTCTCTGGTCAGTCTCACTGGAGGAAAGGAAGGAGAGAGCAGGGACCGTGAGAGGTTGGAAAATATTGTTTTGAACGGTCATCCAACTCGGAATTCCACGTCTGAAACTCAGGCATCTTTCCAGCTCTCTGAGTTTTCGACCTGAAGATCACTGATGTCGTGATTTGACCTTGTTAACCATGAGATGCAGGTACCATCAGTCCAGTAAAATATAAAAAGCTAATTATTTCAATTCATGCTCCATGATTCATGCTACAAGTGCTAAACCAACTTTTTATTAAATGTTTTATTTCACCTTTATTTAACCAGGTAGGCTAGTTGAGAACAAGTTCTCATTTACAACTGCGACCTGGCCAAGATAAAGCAAAGCAGTGTGACACAAACAACAACACAGTTACACATGGAATAAACAAACGTACAGTCAGTAACACAATACTAGTAAGTCTATATACAGCGTGTGCAAATGGCGTGAGGAGGTAAGGCAATAAATAGGCCATAGTAGCGAAGTAATTACAATTTAGCAAATGGACACTGGGGTGATAGATGTCCAGATGATGATGTGCAAATAGAAATACTGGTGTGCAAAAGAGCAAAAAGTATATAAAAACAATATAAGGATGAGGTGGGTAGATTGGATGGGCTATTTACAGATGGGCTGTGTACAGCTGCAGTGATCGGTTAGCTGCTCAGATAGTTTATGTTTAAAGTTAGTCAGGGAGATATAAGTCTCCAACTTCAGCCATTTTTGCAATTCGTTCCAGTCATTGGCAGCAGAGAACTGGAAGGAAAGGCGGCCAAAGCAGGTGTTGGCTTTGGGGGTGACCAGTGAGATATACCTGCTGGAGCGCGTGCTACGGGTGGGTGTTGTTATCGTGGCCGGTGAGCTGAGATAAGGTGGTGCTTAACCTAGCATAGAATTATAGATGACCTGGATCCAGTGGGTCTGGCGACAAATATGTAGCAATGGCCAGCCGATGAGAGCATACAGGTTGCAGTGATGGGTGGTGTATGAGGCTTTGGTGACAAAACAAATGGCACTGTGATAGACAGCATCCAGTTTGCTAAATAGAGTGTTGGAGTCTATTTTGTAAATGACATCGCCGAAGTCGAGGATCGGTAGCATAGTCAGTTTTAAGAGGGTATGTTTGGCGGCGTGAGTGAAGGAGGCTTTTTTTTGCGAAATAGGAAGCCGATTCTCAATTTAATTTTGGATTGGAGATGTTTAATATGAGTCTGAAAGGAGAGTTTACAGCCTAGCCAGACACCTAGGTATTTGTAGTTGTCCACATATTCTAGGTCAGAACTGTCCAGAGTAGTGATGCTAGACGGGAGGGCGGGTGCGGGAAGCGATCGGTTGAAAAGCATGCATTTAGTTTTACTCGCGAAACTAGGTCTAGAGTATGATTGTGGCAGTGAATAGGTCCGGAGACATATTGGACAAAACCCACTGAATCGTTGATGGCTCCAAAAGCCTTTTGGAGTGGTTATGTGGACTTTTCCATGTGAATATTAAAGTCACCAAAAATGTGATTATTATCTGCCATGACAAGGTCCGATAGGAATTCAGGGAACTCCGTGAGGAAAGCTGTATATGGCCCAGTAGGCCTGTAAACAGTAGCTATAAAGTGATCGAGGTGGCTGCATAGATTATTTTTTTTTAATTGTACGTTTACATTTTCTATTGTGAATGTTAACACCTCCGCGGGATGCGCAGGGGTTATGGTCACTAGTGTAACCAGGTGGTGAGGCCTCATTTAACACAGTAAATTCATCAGGCTTAAACCAGGCCAATCACATCAATATTATGATCAGTGATTAGTTCATTGACTAACTGCCTTGGAAGTGAGGGATCTAACATTAAGTAGCCCATTTTGAGATATCACAATATCTTTCAATAATATGGGAATGGAGGAGGTCTTTATTCCAGTGAGATTGCGAAGGCACACATCATCATGTTTACTTTTGCCCAACCTAGATCGAGGCACAGACACGGTCTCAATGGGGATAGCTGAGCTGGCTACACTAACTGTGCTAGTGGCAGACTCCACTAAACACACCCCTCATACCTTTACCAAGCACATGCAGGAACCAAGGACTATTTATGACAAAAGACAAGATTAAAATTTTCAAGGATGTCTCCTTACATAACATTTTCCATCACAATACACTTAGCCTTATTGTTTTCTGACATTCATTTATTTTCTTTCACGTTTCATATAGCAGCCACCTTCATTTATTTTTCAAGACAATGTGAGCAGTGAGCTATTTGAAATACATTGTTTGAAGAACAAACATTGTGGCAATTCATATCTTGCAGTAAAACGTTGACTTTAATCTCAAGAGAAGACCTGAGCATTTTTCTAGCCGCAGCTGTAAATTATTTTATCACATACATAACAAAATTACTACAATTAGAGCAAAAAATCTCAACTAAACCATCTGATATGCCACAAACCCTACAGGATTATGAGGAGACCACAGTGACTATTGCAACCGAGGCTACGCGCTTCAGCACTCAGTGGTCCTGTTCTGTGAACTTGTGTGGCCGATCACTTCGAGGCTGAGCCATTGTTGCTCCTAGACGTTTCCTCTTCACAATAACAGCACTTACAGTTGACTGGGGCAGCCCTATTCGGGCAGACATTTTACAAACTGACTTGTTGGAAAGGTGGCATCCTATGACGGTGCCACTTTGAAAGTCACTGAGCTCTTCAGTAAGGCCATTCTACTGCCATTTTTTTTGTCTATGGAGAATGCATGGCTGTGTGCTTGATTGTATACACCTGTCAGCAATGGGTGTGGCTGAAATAGCTGAATCCACTAATTTGAGGGGTTGTCCACATACTTTGATATATACTGAAAACTGTATTATGTATGTTACATGCTTCATCAGAAACCAAAGCTCCTTGGGCAGTTCTATCTCTTCATGCATAAAACACTTTTGATAGACTAGAATGGTCATATCAGTGTATCTCAATTCCTCCTAAACAATTTGAAAATCATAGATAAATTCAGCGCCATCTCAAGTTATAAAATAATTCTTAAAAAATAATTCCCATTTTAAATATTTAGCAATTGGTATATTTCCTTCCTTAGATAAAACCATTGCCAGAATGCTCAAATCAATGCAATCCAAACTCAGTAAATTGACTAATATCCCAGTTGTTTTAACCGGCAGAATACCTATTGTTAAAATGAACATACTGTATTGCCACGCGGAATGTCTGTAGTTAATTGCTTCCCTTGTCTCCCACTTCTGACTATTGACATAAAATCCATAGTGCGGTTTCAAAATTTAGATGACAAGGTAAATTATCCTGCAATGTGGTGCGCTGAGAGCCAGGAAGCAAGTTCAGGCAGTGAGTGTTTTAATAAATAAACACAACTAAATACAAAACAAGAATAACAAACAACACAAAGACAATAACGCCTGGGGAAGGAACCAAAAGAGAGTGACATACATAGGGAAGGTAATCAGGGAAGTGATGGAGTCCAGTGCGTCTGATGACGCTCAGGTGCGTGTAACGATGGTGACATGTGTGCCCCATAACAAGCAGGCTGGTGACCTAGAGGCAGGAGAGGGAGCACATGTGACAGATCCCGGAAAAAATTAACAAACTTGCAAAGAGGGAAAGATGTAGGAGGACTATCCGCAGCCAAACTTTAAATTGTATTTCCAGGCACTAGCATTTTGTCCCATACTGAATATGTTTAGACTTAATTCCTCCACACCCTGGCTGAGTATAGAGTGCAATATGGTGTCTCCTATTGTCCTGGAAGAGGTGGTCTTCACTGATATATGCCTAGTCTAAGCCGGTGGGGGGGGCTTATGGAATTGTTTTATGATGGTCATACCAAGGATCATTTAGCTGTTTGATTTTGAATTTTGGGACCCCAAAAAAGATATACCAAAAATTATTTGATTAAACATTTAATTTGGCCTTACTGTTATTAGCCCATAGAAATACATTGAATAGCAGATTCATACATGGAAACAACAGATAGTCAAAAAATAAATCCAAAGGAAGTTTGTTTTAACACTAGAACCTCTGGGCCTCGAGGGACCCCCCTTCAAGCCAATGAGCAGTCATTCTGACTACAACATTCTGAGAGTGTAATTAATACATTTCATATATCCTATCGCAAAAATAATCATTTGGTTGTGTTTATGAATACCACAATAGCATTTTCATTAGTTTGTTACTGTACATTTTATTAGTAGAATGCCTTTGTTACAATTATGAAATTCAAAAAAGCATATGTGTTGGAACAGAGTAATGAAAAAATACAAAAACATTATAATACTCCGCAAGACGATGAAAAGACGCAAAGAAAACATTGTTAGCCTAAACATCATTATAAGCTCCAAGTGTGCTTAATAAAGAGTGAAAATCTGCACAAAAGCAATAATGGCATTATAATGAATATACTGACTGAGAGCAGTAAATCATAGACAATTATTTATGTGTCAGATACCACTGCAAATGTGTCTGTTTCCAGGCGCGTTCTCTTTCAAATCGTAGGTAAAGCATGATCTTGCTGAAATGATCCTGTGACATGGTTTCTCCAAATTTAAAAGTATCCCATCCATACATGTCTGACCCGAAGCTCTCCATATGGACATGCAGGATTGAAATTAAGGCTTCCAGCTGGTGAGTGTGTTGCTGATGTTTTTTGCTTGAGCTGTAGGGTCTACTCTCTCAATGATGACATTTTGTGCTGATAATCAGCCCACAGCATTGCTTGTTCTATCCAAATGGGTGCTGTCCCTTCCTCTCTCCTGTCTCATGTTTCATTTGGTGGTGGCATGGGTACCTGCTCAGAGCGCATCGTTCTGGCTTTTTTGCGCTTAGTCCTCAGAGATGTAGGTTCACACTAAGAATCAGAACAATAATCAGAGATGTCATGATTCATTTTTTTCCCCACCATTTGAGTCGTTTTCATTCAGATCTTGTAGCAGCCGTAACGCAGTATGTGTATCCATTCGTCTTGGTCTTCTTGCCATTGTAAATTATGCACGCTCTCACTGTGTATTCCAAGTAGGCGAGAGTAGACTGATAAAACTGCTTGGATTTGGTGGACTGATTTAGGGTACATAGCATTTTGAGATAATAACTAGAATATACCAATACAATAGAATGCCCCGCCCTGTTCTTCATTCACAATTGGTGATTACATAATTATGCATGTTATGCATCATTCCCCCATCATACTTACATTAATGAATTTAATCTGTTGTTATATAGGTGAAATTAGTTTCTGTAAAGTTTAGGTTCAGTTTCGAGGCAATTATCGAGGCAATTATCGGGTTGATTATCAACTGGGCATGGCACATTCAACTCTCTGTCGGGAGGAGGGGCAATAGGGAAAACCATTCAAAAAATGGCATGCCCTAAAACTGGTTATAACTCTAGTTCTGTCTGTTATATTATGATTCTAAAAACGGCAGTGTGTTATGTAGACTTATTTAGGAAAAGTGGAGGACAGAGGTGGGCATGAATTAGAAAATGGCAGAGTGATACATTTTTGAAATTCACGAGCAGACAAAATGACTGCTTTAGTGGTTCTAGTGTTAAAGAAGGTCCACCTCTTTTTTTCTGCTTATTTTTTACGTACCAATTTTACTATTACAAAATCCTTTATGATAAGAGAACATGGAATCATTGTGATAAGTTCACATCAATAAATCATGAATCCCTGACCCGTTCCGTTTATAAAGGCTTCCTAAAGCCTTAATGCCTTCATAAGCACTACATACAGTAAATGTGTTACAAAGCATCCATACCCATAGCTCATGCATTATAAATGGTTCATAAATTAAGCATAACTGTGTGACAATCACCAATGTAAAATGTGACACTGTCGAATGTGATATAAACGTGCTTTATGAAGGGTGACCTGTTGTGCTGAAGGACGGCATACGCTCTAAAGCGATGTCATGTGGAAGGTCTGGTGGACCAACGCATCAAACTTGGCCTTCATTAGTTAGGGTTAGGTTTAAAATCAGATTTTAAGGAGATAAATTGTCAAAATGGGTAGGGTTAAGTCATAATTATTACTTTTTGTCTGTGTTAAGTAGTGATGATGACAAATACTGTACTCAGTAAGGTCACTCCTATAGAATTCTATGGTCACTCCCACTAAGGGCAGCTTTGAAAGGTTGATACTGTGAAGAGACACAAGTACAGGCACACGCATACCCAAACACACATGCTAGCACATGCACTCTACACACACATACATCATAATATATGTATGGTGGTATTATACATTTTGTATTGTAGAAATGTAGTGGTGTAATAACGTTCTATGATGTATTGTTTTAACTTTTGTTTAAGTGCCTTAATGTGTTTGGACCCCTGCAAGATAGCAGCTAATGTGGATCCCTAATAAATACAAAAATATCCCAGGCTGATATGTGCTGTGTGTGCAATAAACAATGTTACACTTAACTTGATGAAAGCTCCCAACCTAAAGAAATTGAAAGTGTCTTTCTTCTGGAACCAAGTTACACATTCCTCAGTACACAAACGAGCTATACTGCGCTGTGCTGGACCCAGTCAGGTCTTTGACACATTCACCCACTCCCTTGCTGAAAGACCAGCCACAAAATATTGGCACCATTGTAACAGGTTGTAATCAAGCCCTGGAATACAAGATGAATACCTGGTGCGGTAGTCTCAGGTTGGACTACTCCAAATCATCTTGCTTCTGACACACACTCACACAAACGCAAGATTTGCAGGTCCGTTACCAATTTCAATACCTCTCACACCCTAGAGTAACCTGTGGATCATGAGAGAACTGTCATAAATCAGCAGAACGTTAATAACCTATTTATTGACACTTTACGTAGTGTCCTGTAATACTTAGTATGAAGTGAGACACCTTCGGGCCATTCACAACACATCCATAACTACTCTATATCGCAAGAGGCTGTACTTAATTTAAAGTCAGACCTCTTTGGTCATTTATAACACATACATACATGCCTTGTATCATTTGACGATGTACTTACTATAAAGTCAGACACCTTTGGTCAATCATAACACATCCATAAAGGCTTAATGATGTAAACACAAAGTGTGAGACAAGTCAGGATCGAGGGAAAGATTAAAGGAGCAAAGTACAAAGAGATCCTTGATGAAAACCTGCTCCAGAGCGCTCAGGACCTCAGACTAGGGTGAAGGTTCACCATCCAACAGGACAACGACCCTAAGTAGACAGCCAAGACCATGCAGGAGTGGCTTCAAGACAAGTCTCTGAATGTCCTTGAGTGGCCCAGCCTGAACCCAGACTTGAACCCAATCGAACATCTCTGGAGGGACCTGAAAATAGCTGTGTAGCGACGCTCCCCATCAAACCTGACAGAACTTGAGAGGATTTGCAGAGAAGAATGGGAGAAACTCCCCAAATAAAGGTGTGCTAAGCGTGTAGCGTCATACCCAAGAAGACTTGTAGCATCATACCCAAGAAGACTTGTAGCATCATACCCAAGAAGACTTGTAGCATCATACCCAAGAAGACTCGAAGCTGTAATCGCTGCCAAAGGTACTTCAACAAAGTACTGAGTAAAGGGTTTTTGTATTTATACATTTGCTAAAATTTCTAAAAACTTGTTTTTTCTTTGTCATTATGGGGACAATTACATTTTGGGGGGAAAAAATGAAGTAGGCAAAAACAAATAGAATTCTTTGGTGTGCAAAGACTGCACTTTAGAGTGTAATCCTGCAGCACAGCATTTTAGGGGAAGTTAAGGTCAGGTCCAATATTGACTATGTACCCAAGAGGGAGAGAGGTTGGGCCATCCTAGAAATGTTTTAGGGAAATACATTATAATATATACAATTTAGAAGAAGTTTTTATCCAAATCGACTTATAGTCATGCGTGAATACATTTGCATTACAGGGTTATAAATGCTTTGTATAGCCTTAATTGAATATGATTTATAAAGCCTTCATTAAGCGGTGCTTATTCTACCCTTTATAAAACACAGGTTTATGTCATATTTGCCATTGGTGGTTACACATTTATATCACATTTAAGAATCCTTTATAAAGCATGGCATATGGTTATAGATGATTTGTGACACATTTATATAGTGTTGATGAAGGCTTTATGAAGCCTTTAAGCTGCACGTCATTTAAAGTGGGTCCGCTGAACGTCATATAAAGTGGGTTCGCTGAACGTCGTTTAAAGTGGGTCCGCTGAACGTCATATAAAGTGGGTTCGCTGAACATCGTTTAAAGTGGGTCCGCTGAATGTCATATAAAGTGGGTTCGCTGAACGTCATTTAAAGTGGGTCCGCTGAACATCGTTTAAAGTGGGTCCGCTGAACATCGTTTAAAGTGGGTCCGCTGAACGTCATATAAAGTGGGTTCGCTGAACGTAATTGAAAGTGGGTCCGCTGAACATCGTTTAAAGTGGGTCCGCTGAACGTCATATAAAGTGGGTCCGCTGAACCTTATTTAAAGGGGGTCCGCTGAACGTCATTTAAAGTGGGTTCGCTGAATGTCATTTAAAGTGGGTCCGCTGAACGTCATTTAAAGTGGGTCGGCTGAACGTCATTTAAAGTGGGTCGGCTGAACGTCATTTAAAGTGGAACCCATCACGGTCTAAATCATACAGTTTGCAGTTACCTGTCGGCGTGGCTATCAGTAAAGATGCTGCCAAATTATTTATAGGAAATTGTACCTATTGATGAGGTCCTTACATAAACAAATAGTGATTATTGTTCATTTTGAGAAGAGGGGTAACATACTTACATGATAATATATGTTAATAAATGTAATGTTACAATAAAGTGTCATCACTTATTAATATCAATAAATGTTAATAATGCCAGAATGTGCACCCATAAAGCTAGTATGTAACCTTCCCCATGGCTACCAGACTGTGATGGGTCAAATGAAAAGTTAATTATTCTTTACTTGTTTTTGCTGAACTTGCCCACTGAAAAAGTTGCATGACGACTCAAACTGAATGTTCGCTACATACTTCAGTCTGAGATTGCCATCATTGTTGGTTGTGGTGATGTCAAAATAAGGGTTGGTGTACAACACAAAGTCATCATAGATCATTTCTAACCAATCAGAGTATCAAAGGCAATGACGCACTTTCAAAATGCTGCTTTTCCCATGTGTGTTCTGGCTCTGGCCCAACCCATCGGTTTCTGGGACCAATCAGCATGGTTAGAATGAGTTTGTATTCTAGAAATTGTCGGGGAGGTACTAAGATCCAACACATCCCAACACGTCACATCCCAACATGGCTCACCTCATGTGGAGGGGCTGTTTAAAACTTTAACATAAACGCAGGCACCATTGTCATGATGAATAGTGTTGCATTGATCTCCCTCCTCTGCTCTTGAAGTGTAGTGGTATCTTGCATTAATGCATCTGAAAAGCATGGCGCACCTTTTGACTGGATCGAGCAGAAACATCTCAGAGATGAAAGCCCAGGCGCCAGTCAAAGCAAATTCTCTTTGTTTTTCAACACACTTTAACAACATACACACACACAAACTGGGCCTGGGCAAGGCATACAGGGAGATACCAATATCTGTTGGGCTTTCCAACAAGTTACAGCATAGCACAGTGATTTTATGTTATGCATGTCATGTTAAATGTATACTCTCAAAGTAAGCCAGGATAGTGGAAGGGGGAAAAATAACAATGTTCCTAAAGACTGATAAGCCAACAAATAAGATAAAACAGGGCATCCATCTTTTGAATGTGTTTAAACTGTCTTAAAACTTCTTACGGCTAGGGGTTCCGCTACCGGCACCCCTCGACAACATTCCGCTGAAAAGGCAGCACGCAAAATTAAAAAATATTGTTTAGAAATATGTAACTTTCATACATTAACAAGTGCAATACACCAAATGAAAGATAGACTTCTTGTTATTAATCTACCCATCGTGTCCAATTTCAAAAAGGCTTTGCAGCGAAAGCACAACATATGATGATGTTAGGTCAGAGCCAAGTCACAAAAACACACACAGCCATTTTTCCAGCCAAAGAGAGGAGTCACAAAAAGCAGAAATATAGATCAAATTCATCACTAACCTTTGATGATATTCATCAGATGACACTCATAGGACATCATGTTACACAATACATATTATGTTTTGTTCGATAAAGTGCATATTTATATCCAAAAATCTCAGTTTACATTGGCGCGTTACGTTCAGTAATGTTTTGCTTCCAAAACATCTGGTGATTTTGCAGAGCCACATCAATTTACAGAAATACATATAAGAAACATTGATACAAGATACAAGTGTCATTCACAGAATTAAAGATATACTTCTCCTTAATGCAACCGCTGTGTCAGATTTCAAAAAAACTTTACGGAAAAAGCAAACCATGCAATAATCTGAGTACGGCTCTCAGACAACAAATCAAGCCAAACAGATATCCGCCATGTTGGAGTCAACAGAAGTCAGAAATAGCATTATAAACATTCACTTACCTTTGATGATCTTCATCAGAATGCACTCCCAAGAATCCCAGTTCCACAATAAATGTTTGATTTGTTCGATAAAGTTCATCTTAATGTCCAAATACCTCCTTTTAGTTAGCGCGTTCAGCCCAGTAATACAAATTCATGATGCGCGATCACTAAGAGCAGACGAAAAGTCAAAAAGTCCCGTTACAGTCCGTAGAAACGTGTCAAACAATGTTTAGAATCAATCTTTAGGATGTTTTTAATCTTCAATAATGTTCCAACCGGAGATTTCCGAAATGCAATGGAACTCAAGCTAACTCTCATGTGAACGCGCATCACAACCTCATGGCACTCTGGCAGACCACTGACTCATTCAGCCCTCATTCCCCCCTCCTTCACAGTAGAAGCATCAAACGAGGTTCTAAAGACTGTTGACATTGAGTGGAAGCCTTAGGAAGTGCAATTTGACCCATAGACAATGTGTATTCGATAGGCCAAGAGTTGAAAAACTACAAACCTCAGATTTCCCACTTCCTGGTTGGATTTTTCTCAGGTTTTCTACCTGGCATATGAGTTCTGTTATACTCACAGACATCATTCAAACAGTTTTAGAAACGTCAGAGTGTTTTCTATCCAATACTACTAATAATATGCATATATTAGCAACTGGGACTGAGTAGCAGGCAGTTTACTCTGGACACGCTTTTCATCCAAACGTGAAAATGCTGCCCCCTATCCCAAACTGTTTTCACCTTCTCCATATTTCACCAAGGCTGTCAATAAGATTGTAAACTGATGCATTCAGTCTAGTAACAGCATTGCCATTCGAGTGATGTTTACATAAGCAATATCTGTCTCTGGGTGACAGTACTGTGCCGCTACTACTCAGTGTGCTCAGAAGAAGAAATTCTTGTTGAAAGAAAAACTAACTGTGTCATAACCTCCTCTGACAATCCTGCCCCTCTCTCCAGCACTTGGCCTGCCACTCAAATTAATCAACCTGAATCCCTGTCATCGCATCTCGAATCCCTGTCATCGCCAGCCCTCTGTCACTCCATCTTCAGCGAGGTGCTCTTGAACTCGTCTTCCTCCCTGTCCACTCTCTTCATTAGCCCTTTCTCTCCCAGCTGTGGCCCGCATTCACATGCCAATTATAGGCACCTGTCCAAATGTTGTACAACACTATAGCACCATCCATGACTCTCATGTACAGTCATAGTCAGTCACAATTGTATGAACACACACACACAGAGCTAGCAACAACACTTCCGGATCCGGTGTTATATGCGTGTTTTCAAATACTAGCTGGCTAGTTACATGTCAGGCTAGTCTGGTGTTCTATTCTTTATGACGCTTCTGTTTTTGCCACAGAAGCAGAGGCAAACATGTCTCTCTTTGAATTGAAATGGATAGAGATTGAACAGCAAGAGCTTGAACTGCTCTTACTACTCAGGAAGGGAAGAAAAAAAACAGAAAATGGCAGGTTTATCCACTGAACACTACAAGAGGGGATGAAGGAGAACACCCATCTCTTTTCCAACCAATGAGAAGCATAGACGAGGAAAGACATTTCAATACTTTCGGATGTCTGTTGCTAAATTTGACAACTTGCTTCAGCGGCTTGCCCATCACATCTCGCACGAAAGAACTCACAGCTTGCCTGTAATTGCTGCAGAAAAACTGTTTGTGACCCTTCGGTTTTTGGCGTGTGGCAGCACACAGCAAAGTATCGCTGAGGAATCTCAACAGTTGGTGCCATTGCCTCAGAAGTGTGCCAAGCTCTCTGGCCTGTCCTGAAGGAGGATTGTGTTGCTTTTCCCTCTGTGGCAAAACGGGCTTCACCATGATCAACGTGGGGGCATAGTTGGGAGAAAGTTCGGCTCCCAACTCATTGCAGGCCAGTTGGCGCTACCAAAGCTCTAGTGCTTGCCGGGGGACCCAAACACTGAGATCTTAGTCTTAGTGGGAGACGAAGCATTCCCTCTGATTGTAAACCTGATGCGACCATATCCAAGTAAGATACGCTAATTACATGTACTATACAGTGGCAAGAAAAAGTATGTGAATCCTTTGGAATTACCTGGATTTCTGCATAAAATAGTCATACATTCTGATCTTATCTTCATCTAAGTCACAATAATAGACAAACACAGTCTGCTTAAACGAATAACACACAAACAATTATACGTTTTCATGTCTTTATTGAACACACCATGTAAACATTCACAGTACAGGGTTGGAAAGTATGTGAACCCTTGGATTTAATAACTGGTTGACCCTCTGACAGCAATAACCTCAAACAAACATTTTCTGTAGTTGCGAATGAGACCTGCACAACGGTCAGGAAACTGTTTCAGTTTAGCAATATTCTTAGGATATCTGGTGTGAACCGCTCTCTTGAGGTCATGCCACAGCATCTCAATCGGGTTGAGGTCAGGACTCTGACTGGGCCACTCCAGAAGGCAAATTTTCTTCAGTTAAAGCCATTGTGCTGTTGATTTACTTCTGTGTTTCGGGTCGTTGTCCTGTGCACCGCACCCCCCAACTTCTGTTGAGCTTCAATTGGCGGACAGATAGCCTTACATTCTCCTGCAAAATGTCTTGATAAACTTGGGAATTAATTTTTCCGCCGATGATAGCAAGCTGTCCAGGCCCTGAGGCAGCAAAGTAGCCCCAAACCATGACGCTCCCTCCACTATACTTTACAATTGGGATGAGGTTTTGGTGTGCTGTGCCTTTTTTATTCTGTCCACAGAATATCTTACCAGTAGAGCTGTGGAACATATTTTGCGAACTTCAAATGTGCAGCAATGTTTTTTTTGGACAGCAGTGGCTTCTTCCGTGGTGTCCTCCCATGAACACCATTCTTGTTTAGTGTTTTACGTATTGAAGACTCGTCAACAGAGATGTTAGCATGTTCCAGAGATTTCTGTAAGTCTTTAGATGATACTCTAGGATTCTTCTTAACCTCATTGAGCATTCTGCGCTGTGCGCTTGCAGTCATCTTTGCAGGATGGCCACTACTAGGGAGAGTAGAAACAGTGCTGAACTTTCTCCATTTATAGACAACTTGTCTTACAGTGGACTGATGAACATCAAGGCTTTTAGAGATACTTTGTAACCCGTTCCAGCTTTATGCAAGTGAACAATTCTTAATCTTCTGAGATCTCTTTTGTTCGAGGCATGGTTCACATCAGGCAATGCTTCTTGTGATGGCAAACTCAAATTTTGTGAGGATTTTTATAGGGCAGGGCAGCTCTAACCAATGTCTCTAATCTCGACTCATTGATTGCACTCAAGGTTAGCTAACTCCTGACTCCAATTAGCTTTTGGAGAAGTCATTAGCCTAGGGGTTCACATACTTTTTCCACTGTGAATGTTTAAATTATATATTCAATATAGACAAGAAAAATACAATAATTTGTGTGTTATTACTTTAAGCACACTGTGTTCGTCTACTGTTGTGACTTAGATGAAGATCAGACCATTGTGAAGGCCTGCGTGGCTCTCCACAATTAACTTTGTACTACAGACATTGACAACACAGTCATCAACACAGTACATCCACCCCACGTTTGTTGACCACTCTACACCCACTGGGGACCTGCATCCAGAAAGGTGGAGACAAGCGGTGCATGAGACACCAGCTTCCCAGACCCAAGAAACATGTAAGCTTACAAGGCAACCAAAGTTTCTATAGACGTGAGCAACAACCTCAAGGACTACTTCCTCACACCAGCTATCCAAGTGTCTTTCCAGGATCCTACTATCGCGTGGCACCCTACAGTAAATGCTCAAATGGGGTTTGGAAATGTGCACACATAAATTATGTTCTCTTCCTTTGGTTGATGATTGTTGTTGTGAGATAAACACTTGGTTTTGCTGTTTTTCTTGTTCACACTTTACAAATCACAATAAAGACTACCATAATGGTAGCCACTTCATCCTTGTTGTTTTAGTTTATCATATTTTTGGGCGGTTGGACCTCAAGACATTTAAATAACTTTATGTTGTGCCTTTCAATGGGGACTTTTCTGCTATGGTACACTATATATAGAAAGTATATGGACACCCCATCAAATTAGTAGATTCTGATATTTTAGCCACACCCGTTGCTGACAGGTGTTATAAAATTGAGCACACAGCCATGCAATCTCCATAAACAAACATTGGCTGTAGAATGGACTTACTGAAGAGCTCAGTGACTTTCAACATGCCTCTGGAAGCAAGGTCAGCCTAATAACTGTTCATCGGGAGCTTCATGAAATGGGTTTCCATGGCCAAGCAGCCGCACACAAGCCTAAGATCACCACGCGCAATGCCAAGCATTGGCTGGAGTGGTATAATGTTCACCGCCATTGGACTCTGGAGCAGTGGAGAAGCGTTTTCTGGAGTGATGAATCCCGTTTCACCATCTGGCAGTCCAACGGATGAATCTGGTTTTGGCGGATGCCAGGAGAACACTACCTGCCTGAATGCATAGTGCCAACTGTAAAGTTTAGTGGAGGAGGAATAATGGTCTGGGGCTGTTTTTCATGGTTTGGGCTAGGCCCCTTAGTTCCAGTGAAGGGAAATCTTAACGGTACAGCATACAATGACATTCTAGACAATTCTGGGCTTCCAACTTTGTGGCAATAGTTTGGGGAAGGCCCTTTCCTGTTTCAGCATGACAATGCCCCCATGCCTTACTAATGCTCTTGTGGCTGAATGGAAGCAAGTCCCCGCATCAATGTTCCAACATCTAGTGTAAAGCCTTCCCAGAGGAGTGTAAGCTGTTATACAGTAGCCGCAAAGGTGGACCAACTCCATATTAATGCCCATGATATTGGAATGAGATGTTCGACGAGCAGGTGTCCACATACCTTTGTTCATGTAGTGTGCTTCTGAGAGAATGGCTGTCTAGCAGTAGACAATGAAGCTGGACCCTCAAGACATTCACCTTTGCCACAATAGTATAAATAAACACAAAGGCATTTGCAGACCATTTTAGATATTTATTTAGGAATGTAATACACAGGTGAAAAGTGTGATGAAAGGGTAAATAAGAGAAAAAACAGTAAACCAGTGAAATGTGAATTAGGAAATAATAAAAATTTAAGCAGACAGTGCACTGATCGATGGTTCTGTGAAAGTACTGTACATTGTAATTTCCCTGACAAATGGGAGACATTGATCAGAATGCATAATGTCAGTGTCCAAAGGTTGCGCCTGGACGGTGGGTTGGGTGTTGGTGAGAGGAGCCGGGGAGATGTTGAACCAAACCGGGGAGAGAGATGAACAAAGGGGCAATGAACCACCTGTAGATGGGCCCTCAGGGCTCAGCTCTGTGTCTGGGCTGTTCAAAACACCACCCACTGTGACACCTACAAGCAGATGAGAAATACATTAGAATACATTGCAAGCAATCTTAAAATATCTCCATGGGCTCCTTTGAGTTAAAGTGCTTACTCAAAAGCACTGATTTCATAAACATCTCAATCTAATTAGCACACACACACCACAGCGTCTGTTTTCAGATGTTTGAACTAGCCCTGCTAATGAGTATGATAACACAGTCACAGAATATTTCCCACTCAAAATGTCTCCCATCCAGACAAGAGCAAATCTCATGTTCTAACTAGGTCTGTAAACATATGATCACAAACATGCACAATGTACGAAAGGACTTGGCTGCATGTCAAAAGTACATACGTATCTGGTTATATTATTGGTGTCTGTCTGATGATGTCCACGTGAACGAGAAGCCAATTCAGTTGTCGGACAATCGACAGCAGCAGCCCGACTCCTCGTCTCCGTCACCCTTTTCAGATTGCGAACAAACAGGTCCCAAATCTTTCTCCACGTTTCCTTGATATCAGCATGGGTGTTCAAATTTCGTGATATCCGTGACATCTCCCTCCAGCTGTTGTTTTTGGCGTGCTTGTTTGAATAGAACCACATCGAAGGGATGGAAATGTTCTTGTATGTCTCGCCAGTTTACACACTCTCTTCAAAACTGGACAGAGAAATATACATAATTATGTGTAGCAAATCTCGAAATTAAAGCACAAAGAAGGAAGCTTGCAAGTAGTAGAAGTGAAGTAGCAGAACGTCCATCTCTTCTGTGTTAATACCACGAGAGAGATGGACGTTACTGGAACAGATGTGATGTAGACATGGGCGAGATTTCCGTTGAAAAACTCAGTCAATAATGCCCCTTGGTCTTTCAAGGAATGATATGTCGGGGTCTTAATTTCCAGATAGAAAAAAATGTGTCAAATTATGGTGTGTTTTACAAGTAGCGGCCCTATTTGTGACTAAAAAACAACATTGAAACACTGCGCTATGCTCCATCGGCCCTGTTTGCGTATTCTGTGTAGACACCTTTAGATTTAGCTGCTCTAAGACCATTTTGAGTCAACTGGGTATTCTGCTGCTCTAAAAGCAGAACTGTACTGTTTTATTTTATGCTGATGTTCTATGAGCAGCACAAGACCTCTGGGACAGCTGCTGCGCTTGTAACAGAACTGTGTCAACTACATATTGCTGCTCTAAGACCATTTTGACTCAAATGGATCTTCTGCTGCTCTAAGAGCAGAACTGTACTGTGTTATCTTGATGTTGCTGTTCTATGAACAGCATAAGACCTCTGGGACAGCTGCTGCTCTTGAAGCAGCACAAATTAGCTAGTAGTGCTGCTGCTCAACTAGTTCTAGATATTGCTGCACTAAGACCAGTTTGAGTAAACTGGGTCTTCTGCTGATCTAAAATCAGAACTGTGCTGTGTCATAATTTATGTTGCTGTTCTATGAGCAGTGCACTGCGAGCACTGCTTCTCTTAGATCATAACTGTTTCAAGTACACTGAACCAAAATTTTACCACAACATGAAACAATTACAAAGAATTTACTGAGTTGCAGTTCATAACCAAATCAGTCAAATCATTAGGCCTTAATCTATGTATTTTACATGACTGGGAATAAAGATATGCATCTGTTTGTTCACAGATACCTTAAAAAAAAGTTAGGAGCATGGATCAGAAAACAAGTCAGTATCTGGTGTGACCACCATTTGTAATGATTTTCTTCATCTGAACGAGAGGCGGACCAAAGCGCAGCGTGGTGGTTATTCATGTTTTAATAAATCACTTCACATGAACAAACTAACAAAAACAAGAAATGTGAAAACGCAAAACAGTCCTATCTGGTGCAAACACAGAGACAGGAACAATCACCCACAAACACACAGTGACACCCAGGCTACCTAAGTATGATTCTCAATCAGAGACAACTAATGACACCTGCCTCTGATTGAGAACCATACTAGGCCGAAACATAGAAATACCCAAATCATAGAAAAACAAACATAGACTGCCCACCCAACTCACGCCCTGACCATACTAAATAATGACAAAACAAAGGAAATAAAGGTCAGAACGTGACACCATTTGACAAATCTCATTTGCATAGAGTTGATCAGGCTGGTGGAATGTTGTCCCACTCCTATTCAATGGCTGTGAAAAGTTGTTGGATATTGGCAGAAACTGGAACATGCGGTCGTACACATCAATCCAGAGCAATCCAAACAGGCTCAATGGGTGACATGTCTGGTGAGTATGCAGGCCATGGAAGATCCAGGAATTAATAACTTTATTTTTCCTTAACTAGATAAATCAGTTAAGAACAAATTCTTATTTACAATGACAGCCTACCCCAGCCAAACCGGGCTGACGCTGGGCCAATTGTGTGCCACCCTATGGGACTCCCAATCACAGCCAGATGTGCTGCAGCCTGGATTTGAACCAGGTACTGTAGTGACACCTCTTGCATTGAGATGCAGTGTCTTAGACCACCGTGCCACTCGGGAACTGATGAGCCTTGCAACATGGGGCCCTGCATTATCATGCTGAAACATGAGGTGATGGTAGCGAATGAATGGCACGACAATGGACCTCAGGATCTAATCAAGGTATCTCTGTGCATTCTAATTGCCATGGATAAAACGCAATTGCCCATACCATAACCCCACTGACACCATGGGGCACTCTGCTCACAACGTTGACAACAGCAAACAACTTGCACACACAATGCCATACACGCTGCCTGCCATCTACCAGGTACAGTTGAAACCCAGATTAGTCCGTGAAGAACACACTTCTCCAGCATGCCAGTGGCCATCGAAGGTGAGCATTTGCCCACTGAAGTCGGTTACGACGCCGAACTGCAGTCAAGTCAAAACCCTGGTGAGGACGACGAGTATGAAGATGAGCTTCCTTGAGATGGTTTCTGACAGTTTTTGCAGAAATTCTTCAGTTTTGGAAACTCACAGACAGGTTTTTAGAATTTTTTGCAAATGTATTAAAAATTGAAAACAGATACCTTAAGTATTCAGACCCTTTGCTCTGAGAATGGGAATTGAGCTCAGGTGCATCCTATTTCCATTAAACATCCTTGAGATGTTTCTACAACTTGATTGGAGTCCACCTGTGGTACATTCAATTGATTGGACAAAAACCAAGCCATGAGGTCAAAGGAATTGTATATAGCACCGAGATAGGATTGTGTTGAGTCACAGATCTAGGGATGGGTACCAACAAATGTCTGCAGCATTGAAGGTCCCCAAGAACACAGTGGGCTCCATCATTCTTAAATGGAAGAAGTTTGTAACCACCAAGACTCTTCCTAGAGCTGGCTGCCTGGCCATCCTGAGCAATCGGGGGAGAAGGGCCATGGTCAGGGAGGTGACCAAGAACCCAATGATCACTCTGACAGAGCTCCATAGTTCCTCTGTGGAGATGGGAGAACCTTCCAGAAGGACAACCATCTCTGCAACACTCCACCAATCAGGCTTTTATGGTAGAGTGGCCAGACGAAAGCCACTCCTCAGTAAAAGGCACTTGACAGCCCACTTGGAGTTTGCCAAAATGCACCTAAAGGACTCTCAGACCATGTGAAACAAGATTCCCCGGTCTGATGAAACCATGATTGAACGCTTTGCAAAGCGTCATGTCTGGAGGAAACCTGGCACCATCCCTAAGGTGAAGCATGGTGGTGTCAGCATCATGCTGTGGGGATAGTTTTCAGAGGCAGGGACTGGGAGACTAGTCAGGATTGAGGGAAAGCTGAACGTAGCAAAGAAACTCACCAAACACAGGTGTGTCAAGCTTGTAGAGTCATATCCTAGAAGACTCAAGGGCTTAATTGCTGCCAAAGGTGCTTCAACAAAGTACTGAGTAAAAGGCCTTACTTAATTAAATGTGATATTTCAGGGGGGGGGGGGGGGGGTTAATACATTTGCAAAAATGTCTAAAAACCTGTTTTTGCTTTGTCATTGCAGGATATTGTGTGTAGACTGATGAAGGGGGAAAAAACTATTTAATCAATTTTTAAATAATGCTGTAACTTAATTAACAGAATGTGGAAAAAGTGAAATGGTCTGAACACTTTCCGAATGCACTGTATCGTGTGCAATATGATTATTAGGCAATGGCAGTTTGTTTGTGTGCAAGGCTGAAGAAAGAGGTACTGTACCTACTTATTAAATTACTTAAATCTTCATTTTCATGTTGTTGGCGTCGCTTTTGAACACACTAACACAGTACATGTAAATCAACATTTCAAAGAGGGGGGCGGAACTCTTGTGAAATTCGCGCGTTTGCCACAATCTGCGACAATTGCGTGGACCAGACACCAGTCAGTCAAATACACATGATAGTTGCTTTGATGATCAGAGTGTGCTGTTGGACTTAGGTATGTTAAGGACGCTTCCATCGATGAACAAGTGTTGGAACAAGTCCAACTACTATTTTTAATTGGCTGATGCAGTTGTGCCAGGATATAAATCAGTGCCACCTGTTGAATTTAGCATAGGGCTAACGTGTGCCATGTTATCGGATGCGACAAGCTACAATTTAGTGTTCTCATGCAAGAAAATCAACCATTTTAATTGGCTGATTCCCATTTTGAGCTGGAGAACTCATCTAACTAAATGGTTACTTATGATTGCAAGTACGGCCCTAACATATTTATTTAGTGTGTTGAGATCTGATTAACTTTATCCCTAAATGTTTTTAATTTAGAAGTTATGCAACACAACGCTTATCTAAATTTCATCTCAACCACAATATTTTAGCTAAAATAAAGCGAAGCATTAATGTCAGCCCAGAACCTCAAACAGCAATCAAAGCAGATGTAGAAGCGCGGTGGCTAGGAAAAACTCCAGAAAGGAAGGAACCTTGGAAGAAACATAGAAAGGAACCAGGCTCTGAGGGATGGCCAGTCCATTTAGGCCAGATTGTTCTTCAAGATGTTCAAATGTTCATAGATGACCAGCAGGGTCAAATAATAATCACAGTGGTTATAGAGGTACAACAGGTCAGCACCTCAGGAGTAAATATCAGTTGGCTTTTCATAGCCGAGCATTCAAAGATCGAGACAGCAGGTGCGGTGGGTGGGTGGGGGGGGGCATACTTAAGTTCACACAAGACACCAGATAAGGCAGGAGAATTTCACCATATAAGACGTACTGACCCTAGCCCCCCGGCACATCCCCTATTGCCACATTGATACTAGAGGCTGAGACAGGGGGAGTAGGGGGACACTGTGGCCCTGTCCGACGATACCCCCGGATAGGGCCAACTAGGCAGGATATAACCCCTCCCACTTTGCCAAAGAACACCCCCACACCACTAGAGGGATATCAACAGGTCACCAACTTTCTACCTACTATTTTCCTATTTTGACAACCTGGAATTAAAATAGATTTTTTAGGGGTTTGTGTCATTTGATTTACACAACATGCCTACCACTTTGAAGATGCAAAATATGTTTTACTGTGAAATAGACAAGAAATAAAAGCTTGTGCATGCATAACTATTCACCCCCCCCCAAAGTCAATACTTTGTAGAGACACCTTTGCAGCAATTACAGCTGCAAGTCTCTTGGGGTATGTCTCTATAAGCTTGGCACATCTACCCACTGGGATATTTGCCCATTCTTCAAGGCAAAACTGCTCCAACTCCTTCAAGTTGGATGGGTTCCGCTGGTGTACAGCAAAGTCATACTACAGATTCTCAATTGGATTGAGGTCTGGTTTTTGACTATGCCATTCCAAGACATTTAAATGTTTCCCCTTAAACCACTCGAATGTTGCTTTAGCAGCATGCTTATAGTCAATGTCCTGCTAGAAGGTGAATCTCCATCCCAGTCTCAAATCTCTGCAAGACTGAAACAGATTTCCCTCAAGAATGTCCCTGTATTTAGCGTTTCCCAGTCCCTGCCAATGAAAAACATCTCCACAGCATGATGCCACCACCATGCTTCACGGGATGGTGTTCTCGGGGTGATGAGAGGTGTTGGATTTGTGCCAGACATCGCGTTTTCCTTGATGGACAACAATCTCAATTATAGTTTCATCTGACCAGAGTACATTCTTCCATATGTTTGGGGAGTCTCCCACATGCATTTTGGCGAACACCAAATGTGTTTGCTTATTTTCTTCTTTAAGCAATGGCTTTTTTCTGGCCACTTCCGTAAAGCTCAGCTTTGTGGAGTGTATGGCTTAAGGTGGTCCTATGGACAGGTACTCCAATCTCCACTGTGGAGCTTTGCAGCTCCTTCAGGGTTGTCTTTGGTCACTGTTGCCTCTCTGATTAATGCCCTCCTTGCCTGGTCCATGAGTTTTGGTGGGTGGCCCTCTCTTGGCAGGTTTGTTGTGGTGCCATATTCTTTTCATTTTTTAATAATGGATTTAATGGTGCTCCGTGGGATGTTCAAAGTTTCTGATGTTTTTATAACCCAACCCTGATCTGTACTTCTCCACAATTGTGTCCCTGACCTGTTTGGAGAGCTCCTTGGTCTTCATGGTGCCGCTTGCTTGGTGGTGCCCCTTGCTTAGTGGTGTTGCGGACTTCTGAAGTTAATTGGTTGCACCTTATTTAGGGGCTTCATAGCAAAGGGGGTGAATATATATGCACGCACCACTTTTCCATTAATTTAAAAAAAAAAAAAAATGTATTTTTTCCCTTACACAAAATAGTCCAACTTGGTGAAGTGAATGTCCATTACATGAAATCCAAATTAAAATCAATTTAAATTGCAGGTTGTAATGCAACAAAATAGGAAAAACGCCAAGGGGGATGAATACTTTCGCAAGGCACTTTAGGAGGGCCAAGCACAGGAAGTAGCTCTTTCAGTAGTTTCATTGGAATAGGGTCCAGTAGGCAGCTGGAAAGTTTATAGGCCATTATTATTTTTGTAAAATGTGTCGACAGATAAAAAATTAAATGAATGTCTCCCTTGATCCACTGAGTCTACAGTTATGTGCAGACTCGGGGCAACTGAGTTTGGGGAGAAATACACAGATTCAAAGAGGAGTCCGCAATTTACTTTTCTTTGAATAAGTTGAATTCATCACTGCTGAAGTGAAGGCTATCCACTCTTGGGGAATGTTGCTTTTTAGTTAGCTTTGCGACAGTATAAAACAAATATTTTTGATTGTTTTGATTCATTATTAAGTTGGAAAAGTAGGCTGATCGAGCAGCAGTGAGTGCTCGATATTACATGATACGGTCTTTCCAAGCTTGTCGGAAGACTTCCAGTTTGGTGGTGCATCTTGAGTATTTTGCAGGGTTAAATTTAGATCCTTGGTTAGGTGGTTAACATATTTTTGTACTCCAACTTCCTTGGGTAGGTGGAAGGAGTCTGAAAGAGCAGCTAGGAATTTTTGGGTTGTCCGAGAATTTATAGCGCAGCTTTTGATAATACTTGGTTGGGGTCTGAGCAGATTATTTGTTTTGCGATTGCAAATTTAATGAGATGGTGGACAAATAGTTCAGGATTCTGAGGAAAAACATTTAGATCCACAATATTTATTCTACAGGACAAAACTAGATCCAGATCCTATAGAGCTCATCACTCCCCCTAACTGGGAGGGGGCCAGAGACAATTACGTGATGCCAACACGTCTTTCTAGCTAAATTATACGCTGAAGTTATGTTGCGCTTCGTGACCTCAACCTAACATCGTTGGAGCCGGCATGGATAAAATATCCCTATACCATCTACACTCGCCAATTTTAGCCTCAGCCAGCACCATCTTCAGTATTAGCCTTTACGTCGGTAGCCCTGCCCCCAGGTAAACAATGTATGATCACTGGATAATAATTTTTTATTTATTAAAAAAAAAAAAAATTTACCCCTTTTTCTCCCCAATTTCGTGGTATGCAATTGTTAGTAGCTACTATCTTGTCTCATCGCTACCACTCCCGTACGGGCTCGGGAGAGACGAAGGTTGAAAGTCATGCGTCCTCCGATACACAACCCAACCAAGCCACACTGCTTCTTAACACAGTGCGCATCCAACCCGGAAGCCAGCCGCACCAATGTGTGGATGATTATTTTTAAGTGTAACATTGTGGTTAATGGAGTTGCCAAGGACTAGAGTTTTCAATTTGTCAGAGCTAATGGTGGGAGGCTTTGGCGGCTAAGATCCCGTAACAGGTGGAGGAGAGACCTGAGAAGGCTTGTGCTCTGACTCCGACTCATTGTTTAGTGGGGAAAACCAGTTGAAAGTTTCTATTGGCTGAATGAGCGACACTGGTTGAGCATGCTGAAAGCATTTCTTTCCAAGAGCCATGAGAAAATTGTCCAGCTGCGGGAAAAGTGTATTCACACACAGGTGTGCGGAGGTCAAACACCTGGCAGGAAATAGCATTTATGGCTACCTTCACAGTGAACAGAAAGAATGGTTAGTGGGTTGGAAGAGAGGCAGCTGTATTAGGACAGGGTAATGTAATCTCATGTAATGGTAATGTCGGGGTAGGGTAGACATGGTAATGTCACCTCACCTGGATTAGAACGTTATCATGGATCCATGTGACGTTGAGGAGGTTACAATTGGTTGAAAGGGGAGCCAATGAAATGAATATTTACTAGAAGATGTTAGTCATAACAGGGATTCCTACAGGCAACATTATGATAACCCTCACAGTAGTCAGTAGTCAGTAGTGCCTTACTACAAATACACAAATAACACTGGTCTACATCACAATTTCCCTCCATTAAAGGCCATGATTCCAACAACTTTTCCTCCAGCATTGAAAATGTAGAATCTGATAGTTTCCACTTGGCCCTGGTCTGTAAAAGAAACACTTTGAAGTGTGACAAAAAATAATAACCCTATGTCATTTATTGTGCTATTCTAAGTCTTTCTTGTAAGAAATAGATGAGAGGTCTACATTAATACATACCAGCCATTCTTTGATGACAGCTTTATAATGAATATATCTAAGTCATTCTTCAGACACTCTAGCTAGCTCTCTCTAACCATGCCACCAGCACCATGACATCTGTCTTGTGTGAGCCATCACAGGGACTCGCTGCGAGAGACACATTTACTCTGGAATAACGAAGGGTGACTGTTGTCCACCTCCCCGACTTCATTATTCAAAGCGAAAGGATGTATCACGCTCAGAGAACAAGATGTCTGCCCCCTCCTGCCTGAGACCCTGTTGCCCATCAATACGGTTCAGCTAGCTTTGGCCTCCACCAAGTGGCTCAGGAATATGACAAGAATACAGTTGGCCATTACAGAGATGAACAAATGAATATCTGCAATGCAGGGTTACAGAGAGAGAAAAAAATGAAGATAAGGAATAAGTAAATTCGAATTAACTTTATAATCCATGTTTATTGCAGAAAAAAATACTTTGTCTCTAAGGGACTAGGTTTTCTTTCATTAGTATTGTGTAGGCTTTTGTGCTGTATCAAATATTAACACAATGTTTCTCCTCTCTAGTAACTGTGCCTGTGGACATAGGTCACTAACCTGGGAACTTGGAGGATAAACCAGCAGATAAAACAAGCCACAATGTGTCTTTTTTAATTGTATCCTGAAGCTTTTCCTACCCCTCGCGGTAACAAGATTCATGTCATGTTTTGTTACGATTGGCTACCGCTAAACCAAAGAGAAAAGCCTTTCTGTTATAGTACCGGTACGTATTTCTGTTATAGTACCGGTACGTATTTATACTGTTGTTTTGCTATGAGGTAGAAGTGATGCTGCAGAGGCAAGAGAAGAACGTTTTGGGAAACAAATTGCAACGGACTTCTACCATACAGTATAAAGTGGAGAAAAAAATTGTAAGTGGATATTGAATTAAAATGGTTATTCAATCAAAATTATATCAAAGCCCTTGACAGCGTGTAATTGCAATCAGTTAAATTGCTTAATCTAAATGGAGAGACATAGCCATGGTGTGTTTGAGAGAATGAACTATAGACTGTTTCTCAAACCATTTCCTACAGCATTTAACTACATTTAACACTGATGATTAAATGTGTGTATACTGTCTGGCAGTTGGCTAATACTGATGAACGTACACCACCATTTGTTAAGTAAAAACACTGTGATTGAGCGGCATCTTTACCTCTAACACAGCAAGCCTTCCAAATCTCTACTACTCAATCACTGAGACCAAGAAGTTAAAATGCAAAGATTTTGTAGACAGAATATGTATTAGCCAGAATTAAAATGATACTCCAGATATTTACCACCAAATACTTACAGAGAAGAACGTATTTGTATTTTCTGTTGATGGGTGGCTTAGTTGGTAGTTAAAAAGTATGCACACATGACTGAAAGTCACTTTGGATAAAAGCATCTGCTAAATGGCTTATATTGTTATTATTATATTATTGATGGATGAATGATAATGAAGGGGAAGTGTCCAGCGCCCCAAGAAGGTTCATCAGACTTTGCATTAATACTGTCTGACCATGATGGAAGTGTTCCCTCTAACCATGCCTTTTCCCTATTTCAGCTCTATTTCCCCAGAGAGAAGCATGGAAGACGTGGAAGAAAAGCAGGCTAGGATCGGGATGCCATAATTTAACATGCTCCAGAGTTGAGATTATATCCGAACATTATGATGGTGGTGAGAAATAGCCCCTCTACACTGTGGGCTTGTGTTCCAGCAACGCTGAGGTGAATAATGGCACCCGGAGAGCAGTGATTTGGTTGCCGAGTTCACATGTACATTACCACAGTTTATGTTCAGAGGGCTCTCCGAGAGCCGAATACTTTATGGTACTTTGTAGGCAAGATAAAGGCATTCATCTCATTTTAACGCGGCTGCAATGGAAGGAGAGAGAGGGCCTCAGTGGAATGTGAGTGGCTCTCTCTCTCTCGCCTCCTTCCGTTGTGTTATTTATCCCCTTTCAGTGAGCTCCAGCAAGTCAACTGATTGAGATAATACATTTGGAGTGTTAGTAATGCCACTTTAAGTGCCTCTGGAGGAGCCAGGCGAATTAATAGTCTCCATGCCACGATCTCAGCCAATTACATTATCCCCTGATTTATGGAAAAACAGGCCTTAAATAGAACCGTAACCTTGAGTCGGAGGAATGCAAAGTGAAATAGCTTTTCTATGAAATTCCACAGGCAGAAATGCTCGACATCGCTAAAACGCTTAAGAAATCAACCATAGACATGAAGAGACGAGAAAACAACGTAACTTCTTTGTTTGTTGATTTGGATTTAAATAGAGATGCTTTCTTTGGCAGTTCAGTGGAATGGGAGTTGAATTTTGACACCAAGGTGAAATCCATGAGTGAACAAGAAAACTTAATGTACTCTGTGGAATGTATTATAAGTCAGTTGATTCACCTTGCAGTACTTTGTTATCACTCCCAGCTAACTTCGAAGTGCCTGGAATCCTTTGGACGCTATTGTGCAAATAGGCCTGCAAAAGGCTTTTGAGTGGCTGCCTAAAGTGAAGTCAGACCAAATTAACCAAAGAATTTTCTCTGACAGCCATGGCAATAGGTTTTCAAAACAGGCCTAGTATTTCATGTAGACCTCCTTCATAATAGATAATAGTAATAGATATATAATAATAGATATTCATAATAGGCTAATTTATGTAATGCTGATGTATTCTAGCCTTGCTAAAGGTGCAAAAGGGGGCTATAGCAGTATGGCTACAGAGGTTGGATTGCTAGCTAACAGATCTTGTGCATCAATCAATGCAATTACATCTAGCAAGGAGGATGATGATAAGGATATCCTTGTGACAAAACTAACTGCCCTGAAAGGATCAACCCATAGACTTCAGCTCACATTAAATCCAAAGTCAGCATCCTGCTATTAATCTACAGTGACTCAGTGATCGACTCATTGGCCTACATAGCCTGAGGAGAGCCAGAGAAAAAACCAAGGAACAACACAATGTGTTTGATAGAGATTTCGGATGATTGGCTTGTCTGCATCTGGGAGTCACCAAAAGCACATGAGAGTACATTAAAGCAGATTAAAGCTGAGCCTGTTTTGCACAGCAGCTTAAACCGCTTGTGACAGCCTCTTGTCCTGTGGGCCTTCGAGTGGGGCTTCAACCACCACAGGATGACTAGAAGTGCCACCGTTGTTTAGACTGCCTGTAATGCCAGCAGACAAAACCTCCAGAAATCAATGGACGTCCGTTGTTGTTCTGATATCCTTTGCTTAGTTTACATACAACGAGTGACCTACCAAGTGGCCTGATTTAATCACAGTCGGTGGGTGCTGTTTACAAACCGAAATGAAGCATTCTCATCTACAGCAGTAGTAAAGCCAGACATGTGTTGGTGGGTGAGCCTGCAGAATTTTGGGCGGGCCCAAAAAAATGACATAAAAAAAAAAATGTGGGAAAACAGCTAACTTCCTGCACATTTTTCCATGGAGCAAAGAGAGAAAAAAAATGCAATTTCATTGCTAATCTCGTGATATTCTACACATTTTGCAGTCAGGCTGGGAGAACCTCTTTCATTTCTTAAGCTAATTAAAGCTCAAATATAGGTGTGTTGACCGCAATAAAGGCACTGGATTATGAACTGTATTGTTTGCTAAATGGACAAATTAGGTAGGCAGTGGCACGGTGCATATAGTCATAGAAGCACAGTGACATATGCCTCAATACAGTCATATCTGTGGCTTATTGGAAGTGTGACTATCAGTTAGTTATTTTTGGCATACCATCCCATGAGAGTGAATGTCATTTCAGTTAATCTGAATGTCATTCCAGTGCACTGCTTGCTATGACTTCTATCTGATAGTGTTTGCAAGTTTAGGTAAAAAGAAAAATAATGTCCCATTTGGAACACTGACAAGTACAGAGCATAAAATATGTAAATACATTCTATGCAACGGATCTCCAATTCTCCAAAGCTGAGTATATAGTGTAGGTGGCATTCAGAAAGGTCACTGGGGGACTATTGAATATGCCACTGTAATTAAACGTCAATTCACTGTGGCTGTATTGAACAAAGTCTGGAGTCTACATTTATTGAGTAAAAAGCACATTATGACCTATGATAAAGTAAACATACTAAACATTAACACCATTTACACACAACACTTGTCTCAGGGGTAACAGCTCTTAAAAAGTTATATAACCATGTAAATATGTTTGTTTCCACAGTCAGGGCTTTGTGAATATACAGTGGGGCAAAAAAGTATTTAGTCAGCCACCAATTGTGCATGTTCTCCCACTTAAAAAGATGAGAGAGGTCTGTAATTTTCATCATAGGTACACTTCAACTATGACAGACAAAATGAGAAAAAAAATCCAGAAAATCACATTGTAGGATTTTTAATACATTTATTTGCAAATGATGGTGGAAAATAAGTATTTGGTCAACTACAAACAAGCAAGATTTCTGCCTCTCACAGACCTGTAACTTCTTCTTTAAGAGGCTCCTCTGTCCTCCACTCGTTACCTGTATTAACCTCTTGAACCTCTGGGGGCAGTATTTCATTTTTGGATGAAAAACGTTCCCGTTTTAAACAAGATATTTTGTCACGAAAAGATGCTCGACTATGCATATAATTGACAGTTTTGGAAAGAAAACACTCTGACGTTTCCAAAATTGTCTGTGAGTGCCACAGAACTAATGCTACAGGCGAAACCAAGAAGACATTTCATACAGGAAGTGAGCCAGATTTTTGAGGCGCTGTGTTCCAATGTCTCCTTATATGGCTGTGAATGCGCAAGGAGAGAGCCTACACTTTGTCGTTTCCCCAAGGTGTTTGCAGCATTGTGACGTATTTGTAGGCATATCATTGGAAAATTGACCATAAGAGACTACATTTACCAGGTGTCCGCTCGGTGTCCTCCGTCGAAACTATTGCGTAATCTCCAGGTGCGCGCATTTATCCATTTTGAACAGAGGAGAAACCAAACTGCCACGAGTGACTTATCATCGAATAGATATGTGAAAAACACCTTGAGGATTGATTCTAAACAACGTTTGCCATGTTTCTGTCGATATTATGGAGTTAATTTGGAAAAAAGTTTGCGTTGTAATGACTGAATTTTCTGGGTTTTTTCTCAGCCAAACGTGATGAACAAAACGGAGCGATTTCTCCTACACAAATAATATTTTTGGAAAAACTGAACATTTGCCTTCTAACTGAGAGTCTCCTCATTGAAAACATCCGAAGTTCTTCAAAGGTAAATTATTTTATTTGAATGATTTTCTTGTTTTTGTGAAAATGTTGCCTGCTGAATGCTAGGCTTAATGCTATGCTAGCTATCAATACTTTTACACAAATGCTTGTGTAGCTATGGTTGAAAATAATTTTTTGAAAATCTGAGATGACAGTGTTGTTAACAAAAGGCTAAGCTTGTGAGCTAATATATTTATTTCATTTCATTTGCGATTTTCATGAATAGTTAACGTTGCGTTATGGTAATGAGCTTGAGGCTATAATTACGCTCCCGGATACGGGATTGCTCGTCGCAACATTAATGGCACCTGTTAGAACTTGTTATCAGTATAAAAGGCACCTGTCCACAACCTCAAACAGTCACACTCCAAACTCCACTATGGCCAAGACCAAAGAGCTGTCAAAGAACACCAGAAACAACATTGTAGACCTGCACCAGGCTGGGAAGACTGAATCTGCAATAGCTAAGCAGCTTGGTTTGAAGAAATCAACTGTGGGAACAATTATTAGGAAATGGAAGACATACAAGACCACTGATAATCTCCCTCGATCTGGGGCTCCACACAAGATCTCACCGCGTGAGGTCAAAATGATCACAAGAACGGTGAGCAAAAATCCCAGGACCACACGGGGGGACCTAGTGAATGACCTGCAGAGAGCTGGGATCAACAAAGCCTACCATCAGTAACACACTACGCTGCCAGGGACTCAAATCCTGCAGTGCCAGACGTGTCCCCCTGCTTAAGTCAGTACATGTCCAGGCCCGTCTGAAGTTTGCTAGAGAGCAATTGGATGATCCAGAAGAAGATTGAGAGAATGTCATATGGTCAGATGAAACCAAAATATAACTTTTTGGTAAAAACTCAACTCGTTGTGTTTGGAGGATAAAGAATGCTGAGTTGCATCCAAAGAACACCATACCTACTGTGAAGCATGGGGTGGAAACATCATGCTTTGGGCTGTTTTTCTGCAAAGGGACCAGGACGATTGATCCGTGTAAAGGAAAGAATGAATGGGGCCATGTATCATGAGATTGAGTGAAAACCTCCTTCCATCAGCAAGGGCATTGAAGATGAAACGTGGCTGGGTCTTTCAGCATGACAATGATACCAAACACACCGCCCCTGGGCAACGAAGGAGTGGCTTCGTAAGAAGCATTTCAAGGTCCTGGAGTGGCCTAGCCAGTCTCCAGATCTCAACCCCATAGAAAATCTTTGGAGGGAGTTGAAAGTCCATGTTGCCCAGCAACAGCCCCAAAACATCACTGCTCTAGAGGAGATCTGCATGGAGGAATGGGCCAAAATACCAGCAACAGTGTGTGAAAACCTTGTGAAGACTTACAGAAAACATTTGACCTCTGTCATTGCCAACAAAGGGTATATAACAAAGTATTGAGAAACTTTTGTTATTGACCAAATACTTATTTTCCACCATAATTTGCAAATGAATTCATTAAAAATCCTACAATGTGATTTTCTGGATTTTTTTTCTCATTTTGTCTGTCATAGTTGAAGTGTACCTATGATGACAATTACAGGCCTCTCTCATCTTTTTAAGTGGGAGAACTTGCACAATTGGTGGCTGACTAAATACATTTTTCCCCCACTATATACTGGTAATAGCTAGCTAGGATAACAACAACGTAACCACATATGGTCAAGGATTGGGCAACATTGAAAGACCTCATTCTGGCGTTATGACAAAACAGTGATGAAGATCAAGTTAGTTGAGTAGGAGTAGTCATGTACAGTGTCTTCAGAAAGTAGTCACACCCCTTAACCTTTTCCACATTTTCCACAGTGCCATGCGTTTTGTCACCAAAGCTCCATATACTACCCACCACTGCGACCTGGACGCTCTCGTTGGCTGGCCCTCGCTTCATACTCGTCGCCAAACCCACTGGCTCCAGGTCATCTACAAGACCCTGCTAGGTAAAGTCCCCCCTTATCTCAGCTCGCTGGTCACCATAGCAGCACCCACCTGTAGCATGCGCTCCAGCAGGTATATCTCTCTGGTCACCCCCAAAATCAATTCTTCCTTTGGCCGCCTCTCCTTCCAGTTCTCTGCTGCCAATGACTGGAACGAACTACAAAAATCCCTGAAACTGGAAACACTTATCTCCCTCACTAGCTTTAAGCATCAACTGTCAGAGCAGCTCACAGATTACTGCACCCGTACATAGCCCAGCTATAATTTAGCCCAAACAACTACCTCTTCCACTACTGTATTTATTTATTTTGCTCCTTTGCACACCATTATTTTTAATTCTACTTTACACTTTCTTCCACTGCAAATCTACCATTCCAGTGTTTTACTTGCTATATTGTATTTTCTTCATCACCATGGGGCCTTTTTTTGCCTTTACCTCCCTTATCTCACCTCATTTGCTCACATCGTATATAGATTTATTTTTCTACTGTATTATTGACTGGATGTTTGTTTTACTCCATGTGTAACTCTGTGTTGTGGTATGTGTCGAACTACATTCTTCTGTGGACGAAGGATCAGACCAAAGCGCAGCGTGGTTAGAGTTCAACATGTTTAATAAAGACCTTAACCGTGAACACTACAAAATACCAAACCAACAAGTGTGAAAGACACAAAGACAGAAGACAACCACCCACAAAGTACCCACAGAATATGGCTGCCTAAATATGGTTCCCAATCAGAGACAACGATAGACAGCTGCCTCTAATTGAGAACCAATCTAGGCAACCATAGACATACAAACTACCTAGAAAGGAAATAGCCCCATAAACATACAAAACCCCTAGACAAGACTAAACACATACATCACCCATGTCACACCCTGACTTAGCCAAAATAACAAGGAAAACAAAGAACACTAAGGTCAGGGTGTGACAATCTTGGCCAGGTCGCAATTGTAAATGAGAACTTGTTCTCAACTTGCCTACCTGGTTAAATAAAGGTGAAATAAAAATAAATAAGATACATTTTGTATCGTTCACACCCTCTTAAGCCTTAGACCCACCCATCTCTTTAAGGAGTCACATGCATGACATCAGCAGCTTGGTGGTCCAAAATAGCATAACTGGAGTATTTTAACACAAATTAATTCATCCGTTTAAAAATTAATTTAGTGTCAATCTAGCAAACCAGGCAACTAAAAGCAACTTTCTAAACAATGTTTTGGTTCGTTTCTAGCTTGTTAGCTAGCTAGCTAATGTTAAGTTAGCTAGCTAGCCAGTTCAAATAATGACCAAATCATACAGCTGACAACGTCTTAACTTAGATAATTTGTATTCATTATTACAGGAAAATAAACTCACAACAAGATCATTATTTAGAAGTTAATGGCAAGAAAATTACAGAAAATAGCTTACGGTTATGACTGTGATGAAATAAAAGCATGGCATTCTACCGGAGAATTTTAGAACTGGGGCACTGTTTCGTTGGACAAACGTGATATCCTAAATTGACTTTGGTGTAGGTCAGGTTGTTCTTCACATTACCATCTCTGGTAAACACACACTATATCAAATCAACGATATTTGTCACATGCACAGGATACAGAATGTGTAGTGAAATGGTTGCTAGAGTCTTTTGTTTTAGCTAGCTAGCTAACAAATGAACCATTATCCCAATTTATAATGTTACTACCCTGCATGAGTCATGAATCGAACTAGATTCAATGTTACCTAGCTAACATTAGGCTATAACTAGCAATGCAATTAGTCTATGATATGAATAATATTACTACACAGATAATGCACATAACGTTAGCTAGCGAGATAGCCAGCTAATGTTAGCTAGCTAGCTAAGAGTACGCTTTAACTTGCAATTAAAATGACTTTCTGAAAAAAATTGACACGTATAATATCTTAAAATGTAGCTAGCTAGATTATCTTACCTGTATAATTTACATGGATGAAAGCTTCTCCATTTTTGCCACGGATGCCATGCCATGGCTCTTAGTTTGAAGATGTAATCCAGAGACAAGTGTTTTATACAAATCAAATATAATTTTATTTGTCACATGCGCCGAATACAACAGTACCTTACAGTGAAATGCTCACTTACAAGCCGGAACAAACAATGCAGTTTAAAAAATTAAAAAATATAAAATTTAAAGAAATAAAAGTAACAAATAATTAAAGAGCAGCAATTAAATTAACAATAGGGTTCTTGGGCACAGGGACTATGGTGGTCTGCTGGACTCAGACAGGGAGAGGTTGAACATGTCAGTGATTACACATGCCAGTTGGTCAGTGCATGCTCGGAGTACACATCCAGGTAATCCATCTAGCCCTGCGGCCTTGTGAATGTTGACCTGTTTAAAGGTCTTACAACAGCCTTCTGTATGTTCTCTTTTCAACTCCCTCCACATATATTGCAATCAAACGCCAGAATTTTCTTCACCTCTTTAGCTATCATACTCTGCTTCCACTGGGCATTCCAATGATTTCAAAACTCCGTCCTCCAGAAAGTGGAGAGCAACACTTTGCAGTTATTCATGATGATTTTCAAAAAGCTGTGTTAGAAAGGATTACCTACACATACTGAGCAGCTCTTTGTTATAGGCATGCTACATGCTACATACATCCAATCCGAACTCATCTCTCGGCATGTCCAGCCTATCCATTATCTTAGCCAATCATGGCTAGTGGGAAGGTTCCTGACTTTTTCCATTGCTAAACCGACTAGGCTTGTAATTTAACAATTGAATTCGTATTTACAGACCACATAAAAGTTTGTAATTAAGGCACATGAAAGTACACATATTCCAGAAGGCATATCTACCAAAAATGCATTATGATTAAAAAAAAGAATGTTTATGTTCAATTGCCTCTCCTGTGAAGTAGTGACATGTGACATACACCTAGTTTCCTGAAACAAGTCAAATTTTGTTGTGTTACAGCCTAAACTTTAAATTGATAAAATGTTGTCACTGGCCTACAAACAATACCCCATAATGTCAAAGTGGAATTAGGTTTTTGGACATTTTTTTAAATTAATTGAGAATGAAAAGCTGAAATATCTTGAGTCAATAAGTACTCAAACCCTTCGTTATGGCAAGCCTAAATAAGTTCAGGAGTAAAAATGTCCTTAACTTCTTGATCCTACTTGAGACGCAGACGTCTCAAGTAGGCACCTGGAAATGCAAATGCGCTACGCTAAATGCTAAATGTACTCGTTTAAACTCAAACCTTGATCAAAATTCACAAGCAGGGTATTGAATTAAAGCTACACTCGTTGTGAACCTAGCCAACAAGTCAGATTTTTAAAATGCTTTTCGGCGAAAGCATGAGAAGCTATTATCTGATTGCATGCACCACCTGAAAATGCATGAATGCGACGTAAACAAAGACTCTGCTTATCCGACGCAGCACAAAACGCAGAAATAAAATATAAAACATTCATTACCTTTGACGAGCTTCTTTCTTGGCACTCCTATATGCCCCATAAACATCACTATTGGGTCTTTTTTTCGTTTAAATCGGTCCATATATACCCAAAATTTGTATGAATTGCATGCAGGTCGATATTAAATTCTGTCCTCTTTTAACAACTCATGGAAGTGACTTATGGAAATTATTTTTAGCTTTTAGAGAGCAGTTTTTCTTGCGTTTTTCCATGAAACACACAATCTGTTATAGTCACAGCCGTGATTTAACCAGTTTTAGAAACTTCAGAGTGTTTTCTATCCACACATACTAATCATATGCATATACTATATTCCTGGCATGAGTAGCAGGACGCTGAAAAGTTGCGTGATTTTTAACAGAATTTTCGAAAAAGGAGGGGGTAGAAGTAAGAGGTTTTAACAAGTCACATAATAAGTTGCATGGACTCTGTGTCTGTGTGCAATAATAGTGTTTAACATGATTTTTGAATGACTACCTCATCTCTGTACCCCAAACATACAATTAGCTGTAAGGTCCCTCAGTCGAGCAGTGAATTTCAAACACAGATTCAACCACAAAGACCAGGGAGGTTTTCCAAGAAGGGAACCTATTGGTAGATGAGTAAAAAAAACAGACATTGAATATTCCTTTGAGTATGGTGGTTATTAATTACACTTTGGATGGTGTATCAATACACCCTGTCACTACAAAGATACATACCTTTCTGAGTTGCCAAGTCACAGCTTATTATGTGACTTGTTAAGCACATTTTTACTCCTGAACTTATTAAGGTTTGTGTCACGCCCTGGCCATAGAGAGGCTTTTTATGATCTATTTTGGTTAGGCCAGGGAGTGACTAGGGTGGGCGTTCTATGTTATTTTTTCTATGTTTTTGTATTTCTTTGTTTTTGGCTGGGTATGGTTCTCAATCAGGGACAGCTGTCTGTCGTTGTCTCTGATTGAGAACCATACTTAGGTAGGTCTTGCCCACATGGGTTTTGTGGGTAGTTATTTTCTGTTTAGTGTGGTTTGCACCTGGCGGGGCTGTTTCGGTTGTTTCTTTTGTTGTATTTAGTGTTCAGTTTATTTAAATAATGATGAACACTTACCACGCTGCATCTTGGTCCTCACCTTCTTCATACAACAACCGTTACAGTTTGCCATAACAAAGGGGTTGAATACTTAGAGTCAAGATATCTCACCTTTTCATTTTATATTAATTTGTAAAAAATAAACATAATTCCACTTTGACATTATGGGATATTGTGTGTAGGCCAGCATACCCATAAAAATAACCGAAAACACAATGCGAAATCTACGCTGGAGGTGCTTACCAAGAAGACAGTGAGTGTTCCTGAGTGGCCGAGTTAGTTTTGGCATAAATCTGCTTGAAAATCTATGGCAAGAATTGAAAATGGTTGTCTAGCAATGATCAAATACCAATTTGACAAAGCTTGAATAATTTAGAAAATAATAATGGGCTAGGAATGTTCCATGTAAATGCCTTAACTGAAGATGACATTCATTGTAAATTAAATTATGTGCTCTGGATTTTAGCACATCATGCTAATATTCCCAATCCTTCAGCACCTCCATTTATTTTTCCTATAATGTGTTCACACTGAATGAAACATTGAGGATAATGCTGTTTTCACACCAACCATAGAGGTGTATCAATCAATCAAATTGATTTATAAGGCCCTTCTTACATCAGCTGATGTCACAAAGTGCTGTACACAAACCCAGCCTAAAACCCCAAACAGCAAGCAATGCAGGTGTAGAAGCATGTCCTGTATTCTATCATTCTATTCACTGTTGATTGATGTTTTGTTTATTTTTTAACTAACATTATAAAATTGGTCAGTAATTGAAATAGCTATAAAAGCTTTAAATATAACCTATTGCAATACAGGAATGCAGGAAGAAATGGTTATGATATAGGTCTCTACACCCTCTAACACGTGCATGCTTCCGTTCCAGCATATGTATGTGTGCAAATTTCAGACCAGGCCTTCCCAGGGACCTGGTTGACAGTCAAGGCCTGGGTAGACAAATTACGATTAGCACATACAGCCTGGGTCAAGTGCTGAGGGCCACAGATTCATTATCACAGCCAGGCTAAGAGAGGCTCCACATGCCTAGACATGGGCCACATTACATGATGAAGAGGGTTGAGATGTGACTAGGGGTTTCCTTACCTTGCCATTACTCACCTGGATATAATACCACTGTAGTCTGCTTTGTCAATCAACAGCCATCCAATCAAGACTGAGCATAGGATTCCATCGATCCACTGAGATACTGGACATTGCTGACAAAAAGTTATTACAAGGCAGATGTAGGATGTGATGATTGTGGAACATATTGGAGAGGACATGAGTTCATACAGATTCAGATGTAAGACCATAGTTTCATAGTTCACTGTTTGTCACAATATTGTGTACGACAGGCACACACAAAGAGGGAGAGAGAGAGTTGGTTTGTTTAACTATATTCTTGCACAGAGAATAACATGTAAGCCTGTGAATGTAAATCCAGTATCGATAATGTGAAACACCAAAAATAATCAAATATAAACCTTTATGACCCCTCTACCTTGCAGTGCAAAACCAGTTTGCAAAGCAATGTGTTTTACTGCTCTATTTATGCCGTATGTCTTTGGTGTTGATCACTGGGCAGTGTGTCAGAAAAATATATATCACCTTGTGGAGTTTCCCAACCTTGGGTTCAGTAATCAGAACCATTAACGATCCTCACGAGCCCTGCAACACGGCTCCTCTCCCCTCGTAGTCAAACCTCAGCACCTTAGCCGCATGGCCCAACCATTGCTTCTGAATCACACACTCTCCAGTGCCATATAATGCAAGTAATTAGACTGAAATCTCATGACCATTGGAGTCCAATTTAAGCAAATTGGTGTGGCACGACAAATAACACGCTTTATAGAGGGTATACTATGTTTAATGCACATGTGTGTTATGTGACTACACAATGGCCAAGCATACTTTCTTTCAATGGTCTCTTTCTAGCCATAATTGTAACAATCCAGTTTAATCTTCAGAGGAACGGTGAGAACCTGCCAGATTGAGGGTTTATCGTACATTTTCCATTACACAGGTCCCGATCATGTCACAACTCTTGTCATAGTAAGCGTTCACTGTTTTCACTAAGGTTCAAGGCAATTGAAAATAACGATTGTAAAGTCGACTCTATTTCAAGCCAGAGCCCGCTCTCCAGTTAACCTTGGTCAGGTCCAACAACAACAACCACCACCACAACACCATTAGCAGCCTGTGCTCTCGATGTCTGATACCACGTGGAATCTGCACTACAATCTGCAAAAAAAATTGCTTAATTTATCTTCTTAAGTGAGAAAGCATACCAAGATGCGCAACAAACCAAACCCCCAACCAAACTTGTGCAACATTTCCAAATCAATCAAGATTCAAATGAATGAAACCACACACCTGCAGTGCCAAGCTATCGCCAGAGGACAATAATCTGCCAATAAAATGAATCAAGCAAAAGGGTCTGACTAATTATTCACAAACAATCTGGAGCATGGCGGTGTGCTTAAACAGTTGATAGTTATCATTGAATTAGAGCAGAGATTAGTGCAGGCGCAGTGGCTGGGTTGTTTCATCATTTAGGAGCCTGATGAACTGTGGCCTGGGCTGGGCATTTGTTTTGGGAGAGTGACAGGCAGCCCTGACTTTAATTTGCTAGAGCCTAAAGAAGGGTCAGAGACAGAGAGAAGTTAATTACTAGTGGGAATGCAGCGCCACACCGGAGCAGAGCATTACAGCATGGCAGAGTCACAGCTCCTGTCTTACATAAACTCAGCAAAAAAAGAAACATCCCTTTTTCAGGACCCGGTATTTCAAAGATAATTCATGAAAATCCAAATAAATTCACAGATCTTCATTGTAAAGGGTTTAAACACTGTATCCCATGTGTGCGAGCCACTGCTTTTAATCAGGGCAAGGTGGCTGGTAACATGACCGAATACAAACAGTGCAGCTATTCCCTCCGCAAGGCTATAAAACAAGCTAAGCGTCAGTACAGAGACAAAGTAGAATCTCAATTCAACGGCTCAGACACAAGAGGCATGTGGCAGGGTCTACAGTCAATCACGGACTACAAGAAGAAATCCAGCCCAGTCACGGACCAGGATGTCCTGCTCCCAGGCAGACTAAATAAATGTTTTGCCCGCTTTGAGGACAATACAGTGCCACTGACACGGCCTGCAACGAAAACATGCTGACTCTCCTTCACTGCAGCCGAGGTGAGTAAGACATTTAAACGTGTTAACCCTCGCAAGGCTGCAGGCCCAGACGGCATCCCCAGCCGCGCCCTCAGAGCATGCGCAGACCAGCTGGCCGGTGTGTTTACGGACATATTCAATCAATCCCTATACCAGTCTGCTGTTCCCACATGCTTCAAGAGGGCCACCATTGTTCCTGTTCCCAAGAAAGCTAAGGTAACTGAGCTAAACGACTACCGCCCCGTAGCACTCACTTCCGTCATCATGAAGTGCTTTGAGAGACTAGTCAAGGACCATATCACCTCCACCCTACCCGACACCCTAGACCCACTCCAATTTGCTTACCGCCCAAATAGGTCCACAGACGATGCAATCTCAACCACACTGCACACTGCCCTAACCCATCTGGACAAGAGGAATACCTATGTGAGAATGCTGTTCATCGACTACAGCTCGGCATTCAACACCATAGTACCCTCCAAGCTCGTCATCAAGCTCGAGACCCTGGGTCTCGACCCCGCCCTGTGCAACTGGGTACTGGACTTCCTGACGGGCCGCCCCCAGGTGGTGAGGGTAGGCAACAACATCTCCACCCCGCTGATCCTCAACACTGGGGCCCCACAAGGGTGCGTTCTGAGCCCTCTCCTGTACTCCTTGTTCACCCACAACTGCGTGGCCACGCACGCCTCCAACTCAATCATCAAGTTTGCGGACGACACAACAGTGGTAGGCTTGATTACCAACAACGACGAGACGGCCTACAGGGAGGGGGTGAGGGCCCTCGGAGTGTGGTGTCAGGAAAATAACCTCACACTCAACGTCAACAAAACTAAGGAGATGATTGTGGACTTCAGGAAACAGCAGAGGGAACACCCCCCTATCCACATCGATGGAACAGTAGTGGAGAGGGTAGCAAGTTTTAAGTTCCTCGGCATACACATCACAGACAAACTGACACAGACAGCATCGTGAAGAAGGCGCAGCAGCGCCTCTTCAACCTCAGGAGGCTGAAGAAATTCGGTTTGTCACCAAAAGCACTCACAAACTTCTACAGATGCACAATCGAGAGCATCCTGGCGGGCTGTATCACCGCCTGGTACGGCAACTGCTCCGCCCACAACCGTAAGGCTCTCCAGAGGGTAGTGAGGTCTGCACAACGCATCACCGGGGGCAAACTACCTGCCCTCCAGGACACCTACACCACCCGATGTTACAGGAAGGCCATAAAGATCATCAAGGACATCAACCACCCGAGCCACTGCCTGTTCACCCCGCTATCATCCAGAAGGCGAGGTCAGTACAGGTGCATCAAAGCTGGGACCGAGAGACTGAAAAACAGCTTCTATCTCAAGGCCATCAGACTGTTAAACAGCCACTGACACTGACACTGACTCAACTCCAGCCACTTAAATAATGGGAATTGATGGGAAATGATGTAAATATATCACTAGCCACTTTAAACAATGCTACCTTATATAATGTTACTTACCCTACATTATTCATCTCATATGCATACATATATACTGTACTCTATATCATCGACTGCATCCTTATGTAATACATGTATCACTAGCCACTTTAACTATGCCACTTTGTTTACATACTCACCTCATGTATATACTGTACTCGATACCATGTACTGTATCCTGCCTATGCTGCTCTGTACCATCACTCATTCATTTATCCTTATGTACATATTCTTTATCCCCTTACACTGTGTATAAGACAGTAGTTTTGGAATTGTTAGTTAGATTACTTGTTGGTTATTACTGCATTGTCGGAACTAGAAGCATAAGCATTTCGCTACACTCGCATTAACATCTGCTAACCATGTGTATGTGACAAATAAAATTTGATTTGATTTGATTTGATTTGTTCAATGAACCATAAACAATTAACGAACATGCACCTGTGGAACGGTCGTTAAGAAACTAACAGCTTACAGCTGGTAGGCAATTAAGGTCACAGTTATGAAAACTTAGGACACTAAAGAGGCCTTCCTACTGACTCTGAAAAAAAGAAAGATGCCCAGGGTCCCTGCTCATCTGCGTGAATGTGCCTTAGGCATGCTGCAAGGAGGCATATGGACTGCAGATGTGGCCAGGGCAATAAATTGTAATGTCCGTACTGTGAAATGCCTAAGACAGCACTACAGGGAGACAGGACGGACAGCTGATCGTCCTCGCAGTGGCAGACCACGTGTAACAACACCTGCACAGGAATGTCAGTGTTCTGCCATGGCCAGCGAAGAGCCCGGATCTCAATCCCATTGAGCACGTCTGGGACCTGTTGGATTGGAGGGTGAGGGCTAGGGCCATTCCTCACAGAAAAGTCTGGGAACTTGCAGGTGCCTTGGTGGAAGAGTGGGGTAACATCTCACAGCAAGAACTGGCAAATCTGGTGCAGTCCATGAGGAGGAGATGCACTGCAGTACTTAATGCAGCTGGTGGCCACACCAGATACTGACTGTTACTTTTGATTTTGACCCCCCCTTCTTTCAGAGACACATAATTCAATTTCTGTTAGTCACATGTCTGTGGAACTTGTTCAGTTTGTCTCAGTTGTTGAGTCTTGTTATGTTCATACAAATATTTACACATGTTAACTTTGCTGAAAATAAAGGCAGTTGACAGTGAGAGGACGTTTCTTTTTTTGCTGAGTTTACAATCCTCTCTTACACACACTGTATGGGCATGTGTTCAGGGGGGATATATAGGGTTTGTGATCTCATAATGTTAGTATGTTTACCTCTGACTGCATTCAAGTAAAGTTACTCTCTATAAACCTGACTGGTTTGACCCACCTGACTGGTTTGACCCAAATTTGTATATTTCAAAGGGACTTCAATGGTACAAAAGATTTTGGATACATGTAAATCCAGATGATTTTGGTTATTGGCATAGAACCACAGATGACATTCATATTTGAACATCCCTGGGTGCCTGATCTCCCACTGCCATATCCATTTAAAAATCTTGACTGGCACTCAGATCATTTTTTTATGAACATTTCCGGGAAATTGAGATGCTGTGTTCCCCTTAAACGAAGCGTTGACACTAATCATTCAAACAATAAATCAAAAAGAATTTGTGCCAGAGGGACATTATCAATTTCTAGTTTTAGAACGTACACCATTGAAAAATAATAGATGAAGTTGGCTCCGAGCAAAAGCACTAAGCACTTTAAAAGCTTTCACAGGCTTACAATACATTTCCAAATCAATATTTCATTATCTGGAAAGAGGTGCAATGTTCTTTGTTAATAAAAATGGATAGAGGTACATAGTTCTTTGTTAATAAAAAAATGTTTTTGCTGGATACAGAGTTAAAGTTTACAGTTTGACAGACTTCAGGCATGAAGATATGGTATAGGGTAGGTAAGGTGGGGGGCTGGCTGTGACCTGTCGCATGGAGAGCCCTGATTGTATATGTGTTTATGGCTTGTTTTATGGACAGAATGCCCCGGATCCCTATAGACACATGTATTAGGTGACTTTCCCCACAGCAGGTAGTAAGTACTGTACATTAGGAGGTGCTCTGACTCTGGCACTGATTAATTTCATAGGACAGGGCTACTCAAATACAATTTGAGAAGGTCCAGTGACACAAATTTGATGTGATGTTTTAATTTATCTGCAATTCGATGTAGTAGCAAACCTCCACTTTCAGCTTTAAAGCTAATTTCCTGCAATTCTGCACATTTTGGCATGTCTTATGTGTGTTCATATGATACCTGAGGGACTCAACAAAATCAATGGGGGTCGAGTTGAAAGCCCGACTGAGTTCCCCAAAAATATATATAAATATGTTTTTAAGTCGGGACCCGCGGTCATAGGAAGACCGGACGGACCATATAAACCGTGGAGCTGTATAGCATAACTATAATTAATGTCAACTGTACGGTTGACATTTAAAGAAGAATAATTCAAGATTTGGAGGCAAGAGGTGGAAGGTGGTAAGGAAAGTCTATTTTGAATATGTTCCCTCTCTACCCATATGGTGCCATCCCCACAACTGCATAGCAGCATACTGTTTATCAATTACCTTTGTAATACTAGTAACTATTGGAATGATAGGATGACACAGTATTAAACAAATTCTGTCATTACATTATTCAGCAATCCCGTTCATTCTAAGATAAGGTCGCGCGTAACCAATTTAAATATTGAAATTGTAACATGCATAACAATAGGATTGGATTTGTGCCTCTCAATAGCTGCTCAATTTAAACATGATATTGGATTTTATCTGCCCGGAATATAAATTGTGGGCATGTGCTCCATTCAATCAAGAGAAACATATTCCAACACATTTTTCTGGTGCTGTTGGGTCTTTGCATAATTTAGTGCTAAGTGCATTTAGGAGCAACACAACAGTGACACCTAGAGACAAGCAGTGACTATTAGGCAAACTGACTTCATTCATTATGGTTATCACAACATGAATCCATTGTGTTGCAGAAAGCCTCCTATTATATTATAAAACCTCTGAAACCTTACTGCAAAAATAAGTATGTTAATGCAAATCTATAACTATAAAATAGGCTGGCATTTACAAAGATCTTCTATGCTAATTCTTATTCTAGGAACAGAACTAATGCCCCAAATGTCCTCTTTGCTGATCCTGCAGTGATTATCTATTATAAAGACGCATTCATGATGGAAACAACAAAATACCTATTTTAAGGATGCATTCATGATTCAGGAGGTAAAAAAGCCAGACACCACCCAGGAAATTGCCAACGTGATGAGGACGCTCTGTAAGCAAGTATATTCAGGGACAGATGTGAATATTGTTTTATTGAAGCCTTCAGACTAGCTGAAGTCCAGGATACAATGAACGTGTTTGTGTCGGATTCTGTTATTGCTTTGTCTCAAGGGCAAAACATTCTGTACAGGCTGCATGGCCGTGTGAGCTGCCGCTGGTGTCTGCAATGGATTTCATTTAGGAGCTAACATGTTGTGGCTGCACAAAATATTTCAACCTAAACCACTACTACTATCATATTAACAGTAACACAACCCCCACTGCAAGAAAATAACATTCTATCTAGAGAGAATACTTCACCCAAGGAGTGAGAAGAAATCTATACATGGCCTTTTCTCAATGCACGGCTTCACATGATGAATAATAGAGGGCTTTCTCAAATCAAGACATTTTATGTCTTTCACAACCATCTCTCTTGGCAAATCACACATCTAGTTGACTCATTGGCTGTGGAGCATATGGTTGAAATGATGCATTATTGAATGTCTTTAATCTTTTATCATTGGATCTATCCTGGGACCTCATAGTACCAAGCACAGAAGAGACCATACCCAGTCACATCAGAAGTGAATACTTGTTTCTGAACAGGAAGTTGGCCGAGCAATCCAATGTCTTATTCATCAAGTTCCTCCATATATAGATCAAAATAAATGTGAATCGTTTCACAACCCAATCCTGTAGCAAAACACTGGTTAATCAGTGTGCTTTTTAAAACCTGAAACCAAACTTATGGCATGTGGCTGATGCACACTCAGCCTGCCTTGTTAATGTGACAATGTTTCTGCCATTCATTCCAATGTAAGGAATGACACATTGCTGATGTTACAGTATCATTCTACCTCAATCAGCTCACTCAGATCATTGTCTAATTGCTATGCTCGTCTAGTGATTAATCAGTGTTTTCATTTCACAGCGAGAATTCATCTAACATCCTCTTTACTTGTACAGAGCTGATAGACAATATGGTTTCCTTAACACAAACCTTCAGGGTTATTGGTCTTTCTTGACAGCTGCAAAAGCTTTTTCACAGAAATTGTATATTTCCGTGTCGCTGATTGGAGGCAATCATCTGTACAATATCAGCTAATTGGGTGAGGCATTACACAAGCCAGCTTTTCTCCACACAACTGGGGGATAAAAATGCTTCTTATGCAACAACTGAGAAGCTGGGAGTCACCATATTTGAGGGGAGAAAGTAAATAACCACTTTCTGCAAATGTGTCAATAATGGCAGCATTTGTTATACTGTATACCGGTACATAAAAACGTATGATGTATGCATGTCTGTGATTGTGCTGTGCTCTACTAAGGTGTGATTGGGGAGAAAAAATAAACATTAAAAGAAAGAACAGCTGCTATGCTTTTGCTGGCTCTAATGAGTTCTGTGCTCCGGGAAACGATGGGATAGTCATAGGCTCTAACCTGAAATTGAGGGCACTTGTCTGCTGAAATTGGGGCCAGGAGATAGCATTTTATTTTTAAATACACTCAAAGCCATTCGGAGCCGACATGGGCTTTGGCAGGATGAAGTGACAGACAGAACAGACAGGCTGGCCAGATCTGTAACATAAGAAGTGGGGAAATAGGGCAATTAGGAACAGCAGTGACCCAGCTCCAAGCCTTTCCTCCTCCCAGACTGTTCCCCAACCTGTGACCTTTACAAGATGGGGAAACCTTAATATAAAACTGATAATATACACGGGAACTGTAACCAATTTTGTCACAGAATGATGGAGAGTGGTGAGGATGGGTTGAGTAAGTCAAAATGTAAAGATGAATGCATGGTATTGAGAAACAGATAGAAAAAAAGTATTCCTTTGGATGCAGATCAAGATACAGCACAGTGCTCCCCTTGAGAAAACATCATGTCAATGCTAGACTGCTTCTTCTTTACTGCTGCATTTTAAAGCATTGTCAAGTTGCACCGTTTTGTAAATGCAGTCAGGCCCAAAGGAGAGCCCTGTCTACACTCATAACAGTCACAGATCTAGAAGTAAATGGAGCATATAAATGGGAGCTGGTGTTACAGGATTACACAAGGGGAGATGGCTTGGTTACTGTTGTCATCCAAAACCAGACACCATCAGGGGAACCCTGACTTGAAGGGTATTTGGATGTTGGATTCGCAGAGTTGTTGGAAGCAAACCAAGATGTCTATTCAGGCGTGGTGATGTGCCTTCTGACAAGGTTTTCGTGTTGATGCTGTGGTTGAGGGAATTCAGCAGTGCTTTGCACAGGTCAAAACATAGCGATGCAATGTCGTAGTACTGTCTATTTTCTCATTATGATAAATAAGCCAAGTTTACCCTCTCCCATAAAAAAATGTATTTTTATTTTACTAGACAAGTCAGTTAAGAACAAATTCTTCTTTACAATGACGGCCTAGGAACAGTGGGTTAACTGCCTTGTTCATGGACAGAATGGCAGATTTTTACCTTGTCAGCTCAGGGATTTGATCTAGCAACCTTTCAGTTACTGGCTACCTGTCACCCCACTCTACCCACTAGAATACCTGCCACCAGGCTACCTGCATGAATTATGAAAGTTAAATGGAGTTTTGAGCTTGCATTACAGTTGCTAGATTGTAAAAGAATAGAATAGTTTGGTCTCTGACAAATATAATGGCAACGCAGCACCAACTCACCTGTCTACCTTATTAATGCACTTCATTTAATACAAAAATATATTCAGTCGGGTCCAGTGGAAGTAAAATAGCTCCATAACATCAAGATTCACCTTCATATTTGACAGTAGGTATGGGGTTATTTTCTGCTTATGCATCCTTATTTCGACGTCAAACCCACCACTGGTGTGCATGGCCAAAGAACTACATTTCCATGTCAATTGACCATACCACCGGTTCCATTCTAAGTGCCAATGCTACTTAGCAAACTCCAAGCTTTTAGACTTGTTGGATGACATGAAAGTAGAGCTCTACTCAAAGGCATCATCAACTTTACCCAGTACTAGTACATTTTAGTAAAAAACTTGGTTGCCAAGACAATAATCCCAAAGAAATTGTTAATTGACCACATTATCAACATTTTGCAATGGCCATGAACCCCATTGAAAACCTGTGGTTTGAATTGAAGAGGGCAGTCAATAAGCGCAGACAAAGGATATCAAGCATTTGGAAAGATTCTGTATGGAGGAATGGTCTAAGATCCCTCCCAATGTGTTTTCCAATCTCATAACATTTTTAGAAAAAGACTGTCGTTATAATCGCAAAGTGAGGTATTGAAAGGTATTTAAATCAGGGGTGGCAATAATGTTGACCACTATCTTTTTTAGAAAAAATATATCACTGGTTAAACAAAATATCTTTCTCTGAGCAATTGTATTAGTATAAAATAACATACACACATACAGTTGAAGTCGGAATGTTACATACACCTCAGCCAAAAACAGTTAAACTCAGTTTTTCACAATTCCTGACATTTAATCCTAGTAAAAATTCCTCCAGACAGAGATGGTGTAACTGAATTAGGTTTGTAGGCTTCCTTGCTCACACACATTTTTCAGTTCTGCCCACATATTTTCTATAGGATTGAGGTCAGGGCTTTGTGATGCCCACTACAATACCTTGACTTTGTTGTCCTTAAGCCATTGTGCCACAACTTTGGGAGTATGCTTGGGGTCATTGTCCATTTGGAAGACCTATTTGCGACCAAGCTTTTTCCTGACTGATGTCTTGAGATGTTGCTTCAATATATTCACATAACTTTCCTGCCTCATGATGCCATCTATTTTGTGAAGTACAACAGTCCCTCCTGCAGCAAATCACCCCCACAACATGATGCTGCCACCCCCGTTCTTCGTGGTTGGGATGGTGTTCTTTGGCTTGCAAGCCTCCCCCTTTTTCTTCCAAACATAACGATGGTCATTATGGCCAAACAGTTATATTTTTGTTTCATCAGACCAGAGGACATTTCTCCAAAAAGTACGATCTTTGTCCCCATGTGCAGTTGCAAACCGTAGTCTAGCTTTTTTATGGCAGTTTTGGAGCAGTGGCTTCTTCCTTGCTGAGAGGCATTTCAGGTTATGTTGATATAGGACTCATTTTACTGGGGATATATATACTTTTGTACCTGTTTCCTCCAGCATCTTCACTTTGCTGTTGTTCTGGGATTGATTTGCACTTTTCGCACCAAAGTACGTAATCTCTAGGAGACAGAACGCGTCTCCTTCCTGAGTGGTATGACAGATGCGTCGTCCCATGGTGTTTATACTTGCGTACTATTGTTTGTACAGATGAACGTGGTACCTTCAGGCGTTTGGAAACTGCTCTCAAGTATGAACCAGACTTGTGGAGGTCTACAATTCCCCCTAGAAATGTCCAGGAACTTGCAGGTGCCTTGGTGGAAGAGTGGGGTAACATCTCACAGCAAGAACTGCAAACCTGGTGCAGTCCATGAGGAGGAGATGCACTGCAGTACTTGTAATGCAGCTGGTGGCCACACCAGATACTCACTGTTACTTTTGATTTTGACCCCCCCTTGGTTCAGGGACACATTATTCACACACATCATTATTTATGTGAGTCACATGTCTGTGGAACTTGTTCAATTTGTCTCAGTTGTTGAATCTTGTTATCTTCATACAAATATACACTACCGTTCAAAAGTTTTGGGTCATTAAGAAATGTCCTTGTTTTTGAAAGAAAAACACACACTCCTCTTTCTATTCTGGTTAGAGCCAGATTGCGCTGTTCTGTGAAGGTAGTAGTACACAGCGTTGTACAAGATCTTCAGTTTCTTGGCAATTTCTCGCATGGAATAGCCATAATTTCTCAGAACAAGAATAGACTGACGAGTTTCAGAAAAAAGTTCTGTGTTTCTTGCCATTTTGAGCCTGTAATCGAACCCACAAATGCTGATGCGCCAGATACTCAACTAGTCTAAAGAAGGCCAGTTGTATTGCTTCTTTAATCAGAACAACAGTTTTCAACTGTGCTAAAATAATTGCAAAAGGTTTTTCTAATGATCAATTAGCCTTTTGAAATTATAAACTTGGATTAGCTAACACAATGTGCCATTGGAACACAGGTGTGATGGTTGCTGATACAGTGGCTTATGAAAGTATTCATCCCCCTTTTTTTCCTATTTTGTTGCCTTACAACCTGGAATTAAAATAGATTTTTTTTGGGGGGGGGTTGTATCATTTGATTTAAACAACATGCCTACAACTTTGAAGATGCAAAATATTTTTTTTATTGTGAAACAAACATAAAATAAGACAAAAAAAATGAAAACTTGAGCGTGCAAAACTATTCACCCCCCCAAAGTCAATACTTTGTAGAGACACCTTTTGCAGCAATTACAGCTGTAGGTCTCTTGGGGTCTGTCTCTATAAGTTTGGCACATCTAGCCACTGGGATTTTTGTCCATTCTTCAAGTCATAACTGCTCCAGCTCCTTCAAGTTGGATGGGTTCCAGGCCATTCCAAGACATTTAAATGTTTCCCCTTAATAAATAAAGGTAAAAATAAAGACCAAGGAGCTCTCCAAACAGGTCAGGGTTGGGTTCTAAAAACATATCCCACAGAGCGCCATTAAATCCATTATTAAAGAAGAGTATGGCACCACAGCAAACATTCCACAGAGCTGGGCTTTACGGAAGAGTGGCCAGAAAAAAGCCATTGCTTAAAGAAAATAATAAGCAAACACTTTGGTGTGGGAGACTCCCCGAATATATGGAAGAAGGTAGTCTGGTCAGATGAGACTAAAATTGAGCTTTTTGGCCAACCAGGAAAATTATATGTCTGGCGCAAACCCAACACCTCTCATCACCCGAGAACCCTATCCCCACAGTGGTGGTGGCAGCATCGTTCTGTGGGGATGTTTTTCGTCAGCAGGGACTGGGAAACAGGTCAGAATTGAAGGAATGATGGATGGCAATGACTCTAAGCATACTACTAAAGCAACACTCAAGTAATGACTCTAGGGGCAGTATTTTCATTTTTGGAAAAAAAACGTTCCCGTTTTAAACGGGATATTTTGTCAGGACAAGATGCTAGAATATGCATATAATTGACAGCTTTGGATAGAAAACACTCTTAACGTTTCCAAAACTGTAAAGATATTGTCTGTGAGTATAACAGAACTGATGTTGCAGGCGAAAGCCTGAGAAAAATCCAATCCGGAAGTGCCCCATATTTTGAAAGCGCTGCGTTCCAATGAGTCCCTATTGAGCTGTGAATGTGCTATCAACCAGCTTATACTTTCTACCTATTCCCCAAGGTGTCTGCAGCATTGTGACGTAGTTTTACGCATTTATGTTGAAGAATAGCCGTAGGCGGCTACATTGCGTAAGTGGTCACCTGATGGCTCCCAGAGTGATTCTCACGTAGAATACAGAGGTAGCCATTATTCCAATCGGTCCTACTGGAAAACCAATTGTCCCGACGAATATATTATCGAATAGATATTTGAAAAACACCTTGAGGATTGATTATAAACAATGTTTGCCATGTTTCTGTCGATATTATGGAGTTAATTTGGAATATTTTTAGCCGTTTTCGTGACTGCAATTTCCAGGCGATTTCTCAGCCAAACGTGAAGAACAAACGGAGCTATTTTGCCTACAAAAATAATATTTTGGGAAAAAATTAACTTTGGCTATCTACCTGGGAGTCTCGTGAGTGAAGACATCCGAAGTTCATCAAAGGTAAACGATTTAATTTGATTGCTTTTCTGTTTTGTGAAAAGGTTGCCTGCTGCTAGCAAGGCATAATGCTATGCTAGGCTATCGATAAACTTACACAAATACTTGTCTAGCTTTGGGTGATTAACAAAAGGCTAAGCTGTGTCTCAATATATTTCATTTGTGATTTTCATGAATAGGAATATTTTCTAGGGATATTTATGTCTGTTGCGTTATGCTAATTCGTGTCAGGCGATGATTACACTCCCGCATGCGGGATGGGGAGTCAGTAGAGGTTAACCAGGTAGGCTAGCTGAGAAGAAGTCCTCCTTTGCAACTGCGACCTGGCCAAGATAAAGCAAAGCAGTTCAACACATACAACAACACAGAGTTACACATGGAAAAAGCAAACATACAATCAAAAATACAGTATAAAAATCTATATACAGCATGTGCAAATGAGGTAGGATAAGAGACATAAGGCAATAAATACGCCATGGTGGCGAAGTAATTACAATATAGCAATTAAACACTGGAATGCAGTGATCTGTGAGCTGCTCTGACAGCTCACAGATCTTAAAGCTAGTGAGGGAGGTAAGAGTCTCCAGCCCCAGAGATTTTTGCAGTTCGTTTCAGTCATTGGCGGCAGAGAACTGGAAGGAGGCGGCCAAAGGAGGAATTGGCTTTGGGGGTGACCAGTGAGATATACCTGCTGGAGCGCGTGCTATGGGTGGGTGCTGCTATGGTGACCAGTGAGCTGAGATAAGGCCTTGCAGAGACTTGTAGATGACCTGGAGCCAGTGGGTTTGGCGATGAGTATGAAACGATGGCCAGCCAACGAGAGCACACAGGTTTCAGTGATGGGTAATATATGGGGCTTTGGTGACAAAACGGATGGTACTGTGATTAACTGCATCCAATTTGTTGAGTAGAGTGTTGGAGGCTATTTTATAGATGACATTGCCGAAGTCGAGAATCGGTAGGATGGTCAGTTTTACGAGGGTATGTTTGGCTGCATGAGTGAAGGATGCTTTGTTGCGAAATAGGAAGCCAATTCTAGATTTCATTTTGGATTGGGGATGCTTAACGTGAGTCTGGAAGGAGAGTTTACAGTCTAACTAGACACCTAGGTATTTGTAGTTGTCCACATATTCTAAGTCAGAACCGTCCAGAGTAGTGATGCTGGACGGGCGGGCAGGTACAGGCAGCGATCGGTTGAAGAGCATGCATTTAGTTTTACTTGCATTTAAGAGCAGTTGGAGGCCACGGAAGGAGGGTTGTATGGCATTGAAGCTCGTCTGGAGCTCAGTTGACACAGTGCCCAAAGGGCCAGAAGTATACAGAATGGTGTCGTCTGCGTAGGGGTGGATCAGAGAATCACCAGCAGCAAGAGCGACATCATTGATGTATACAGAGAAGAGAGTCGGCCCGAGAATTGAAGCCTGTGGCACCCCCATAGAGACTGCCAGAGGTCCGGACAACAAGTCCTCCGATTTGACACACACACAAACTCTATCAGAGAAGAAGTTGGTGAACCAGGCGAGGCAATCATTTGAGAAACCAAGGCTGTTGAGTCTACCGATAAGAATGTGGTGATTGACAGAGTCGAAAGCCTTGGCCAGGTCGATGAATACAGCTGCACAGTAATGTCTCTTATCGATGGCGGTTATGATATCGTTTAGGACCTTGAGCGTGGCTGAGGTGCACCCATGACCAGCTCTGAAACAAATAGCAATACTTTTTTTAAAGTCTGAGATTGTCACGCCCTTGCTTTAGTATTCTGTGTTTTCGGTATTATTTTGGTTAGGCCAGGGTGTGACATGGGGATTTATGTGGTTTGTTTTGTCTGGGGTTGTTTGTAGTTATGGGATTGTGGTTAGAGTAGTACTCTAGGTAAGTCTATGGTTGCCTAGAGTGGTTCTCAATCAGAGGCAGGTGTTTATCGTTGTCTCTGATTTGGAACCATATTTAGGCAGCCATATTCTTTAGGTCTCTTGTGGGTGATTGTTCCTGTCTTTGTGTTTGTGGCACCAGATAGGACTTGTTTTGTAGATTGTTATATTTTCATCTTTATTACAAAACTAACCACGCTACATTTTGGTCCGCCTCTCTTTCACCGAAGAAAACCGTTACAGAATCACCCACCAACCAAGGACCAAGCGGCGTGGTAAACAGAGGCAGCAGCAACAGCAGCAGCAAGAGAAGCAACAGGTGCAGCAGGGGCAACAGCAGCAGCAGCAAAAGCAGCAGCTGGAGGAGCTAGCACGGCAGAGTGGCTGGAAGCCCGAGAGGCAGCCCCAAAAATGTATTGGGGGGAGGCACAGGGAGAGTGTGGCAGAGTCAGGAGTCAGACCTGAGCCAACTCCCCCTGTTTACCGTAAGGAGCCATGGACGGAATTGGAGCTGTCGGCGAAGTTGAGTGCTGAGTCTGAGAGTGTTGAGGATGTATTGGGCAGAGTAGAGAGAAGGCTGCTGGTTTGGCATAGTATGCAAGGCATTCGCCCTGAGGTGCGTGTCCCCAGCCCGGTACCACCAGTGCCGGCACCCCGCACCAGGCTGTCGCTCCGTGCCATCAACACAGGTGCTCCCGCCTGTCCGGCGCTACCGGAGTTTCCGCCCCTCAGTCCAGAGGCGCCAGAGCCCCTCAGTCCAGAGGCGCCAGAGCCCCTCAGTCCAGAGGCGCCAGAGCCCCTCAGTCCAGCGCTGCCGGAGCCTTCCTCTCCAGCGTTGTCGGAGCTTCCCGTCTGCCCAGCGCCACCAGTGCCGCCAGTCTGCAAGGAGCCGCCAGTGCCGCCAGTCTGCAAGGAGCCGCCAGTGCCGCCAGTCTGCATGGAGCCGCCAGTGCCGCCAGTCTGCCAGGAGCCGCCAGTCTGCCAGGAGCCGCCAGTCTGCCAGGAGCCGCCAGTCAGCCAGGAGCCGCCAGTGCCGCCAGTCAGCCAGGATCTGCCAGAGCCGTCAGTCAGCCAGGATCTGCCAGTCAGCCAGGATCCGCCAGTCAGCCAGGATCTGCCAGTCAGCCAGGTTCTGCCGAAACCGCCAGTCAGCCAGGATCTGCCGGAACCGCCAGTCAGCCAGGATCTGCCGGAACCGCCAGTCAGCCAGGATCTGCCAGATCCATCAACCTGCCTGAGCTTCCCCTCAGTCCTGAGCTTCCTCCGTCGTGAGGCACCCCTCAGTCCAGGTGGGCCCTTTGTTGGGGTTAGTAGGCCTGGGTCGGCGGCAAGGGTCGCCAAACAAGGGACGCGAAGGAGGTGGACAGAGACTATGTTGGAATGTTGGAACAGACGCCCACCCAGACCCTCCCCTATGGATTTAGGTGGCGGCCGGGAGTCCGCTCCTTTGGGGGGGGGGGGGGGGGGGGTACTGTCACGCCCTGGCTTTAGTATTCTGTGTTTTCTGTATTATTTTGGTTAGGCCAGGGTGTGACATGGGGATTTATGTGGTTTGTTTTGTCTGGGGTTGTTTGTAGTAATGGGATTGTGGTTAGAGTAGTACTCTAGGTAAGTCTATGGTTGCCTAGAGTGGTTCTCAATCAGAGGCAGGTGTTTATCGTTGTCTCTGATTGGGAACCATATTTAGGCAACCATATTCTTTAGGTCTCTTGTGGGTGATTGTTCCTGTCTTTGTGGCACCAGATAGGACTGTTTCTGTTTTTCACATCTTGTTTTGTAGATTGTTATATTTTCATCTTTATTAAAGATGTATAAAACTAACCACGCTGCATTTTGGTCCGCCTCTCTTTCACCAGAAAACCGTTACAGAGATAAAAGTTTGAGGTGGGGGTTTAAGTGTTTTTTTTTCCCCTAATTTATGCTTTGGCCACAAATACAAGTATAGGACAAGTCAAAAACATTATAAGGATATGAGTTAAGAGTATATGAACTTTTAAAAAATAAGAATTTTACTGGACAGTTACTTTAAGCTACATGAAACCTACCCTTAAGAAAAATATAGTTTACTTAACTGAAGTTACTTTGAAAAAGTAGATTACTACATCCAAACTACTTAATGATAAATTATCATATTCAAATATGAAATGTCGTTGACTATAAATCTCAACAGATAACATCTGAATTCAGAGTTTACAGAATGTGTAACAGACTATTAAAAATTAGGCGGAGTCTCTCCAATATATAAGCCCTTGACTAAAATGTAACCTCCTGTTCCGAGGATGTGAGGACGACGGTCCGATGTCAGAATGGTTCAGATATTAACTACAGAACGAAGCCAACATCAGCGTGAGCTTTGGTTGCGAATGGTATGAACTTCGAACTCTTATTCACTACAGAAGTGATACCTCCTAGCCATTGAGTTAGCAGCAACAGCAGCTGCAAACAAGGGTTAGGAAGGAACAGAGAGCGTATCCCGACTATCACACAACGACGTTACTACGATGTATCCAATTGACCACCAGAGACATTCTTCAAAGGACAAAGGACTCGGTTTGGCAACACGGCCTTCCATCTACCACCAACCTACCGAAGCGCAGCTCAGAGTAAATGTTTATGCATTTTCCTTTTCCAAATGGGCGGTAATTTAGAATGCATAAAATACAATATATTTACAATAGCACAGCTTCTTCCTTTGGTCCTCAGTCTTCCCGCTCTTTCACTCAAACCCAGCCCTTTTCTTTTGTGTAACCAGCTGTCATATCTGTTCCGCCCGCTAGGGACGTTTTCCTTTATGACGTAATTTGTAATCAAGGTATGATTAATTCTGTGTATATGTAATTCTGTGTGATTAGTTAGGTATTTAGTAAATAAATAATGAAACCCAATTTTGTATTGCTGATTCAACTTGTTAGCCAGAGTTCGTGAAGATAAGCAAGAATTTACAACTTTCAGATGAGACTGAATTAAGGTGACGATTAATATTGACTCCTATTGATGTAAAATATTACTAGGTCTTTAAGAGTTTATTCGGAAGATAACAGCTCTATAAATATTATTTCGTGGTGCCCCGACTCTCTAGTTAATTACATTTACATAATTAGCTCAATCAGGTAATATTAATTATAGAGAAAGGATTTTATAGAATAGCATGTCATATCACTTAATCCGGCATAGCCAAAGACACAACATTGTCTTTGCCCCCTTTTTGTCGTTGAACTTAAGCTGTGCAATGGCCTTGTCAATGGTCATTCTTCTGATCTGTTGGAGGAATTCAAAAGTCAACCAATGATATATTTTAACAAAATTGAATAATTAAAGAACAACCTACAAGTAGGCTGGTCAGAGAAGGTCAGCAGGGAAGACCATAGCCATGTATCCGACGATGCTATCACACTTAGACAACATCTAAAAAAAACATCACCGAAAACATCTTGTGTGTCACAAACCTTCAATAAAATTCCATTTGAATTTACTAGCATTTTCTGCAGGGGGTTGGAACTTATGCCATTGGGAATTTGAACCAAAATATTCACAAGAAAGTAATATTCAAGGCCCAGTGCAGTCAAAATTCTGTTTCCCGTGTTTTGTATCATATCACAACAGCTGATGAAACTAACACTGTAAAAGTGTGACGCGTTATTTCCTGATAGTTGCTGGTTAAAAATACAACCGACAAAGACCTTCTAATCTGCAGGTTTCGCATCGGTGGAGTTTTGGCTTGCCTGGCGACAGACAAGGGGCAGTGCAGTCAAAAATGTGATTTTCTTGTGTTTTATGTAAAGTACAAGTCAAAAGTTGACACACCTACTCATTCAAGGGTTTAATAGGAGTATTTTTAAGCCTTGAGAAAATTGTGTGTGTGGGGGGGGGGTATTCCTAATGGAAGATGTTCCTAATGGCAACCAGGTGAAAGTGTGTTGGCTCGGCCTCACAATGCCCAAGAGAAACAAGGGCCTTCTCAAAAAAGCATCAGCTCTCTCTGGCAATAAAAAAGGCCATTGTGTAGGTCTGCCTCTATAAGGTGCCGCTCCTCCGCTGCCCTAAGGCACATGTTATGCAGCATCACTTGGCTTCCTTGGGATGAGATAGATCCCAAATTAATACAACCACTAGCATCCCAAAAACTTTAATCAATGAGCCTGACACAAAAGATGAAAACGTTAAAAGGTGCATTTTTTTGCTGAAAATTATCTTCCCAAACTTAACCTACGCCCTGTGTATGTATGCCATTTTGGCTCTACACCTGTAATTTACTTCATTTTAAGAAGTTATTTGGCCACATTAGTTGTGATACAAACCTTATCAAAACATATAGGCTAGATGGTGTTAAACTATGATTCGAAAAAGGTTGCAAAAAAAAAAAAGGCATTGTTTCTTGACTTCATCATTCACAAGAGTTAATATATATTTCATAAGTGATAGGCTAATATTGTCACCCATCAGACTATTCTTGATTTAATCTTGTCTCGTTTTGATTTAGAAGGGACCATTATCATGCAACTGTCGCTTTACAGGGGCAGGGGAAAAAACACATGTCATCTCCACACTTAATAACAAATAGAGGACACTTTTCTTGTGGTTCATTTTCATGCCAGCCAGGTAGGCTATACTCCTGTTGTAAAGATGAGTCATGTGCTTAATATTAGCTGAGAAATAAATATAGTAGGCCTAGCCTATTGAAGCTGATGGGACCTCTTTTTATTTATCACTGTTTTCTCACACAATTGCATAGCCCATAGAAATATTGCACAACATGAGCTCATGGGCTCTCATTTAGTGTTTGATGTTTACTACATATGCATTGATGTCAGAGTGATTAGAGGGACAATAGAGTGCTGAGTACCAGGCAATTAGCAAGTTTGGTAGGCTACTAATGACCATCAGTAGCATCAGAGCTTGGAAAAGCCTAATTACCGTGACTAAATGGTCACATGGAATTTGACAGCCTTCAAGACCGCCGCTGTCACCAAAACACCCCTACTCACAAGCGAGGGAAAAATATTGTATGGACAATGTTAGGAATTTGACTAAAACATAAAATTGTGGGTGGAACCACAGTAAGGATTTCATCATCAAATCAAATGTATTTTATAAAGCCTTTTTTAAATCATCAGTTGTGAAAACAGCATCACAGTGCTTTACAGATACCCTGTCTAAACCCCCAAAGAGCAAGCAATTCAGAAGCGGAATACATGTGGTTCAGGGTGTGCATGCTGATGGATAATCAGAACAGGAAATGTTCATTGATGACCATCAGGGTCAGGTAAAGACCATAATGGCTATACAGGGTGCAAACACTTCAAGACTATGGTCAGATGGCTTTCATGTTTTAGGAAGTAAAAGTTTATGGGTGGGGTGGGTTATGGGGGCTAGTACCTTTCCATTCACCTTCCCACCCATGGGCCAGACTCAATCATAGGACTGACAGAAGAGAGAAGTCTTCAGTCTATACTTGAAGGTTGAGACAGTCTGATTCTATCACATTGGCAAACCATTCCATAAAGAGGAGCTCTGTAGGAGAAAGCCTTGCCTCCAGCTACTGAAGCGATGCTTCCAATTCATCTGACCGAATGGGCAGAAAAGGATCAATACATATAAACAAAAATGATGTGCAAAACACGACACATGTGCCATCAACTTCTCCTTGGTTTCCTCCTTCATGGCCTTCTGCCGACAGAGTTGTATTGCCGGTGCTATAACACATGAAGTTGAACAGATTGTTTAAAATACATCTGCGTTTTTTTTTGTTGCAAAATGATATTATAACACAATTCTGAGTCATCTCAATACCTAACTGATTTCCTGTTACACGTTTATATCTTGTGTCTCTCTGACCCTGGCAGCATTTTAGAAGGCAAGGTGAAGGCATCAATACGATGAGAAGGTATCATCTCTTTTGTGCTCTTCCCAAATGTTCTAAGGTTGGACCACAACCTCTCCATCTGTTTTCAGTCAGCAAGCCCACTACCAGTCAAATACTTGGTACCATCAGTGACCTGACATTTAATGTACAAACAGAAATCAATGAGCATTACAGTGGGTGATGATGATTAATTAAGGGACTAGGACAAATTACAACTAGCTGTTTCTTAACACTTAGTGTAACTGTCTGCAACTAAAGTGGTGTTTAACAGAATAAATTATAAATCAAAGGTTTAATTACCTGACAGTCAGCATTATGAGCATAGGCATGAAAGTCCTGGACTGCAAATGTGGTGTCCAACCTTCAGATCGGGACTGTTTATCTAAATGTCAAAATAATTTAGTGTAGCAGTTCTTTTTAGAATTTGTGTAAAACATTACTCATGATTACAAAGCAGGTATGGAGGAATCAGATTCAAGCCATTCATAAAACCGTATCAAGCAATTCATGAAACTCTTACATTGTGGTGGTTAAAAATTCAATACATTATCTAATGTATTATTATAGCTAACATAGATTGACCTATCAATTTAACCTGTAAATGAGGCTTCAGCTAGCAAGCAATGTCATAGTGAAGAAATGTGATGTTCGGTCCATGCATTCCTCGCAGGTCCCCCAGCAGGAACATCAGCATTTGCAAGCCGGAAAAGTCAATTCAACATCCGTCATTGTAGACAACGTCATATATAACTAAAATACATCAGCTACACCTCTGAAGCATCCATCCATCCACATACTTCTCTCCTCTTTTCAGGTTCAGGAACTTCAGTGGATGCTCGTGCCTGCACGCCATCCCAAACACACCAGTTATATCCAGTTTCTGGATCGCAGCGCATCCCCGGCTTGAAATTCTGGGTACCCCTGTAAAATAAAGTGAATAAGCATGAGTGAATAAACACATCACACATGTCACATAGAAGAGGGCTAGTGAAACTGATTGTGAGACACAGCCCCTTCAAAATGTCTGATACTCCTCCTACAAAGCAGTCAATTCTGGAGGCAGACAATATTTTTATGGGGCCCAAATAGTGCATCAGCTGCAATAACTTGATGACCTTTTTTCTTAAAATGAATTCTACAAAATTATTAGGGATGACTCAATTGTGAGCTTCCGGTAGAGCTCAACTGTGGAGATTAACTACTCCTCTTAGTGAAACACTTGCATGTATGGTTTGATTTCCAATTTAAAATACAATAACTTCCAGCATGTATTGGATTTATGGAAAGCCAAGGTAATATCTCTCAAAGACACACCACACTCCAGCTGAAGGGCTGCAGACTGGCGCAGGAGGTCCACTGAAACGGCTGTTTGTGGCAGATCAGGGTGACAGGTTCCAGCTAACAGCTGCAAAACTGCACCCAGACACCATGAGCTCTTCCTGAAATGAGACATTCAATTTCTTAGATTGCATTGCTAAACATCACATCCGATGTCTTAAGAACTTTCAAAATGACTCCATATTTTTATCATAATGTTAGCAGTTGATATTCTTCAATAACAGACCAAAGCAAATCAGAGGGAGAAAAATATATTTATTAATTTGTTACGTACGCCTCTTGGAGGGGGGAACGCAACACCCTGCTACACTCAACTCCCCGTGGAGTGAAAGAGGTATGTGATTGTAGGTGTGGGTAAGGATGACAGAGGCAGAGAATATTACCGTTTACAGGTAATTTATTTCCTTAACACGGTGATGTGGGGGAAAAGGGGCTGGATGGAACCAAAGCAAAGAAATTTAAAGTTAAAGAGCCCCTCTCCTACCTTACCTGCCTACCCACTACTTACCTAACCTTTTAGCACCCCCTGGCGCGCTAACCAAAATACAGGGTGTGGTCCGCCCAGATCTTACATAGTATTTACGGTCTATGCACACTACGAGATATGTACGCCCGCAGGCCTCTTGCCTAAGCACTCCCAAGGTGCCTTCCCCCCTGGAAACAAAAACAGAATAATTACTAACAAAGTGAACAATTTCAATAATCAAAAACACAGTCCTTTAGGTATACACATACCTCAGAAGTAGCAGCAACAAAACACATTCAACAAAACTATTACTGGGCAACAACCAAAACAGGACATCAAAGAAGCTCTCTCTTCTCCTGACAAAGGAACACCGGCTTTTATCCAGCTGGAGAAGGAATTGGTAATTGAAAACAGCTGTTTTCCCCTGACGAGAGGGAGGGTTCAGAGCTCCAAACATCGATGGGACTGACCAATCAGCTGCTTGGAATCCAGGAAGCCATTTCCTGAAATACACACATACAAACACAAACAAACCCTAAACAACACAGAAACTGGGGAACGTAACATCATTAAATATATTTATGGCCCTTCTTTGGACACTGTGTTAACAAACCCCAAACGAGCTTCAACACCATACAACACTCCTTCCGTGGCCTCCAACTGCTCTTAAATGCTAGTAAAACGAAATGCATGCTCTTCAACCAATCGCCACCCGCACCCGCCCGCACGACTAGCACGACTAGCATCACTACTCTGGACTGTTCTGACTTAGAATATGTGGACAACTACAAATGCCTAGGTGTCTGGCTAGACTGTAAACTCTCCTTCCAGACTCACATTAAGCAACTCCAATCCAAAATTAAATCTAGAATCTGCTTCCTATTTCGCAACAAAACATCCTTCACTCATGCTGCCAAACATACCCTCGTAAAGCTGACTATCCTACCAATCTTCGACTTTGGCGATGTCATTTACAAAATAGCCTCCAACACTCTAGTCAGCAAATGGGATGCAGTCTATTACACTGCCATCCATTTTTTTCACCAATGCCCCATATATTACCCACCACTGCAACCTGTATGCTCTCGTTGGCTGGTCCTCACTACATATTCGTCGCCAAACCCCCTGGCTCCATGTCATCTACAAGTCTTTGCTAGGTAAAGCTCTGCCTTATCTCAGTTCACTGGTCACCATAGCAATGCCCATCTTTCCCTCGATCCTAACTAGTCTCCCAGTCCCTGGCACTGAAAAACATCCCCACAGTGTGATGCTGCCACCACCATGTTTCACCGTAGGGATGGTGCCAGGTTTCCTCCAGACGTGACGCCTGGCATTCAGGCCAAAGAGTTCAATGTTGGTTTCATCAGACCAGAGAATATTGTTTATCATGGTCTGAGAGTCCTTTGGGTGCCTTTTGGCAAACTCCAAGCTGGCTGTCATGTGCCTTTTACCGAGGAGTGGCTTCCGTCTGGCCAGCTCTAGGAAGGGTCTCGTTAGTTACACACTTCTCCAATTTAAAAATAATGGAGGCCACTGTGTTCTTGGGGACCTTCAATACTGCAGAGTTTTTTTGGTATCCTTCCCCAGATCTGTGCCTCAACACAATCCTGTCTCGGAGCTCTACAGACAATTCCTTCGACCCCATGGCTTGGTTTTTGCCTTGACAATCCACTGTCAACTGTGTGCCTTTCAAAATCATGTCCAATCAATTAAATGTACCACATGTGGATTCCAATCAAGTTGTAGAAACATCTCAAGGATGATCAATGATAACAACACCCACCCGTAGCACCAGCAGGTATATCTCACTGGTCATCCCCAAAGCCAACACCTCTTTGGCCGCCTTTCCTTACAGTTCTCTGCTGCCTAAGACTGGAACGAATTGCAAAAATCATTTAAGTTGGGGACTTATATCTCCCTCACTAACTTTAAGCATCAGCTGTCAGAGCAGCTTACCGATCGCTGCAGCTGTACACAGCCCATCTGTAAATAGCCCATCCAACCAACTACCTACCTCATCCCCATATTTTGTTTTTCTGCTCTTTGGCACACCAGTATTTCTACTTGCACATCCTCATCTGCACATATATCACTCCAGTGTAAATTGCTTAATTGTAATTACTTCGCCACTATTGGCCTATTTATTGCCTTACCTCCTTACTTCATTTGCACACTCTGTAAACATATTTTTCTATTGTGTTATTGACTGTACATTTGTTAATCCCATGTGTAACTCTGTGTTGTAGTTTTTGTCGCACTGCTTTGCTTTATCTTGGTCAGGTCACAGATGTAAATGAGAACTTGTTCTCAACTGGCCTATCTGGTTAAATAAAGGTGAAATAACATTTTTTAAATAAAGAACAAATCATAGTTGTTATGCTGGGAAGTAGATGGTCATTCTTCCCTTTCCTCATAGTTTTCTCCCCTGAACAAAGTGACAGAATGTAGTTTATAATCCAACCCTAGCCTGTGGTTGACCAATTAGAATTCCTTGCAGTAAAATTGGGCCAAATAACAAGTATCCCATTTAATTTCAGGCTCAATGTATAGACAATTTGGACCGATGAGAACTTGTCACATGTAGCTAGCTATAAGTCCTGGACTGAAATTCCTCCCGTGTCCCTGACCCTATTTCCATTGATAATTAATTCCCTCTTGACCTATGTGTTGTGTATTTATCTTTGAATATTCTTACAATAACAAAAGAGTGAACAGGGTTATGGTAAACTAGATCAAATGAAATCTAAATCAAAGTTGTAATTTGAGCAGGAATACAGCGTAGTGTGCACAATACAATGAAATAAGTAGATGACACAATCAAGGGAATATTTCATTACACAAGTTGTAAGAAAATCTGAAATCAACTCGGTGCTTGGCACGACAGATTTTGTCACATTTACCTTACCGCTGCAGGGAACTGTAACTTTTTTTAGAAACTGTATTTGTGCTGTACTATATTTTTTTCTCAACCTTCCTAATATTAAGCAAATATTAAGCGCATTGCTTGAATTTACAACAGGTGTATAGCCTAACTGGCTGGCATGAAAATGAACGAGATGACGTATTTTTCCCCCTGCCCGTTTTGAGACAGTTACATGATAATGGTTCATTTAAAATCAAAACGAATTTCACACATATATTATTTAGTATATGTAAAGCCACAATTAAATCAAGAATAGTCTGATTAGCCTATAACTTGTGAATTATATATTAGCACTTGTGAATGAGAACCACCATAAGAAACAATGGCTTTAAAAAAAAAAAAACGTTGGGCTATAAGGTATGAGCTCTGCTTTGGTTTTTGCGCAGGCTGTACCCACTACATCAGTCACTCATTCACAATTTGACAATCACTTAATAATGGATGCCACCTTGAAATTCTAGGCATTATTATTAAATTGTGAATGAGTGACTGATGTAGTGTGTACAGCCTGCGCAAAAACCAAAGCAGAGCTCATACCTTTCATGCAACTTTTTTCAAATCATCATTACAGTCGCATCATTCAGCCTTACAATGTATTAAAATCAAAACATATAGCCCAATGTTTGTAGAACAACTAAAGTTATATTAATAACTAAAAAAAGCATACAGGAATACTTGTTTTTTTGTTAACCACTTAACACAGAATAGCTGCATGTGCGCACTCCCTCAAATCATTTGGAGAAAATATATTTTCTATTTTATTCAGCTTTATTCATTTGTATTCTTCATACTATATAATAATGTCCCGGATTTCGAAACAAATCTTGTCTGCTAAATTAACTAGTGTAGCCCACAGCCAATTGGCATAGCCAGATCAGGACACAACCTAAGAACTCAACAGTATGCTATTCTGTTCTTCTGAAATAGGCTACATTTTCTTAATATCATGCTTCTTTAGACCTGTCAAAAATATATTATGGATTTATTGTGATGGTGTAGGCTATATATTACATGGATTTATTACTTTTTAAAATGTAGATGTTCCGAAGGTCAGCATCAGTGGCTTGTAGGCTATGTGTGGAAGCCAGAAGATGTTAATGTGTTTATGTTAATTAACGGTCAATTACCGTGAGACCCACAGTTATTTGATTGACAATAAACCGACTGACGAAATTTCATGACCGCCATAGCCCTATACATGATCCAACATTTTGGACTGGGAAGCAATTTTTTGGGACTGGGAAGCAATTTTTTTGACATAACTTAAAATACATTACCTTCCATAAATCCAACTGGTGGAGAATGTTGGGAGTGCTGTGTTTTCTCACAGCACAGGTGGCACAGAAATACTTATCTGAGCCACAATACCCACAGGACCATAGATCAGCCTCCTCCAAAACTCCACACATACTGCAGATTGTGTTGGGTTGAAGACATTCCAGTTCTACTGCAGGCATGTGGAGTAGCTCCCTCAACACCTTCCAGGCCTCAACATACGCCACCTTCCTTTATTTATGCTGATGGATGTGGAGGAGGTGCATCACTGCAGCTGGGCACAACTTCTGCTACAGAGGGAAGCGTCTGCTCTCCCAGTACTTACTAGAGAGTAGTGACAATTGTTACTGAGTGGACTATCCTGGTTAAATTAAGTTGACTAGAACTGAACAGAACAATTTTCTCACCAACCCAAGTCGATGGCAGGGGTGTAGGCGCTTTCGCGCCTCTAGTCAGGCATCTGTAAAGAAAAACAAGACAATGACAACTGATACATAGGACACATAATTATCTATCATAATTCATGACTAGTAGAGTAACTTTGCTTACACTCAATTATTTTCTTATAGGGAATGTAAAGACGGTTATGGGTAGGAAGTTGTGATTTGCATGGCCATAACTAGTCTGAAATGGCTCCAGAGACAGGTGATGAAACATATGTAATATCTAATACTTTCCTAGTCTAGTGGTTCTCAACTTTTTGGGTCATTATAGCCCCGATCACATCTTGCTCTGCCAATAATGCCCAGAAAGAACCGTCTCATATGCATTTTAAATGTAGTCATATTATCATATAAAATTAGTCTTTCTAAGTACTCACTTTGGATATTGATTCCTGGTTGGGAACCACTGGCCTAATCTATCCACATAAGCCACATTAGGTCATGACTTTGTCTATCTGTTCCTTTCATCCCAATTGTCTTCTCATTTGATTGGCATAAACAAAGGATAGGGGGATTTTCCACCATAAAACCTATACCAGTCATTTAATTTCTTAAAGCGAGTGATCAAGCGCACCTTCATGTTGAGGAACATACAGTGCATTCGGAAAGTATTCAGACCTCTTCGATTTTCAAGTCTCTGTCCTTGAGTGGCGAAGCATCTCCATCCAACCTGACTTGAGAGGATCTGCAGAGAATAATGGGAGAAACTCCCTAAATACAGGTGAACCAAGCTTGTAGCGTCATACCCAAGAAGACTCGAGGCTGTAATCACTGCCAAAGGTGCTTCAACAAAGTACTGAGTAAAGGGTCTGAATACTTATGTAAATGTGATTTTTTGGGGGGCAAAAATGTATAAAAATCTGTTTTTGCTTTGTAATTATGGGGTATAGTGTGTAATCAACTTAATCAATTTTAGAATAAGACTGTAACGTAACAAAATGTGGAAAAACTCAAGGGGTCTGAATACTTTCTGAATGTACTGTAGGCAACATCCTAATTCTCCACCCCTTTTCAGAAGTGTGCACTTGCACACACCCTGTCATTATTTTAAAATTATATGAACGGTGTAAGCATTGGCTAGGAGTTTAAATCCACACCAGAAAGTGTATTAATGAAAACGACTATAAATTCAGATCAAATTGCACTCAAAAAAAGTTCTCCCCAGTACATATTAGCGGGCTATCCCGAGGTAAAAACACTTTTTTTTAAAATCCTTTACATTAGCTTTGTAAATCAGTTAAAAAAATAATCAGATTAGGTACATTTGACGACGACATAAAACGTCTTCTAGTTTTAGTTACAGTAAAATAAAAATGGTTATTACCGCCACCAACTTATATGGGATGTAATAAAAGCTGTGGTTGATACATTTTGCCTACTTGGAAATTACCATATGAAACGTTGTTTTGAACCTGGCACCCCTCTGTCTGATTCACATCGCGTGATTTATGATGATACTATAGTTCTCGATGATATCAACTGATTGGTTCTGTATAGGGTGCAGTGTTGCCAGCTAATTTTCAGGGTAAGTTGCTAGAGGCAGGTTGATTTGTTGTAAAAGTTGCTAAATTACATTGTGATGTCATTGCGTAATAACGTAAAACTACGTCATTACGTAGAATACACAATAACATTACTCAAATTGACTGGAAAAGGTGCCAAGATGGCGGCTTGAACAGACGCTTTTTTACCGAGCTCCTTACCAAACTTCAGAAAGATTGTCAAAAAAAAAAAAAAAAGTTTACAGTCATTACTATTTTTATTTGTTCAAAATATAAGACCTTTCCTGTGACTGGAATGATAATTTGATCATTTATTTCGGCATGTCCATGCAAAGTCGTGACAAAAAAAGAAAGGAAGAAGTTAGCCGTTCTATTGCTAATCAACAAGAGAGAAACGTGCTTATAGACAACTGCCATAACTACACTTGGCCTATGGATAATATCATGCTTTCGAATGCTGTTGAAGATGACGATGACAAATTCCCCTCTTTACTAGTTACTCCGTGCAAACCTCCCCCCTCCAAAAAACCTAACATGAACTCTGACATCGTGGCTACCCTCTCCTTACTCATCAACTCCAGGTGTGACGACATTGAGAAAATGGTAGGCGCGAACACCATGGTTATCGAAGGCTTGAAAAAGACTGTGGAGTTTGTATGTGGTGAAATCAAGGATGTGAAAACGAGAGTGGCAAAAGTTGAAAAAAATGTGGAAAGGGTGGAAAAGAATAACAATGTCTACCATAGACGTCTCACTGATCTGGAACAATACACAAGAAAATGGAACCTGAGACTCTACGGCTTGCCAGAGGTGGAGAATGAAGATGTGCGAGGAGAGGCTATCCGCATCTGCCAAGAAGTTTTGCCTGCAGAGAAGAACAAAGTTGGTGATACCATCGACGTTGTGCATCGCCTCGGCAAGAAGCAACAGCAAAACGATTCAAGACCTATGGGTATCATCATCCTATTCACTGCCAGATTCTACAGGGATGCTGTCTGGAAAGCTGCTAGGAAGAACGCCTTCCTTCAGAGCCATGGTATGCGTTTCGCCGAGCATCTCAGCCCGGAAGACATAGAAAGAAGGAACAAGTTGTCGCCAACGATCAAGATAGCACGAAATGAGGGGAAGGATGCTTACTTCGTCGGAGGACAAGGCTTCATCAACGGTTCAGAAATCCATATTCCTCCCTAAAATCTCACCAGAAGGAACAGGTTGATGGTTTCAGCCATGGTATTCTCATTTTCCTTATGTTGTTTACCGAACAAGCATCAGGTGACTATTTTTCAGGAATAATCAGGTATTTAAATTTTATTTTATTCTTGTATGACCAGAAGACCTATTTTGTTTACAAACTTACGAAGAAGATTGAAAGCTGTATTTATTTTGTATACAGTAACTTAGATACTGTTTTAAAGGGCATACAGGTCTGCTCTGACTTTACACGGTTATTGCTCTATTTAGTTATTAATACTTATTTCCAAAAAAGGTCTTAGGAACGTTTATATGTAAAACATTTTTTATTCAATTATTTTATGATCAGTTTTCATATGTACTTAAAATAGTAGGTACCCTTTTATTTAAATTATTATTTGTTGTTTTATTTCTCAGAATAGTTCCTGATTACACTAAAGAGGGTTTTTAGTCTCTCTTACTACAAGAACCCTTGGTTTGGTCTTGAACATAATTTCCAGTTGAGTTGAATTTCAAAGCCAGTTAACGTCTAGCTCAAAGGTTATGGAATAAGCTATTTTCACTTTAAATAGACTTAAATGGTGCAGATCTCGGTTCCTTATTGTTTACGTTCACTGCTCCTACGTCTTTGACTCATCCTACTACAGTTTATACTTTTAGAAAAATCTTTGTTGTTTTGTCTTTGTCTATAGTTTCTCTTAGGGAGTTACGAAACAATGTGAAGGGCAAGGCCTTAATTTTATTTGCTAAACAATTTCAAACAGATTTTTGCTTTTTTCAAGAGTCTCACTCAATTTCGGCTGATGCCAACTTCTGGAGGTCACAGTGGGGCAACAATATTTTGCTTTCCCATGGATCTGAACGCTCCGCCGATGTCACTACAGTGAAAAATACCTTTGGTGGTAATATTCTACACTTGGAATGTGACCCCTTTGATCACATTATTTGTCTTGTGATCAGTTACAATGACATTACACTCATTACTGTAAACTTCTACGGGTACAACACCAAACATGAGAATGATGAGTTGCTTGAATCTATAGAGAAACATATACTTCATTGGTTATCTAAATTTCCCAATTCGTTATTATTGATAGGAGGGGACTTTAACATTACAATAGATAATTCAACTGATAGGTGGCCCCCAGGTAGGCCAACCAATCAGAATTTGGGTTTAATACTTTTTATGGAAAAGTTTGATCTTACTGATATATGGAGAGAGAGGTTTCCGGCCGAAAGATCATTCACTTGGAGTAACAAAACAGGTTCCAGACAATCCAGAATCGATTTTTGGCTTAAATCCAAATGTATTGATAGTGAGTGTGTTACTACAAATATTTGTACTACTCCCCTCACAGACCATAGGGCTATTTACATTGATATCAAAATATTTACCCCTGATACTAACCTTGGTAGAGCATCCTACTGGAAGCTAAATAGCTCATTATTAAATAATGATATAGTTAAATTTGAGGTTAAAGATCTGCTCTCACACTTTTGGGAAAGGGCTTGTGAAGAAAAATCTTATTGCAAGAACTGGGAGCTCTTTAAATTTGAGGTGTCCAAATACCTTAGAAAATATGGTAGTAATCTTGCTAAGACCAGAAGAGCTGAGGAGGAAAAGGTGATCATTAAGATAACTTCCCTTTAAAATCAGAAGGAGCCTTTATTAGATCTAGGAAAAAATGGATTGAGGAGGGAGAACACAATTCATCCTATTTCTTTAGACTTGAGAAATGTCACTCTAAAAATAACACTATCCATAAGTTAAACATTGATGGTGTTATTACAGATGACCAAAAATGTATCGCTAAATACTGTAGCAATTTTTACAGAAAATTGTATAGCTCTACGTACTGTCAGGAATCCACAGATATGTTTTTTAACTCACTGAATAATGTTCACTCTATCAGTGATATAGAATCTAAACAGTGTGATGAACCCATCAAAGTTGAAGAGATTATAGAGTCTATCAAACATCTAAAGAACAATAAATCACCAGGTGTTGATGGAATTACATCAGAATTTTACAAATGATTTTCTGAAGAAGTAGCTCCCTTCCTATTTGAAGTATTTTTTAGAGAGTATTAAAAACAATGTTCTCCTTCCTACAATGAGTCAGGGGTTAATAACACTGATACCTAAGCCTAAAAAAGAAGTGCTGCTCATCGACAACTGGCGTCCAATTTGTCTTCTTAATAATGACTATAAGATATTAGCCATACTACTTGCAAAAATAATTAAAGAAGTCCTGGATGCAATAATTGATGAAACACAGTCTGGCTTCATGAGGAACAGACATATTTCTAACAATGTCAGACTAGTATTAGACACACTTGACTACTCAGACCTAATAACTGAGGATAGCTTCATATTATTTTTAGATTTTTATAAAGCATTTGACACAGTAGAGCATCAGTTTCTCTTCCACTCCCTTGAGAGACTTGGCTTTGGGGATTTTTTCTGTAAGGCTATTAAGACTCTCTATGCAAATGGTAACAGCTCTATCAAATTGAAATATGGCACCTCACCTAGATTTGAGTTAAAGAGAAGAATTAGGCAAGGTTGTACTATCTCTCCGTACCTGTTTTTATTAATCACCCAACTTCTTGCAAATTCTTTAAATAGTCCTGTACAAGGTATTTACATAGCTGGTAAAGAAATTATTATAAGCCAGCTGGCTGACGATACTACACTTTTTTTGAAAGACGCTAACCAAATTCCCATATCGATCAATGTGATACAATCCTTTTGTCACACCCTGACCATAGTTTGCTTTGTATGTTTCTATGTTTTGTTTGGTCAGGGTGTGATCTGAGTGGGCTTTCTATGTTACATGTCTAGTTTGTCTATTTCTATGTTTGGCCTGATATGGTTCTCAATCAGAGGCAGGTGTTAGTCATTGTCTCTGATTGGGAACCTAGCCTGTTTGGTGTTGGGTTTTGTGGGTGATTGTTCCTGTCTCTGTGTTTGCACCAGATAGGGCTGTTATGGGTTTTCACGTTTCTTGTTTTATTAGTTTGTTCATGTGTAGTTTCTTTATTAAAGAACCATGAATAGTAACCACGCTGCATTTTGGTCCTCCTCTCCTTTAACTCAAGAAAACCGTTACACCTTTTCCAAAGCGTCTGGTCTATATCTTAACATTAATAAATGTGAACTCATAGCTGTCAAAGATTGTGTGACACCTTCATATTATGGTATTCCAGTAAAATAAGAACTTACATATTTAGGCATAACCATTACAAAGGATCAGAAGTCTAGAGGCTTACTAAATTTTAACCCTCTTATTAAAAAAAAACAGAAGAAACTAAATCAATGGCTACAGAGGGACTTATCTTTAAAAGGTAGAGTCCTAATAACCAAGGCTAAAGGTATCTCTAGACTAACATATGGTGCTCTATCTTTATATCTTGACAGTAAAATAAGCCAGGAGATAGACCAGATGCTTTTCAACTTTCTTTGGAGAAACCGTACCCATTACATTAGGAAAACTGTTGTAATGAACACTTATGAGAATGGTTGACTGAATTTTCTGGACTTTACTACTTTAAATAATACTTTTAAGATCAATTGGATAAAACAATTCCTAAGAAGACCCACTTTATCTGGAATTTTATTCCTCATGTCTTCTCTACTTTTGGTGGCCTTAACTTCATGTTGTTTTGCAATATTGACAAAGTTCCAGTGAAACTATCTGCTTTTCATCGTCAGTTTTTCTTGTCATGGTCCTTAATTTATAAACACAATTTTTCTCCACACAGGTATTATATATGGAATAATCGGGATATATTGTATAAAAACACCTCTTTGTTTGTAGAATATTGGTTCTGAAATAATATCCTATTGGTGAGCCAACTGGTAAATGCAGAGGGTCTTTTACTCAGTTATAAAGAATTCTTATCACTTTACAAGGTCCCTGTAACACCTGTAACACCAATTGTTTTAGATGCCATTCCCTCAGGTGTTGCTATGTTATTCAGGAACGTGTCAAGACCTGACCCTCAGAGCCTACCTTCTATTGACCCTGTTGACTCATCAGTAGGAAAGATTTGTTTCTCTTTTGGTCCATTCAACAACAGAGCGATACGATTCTTGTGTCAGCCTTATTGGAATGGATTTATTGATAATATCTGTTGGAAAAAAGTTTGGATGTTGCCACACACATACCTACTTGTTAACAAAATGAAGGAAGTTTCCTTTAAAATTATTCATAAATATTATCCTGCCAACCACTATATGAAGAAGTTTAAGGAAAACATCAACTCAAATTTCTCCTTTTGTAATGACCACCCAGAAACAGTGTTGCATCTTTTTTGGCATTGTATGCATGTAAGAAAACTGGCAAGACATCCGTAGGTTTATAATTGAACATATTTATGAAGATGTTACACTATTGTGGAGAGATGTACTGTTTGGATTCTTTACATACAATAGAAATAAGCTGAAACATTTTTATGTAATTAATTTCATTATTCTTTTGGCCAAATTTCATATACACAAATGTAAATTTACAAACAGAAAACCACATTTTCGTACCCTACAAAAATAAATTGAACTGTATTTTAAGACGGTTAAATGCACTACTAACAAAAAAGCTGTTTGAATTGTAAGTATATGCATGTCCCTTATTAAGGTCCTTGTGTAATTGTAATGTGATATTGTACCCCCTAGCTCGATTGTCCATTGTTTGTAGTCTATGTCTGCTTGTGTTCCCTCATGTGCTTTATGTATTGATTTGTTGTTAATAAAAAAAACATTTAAAAAAGACTCAAATTGACTGGCCATCTCGGCAAAAAATATGATTTGACATTTGTTCAGGTACAGACTCCCACTCTTTTCTGTACTTCTGTCTGTACGATTTTGATTGAGACATGTTGATTGATGTTGTAAGTTCTGTTCAAGATCAAACATTCGTGACCAACTATATTCATTGGGTTTGGCTCCTCGAATCAGTGCTACTGCTGCTGCAGTCAGAGAACAATGATTTGCAATTTGCTGAAATTGCTGCTGGCCTGCTGCTGCCTGTGCACGAGCTGAGCGCCTGCTGCTGACGTCACTCACAATGCACTTTTGCAGCCAGGCACGTGTGTTGTGACTTGAGTGTTTGACAGATAAATTTAGAGGTGAAATGCATGCATTTTAGCGTTTGAGTCACTTTTCAAAAGTTGCTAAAAGTTCCAAATACATTTTTTTTAAATAGATACATTTGTTGTTAGGTGTTGTTTGGATAAAAAAAAAAGTTGCCAGGGTAGTCTGAAAAGTTGCTAAATCTAGCGACAGAATTGCTAAATTGGCATCAGTGGGCACGTCTCGTCAAAGAGTACAGTATGAAGATATACAGTATGAAGATAGGCTAAAACCAAATACTTTTCCAATGGGAACAAATTAGTCATAGTGGGCAGAACAAGCAAGGAGGTGGGCAGAGCCAAGCAAGAGCTATCGAAATCCCACTGGTGCGTTCTAGCATCATTTGCATATTTCATAGGGGAGCGTTTGCAAAGGGTAAAGTCTTCAAAACGTAGTCCACTCTGGAAACAACAAACTGTATTGGAATCAAATGTTTAATGATGAGAACATTTCCAGAATGTCGGCCCAAATCTATTGCGTTCCATCTTCTCCCACTTTAGGCCAGTGGGCTTCCTCTACCATATTTCAAATGATATTTGTCACGTGCCGAATACAACAGGTGACACTGGCCATATTCAGCTGGTGTCGAGTGTTCGTAAATGAATCAGTTATTCTGCGCTCTCGAATTAACAATGACCATCGCGAACGCACAAAGACTATAACTCTTAGCTAAGAATGACATATAGTTAATATACTGGCAAGTTCGATGTATTGGTACTAGCTAACATCACTCGGGAGCCCCAAGTTTTACTTTTTATTTAACTAGGCAAGTCAGTTGAGAACAAATTCTTACTCACAATGACGGCCTACCAAAAGACCAATGCCTCCTGCGGGGATGGGGGCTGGGATTTAAAATGTTTTAAATTAAACTATAGGACAATACAAACGTCACGACAAGAGGGACCTAAAACGACAACATAACACGGTGGCAACACAAAACAGGGTACAAACATTGTTGGGCACAGACAACAGCACAATGGGCAAGAAGGTAGAGACAACAATAGTACTGCTTTAATGATATGCTGCGGTTCGTAAGGATAGCGTAGCTAACACGTCAGCCAACGTAATATATTTGAAAAGTCAATACTTTATTACAATGCTCCACCTTTCTTAACATTTGTCATAATTGTCAGCAATGAAATTGTATCCGATATCGTCGGACTTCGGCTGCATATTTTCCACAATTTTCTTGAAATCTGAAACCGTTGTGAAGTCACGCCCTTCTCTGAAGAGTTAGCATTATGGCCCTAAAAGCACGTACATAGTGTGCACTGCTTGAATATTTCGTATGTTGGCGTATTTAGTACGATATCCATGATATAACCAATAAGCATACTACATACTCAAATTTTTTTTTTTTTTTTTTTTTTTTTGGAAAAATAATTTTTATTTTCATTTCACATTCAAATACAAATTCAGTGCATAACGTTGTACATAACATGGATACTTACAAACAGTATCAACAAGTACCGTAACAATATTAGAATATCAAAACTCCTTAAAAAAAGTGCTGTTCTGCAGAACCTGAGCAGTATTATTGGCCTATATTCGAGATTAACATGCCTCTAACAATCTCCAAAAACAATACAAACAATTCTATAAGTAAAAATATATACATATGCCAAAATGCACTCTGGATAAAACTGTGTTTATCAAATATCTACAAAGGCTTAGATTACATTTCAATTGTACCTATGTAATACAATTATATATTGGTTATAAACACATTTACAATGACGGGTAAATCCCTTTCCATCTCTGTCTTACTGATGCAATGCCCCCCTTATCTATTTCAAATTGTATTCTTTTCCAAACTTCCTGTTTTATAAATTGAACCAATCCCGTCGGTGACCACTTGAGGGTGTCATTAACTGCACCACATCTGGCCTCCCAAAGTTTGGTCTTGATAAGGGACACCAGAGTCACTAATGCTAATAATTGCACCCTTTCCACATTTTTTATTTCAAGTTTGGCAACCCCTTCATAATCAATGTTTTTTAAAATCTCAAAAAATTGTTTACTTTTTCCCCAAACTGATTGAGCAAAAGAACATTCCCATAAAACATGTGGAATTGTTTCGATTGCGAAACAATTGTCCCTGGGACAGAATTTATTTAGGGTCAAATTATGATCGTATAAAGTTGAACGGACCGGAAGACGTCTGTGTAAAACAAGCCAATTAAAATCTTTCAGTCTGTTGTCTAACCCTTTTAATTGTGTCCGTATCCAGGTGGAAGGCGATATTGGTAATCTGTCTCTAGGACGACAATTTTCTATTAATTTGGCGTATAGCAATCTGTGGTTGATTACATTTTCCTTTACTTTGCAGACAGGGGTTTTCTTTGCCCATTCCACTATTTTCTTAAAATGTAACGGGATAATTTCAGCTTTTGGCTTACTATTATCCCACTTCACCATGAACCTTAACGGTACAGACAGCCAGAATTTTATTAAAATGTGACATTTGTGTACAGAAGACGACAAAAGACAACAAATGTTTGAGTAGAACAACGCATCTAGCTTGAGAGGAATATGAGGGAAATCCCTTCCACCAGCCTCTATAGGCTGGTACATCCGATCTCTACGGATGTACTCATATCCCCCCCAAAAGAAATTAAACAGTACCCGTATAAAAGTTTTTCTTAGCGACACCGGCATGGGAAACACATATGCAAGGTGAAGTAATGAAGGCAGAATGTCCGCCTTCAGCACTAACACCTTCCCACTAAAAGATAGTCGCCTGACTTTCCACAGTCCCAATCTTTTATTAATCGATAATAGTTTTTCTTTCCAATTGAACATGTCATCTTTAATTTCATTTCCGAAAGATATGCCGAGGACAACCATTGGTCCTGTGCACACAGTCAAACCACATAACTGGTCCGTTCTCCTTTTCCACTGTCCCAAATATTTTATTTCTGTTTTATTCTTGTTTATCTTCGACCCAGACGCAACAGAGAATTCATCAATGACTTTGATAGACTCTTTCAAGCTCAGGTCGTCTTGTAAATATAAAACTGTGTCGTCCGCATATTGGGATATTTTTAGCATATCCCCTCCAGGTAAAATGATGCCTTTGATGTTGTAATTTTTCCTAATTGCGCATGCGAAAGGTTCAATATATAAAACATACAATAGAGCAGATAGAGGGTCACCCTGTCTGACACCTCGTAATTGCTTGATAACATTTCCAATATTCCCATTAATATTTACCCTGCTACCCACATTACTATACAGAATTTTTACCCATTTCATAAAATTATTTCCAAACCCAAATTTCCCCATAATTCTAAACAAAAACTCATGGTTTACCATGTCAAAGGCTTTTTCCTGGTCCAAATTCACAGTAATAGCTTGCAGGTGCCTTTCCTCTAAATAGGCTTGAACGTCTCTGTGCAATTGCAAGTTCCAGGTTAATCTTCTCCCCACCACACCACAAGTTTGGTCTAAACCAACAACATATGCCATGGCAGAAGATAGGCGATTAGTTACGGCTTTGCTTAATAATTTATAGTCAACACACAACATTGTTAAAGGTCTCCAATTTGCTAATGTCTTGGGGTCTCCCTTTTTATACAGTAGTGAGATTACCCCCTCACACATCGAACCTCCCATATGCTCTAAACCAAATATAGCTCTAAACACTTCCAACAGATGACATCCAATTATATCCCAAAAAACTAAGTAGAACTCTTTAGAGAGCCCATCCACTCCTGGTACTTTGTTATCTTTCATGCTCTTCAGTGCCATATAAATTTCATCTAATTTCAATTCCCCTTCTAATTGGTCTCTAATATCCAAAGGTATTTGCACATCCACGCATTTTAAAAATGTAGTCCCTTTCTCATAATCAATTGTTTGTTTTTGAAATAGCTGAGAAAAGTGGTGTGTAGCGACACCAAGCATGCCATCTCTATCCTCAACCATCTCCCCATCTTGGTCCAATAAAGCCGAAATAGTCCTCCTCTTTCCCCGTGATTTAATTTGCTTGAAAAAATATGCCGAGCACTTCTCATCATTTTCCCATTTATCTTGCTGACTTTTAAAAATGAAGTCTCGAGCTTTCTTTTCAAATAATGTGTGTTGCTTTTTCAGCAGGATACCCAATTTGTCTTTATCTAATCCACCACCATTTACATTTCCTTGGATGTGTAGATCTTTTAGTTCATTCTGCAATTTATAAAATTCTGTGTGGTTATTACGTACTTTGTCTTTGCAAAAATTCTGAATAAAACTCTTGATTCTTAATTTTGTGCTCTCCCACCACTCTATGACAGTGGAATAAAAATATTTCATAGCTACACAGCCCTGGAAAAAAGACCTGAATCTTGTCCCAAAAGTTTTGTCATGTAAAATGCCGTTATTAATTTTCCAATACCCTTTTCCAAATTCAATTGTTTTTAATTCTACTGTCACAGACAGGCAACTGTGGTCCGAATAAAAAACCGGTGTAACGCACGCGGAGGACACACGGAGTTCACGCGGAACAAACAGATAATCTATTCGGCTCCTCGAGCCTCTGCTGTTTCCCCAAGTGAAACCGGGATCATCCGCATGCGCCATTCTATAAGAATCAACCAAATTATATTTACCTATAAGACTTTTTACAAGATGCCCGCCTAGATTACCTCGGTCATATGACACATTAAAATCTCCCCCCATAAACACCTGTCTGTTTGTCATAAAAATAGCGTCCAGGTCGTTAAGCATTTCCCTCCTTTCTTTGGGTGTCGATGGTGCATATACATTAATAAATCTAAAACATTTACCCTTCCAATCGATATCTACTATTAAAACCCTCCCGTGTACTGCCGAAAAACTTCCTACTATTTTTAAATCCCTATTCCCACATAGAACACCAACCCCTGTAGAATGCACCCCTCCGACACTCCACCTCGACTCTCCCTGAACCCATTCCCGCGTAAACCTCTCCACGTCATTTTGATCTTTTAAATGTACTTCTTGTAAAAAACACACAGAGAAGCGAATATACATACTCAAATACGTCACAAATAGTATGGTTAGTGCAGTTAGTATAAGTATTCGAACACAGCTCGCGTTTAGCCTATCTTCATACTGTACTGTTCTTGTTGTGGTTTCGTTTTATCATTGTTAAAATCTTCATATACAGTCAATTATTAAAATGCATAATATAGAAATATGAGCTAAGACAAAATGTATTTATCAAATGCGAAGGAAAAAAAGGCAAGCATACTGACATAGTTTAACCCTTCTCTGGTTCCGTACTCTTTACGACAATTGGGTCAATCATACGGCTTTCGTTCTGTTTATGATGCAGCATGAACGCTCCACTTGAATAAGACATGTGCTTTTGAATCGTTCTTTATTCCCCATTGATGTGAATAGATTTTGATTTACTGTATATCAATTTAGATTCTGAATGTCGATTACTCCTTTCACAATGCACGAGAGACTTCTTCCAGCCTCTCCAAACTGGTACTCTTCGCGATGCAGTGACACGAATGACAAGGGTATATTGGCGTTTGGAGCTAAAAACACCATATATTTGGTTGACGTTACAGCATCATCCTCTACAGTTGTTGGTAAGTACCCTATTATTCTTATGTTAGCCATTGTGTGTTCTAGAAGTCAGTCAGTGGACATGTATCAAATAAACATGGCTAATTATAATTTGTCTTGCTTTCAGGTGAACTGGTTGGCCACAGAGAGAGAGTGTCTGGCTTCTCATTCTGCCAGCATGCCGGCCAAAGCCATAATTGTGCCAGTACTTCTGATGATGGGACTGTTAAATTCTGGGACACAAATGAGAAGGTCCTGGTAAAGGAGCATAAAACTCACCAGGTAAGTTTCACTCTGAGACCTTTTTGAATAGTGTTGATTCCACCTTGTCTCTCTCTCCCAGGTATAAGATACAATACTTTGAAAAACTTTTTCTATGAGAAAATGTATCTAAGTCTATTATGTGTACAGAACACCATCACAGCCCTCCACTGGTCCCCTGGGGAAAAGAACCTTGTGGTGTCAGGGGATGAGAAGGGCATTGTGGTCTGCTACCAGTACAACACTGGTGAATCTCAAAGCTTCTTCCCCGAACCAAGGAATATCTTCTGCCTGTCCTGCTCCCCTCACAACTGGCACTATGTTGCTGTGGGGTATGATATTTAACATCTAGTGGTGCATGCATGCACAATAATTGCTTATGCTGAGAAGTGTACATTTTAGGGCTGTCCACGACTAAAAAAAATCTTGGTCGACCGAAAGTCGTCTGCTCAAAACGTGTATTTTTCCATGTAAATATACACCCTATGTGTTTTAATAAAATAAACAATATATGCAATGAGCTGTCTGATGCTTTAAGCTCACTGTTTGATGAAATAAGACACAAATTACTTAAAGGGGAGCTAGAGATCAAGATAAACAGAAGAAGAAGAAAATGTAACGAGTCCCGACCATCCTCCCACTCCTACTGGCTTTCCCAAATTCTGTCGTTACTCTCCTGAAGTTGCTGGCAATAGGCTACACGAGGAGTCTGCAAACTTTCTCATGTGGAATGCCAATTTATCTTACAATTTCTATCGATCTGTGGGCCAGTTATGGTTTTCTTATGCATATTTTCGTGGAACAGTTTCATTGAATTTATAATAACGTCTTCGGTATTTCAACATCATTGTCATGTGGTTAATCAAAATTCGATGAATATTATACAAACCCAAAAAGTAACTCCTATTGCCATTGCCAACTATGTAAAAAATAGCCTATAAAGCTAACAAATAAAAACATTCCAGCCTGCAGGTAGAAAATATCTTGAGTTTAAATATAAATATCCTATAAGTCACATTGGCATGGCATGTCTGCAACGAACTTCAAAGATTGTATCAACTATTAACTTGGCTCCGGCCTGAAGCTCCTTGCAATCAGAAATATGTTCAGATCCCCAAATGGGCACATTTATATTCCTACATTTGTGCACCGGCCAGGTAGCCTATAGGCCTACTTCAAAGCGTAATCAGGTGCCCGTCCTTACTCAACATTGACAGGAGCGTTCCAAACAAAAGACTGACTAAATTTACAAAACTCATGAATGGAATGAAATTAACCAAAATGTGTTTCTTGTGTAGCATAGGTTGTGCGCTCTGCAAACAATGTGTTCACTTTGACAATGAGAACAGTAAAATACTGGAGTCATAATATATTTAATGCATTAACAGACATTACAGTAACCAAACAAACATTGTAGATTAGGAATTAACGGTAAATATACTACTGGCAATATATGTAATGGGGAATTGATGTACACTAACAATCAAACGCAAACAGTTCACACAATGAAGTTATGAAACAATGAATGTGCACAATGGCTGGAAAGTGCATTCTGGAGAGAGATGTGCCTTGTGCAGCCACATTCCCCTTCTTGGACTGTCCCATCCCACAGCCTCCGCAATGGATTAGATCACTGAGATGGGCGTCAATAAGATGGGTGTCTTGTGTGCCATTAAAAACTAATATATATTAATATTTTCTACTGCTCGACAACAACAACAAAAATCTAGGTTGAAGTAATAAATAAATTAAATAACCAAAAAAATCTAGGTTGACCAACAGCCTATCGACCCGTTAAATAATTGGGGTCAGCCCTAGTACATTTCACAGCATCCATTGATATGCATCACGAACGGCAAATACCAGTGACAAATTACTTCCCAGGAAAACATTACATATGGTTATGTATCTTAATCTCTCTTAGGTACAAAGATGGCATGATTGTGCTGATTGACATCAGTAAGAAAGGTGAGGTGGTGCATCGTCTCCGTGGCCATGACGACGAGATCCACGCCCTGGCCTGGGCTCCACTACCCAATGAGGAGGTGCTTTACAGCAGAGTAGACGACAACACAGGTGGTGTGTTATGAAAGATGCTGTGCCGAGCCATCCTAAATGTATTCAGTCAGTGACAAGTCGCATGATGAGAGAACTATCTATTTTTTAGTCATCAATGTTTTTAAGATACGTTTTACCCCTTTGTCCACCAATGCAAAGCCTAAGGCCAGAAACCTTGGTGTCTTTTTTTTTTACCCTGACCTAAACCTCGAGCTGCATGTGAAGAAGGTTGTCCAGTCCTGCTCATCTAAGAAATATAGTTAAAGTCAAGTATTTTATTTCAGTCACTGATCTGGAGAAAGTTATACATGCTTTTATTTCCTCACACCTATATTACTGTAACTCAGTCAGAAATCACTCCGTCTATAGTAAGTTCAAAATGCAGCTTGGCTTTTAAGAAGCACTATTTCTTAGCCATTACCATATCGCACCTATTTTAGCTTCTCTTAGCTGGCTACCTACCTGTCACTTCGAAAATAATAGAAAATTGTACTACACGTTTAAGGCTTGGTTTAGCCTCATCCTATATCGGATCTTTTATCTCCCTACGAATCAGGAAGCAGCCGGAGATCCTCTGGCAAGGCACTGTTGACAAGGCACTCATACATTAAAAGACACTGAAATCCTGATCATCTCTGGCAGACTATTCCAAAGTCTAGGTTGAAAACAGAGAGAGCTTTTGCCCTTTAGGGCCCCTAGACTTTGGAATGGTCTGCCAGAGGAGATCAGGATTTCAGTTTCTTTTAATGTATTAGTTTAATTAGCTTTTCTTTTTCATTGTCCTTTCTCTTGTCTTTTTGTTTCTTTGTTATTACTGTTTTATTATTATTTTATGTGAATCACTTTAATTTGTTACGTATAATTAAAATTATATTTTCAGAAACGACCAATGGGATGACCGAGGGCAAAGAAAAGGGGTGTTATCTTGCATCTGGGAGCAAGGACCAGACCATAAGAATCTGGAGCACGCTGAAGGGCAAAGGTGAGACGATATCCTAACTGAGTTAACAACCTGCATCCTCCATAGCTTTATCTGCGTATCATACTACTATTTAGAGTTTGTGCAGTATGCTCTTTAAGAGGGTCCCATCTCTTGGAGTTAAAGATGATTATGTCTCTCTCTGTCAGGTGTGATGACCATGAAGCTACCGTTCCTGAAGAGACGAGGGACAGGGGTGGATCCTGCGGTCAAGGAGAGACTCTGGCTCACTGTGCACTGGCCCAAGGGGAAGCCAACGCAAGTCGTGTCAAGCTGCTTTGGGTATGAACTATAAAAACATAATTGAGGATGGTACAGTTAATTGTGATAAATATGTTTTAGTCGTTAACTCGTACAGTTTTGCCCAGACTGTACTAACATCCCCCTGTATGTGAAGGGGTGAGCTGATCTTGTGGGACCTCACCAAGGGAGGCAAGCAGAAGTGGAGCCTGTTAGGAGCATCCTCAGAGGGCCAGAACCACAGCAGGATTGTGTTCAACATGAGCTCAGTGTGTGTTCAGGACAACCGAGAGCTCCTGCTCAGCACCTCAATGGACAGAGAGGTGAGATGAGGGTTAAACCCTCTCAATGTAGCTTTAGCAAGCAATTTACTGACTTTCTATTGACAACAGTGACACTTTGAGTATGGTGTGAAATTGTGCCCTATAAGTGGTCAATCAAACATGTGGTTTATGAGCAGTACTTAGCGTGCATATGTGCCGAGAAGGATTACAGAATTTCTCACAAATTTGCTTCTTATCATTATTCCAGATAAAATGCTGGGATCTGTCGTCATTGGACTGCTGCTGGACCCTTCCCACCCTGGGGGGGTTTGTGTACACCCTGGCCTTCTCTCCTGTGGGTACGGGCTGCTTGGCCCTGGGGGTGGGAGACGGCATGATCCGCGTGTGGAGCACCCTCTCAATCCAGAACAAGTACGACACCAAGACCTTCTGGCAGGGCATCAAGTCCAAAGTCACAGCGGTAAGAGACTCTTAGGGCATATTGATATCAGTTATTGACTAATGGTTTATGGTAAAACTGAATATGGCTAGCGTGTGTGTGTTTGACAATTCTTTGTTCATTACAGCTGTCCTGGCATCCAACAAAAGAAGGATCCTTAGCTTTTGGAACCGATGACGGCAAAGTTGGCATTTACGATGCTTTCTCTAACAAGTAAAACTCTTCATCTACAACTTTCTCTTAACTCTAGTATCTGAGATACTGTATGTTGGCGGTTTAATCAAATCCATACTGTTAGTGATTATCAACACTTCTCACCAAGATAATGACATTTCATGTCTGTTATGACGTTAATGAAAGGTCTTTATTGTGTTGTTTCCAGGCCGCCTCAGGTATCCAGCACTTATCACAAAAAGACTGTGTACACATTAGCCTGGGGACCCCCAGTCCCTCCTCTGTCATTTGGTAAGCTCTTAATAAGTGTAAGTGTGTGTGTACTGTATGCTGAGCACCCTCTGACCCAGCAACTTCTCTGAGTGGACGTTGTGCCAAAGCCATGAGTCAGCAGAAAGAATGCATCTCTTGACACTTTTTTAAATTTACTCCATAATTCAATGAGTTGCGAAAACAATTATCTCTCTCCCTGAGCCATTCATTGGGAAATGAAGATGGTGGAAAGTACATTTTACCAGCTGCCGGCAGATGACATTTTGATTACCGTATCAGTCATTCAGTCTTTTGAAGCAGTAAACATAATTGCTCCTGTGAGAAAGATCTGCTGATGGTTTCTAAACCAACAAAGACCTGTTAATTTGTTTAGACACTTTCTGCTGGAAAGGCTCCAGAATGTCATGTGGACATTGAGATTGAGATGTGACGTCTTGAGGGTTATCAATAACTGATTAGTGTTGTCAGACTCTGCAACCATCAGATAATATACCATAATATACGCTGGATGAGTATGATTGTGTGTGAATAAGCAAGACAAGGGGGTGCTGGAACAGTGTATAACAGTCAGCGTGTCATCCAGGTGGAACAGGAGACCGTCTGTCCTACAGCCTGTATAGTTGTGCTGGAGAGGGCATCATCCTACAGCATGACCCCTGGAAACTGGCGGGAGAGGCCACAGACATTGACAGGGTCATCAAGGACACCAACAGCATCAAGGTGAGATGGAAAGGCTATCTACATTTATGCATTTCCTTTTCAGCAGAATCCTCTACTTAATTCCTTAAGTATTTTACCCAATCACTGCATGTGGCGATGTGCAATTGAATATAATGTTGGTAATTTGAATAGGTTTTGAAGGTCATGTTCTATTTTCTGCAGCACAAGCTGTCACCCCACACAGATCTCAGCTGGAAACCAGATGGTAAAGTTGTGGCCATCGGCAATGAGGACGGGTGAGTCCTCTCATTCCCTTAAACTGTGTATATAGGCCTGGAGAATAGCCTGGAACCAACTGTGGTCTAGAATGATTGAGTGCCTATCTAAAATAAGACTACAGCTGTAATGATGCATTTACTGTAATGTGGTAGATTTTATTTATGTATCCATTTACAGTAGGTCACAAAGTGCTTGAAATGATATGGGGCTAACTATATTTCCTGGCTTTGTCTCTTTCAGGTCTGTAGAGGTATACCAGGCTCCGACTCTCAAGCTGCTGTGTACCATCCAGCAGCACCATAAGATCATCAACGTGCTGCGCTGGCACCATGACCACAGTTCCCTGCCCGAGCTGCAGTACCTCCTGGCCTCTGGGTCCAGCAACGCCTTGGTCTATGTTCACGACCTCCGCACTGTCATAGGTGAGGAGCGTTCCCCAGGGGTGTATTCTAAGAGCTGAATCTTATTTTAAGATCTGAGTGTTTAACTTAAATATTCTATTGATATGTTGTCTGATCTGTGTGAAAGACAAGTGTGCATATCTCAAGGTATGATGCAGTGAGGGTAATATGGGATGTAGAGACAGCAGTAGGCCAGCGGAGGTCTCCATTGTGAACGGTAGCTATGATAACTAATGGCCTTGGAAGATGTTTTTGCTATGCAGGAGTTAGCCATTTCTGGTTCATTTCACAGTATTTTGAAGTGGTCACTGTTTTTCTTTGTCCTTGTTCAGAGACTCCTCCAGAGATTCCCGTTGTGATGACCGAGGCGTATCGGAGCCTGGCGGGTCACACAGCCAAGATCACTGGCCTGGCCTGGAGCCCCCACCACGACGGGAGACTGGTCACCGTCTGTTACGACGGTACAGCACAGGTCCGTCCCAATGTGTTATTTACCTAACGACAGCTACACGGACCCAGCCTTTACACCTTTTACTAGTGCCTACTGTTTTCTTCCATGTGGTTCTATATAGTGATGGGGGGAAAATTGATATAGTTGCATGTCGCAATATTATTTTGATTGATTTTATTATATTGATACATGGACTCCAAGTATCGTTTCTTTTTTGTTGTTGCTAGGTAGCGTTTGCTAGGTAGCGTTTGCTAGTGCTAGTTGGCTGTACCTGTGCCATTTATAGCAAATTAAATCTATATGGTCCCCAGGTGTGGGACGTGCAGAAGGAGGAGGGGCTGTGCAACTACAGGGGTCACAGGGGCCGGCTGCTGTGTGTCCAGTGGTCTCCTGTGGACCCGGACATGGTCTGGACGGGAGCAGATGACTTCACTGTGCAGGAGTGGGCTGTGTCCAAGCAGGAATTCACCAAGCCCCCCAAAAGTAACAAAACATTTTTTTTTATTTCTAGTTTTATTCACAACGTTGCTTTTTAGAATGTTGCTGGTTGTGTAAATGGCCAACATTTGATAATTTTCATATATTTGATTGTAAAGATCCATAACACTTAGAGTGCAATGAATTGTATAATGTTCTAATGATAATACAAAGGTAAAAATGTATTTCTCTTCTTAGCGAAAAAGACACTTGACCAAGTTAAGGCCAAGTTAAAGGCCAAGAAGAAGAAGAAGGCAACTGGGAAAGGAGGAACAAAGGCGGAGGAGAGCTTGTCTCTAATTGGAGAGGGGAATAAAGGAGGGGCGTCCCCGGCACCAGGAGAAAGACCATCTGACAACGAGGAGGAGGAGGAGGGGAGCGAGACCACTATCTCCTCAGTGACAGGTAGCACTGCAGTCATGTCCAATCTACTATTACATTCAGTCTGTCTCAATCCAGTCATCTCCTTCAATTGCATCTGCCATATGCAATCTGTAAATAATGACAATATCATACAGCTCACACATACTACTATTTTTATTTTAGTCTCTTCATCCAGTAATCAGATGGACAGACCTGTGATGGAGAAAGTGCAACATGGAGGGAAATCCTTACTCACTGTAAAGAAAGAAATAAAAAAAGTGGAGAAAACGGGTACTGTATGGAATCCTATCAAAATACACAAAGAAAATTGTTCATAGGGCACAGAGTTTTTCCTAACCACGTGAACTAACCAAGAAAAACATAGGGCCCTTTTATTAAATGACAAGTGTAAGTATCCGTCTCCATCCACTCCAACCCCTCTTGTGGTCTGTCTTTCCTCCAGAGGTGACTCTGAAGAAGAGGAAACCTCGCTCCATGCTGCCCCTCAGTACCTCCATGGACCACCGCCCCAGAGAAGACCTCCAGCAGGACTGTCTCAACCTGGCAACAGTCAGGCACTCTGAGGGTGAGACTCAATCCATCCTTATCTGGATTATGCTACAAGATTAGACATGTAGCCCAGTAGCTACACCTTTTGAGGACCTATATCAGGGATCATCAGCTATATTCAACTGTGGGACGATTTATTTGGGGGTCGGGGGGCCAGAACATAATTACAAATAGGTGGTAGACTGCAAATTGACTGCAAGAAGCCCAAACAGTTATTTTTGACTAAATTATTTTTGACTAAAAGGTAATCATTTCAAACCTCACTTACATTTGTATACAATCACGTGTCTCTCTATTATGCGTAGGAATATATATATATATATATAGGAACAGATTTCTTAAATTAAAATCACTTGGCGCTGATTTCCTGATGTTTTTAGTCTGTTTTTTTGCTCAGAATTTAGGGGGCCAAATAAACCCCAGTTGGGGTACCCTGACCAAAACAATGAACAAGTACTCAACTATTGTTTCCTGACTACATTTTCATGTGTAGGCGCCGGGATAAAAAAAAGCACCAGGATTTGTCTTTATTTAAGTCTGCATCATAAGATTCATGAGACATGGTCCAGAAAGATAAGTGGTCATTTGTTTTCTGTCCACCATAGAGCAGCATTTGACTCTGACCCTGTCTTTGTCCATCCCTGTCTGTCCTCAGCCTCTCCAGCCCACTGTGTCCCAGGCCTGGGAGATCACATCCAACTGGGTCTGTTCGCAGACAGAGATGCCCTCTATAGGATGTTCCAAGAGGAGGGTGAGTACACTATCTTATGTTGTATTAATTGATTGTTATTACACGTTCATAACGATTACATACTTTTTAACACTTTAATAGCACTTATTATAACACTTTCATAATACATATACATGTGTTATAATGCTTTCTCTATGTGTCTGTGTATACATGTATGTGTGTATATACAGTACCAGTCAAAAGTTTGGACACCTACTCATTCCAGGGTTTTTCTGTATTTTTACTATTTTCTACATTGTACAATAAGAATGAAGACATCAAAACTATGAAATAACATGAAGTAACCCACTTTTTTAAAATTCTTTTTTAACTAATCAACATTTATTTTAGGATCTTCGAATTAGACACCCTTTGCATTGATGACAGCTTTGCACACTCTTGGCATTCTCTCAACCAGCTTCACCTTGAATGCTTTTCCAACAGTCTTGAAGGAGTTCCCACATGCTGAGCACTTGTTGGCTGCTTTTCCTTCGCTCTGCGTTCCAACTCATCCCAAACCATCTCAATTGGGTTGAGGTGGGTGACTGGCGCCCAGGTCATCTGATGCAGCACTCCATAACTCTCCTTCTTGGTCAAATAGCCCTTACACAGCCTGGGGGAGTGTTGGATCTTTGTCCTGTTGAAAAACAAGTGATAGCACTAATCGCAAACCAGATGCGATGGCATATCGCTGCAGAATGCTGTGGTAGCCATGCTGGGTGTGTGCCTTGAATTGGAAATAAATAAATCCCAAAAGCAAAGCACACCATCACACCTCCACTTCCATGCTTCACGTTTGGAACCACACATGCGGCTATCATTCGTTCACCTACTCTGCGTCTCACAAAGACTCATCAGACCAAAGGACAGATTTCCACCGGTCTAATTTCCATTTCTCGTGTTTCTTGGCCCAAGCAAGTCTCTTCTTCTTATTGGTGTCCTGTAGTAGTGGTTTCTTTGCAGTGATCGATCATGAAGGCCTGATTCACGCAGTTTCCTCTGAACAGTTGATGTGAAGGTTACTTGAACTCTGAATAATTTATTTGGGCTGCAATTTCTTAGACTGGTAATGTCTGCAGCAGTGGTAACTCTGGGTCTTCCTTTCCTGTGGCAGTCCTCATGAGAGCCAGTTTTATCATAGCGCTTGATGGTTTTTGCGACTGCACTTGAAACTTACAAAACTCTTGAAGTGTTCCGCAGTGACTGACCTTCATGTCTTGAAGTAATGATGGACTGTCATTTCTCTTTGCTTATTTGAGCTGTTATTGCCATACTGTGGACTTGGTCTTTTACTAAATAGGGCTATGTTCTGTATATCATCCCTACCTTGTCACAACACAACTGATTGGCTCAAACGCATTAAGAAGGACATACATTTCACAAATTAACTTTTAACAAGGCACACCTGTTAATTGAAATGCATTCCAGGTGGCTACCTCATGAATTTGGTTAAGAGAATGCCAAGTGTCCAAAGCTGTCAAGGCAAAGGGTGGCTTCTTTGAAGAATCTCAAATGAAAAATATATTTAGATTTAACACTTTTTGGGGGGAGGTTACTACCTGATTCCATATGTGTTATTTCATAGTTTCGATGTGTTCACTATTATTCTACAATGTAGAAAATAGTAAAAAATAAAGAAAAACCCTTGAATGAGTAGGTGTCCAAACGTATGACTGGTACTGTGTGTGTATGTATGTATGTATGTGTGTATGTGTGTGTGTGTGTATATTTCACACACACTACATGACCATAAAGTATGTGGATGAAATGGCCAATTCCCCTCATTTGAAAGGGTGTCTATAAACCTTACTGTATATACAGTGCATTTGGAAAATATTCAGACCCCTTTCCTTCAACATTTTGTTACGTTACGCCTGTCTGTATAACGTCCCACAGTTGACGGTACATGTCAGAGTAAAAACCAAGCCATTAGGTCGAAAGAATTGTCGGTAGAGCTCCAAGATAGGATTGTGTCGAGGCACAGACCTGGGTTAGGGTACCAAATAATATCTGCAGCGTTGAAGGTCCCCAAGGACACAGTGTCCTCCATCATTCTTAAATGGAAGAAGTTTGGAAACACCATGACTCTTCCTAGAGCTGCTTGTCTGGCCAAACTGAGCAATCAGGGGAGAAGGGCCTTGGTCAGGAGGTGACCAAGAACCCGATCGTCACTCTGATAGAGCTCCAGAGTTCCTCTGTGGAGAAGGGGGAACATTCCAGGAGGACACCCATCTCTGCAGCACTTCACCAATCAGTCCTTTATGGTAGAGTGGCCAGACGGAAGGCACTCCTCAGTAAAAGGCACATGACAGCCTGCTTGGAGTTTGCCAAAAGGCACCTGAAGAAACTCAGACCATGAGAAACAAGATAATCTGGTCTGTTGAAACCAACATTGAACTCTTTGACCTGAATGCCAAGCGTCATATCTGGAGGAAACCTGACACCATCCCTACGATGAAGCATGGTGATGGAAGCATCATGCTATGTAGATGTGTTTCAGCCTCAGGGACAAGGATACTAGTCAGGACCGAGGCAAAGATGAACAGAGTAAAGTACAGAGAGATCCTTGATGAAAACCTGCTCCAGAGCACTCAGGACGTCAGACTGGGGTGAAGATTCATCTTCCAACAGGACAACGACCCTAAGCACACTGAGGCTAGGAAACATTGTCACCACCGATAAATCCACTATAGTTGAAAATTTCAATAAGCATTTTTCTACGGCTGGCCATGCTTTACACCTGGCTACCCCTACCCCAGTCAACTGCCCTGCAACCCCCCACAGCAACTCACCCAAGCCTCCCCATTTCTCCTTCACCCAAGTCCAGATAGCTGATGTTCTGAAAGAGCTGCAAAATCTGGACCCCTACAAATCAGCCAGGCTAGACAATCTGGACCCTCTCTTTCTAAAATGATCTGGCAAAATTGTTGCAACCCCTATTTACTAGCCTGTTCAACCTCTCTTTCGTATTGTCTGAGATTCCCAAAGATTGGAAAGCTGCCACAGTCATCCCCCTCTTCAAAGGGGGTAACACTCTAGACCCAAACTGCTACAGACCAATATCTATCCTACCCTGCCTTTCTAAGGTTTACGAAAGTTAACAAACAGATCACCGACCATTTCGAATCCCACCGTACCTTCTCTATGCAATCTGTTTTCAGAGCTGGTCATGGGTGCACCTCACCAAGGCTTTCGACTCTGTCAATCACCACATTCTTAGCGGCAGACTCAACAGCCTTGGTTTCTCAAATTACTACCTCGCCTGGTTCACTAACTACATCTCAGATAGAGTTTAGTGTGTCAAATCGGAGGGCCTGTTGTCCGGACCTCTGACAGCCTCTATGGGGGAGGGTTCAATTCTCGTGTCGACTCTCTTCTCTGTATACATCAATGATGTCGCTCTTGCTGCTGGTGATTCTCTGATCCACCTCTACGCAGACGACAACATTCTGTATACTTCTGGCCCTTCTTTGTACACCGTGTTAACTAACCTTCCGACGAGCTTCAATGCTGTACAACTCTCCTTCCGTGGCCTCCAACTGCTCTTAAACGCAAGTAAAACTAAGTGCATGCTCTTCGACCGTTCGCTGCCTGCACCTGCCCGCCCGTCCGTCCAGCATCACTACTCTGGACGGTTCTGACAACTACAAATACCTAGGTGTCTGCTTAGATTGTAAACTCTCATTCCAGACTCACATTAAGCATCCCCAATCCAAAGTTAAATCTAGAATCGGCTTCCTATTTCGCAACAAAGCATCCTTCACTCATGCTGCCAAACGGACCACCCTACCGATACTCGACTTCGGCGACGTAATTTACAAAATAGCCTCCAACAGTCTACTCAACAAATTGGATGCAGTCTTTCACAGTGCCATCCGTTTAGTCACCAAAGTCACATATACTACCCACCACTGCAACCTGTACACTTGTTGGCTGGCCCTCGCTTCAAACTCGTCGCCAAACCTATTTGCTCCATGTCATCTACAAGTCTTTGCTAGGTAAAGCTCCGCCCTATCTCAGCTCACTGGTCACCATAGCAGCACCCACTCTTAGCACGCGCTCCAGCAGGTATATCTCACTGGTCACCCCCAAAGCCAATTCCTCATTTGGCTGCCTTTCCTTCCAGTTCTTTGCTGCCAATGACTGGAACGAACTGCAAAAATCACTGAAGCTGGAGACTCATATCTCCCTCACTAGCTTTAAGCACCAGCTGTCAGAGCAGCTCACAGGTCACTGCACCTATACATAGCCCATCTGTAAATATCCCATCCAACTACCTCACCTCAATACTGTTATTTATATATCTTGCTCCTTTGCACCCCAGTATCTCTACTTGCACATCTATCCCTCCGGTGTTTAATTGGTATATTGTAATTACTTCGCCACCATGGCCTATTTATTGCCTTAACTCCCTTATCTTACCTCATTTGCACACACTGTAGATATACTTTTTCTACTGTATAATTGACTGTATGTTTGTTTATTCCATGTGTAACTCTGTGTTGTTGTATGTGTCAAACTGCTTTGCTATATTTTGGCCAGGTCGCAGTTGTAAATGAGAACTTGTTCTCAACTAGCCTACCTGGTTAAATAACATAAATAAATAAACACAGCCAAGACAATGCATGAGTTGCTTCGGGACAAGTCTCTAAATGTCCTTCAGTGGCCCAGCCAGAGCCAAGACTTGAACCCAATTGAGCATCTCTGGAGAGACCTGGAAATAGCTGTGCAGTGACGCTACCCAGGATCTGCAGAGAAAAATGGGATCCCCAAATACAGGTGTACAAAGCTTGTAGCGTCATACCCAAGAACACTGAAGGCTGTGATCGCTGCCAAAGGTGCTTCAACAAAGTACTGAGTAATGGGTCTGAATATTTATGTAAATAAGTTATTTCTGTATTTTTTGTTGTAATAAATGTTGTTAAATTTCTAAACCTGTTTCCGCTTTGTCATTATGGGGTGTGTTGTGTGTAGATGTACATTTCTTTAATCCATTTTAGAATACAGCTGTAACGTAACAAAATGTTGATAAAGTGAAAGGGACTGAATACTTTCCCACTGCACTGTTTATGTGTGTGTGTGTGTGCGGATAAAAGGTGACTGACAAATCACTTCCATTCTTCTTATGTTGTGGTGTCCCTTTGAATCCTGTAGAGGAGGGCCATGTGGAGGCAGGTCACTATGAGTCTGCGGTGTACCTGAGACTATGGAAAGGTGACATCGCTGGAGCTCTGCAGGTGGCCACTGAGAAAGGAGAGTTGAGTGATCACCTGCTCTCAGTTGCACCTATGGGTAAAGGGCACTAATTTTAATTGTAAAATGGTTTTATTTCCTTAATATTTATTCCATTTTAGAATGCATATTTCGAATATTAAGTTGTTCTGATTCAACAACCAACTAGTCAATTTAGTTAGTTTTTGATTAGTATAATTTTTTGGTTCTCTTGCTCTTTGACATGGTGAAGTACTGTATGAATGGATGCATGCAGGTGTGTAATAACACTTGTGAAACCCTCTCAGCTGGATACCAGGTGTGGCTGACGACCGTGGAGGTCTATGTGAAGCAGCTGTGTCTTCAGGAGCAGTTCCTCAAGGCTGCCTCCCATCTTCTCTCCATCAACAAGGTCTACGAGGCCATCGACCTCCTCAAGTCCCACCAGCTCTACAGGTCATTCAGCAGACACACACACGTTTGTCTGTTTATTTTACACATAAATTATGAAATAAAGAATAAAAAAGTTAGTGTTGTAGGAGGATCCATTAGAGTAACTTCTAAGTGGTAGGATTTTAGATTGTGCTACCTGTGACTGACCTATCAATGGGAGTGATCATTGTAATCTCTTAAGCTGTGAGTGAAATGTTTGTGCTTTCTCAGGGAGGCCATAGCCCTGGCCAAGGCTAGGCTGCAGCCAGATGACCCTGTGCTCAAGAAACTCTACACCACCTGGGCAGCCGTGCTGGAGAAAGACGGCCACTTGTCTACTGCTGCTAAATGGTAATTAAGACTAACCTTTACCTATTTTCATTAATAAAACTGCGTCTTGGTGTAAAAGTGCACTGTGCAAAGCAGGTAGAGTAAAATCTGGATCCTCGAAATAGCCGACTTGATGCTAAAGGAACTCGCTGTGTATTTATCACTCAGTTATCTCGCCGTGGACTCCAGCTTCGACGCAGCCAAAGTCATCGCCAAGAAAAACGACCCTGTCTCACTGAAGACGGCCGCCAGTCTGGCGAGGATCGCCGGCGAAAGCGACCTGTCCTATTCACTCTCCCTGAGATGTGCCAAAGACCTGGCGTCCTCTCAGGATTGGCTGGGAGCACAGCAACTCCTCAGCACACATGAGAGCCTATTGGTAAGTTGCCCTGAATTGGCCGATGCTTATAGATGAAGATGCTTATAGATGAAGATGCTATATATAGTCCCATTGATTAGCTATAGATTATGGTCAGATAAGAGTTGCGTGTTGATTTTCATGCTTTATCTATACTGTCCCCCTCTGCTATAGGCCCACCGGTTACATTACTGCACTATTGAGCTGCTCACTGTGAGTCTAACAGGGACCGACATAGTGACTTGGACCTGTTCCTCCATCCATCCCTGGTCTGCTCCTTGTAAGAATCAAGATGGCTTCCTGGCTACCCTGAGGGCTGTGTGGGAGAGAGGGTTTGCTGTCTCCCCCAGCAACCCAGAGATACTCAAAGCTCTTCACCAACAACTGAAGGCTATAGAGAATCCTCAAACAACACCTAACGTTCCTATGAAACAGGTAGGCCATCAGTGGACAGAGGCTGGGCTGGGGTGAAATTATTCTGCTGATGGGATGGAGAGATATTGACAGATCTTAATCTGAAAATGTAAGTTTGTAGACATTTAGGAGACGATCTACTCTGTAGACAGTGGTGCCTCTGCCTGTGTTTTCATCTGAACCCACTGTAAATGCTCTTGTCCCCCTCCAGCTTCTGATCCAGATGTCCCTTGACCTGACCCTGGGTGCAGTGAGCTGGTTGCTAGGTGACTGGGGGGCGGCCCTAGAGAAGCTGTTGCAGGGCGTGGCCAGAGGGAATGAGGCGGGTCACTTCTTGCTGATGTCAGAGACCTGTAGGCTGCTGTTTCCTCAAGGTGACTCAACATCTTAGTTTACCCATCTTTATTATCCATGGCAAGGATTACACACTGACACATAAGAATATAAATGTATACAATGGATTATTTTTTGCACATATACTGTATTTGTACAGTACCTTCAATTTAGAAATGCTACCATAGAGCAATGCCCAATACATATAATGTTAACAGGTATTATTTTTTTTTCATACAACAGCCATTCTCTTCAGTCTTATACAAAATCCATAAACCAATCTTATACAGTTGGTGGCACAGAATGGTTAGTAAGTTAAACGTTGTTTTACTGTAATATAATGCATTTATAACATGTTTAATATGGATTTTAATGGTGGAAGAGGCATGGCAGCTTCAGAGATCTCCTTAGATGCACTCCAGCCTGTGCCGTGTGCATGGACATCCCAGTCAATGGACATCCTAGTATAGGAGCGGCCCCAGGGAAGTGTCCACCTCCTCCAATACCGTAGTGTTCAGAGTTGCAGCCAGTTGGTTTAATCCCAGAGCAGATGGCCATGGCTGCTCGTTCATTATTGATCGCTCTGAATGTGATGACGCCAGGCTTAAACGGATTTCTTGGCTTGGGTCCATAAAAGTCTCTGGTGTGTCTGTGGTTGTAAAAAGAATGACTGGTCCTCTGTTGCAAGACCCTACATTGTATATCACCGGGTAACACTTGAAGAGTTGGTTTCCCTTTTGAAGGGTGAGGAAGTGTCTCTGTGTGGTAGAGCAGGATGGAGGCCAGGTTCCAGTGTTCCATAGGAGTTGTTAGGGACCTGCTTCACTGACATGTCCTCAGCCATGGTGTCATAATACCCAGGGCTCTTGGAAGTTGTTGGCGCTTGCGCCCTCTGGTGTTCCAAAAGTGGCCCAGTTCCCCTCTCCGTCTGGGCGGTTTGTTTTTATTTTATTTAACTAAGAAACATTCTTATTTACAATTCCGTTAACATTCTTATTTACAATGACGGCCAAACCCTAGGGTTGCTGCCCTGCTGGCTGGACCAGCGGTTGCCTACCTCGCACTTCCCGTAAATGTTGTTCTCGTGCATGCTCGCCACAAGTGTCCAGCTGCCAGTGGTGGTCATATCACTGAAGGTCTGGTATATGATCCCACTTGCTGTGTTCAGGTAATACAGCCCATCTTCATGTTGGTCACATCGGTCCCTTATTTCTTTGCAGCTTCTGGCAATGGCTTCTGTTTCAAAGCCAGTTCTGGCCACTGCATGCCTGTCCTCCTGTACTGCTTGTGCAAGTTGAGGCAGTGAAGTGAAATGAGTTGTAAGTCTGTCTACGTGTTATATATTGAAAACATCAGTAGAGGGGGATCATCAACAGGAGAACACAGATAAATGTCTGAGTCTCTGACTATAGGAGGTTCTGTTTGTGTTCAAGTCTTGGCAATACTTTTATTTATATCCATGTCTTATCCATATGCTCTTATTTCCCATGTCTGAGAGAGAACTGAAAAGAAAGCTATAAGGATTTACTGTAATGGCATTTACTGGAAAGTACTAGCCCATCTCAGCAAAATTGTGTTGATAACAAGAATGGTAAAACATCTAAACAATGATAAGCCTAGTTGATTATCAATAACATTCACAAGAGGCCTCACGTTTGATAAAATGTACTGTTATACTTTTAATCTGTGTGAATTAGTTTAACTGCAGTTGCACCTTTTTTTTTTAAATGTGCACAACCTGGTGACAACCTGTGCCTACAGTACTCAATATCACTGGAAGTGTGGACACTAACACTGTATGGTCCTCGTCTTTCAAATGTACGAAATAAATGCATCCTTTAAACCAATGTGAAATTCTCATATTAATTCTACTCTTTCTCTGCCAGGTATCGACTCCATCTCAGAACACAAAAAGATGGTGGACCCCTTGGATGAGAAGGCCTTGGCTGCAGCTCGGAGCCTGGAGGCGTTTGTGTGTTACCAGGACCTCTACCACATGTGGTGGAGCCTCAGCACTAACACAGCAGGAGCTCAGAGAGACATGACTAATGGACTGCACTCAGCCAGCGAGAACCACATCAATGGATTAGACGGCCACATTACTGACACTCCAAATGGAGATGGGATGGGATGGTGTGTGAGCGCTCAGAATGGAGACGTGAAGATGGGAGTGTGTGTGAACGCTTGCCAGGTGCTGCTGTCTGAGCCCCACGCAACCTGCCAGGCCACACAGAGGGCTATAGCAAAGATCCAGCAGAGACTGGCCTCCATGGTGCACCAGCACAGCCAAACCCAGGAGACTAAAGCCAGCCATGGGGAGGGACGGGCTGAAAAGCCCACCTCGGCCCAGGGCTCCACTCCAACAGACAGCCAAGAGTCCACTGATGCAGGACAAGGGTACAGCATATTTTTTCTCATTGTCTTTGGACATTAGTTAGCTGTTTAGACTATAAAGATAACTGCAATAATTTGTTAGTTGATGTAAGTTATGATTGTTTTTCAGAGCTGACACTGAATCTCTACCCTGCTTGATTGCCATGGTTTCTGAGCACCACAAAGAGTTGGCTGACATCCCAGAACATGTCAAAGTAAGACACCCTCATACTTTTTTTACTGAACTTTTTCCTGATGCCATTCTTTAAAATATTTGATTTTATTTCAGAAATATCCATACCCAGATGTTCTGGAGTGCTGCTTAGTTCTGCTCTATTTGAGTAAGAGTTCCGATCTTGTTCCTGATCACCTAAAGAATGAAGCAGTGGCCTTGATCCGCAAGTATGGAACTTCCTCTCTCCGCAAAGCCTCCCAGCGATTCCTATCTTAATGGTTATTTCTCTTCAGTCTGAACAAAGTCAATGCACATCAATAAACATTTTCACTAAGCTAAGTCTGATTTACTATACATGGGTATATGAATACCAGCCTTCAAATACATTTGTATTGATTCAGAAGTAGGATTTTAGTTCAATGTCTTTGCACTGCTGGGGGCCTAGGCCCACTCAATTGTGTACATTACCGTGGTTAGAGTATCCCTCGATCATAGGACCTGATGTCTAGTAAGGCTCTAAATAAAAATTCCAGGTCGCACAGCAAAATATTTAGGAGCATGTGAGAATTGGTTGCATGTCTGGCTCTGTCACAGCTATAGCAAAAGCTTGGTCTGGGAAGAAATGGCAGCATATGGATAAAAAGGCTCTGCAGTGCAACCATTTCACGACAATGTAGCCCAATTAAACAGCAACAGAATTGGTTCAATAAGGCATGCCCAAAATAGGAAATACTATTGAAAATAGATTTTTTTTAATATACAACTGTTTCAAACAATGCATGTTGTAAAAACAATAGCAACCACAAACCATCTTTTTAAACAGAGCAGTGAACAAATTAAAAGCAAATGTTGCACAGAACTGCAGTGTGCCCCTAACACATTTATACTCAGACCAGCCTGGCACCCATCTAAAACTTCAGTGAAATGTTACTTTAAAATGGTAAGATCCCTACAAGCATGTATCCAACAAAGAACTGGTTTTCTGATTGATACCAAGGCTTGAGCTACAATTGGGTTTAAATAACGTTTGTTTTGAAAAGCAGTGCAGAGAATTGTTGAGCACTTTCAAATGCTAAACTTCTTATTTGAAGTACAATACAAGAGCTGGTCCCATGCTTTTAAAAGAGTTGTTACTGCAATGCTGATAAACAAAGGTTTCTGAATACTGGTCCTGGGTGATAAAGGCTCAATAGTGGTACAATAGGGAATTTGAATGTGACAATCTGCAGTAAAATCAACTATGACAGAACAAAATGGGTTCAAGAGGAGAGTCTGGTAACCAATGTCCTTTTTGCAGCTGGTGAAGCTGGACACAGAAATTAATCTCATGTATTCTGGGAGTGGGGGGAGAAAATAAACATTACTGGATAGGTTAAAACAAGTGCGGCTTCCACTTGATGGCCTCGCGGTCGATCAGTGCTTGTTGTTGGTTTCCTCTTGGGAAGAGCTTGAGATGCCGTTCTGATTTTGAGTGGACCCAGAGCCCAATCCATACAATCGCCCACAATACTTTGCGTCATCAATGTTGTCTTCAAAGAAAAGCTGCAAAAGAAGACAACTTGTTTCATGTAACTCCCAAGATGCCAGTCCTCATCAAGACTAGTTCTCAAACTTCCCAATCTTTTCCTTCCTGACCACTAAGTACAACGTTAAAATCTGTCCTTTCACCTATTAGTTGTCATGGAAGACAGACAATAGGTACCTCTTTCATCCTAAAGAAGGCCATCCCTGTGAGCAGCGAATCCGAACCGGCCTGGTGTTGTCTCCCGATCCTCTTTAGTTCCAGCTGGTCAGCCACCTCCTGGAGTCCTCCCTGAACAAACACACAGTTGACATATGCTCTGCCTCAGAGGACATTTCATGTCAGTCACATTTTGGTGAAATAAAATATATATTTTTTTTAAAGTTGGACACCTCACTATAGGCCAGCATTGACTAACAGGTGGTTTGATGAGCCATGTTTGTGTGATGGAGTAACCTTGCCTGAGACTTAACTTGCATTAGGTAATCAAGCTAATGCTTCAGCTCAGCAGGCTAACAAAGTTGAGACATTTGGCAGCCAACGCACTGTTGGTTCATTGGTAAAATTTCATCGTTCATTGGTTTTGCAAATACCATAACATAATAAGCAAGTTACCAGGAATGTCTCTTTACCTTCAAGTTTTTGCAGCTCTTCATCAGATATTTGACATCATAGATTGCAGGGAAGAAGAGATTGAGGATCTGGAAGAACTCATGTTCCTCCTCAGGTAGCCGAGTGTCTGTTAATAGCTTCACCAGGTAGCCAAAATCATACCCGCTGCAAATGAGAAATACGGCAAGGAGATTCATTACAACTTGATTTTGCAAATGACTACTAGGGCACTGTTGGGAGTGTTCATGACTAGGGCCCAGAGTTTATCCTGTTTACCAGAAAAAAATGCAGGGCCCACTGACATCGCAACACATCCCTCCCTACCTGTGAAAGGAGAGCCACTTGACATTTTCACACAGCACTAAACCGGATGTCATCAGGAGCTCAGCAAAGTAGAGTGTGTCAATCCCCTCTTCCTCGTGCTTTTTGAATTGGAGGCCGGAGTTCTGAAGTAAGTCTATCGAGTCCTGGGAGTACATATCCTCTCTGTTTACAAAAGAACAGAATGGAACAACAAACAGACTATTATTCAAGAGCCTTCTAATGAGGCATCAGATCCTACCCCAAAAACATAAGCATAGCATAGTTTTAATCTCATTACTGGCTATACTGTTTTATAACAAGGATTAAGACCCACGTTAAATTAAATTTGAAATTGAACTGCCATGTCGTCGTTCCAGGGGGATAGTCTCCATCCTCGTTCATAAATGACAGTCCCAGTTGAATGATTTTCAGAAGGTCCACGTTGCACCTCAAGAGCTGGTACTGGTAGTCTACCGTACTGCGAAACTCGCCAATGGGTCGAACCACCACTCCCGGGAATTCTGTGTCCTGTTGGAACAAGGACATCATTAATGACAAAAAAAAGTTTACGCAATACATACCAAAACCTTCATAGATCTACTAAGAATCAATGAAAAAGTTAGCATGATATATTACCATGGCAATGAAGTTGTAGCTTTGAATTATCTGTCGGATTTTCCTCATTTCCTCATCCACATTGCTTGCCCAGACCTCACAGATAATCTGACTGGTATCTGCCAGTGCAGCTGGCATTTTTGCAGGTTGAGGAAAGGACTGAAAACCCTGACAATTCTGCAGCACTTTCAGGGAACAGTCTGTTGAAAAAAATTCAAGAAGAGGTTGAACGTTATCTATGCCATTCAGCTAAACATCAATTAACTGCAAAATGATAGTTAAAGTTGTGTGCAGTAGCTAGAGTTAACACAAACTATATATACACACACAGACACAAAAGTATGTAGACACCCCTTCAAAATGTGTGGATTCAGCTATTTCAACCACACCCATTGCTGACAAGTGTATAAAAATCAAGCACACCGCCATGCAATCTCCATAGACAAACATTGGCAGTAGAATGGCCATACTGAAGAACTGTGACTTTCAACAGGTCACTGTCATATAGGATGCTACCTTTCCAACAAGTCAGTTTGTCAAATGTCTGCCCTGCTAGAGCTGCCCGGACAACTAAATGCTGTTATTGTGAAGGTGAAATGTCTAGGAGCAACAACGGCTCAGTCGCAAAGTGGAAGGCAACACAAGCTCACAGAACAGGACCGCAGAGTGCTGAAGCATGTAAAAATCTGTCCTTGGTTGCAACTTCAGCACAAGAACTGTTCCTAGGGAACTTAATGAAATGGGTTTCCATGGCCAAGCAACCACACACAAGCCTAAAATCACCTTGCGCCAAGCATCGACTGGAGTTGTGTAAAGCTCACCGCTATTGGACTCTAGAGCAGTGGAAATGCTTTCTCGAGTGATGAATCACACTTCACAAATCTGGGTTTGTCAGATGCCAGGAGAACATTATGCATAGTGCCAACTGTAAAGTTTGCTGGAGGAGGAAAAATGTCTGGTGCTGTTTCATGGTTCAGATTAGGCCCCTTTAGTTCCAGTGAAGGAAATCTTAATGCAACAATGACATACTAGACGATTCTGTGTTTCCAACTGTGGCAACAGTTTGGGAAAGGCTCTTTTCTGTTTCAGCATGAAACACGTGCACAAGGCGAGGTCCATACAGAAATGGTTTATCGAGATCGGTGTGGAAGAATTTGACTGGCCTGCAGAGCCCTGACCACAATCCCATCAGTCACCTTTGGGATGAATTGGAACTTCGACTGCGAGCCTAGCCCCACATCAATGCCCTACCTCACTAATGGTCTTGCGGCTGAATAGAAGCAAGTCTACGCTGCAATGTTCCAACATCTAGTGGAAAGCTGTTATAGCAGCAACGGGGGGGACCAATTCCATATGAATGCCCATGATTTTGGAATGAGATGTTCGACGAGCAGGTATCCACATACTTTTGGTCATGTGGTGTACATGTCTGGGCGCCTAAATCAAAACCTGACTGGCCTGTGTGATGCCAGCGAGATAAAGAGCAAACGAACTTGGCTGGATAAAACAACCCCGGTGTTGGTTTTCTGCAAATGAATTAGTTTATTGTATAAACACTGAACTAGCTAAGGTTACCTAGCAACAATTAAATGACGGACAACAAGCTATGCAGTAGCTAACTAGCATCCAAATGGCATGTAGCATTAGCTGCCGTTAACTAGCCCAGATACTGTGGAAACAATATTGCATGCCAATGCTAGCTAGCTAGCCACACTGGAAGTTAACTAAAATAAAATGTTCGCTACCTCGAATCAGTCTTCTATTACACATAGTTAGCTACAACAGCACGTAGCCAAGCTACATTGGGATAGCTAGCTAGCTCAGTTTGCCAGCATTGGTGACGTCAAGATGGCTAGCTAGCTGGAAACCACCAGGCTAGCCAACTCACGTTGGACATTGTTTTGACTTAAACATATTATTGTATTAGCTAGCTACTATGAAACGTGTAAAGCACAAATAACAATATCTACCTGATCCGTCGTATGATCTTGTTCCGTTGGGGCTACTGCTAGCCCTTGCTAACGTTGCTGCATAACGTTGGCTTCCTTACTCTATCGGAAGTCATAGAAATACATCTAGGCAGGCGCAGTAAAAAAAAAAAAAAATTAAAACTCACCTTCACGTCTCCCTTGATGCTCTGACCAGTAGCTAGAGTATGGACTGTGGAGCATACACCACCCTATTGTTATCCACCCGTTTCCCCCCCAGAGAAATGCAAACTTAAATGGCTACACATCTATAGCGTGTAACTTCAATGATGTCGCTCTTACTGCTGCTGGTGATTCTCTGATCCACCTCTACGCAGACGACACCATTCTGTATACTTCTGGCCTTTCTTTGGACACTGTGTTAACAACCCTCCAGGCAAGCTTCAATGCCATACAACTCTCCTTCCGTGGCCTCCAAATGCTCTTAAATACAAGTAAAACTAAATGCATGCTCTTCAACCGATCGCTGCCTGCACCTGCCCGCCTGTCCAGCATCACTACTCTGGACGGCTCTGACTTTGAATACGTGGACAACTACAAATACCTAGGTGTCTGGTTAGACTGCAAACTCTCCTTCCATACCCACATCAAACATCTCCAATCCAAAGTTAAATCTAGAATTGGCTTCCTATTTCGCAACAAAGCATCCTTCACTCATGCTGCCAAACATACCCTTGTAAAACTGACCATCCTACCAATCCTCGACTTCGGCGTTGTCATTTACAAAATAGCTTCCAATACCCTACTCAACAAATTGGATACTTTGCACATTCTTCCACTGCAAATCTACCATTCCAGTGTTTTACTTGCTATATTGTATTTACTTTGCCACCATGGCCTTTTTTTGCCTTTACCTCCCTTATCTCACCTCATTTGCTCACATCGTATATAGACTTGTTTATACTGTATTATTGACTGTATGTTTGTTTTACTCCATGTGTAACTCTGTGTCGTTGTATGTGTCGAACTGCTTTGCTTTATCTTGGCCAGGTCGCAATTGCCTACCTGCTTAAATAAAGGTGAAATAAATAAATAAAATAAAAACTTTATAGTTGTCAATGTGGTTGTTCATGTCATGACCCTATATATCAAGGTTTCAGCACAATAATGTCCTAATTATCCAGGAGTTAATTGGTTTGTAAAAGTTTTTACAAATGAAATGCTTTATAAATTGTGTCACATTTCCTCAAATCTTCAACTGGATGGACGTTGGTATGCCACAATAATCAATGTGAAGCTTTAATAGGATGTTGTTTAAGACATTATCTTTATTTGAAAAGCGTAAAATACCTCATGTAAAATAGCTCAAAAAGTCAAAGGAAAACCTGATACAGTTCCAAGACACAGATGACCACAATCACTTTTCCTACTAAGATACAATTACAATAGTTGTCATCATTCAATTACTAATATTCTGGTTATACAATTACACCTGAAGATAAACAGGGAGGCATGTGTGCCAAAGCAATATCACATTCATTTGCAATACAGACACCTGAAGTACTTATCCTGAAGGGGGTTATCCTGAAGTCCTGGTGTTATGAATAATGCATTGAATCATGGTAATTGTGAGACATGGAAAAGTCTATATTCAGAATTTCTCAATTAATGTCAGTACATAAGCACAGTATTTGTATGAGAAACGCAGACATCAATGTCATTCAAACATGTCAGCTCTAGACTCCTCAAATACTGTACATTGGTATATCTACTGTACTGGTATATCTACTAACAGCACTACAATACTCCACGACGAGTAAACACCGTTTGTCAAAGGTACATTTCTTCTGAGGCGTGGCACTTTAGATAGGCATCGAAATAAATATAAAATAAAGCTGAGGAAGTATTTTTAAAACCGCAATGACATGTCAATGCTTTTTGTCAGGGTTCCTTGTTCGCACAGCTGGCAGAGAGATGTGGTCACTGTTGGTTAGAGTCAGCACTACTTTGAATGTGGGACACCTCTAATACAGGCATGAGGAGCTGGAAGGAATCCTGGATGTACGATGCACTGTTTGAAGCCTAAAGAAGACGAGATACATACAGTACATAGATACAGTTGAAGTCAGAAGTTTACATACACTTAGGTTGGAGTCATTAAAACTTGTTTTTCAACCACTTCACACATTTCTTGTTAACAAACTATAGTTTTGGTTAGGACATCTACTTTGTGCATGACACAAGTCATTTTTCCAACAATTGTTTACAGACAGATTATTTCACTTATAATTCACTGTATCAAAATTCCAGTGGGTCAGAAGTTTACATACACTAAGTTCACTGTGCCTTTAAACAGCTTGGAAAATTCCTGAAAATTATGTCATGGCTTTAGAAGCGTCTGATAGGACAATTGACATAATTTGAGTCAATTGGAGGTGTACCTGTAGATATATTTCAAGGCCTACCTTCAAACTCAGTGTCTCTTTGCTAGACATCATGGGAAAATCAAATGAAATCAGCCAAGACCTCAGAAAACAAATTGTAGACCTCCACAAGTCTGTTTCATCCTTGGGAGCAATTTCCAAATGCCTGAAGGTACAACATTCATCTGTACAAACAATAGTACGCAAGTATAAACACCATGGGACCACGCAGCCGTCATACCGTTCAGGAAGAAGACGCGTTCTATCTCCTAGAGATGAATGTACTCTGGTGCGAAAAGTGCAAATCAATCCCAGAACAACAGCAAAGGACCTTGTGAAGATGCTGGAGGAAACAGGTACAAAAGTATCTATATCCACAGTGAAACGAGTCCTATATCAACATAACCTGAAAGGCCGCTCAGCAAGGAAGAAGCCACTGCTCCAAAACCGCCATAAAAAAGCCAGACTACGGTTTGCAACTGCACATGGGGACAAAGATCGTACTTTTTGGAGAAATGTCCTCTGGTCTGATGAAACAAAAATAGAATTGTTTGGCCATAATGTTATGTTTGGAGGAAACAGGGGGAGGCTTGCAAGCCGACGAACACCATCCCAACAGTGAAGAACGGGGGTGGCAGCATCATGTTGTGGGGGTGATTTGCTGCAGGAGGGACTGGTGCACTTCACAAAATACATGGCATCGTGAGGCAGGAAAGTTATGTGGATATATTGAAGCAACATCTCAAGACATCAGTTAAAGTTTGCTCGCAAATGGGTCTTCTAAATGGACAATGACCCCAATCATACTTACAAAGTTGTGGCAAAATGGCTTAAGGACAACAGAGTCAAGGTATTGGAGTGGGCATCACAAAGCTCTGACCTCAGACCTATAGGAAATGTGTGTGAGAGCAAGGAGGCCTACAAACCTGACTCAGTTACACCAGCTCTGTCAGGAGGAATGGACCAAAGTTCACCCAACTTATTGTGGGAAGCTTGTGGAAGGCTACCCAAAACGTTTGACCCAAGTTAAACAATTTTAAAGGCAATGCTGCCAAATGCTAATTGAGTGTATGTAAACGTCTGACCCACTGGGAATGTGATGAAAGAAATAAAAGCTGAAATAAATATCATTCTCTCTCCTATTATTCTGACATTTCACATTCTTAAAATAAAGTGCTGATTCTAACTGACCGAAGACATGGAATTCTTACTAGGATTAAATGTCAGGAATTGTGAAAAAACTGAGTTTAAATGTATTTGGTTAAGGTGTATGTAAACTTCCGACTTCAACTGTACATAAACGATGCAACACATTTGTAAATGTCACACACACAAACACACATTGTTATGATTCAGCTTTCAGACGGAATGAAGAGGATGTGTGATATGCAGCAATGTACGATAATTAATTCGATACAAACCTCCAAAAATACTCCCGTTATGAGTGGATTGAGGACATCTCCATTTTCATTTGACTGCAAAACAAAATGTTTTGGTCTTATTAGTCAGTGAACTAGGAATCTTATACACTTATTAAAGGGATACTTAGGGATTTTGGCAATATAGCCCTTTATTTACTTCCCCAGAGTCAGCTGAACTCACTCACGGATACCATTTTTATGTCTCTGCATCCAGTATGAAGGAAGTTAGAGGTAGTTTTGCGAGCCAATGCTAACTAGTGTTAGCACAATGACTGAACGTCTATGGTATCTACTAGCATGCTTGAAAAAGAAAAGGAGAACTCGGATGCAATAATTGTATAATTAACTTTTTGACAGACAAGCTGTCTTCATCAGTGTATAATGACAAACACTGCAGTTCACTAATTTATATACTTGGAAAGAACACACACAGGTGTCTGTAATCATGGCCAAGTGTAAAATGGCCATAAAAAAAAAAAATTGCACTCCCCTTCCCAAATTTACAAATATTTTCACATGACCCTCCCCCCTCATAGAATTATCTCAAAATAATGTTTATGGCCACAAAGAACAATAACTGTAGAGAACCTGTGTTTATAAACATGGATATCGACTTAGACACTTCAGCATGCAGTCAATGCCACCATGGGCTACGGGCCAGAAGGATGAGGGTTCATCAAACAACACAGACGAGCTTACTCTCCCTGCCTGTTTTATTACACTACAATCTGAGTCTGGTGCAGACAATGATCAGCTAGGGGGAAATCAGATTTTTTTTTATGCCATTTATACAGCGCCTTCAGAAAGTATTCAGACCCCTTGACTTTTTACACATTTTGTTACGTTACAGCCTTATTCTAAAATGTATTAAATATAATTTTTCCCTCAGCAATCTACACACAATACCCCAGAAATGTTTGTAAATGTATTAAACATTAAAAACAGAAACACCTTATTTACATAAGTATTCAGACCCTTTGCTATGAGACTCAAAATTGATCTCAGCTTCATCCTGTTTCCATTGATCATCCTTGAGATGTTTCTACAACTTGATTGGAGTCCACCTGTGGTAAATTCAATTGATCGGACATAATTTGAAAAGGCACAGACCTGTCAATATTAGGTCCCACAGTTGAGCGTGCATGTCAGAGCAAAAACCAAGAAATGAGGTCGAAGGAATTGGCCGTAGAACTCCGAGACAGGATTGTGTCGAGGCACAGATCTGGGGAAGGGTACAACAAAATGTCTGCAGCATTGAAAGTCCCCAAGAACACAGTGGCCTCGATCAATCTTAAATAAAAGAAGCTTGGAACAACCAAGTGTCTTTGTAGAGCTGGCCAACCGGCCAAACTGAGAAATCAAGGGAGAAGGGCCTTGGTCAGGGTGGTGACCAAGAACCCAATGGTCACTCTGACAGAGCTCTAAAGTTACTCTGTGGAGATGGGAGGACCTTTCAGAAGGACAACCATATCTGCAGCACTCCACCGTCAGGCCTTTATGGTAGAGTGGCCAGACAGAAGCCACTCCTCAGTAAGAGGCACATGACGCCAGCTTGGAGTTTGCCAAAAGGCACCTAAAGACTCTTTGGCCTGAATGCCAAGCGTCATGTCTGGAGGAAACCTGGCACCATCCCTACGGTGAAGCATGGTGGTGACAGCATCATGCTGTGGGGATTGTTTTTCTGCAGCAGGGACAGGGAGATTAGTCAGGATCGAGGCAAAGATGAATGGAGTAAAGTACAGAGAGATCCTTGATGAAAACCTGCTCTAGAGAGCTCAAGACCTCAGACTGGGGCAAAGGTTCACCTTCGAACAGAACAACGACCCTAAGAACCCAGCCAAGACAACGCAGGAGTGGCTTCGGGACAAGTCTCTGAATGTCCTTGAGTGGCCCAGCCAGAGACCAGACTTGAACCTAATCAAATATCTCTGGAGAGACCTGAAAATAGTTGTGCCGCGACGTTCCCCATCCAACCTGACAGAGCTTGAGAGGATCTGCAGAGAAGAATGGGAGAAACTCTCCAAATACAGGTGTGACAAGCTTGTAGCGTCATACCCAAGAATTGCTGCCAAAGGTGCTTCAACAAATTACTGAGCAAAGAGTCTGAATACTTCTGTAAATTTGATGAGTTTTTTTTATTAACAATAAATTAGCAAACATTTTGAAAAACCTGTTTTTCCTTTATCATTATGGAGTATTGTCTGTAGATTGATGAGGGGAAAAAACTACGTAACAAAATGTGAAAAAAGTCAACGGGTCTGAAAACTTTCCAAATGCACTGTATACAATATTTGAAACTTATTTTCCACAAACAGGTTTCTGTACCAATGCACTACACAACCAATAAACAAAGCATACAGACTTTGGGCACTTCAAAATTATGGTTTGCGTTTTCCACACCAAAATAAAAAGACTGTCAATCTCAACAAAGAGAAAATACATCCCTCACTACCCAGCAGGCTTACCCAGTATTTAAGACATCTCAGAATGTCATTAAACCTTTTGGTGTTTTGTAACATATGTCTCTTTCCGTTCATCAACTGGCCGCTGCACAGTTTGGATTGATTCATTGATTGACTTATTTGTCAGTTAAAATAGTACATATATACAAAAATATTGTTTGGACAATAAAGTCTGGGACTTATTTCCATTGTGGTCCTTATTTCTTTTTACATAAATACATACAATACCAGTCAAAAGTTTGGACACACCTACTCATTCCAGGGTTTTTCTTTATTTTGACTATTTTCTACATTGTAGAATAATAGTAAAGACATCAAAACTATGAAATAACACATATGGAATCATGTAGTAACCAAATAAAGGTGTTAAACAAATCAAAATATATGTTATATTTGAGATTCTTCAAAGTAGACACATTTTGCCTTGATGACAGCTTTGCACATTCTTGGCATTCTCTCAACCAGCTTCATGAGGTAGTCACCTGGAATGCATTTCATTTAATAGGTGTGCCTTGTTAAAAGTGTGGAATTTCTTTCCTTCTTAATGCGTTTGAGCCAATCAGTTGTGTTGTGACAAGGTAGGGTGGTATACAGGAGATATCCCTATTTGGTAAAATAAGCAAAGGGAAATGAGAGTCCATCATGACTTCAAGACATGAAGGTCAGTCAGTTTGGAAAATCTCAAGAACTTTGAAAGTTTCTTCAAGTGCAGTCGCAAAAACCATCAAGTGTTATGATGAATCTGGCTTTCATGGGGACCTCCACAGGAAAGGAAGACCCAGAGTTACCTCTGCTGCAGAGGATAAGTTCATTAGAGTTACCAGCCTGTCACGCCCTGGCCATAGAGAGGCTTTTTATTCTCTATTTTGGTTAGGCCAGCGTGTGACTAGGGTGGGTGTTCTATGTTCCTTTTTCTATGTTTTGTATTTCTTTGTTTTTGGTCGGGTATGGTTATCAATCAGGGACAGCTGTCTATCGTTGTCTCTGATTGAGAACCAAACGTAGGCAGTCTGTTTTCTGTTTTGTGTTGCTGCACCTTACAGGACTGTTTCGTTTGTCGGTTTTGTTCAGTATTCATCTTTATTAAAATTATTATGAATATGTACCGCGCTGCACTTTGGTCCTCTTCTCCTTCTCCTGACGACAAACGTTACAGAACTACCCACCACCAAAGGACCAAGCAGCGTGGTGAAAGGGACTCCTGGACAGGTGAGCAGCACTATCTGGAGTATGAGACAACCTGGGAGGAGATAGAGAGGTGGTCGGTCGACCCAGGGAGAGTGCCGGAGCCCGCCTGGGATTCTGTAGAACAGTGCGAGGACGGATACCGGAGAATGGAGTTGGCGACACAAACAAGGCAGCGCAACAGGCACGAGAGGCAGCCCTCCCAAAAAATATTTGGGGGGCACACGGGGAGATTGGTGGAGTCAGGCGATAGACCTGAGCCAACTCCCCATGCTTACCGGAAGAAGCGCAGGACTGGTCAGGCACTGTGTTATGCGGTTAAGCGCACAGGTGTCGCCAGTACGTGCTCATAGCACGGTGCTTCAGGCCACCCCCCCACAAGTGCCAAGCGAGAGTGGGCAACCAGCCAGGGCGTATTGTCCCGGCTCAGCGCGTTTGGTCTCCGGTACGCCGTTTCGGCCCAGGTAATCCTGCGCCGGCGCTGTGTGCTGTGTCTCCGGGGAGCTGGGAGGGTGCAGTGCGCCCTATGCCTGCGCTCCACCCGTGCCGGGCGAATGTGGGCATTGAGCCTAAGGGAGAGGTGCGAGTGGTATGCACCAGATCTCCAGTGCTCACCCACAGTCCGGTTCAACCTGTGCCTGCACTCTGGAGGGTCCGGGCTAAAGTGGTCATCCAGCCTGGAGGAGTGGTGCCAAGGCTGCGCACCAGAGCTCCATTGCTCCCCACAGCCCTGTCCATCCGGTGCCTCCTCCACGCACCAGGCTTTCTCTCCATCTCCTCCCTCCAGGTTCTCCCGCCTGTCCGGCGCTTCCAGAGTCTCCCTCCAGTCAGGAGCTGCCAGAGCCGCCTGTCAGTCAGGAGCTGCCAGAGTCGCCCTTCATTCCGGAGCTGCCAGAGTCGCCCTTCACTCCGGAGCTGCCAGAGTCGCCCTTCACTCCGGAGCTGCCAGAGTCTTTGTTCAGTATTCATCTTTATTAAAATTATTATGAATACGTACCACGCTGCACTTTGTCCTCTTCTCCCGACAACAAACGTTACACAGCCTCAGATTTCAGTCCAAATAAATGCTTCAAAGAGTTAAAGTAACAGACACATCTCAACATCAACTGTTCAGGGTAGACCATGTGAATCAGAACTTCATGGTCGAATTTCTGCAAAGAAACCACTACTAAAGGACACCAATAATAAGAAGAGATTTGCTAGGGCCAAGAAACACGAGCAATTGACATTAGACCGGTGGAAATAAGTCCTTTGGTCTGATGAGTTCAAATTTGACATTTTTGGTTCCAACCAGCTCCAGGCTGTGTAAGGGATATTTGACCAAGAAGGAGAGTGATGGAGTGCTGCATCAGATGACCTGGCCTCCACAATCACCCAACCTCAACCCAATTGAGATGGTTTGGGATGAGTTGGACCGCAGAATGAATGAAAATAAGACTAAGTGCTCAGCATATGTGAGAACTCCTTCAAGACTGTTGGAAAGGTATTCCAGGTGAAGCTGGTTGAGAGAATGCCAATAGTGTGCAAAGCTGTCATCAAGGCAAAGGGTGGGTACTTTGAGATTCTTCAAACTTTTTGTTGACGACATGATTCCATATGTGTTAGAAAATAGTAAAAAAAAAATAAAGAAAAACCCTTGAATGAGTAGGTGTCTCCAAACATTTGACTGGTACAAACATTTGACTGGTACTGTCAAATATATATATATATATATATATATATATATATATATAAAGGAAGTGAAGTTATGGCCTAAACCCAGAGAGATAGAAAAATGCTGGTGACATGCTACAACACCAACATGCATTTCTTTATGTGAGATGGCTACTGCATCTACTATACAGGTATAGACATACAGAGGTAGGGTTATTCATACATTTTCGATCCAAATATTTTATATAAGCATTATATTGTTAGATTATATGAATACTCTGGTAGGCCTGAAACAGCTGAGGCGGCATTGGTACGCACTACGCTCTTAAACTCTTGATGGTTGCTAGTCAGTGCCCTGTTACCGTCATCCTGACAGTTCTAAACTTTGCAAGGCATGTCACTTGGCCCATCTCTTCGCATAGCCCACCAGTAAGAAATACAGTGGGAATAAATATCACTGAATGACGAAAATATTGGAATAAAGAAGGCTAATGCAATTCAAAGTCATCTTATCATTGTGATACATATGAAACAATAGCCTCCTGTGTGTGGCACACTGGTCTCATAGACTAGACGTAACATAGTAAATGTAAATCTGTGATATCCAGATTAGTATGATATGCACAGCCAGAAGAGGACTGGCCACCCCTCGGAGCCTGATTCCTTTCTAGGTTTCTTCCTAGGTTCCTGCCTTTCTAGGGAGTTGTTCCTAGCCACCATGCTTTTACATCTGCATTGCTTGCTGTTTGGGGTTTTAGGCTGGGTTTCTGTATTGCACTTTGTGACATCGATTGATGTAAACAGGGCTTTATAAATACATTTGATTGATGTTACATTTGGTATGGTTACATTAGAAAGAAGGTTACCTAAGGCAAAAACAAAAGTACGGTGGTGGTCAGGGTGGATGGGTGTGAGTATAATGTGAATGTCTTGCAACCCAAAGGTTGCAAGTTCAAATCTCATCATGGACAATTTTATCTAATTAGCAACTTTTCAACTACATACTGCTTTAAGCTACTTTGCAACTAATTAGCAGGTTAGCTAACCCTCCCCTTAACCCTAACTCCTAAACTTAATCCTAACCTTAACCCTAACCCTCAGCTTAGCTAACGTTAGTCAGCTAGCTAATGTTAGCCACCAAGCCACCTAGCTAGAATTTGTAACATATTGTACATTTAGCAAATTTGTAACATACAATACACATTGTAATTCGTAATATATCATACAAAATGGGTGATGACATCCACAAATGAATACATACCATATCATACTAAATGGAGTGTGAATAATATGTAATTATCTGAGACCCCGTTGTGTGTGGTCAACTAGATGATCATTTCAGCATGATTTTGATTGGGACATCGCACTGCTTTGAGACAGTGTAAGATTTTTGTTTTCACTGAATCACCGTTTGGATATTGGTTAAGCTACAATTAGTCTGGGAAAATGTTAGCTAAATTGCTGTGAGTGCTGCTCATGGTCATCTTGTATAGTTGGCTCAATTATTAGAAAATGTTGCCATGTTATGTAGTTTAACAAGTGGATTATTTTGCTAGCAGTCGCTTAGTAGCCTAGGCCTACTCCCGACTAAAAACCTGTGACTTCACTGACTTCTCATCCCTAATTGCTCCTGAAAATTGCTCTGAATAACAGTATACTAAAATGTAAACGTAAAAATGTTGTCTGATAATTAATCAATGTGATTTTATTTCCCTGAATTTCCATCTGTACAGGCTATTTGGAGGAGGTATAGCTCATCTATCTATTAGTTTGCTCATCTTGGGGCAGCAGGTAGCCTAGTGGTTAGAGCGTTGGACTAGTAACCGAAAGGTTGCAAGATTGAATCCCCGAGCTGACAAGGTAAAAATCTGTTGTTCTGCCCCTGAACAAGGCAGTTAACTCACTGTTCCTAGGCCGTCATTGAAAATAAGAATTTGACTTGCCTAGTTAAATAAAGGTAAAATAAAAAATGAATCTATCACTGATCAGAGACAAGTTGTGTGGGAAAGATATTATTTGTATTTCATTCTGTTATATTCTTACTATAGTAAGTGAGTATACCAAACATTAGGAACACCTTCCTAATATTGAGTTGTCCCCCCCCTCCCCCTTTTGCCCTAAGAACAGCCTCAATTCGTTGGGGCATGGGCTCTACAAGGTGTCAAAAGCGTTCCACAGGGAGAATGGCCCATGTTGACTCCAATGCTTCCCACAAGTTGGCTTGATGTCCTTTGGTTGGTGGACCATTCTTGATACATACAGGAAACTGTTGAGGGTGAAAACCCCAGCAGCGTTGTAGTTCTTGACACAAACCATTGCGCCTGGCACCTACTACTGTTCAAAGGCACTTAAATATTTTGTCTTTCCCATTCACCCTCTGAATGGCACACATACACAATCCACGTCTCAATTGTCTCAAGGCCCCCCCATCAACACGGACTGAAGTGGATTTAACAAGTGACATCAATAAGGACTCATAGCCTTCACCTGATCAGTCTATATAATGGAAAGAACAGGTGTTCTAAATGTTTTTTATACTCAGTGTATATGTGTGTTGACAGTAATCGGGTAGGTTTGTCTTGTCTGTTTAATCAACAAAATAACAAATTATTGATTTCATTTGGATGGCGCAGCCATTGCTGCACAGACCCGTACTATAGGCCTAATTAAACTCAAAATACGCCTACCCACATCTGCACACCACAACTACCACTCGGCATAAAAGGCATATGCATAAGAGGGTCATATAAACATCGCCCTATCTGTTTTGTTTACAGGCAAAATACCTTAAATCCTATGCGAAAGCAGTTTTTGTGAAACTCAAAAGACAGTTTATACATTTTCATAGTGAGGCAGTACAATTAAGTTAACATCTGAAGCTGAGTTCTGTGAATGTGGCTTCCAAGAGTGTAAGCTTAGTGACAGGAGAAATATACTTTGTGATATAGTTTCTATAGAATCACTACCTTACCCCTATTGTAGTTAAACAGGAGGTGAACTTCTTGGAAAGTAGCGATATCTCTTTACACAACACAAATGTTATTCTGTAAGAGGAGAACAAAATGTTGAGTTAGAGCACAATCGCACACTGGAATATGACAACAATGAGGGTATCAATACACACACGTTATGTCTGAAGGTTAGGGATGTGTGAACCAAAGCTATATCTATGACTAGTAATATAACACTCTGTCTAGATGGCTGATGGTGTGTAGGAACTTACTGCGAGAGGATTTTGGCCTGCTCCAAAGTGGTGACCTTCTGGTTGTTACAGAGCAGGATCATCTCGGCCACTTTGTGGAACTGCTCTATGGATCTGGCTGTTAGCTCAGCCAGGCTTTTGATGGCTGATGAGTGGACATTCTGAGAGGAATCAACAACACTCACATCAGTAGTTACAACAGAAAGAAGCTCCATTCCAATAGTCACAATGTCAGATAATAATTTTGCATACCTCAACAGTATAGGTTTTTGCCACTTCCTCTTCATTCCTTTCTTCTTCCTTTATGGGTTTGGTCATTTGGGCAATCTGGTCACATGCATTCTTACTCACCTGATGAGTGTTTGCAGAGAGAAAATAGGTTAGAGATTAGTGATCTACCATGCCGAAAAAGCAAAGTTGAGTAGTGCTCAGTCCTTTCAAAACGCAGTCCTGCCAAAACTCTCCAGAAGATGGCAACAAACACTGCTATATTATTGTACCGCTAGCATGAGGCCATAAGATCACTGGCTTGAAATTCAACCAAAACAGAAATGTATTGTGCCAACCTTGCCAAGTTTGTCAGCTGTTGTGGGTATGTGTAGTCCATCAAGGGCCTCTGTTAATTCCCTCAGAAACTCAGCGGCATCTTCATCTGAAAATAAATATGATTAAACAAAATGTATTGCTTTTGCTCATTGTATTTATCACAAAAACATACTGCCATCTTTCCCTAAAACAAGATAACAATGCTGATGTTTTTCAGTTGAATTATCACCCACAGAAAAAAAAAATAATAGAACAAAAGTATTTTGTTTCTGTTGTGAGTACAGTGGTGACCCATCATTCTGGGCAGGTAGGGCAGAGACCCACCTGTTTTGAGCCCTACCTGTTTAGCAAAAATATATACAGTACCAGTCAAAAGTTTGGGCACATCTACTCATTCAAGGGTTTTTCTTTATTTTTACTATTTTCTAAACTGTGAAGCATTTATTTGGGCTGCAATCTAATGAACTTGTCCTCTGCAGCAGAAGTACAGTGGGGCAAAAAAATTTAGTCAGCCACCAATTGTGCAAGTTCTCCCACTTAAAAAGATGAGACAGGCCTGTAATTTTCATCATAGGTACACTTCAACTATGACAGACAAAATGAGATAAAAAAATCCAGAAAATCACATTGTAGGATTTTTAATCCTACAAAAAAAAAAAAAAAGGTTGAATACATTGGCTATACTCTCAAAACAACTGGGAACTTGAAAATGTCAGACTTCCGAGTGTTCAACTTTGAAAAAAACAAGCTCCGACTGATAAAACTACATGTAGAATGGTCATCCTACTTGGAATTCCAAGTCGGGCACTCGGCACCATAAATCCAGAGAATGCCAGACTTTGATGACACAGTTTGCCCAGAAGGACAGCTCGCTTGCTCATTAATGTCTTTATCGAAATTACGGCTTGCCTCTTATCAACTCATCGTTTCCTTATGCCATAGTTTGTACATCTCGACTGTTATATTGCTTATATAGGTATATTTCATTAGTATCTTATTCATAATTTTCGGCAATGTTGAAATTATGCAATTATGCTGTGGTCTGTAATCATGTTTGCCAGTGACAGTTTCTTCCCATTCAAATATATATTTATTTTCAACAAAAAGTACAGTAATAGACCCATGTAATTCCAGTTGATATTGCGAGGGTTGTTTTGTTTGCGCAATGCGCTGTCTGTGCGTCGGTATTGTGGTAAGTGGATCCTCGTGATTGTATTTTCCTTCCTTTTTAGACCACATAGGCCTAATAAAATACATAAAATGTTAGGCTAACCGTGTTGCTCTCTCTCTCTGTGTGGTGACTTAAAGAAGAGTAGAGTTAAGGCCTGAACATCTTGCTGAATTTATCTAAACTAACATGTGAATTTCTGTCTGTGTCCATTTTGAAAGTGCAGAATGAAGGCCTACCTCGTTTGCTTGCACTTGCTGATACTTAGAGCTAAGTGTTAATGATAGAAGAACAAACATTATGAATTTACTGAACATACATTTTATAATGTTTGTGTATGGTTCAAAAGTAAAAACTAATTTGTTATTATTGAAGGAGAATGCGGTTCTTATTGAGTTACACAAATCCACAAAGAGTCAGTGGAAACCATATTTATTTAAGCAAGTCAGCCATATCAGCTATGGTTTTTAAAAAGGCAGTAAATGAGGTTGATGGAACTGTTTTCCTGCCAGACTAGGTTCCACTGAAAGCCAGGTGTAGCGGTGGTACGGATTCACTCTATGGTGCTGAAAGGAAAGCTCTGCTGTTGTGACAGCTTTATGTAGGCCCTAACAGTTTGTGGGCACTGTTTGTCACTGTTATAGTGCTGTTTAATGTATTGTTTAATGTTGTGTAGTGGCTTTGTTGGCACACATCTAAAAAAATTGGCTGCCCCAGCACGATTTACATGCTAAAATTGTCACTGTTTGAGTACTAAAAGACTGTAAATGTAACATTGTGATAGTAGACTTTATTTGACTGTTCTGTGACGGTAGGCTACCTTTCTTTTCTTCCACCTCCTCGTCGTCAAACTCTACCAGAGAGAAGGGTTCCTTGATGAGCTTCAGGTCCTCTTTAAGTTGGGCCAGCTCCTCTCCAGACAGAGTGGTTAGAACAGACTTCACCTACACCACACAACATACAACTGATTCAGTCATAGATAAGATCTACTAAAACGGGTAGGCAACTAGATTCAGTGTACAATTGGTACACTGAAAATTGACTACAACTAGGCCCCAAAAGAGATTGTATTTAAAAATAACAATTTTATACCTTGAGACACAAAGAGACATGCTCACATATGTATATTTTTACTTTATTTGTGGGAATACTTGGGAACAGATTTCCTATATTAAACTCATTTTTAGCTGAATACTTGGTGATTTTACAGTTTTTTTTTTATCAACCCCCCCAAAGAAAATCACTTGCTAGCCTGTTGCTAGCCCCTGTACTAAAAGAAGCCAGGAGGATTTTAAAGTGCCATGGACCTGTTTTTATATTTCAAGAGGTTGCAATGGCTGTAGGTTCTCCATTTACAAGTGAGCAAAAATACAGCTAACATGATGTTTTATTAATTTCAACGGAAGGCTGTGTGCTGTGTGCAATCAATAATGTTTTGAGAGGCTGTTTACTTGTTTCTTTGTACGAGGTACAAAATGTGGAACTTGCTCAGTATTACCTTTGACTCACTCTCCCTGGAGAGAATCTCCAGAGCTTCCAAGTGGGCTAGGCCCTGGAATTCATCGAACAGCATTCCGTAATGGGCCTTCTTTTCCGTGTCGGAGGAAACCTCTCTGGCTGTTTGATGCTGCTCACGCTCCTTGGCCTCCCGTAAGACCTTCAGCCAAAGCAAAAACCTTATTCAATCTTGGTCAGAAAGCTTTCAAATGCAAATAAGCACAACACAGTGAGGTGGCTTCTCTAACATCCATTCACCTGAGAAAGAGTGTTAGTCTTGATCATCAGACCCTTTGTTTTCTTGAAACCTGGATCTCCCTCTGCTATGACATCCATGGTCTTCTTGCCTATGAACTCCAAGGCATCCAACCCCCCTGTTAGGACTGTTTTCCCCTGGAATATAGATATTTAAGTCAGTAACCAAGTCACTTTTGCCCATAAACAACATATTATGAGGGTAATCGTCAAAAAAGCAGAGAAGCATTGTTTCTTACAGTGCTTTGAACAACACTGCTGAGGGATGAGAACATTCCCATGGCTGATGCTCCATCTCCTTCCCCTTTATCAGTTTCATTACTGGGTTCACCTAGAAGTAATATACATGTCAGACATCAACCTAATGTGCATAGTTGCAACAGTGAAGTACTCTACATCTCCACAACAAACGCATCCTAAATATACTAAGGCTTATCACGGCTGATGCTAAATCCAGAGTGATGACTCGTGTTGATAATGTTGATGACCAGCGTGTGCTATCATTACCTTCTTGTTTGTCTTCCTCTCTAATTGGTGCAGACAGCTCTGTGGAGCTGGGGATTCCCAGTGAAGTCTCTGCCTTCTCAATAGCCTGGGTGATCCCTTGGCCTCAGAATGAAAAGAAAGGAATACATTTATTTTTAGATCTTTGAAAGTGTACCTATGCTGACTGAAAGAGCAGACATATCGTTTAACATGACACCATAATGATAATACAAACTGACTATTACTCAGAGACAAACCAAAAACTCTGACATTAAAATATGTACATCCATTTTTTGGATCTCCTCACCTACAGTGGCCACAGTGGCCGAGGCCGTTGACATGATGGACTTTCCCCAGCTCCCCCAGTAGCCCCATCCTCCCCGGGCTACTGTCAACTCACTGGATGCCTGGAGGAGAGTGAGAGATGGAGAAAGAAAATGTTGGTACCGGACTCTACCGTTTGTAGCCTGTACGGCTATAATAAAACCTAAACCATATCCAGACCTTAAAAGGGACAATCAGCAGTTGCTACATCAGTTTTTTTTTTAGATATACACTACCATTCAAAAGTTTGGGGTCACTTTGTTTCTGGCCATTTTGAGCCTGTAATTGAACACACAAATGATCAATTAGCCTTTTAAAATGATAAACTTGGATTAGCTAACACAACATGCCATTGGAACGCAGGAGTGATGGTTGCTGATAATGGGCCTCTGTGCACCTATGTAGATATTCCATTAAAAAAAATCAGCCGTTTCCAGCTACAATAGTCATTTACAACATTAACAATGTCTACGCTGTATTTCTGATATTCTGATATTATTTTAATGGTCAAAAAAATTGCATTTCTTTCAAAAACAAGGACATTTCTAAGTGACCCCAAACTTTTGAACGGTAGTGTAAATGAATTATATGTACCCACTAATTCTTGAAGAAGCTGAGCTTAGTTGCATTGTCATCCCATCAGAACCAAAAATATTACCTTGTTTTACTCAAATGTTTATAAGCAAAGTAAATATTAACAAACACTATATAGTGTGGTTAAAACTATAATGTTGATATCATGGATGGTCGGTCCCTGCATCCATAGCTCTATCTATGAATTTGAGAGAAAAAAATTATCCAGACCCATCCCTCAGCTTTTTACCAAAACAGTGGCGGGAGCACGCTTTGTTATTGTTTCAACTGCTGATTGGTCTTTTAAGTTAAGCTTATTGAATCTTTCACCCAGCTGTATCACATCATGTCTTACCTTGGCAGGCTCTTCTTCTACTTTGGGTTTCTCCTCCTGAGTCTCCTGGACTTCAACTGGAGGTTTTGGCTCTGGTCTTTTCCTGGTCTTCCTTTCCTTTCTGGTCGGGGTGACATCTGTGGAGTTATCTGTGGTGCTGTCTCCAGTTGGTATCTGTGGAGAGCTGTCTGGTGTCTGTTGAGCACTGTCTGTTAGTGTCACAGGCATGGGTTGCTGCAGTGGGGCCTCTGTCTCTGCGAACTCAGAACTCCCAGCAGGGTCACTGGGGGCTTTGCTGTCCGACATATTAACACATACCTGTTGTTATTTGATGAAAATAAAATAAGAACTTCATGTGCAATGTACAATGGCAACTAAAAACAGGTTTAAAAAGGACATTCTATCCAATCATTAAGCTGGAGGTAGAGGTCTCGTGCCATACTGACAAGGCATTTTCTTGCAGATTTAGTCTACCTAGCTAGCTAGATTAGCTAAATGACAGATTAGGTACTGATACTCAGAAACTAAGATAACAGTTGTCTGAGCCAAACATAAGATGGCAAGGTAGGCAGTGTTACATAAAACACATTCAAGGTGAAGTAATTCTACACTCCCTGGAAGAAAATTACTTGTATTATTTATTTTTTTACATTTTCTGACAAGCGAGCACTTAGATGTGGTAATTTTCACATTCTCATAAATTCATAGAATGTTTGGTAATTACTATAGTAAGGCATTTGTGAAAATTCTATAGCAATATAGAGTGGGAAAGCAGCCGTGCGTTTGGACAATTAATAGACACTGCAGTAAATAAAACCTAATAAAATAAAAAAACATCTGTCCTGTCCAGGACCAGAGTCCACGCAGACCGGTGCGGCATAGCCAATCAGTTTTTTTTATTTTATTTTTTATTTCACCTTTATTTAACCAGGTAGGCCAGTTGAGAACAAGTTCTCATTTACAACTGCGACCTGACCATCTGGTGACCACCCTGGTGAAGACGACGAGTACGCAGATGAGCTTCGCTGAGACAGTTTCTGACCGTTTTTGACAGGTTGTGCAAACCCACAGTTTCATCAGCTGTCCGGGTGGCTGGGCTCAGACAATTCCACAGGGGAAGAACCCGGATATGGAGGTCCTGAGCTGGCGTCTGTAGTTGTGAGGCGGGTTTGACACGCTGACAAATTCTCTAAAACGATGTAGGAGGCGGCATATGGTAGACAAATGAACATGACATTTTCTGGCAACAGCCTGACATTCCTGCAGGCAGCATACCAATTGCTTGTTCCTCAAAACTTGAGACATCTGTGCCATTGTGTTGTGTGACAAAACTGCAAATGTAAGAGTTGCCTTTTATTGGTCCCAGCACAAGGTGCATCTGTGTAATGATATATATTTAAGTTTAATCAGCTTCTTGATATGTCACTCCTGTCAGGTTGATTGGTTATCTTGGCAAAGGACATATGCTCACTAACAGGGATGTAAACAAATATGTGCACAACATTTGAGAGAAATACGCTTTTTTGTTGTTGAGAGAAATAAGCTTTGAACATTTCTGGGATCTTTTATTTCAGGTCATGAAACATGGGATCAACACTTTACATGTTGCATTTATATTTTTGTTCATTCTACATATTTAAACAATTTGTTCAGGTGTATTTTGTGACTTTTGGCGAACGTGTTCTAATGCTCTAAAGTCATGCTGTTGCTACTGCCTGTAAACACACAGTCCAGTTCAAAGTGAATGATGGCACGCCCGTGTGGCAAATTGCTTTTTTGCATATAGGCCAACTGTAGCCACGCTCAAGGTCCTAAACAATATCATAACCGGACCTCTGGCAGTCTCTATGGGGGTGCCACAGGGTTCAATTCTCAGGCCGACTCTCTTCTCTGTATACATCAATGATGTCGCTCTTGCTGCTGGTGATTCTCTGATCCACCTCTACACAGACAACACCATTCTGTATACTTCTGGCCCTTCTTTGGACACTGTGTTAACAAACTTCCAGACGAGCTTCAATGCCTCCTTCCGTGGCCTCCAACTGCTCTTAAATGCAGTAAAACTAATGCATGCTCTTTAACCGATCGCCGCCCGCCACGCCCGCCCGTCTAGAATCACTACTCTGGACGGTTCTGACTTAGAATATGTGGACAACTACCTAGGTGTCTGGCTAGGCTGTAAACTCTCCTTCCAGACTCACATTAAATATCTGTAGTCCAAAATTAAGTCTAGAATCGGCATCCTTCACTCATGCTGCCAAACATATCCTCATAAAACTGACTATCCTACTGATACTTGACTTTGGCGATGTAATTTACAAAATAGCCTCCAACACTCTACTCAGCAAATTGGATATAGTCTATCACAGTGCCATCCGTTTTGTCACCAAAGCCCCATATGCTACCACCACTGCGACCTGTACGCTCTCGTTGGCTGGCCCTCGCTTCAATTCCTAATTTGGCCACCTGGAGGTCACCAGATACCGACTGGTTTTCTGATCCACGCCTTTACCTTTTTTTTAAGGTAGCCATGACCAACAGATTCCTATTCGTATTCCCAGTCATGTGAAATCAATAGATTATGGCCTAATGTATTTATTTCAGTTGACTCATTTCCTGATATGAACTATAATTCAGTAAAATCTTAGGAATGATTGCATGTTGCATTTATATTTTTGTTCAATGTAAATACCACGGGAGTCCTCTTACATTTGGGAACATCACAGTCCAAACAACCATTAAAAGGAAGGCTCTTTCCCTCAGTTGCCCATGCACATCAACAACAACAAGATCAACAACTAACGCTAGCAGAGCGAGATTAGCTAAAAATCTAATCAGGGATAAACCCTCTCAAATTTGTTCAGCTAGTTGGCCGTCAACATTGCACTGATAACCGATGGGGAATAATAACCCGCTTGTCCCGTTGTCAAGGAAGTGAGTTTGTGTTTATACAGGACCTCCCGCCCCCAACTACAGTCAATCAATCATGTCAATGCGGAGCCCTCAATATTGTTAAAACATTTTGGATGCGCACAGCGATGCGGTATGGAGTGCAATTTGGCCTCTGCGAGACAACGCAAATACGTCACACCCTCCACCAAGAGCCCTTACAAAAAAAGATGGCAGTTTTGAATCTGCAATAAAAGTAGTTGTTGACTGTGTTATTTTGGACGCAGTAATTGCAGAATAACTGCAAAGTACTACAGTTGAACTGCAGCTATACTTCACTGTAACTGCAGTTACACTGCAAAAGTACTGCAGTGAAAAAAAATGTTATTTTGGATGCAGTATTGGCAGTTATACTGAATTCTGACTGCAACCTTTTTTCGTAAGGGAGCCATATTTTCGGATTAAGCATAAATTGGCTTTGACTCGATTGCATATCTCACTGCTTTCTTCCTGCTTCCATGCACTGTGCTCTCCTGACGCCAAATAATCAGCATTTCTTAATATTAATTCAACGGATTGTGGTCAGTGGAATATGGTGTTAGGAAATTGCATACCTACTGTTAATAACAGTATTTATGAAAATGTATTACAAGTGCATAACTAGATTGTCATTTTCCATTACGAAATATTGTTGGAAAAATACTTTTTTATCATTATTTTGGTGCAATGTTTTCATAAACCATGTACCATGTTGATTGGCATAAAAAAAAAATTGACGTTTGTCACATTACTGCTAAATAATGTGTTTGTCATGATGTGCGCACTCTGCAGTTTAAAAATAATCCAAAGGGTGGCAGCCTAGACCACAAATTAATGTTTTGAATGAAACAGTGTTCTGTTTATGTGCAATATAGCAGGATTGGGATTTTAGGCTGCCATTTTTAGGATTATGTTGGAATTGAGTAAACTCACATTAGCAGGAGGCTTATATTATAAATGTAGAGTGGGGGGACACAGACAACTTTTGCAAATAATACGTACAAACTCATGCACCAAACACGCTTGAAAATACTAATTTTATAGTATTGGGGTAATAAATCAGATTCCAAGGTAAATTATTTCTACCTATTTAATTACACAAAAACAAATATACCCCCTCCAACCCCTCCCTTCCCCTGAGGAACCTGAGAAAGTTTGTGAGTTTTACGCTTCACAATTTTGCACAAATGTACATACCAACATACACCCTATATTACACAGTAATAGGATGTTAGTCCATCCATGCAGATTAGAAATTAAACAAAATTATACTGTAGGTAAAAAAAATCCCAAGTCTTTGTGTGTGTTACGTTACAACAGTGAAAGAAAGCTACTTTCCAGTTGAGGGTAGCATCAATCTACATCACCTATTTGTCAGCTGTGCAAACCTGTTTATGATTTCACTCTTTTCCAAGCGTGTTAACTATATCTTTGTCAAATGTCAAGACAGCCTGGTGATGCATTCTATCTTGGGTCATTGTGCTCCTAAACCAGGTATGTAGACATCTTAATGCACTGAAAGATCTCTCATAGCTGCTAACTGGGTTGGTCAGCGCAGCCTGTATGATTGATTTCAGTGATTGGAACATACCAGGGTCTAACAGTTTATACAGTTTATACTCACAAGACATGCCAGAAGTGGCATCTTTTTGGGGGGTACTTCCTATGGCTTGAAAGGACTATGATACATGTTTGTCTTGTGTGGGCCTTCCCTTTCCTGTGTTCTCCTCTCTCGCTCCTCCCTTTTCCATGCTGTCTGAAATGGTGCTTTTCCTGAATCCACTATATTATTACAATGAATAGTATCAGTACAGTTGCACAATGGAGTATTCTGAACACAAAAACAGAGAGCGAAAGAGAGAAGCAATATGAAGAACTGGAGAACTGTTATATAATATTTACCTGAATTGAGCTAAAGGTAAAATATGGGATAATTTATGTTCCTTAATGATAATAGCAGTTCACGCAATCTTAAATCTGATGAACATTTAACTGTCTTAGTTTATCACTAACCACGATATCTGTGTTTTCTCTCTCTCTCTGTTCTACTGTACGCTCCTCTGTCTCTTTATGTAGATGCAGAATAATATCAGTGCATTTGCAATTGTGGGCAAAAGACGCGGGGCTGAGCCAAAATCATTCGGGGCTTGCCAGGTCTGGTGACGTCAATGGTTCAAGTTCAACATAGAAGTTCTATCTAGCAAAGCAATTCACGTTTCTTGCCAGCCAACCAAATGACCCCTGCATCTTTAGCTGTAGCCACCAAAAAAAGATACATGGGGAAAAAGTCGGTCACTCACCCACTCCTCCAATGACAAGACATCCTCCCAGCAGTTAGCTAGCTAATGTTAGGCTCCTTGTTTTCAGCTTGCTAAATAAATAAATATCTACATAAATAGATACGCTAGCCTAGGGGTGTCAAACTCAATCACCGAAATGGCCATATTGAAAAAAAACAACGTTTATAAAAATAAAACGTGCATCTGCGACCCCAAACTGGCCATTGTTTTATTAAAAACAAATGGTGTATATAGAATTTTAACATGTTTAAAAAACGAGATAAAAAACATTCTCCGGCCTTTGCAGATGTGAATAATATGCTGCGACCCTAATGAAAAACGAAATTTACTCCAAACAAGAACGTAGCTATAGGTTGTTGTAACATTTAAACTTAAAACATGTTTTTTTTTTGTTGCAATGCATGGATCACCAGTGTGGTTGAATGTAACACTGCTGTATGGTGCACTCAAAATGTATTGTAGTTGAGTAGCCAGCCTAGGGTACTGTTGAAATTTGCTGTAAAAGGCATACATGTTTCTCCTTTGCATGGTGTTTTGTTGCAGGTCTACTTTTTTGGTTATCCATTGTCAAGGTTTAGAAACCAAAGCCATACTGAAACCATTGTTGCCAACTAATTTTCAGGTTAAGTTGCTAGAGGCAGGTTGATTTGTTGCTAAATGACGTTGTGATGTAATTGCGTGATAACGTAAAACTGCGTCATTACGTAGAATACATAATAGCGTTACTTAAATTGACTGACCATCTCGGCAAAAAATATGATTTGACATTTGTTCCGGTACAGACTCGCACTATTTTCCGTACTTCTGACTGTACAATTTTGATTGATGTTGTAAGTTCTGTTCAAGCTCAAACATTCGTGACCAACTATATTCATTGGGTTTGGCTCGTCGAACCCGTGCTACTGCTGATGTAGTCAGCCAAAATTGATTTGCAATTTGCTGAAATTGCTGCTGGCCTGCTGCTGCCTGTGCACCAGCTGAGCGCCTGCTGGTGACGTCACTCACAACGCACTTTTGCAGCCAGGCACGTGTGTTGTGACAGTGTGTGACAGAGAAAATCGTTTTGTGTCATTTAGAGGGGAAATGCGTGCATTTTAGCGTTTGAGTCACTTTTCAAAAGTTGCTAAAAGTTGAAAATAAATGTTTAAAAGTAGCTAAATTTGTTGCTATGTGCTGTTTGAAAAAAAAGTTGCCAGGGTAGTCTGAAAAGTTGCAAAATCTAGCAACAAAATTGCTAAATTGGCACCACTGACTGAAACATTTTAGTAGCCTAGCTAGGACTGTGGCATCTCTGTCTGTACACGTTCCCTCCAATGCGCGAAATGTATTGGTGAATTATATTTATCATGCATTGAACTGCATCTGTCTATTCTACCAAAAATGCCTTATTGTAAGTCATGGAATTTTGAGTCAAATATAACCTATTATTAAAACCTCGTACAAAGTTAGTTTCGAAGCATAGACTGGGAAATGCATATTTTTGACTGATATTATGATTGTCGGTCTGTTAGTTTCATATCTGTTTCATATCAGGGGCGGCAGGTAGCCGCGGCAGGTTAGCGCATTGGCCCAGTAGCCGAAAGGTTGCAAGATCGAATCCCCGACGTGACACGGTAAAAATCTGCCCCTGAGCAGTTCCTAGTAAATAAGAATTTGTTCTTAACTGACTTGCCTAGTTAAATTAGAGTTGTAAAGACGCTGTCAGTTCCACGCTAGCTTGTTTTTAATCTAATATTGCTATCATTTCTTCTAGAAATGTGACAGATAAAAGTCTACGTAATTGTAATCTAATATTGCTATCATTTCTTCTAGAAAGGTGATAAAAGTCTACGAAATAAGTTACATTGTTTAAATAAAGGTTACAAACCTAGGAATTGTATCCGAAAAGTCATAATATTGTTGATTTTATTCTTTATCTTGCAAGGGCTTGTGCTACTAGCCACGTCACACGATGATTTGTTTGGGTTGAGAGTTTCCTCTACTGCTAGGCGCGTGGATTTCCTGTACAAAATAGTACACATCGCCACCTGCTGAGCGGGAGTGAAAAAACATTCGCCAGTTGGTTTAATTAGTTTATTAGGGCCAAAATCAAATTACCAAAGATAGCGCCTAGATAACTAGAGATAACAACTTGCAATATAATGAACAATGTAAATGTCAATCAGCATACTGTACTTTGAACGTCTATGTTGATCTATCTATGCAGATTCTGACCACCATACATACAGTGCCTTCAGAAAGTATTTACAGGCCTTAAGTGCTAGAGTGACCACATGTCCGGGACAGTCCTGCATTTTGGCCCTTAGTTCCGGGTCCCGTAACTAAACTATAATGTCCTGCATTTTATCAACAAATTCAAGCACCACTAATTTAGGAAAACAAGGTTGATTTGTCCCGTATTTCAGTCAGACATTCTAAATGGTCTATTATAGTCATGTTGCACTTATGAAAATATATCTACTGGTGACGTTAAACCCTTCTCAAATATTTTTTTAGATCTTATATTCTGCGCAGCGCAAGAGGAGACATAGGCCAATATCATAGGCAAGAAATTTTTATCAAAATCCTTTCGAGCTAAATTCCAGCTAAACTTGGAGAGGACAGTTAGGTGTAACTACTTACAAAATGTGTGCTTCTGATGAAGGGCTACAAAAGTAGCCGAAGTAAATGGCATTATTGGACTAAATGCATATTCCCATGAAAATGATTGAGAACAAATGATTGGCATACGATGCTGCCAACATGTTGTAGGCTACATTATCCCGCAAATGTCCCACAAAATCATTCTGTTGGGTATTTTAAATGTGGTCACCCTACTCTTGACTTTTTTCACATTTTCTTACATGGATTAAAATGGATTAAAAATATAGTTTTTGTCAGTGGCCTACACACAATAACCCATAATGTCGAAGTGGAAATATGTTTTCAAAATTTGTACAAATGATTTAAATATGAAAAGCTAAAATGTCTTGAGTCAATAAGTATTCAACCCCTTTGTCATGGCAAGCCTAAATAAGTTCAGGAGTGAACATTTGCTTAACATGTCACATAATAAGTTGCATGGACTCTGTGTGCAATAATAGTGTTTAACATGATTTTTGAATGACTACTTCACCTCTCTACCCCACACATACAATTATCTGTAAGGTCCCTCAGTATAGCAGTGAATTTCAAACACAGATTCAACCCCAAAGACCAGGGAGGTTTTCCAATGCCTCTCAAAGAAGGGCACCTATTGTTAAAAAAAAAATAAAAAAATATCCCTTTGAGCATGTTGAAGTTACTGAATACACTTTGGATGGTGTATCAATGCACCCAGTCACTACAAAGATACAAAGGTACAGGCATCCTTCCTACCAGAAAGGAAGGAAACCGCTCAGGAATTTCACCAATTGAGACTTTAAAATAGTTACAGAATTTAATTCCTGTGATAGTAGAGAAATGTGGATGGATCAACAATATTGTAGTTACTCCACAATACTAACATAAATGACAGACTGAAAAAAAGGACCCCTATACAGAATACAAATATTCAAACATGTTTGCAACAAGGCACTAAAGTAATACTGCAAAAAATGTGGCATATGTGAAAATAAATTGTTATATGTGGGGCAAATCCAGTACCACTCTCCATATTTTCAAGCATATGGTGACTTCATCATTGTTATGAGTATGCTTGTAATAATTAAGGACTGGGGAGTTTTTCAGGATAAAAAGGAAATGGAATGGAGCTAAGCACAGGCAAAATCCTAGAGGAAAACCTGTTTCAGTGTGCTGTCCACCAGACACTAGGATATTAATTCACCTTTCTACAGGACATTAACCTAAAACACAAGGCCAAATCTACACTGGAGTTGCTTACCAAGAAGACAATTAATTTTCCTGAGTGGTTACAGTTTTGACTTAAATCTGCTTGATAATCTATGGCAATACTTGAAAATGGTTGTATCTATGATCAACAACCAATTTGATCTTGAATAACTTTTGAAAGAATAATGGGAAACTATCGTACAATCCAGGTGTGCAAAGCTCTTAGAGACTTAGCCAGAAAGACTCACAGCTGGAATTGCTGCCAAAGTTGATTTGAACATTTATTGTGTGAATCCTTATGTAAATGCATATTTATGTATTTCATTTTCAATAAATGTGCAAACATCTCTAAAACATGTTTTCACTTTGTCATTATGGGTTATTGTGTGTAGCTGGGTAAGATTATTTTATTTTTTTAATCCATTTTGAATTCAGGCTGTAGCTCAACAAAATGTGGAATAAATCAAGGGGTATGAATACATTTTTTAAAAAATCTACATATACAAACATATACATATTGAACAACAACTTGCAGACGCACATAAACAATGACTACATCTCATCTGTCCAGACCCACATGCTCACACCCCCATCCCTAGTAAGTGCATTATTGTTTGCCACTTGGCCTTAATTGTATTAATTTGTTTTTCTCTTTCGCCCATGCGATTTTTCCATTGTGTTAGTGATTGCGGATTGATTGAGTTCCATGTTTTTAGTACACGTTTTTTCAAGTTGAGTGATGAGAAGAGAATCGTCCTGCCCATTGGGTATCTCACTACACCCCCATATGCCATGTCTCGAAATATGCAGAGAGACAGATTAAAAGTACATTTACATTGTATTATTCTGACAGACAACTTTCTAGCTCCGCCCACAACTTCCGGACTTTCTAGCATTCCCAGAAAGCATGGATTATTCGGTCATTATTATTTTCACACTTAAGATATAACTCTGCCGTTGTGTTGTAGAATGTGTGGCTTTTGTCTCTTGTATAATAAATTATATACATTAGTTTATACTGGATTAAGCATACATTTACGTTAACTGTAATTTCATTAGTTATGCTTCAACTTCTCCTCCATATTGTGCCAACATCAGTTCTTTTGAAGTCTTGGTTCCAATAGTTTATATATTTTTTATATCATATCTATCAAGGCACAAGGCAAGACCCAGATGTAGACACAGGAGGCAGATGGTTGGAGTCTTACAATATTTAATAATCCAAAGGGGTAGGCAAGAGAATGGTTGTGGACAGGCAAAAATGTCAAAAGCAGATCAGAGTCCAGGAGGTACAGAGTGGCAGACAGGCTCATTGTCAAGCAGGCAGAATGGTCAGGCAGGCGGGTACAAAGTCCAGAAACAGGCAAGGGTCAAAACAGGGAGGACTAGAAAAAGGAGAATCACAAAAGGAGTACGGGAAAAACACGCTGGTTGACTTGACTAAACATACAAGACAAACTGGCACAGAGTGACAGGAAACACAGGGATAAATACACTGGGGGAAATAAGCGACACCTGGAGGGGGTGGAGACAATCACAGGAACAGGTGAAACAGATTAGGGCGTGACAATATAATTTTCTCACTCAAGTAAGATTCCCTCAAGGTTGCTCTGATGTCCAAAACATTTCAAAACTAAATTTTGTGATATGTAACTTTTAAGTTGCATGTACAGTATTTAAAATTATCTACATTGGTCAGTCCAAAATTACTTTTTCATTCTATCATGGAAATAAATGTATTACCTGTTACCAAGTCATTTGACTGCCCTCGACCAGCACAAAAACATCCTGTGGCGGACTGCAATAGCATCGAATAGTCCCCGCGATATGCAACTGTTCAGGGAAGTCAGGAACCAATACACGCAGTCAGTCAGGAAAGCAAAGGCCAGCTTCTTCAGGCAGAAATTTGCATCTTGTAGCTCCAACTCCAAAAAGTTCTGGGACACTGTGAAGTCCATGGAGAACAAGAGCACCTCCTCCCAGCTGCCCACTGCACTGAGGCTAGGTAACACGGTCACCACCGATAAATCCATGATTATCGAAAACTTCAACAAGCATTTCTCAACGGCTAGCCATGCCTTCCGCCTGGCTACTCCAACCTCGGCCAACAGCTCCGCCCCCCCCGCAGCTACTCGCCCAAGCCTCTCCAGGTTCTCCTTTACCCAAATCCAGATAGCAGATGTTCTGAAAGAGCTGCAAAACCTGGACCCGTACAAATCAGCTGGGCTTGACAATCTGGACCCTCTATTTCTGAAACTATCCGCCGCCATTGTCGCAACCCCTATTACCAACCTGTTCAACCTCTCTTTCATATCGTCTGAGATCCCCAAGGATTGGAAAGCTGCCGCAGTCATCCCCCTCTTCAAAGGGGGAGACACCCTGGACCCAAACTGTTACAGACCTATATCCATCGTGCCCTGCCTATCTAAGGTCTTCGAAAGCCAAGTCAACAAACAGGTCACTGACCATCTCGAATCCCACCGTACCTTCTCCGCTGTGCAATCTGGTTTCTGAGACGGTCACGGGTGCACCTCAGACACCCTCAAGGTACTAAACGATATCATAACCGCCATCGATAAAAGACAGTACTGTGCAGCCGTCTTCATCGACCTTGCCAAGGCTTTCGACTCTTTCAATCACCATATTCTTATCGTCAGACTCAGTAGCCTCGGTTTTTCTGATGACTGCCTTTTCTGGTTCACCAACTACTTTGCAGACAGAGTTCAGTGTGTCAAATCGGAGGGCATGCTGTCCGGTCCTCTGGCAGTCTCTATGGGGGTGCCACAGGGTTCAATTCTCGGGCCGACTCTTTTCTCTGTATATATCAATGATGTTGCTCTTGCTGCGGGCGATTGATTCCCTGATCCACCTCTACGCAGACGACACCATTCTATATACTTCCGGCCCGTCCTTGGACACTGTGCTATCTAACCTCCAAACGAGCTTCAATGCCATACAACACTCCTTCCGTGGCCTCCAACTGCTCTTAAACGCTAGTAAAACCAAATGCATGCTTTTCAACCGTTCGCTGCCTGCACCCGCACGCCTGACTAACATCACCACCCTGGATGGTTCCGACCTTGAATATGTGGACATCTATAAGTACCTAGGTGTCTGGCTAGACTGTAAACTCTCCTTCCAGACTCATATCAAACATCTCCAATCGAAAATCAAATCTAGAGTCGGCTTTCTATTCCGCAACAAAGTCTCCTTCACTCACGCCGCCAAACTTACCCTAGTAAAACTGACTATCCTACCGATCCTCGACTTCGGCGATGTCATTTACAAAATTGCTTCCAACACTCTACTCAGCAAACTGGATGCAGTTTATCACAGTGCCATCCGTTTTGTCACTGAAGCACCTTATACCACCCACCACTGCGACCTGTATGCTCTAGTCGGCTGGCCCTCGCTACATATTCGTCGCCAGACCCACTGGCTCCAGGTCATCTACAAGTCCATGCTAGGTAAAGCTCTGTCTTATCTCAGTTCACTGGTCACGATGGCAACACCCACCCGTAACACGCGCTCCAGCAGGTGTATCTCACTGATCATCCCTAAAGCCAACACCTCATTTGGCCGCCTTTCGTTCCAGTTCTCTGCTGCCTGTGACTGGAACGAATTGCAAAAATCGCTGAAGTTGGAGACTTTTATCTCCCTCACCAACTTCAAACATCTGCTATCTGAGCAGCTAACCGATCGCTGCAGCTGTACATAGTCTATCGGTAAATAGCCCACCCATTTTTACCTACCTCATCCCCATACTGTTTTTATTTATTTTATTTTCTGCTCTTTTGCACACCAATATCTCTACCTGTACATGACCATCTGATCATTTATCACTCCAGTGTTAATCTGCAAAATTGTAATTATTCGCCTACCTCCTCATGCCTTCTGCACTCAATGTATATAGACTCTCCTTTTTTTACTGTATTATTGACTTGTTAATTGTTTACTCCATGTGTAACTCTGTGTTGTCTGTTCACACTGCTATGCTTTATCTTGGCCAGGTCGCAGTTGCAAATGAGAACTTGTTCTCAACTAGCCTACCTGGTTAAATAAAGGTGAAATTCTGAAAAGCTGTCCAAGGATTGTTCCATGAGGTTGTGTTTTTAGGCACTGATATTGGTTCTTGTAGAATACGTTTAATTTTCTTCCATATTGTTGTAGTGTTTTTAACTATAAAGTTGTTAATGTTCTTAGCTTTATCCTTTGAAAATGCACATATACTTTCTGAAAGCACTGTATATTTATGGTGACCATGCCAGCTGAATGCAGCAATAGTGTGCCGCTGCAGCCCGTAATCCGGGGCGTTGTTAACAGAACTGCAGGGGGAAAAGTGCCCAACAGGTGGGGCGAAGGACACTGTCTACCGGTGTATTGTAGCTATAGCCGGCTACCGTTGTCAACCCCGCCTCGTCTTCTGTGGGGTTTATCGGCGGTTGGTATCCAACGTTATGGTTCATTACCACCAACTACAGTTGGTGGTAATGCCCCTGCCTCTCTCAGGGGCATTACCCCTGCCTCTCGCCTATGTACCGGAATCATAGCTTAAAAATGTACTAATAGAAGTATAAAGAGGGGTTACTGGAGATGCAGGAATGCCCACATGCAGGAACGCCCTGAATTGCAGGCTGCAGTTGCACCCTTCTCGAATGCAGAAGCCACCAGTTACTGTTTGTTCATGAAGGTAGCTAAACATGTTTTTGTTTTAAAATGTATGGTTAGCCAGCACTCAGACATAATTTACAAACTATGCCTTTCTGTTTAGTGAGCCCGCCATATCAGAGGCAGTAGGGATGACCACTTGTTCTCTTGATAAGTGAGTGAATTGTGCCATTTGTCTGTACTGTTAAGCATTCAAAATGTAATGAGTACTTTTGGGTGTCAGGAAAAATGTATGGAGTAAAAAGTACATTATTTTCTTTAGGAATGTTGTGAAAGTAAAAGTTGTCAAAATATAAATAGTAAAGTAAATTACAAATACCCCAAAGTAACAACTTAAGTAGTATTTTAAAGTATTTTTACTAAAGAACATTACACCACTTTTGAAAATGCTACTGTTGCTGCTTCCTGTTGTCATGCAGGCTTTTTGATTTAGATTTTTTTTCACAACACCAGTTGTACATGTCCAAATTCATAATCAATATGCTGAAAGAAGTTTTGATATTTTGAAGACCAATACATAAAAGTTCATCCCTACACATACATGTCACACTTGTGTTCAGAGGGTGGCTACTTTGAAGAATCACAAATAGTAAATATATTTAGATTTGTTTCAACCCCTTTCTTGGTTACTACATGATTCCATTGACTGGTACTGTACATACAGAATAATATGAAAAGCTCTGAGACCAGGTTGCAGCAGGGGGGCTATGGAAAGCCACTGGGCGGTTAGGTATGACTCCTTTGGGTTTATGTAAAAAGCCAGAAAAAACACTCCTCATCTCTCATCTCTGTGGTAGGCTAAGTGGATAATGTGAAAGGCCTCCGTTGACCATTTTGATTTAAAAGGGCAGGGTCAAGTTGACCGTTAAGCTGCTTCACTCTTAGCTACAGCTGTAAAAAGCATTAGGGTTATTAGACTGGTACAGAGGAGACAGCCCAGGTTGGCCTAGAATCCTACCATTGCCGCAGATTTTTGGGCCAAAAACTTTCATTTGATAGCAACTGGTTCATAGGAAGAGAGTGGCTGAAATACTTGGTTACTGCAGATGCTGCCATTTGTTTCCCATGTTGAAAGTTCTGTGTTGGGTCAAATGCTAACGTAGACAAAGACTTCACCCAAGCTGGCTATTCAATCTGGAAGAATGCTATTGTTAGGACCAAAAGATTTGCTAGGCAAGCATCAAGCAAAGGATGTTTAAAATGCAATGCACTGTGGAAAGAAAAACTAGTTTGAAGTGCTATTGGTAACATAGGTGTCACTCTCACTTGTTTGATGATGGGCAGCTGTCAAGAAATCCCATGTATTTGTCTGTGATTGTGGACATTATTGAGTTCATGGTTTCAAACCAGACAACCACTAAGGGGGACTGTCAGATGTGTGCGTACTGGTAGCGAAGTCAGGTGCAGGAGAGCAGAGATTTGTGAACAGGCAAACACTTTATTTTGGCAAAAGTGCAAAACGCGCAAAACAGTCACAAGAATTATGTTTAACAATAAACATCTTTGTGAAAAAATAACACGGAAAAAACAAGCCAGTCTGGCGCGTCAACAATACACATGTAACACAAACAATCTTACACAAAGACATGATGGGGAACAGAGGAATAAATACATGTAGATTGATTGGGGAATGAAAACCAGGTGTGCAGGGAAAAATACAAAACAAATGGATACATGAAAAATGGAGCGACGATGGCTAGAAAGCCAGTAACATCGACCTCCGAACGCCGCCCGAACAAGGAGAGGAGCCGACTTCGGCGGAAGTTGTGACAGGGACGTTAGACTCAAAAGGGGAGTGAGGCAGTGGACTTTTTCAGTCTATGATGGAATATACTGTGCCTTCAGAAAGTATTCAGAATCCTTGACTTTTTCCACATTTTGTTTGCGTTACAGCCTTATTATAAAATTGATTAAATGTCCCCCCCCCCCCCCCCCCCCCATCAATCAACACACTATACCCCATAATGACAAAACAAAAACAGATTTTTATACATTTTTGCAAAGGTGCTACAAATAAAAAACTGAAATATTACATTTACATAAATATTCATTCACTTCACTCAGTACTTTGTTGAAGCACCCTTAGCAGCATTGAGTCTTCTAGGGTATAATGCTACAAGCTTGGCACACCTGTATTTGGGGACTTTCTGCCAGTCTTCTCTGCAGATCCTCTGAAGCTTTGTCAGGTTGGTTGGGGAGCGTTGCTGCACAGCTATTTTCAGGTCTATTCAGAGATGTTTGTCCGGGATCTAGCTGGGCCACTCAAGGACATTCAGAGACTTGTCCCGAAGCCACTCCTGCGTTGTCTTGGCTTTAGGCTTATAGTCGTTGTCCTGTTGGAAGGTGAACCTTCTCCCCAGTCTGAGGTCCTGTGCGCTCTGGAGCAGGTTTTCATTAAAGATTTCTCTGTACTTTGCTCCATTCATCTTTGCCTCAATCCTGACTAGTCTCCCAGTCCCTGCCGCTGAAAAACATCACCATAGCATGATGCTGCCACCACCATGCTTCACCGTAGGGATGGTGCCCGGTTTCCTCCAGACGCAACGCTTGGCATTCAGACCAAAGCATTCAGTCTTGGTTTCATCAGACCATATAATCTGTCATGCCAAGGAGAATGAGAGGGCTCAGAGTAGGGATTCAGTAAGCAACCTGAAAGCTTCCACTAGGCAACGGAGCATCAAAGCCTTTTCCAATTGTTCTCTACAGCAGCTTGATACACAGGGAGAGGACAGAATAAATACATCAACAAAAAGTAATTTGTTTATGCACTGAACCTTAAGTATTTGTGACTGCACAGAGTGGGAGAGGTAAGAAACAACAGAGCAAGATCAAAAGACAACAGCCAGGGAAAATGCAGATCTGTGTGTGTGCGTGTGCACTTGCGTATGCATGCATGGATACATTTGTGTGTGTAAACATATGAGCGCCCATGTGTGTTTGTGTATGTGTGAAGATGTATGTGTGCATACATGCACGTATGAGTGTTTATTATGTGAAGTAGAGAAAAACACTGTTGCACTTGATCAGTGACTTGAAATGCACTCCACAGCACCGCGACTGAAGCATCTGTCGAAGTGGGCAGCACTCCACAACAAGGCAGCACTGTGAGCCTTCACAGGCCTCACATAGAGAAGATTGAGATGAGTGGAACATAAAGACGGGGTTTGAAGATTAAAGAGGAGAGCCCTTTTAGTAGACAGAGTGCAAAAAGAAAGCGTGCTTCCTCAAAATTATTTTTGCACATCATTTTAGTGCCTCATTTCTCACAGTCCATGTCTAAGTCCACTTGAGTGTTGCAGTGTGCTGTGTCCCTAGAGTATTACACACTTCTATATAAAGCCAACTCTTAATGTGATTACTTATTGCACGTATCTTAGTGTCAAGTGTGCATGGTGGGATGCACATTCTCTGTTGATGTAAAGACAATAGAAAAGCAATGAAACCTTTATTTTTGTGAAAAATCTCCACAAACCCACAACATATAGAAACACACCAGTCCATTTGTAGCAGATTAGTTAGTGGGTTGGCTGATGTCCATTTATAAAAGGCATTATCTTGACTCAGAGCACCAATTACCCCAAAATAAGGGTGAGTGGAAAATCAATCATGGAAATCAAATGTTATCGTTTAGTCCTGGAATTGGATGCAGTTGTAGACCAACACGAGAGTTCAGCAGTACATTCACAGAGAACACCTCTGCAGAATTGGTTCCGGAAGGGAACACCCCCTTGTGTAAACAAAAGACAGGGGGGGGGGGTATAACACCACCCCCTTTGCCAAAGCACAGTCCCCACACCACTAGAGGGATATCTTCAACCACCAACTTACCATCCTGAGACAAGGCCGAGTAAAGCCCACAAAGATCTCCGCCATGGCACAACCCAAGGGGGGGGGGGGGGGGGGCACCAAGCCCCCTTGGGTTGAGTGGATAGAGAGCTTCAAGTTCTTCTTTGGACCTATCATGGTCCAAACACACCAACACAGTCGTGAAGATGGCACGACAACACTTCTTCCCCATCACGAGGCTAAAAATGCTTGGCTTGGGCCCTCAGATCCTCAAAACATTCTATTGTACAGCTGCACCATTGAGAGCATATTGACTGGCTGCATCACCACTTGGTATGGCAACTACTCAGGATAGGCCCAGTACTTCACTGGGGCCGAACTACCTCCCCATCCAGGATCTCTATACCAGGCAGTACAGGAGCGTTAAATCTTGGTACCCACACACTCACGCATACTACACTGACACTCCAACACACACACTACATATGCTCACACACACACAAAATACACACATGCATACTGACACTACACACACACACATTCACACAGACACTTTCACACAAGCTGCTGCTACTCTGTTAATTATATATTGTGATTACCTCGTCACTTTTACCCCTACCCACATGTACATACTGTATTACATAAATTACCTTTTAACTCTGCATTGTTGAGAATGGGCTGGTAAGTAAGCATTTCACTGTAAACCTGTTGTCTTCAGCGCATGTGACCAATACAATTTGAACACATTTGTCTGATTATGTGCTTTCAGTGCCACTACTACCATCATGCTATAGTAGACTGTTTACATCTTTAAAGACAGACATTTAAACAAATATGTCTGGCGGGAGGCTCCGGCAGCGGCGCCGGACAGGCGGGAGGCTCCGGCAGCGGCGCCGGACAGGCGGGAGGCTCCGGCAGCGGCGCCGGACAGGCGGGAGGCTCCGGCAGCGGCGCCGGACAGGCGGGAGGCTCCGGCAGCGGCGCTGGACAGACAGGACCACCTGCAGGGAGGAGACAGAGACAGACTGGTGCGTGGGGCTGCCACAGGAACCACCAGGCTGGGGAGACCTTCAGGAGGCTTGGTGTCAGGAGGCACCTGAAGGGCCGGGCTGTGGGGGAGCACTGGAGCTCTGGTGCGCAACCTTGGCACCACTTCCCCAGGCTGGACAACCACTCTAGCCCGGACCCTCCAGAGTGCAGGCACAGGTTGAACCGGGCTGTGGGTAAGCACGGGAGATCTAGTGCTTACTACACGCACCTCTCCCTTAGGCTCCATTCCCACATTCGTCCGGCACGAGCGGAGCGCAGGCAGAGGACGCACTGCACCCTCCCAGCGCCCCGGAGACACAGCACGCAGAGCCGGCGCAAGATACCCTGGACCAAAACTGCATACCGGCGACCAGACCCGCTGAGCAGGCACCATACGCCCTGGCTCGATGCCCGCGCTCGCATGACACTCTCGGGGGGCTGTCCTATAGACACGTACTGGCGACACCGTGCGCTTAACCGCATAACACGGTGCCTGACCAGTAACGCGCTGCTTATAATAAGCACGAGGAGTGAGCGCAGGTCTGCTACCTGGCTTAGCTCCACCCCTCGTGTGCCCCCCCCCAAAAAACATTTTTGGGGCTGTCTCTCGTACCTGTCGCACTGCCGTGCTGCCTCCTCATATCGCCGCCGCTCAGCTTTCGCTGCCTCCCGCTCTGCTTTCGGGCGGCGATATTCCCCAGCCTGTGCCCAGGGTCCCTCTCCGTTCAGTATCTCCTCCCATGTCCAGGAGTCCTGTGATACCGGCCGCTGTTGTTGCTGCTGTCGTCGCTGTCTTTTACCACGCCGCTTGGTCCTTGGTTGGTGGGTGATTCTGTCACGGTCGTCCTCCTCTTCATCTGAAGAGGAAAGGCGAAACGGATCAGAGGACCAATATGCGTCGTGGTAAGTGTCCATGGTAAATCTTTAATAAAGAAAGTACTGACACTGCATACAAAACAATAAACAAATGACGACCGTGAAGCTACAAATTAGACCTGTGCTGACACAAGCCACTAACATAGACAATCACCCACAAACAAACAGTGCAACCCAGGCTACCTAAGTATGATTCTCAATCAGAGACAACTAATGACACCTGCCTCTGATTGAGAACCATACTAGGCCGAAACATAGAAATCCCCAAATCATAAAAAATCAAACATAGACTGCCCACCCAACTCACGCCCTGACCATACTAACTAAATACAAAAACAAAGGAAATAAAGGTCAGAACGTGACAAAATATGAGATTGCAAAGTTGAGCTGTGTAGTAAAACCCTGTCATTAACATTGTTTTCTGATCTGCCTGTCTCTCTGAAGGTCATCACCCCTACCACCAGCACCCATTCCACATAAATACCATCATGACTTTAATCATTGTCTATGAATGAGTAATGCCAGGTGATGTCAGGTGATTTCAAACTGTCCTTAGTGGTACAGGAAGTAGAAGTGATGAAGAGAGAAGGGGGCAGGAAGGGTTGGCACTTTCTAGGCCAGGGGTGTCAAACTCATTCCATTGAAGGCCTAGTGTCTGCAGATTTTAGTATTTTTCCTTTCAATTAAGACCTAGACAACCAGGTGAGGGGAGTTCTTTACTAATTAGTGACCTTAAGTGCAGAACTTTCAGGTGAGACATATAATGCCCGCATCAAACAATATAATCTATGTAAAGGATCATCTCACAGTTCGGATGATGGATTATTTGTTTGTGGCATTAGCTATGCTAAAAATCCTTATTGACTGGGGGATTAGGAACAGCATTATTGGGTAATTTGTTCAGAACAAACAATACTTGTCTTTGCTTTCTGTGAATGGTTTAGGAAATACATCCCTCAGCTTTTGAACCAAGTCAGCAGAGTGAAAAGTAGGAAGGAAAATGTTAAAAAGTGTAATTACATAAATACTCAAGATATCCATGCCTGTAAGAGCATGAGGGAATGTATGAGGTCCAAAGTATGATTGTATGATTTGATTAGTATTTTTCACAAGCTTCCAAATTGGGTTTACTCTACTATGACATTGGTCAAATGTAAGGCTGACGTACGTGTCTGTTACGGTCTGATGCAACTACAATTCAACATGGTCAATTCTTATGGACAATTGCAGGGTGAGGGTTCACTTATCCAGCTCTGACACACGACTGTATACACAAACCACCTCTCACACTTAGCATGCCTGCATGCATGGCTTCTAAACAGGGCCCCAACACCTTCCAACTTGTCAGAGTAATTTTCTTAACCTAAATGATCTCTTCCATTAAATTCAATTAATGTGGGTATTACAAGCCCAGTTAAGGTCTGAAGCCTTGCCCCCAAAGCCCCTCCAACTTTTGGAAATCCATCCTCCAGATATACTTTGAGAAATAAAATAAAAATGTCAACTTCATAATCTCAAGCACCACCCCAACACCAGAATATGTGAAAATGGCCAGTTTCTAAAATAGGCGAAGATAAGCGTTTCCAGTGACAACCAAATAGTAGACAATTAGGAAGCAATGCCTACTCATAATTTGTTAAAATCACGAGATGCATACCAATGTCATGCAGGTTCAGGTAGGCTATTCAGGACAGTTGTATATTTAATCAATTGGTTGCTGATTAGTATGCTGTTGTATCACATAAATGTTATAATCTGCAAAGTTTGCATTACTGAACAAGTGATTCTGGACCCGACTCCTTGAGGTGGCTAAAAGGCTCTTAGCTCCCTCAGTATAAAGTCGAGCCCCCTCAGTTTTAGTTTTACTGTAGGTCCCTATATAAAACTAGCAAAAACTAGCAAAAACGTTCAAATGATTAACAGCACAATGGACAGGTTTCGCTTCGGTGTGTAGAAGGGCTATGGAAAGCCACTGAGCGGTTAGGTATGACTCCTTTGGGTTTCCATAAAAAGTGGGAAAAAACACTTCTCATCTCTAAGGTTGGTTAAGTAAATAATGTGATACACCTCCGCTTCTAATATTTGATTTTGATTTATAAGGTGGGGTCAAGTTTACAGTTGAAGCTGCTTCACTCAACTCTGCCTCACACCCCACCACTACCGAGTTTAGTTAGCTTCTTAGCTAGCTGTAAAAAGCGTTAGTGTTATTAGCCTTATCCTATTTAACTAGCTCGAACCAGCTAATCTGCCACAATGGATATCAGAAATTGGCTTTGTCAAAGTACCCAAACAAAGGAGGAGAGCGAATAGCAGCAGCATCAAACCACTGAGGCCGCTGCCAAGCCCAGCAGCGATGATGCTGGCACGCTCCAGTTGTCTGTGTGCAGAGCCTACCCAACCTTCCATAAGCTCCCCCAGGATAATGGCTCCACTGCCGCCTCCACCTCCGACTGTTCCTGATGATCTTGGAGCAGAGAAGCCGGCCCAGGTTAGCCTAGAATTCTACCCTAGCTGCACGTTTTCTGTCCAAAAACGTTAATTTAATAGCAACTGGTTCAGAGGAAGAGACTGGCTGGAATACTCGGTTACTGCCGATGTGGCATTTTGTTTCCCTTGTCGAAAGTTCTGTGTTGGGTCCAATGCTAACACAGACAAGGCCTTCACTCAAGCTGGGTATTCTAACTGGAAGAATAACATTGATAGTACCAAAGGATTTGATGCACAGACTCCAAGCAAATTATGACCTTATGTAACGACAAATCTCCAGCAATATGTAGTGGACAGTACAGTAAGGACAGAGGAGGAGAGACTGAGTATAACATAATGTTCTTCAGCACGTTGGGATGCTGTCAATGGTGAAATGTCCTGCAATGATTCTCTGGGCCTGTCTTCGCTATGCCGACCGTGCTTACTGCACTGAAACACTTTTGGGCCATCCACTGGTACATGCAAGAACTCATTTTCCACTTTGACAAACATGTTCAGTCAACACAGAAGAAGCATGCTACACCCAAGGAAAGCTCAACTAATCCAACTGGCATTTGAGGGGGATCTTACCAGAAGATTTCAGGGAGAATTGAATGATTGATTACTCAGGAAGTTCAACAGAACATCAAGGAGGCTGCAACTCTTTCGAAAAGGTAAAACTGAAAAAAATCTAGCTGGTTGTTTTTTTAATCAAAATCTTGCTTTAATGTGTAGGGCGCTGTCCATGGTCATTGCACCTTCTTGGTCAAAAGCATTTGCACTTTTATGTTTATTGTGGTATAGCGTGATTTAATCAGAATTCAATATAATTCCAGTGCACGAATCAGTATGTTTTGTCATAGAAACATATACATTCTATTATGGTTTTCTTGGTAGCCTATTGGTTACCCTTGCTGTAAATGCAAGTGTATTGTGCCATATCACAACGTGTTGCTGAACTAATGAGCTAGCGGCAGGATATTTCATGTTTGAAGCGGACCTGTATAAACCTATTTATTTGTCAAGACATTTATGCATCTCACTGTAGTAGGCTGTAGGCTGTGTTTTGGTTTTTTGGATCTCCGTTTACCTTTTGTTTACTGTTAATGTAACTAGTCTATATATAGATTGCATCATGCCTTTATCGATCTGATATTTTGTTTACTAGGCCTACTACCTGCTGTTTTGTTCTGTTCGCATTACTTCGTTCGCAAGTTATTGGTATTCTAAGCCAACCTGCTATTCAGTATTTTTGTTTGCATGCATGAACAACTACACTACAACTTTCAGTATTTAGTTAGCATTATTTTGGTAAGACAGTATGTTCGGCTGCATTCACATAGGTCGTTTGTAATAAGTAAATTGCCCTATCTATATTGTAGCCTATATTCATAAACAAAACGGCCTTGCTGTTTTAGGGTGCTGTCCATTGTCCTGATACAGTGCAGCAGAGATAGGCTGCAGATTTCAAAAGCACTCAATGATTAATGACATTTTAACTTTATGTTTATTTTGGTATAGCGTGATTAAAAAAGCAGAATTCAGTATAATTCCAATGCAAGAACCCCAACAAAATGTTTGCCCCCTCACAATTTCAACTGCCCCCTTAGTCCCTTTTATCCTAGCACCTGTTCTGCCACAGGGTATTCATATAAAGAGAAACATTGTTAGATGTGTGATTGTATTGTGTGATTGAATTGTGTTCCTTTTCTATGCTTGTATGGCACTAATCTTGTGGATTGTCTGTTTCTCCCGTTCTAACAGGCCCAGCAGTTGATCCGGCGCGCACAGTGTCTTGGGAGGGCAAGCAGGTAAGGTTCCCACACTCAATTCACTGCTTCCATTTCAGTGTGTTGGGGATTTTATCACAAGGTGTTTTGTAATGATATGATTTTGTGCACATTCATATATTTAAATACTCTTGGTGGTTGTTTTAGGAATTTGCATGCTTCCTCTTTGTTATTTCGTGTGGTTTGCTGTGCTTTTTCTTCTCTTTCTTTTCAACATAACTATCTCCCCTGCAATTGAGTGTGGTGGGGGTGCATAAGAATCTGTTCCTAACTGACTTGCCTAGTTAAATAAAGGTTAAATAAAACATTTAAAAATTAAAGTGCATGGTGATCTTGATGCTTCTTTACAATTAATATCAGGGGTCTGATTCTGGTGGCATGATGATTGATGCTTGACAAATATAACATATTTTCTCTCTTATCCATAATAATCTCATGTAGACTACCTGTATCTGCAAGATGTTGGCTAGAGCACACGTGCCACGACCAGAGTAGGCACATTTGCTATTTAACGCAACAGTTTTTGTGACGACTATCAGAAGAGTTGAACAATGAAATGTAGATTTTTATTTGGTACATGAAAATGTAAGCAAAAAAGTACATTTTGTGTGCACTGTCATCACACACTGATTTTGCAACCAATCAAATGTTTTTCTAAAGCCATTTTACATCAGCTGATGTCACAAAGTGCTATACAGAAACCCAGCCCAGAACCCAAAACAGCAAGCAATGTAGATGTAGAAGCACTACACCTAGGAAAAACTCCCTAGAAAGGCAGGAACCTAGGAAGAAACCTAGAGGAACCAGGCTCTGAGGGGTGGCCAGTCCTCTTATGGCTGTGCCGGGTTGAGATTATAACAGTACATGGCCAAGATGTTCAAACGTTGATAGATGTTCATAGATGGCCAAGATGTTGAAATGTTCACCACTGGTGGGAAAATTAGCATATTTTCTTTATACAGATTTGAGAAAATGTGTTGCCAAATTGGATGTAAACACAGCTACTAAGCATACCAATAGAATACAATAAATTAAGGATTGGCATAATGCTGGCATGCAAGACATGGTCAAAACATATTGATACAACAGTAGCTAAGATGGGGAGAAGTCTGTCCATAAGGAAGCGCTGCTCTGCCTTCTTAACAACACTATCAATAAGGCAGGTCCTACAGGCCCTAGTTTTGTCACACCTGGACTTCTGTTTAGTTGTGTGTCTCTTTATTAAACTACTAGCACACAGCTCGGACCCCCGTCCATACCCCACAAGACATGCCACAAGAGGTCTCTTCACAGTCCCCAAGTCCAGAACAGAATATGGGAGGCACACAGTACTACATAGAGCCAAGACTACATGGAACTCTATTCCACATCAGGTAACTGATGCCTGCAGTAAAATCAGATTTAAAAAAACAGATAAAATACACCTTATGGAACAGCGGAGACTGTGAAGAGATTGTTTAATCCGTGATCTTTGGAAGCTCCTATGACATACACCTCATGCCCAAACCCACTGAATTGCTCCTCCACTTTGTCCCTATACCTGTGTCCTGACCTCTTGATCGATCTATGTAGGAGTTTATTTGCACTGTTTAACCAATTGTCCCCATCACCTTGCCCTGTTTATAAGCAGCATCTCTCTCCTTCAGTTTCCTAACAAGGCTACCATCAATCCATGGTTTTTGATTCGGGTAAGCTTTGAAAGACCCAGTTATACATAAAAACCTGGTAACTAGCTACAACCTATGGCTACTACTGGTAAAAAAGAAAACTTTTGAGAAACTGTTGTTTTCCAGCTGTGTTGTTGTGTAGACTACCGGGCGCTCTGTCCCAAAGACTGTATGGAATGTTGACACTCAAACAGGCTGCCTGCGTGCATAGATTGCATCTATTGCTGTGTGCAAAGCACAGATTCCAATCCAAGTTTTAGCTGGAACTGATATGCCTAAAATACCTCCTTATTTAGCTACTGAAATTAAAATGTAATTACTCCATGCATTCTGTTAATAGCTTAAAAGCTTTAAGATCAAATATAATAGCCTAGTCATATTTCCAGGATCAAATTCTGGTGCAATATTTTGACTAATTATTGATGGAAATTAATGCAAAAAAAATGGGTTTTGTAAATCCTGGTGGACTGTAGTTGGATATTGAAATATGATATAGGACTATGAATGATTTGTTAAATTGTAAGGGTGTCCTGTATTATTGCACATGTTTACATGCAGGTAGCCTAGAACAAATGTTATAGAAGTGAATGTGCCCTTTTCAATTGGGTGGAGTGCAACTACAAAAAACATACTGCCATAGCCTGTAGTAAAAGCAAAAGCATTTATAGCATCGGCAATTCTCTAAATTAGGGACCATATCTGATAGCTATAGGATGCAGAGACTGTCCCAGATGTTAGCTTGTAATGACCTAGCAAATTCTGTGACTTGGAGGTGAAAGTTATCAAGTTTCTTTGTTTTTTAAATTGCTATTTCATCACCTTGCCGAATATAAACCTAAAATGGCCCTACTCCTGAAAAAGTGAATTGGATCCGAAAAGCTGAAGTGGACTCAGCCCGAGTACGATTAGCCAGAGCCCAGAGTAATATGATTCTGCCAGACTCGGGAAGAGCTCGACCCGCATGAAACCCCCCCGAGTCCAAGTCCAGGCTGAGTTCTCCGAGTCTCACACGGTATAGGCCCGAGCCCAGCAGGTTGACTGGGTACAGTATGTCATGAGACCCTAACCTGCTTTGGTGCACTCTGCCAGCTGTTGTTTGTCAAACTGAATCATGCAAACCCTGCTGAAAAAGAACATCACTCCAATTGTAATAACTGTAATGGTTCTAGCGTCTTATATCAGATGGGTGCATGGCCCACAAACACTATGACATGTTTATACACACGGAGTATACCAAACATTAGGAACACCTTCCTAATATTGAGTTGCACTCCATCCCTTTTGCCCTCAGAACAGCCTCCATTTTTGGTTGGCATGGACTCTACGAGGTGTCGAAAGTGTTTGGGGCATGGACTCTACGACGTTTTGAAAGCGTTCCACAGGGATGCTGGCCCATGTTGACTCCAATGCTTCCCACAGTTGTGTCAAGTTGGCTGGATGTCCTTTGGGTGGTGGATCATTCTTGATACACACGGGAAACTGTTGAGCGTGAAAATCCCAGCAGTGTTGTAGTTCTTGACACAAACCAGTGCACCTGGTACCTACTACCATACCCCGTTAAAAAGCACTTAAATATTTTGCCAATTCACCCTCTGAAAGGCACACAGACACATTCCATGTCTCAATTGTCTCAAGGCTTAAACATCCTTCTTCAACCTGTCTAATCCCCTTCGTCTACACTGATTGAAGTGGATTTAACAAGCGACATCAATAAGGGATCATAGCATTCACCTGGTCAGTCTATGTCATGTAAAGAGCAGATGTTTTGTATAGTCGGTGTAGATTGGTGTCTATTAATTGAGTAGCATACTGGGCCTCATTTCCCAGAGCCTTCCTAGCGTTAAGATAATCGTTAGAACCATTTTACGATGTACTGTATCTTTAGTAGCCAATCTGTTTCCCAGAGCCTTCATTAGTAATGTTACTCTTAAAAACCTTCTCACAGCAGCCAAAGTGCATCGTTAGATGGTTTTTGTCCTTCCGCATCACTTTATTCACAGAATCCGCTAATTATAGAATCAAGATGTTTAGGCTAGGTATCTGTCTGACTGTGACCGCTGATAACTTTAGAACGAAGTTGACTACAAATACAAAGTTGGAAAAGTATTTGCAATTGTTACAAACAAGTGAAATATAAAACAATGCTTCAAATGAAAACAGAGATGACTGTATTAAAATATTAATAGGCTACATGGGCCTATATATTTCAATCATATTGAAATCATATTGAGTTTTATTTTGCCACCAAATATGTTTCATAATGTGTGACAAGATTTTAGCAATAATGTGCCTAATCTGTGATTTTAGTGCATTATTATTTGGTAAGCATAATAATCCGCCTCAATATTTGCAGCCATAGGTGGTAATATCTTTCTATGAGCTGATCCGTCGTCAGTATTGTAGAATAATTATAATATTAAGGTAAGATTTGAATGGAAAAGGCTGATCTGAGAGCAGCGTTGCTTTTAATTCGATCCTATCAGTATCTGCAAATGGTCTAACAGCGCACTTACAGTAGCTAACATTCTCTATGCGTGCTTGGTTGGGAAACACTTAAAAAGTTGGCACATAAATAACGATGTAACTGTTACGATCATCGTAATGCTTAAGTTACATTGCAACTGGGAGACTGGGTCTTGGTCGATAGTTCAATCAGATTTCAACAAGAAAAATATGTCTTTATCACGTCATATGCCCGCTGGTATATGAAAAGGAGATATTAACCCCTTTTTTGGGTAGATACAAAACTACAGTACGTATCGGTTACCTTCAGACAACGGTAGAGCAAAACGTCTCATGGTCTGACAGACACCGCTCTACCTCTGCCACCTTTCTCAGCAGATGCAGAAGTGCAATATTGGCGGATGCGGTGGATTGAGATGCATCCAATGCAAATTAAACAGATATCTCTAGCTTCAACTGACAGATTTTCATGGGGATTTTTTGATGATGTTACTTTGATTGACGCACCAATGCGTTAATCAACTAAGGTTGAGGTTAAGGTTGAGGTCCTTCCCCTCATTAAACAGAAGGTGCATAGTCTAGTCTACTCAGTGGACCTACAGGCCTATAGGGTTAGGTTACCACATAAAGTTAAGATATTTTTGTGTGCAATGATCACAATAAAAAACATTCACAAATTGATAGGATAGATATGTCAAATCTGTGTGCTTTCAATGGTCTGTCACATTCAGATGGTTTCCTGTGCAATAGCTTTTTTTGTTGACAAATTTGTGAGGATTACAGGCATATGGTCTCTTTTCCAGCTCAGACATATTAAAGCTGTTCTAGAATTATGCTGTGGTGTTAATTCTTTGACAAATATCCTGTCCCTATTCCCCATGACTCAAGCATGAGCAGAATGGTCTGTCACAAACAATGCATTTCCAAATTTTGTCACTCTTCCCTGATGAAAGTGTGATAGAATCATTGTGTCAGGTCTACTTTGATCTATCCGCATGGCTCTTTCACCCATAGCCAGAGATTCACATTCCCTAGTTATGGAACAGTACTAAAGATAATTTGGAGAGAGCAATAATTAATAAGATGTGTCTTTTGATTTGACAAATTGCTCTTTTAAAAAGGCCTGAAGAAAGCACAGTGATGCTGAAACGTTGGTGATTTTTCACCCAATAAATTACAGGGAGGTTAAATATATGGAGTGTGAGACTCTCTTTGTTTTTATAGCTTACGAATTGCTCTTTTGACAGAGATTGCCTTCCGAATTATGCATTTGCTCTATAAAATTCCCTTTGATTCCCTTACTGTTAGCCTTGGACACCTAAGCTTTGCTCACTATCAAAGAGATGAGATTTGGAAGGATGACCTTGTGAGGCTACCATACAGGTTACCATGTTACTGCACATCTGTATAAACAAAGGAAAAGGTATTTCAATGGAAACAATAGTTTAATTTCTTGGCTATGTACTGTAAATTATTGTACTGACATGTAAAACATACCATTGTATCCCCTCAGAGACACCATAATAAAACCAAATGTTTTTTTCAGTATCCGCCCAAATAGAGCCTTGTTTGTTGATGTTCCTCAACCCTCACCCTAAAGGTGAGGTCAAGGATAAAAAAGAATCTGCAATACCGTTGGGCCCTGCATGAGTGAAGGCAGTGATATGTCAGTGATCACACACACAAATACAGATTATTCACCATAAATAAAACAGTCATGCTGGGAGTAAACACAGCTTGTCAGTTTCAGTGCCTTGCAAATGTATTCATCCCCGTTGGAGTTTTTTCCTCTTTTGTTGCATTACAACCTGTAACTTACATTTATTTTTATTTGGATTTCATGTAATGGACATTTAGTCCATTACATGGACAATTAATGGACATTTAGTCCATGCACAAAATAGTCCAAATTGGTGAAGTGAATTTTTTAATTTTTTAAATGAAATAAATGTACAAACGGAAAAGTGGTGTGTGCATATGTACTCACCCCCTTTGCTATGAAGCCCCTAAATAAGATCTGGTGCAACCAATTACTTCATAAATAGTTAAAGAAAGTCCACCTGTGTGCAATCTAAGTGTCACATGATCTGCCACATGATCTCAGTATATATACACCTGTTCTGAAAGGCCCCAGAGTCTGCAACACAACAAAGCAAGGGGCACCACCAAGCAAGCAGCACTATGAAAACCAAGGAGCTATCCAAACAGGTCAGGGACAAAGTTGTGGAGAAGTACAGATCATGGTTGGGTTATAAAAAATATCAGAAACTTTGAACATCCCACGGAGCACCATTAAATCCATTATTAAAATATGGAAGTAATATGGCACCACAACAAACTGCCAAGAGAGGGCCGCCCACCAAAACTCACGGACCAGGCAAGGAGGGCATTAATCAGAGAGGCAACAAAGAGACCAAAGATAACCCTGAAGGAGCTGCAAAGCTCCACAGCGGAGATTGGAGTATCAGTCCATAGGACCACTTTAAGCCGTACACTCCACAGAGCTGGGCTTTATGGAAGAGTGGCCAGAAAAATGCAATTTCTTTAAAGAAAATAGAAACAAACACGTTTCAGTCTTCCAGAGATTTGAGACTGGGACGGAGGTTCACCTTCCAGCAGGACAATGACCCTAAGCATACTGCTAAAACAACACTCAAGTGGGGTGAATACTTTCGCAAGCCACTGTACACCACACTTGAAAAGGAGCTGCGAGGAGAGAGGGACTGAATAATTTATGCGAAGAAAGATATGACCATCCACTGAGCACACCACGTCATTTCAACATGGATAACTGGGTAATATTTCTGTTGAGACGTTGACACTGTAAATTACAAACTATTTTCACCCACGCAAAAGTTTGTTGAATTTCCAATGTTCTAAAAGCACAATCAAATACCGATGGAAAAACCATGTCAGATCATGACAGATCAATGTTATCAATACTATCACTGTGCTTCATCCAATAGCAGAACCAAATGACCTGGATTGCAGTTGAGATTACATTAAGACAAGATGCAAGTGATCAAAGCCGTTTGAGATGTTGCCCAGATTATTACAGCAATTGTGAAGATCTCCACAAACTTGTGCACAATCTACAATATGTATACCATGCTATCTTGAACATACAAGCTTTATATGATTACATAGGAAGACATTTGTAGTTGCAGTAATGTCAAAATGGGGCCATGGATGTGTTACTCATTTTAAGGTTTAATGTTAGTTTGTAAGAGAGCCTCAACTTTAGGCTATTTACTGTATTACAAAAGTAGTATTACATTTAGTTTGGTTGACAAGACAACCACATATTAACATTTAATAGAGATGTATCTACTGCTTGGATGGTTCCATCTGAGCCGCCTGCTTAATCTCATTCTTTAACTTTTTGGTTTAGATGGAGATGTGAATCCAACATGTAAATTATTAATTTGTAGACAAACTGGAATTAAAGCCAGACTAAGTCAGTGACACAGATGGAACTATCCAAGCAGAAGTTACTTCTCCTTCTATTGTTGATATTTGGTTGCATTGACAACCAAAGAGATTTCAATATCACTAAATATAATTATACGTTTTGTCTATATTTAGTTGAATACTGGGATGAATAGAAACTGTATACTGTATGTTACTGACTTTGCAAATGCTATTTAGGCCTAACTAGCATCATTGATGATGTACGCGTGATAAAGTATGGTCACATTTAATTTGCTCTGTTAAACCTAGCCTTTGGGATTACTTTGATTGCAACAGTGAATCTACTCTGACCACAAATGTAAACGCAACAATTTCAAAGATGTTACTTAGTTACAGTTCATATACTATAAGGCAGTGGTCACCAATCTTTTCGGAAGTGAAAAAAGACCAAAAAAACATAAGCTTCTGCAACATTAACCAATTAAAAACAGTTGTTCAACAATGAGGTTTGTGCAGTAGGCTATAGGCCCAATACATTATCACATTATCATTGGCTCTGCTTGAATTGCCCTTCCAATGTTGATCTTCTCAGACCATTTGGAAATTATATTTCAACATTGTAGGACAGGGGGTTGGTAGCACCTTAATTGGGGAGGACGGGCACATGGTAATGGATGAGGCAGAATAAGTGGAAAGGTGTCAACAACATCAAACACATGGTTTCCATATGTTTGATGCCATTCCATTCGCTCCTTTCCAGCCATTATTATGCGCCATCATCCCCTCAGCAGACCCCACCGCTTTAGGTATATGATCACAATGGTAATAGATCATTTGTTATATTACTTTGATGCACAGCTGAGTGAACATAATAATGAGATTTCTTTTACTGGATTTATAGCCTGCATCTGATGGTCAGTCTGAGGCAAGGTAGGGAGCAGTGGTGAGGCTGTCTCTCACCCGACTCACCTCCTCTCTCCCTCCCTCAGCTGAGAAAAGAGCACACAGTCTTCCAGTTGATGGCGAAACTCATGTTGCACTGCATTATTTATGCCTCATGCACCAATTCATGTTGTTACTCCTATGATCAGCGAAAGTGTAATATGCCTCGTTATTAAAAAAGACACAAGCCGCAAATAATAACAAAGCAAGCTTATCGAAATGCGCATTTTATGGTTTATAAAACTGTTGAACAAAAACAGTGCTGAATAACAACTAAACATGAACTTACTCATAAAAACAGCAGTTATTTTCTGTGTTTGTTGAGTCTCTGTTTAGTCATGGTTTCAAACACTTTGAAATCTCACATGATCAACTTTGCTCGTTCGAGGCTTCTTTATACTGTCTATGGTGTGAGGAAACTGTACAGACATGATGATCTGATTGGCAAGCGGTAGGCCTATAAGTGCACTTTATTTGCTCTCAAGGCCTGCCGAATAAGTGGAGTTCTACCTTCAGACACATGAAATGGGAACAATTGGCTTCCCGGTGCTAGGGCTGCTGAAGCAAGTGCACCTATGCTCAGTACCGTGAAACAAATACAAAAATAGTTGGGTTTTATAAATAAATGTTTGGTGATTGACTAGGAATGGCTTGGAGATCGACCAGTCGATCTGGTTGGTGACCACTGATATAAGGAAATTAGTCCATTGAAATAAATTCATTAGGCCCTAATCTATGGATTTCACATGATTGGGAATACAGATATGCATATGTTGGTCACAGACAGTGGTGTAAAGTAAAAATACTTTAAAGTCCTACTTAAGTAGTTTTTTTGGGGTATTTGTATTTTACTTTACTATTTCTATTTTTGACAACTTTTCCTTCACTACATTTCTAAAGTACTTGTTACATATTGTTACATTTTAACAGGAAAATGGTCCAATTCAAGCACTTGTCAAGAAAACATCTCTGGTCGTCCCTATTGCCTCTGATCTGGCGTACTCACTAAACACAAATGCTTTGTTTGTACATTATTGTCAGAGTTTTGTAGTGTGCCCCTGGCTATCCGTACAGAATAATAAAAATAGAAATTGTGCTGTCTGGTTTGCATAATACAAGGAATTTGAAATTAGTAATACTTTACTTTGAATACTTACTGTAAGTATATTTTAAACTTTTACTGAAGTAGTATTTTACTGGGTGACTCACTTTTATTTGAGTCATTTTCTATTAAGGTATCTTTACTTCTGCTAAAGTATGACTTTTGAGTACTTTTTCCACCACTAGTCACAGATACCTTTTTTAAAAAAGGTAGGGGTGTGGATCAGAAAACCAGTCAGTCTCTGGTGTGACCACCATTTGCCTCATACAGCGAGACACATCTCCTTTGCACAGAGCTGATCAGGCTGTTGATTGCGGCATGTGGAATGTTGTCCCACTCCTCTTCAATGCTGGATATTGGCAGGAACTGGAACATGCTGTTGTACACGTTGATCCAGAGCATCCCAAACGTGCTCAATGCATGACATTTCTGGTGAGTATGCATGGAAGAACTGGGACATTTTCAGCTTCCAGGAATTGTGTACAGATCGTTGAGACATTATCATTCTGAAACATGGTGATGGCAGATGAATGGCATGACAATGGGCCTTGGGATCTCTTCACGGTATCTTTGTGCATTCAAATTGCCATCAATAAAATGCAATTATGCTCATTGTCCATAGCTTAAGCACCCCATAACCCCACCGCCACCATGCGGCACGCTGTTCACAACATTGACATCAGCATACCACTCACCTACACGGCACCGTACACGCTGTCTGCCATCTACCTGGTACTGTTGAAACCGGGATTAATCTGTGATAGGCACACTTCTCCAGCGTGCCAGTGTCCAATGAAGGTTACGACACCGAACTGCAGTCAGGTCAAGACCCTGGTGAGGACGACGAGCACACAGATGAGCTTCCCAGAGATGGTTTCTGACAGTTTGTGCAGACATTCTCAGTTGTGCAAATCCACAGTTTCATCAGCTGTCTGGGTGGCTGGTCTCAGATGATCCCGCAGGTGAAGAAGCCAGATGTGGAGGTCCTGGGTTACACGTGGTCTGTGAGGCCGGTTGAATGTACTGCCAATTCTCTAAAACAACGTATCTGGCAGCAGCTCTGGTGGACATTCCTGCAGTCAGTATGCCAATTGCTTGCCCCCTCAAAACTTGAGACGTCTGTGGCATTGTGTTGTGTGACAAAACTGCACATTTTAGAGTGGCCTTTTATTGTCCCCAACACAAGGTGCGCCTGTGTAATGATCATGCTATTTAATCAGCTTCTTGATATGCCACACCAGTCAGGTAGATGGATTATCTTGGCAGTGGAGAAATACTCACTAACACCTATGTAAACAAATTTAGCCACAAAATTAGAGCGAAATAAGCTTTTTGTGCAGACATTTCTGTGGTCTTTTATTTCACCACATGAAACATGGGACCAACACTTTATATGTTCCGTTTATATTTTTGTTCTTTATATTTCATTTTTTAGTGGAGATATCGCAACAATCATTCTAACAATATCACATTGGTAATAGTCAGTGACAAATATCAAAGGTAAGCACGACTGGGCTTGGTTAAAACCCTGGATGGCACACCAAAGGGTAGCCGTAGATAGATCAATTCTCCAGTAGGAGGTGCTGCCCAGTCAGTTTTTTTCTGATAATGGATATAGCGTTGAAGATCTGTCGTTGTTTTAAGGGTACAAATTCAACATATTGTATACAAGGTTTGTCTATGTTGAAATTTGGTTACCATGATTGCATACTCCTGTGGTTGAAATGTCACCCTCAAAACAAATTAAAAGTTATTTTCCAAATAGATTTCATATCACAATTTGTTGACAAATTATGCTGAAACAACGTTGATTTAACCACGGTCCACTCTCGAGCGGCTAGATGTTCTTTACCATTCAGCCATCAGATTTGCCACCAATGCTCCTTATAGGACACATCACTGCACTCTATACTCCTCCGTAAACTGGTCATCTCTGTATACCCGTCGCAAGACCCACTGGTTGATGGTTATTTATAAAACCCTCTTAGGCCTCACTCCCCGCTATCTGAGATATCTACTGCAGCCCTCATCCTCCACATACAACACCTGTTCTGCCAGTCACATTCTGTTAAAGGTCCCCAAAGCACACACATCCTTGGGGTTCTCGTCTTTTCAGTTCGCTGCAGCTAACGAATGGAACGAGCTGCAACATACACTCAAACTGGACAGTTTTATCTCTTAATTCAAAGACTCAATCATGGACACTCTTACTGACAGTTGTGGCTGCTTCGCGTGATGTATTGTTATCTCTACCTTCTTTCCCTTTGTGCTGTTGTCTGTGCCCAATAATGTTTGTACCATGTTTTGTGCTGCTACCATGTTGTGTTGCTACCATGTTGTTGTCATATTGTGTTGCTACCATACTGTGTTGTCATGTGTTGCTGCCTTGCTAGGTTGTTGTCTTAGGTCTCTCTTGATGTAGTGTTGTGTTATCTCTCTTGTCGTGATGTGTGTTTTGTCCTATATTTATATTTTATTTTTAATCCCAGCAGGAGGCCTTTTGCCTTTTGGTAGGCCGTCATTGTAAATAAGAATTTGTTCTTAACTGACTTGCCTAGTTAAATAAAGTTTAAATAATTCAAACATATATTATAATTAATCAGTTTGTGCCCCGTGGGCAGCTGCCTTGTTTTTATAGTTCTGCATTACTATCTTGTACACTTGGATTTAGTGATAGTATTACCTTTATTACATCTGATATTAAAAGGAGAGTACAAAACAGATGACCATGGAGTCATTGTTGAACTTTTCTTGATGAACTACCGGTATCTAAAAACTAATAAGAAGGTGTATACAGTACATCATCAACCCTTGACAAATGATATGACAACATACTGTATATTTGTGCGTTGCTTGTTCAGCCATTCTCATTTGATGTGCTACTGCGGATAATGTCATTGTATTGGAAATTGCCGTGTTGGGCTTGAGGCAAAGTAATGTAACCTAATATATTTGACTTTTAATTGGAAACGTGATGAGGTGCTCCTGTCTTCAGACTTGGGGAGGTTGTCAACGTGGTTGATCTATTTACTTCATTTAAAAGGAGCGCCATTAACCACGGTCCACGTTCTAGATTCCATCTATTTGCTGTGAGATACATTTATCGACAAATATAAACTATTTACACTTGTTTTCACTGTGTTTGGCAAACTTTGATTGGTTAATTAATGGGGGGAACTGAAACTGAGAGAAATTTAAGTAGAGAGTGGAGCTGTCCACGGTTCCCCGGTCCCAGACTAAATTATTATTCCTCAGGTACTCTTTCACAACCTGCAATCGACTGCCTTCCACCGAGACTGGAAATTAAACATATCCATCTGAACCAATAGAATTGGCATTTCATTAATTAAATTGTTGACATAATTCATTAAGTCCTAAGATCATTAAAACTCAGACGCCTCAGCGGATTAATTACTCTTGGACTTGGGACTTCTTTTTTAAGCACAGGGGCTTACAATAGCATGCAATCAATGCTCCTAACATTAGAAAAAACAGAATGCTTTATAGTTTGCCTTTTTGTTTTCCCTCTATTGTTAGTTAGAGGGATGGGAAGAAACAAGGCTGTCATTTAACTTGTGACAAATGAGTAGAACATCTGTTAACATCAGCAAACCATGGAAGTCATCTGAATGAGTCACTATCAGAATCCGAAATTACCATGTACTTAGGTTTCTGCAGGATTGTAGGCTGTATTCACTTGAAAATAAGGGTTGTAAAAGTATACTATCATAGGCCGGGCGGAAGTCTTATTTGTCTAACCCATATTTGACCAGGTAAGACAACTGCATGAGTACAAATTGCCATTGCAACAATGACCTGGGGTAGAGTTGCAGGGCAGAGGAGAGGGGTAGAATGAGCGGATTGGAAGTGCTGTACATATTCTTGTTCTATGTGTGCAGAATAGTGTCCATCTGATGTGTAAACAGACCATAGATGCTCAGTGACCCCGAGCCATGAGTCAGTGTGGTGGTAGGTCATCACAGTTAAGGCAAGGTCACCTGGTGACCAGCACAGTGGGTTGGACTGACTAGCAGACTTCTTCAACCTCACAGTCATCCTCCAGCCATGGACTATGGATTATTTATAGTCATGCATTATGTTTGAATATTGTATGCAGCATATTACTATTCTTTAAATAAGTATAGTCATATTTTAAATATTGTGTATGATTAGGAAAGATATTCTATTTTAAGGTTAATAAAATGGTACACAACAGTGCTATAGATTGAAAGATTGATTGAATCATAAGTGCACAATGAATCCCCACGGTGCTGTGTCTATTTTTATGTACCATCCATACAGACTAAGAAAGTGGCATGCGTTTTAAATGAGAACAGACCAAAATGTTTGCATGGTGCCTTTAATAAATCGCTGTGCCTGAGCTCTTCTGTGGGAGCCAAGAAGGATTTGGGAAGATTTAGGAAGACACAGGTGGCCATTTCTGCCCATTAAAAGCGGCCTTTCATTGCTAATCTACTAGGTACCTCACAGTAGCTCCAGAGGACCTCAGGATTTGTGTGTGGGCAGAGCTTACACTGAATCATAATACACTTTCAGTATCAAATATTCAGCAATCTCAAAGACACACCTATTTCTAAAATATATTTTCTGTCTCCAATGCAGGATTAGTGTTTTAAGCTTTTGTTCTCGTTTGCATAACAAAGACATTTGAAATTAAATAGCACCTGCTATTTAAAAAGAACTTAGCTCCATGGTAACAAGATACTTGAGGGTAACTGTCATTAGTTTCTCAGCATTTGGCAATGGATAAACTTGGCATTGACTCAAGCTCTATAAAGGCTGAGAAGCAGCAGAGAATGCGCTTGGTGTAGTGGAAGGATGCATGGATGTATTGAACAGTGTTAATTGTGCCATCTCAAAAGGTAAAGGCACTATTTAACCTAACGAGATGTATAGCCTCATTGCATTTTGTTCTGGCAGTAGCCAGAATTACTGAACACTTTCCAATATCTTAGGATGTTTTCACACTTGGTCCCTTTAAGACAATTTTCGTGAACTCAGTGCAGTTCGCTTAATTTGTTGTCCAGTGTGAACTCTCCAAAGGAACCAGACCCCTCAAAAGATTCCCCAAAGCGAACTGAACTGAGACCATCTCAAGAGGTGGTCAAAGTATGGTTCCCTTGAATTCCTAATATTTTAGGGCAATGTGAACATTGTTTAATCTGAATTCTTCTGCTATTTATTCCGTTACCAATCATATGTACATGTTAATACTATCTTCTGATTACAATTATTATGTCTCATCTTTTAACTAAATGCAATCTATTAGCTTCCGAAATGTGGGTAAGTATATATAGCTGTCCGTTATCACGTTCTGATGGAATGGCTTGTCCTACTTTGTAAAAACCCAGAGTGCATTGAGTGAATGTTGGACAAAGATCTTGGTTACTTTCTAAACATAGCAATGTGAACGCACAAAATATGTGAAGAGAACTGGCAAAAGAGTTGAGTCATCATTCAAAAGAAAGGGCATTGTGAATACAAAGGGAATTTAGTTATTTAGGGGGTTTTACCCCCAGAGTTCACCTTAAAGAGGACTGAGATCAGTTATTTTTAAAGAGGACTATTGTATATGTGAAAATACCCTTAGTGACATTGAAGCAGGTAAACAATTCTACCTTTTGTTCAAACATTTATAATTTATCAACACAGCAAAATCAATAGTGTACAAATTAAATCTGAAAGTGTATGCTATTTTCAGTGAACATATGAGTCCCACTGAACTGGTGTTAAAATAAACATTTTGAAAGTGGTGATGATTTAACTCTCTCACTGTAACGGTTTTCGTCTGGTGAAGGAGAAGAGGACCAATATGCAGCATGGTACGTGTCCATGTAGATATTTAATAACACTGAACACAAAAACAATATAACAAGGAGAACGAACGAAACAGTTCTGTGTGGAAAACACAGACACAGAAAACAATCACCCACACCCAAAATGGGGAAAACCGGCTACCTAAGTATGATTCTTAATCAGAGACAAAGATCGACAGCTGCCTCTGATTGAGAACCATACCAGGCCAAACACAGAAATACAACATAGAGAAAAGAACATAGACTACCCATCCCAACTCATGCCCTGACCAAACTAACACAAAGACATAATAAAGGAACTAAGGTCAGAACGTGACAGTACTACCCCCCCCCCCAAAGGTGGGGACTCCGGCCGCAAAAAAACCTATAGGGGAGGGTCTGGGTGGGCGTCTGTCCGCGGTGGCGGCTCTGGCGCGGGACGTGGACCCCACTCCACCATAGTCTTCGCCGCCGACCTCATACTGGGGACCCTAACAGCGGGCCCCAAATAGACGGGAGACTACGGCAGCGCCGGAGTGAAAAACGACTCCGGTGAAGGGCGGCAGCTCCTGAGTGACGGGCGGCTCAGGCAGCTCCTGACTGACGGGCGGCTCTGGCAGCTCCTGACTGACGGGCGGCTCTGGCAGCTCCTGACTGACGGGTGGCTCTGGCAGCTCCTGACTGACGGGCGGCTCTGGCAGCTCCTGAATGATGGGCGGCTCAGGCAGCTCCTGACTGACGGGCGGCTCTGGCAGCTCCTGACTGACGGGCTGCTCTGGCAGCTCCTGACTGACTGGCGGCTCTGGCAGCTCCTGACTGACGGGCGGCTCTGGCAGCTCAGGACAGACAGGCGGCTCTAGGAGCTCAGGATAGACGGGCGGTTCTGGCAGCTCAGGACAGACGGGAGAATCTGGAGGGAAGAGGCAGAGAGACAGCCTGGTGCGTGGGGCTGCCACAGGAGGCCTGGTGCGTGGAGGAGGCACGTTGGGGCGGTATGCGAATTGGAGTGAGTCTAGGGTGTCCGGGAGGATGCTGTTGATGTGAGCCATGACCAGCCTTTCAAAGCACTTCATGGCTACTAATGTGAGTGCTATGGGATGGTAATCATTTAGGCAGGTTAAAGGGTTTAGCAATTTTCCTAACCTTGACAGTCATTCTGAACGCAGGTTGCAGGTGAATAAAAAATTCCAACTGTTGAATATCCTAACTCTAGCATTGTGAAAAACTGAGTTTAAATGTATTCGGCTATGGTGTATGTAAACTTCTGACTTCAACTGTATATATATATATATATATATATATATATATATATATATATATATATATATATATATATATATATATACTGTATATATACACAGTTGAAGTGCTTTAACTGTTATGTACAAACAACAAAATCTTTGTAGGGAGAAGATTGTGTCAGTGCATTTCACCTCACGCATGTTGGGTACACGCCAGTCAAAATAAGAGTCCACATCAATTATGTCCCAACACTCACTGGATAGGATTTTCCTCCAAGCTCCAAAATGTGCATGGCAAGACAAAACTCAAGAGAAAGTTGTAGCAGGAATGAGTCAGGGGACAGTGATGCACAGAAATGTTATTTGATGAATCCAGAGAAGGCTGTGGTTGACAGGAAAATGTCAGTGGCTTGGCAGCCATGTGCGGTCCCCTCTCTCCCATCATCCCCCTACCTCATACATGTGGCATAGCCAGGCCTGTTTGTCACTTCAGCTCAGGCTTCATGTATTGTCATGTCTGTCTCTGTCTGTCTTTCAAATCAAATCAAATACAATTGTACTAATTACATGCCTCACAGACAATAGGTGTGGACTAACAGTGAAATGCTTACTTATTGGCCCTTCCAACAACATAGAGAGAAAGAAAATAGAAAAACATTTAAAAAGTATAACACGTAATAATAAAAGTAAAAATAGATACCCAATGAGTAACAATAACTTTGCTATATACAGGGGTACCAGTACCGAGTTGTTGTGCAGGGGTACGAGGTAATTGAAGTAGATACTGTATGCACATAGAGTATAACTAAGAATAAAGTGACAGATAGTAAACAGTAGCAGCAGTGTATGTGATGAGTCAAAAAAGTTAGTGCAAAAAGGGTCAATGCAGATAGTCCTGGTAGGTATTTGGTTAACTATTTAACAAATTATTTAGCAGGCTTATGAATTGGGGGTAGACGCTGTTCGGGGGGCCTCTCGAGTGGCTCAGTTGTCTAAGGCACAATGTACTTTGACACGGTCGTCAGGTGTATGGTGTTTCCTCCATCACATTAGTGCGGCTGGCTTCCAGGTTAAGCGGGCAGTGTGTCAAGAAGCAGTGCAGCTTGGTTGGGTTGTGTTTCAGAGGACGCACGGCTCTTGACCTTCGCCTCTCCCGAGTCCGTACGTGAGTTGCAGTGATGGAACAAGAATGTAACTACCAATTGGATACCACGAAGAAGGTGTAAAAAAAATTGAAAATAAAAAACAACAACAAAGAAACTGTTTAGGGTCCTGTTGGTTCCAGACTTGGTGCATCAGTGATGTACTGGGCCGTACACACTACCCTCTGTAGCGCCTTGCGGTCAGGTTGGTCTGTCACTGTGGAATGGCTGGGGACACGATGATAGAGCCTTATTGGCAAGGAGCAGCCCATGATTTTAGCTCAGTGAGGGAGAGAGTGGGTAAGAGATAAAGAGAGAAAAAACAGAGAGAAACCGAGAGGCAGAGAGAACAAAGATGGCAGGAAGAGTTAATCAAGAGAAACATGAGAAAGAGAGAGCAAACAAACTAGAGAGAAGGAAGGTTGTGGTAAACCTTGCATGCCTTGGCACTGCTTAGTGAGGACATAGGTTTTAAAAGGGCCAGAAAAGGTCCAGATATGAGGAACTGTCACAGAGTGTTTGAGCAGAGCACAGTGTGGGACTGTCCAACCCCCTCCAGAACCTAATTACCCATCAGCAGGAGACACTGGCAGGACACACGTCCCATCCCCCCAAATAACACAGCCTAAGATCAAAGACAAACACTTTCATGGAAAGTACTTGGAAACAACATTGATTAAACCAGTGTGTGACCAGTTTGATAACATTACAGCCTCCCAATACGTCAACAGCACCTGTTGAATGGACATATGGCTAATTTGTTGTTGTTTACATTCTCATCAAAGCCATATGTCTGTAAAGTACAGCTACTACATGCAACACTCCAACACCTGACAATTGAGGATGAAAGGCAGGCAGAAAGATTTTCATAAACAAATCAAATCAACCAGACATAACAAAGAGGTTTAAGTGACACATGGTACATGAAGAGCAGGCAGGATTATGCAGAGAAAAAGAGAGAGAAAGACTCCAGAGATTACAGAAACACAAGACTTCTGTAGCTTCAGCTTCAGTTCCCGTCACTGTGTTTGCCTTGCTCCAGATGCAGCCTGGACAGGAAACCCCTGCTGTTGTACGTGGTGAGAAAAAGCCCACAACAACTTGATCGCCTTTCTTTCTCATTAATTAAACACAGCTCACCTTGCTTCTCCAAACATCAGGGAACATAGCACACGAAAGCAGGGGACCCAAAGCGCTTTTTCTGCCTGAAACCCAACAGATGCCACTGTTTGCCAAGTCCCTCTCAGCCCCTCTCAGCACCACACCGGAGTGTGGGAGAGCAGATGCAGCAGGCACGTGGCAGACTGAAGTGCAGACGGTGCTTTCCCAGGAAGTTTCTCTGGTTTCTTCTCTCATTTGTGTGTCTGCCTGAGTCTCTTACCCCTGGCAAAAGCACAACATCATTATGGGTAATAAAATAAGCCCTGGTTTGTGCTATTCATCACCAATATGCAGGTGGTGGCCTATTTTAATGAGATTTTTTGATTTTGGTATTCTTCACATCAGAGAAATTGAGTAATGGTGCAATGCTAAGCACTTAGTCTGATTATTGAGTAATGTTCTTTTAAACATTGTCTCTTATCAGTTCAGAGTATTATTGTAGAGGTGCAGGGAGGTATTTTTAATATTTCCTTATGAAGAGATCATAGCTCTATCAAATGAGGAAGATACCAAAAAATGTTTTGGAGCAATAACACTCCCATTTCAAAGACTTGATCTGTAGAATAATCATACCTTTACTATAAACTCTGATATTGATCTTCTGTTTTTTCTTACAGTGCTTCAAGGGAAACTAGAGTTGCATGACAATTCTGTTATTCAGTTATGAGAGAGGTATAATGTGGAAGGTACATTGTCATGAGAAAAAGTTGTATTACTTTCAGGTGTTTCGGTGCCATAGAACTTTTCACACACAAAAATAAAGATGATTTGCCCTGTGACAGAGAGATAACCTTAGCTACTCTCTCCTCTCGCATCTCCCCTCTCTCCTTCCTCCAGCACCATCTTCTCTGACATGGCTGAGCCTGAGGCTTTGCTTCCTGGACTGGGCCTCCTCCGTTAAAAGGTTGGCGACCTGAGGGCCAGAGAGCACCAGGATGGGCCCCTGATTAGGGATGCAGGTCAATGCCAGCTCATCAGCATTACAGATAGTGTCTGTCCCAAAGGGGTCCAGGGCGAGAGCCCCTAATTCGCCCTGAGCTCCGAAGCAGTGGTAATAAAGGCTGGTAATAAAACATGTCACATTCAATCACCTCAGCTGCATCCCAACTGGAGCAGATCTTGTTTTACTTGACCACCTTCGATTGGATTATCGATTCGCCACCGCTTATTAACCCACGGATTCACCCGGGATGAAATGGAAAAGCAGAGCGCTCTGGATCGCCACCATCTGTCCGTATCTGTCACCAGAGGAAGAAGGGAGAGAGGAGAGGGAGAGGGGACACAGAGTATGAACTGAAGCGTGTAAAACTTTCATCTTTCATTCAAGGACAAAACCTAGGATTATCCTGCTTTTGTGCACGTCACTGTGCCTCAATACATGTACTGGATGCATACATCTGACTGGACATCAATTTGTAATGCAAATCACACTTTCTGTGTATGCAGCAGTGTTTCAGTATGAGTATTCATGCCTGCACTGTGTACATACATTCCCATTGGTAATACCTATTCAGACTTTACTCTAAAAGCATCTTCAAAGGCTGCCTGTGTGAGGGGGGAGCCTCCTGAGGTGCTCCACCTGTACAGTGTTGTGTTCCTGTGGGCTCAGTGCATCTCTAAATAGGCCTTCCTCCACATGTGTGCACACACACACAAACACACACACACAACCACGTTTGATGTGTTTCCCACAACCACTTCCACTCCAATTAAAGGAGGGGGCTAATACGCTGTGGTAGAAGCCATCTATTACAACAGCTACAGGCTCTCGGTTGTAAAGTTATAACATTCTTGTTTTTAACTGGCTGTTTAGCATTCTACCAATATAGTGGGATAGGCAAACATAGACCTCAAATGCATCTGTAGTTTTATTCACCTGTAGAGAGTTATCTTAAACTAATTAATCTTAATCTTAAACTACAACTTCATGTCTGAGGAACACCATGAACAAATAAGAGTTCACTCAGCAGCAACAAGATATGTGTTTTTTTTATCTTTATTTAAGCAAGTCAGTATAGAACAAATTCTTATTTTCAATGACAGCCTAGGAACAGTGGGCTAACTGCCTTGTTCAGGGGCAGAACAACAGATTTTTACCTTGTCAGCCAGGGGACTCAATCTTGGCCACCCCAATGAATGAGTGTGAATGAGTGAGTGGGAGAGTTGTCCCCCAGCAGTGGTGCACTGAAGTGATTATTTTTGCTTCACTGCCGTTACAAACCATTAAATAAGAGATGCCTTAAATGATATATTTTGGGCATTTCATCCAGCCCAACTTTGCATGTTATTAATTGTAGCATAATGTAAATGTTTACTTTGTGAAAGCCATGAGCAATTAGATGGATCTTTAATGAGCAACGCCTGGGTTTTAGCGGTTGGTTATTAGGCAGAATATACAATGTTTGAGTGTAAATCCCAGTCAAACTAAAAAATCCCTTATTACAGTAAATTACTTTAGTGTTACTTTAGGTCAAATGAAAGGTGTTACCATCTGTCAGGGTTGGGGAGTAACTGAACACAAGCAATCTGATTTAAAAAAAACATAAATGTAATCAGTTATGTTACTAGCAAAAATAGGACCCAACAACATGTGAAATTCATGCAGCATGTCAAATTTAGTGTCAAATTAAAGCAAAAAAAACTATATTTCCGTTCTTTCCAGCCTGCAAACTAGGAATAAGCAAAGGCTTTGATTTCTGTTCCGACAGATGGAAAAGGGGCCTTAGAAAACATCTACTTGAAAACGTCTTAAAGGTATTAGAAATAAGGGCCTCCCAAACGGTTCAGTGGTCTAGGGCACTAGAGTTCTTGGTTTGAGTCCAGGCTCTGTCATAGCCGGCCGCGACATAGGAGACCCTTGGGGCGGCGCACAATTGGCCCAACATCATCCGGGTTGGGGGATGGTCTGGCTGGCATTGATGTTCTTGTCCCATTGTACATTAGCAACTCCTGTGGCGGGCACAATGCATGCTGACATGGTCACAGGTGTACAGTGTTTACTCAAACACATTAGTACGTCTGGGTTCAGTGGGCGGCATGGCTGGGTTGTGTTTTGGGGGCTCTCGACCTTCGCCTCTCCCGAGTCCGTACAGGAGTTGCAGCGATGGGACAAGACTGTAACTACTAATTGGATACCATGAAATTGGGGAGAAAAAGGGGTAAATATATATATATATATATATATATATATATATATATATATTTATTAGAAATACATCAAAACACAATAATTTTGAAGACCACTGACAACTTTTATCAACACTTATATTTTGTTTTGGAGAAATTATTCTGCCTTCTGTAAGTTTAAGAAACATGTAATTCCGTTACCAAAAACCCACATATTTAAGATATTTTCTCATTTCTGGAAGGATAATTAAAGTTCACAGAAGTAACAAGTAAAGGTAGACCTATCAATTAGTGATAGTGTGTTTACTGATATCAATTTTGTTAATAAATTATTAAGTGACTAAAATGCAAAATTCTGAAAATCGGTAATGGAATTTCTACAACTGAATTGGCTACAATGGGAAATCATAGTCGTCACTAACCACAGTTGGGTTCACAAATGCCTCTTAAGGGGAAAGTAATCCAAAAGTAATGGAAACTAATCAGATTACCTTACTGATTACAATTTTGGATAAGTAACTGCAAGGATTACATTTAGAAAGAAACCTACCCAACCCGGCCATCTGGCCATGAATTAACTGCCCATGTAGAATTGCACATCAATTTAGATTGGCCAAGCCAGTCACTTCATAGTAAAAGAGGGGGAAATACATACAATATCTAGAAAAAATTTACACTTATAGCAATGATTGACTATTGTCACTGTGAATGTTGAAATCTGGTGGTTGCTTGGTCTCAGTATGCATCTTTTAGCTGTAACTTGCAGTTGACATATTTTGGCCATTTTTACACATGGATGGCCAACGTCATTACATGTAAAGTTGTTTACAAGCGAAGGACAAGAGAATCCTACGTCTAATCCTACCCATCCTTGTTCAAATCTCCATTGTGCCCTGAGGCAGAAGGACAATTGTCTCGCTTTAACAATTTTGATAAACCCTGCCAACCAATAGCAGTGACATCAGCACAGACTGCCTGATTGACAATTTGCCATTAATTCCGCCAGCACACAACAGCATAAATCTACCCTTTCCCTGCTATCCATCACAATAATATTATTATGGCACCCGTATTGTACATTAATAATCATTCACCGGTACCAAACTGCGTAGTGCAGACAGTGAGACAATGAGACAGGCGTACGGCCTGCCGCTCCTCTCTCTCCTGTGTTGCAGGCAAGTCAAGGTTGCCTGCTGCTTGCCCGCCTGGGTCCTGGTGGATTAGTTAATTTCCTGCCATCGTCTGGAAGCCATCTATTATGGAGATGTCACAGGACGCAGCGTGGAGGATAAAGGTAGCCTATCCCACGCCAGGCGCCTCCAGCGGGCCAACAGAAGTGACCTCATTAGGCTCGGAGGGGGTCAGCGGCAGGGGTCGTGGCCGGGTGTGGCTCGGCACATTTAGTTCTGATTAATCCACAATCTAGGAATCAGACCTGCTGCTCCTGAGGCTCTGGGTGCTCCCTCTACGAACACCTACTCATTATGCTGACGACATACACCCAGTCACTCACACCTGCTATAAATGTCTATTCACTGTTAAAGTGCTTCTTCTGTCAAGCAGACTAGCATTAAGCAGGGGAGGTGACATCTCCCTGTCATTACTGTCGATATACAGTACCAGTCAAAAGTTTGGACACACCTAATCATTCAAGGGTTTTTCTTTATTTGTACTATTTTTAACATTGTAGAATAATAGTGAATACATCAAAACTATGAAATAACACATATGGAATCATGTAGTTACCAAATAAGTGATAAACAAATCAAAATATATTTTATATTTGAGATTCTTCAAAGTAGCCACCATTTGCCCTGATGGCAGCTTTGCACACTCTTGGCATTCTCTCAACCAGCTTCATGAAGAATGCTTTTCCAACAGTCTTGAAGGAGTTCCCACAAATGCTGAGCACGTGTTGGCTGCTTTTCCTTCGCTCTGCGGTCCAAATCATCCCAAATCATCTCAATTGGGTTGAGGTAGGGTGAATGTGGAGGCCAGGTCATCTGATGCAGCACTCCATTGCTCTCCTTATTGGTCAAATAGCCCTTACACAGCCTGGAGGTGTGTTGTGTCATTGTCCTGTTGAAAAACAAATGATAGTCCCACTAAGTGCAAACCAGAATGCTGTGGTAGTCATGCTGGTTAAATGTGCCTTGAATTTTAAATAAATCACTGATAGTGTCACCAGCAAAGCACCCCCACATCATCACACTTCATGATGATCACACATCACACTTCAGCCAAAAACGTCAAATTTAGACTCATCAGATCAAAGGACAGATTTCCACCAATCTAATGTCCATTGCTCGTGTTTCTTGGCCCAAGCAAGTCTTTTCTTATTTTTGGTGTCCTTTAGTAGTGGTTTGTTTGCAGCAATTCGACCATGAAGGCCTGATCTAACCCTAACCCTAACTCTGTGAAGCATTTATTTGGGCTGCAATTTCTGAGGCTGGTAACTCTAATGAACTTATCCTCTGCAAAGGTAACTCTGGGTCTTCCTTTCCTGTGGAGGTCCTCGTGAGAGCCAGTTTCATCATAGTGCTTGATGGTTTATGCAACTGCACTTGAAGAAACTTTCAAAGTTCTTGAAATTTTCCACATTGACTGACCTTCTCGTCCTAAAGTACTGATGGACTGTCATTTCTCTTTGCTTATTTGAGCTGTTCTTGCCATAATATGGACTTGGTCTTTTACCAAATAGGCTATCTTCTGTATAGCACCCCTACCATGTCACAACACAACTGATTGGCTCAAACGCATTAAGAAGGAAAGAAATTCCACAAATTAACTTTTAACAAGGCACACCTGTTAATAGAAATGCATTCCAGGTGACCACCTCATGAAGCTGGTTAAGAGAATGCCAAGAGTGTGCAAAGCTGTCATCAAGGCAAAGGGTGGCTACTTTGAAGTATCTCAAATATAAAATATATTTTGATTTGTTGAACACTTTTGTGGTTACTACATGATTCCATATGTGTTATTTCATAGTTTTGATGTCTTCGCTATTATTCTACAATGTAGAAAATAGTACAAATCAATAAAAACCCTTGGATGAGTAGGTGTGTTCAAACTTTTGACTGGTACTGTAGAACTTGGATTGCTATGAGTGGTAAAACTAGCTTTGGGGTCTATTGACCTTGAGATATCTCCATGTCTTTTAAACCGTCACCTTTGGAAAACTAGGCCTACAGTACGAGTTTGAAAAGTTTGTTACTGAGGAATTTTATGAATTCAGTATTCCTTCACCTTGAGAAACTTAATTTCACCTCCCCTCGACCTCCCAATACGTCTTCTTTGTCCTGATGGAATCTTAATTAATACTCTCAGATCTCAAGCTTGAGCTTCATAATGACATCTTCGGGAGTTCTCAGTCAATGAAAAAGCATGCCCTTCATCTATTCGATGAGTGTAGCTGTTAAAAATCCTTTTGTCTTACACCTCCTCCTTAGCCTGGGTCGTCACCTTTTGTCAAGAATTGATCAGATACTGTTGAACTACACTTCAGGCAGTGTTGAATGCTTTTTGGCTTTGATGAAGTGATTAGCACCACATTGATCCAGAGCTTGACGGACTTTGGCTCCCGACCAGAGATTGCTATTGGAAAATTATCAGAAAGAAGAGCGACTGTTGTTCCCCGACGGCTGGTGAGGAAAAGAGGACATAATTATGAGCCAAAGTTATGATGAGTCAGATTTAATGCCTGTAATTTGACTTTCTAAATCATTGACAAGAGCCGTCAAAATGCTTTTGTTCTTTTGACTTCACCTTTGTTATACGCCATCAAGGCATAATCTAATGCAGCCAGGTCACACCAGATCCAATGCAGTATTTGACGTTCGTCCAGGTCCCCAGGACGTTGGGAAAGCCTTCAATACTGGCCACTAGGGGCAACGGTGAGCACTATTACCATTGGCTCGCGGCTTGCTAGGGTGTTGTGGGTGGAGATGGTGGATGGGCATAAGCCACAAGCTCCAGCTCTGAGGATTGTAAATTAAATTCCAGTGCTAGGCACTTGTTTACATGTTAGGGTTTTGACCCATATCCCAAACCTTAACCCTTAACTTAACCAGTTTGAATTAATACCTAAACTTAACTGTCAAGTTGTTTCTGTTTTAACCCTATCCCAAACCTTTACCCTTAACTTGACCAATCAGAATGACTGCCTAAACTTAACAGTCACAACTTGATGTTTATCCCCCTCTGGACAAACATTGAATACTGAAGTCAGACTGTGTCAGACCGGAGCTCTTGTTGATCTAAGCACAATGCATAATATTTTTATTAAGCCAGGCATTGTTGTTTTTCAGAGAGAAACAGTTTGCTTCATTATCTGGTGCTTATAAGAGGATAATATTTTTACTTCAGTTACACTGTCTGGCTGTTTGAATTAATATTGTGATTTAATTGCCTGGCAGTGGAAAAACAAGTTTAAAAAATGAATCACTTCAACACCGGAAGACAAGAAAGCTAGTGTGGATGAAACAGAATAGGGGCCCGTAGAGAGCCGCGACTGACTTGCTGAGGCCTTTACACTGAGCAATCATCCACATACAAGAAATGTAAATCATATGCAAAAGTGAACATATGACAAGTAAGATAACAGCGAGGAGGGGGCACACTGGAAATGTCATTATGTGGAAAGGCGATGGTTGACTTCTCCTGCCTTCTCAAGTGCCTAGTCTGAAAAACCAACCAACAAAAGGAGCCTTCAAGGCTGAGGCAGCTGTTTTTCTTATGACCTGTTACTGTTATGCTTTTTGTATATTCCACTGTGGCCAACACAACAAATCATTGTGCAGTCTGGGGGAAAAACATGTCTGCGATTTAAAAGGCCTTTGCTGTAAGTTCTGCAGACTCTACAGTTATTGATAACTTGGAGGCTGATATCATGACTTCTTTCATTACTCATTTCATCTCAATTAATAGTATATATTTACTGGAGATCATAAAAGCATTGCATCTTCATGAAAACAATTGGTGAAAGATTAAACAAAAATTCTGCAATTACATAAACCCACGGTCATGTAAGGAGAGCAATAGAAAGGGATGTTCTCTAATTGCTGTGGATTTAAAACCATCCAAATTGTTTGGATCTATTTTTCAGGGTGTTGTTAAAACAAAAACAGTCAAAAGCCTGCAGGACACACTGTGGTTTGTAATTATCACGCCCTGACCTTAGAGAGCCTTTTTATGTCTCTATTTGGTTTTGTCAGGGTGTGATTTGGGTGGGCATTCTATGTGTTGTATTTATTTGTGTTTGGCCGAGTGTGGTTCCCAATCAGAGGCAGCTGTCTATCGTTGTCTCTGATTGGGAATCATACTTAGGTAGCCATTTTTCCCACCTATGTTGTGGGATCTTGTCTTTGTTTTGAGTGCATGTAGTTTGCACAACGAAGCTGGTCGGTCGTTGTATTGTTTATTGGTTTTTGGTGTACATTTATATTAAAGAAGAATGTAGGCCTACCACGCTGCACCTTGGTCTCATTCCGACGACGAATGTCACAGTAATAACATGAATCAGAGAAACAGATAGAGAGAGATGTATCTGATGAATTCCAGCAAAGTCCCAAATACAGTTTCACAACTGCAGCTGTGGGCTTATCCGTGCCTCTCCTTCGACTTCCCCCTCACAGGAGCATATGGAAATTTGTTTGGCACTTTGACTTTGATGTGTTTAGTTTGATCAAGATTCTAACGGGGTGGGGGCTTAAAAGTCCAACTTTATTCATTCATGTGGCTAAAGGGATTATTCTGGGTCATGAACTCCTGGCCAGAGCCTGTGTTCCTCAGAAGGACTGTGGTGCCTCACTGGGGTATTGTCACTCACAGATTCCACTGAGCAATGTGAATAGGTTCTATTACATGTAGCTAGCCAGGGAAAAGCACGGAGAGAGCTACTCTCCCCACTGGGCACAAACTGGTTGAAACAACATTGTTTCATCCATTTGTCAACTTATTGTGATGTTGAATCTACGTGTAAAATACTTCCGATTTATTTTTATTATAAAAAAAAGAATCACATCAACAGCAGAAGACAAGAAAGCTACTGTGGAGTGCAACAGAACAGGAGCCCGTAGAGCCTTTACACTGAGCAATCACCCATATACTGTACAAGAAATGTAAATTATATGCAAAAGTAAACATGTGACAAGTAAAATAACAGTGAGGAGGGGGCATATTGGAACTGTCATTATGGGGAAAGGCAATGGTTGACTGCTCCTGCCTGCTCAAGTGCCTTGTCTGAAAAACAACCAACAAAGGGAGCCTTCAAGGCTGAGGCAGCTATTTTTCTTAGGAACTGTTACTGTTATGTTTTTTGTATATTTCACTGCGGCCAACACAACCAATCATTGTGCAGTCTGGGGGATAAAAAAACATGTTTGCGACTGAAAAAGCCTTTGCTGTGAATTGTGTAATAGAATGAATCAGAGATACATGGAGGGAAAGATTTATCTGATTAATTTCAGTTGACAAATTCCAGAGGGGAGAGTAGCGCTCTCCCTGCTTTTCCCTGGCTGGCTCCATGAAATAGAACCTATTCATATCGCTCAGTGGAATCTGTGAGTGACAATACCCCAGTGGGGCACCACAGTCCTTCTGAGGAACACAGGCTATGGCCAGGAGTCCATGTTGTTTTCGGGGTGACATTTCTATCACAGGATTATGTCATCATGGTAACCAAATTTCAAAATAGACAAACCTTGAATAAATATGTTGAATTTGTTCCTCCCTGTAAATTTAAGCCCTTAGATCACAATATCTACTAATCTAAAATATGGAATTGTTTTAAGATGGTCATCTGTCACGCCCTGGCCTTAGTTATCTGTGTTTTCATTATTATTTTGGTTAGGCCAGGGTGTGACATGGGTGATTTATTGTGTTTCGTCTTGTCTAGGGGTTTATTAGATTTATGGGGTTGTGTTTAGTTTAGTGTTCTAGGTAAGTCTATGGTTGCCTGGAGTGGTTCTCAATCAGAGGCAGGTGTTTATCGTTGTCTCTGATTGGGAACCATATTTAGGCAGCCATATTCTTTGGGTATTTTGTGGGTGGTTGTCTCCTGTGTCAGTGTTTGTGCCACACAGGACTGTTTTCGGGTTTTCACGATTCTTGTTTTGTATTCTGTTCATGTATAGTTTCTCTGATTAAAGAACTATGAACTTTAACCACGCTGCATATTGGTCCTCCGATCCTTCTCGCCTCTCCTCTTCGGAAGAAGAGGAGGAAATCCCTTACATCATCAAATTGACCATTTCGCCATTTAGAATGTTTTATTTTAGGCCCCAACTAGGTATAAAAAACAAACAAAAGTACAAGGCAACACTAAACATGTTGTCCCTCACGAATTATGCAGCGCCCCCGATTAACCATTATTTTGAGCAGATACTGAAGTGACCGCTCTAACAATGAAAATAAATGTCTTAAAAAATGGAAGGCAGTTAGCCTGGGAGGAGCAAGATCAGATGGGACTCTTGCCAATGAGAGGGCAGATACGGGTGTGAACAACAGGCACAACTCCGATATGAAGTGTTTTTATTATTTTTTGCCGGGATGTCATGTGTCCTACTTATCAGTACACTCGTAACAACCTAAACACTGCGAAACTTCGAATTCTATCAACTAAGCCACTAAGACATTACATTTTTTTGTCAACCAAATTCGAACACTCTCTCATTGACATTCATACGGAAACTGGGAGTATCTGGTCAATATAATGGATAATCTGTGCCCCTATACACCTTCTGCTATTTTGTTAACACTTTACCTGACACCCAGCATCATAACACGTTATGACATGGTCATAACCATGTCATAATATGTCATAACAGCTAACATAACTTGTCATAACCTGTTATAATATGTCATATAGAGATACTGGGGTGCAAAAGAGCAAAGGAGCAAAAGGAGCAAAAGGAATACATAAATACAGTATGGGGATGAGTCTATTTACAGATGGGCTATGTACAGGTGCAATGATCTGTGAGCTGCTCTGACAGCTGGTGCAGGAAGTTAGTGAGGGAGATAAGAGTCTCCAGCTTCAGAGATTTTTGCAGTTCGTTCCAGTCATTGGCAGCAGAGAACTGGAAGGAAAGGTGGCCAAAGTAGGAATTGGCTTTGGGGATGCCCAGCGAAATATACCTGCTGGAGCACGTGCTGCGATGGGTGCTGCTATGGTGACCAGTGAACTGAGATAAGGTGGGGCTTTACCTAGCAAAGTAGATGACATGGAGCCAGTGGGTTTGGCGACAAGTATGAAGCGAGGGCCAGCCAACGAGAGCGTACAGGTCGCAGTGGTGGGTAGTATATGGGGCTTTGGTAACAAAACGGATGGCACTGTAATAGACTGTATCCAATTTGATGAGTAGAGTGTTGGAGGCTATTTTGTAAATGACATTGCCAAAGTCGAGGATCGGTAGGATAGTCAGTTTTACGAGGATATGTTTGGCAGCATGAGTGAAGGATAATTTGTTGCGAAATAGGAAGCAGATTCTAGATGTAATTTTAGATTGGAGATGCTTAATGTGGGTCTGGAAGGAGAGCTTACAGTCTAACCAGACACCTAGATATTTGTAGTTGTCCACATATTCTAGGTCAGAACCGTCCAGAGTAGTGATGCTGGACGGGCGGGCAGGTGCGGGCAGCGATCGGTTGAAGAGCATGCATTTAGTTTTACTTGCATTTAAGAGCAGTTGGAGGCCACGGAAGGAGAGTTGTATGGCATTGAAGCACGTCTGGAGGTTAGTTAGCACAGTGTCCAAAGAAGGGCCAGAAGTATACAGAATGGTGTCGTCTGCGGATCAGAGAATCCCCAGCAGCAAGAGCGACATCATTGATGTATACAGAGAAGAGAGTCGGCCTGGGAATTGACCCCCATAGAGACTGCCAGAGGTCCGGACAACAGGTCCTCTGATTTAACACACTGAACAATATCTGAGAAGTAGTTGGTGAACCAGGCGGGGCAGTCATTTGAGAAACCAAGACTGTTGAGTCTGCCGATTAGAATGCGGTGATTGACAGAGTCGAAAGCCTTGGCCAGGTCGATGAATACGGCTGCACAGTATTGTCTCTTATCGATGGCAGTTATGATATCGTTTAGGACCTTGAGCGTGGCTGAGGTGCACCCATGACCAGCTCGGAAGCCAGACTGCATAGCGGAGAAGATACGGTGGAATTCGAAATGGTCGGTGATCTGTTTGTTAACTTGGCTTTCGAAGACCTTAGAAAGGCAGGGTAAGATAGATTTAGGTCTGAAGCAGTTTGGGTCTAGAGTGTCTCCCCCTTAGAAGAGGGGGATGACTGCGGCAGCTTTCCAATCTTTGGGGATCTCAGACGATACGAATGAGAGGTTGAACAGGCTAATAATAGGGGTTGCAACAAGTTCGGCAGATAATTGTAGAAAGACAGGGTCCAGATTGTCTAGCCCGGCTGATTTGTAGGGTTCCAGATGTTGCAGCTCTTTAAGAACATCAGCTATCTGGATTTGGGTGAAGGAGAAATGGGGGAGGCTTGGGCGAGTTGCTGTGGGGGGTGCAGGGAAGTTGACCCGGGGTAGGGGTAGCAAGGTGGAAAGCATGGCAAGCCGTAAAAAACTGCTTATTGAAATTCTCAATTATCGTGGATTTATCGGTGGTGACAGTATTTCCTAGCCTCAGTGCAGTTGGCAGCTGGGAGGAGGGGCTCTTATTATCCATGGACTTTACAGTGTCACAGATCTTTTTTGAGTTTGTGCTACAGGATGCACATTTCTGTTTGAAAAGACTAGCCTTAGCTTTCCTAACTGCTTGTGTATATTGGTTCCTAAAATTGCATATCACGGGGGCTATTTGATGCTAATGCAGTACGCCACAGGATGTTTTTGTGCTGGTCAAGGGCAGTCAGGTCTGGAGTGAACCAAGGGCTATATCTGTTCCTGGTTCAATTTATTTTGAATGGGGCATGCTTATTTAAGATGGTGAAGAAGGCACTTTTAAAGAATAACCAGGCATCCTCTACATAAGAGTGTCAATACACACAAAACCTAACACAAAAGGCATTGACCATATTAAATTATCATTGTAATTGTGCATACATTGATGTCAGGCATGCACCTACCTCAATGCTCTGTTGCTGATGCCTGGGATGAATGCTGGAGCAGATTTCAGGAGCAGGACAAGACACCCTCTTTTTGACTGATGACTGATATAAGGGCATGTACTGTACGTGGTAGTCCAAGTAAAGTGACACAGGATGGTCATAATGCTTCATGACAGTGTCATAAAATATATTTTCTTAAGTTATTTAAAATATTATGAAAATAATTCATTACAACAACAACAAAAGATTTAAGAAACTAACTTTCAAACGAAAGGAACCTTAGCTGGGAAAAAACATATTTTGAATAAATGTGGGTTTTGATACTCTTATGTAGGTGTCATGACCAGCCAAAAAATAACGCAATATATGTCACAACAGGTGTAAATATATGGGTCATGACAGTGCTATGACCATATTATGAAAGGTTATGACAAGTTGTGTTAGCTATTATAACATATTATACATCGGATGGGTCTAATCCTGAATGCTGATTGGTTAAAAGCACATTCCAGCCGGTGTCCATTCTACAAATTACCACCGGCTAAATCTATGACGTTAAAATGTCTATTTACTTGTTCCATCTGGCTGCGCAATCTCCTGTCTCATCAACCCAGTCAGGCAAATTATAAACTTGATCTCCACTATAAAATCATCTAGACATTATCTCACATTTCTTTTAGACTAACATTTAGTTTTCAACAGTGAAGATTTGTATAAACCTCGCAGTCTGCCTCTCCGACATTTGCAACATTGTTTCAATATTCAATTCAGATCTCCAGCTGTCGCATGATTGTGTCGGGAGTCGGAATGAGACAGACAGGCAGGTAGCTTTTCTCAGCCAGTTGAAATCATGAGTTGAAATCATTTTTATAAATATCTTCAACTAAATCTCAATAGAAAACAGGTAAAACAAAGTGAAATGAAGCTAGTTTGCAGTCTTTCTAGCTTCAGCTTGAAGTGATTTTTCGCTAGTCCCTCTGAACAACAGTGTCCTGACAAGAGAGCACATTTTCTATGCCAGGCGAAATCGCGCATCATTAGCTCATTGTTATGGATGTATCCAAATAAATGTCACTAGAAAACAGCTTAAACAAATGCAAATGCAGCTACTGTTGTTATTCTGCCTGCACTGTTTGACGTGACTGTAAATTGCTGGGTTGCGTCCATACTGTAGATATGGAACTAGAAAGAGACCTAACGACTGGGACGGGTCTCTGGCAACCGAACCGATAGAACGAATGACCAGCCGGCTTGTGTAGCAACCCTAGATTTGTGTCGGGACTATATCTTGTGGAAGGATGAAATAGTATGAATAAATGAATCCAAATAACGTTTTTAATGAAAATATATCAATCATTATTTGAATATGTTGGTAGCCAATTGTATAAAAGGGATAACGCCTTCAAAGTCGGTGTTCGGAGGATATATTGGCATGGTTTCCTGGCCGAAGACAAATATCCTCCAAACACCGGCTTCTCGGGCATTATCACTTACATGTACTTTTAATGTAGCCTAATCTCAACTGCAATCCAGGTCATTTGGTTGTGCTATTAGATGAACACGGCTTTATCACTTAACGTGTTGTAATGACCTGACTAGTTCATAAAGGAACAATTGTCCAGACAGAGGATTGAGTTTACAAATTGACGGTTTATTAAACCAATTTTACACAGGCTACTGTTTGGCCGTAGCCCACGCCAAATAAATGATAGATAACCCACAAGCTAATCGTGACCTTCTCTTGTGAAGCCCAGACGTAAGAGAAGAAAGGCTAAACCTGGTCTTAACTTTCAATGCTCCATCCCCCTGCCCAACCCCCCTCCACGCCACTTCGCCAACCGCCAGGATGCCAGGCATCAGAACATTCCAGGCATTCCTGTGATTGGCAGATAGCAGGTTGATTGGCATGTCGGACCCCGCGAACACTGGGTACTGGTAAGTACAACACAACCACCTACTAGCCTAACACATAACACACAGCTGTCTGTGCGGGTCGCTACAGTGTTATGACACTGGGTGTCAAGTAAAGTGTTACCCCCAGTTTTACATCCCAGTGCTAGGTTACCTGCAGACTACTCCCCTGAAGCTTGTGTGCGTTGTAGAACAAAACAACCAACACTTTTGTGTTTGTGACAGTCTCCCCTTTCGATATTGCTGACAGGTTAGTTTGTAGCTCTAAAAGTTCGGTCTGGACAGTTGGTTTTGTGAGAAGATCTCTTCGAAATTAGGATGTCTGGGACGGAGAGTTCAAACGACTGCCGTAAAGCTGGATGACATAGAGTGAAACAAACGATTTTGTGGCGATTTTCTTGTCAGGATCCTCTCATGTGTAGAAAAATACCCCTTTCACAAGCCCCATATTATGGAATAGTATGCAAGTAGTGAAAACATCTCCTTTAACTAAGGTCGATGTCCGTGTCAGTTTAAGCTAGAGATATCGTTTTTTTTTTCAGTTGGATGTGTCTCAACCCATGTCACACTTCCACATCTGCGGTGAAGGTGGCAGAACTAGAGCAGTGTTTATCAGATCATGAGACATCCTAAAAATCGGTCTTCTCACAAAATCATCTGTAGCGTTCGAATGGTTTGGCCTATAAAACCGTTTATGACCCCTCTATGGAAAGATGAGACTGCCATGAGCACATCTGTTTGGCAGAGTAACAGGTGTGTGAAGCTTACTATCTCTCACATTCAACACAGAGAGACGAACTTATCTGCTCTTCAGCCAGGGTACAGCACAGGGAAATCCGAAAAAGGCTTACAAGATCATGTTTTCATGTTGTGGTACAGAGACCACATCCTCAAACCATCCCGTGGTCTGAGGATGTTCTTCTCAGAAAACTTCTGGGTTTGGTTTACGAGTCAAATAAAATAAAATTGTAATTGTCACATGCTTCGTAAAAAAGAAGGTGTAGACTAACTGTGAAATAAATAGTGACACGAGGAATAAATACACAGTGAATAACGAATAACAATAACAAGTAAAAATAAAAGTACAAGAGTCGATGTCCAGTGGTACGAGGTAATTGAGGTAGCTATTTACATATAGGTAGGGGTAAAGTGACTAGGCAACAGGAGAGATAATAGACAGTGTCAGCAGTGTGTGTATGTGGGGGGGCAGTGATCGGGAGTCCCATAAGGAGGCGCACAATTGACCCAGCGTTGTCCGGGTTAGGGGAGGGTTTTGCCGGGGTAGGCCATCATTGTAAATAAGAATTTGTTCTTAACTGACTTACCTAGGTAAATAAAGGTTAAATAAAAAACATTAAAAAGGTACGACAGCCCGCTTGGAGTGTGCCAAAAGGCACCTTAAATACTCTCAGACCATGAGAAACAAGATTCTCTGGTCTGATGAAACCAAGATTCAACTCTTTGGCCTGAATGCTAAGCATCACGTCTGGAGGACACCTGGCACCATCCCTACGGTGAAGCTTGGTGGTGGCAGCATCATGCTGTGGGGGTACTTTTCAGAGGCATGGACTGGGAGACTAGTCAGGATCAAGGCAAAGATAAATGGAGCAAAGTACAGAGAGATCCTTGATGAAAACCTGCTCCAGAGCACTCAGGACCTCAGACTGGGGCGACGGTTCAACTTCAAACAGGACAATGACCCTAAGCCCACAGCCAAGACAACGCAAGAGTGGCTTCGGGACAAGTCTCTGAATGTCCTTGAGTGGCCCAGCCAGAGCCCGGATGTGAACCTGTAGAAACCTAAAAATAGCTGTGCAGCAACGCTCCGCATCCAACCTGACAGAGCTTGAGGATCTGCAGAGAAGAATGGGAGAAACTCCCCAAATAAAGGTGTGCCAAGCTTGTAGCGTCATACCCAAGAAGACTTGTAGCATCATACCCAAGAAGAATTGCTGCCAAAGGTGCTTCAACAAAGTACTGAGTAAAGGGTCTGAATACTTATGTAAATGTGATATTTTGGGTTTTATTTAGGTTTTACTTAGGAACAAATTTGCTAATTTTTGCTTTGTCAGTGTGTATTGTGTGAAGATTGATGAGGTAAAATAACATTTTAATTTAATACATTTTTGAATAAGGCTGACATAACAAAATGTGGGAAAAGTGCAGGGGTTTGAATACTTTCCGAAGGCAAAGCATGTGGCAGATTTAAAGGACAACACTGTATTTTCTTACCCATGCAGGGCTGTGGATTGTCATTATCAGTGTGAGAAAATTGTGATTGTATTCATGTCATGTGTTTAGTGCTATTTACAAAAAAGTTGTTTTTTATTATGAAGTACATCGTACACATCATATATTCAGCTAATCACATATAGTATTTTGGTTGGACATCAGTCTCACCATTGTAAAACATAATATTCCTGTCTTACAGGGAATAAGTCATTATTGACCGTGACTGATGTAATATGGTAGAAATACTCGGGAAGGCAGCAAACACAGGTTGAAGTCGCTGCAGAATGGGAGATAGAATTGAAATGGGAAACATACAGGTGACAGTGGCACAAAGCATACCAGCTGAGAGACAGCTCATGATGCTCTTACAGATGGAATTCTTGAAAAGGTCATGGACTGTTTATCTGTTTTCCTCAGCCTCTGTCTCTCACTTTTCTCTCCCTCCCTCTTTCACCTGATGCTCACAATAACCTTTCACTTCATCATTCTTGTCCTAGATTTTTTTGTCCTCCCTCTCCCACTCTTTCCTCAATCTCTTGTCTCTCTCTCTCACATACAATACCAAACGTATTCTCTTGAATTTCTCTGTGTGTGGGTTTCCCTCTCTCTCTCCTGCCCTCTCTATCAATCTCTTGCTCTTTCTTTCCCCCTCTTTCTCTCTTTCTCCTGTCCCCCTCAATATCTCAGGGCAATGTTTTCATCTTCCTCTTCATCCTTCTTGGTCAGGCCGTCCCCAGTCCGAGCAACAGTGGTTCTAATTCCTGTGTGATGTAGGTCATCACACACGTAGGCCCTGCTCACACAGACACTTTCATTTTCTCCCTGCCGATTTGATTAACATTGACAGCTTGCAAGAGCCTGGGAATAGACAAAGAGGAGTTCAGAATGATGTAGTGGTGTTGGAGGGAATGTGTAATCTTAGTTAGGCCATAGAGACAGAGAGACAGTAGGCCTATTTGTCTCTGCTCTCCACTGTGCTCTCCACTGGGCAGCAGCAGGGCTGTGGGGGTCAGGGAAGGCTCACCTGGGCAATCATTCTCTGTACTTTTCCTTGTCCCAGACAAGCTGGGAAGGTAATTTCAGATTTGCGTCATGTTCTCTCTGAGTGCTGCTCCTCATGTTCTATCCTCATGCTCCTGTAGCTCAGTTGGTAGAGTGTGGTGGTTGCAATGCTGGGGTTGTGGGTTCATTGCCACAGGGGACCATAACAGGGGACCAGTACAGAGACAAATGTAGGAAATTGCATGCACTCACTACTGTAAGTGGCTCTGGATCAGAGTGTCTGCTAAAAGGGTTCTCCTATGGGGACAGCCATAGAACACTACTTTATTTTTTATTTGATTTATTTAACCTTTATTTAACCAGGAAGGGCTCATTGAGATTAAAATCTCTTTTCAAGAGCGCCCTGGCCAAGATAGGCAGCACCAAGTCATTACAAAAAAAAACAGACAGACAATATGAAAAACTACAAGTAATCTAGTAAAAACCATTGAATTCACAAGAGTATAATAAAGCAAATTAAAAACATTGACAGGTCAGGGAATCAGCCTCAAAATCCTTCATCAATGATTTAAAAACACCAATCGGGACAAGTTCTTCCAGTTTAAAAGTATTTGTTTTCTAAGATTGTAGTGATCAATTAAGCTTGACAATTGTGAAACTGTGTGAGGGAAAATATGAATTTTGCGTTGGCTGTACGTGCTAGATAAAGTAAGTTTGTTAATGCCAAAAACACCACTACCTTGTGTTTTACCTCACTGTCAGTATTGAGCAGCTCATCCAGACAAATCAGGGTCTTATACTACTCGACTGTAAGCACTGTAGTGGATGGAGATAGCATTTGCTTAGATTGATTTCTTATTACTTGGCTTTGCGTGGTCTGGAGAAGTTCCTTGCTTTTCCCAACCACCGCCCACCATAAGCATCCAGGGGGAAATCAGCGGCAGGAAGGGTAGAGGGCCAACACCGAACAGCCTCCACTTCCAGACCACTTTACCCTCTCATCGCTTGTCTGTCTTACAGTAAACAACACAACACTGCCTGGCTGCCTCTCAATGGAAAACACACACTTCAGACTTACAGCGACTTCAGTATAGTTTGAAATTTAGTCGAAAAGTTTAGTTTCTTTCATGCCATTGATCATATATAGCCTATCACTGTATTTTTTATCTTACCTATCAAAAAATTGTATTTAACTAGGCAAGTCAGTTAAGAACAAATTATTATTTACAATGACGGCCTACTAGGGAACAATGCCTAGTTCAGGGGCAGAACTTCAGATTTTTACCTTGTCCGCTCGGGGATTTGAGCCAGCATTCTTTCGGTTACTGGCCCAACACTCTAACCACTAGGCTACTGTATTCACATTAAGAGCACATATATTGATAATAAACTCTTTATTTATTAATTATTAGTAATACATGTATTTCTTTGATCTTATTGTCATTGATTCTGTCTCTGTAAACTGCAGCAGAATGTGTACTTGTTTGCTCTGGTGTTGTTTATCCCCTTCTGCTGCCAGCCAGTGCAACCTATCGTCAGCATTCACACTGCATGCCTGTATGCACCTTTAACCACTGCCGTCCCTTTCCCTTACGTACAGACGGTGCTTCACAGTGCATGCCTGTATGCACCTTTAACCACTGCCGTCCCTTTCCCTTACGTACAGACGGTGCTTCACAGTGCATGCCTGTATGCACCTTTAACCACTGCCGTCCCTTTCCCTTACGTACAGACGGTGCTTCACAGTGCATGCCTGTATGCACCTTTAACCACTGCCGTCCCTTTCCCTTACGTACAGACGGTGCTTCACAGTGCATGCCTGTATGCACCTTTAACCACTGCCGTCCCTTTCCCTTACGTACAGACAGTGCTTCACACTGCATGCCTGTATGCACCTTTTGCCACTGCCGTCCCTTTCCCTTACGTACAGACGGCGCTTCACAGTGAATGCGGTACAGGATGTGCATCAATGCTCTCCCTCCCTCTCTCTCTCCCTCTCTGTCTCTCCCTCCCTCTCTAAATCTCTAGGTTATAAGGATGAGGATAAATAATTATGTATGCTTGTTAATTTCCACCATCATCTATTATACAGTAGTGGTGCATGGGTAAAGTCACTGGGGAAGCCAAGCCAAAATAAAATTGTTGTGAAAAAATTGTTTAAAATAAAATTGTTGTGATAATTGCGTTGTTTGCTCTATAACATGTTAGTTTATATGCCTTGCCACCGTGAAACAGAGGCCTAAGGCCGATACAATAAGAAGACACAGTGGCAGAATAAATTCAACCACACCTTTGCTTCATCAGAAAACCGGAGAGCAACCTCTGTCCGGTGAAGTCCACAAAGCATATTGCATGTAACAAACAGCTGCATGGTCAAGCACGTTGAAGTTTCCAACATTTTCAGACTACTTAACAACTATTAATTTAGAACCACAGAGTTTATCGTAAGTTGCAAAGAAAACAGGAGCTGACTCCACTATTCCAGAACCATTTCAACTTCAACATTTCATCATCATCAAATCACCTGTGCTTAGTCTAATACAGTGACAACTAACAGATAGTCCAATCAACGTAAGCTAAATATGATGTAGCTGTCCTTGGTTCTGATTTCTCTGCATTTGTGTGTGTGTGTGTGTGTGTGTGTGTGTGTGTGCGTGCGTGCGTGCGAGTAGGAAAAAACATGTTGACTCGCCCTACTTGTAGAGAAGTGCCAATGCCATCCTCTTCTCTTTCATGTTGCCTAAACGGTCTATGACTCTGTCATACAGTACACTCTTTTAGTTTTTGTTGTCCTAGGCTACCTGGATAAAATGCTTGCTCGCTAGCCTAACTTCATGGGCAATGAAGAGCCAGCTAGTTTACATTAGCCTACCTAGATCTAGCTACATATTGAATATATCAATCCACTCAGGCCAGGGGCACAATGTATGAATTTATGGTTGGATCAGAATCGTCATTACAATCATTGGCCAGTAGGTCGGATTAAGTCAAACCAAAGTTGAAATCCCTATCTCCATCCATGGCTAATTTAGGAAAGGGACCATTTTAGCTAGCTAGCTAGCCACGGGAAGACAACAACAACACAACGAGATGCAACAATTCAAGTTTTTTCTGTCAATGACGTTTTGCTCTCAATGTGATGTGATTGGTGTGAAGCCAAATCCAAACTGGCTTCCTTTGACACTTTTTTTTGGTTCTCCAGGACCATTCACGGTTGAGCTCACTCAGTTTAGCTGAATGTTGATGGGCTATTATTTTATACTTTTTATCAAGTGAGGCCAAATGCTCACTGGCTTCACTTGCATTCAATGCTATGGACAGCAACAATGTCATACTCTTTTTTGACCAGACAGCATCAGATAGATGGGCTACACATACAGAGACAGAGGGGCGCTGTTTGTTTGCTTTCTCCGGTGAGATACATTCAGCCTCTTGTGAATTGAATGAAAATTATGAAACAGAGAAACGAAACATAGATTATTTTATGTTTTTATTCTATTCTATTTGTAGGTACACTTTGGGGGGAAGCCTGGCTTCCCTTTGCATTTATGAATACACACCACTGGATTTATAATATTGACTAAATGTCAATCTATCTCTCTCTCTTCTCTCTCTCTCTTCTCTCTCTCTCTTCTCACTCTCTCTCCCTTTCTCTCTCTCTCTCTCTCTCTCCTCCCCAGTGGAGGACATGGCATCCCTACATTGGTCCATGTAGAGAGGAGCTAGCTGCAGAAGAGTGCTGTGGAGCTACAGGGCACGGATGTACCAAGGTCTCTCTTCATCATCAACCACTGGGTGGACACGGGTTTGACAGGATCACTGGCAGCAATACTAGCAACCTTCCCTCAGGGTCACATCAATGCTCTCCTCCACTAAAATAGAAACACCTACAGAATCCTAAACCGCTCCCAATGCAATCCAATGCGTTGGGAATATCCTTTAACTACACCAAGCCAAGTGACACAAAATGCACTGAGAAATATGAGAAAGTGGAGCATGTCTCTAGTATCTCTGTTAACTTCCCCCTGCTGGCTATCTGTTGCTTCCCGTAATAAACTGGGAGATTATGAGCAGGCCAGATGTGGAGAGGGAACATTCTCCTCCGGGCTGGGACCTATGTAGGCCACTGACTAAGAGTACTGACTGGAGCTCAACCAACCTCTCTTCTGAATGTCTTATCTGGGGGGAACAAATACCAACACATTTTGGATGCATGTGTGATGTGTAGGGACAGGAGGTTTTCCTGAGTATGAAAGGGAAAAGCTTGGCCCTAATGATGTACAGTATCTAGTCATAGAGGGGGCCTGGCATGGGTGAATACTGTAGATGGGATGGAGATTGTGCTGACTTATATCATGCTGACAATAGACATCTCTCATTACTAAACATTGAAATGTCCACAGTTATTTGTGATAGTTAGTATTGTTGTGTCAGTCTATTTTGAGCACTGAGAAGCAACTCTTGAGGCATTTCTTGTTCTCGATATTCCATTAGTTGAACAGACATGAACCTTCTACGATGTTTACCACATACTGTGTATGAGAGCTCCCAATAAACTAAATTGGGGTTCTTTCTTTTTCCAGAGGCTCCTTCAGACGTTTTAGTTGCATCCTTTCAAGAACCTTGTTTTGGTTCGTCTAATCTCTTTGATGATCAAATATAATACAATTGTATTTGTCACATACATTGAATAAAATGGTGTAGACTTTGCTGTGAAATGCTTACTTACAAACCTTTTCCCAACAATGCAGTGTTAGAAAGAATGAAAAAATAGCAAATAAAAGAGAAAAAAAAGGAAATAGTAACACAATAAAATAACAATAATGAGGCTATATACAAGGAGTACCAGTACCGAGTCAATGCACAGGGGTGTGAGGTATTTGAGGTAATATGTACAGTACTGTAGGTAGGGGTAAAAGTGACTAGGGAATCAGGATAGATAATAAACAGAGTAGCAGCAGCGTATGTGAAGAGTGTGAAAGTATTTTTATGATTGATTGAGTGTGTGTGTGATGTCAATATGCATGTATGGACAGTATGTGAGAGTGTATGTAGTGTGTGTGTGTGCATGTGTATGTGTGTGTTGGAGTGTCAGTGTAGTATGTGTTGGTGTATGGGTAGAGTCTAGTGAGTGTGCATAGGGTAAGTACAAGAATGTCAGTGCAAAACAATGGGTGCAATGCAAATAGTCCAGGTGGCCATTTGATTCATTGTACAGCAGTCTTATGGCTTGGGGGTAAATGCTGTTCAGGAGCCTTTTGGACCTAGACTTGGTGCTCCAGTAACGCTTGCCATGCGCTAGCACAGAGAACAGTCTATGAATTGGATGGTTGGAGTCTTTGAAAAGGTTTAAGGCCTGGATGGCAGGGAGCTCAGCCCCAGTGATGTACTGGGCCATGCGCCCTACCCCCTGTAGCACATTGCAGTCGGATGCCAAGCAGTTGCTATACCAAGCGGTGATACAGCCAGTCAAGATGCTCTCAATGGTGCAGCTGTATAACTTTTTTAGGATCTGAGGGCCCATGCCAAATCTTTTTCTTCAGCTTCCTGAGGGGGAAGAGGTGTTGTCGTGCCCTCTTCACGACTATGTTGGTGTGTTTGGACCATGATAGGTCCTTAGACACCAAGGAACTTGAAGTTCTTGACCTGCTCCACTACAGCCCTGTCGATGTGAATGGGTGCGTGGTTGGCGCTCCATTTCCTGTAGTCCACGATCATCTCCTTATTCTTTCTGACATTGAGGGAGAGGTTGTTGCCCTGGCATCACACTAGGTCTCTGACCTCCTCCCTGTAGGCTGTTTCATCGTCGTCGGTGATCAGGCCTACCACCATCATGTCGTAGGCAAACTTAATGATGGTGTTGGAGTCATGCGCGGCCACGCAGTCATGGGTGAACAGGGACTACAGGAAGGGACTAAGCACACACCCCTGAGGGGCCCCAGTGTTGAGAGTCAGCGTGGCAGGTGTTGTTAACTACCTTCACCACCTTAGGGTGGCCCGTCAGGAAGTCCAGGATCCAGTTGCAGAGGGAGATGTTAAATCCCAGGTTCCTTAGTTTAGTGATGAGCTTGGAGGGCACTATGGTGTTGAACGCTGAACTATAGCCAAAGAACAACATTCTACTCTGGTGTAAAATGGGTGTCCTATTGCCTTCTCCTCTTGAAGCCTCTACTCCCCCGTGCAATTGTAAAGGCTAGCAGACAGTATTGAAAAGACATTAAAGATATGATAAAGAGGCGGAAGAGGGGTAAAGCTTACCATGTACAGTGCATTGCAAAAGTATTCATCCCCCTTGGCGTTTTTCCAATTTCTTTGCATTATAACCTGTAATTTAAATAGATTTTTATGTGGAAGTCATGTAATGGACACAAAATAGTCTAAATTGGTGAAGTGAAATGAAAAAAATAACTTGTTTCAAAAACTTCCGAAAAAAATGTAAAAAGGAAAAGTGGTGCGTGCGTATGTTTTCACCCCCTTTGCTATGGAGCCCCTAAATAAGATCTGGTGCAACCAATTACCTTCAGAAGTCACATAATTAGTTAAATAATGTCCACCTGTGTGCAATCTAAGTGTCACATAATCTGTCACATAATCTCAGTATATATACACCTGTTCTGAAAGGCCCCAGAGTCTGCAACACCACTAAGCAAGGGGCACCACCAAGCAAGCGGCACCATGAAAACCAAGGAGCTCTCCAAACAGGTCAGGGACAAAGTTGTGGAGAAATACAGATCATGGTTGGGTTATAAAAAATATCAGAAACTTTGAACAGAGCACCATTAAATCCATTATTAAAAAATGGAAGTAATATGGCACCACAACAAACCTGCCAAGAGAGGGCCGTCCACCAAAACTCACGGACCAGGCAAGGAGGGCATTAATCAGAGAGGCAACAAAGAGACCAAAGATAACCCTGAAGGAGCTGCAAAGCTCCACAGCAGAGATTGGAGTATCTGTCCATAGGACCACTTTAAGCCGTACACTCCACAGAGCTGGGCTTTATGGAAGAGTGGCCAGAAAGAGCCATTGTTTAAAGAAAAAAATTAGGAAACACGTTTGGTGTTTGCCAAAAGGCATGTGGGAGACTCCCCAAACTCCCCTAAAATTGAACTTTTTGGACATGAAGGAAAACGCTATGTCTGGAGCAAACCCAACACGTCTCATCACCCCGAGAACACCATCCCACAGTGAAGCACGGTGGTGGCAGCATCGTGCTATGGGGATGTTTTTCATCGGCAGGGACAGGGAAACTGGTCAGAATTGAAGGAATGATCTATGGCGCTAAATACAGAGAAATTATTGAGGGAAACCTGTTTCAGTCTTCCAGAGATTTTAGACTGGGACGGAGGTTCACCTTCCAGCAGGACAATGACCCTAAGCATACAGCTAAAGCAACACTTGAGTGGTTTAAGAGAAAACATTTACATTTATTGGAATGGCCTAGTCAAAGCCCAGACCTCAATCCAATTGAGAATCTGTGGTATGACTTAAAGATTGCTGTACACCAGCGGAACCCATCCAACTTGAAGGAGCTGGAGCAGTTTTGCCTTGAAGAATGGGCAAAAATCCCAGTGGTTAGATGTGCCAAGCTTATAGAGACATATCCCAAGAGACTTTCAGCTGTAATTGCTGCAAAAGGTGTCTCTACAAAGTATTGACTTTGGGGGGGGGGTGAATAGTTACGCATGCTCAAGTTTTCAGTTTTTTTGTCTTAATTCTAGTTTGTGTCCAATAAAACATATTTTGCATCTTCAAAGTGGTAGGCATGTTGTGTAAATTAAATGATACAAACCCCCCAAAAATCTATTTTAATTCCAGGTTGTAAGGCAATAAAATAGGAAAAATGCCAAGCTGGGTGAATACTTTTGCAAGCCACTGTACTTTCCAGTCGAAACAGTTTGTGCATATATTATGATGACATTTTTGTATGTTTTGGTCTTCGGCAGGTTTTTTTTCTGGATGTTCTTGCCCATTCATCTGTGATTTGGTCAACGGTATTGTAACGGCTGTCCTCTTCGTCTGAGGAGGAGTAGGAAGGATCGGACCAATATGCAGAGTGGTAAGTGTCCATGTTCATATTTACTAAACTAAGAACACCTAAGACCAAAATAACAAAAATAGACCAACACGAAACAGTTCTGTCTGGTGCAGACACAGAGACAGAAAACAACTACCCACAACTCAAGGGCGAAACCAGGCTGCCTAAGTATGGTTCTCAATCAGAGACAACGATTGACAGCTGCCTCTGATTGGGAACCATACCAGGCCAAACACATATAAATACAAACATAGAAAAAAACATAGAATGCCCACCCCAACTCACACCCTGACCAACCTAAAATAGAGATATAAAAAATGAACTAAGGTCAGGACATGACAGGTATTACTCCTAGTAGAAGTGGGAACATGAAGTGTTGTCATTCAACGAGAGACGACAAGTTTTCATGCACCTTTATTAACTTGAGAAATACTGCACCAAACATCTTAACTAGAGGTAAAATTGTGCAGCTAAGACCTCCTTGTAAAAAACATCAAAATGAATGACAGATTTCTTGATTTATCTTACATTAATTCAGACTATTTTAAGTGTTTTTTTCTTATTATTTTTCAAGCAAAGGTCTTTAGGGAGTATGCGAGCAAAGACGGTTGCTTCACCAAGCCTAGTTCTGCCATGAGCAAACCAAACCTATGTATGCAGAGAGTATAAAGAGAGAGAAGGAGTGAGTGAGTGAACATCCTGTGGCACACATTAGACACCCAGAAGGGTGGAGAGTTCATTACACGCTGTAAAGGCCGTTGTTGGTGGAAGAAGAGGAGGACCAATGCGCAGCGTGGTAAGTGTCCATATTGATTTAATAAAACAATCGAACACTGAAACAAAACAATAAAGCGACAACGAACGAAACAGTCCTGTACGGTGAATACACAAAACACAGAACAGAAAATAATCACCCACAACTCAAGGGTGAAAACAGGCTACCTAAGTATGGTTCTCAATCAGGGACAACGATTGACAGCTGCCTCTGATTGAGAACCATACCAGGCCAAACACAGAAATGCCAAATCATAGAAAAAATAACATAGACTAAAACAAAGACAAAACAAAGGAACTAAGGTCAGAACGTGACACACGCAGGCTATTGGCATCATGGGATCCTATTAGATTACAGTCTTGTCTCTCATAATACCTGAGGAGAGAGTGGATTTAGAGCTTGATAAAAGTCTCTATCCATATACTGTACATCCAAGAGACACTTACGGCCTATTCACGGGACCATCAGTGTAATGATAAACATACCATAACTGTCCTACCTAGACTCTTCCTTTCCATGCCTTTCTATTCAGTGTGACTTGATTCAAGCAGTTCCAACTGAAAATGGGAAAATGCTGGAAGTCAAATGTTGTTTTCTTTTCAAATGTGCCAAACTCTTTCTGTCACGGTGAGTCGGTTGCAGAGTAGTTGATGCACTTACACTGCAGACAACTTTAAAGTTTTTCACACCGAAGAGAAGCCACAGAGTTTACCCATGAGAGTCAAGACCAGTCAAACTGTGGGGTAACTCGACAGTTTGAGGGAAGTTTTGTGAGTTGAACAAGGTCGAAAGTGCCATGCAGAGCTCCCAGTGCTTCTCCAAGGTAGTAATGAGGCATGGGGTTGGGTGAGAGGCTGCTATGACAGCTCCTGCTGCTGCCTGTTGAAGTGCCCCTGCCACCACACGAGACACACACGCACAACACACACAAAAACACGCACGCCGCAGTGTGCTCAAACATGCACTCACGTGTACAGTACACACTCATGCACGCACATACACACACAACCCCCAAGATCAACACTGGTGACAAACTGAAACTAATACATATTCAACACTCCATGTATACAGCATTTGCTCTCCTCTCTATGGAGTGTGTGACACTTTAAAAGATGCATGCACAGCTTTAGGATAGGGGTAGCCAACGAGGGTGTATGACTGTGTAATGAAGGCCTGGATCACCATTCCAAATGGCACATTGTTCTCAAAATGGTGGCATTCCAGAATGTCACAATGAATATGGCGATCCCTGCAAAACAGGTTACCTGAAGTACATGCATCATTAGAGAAGGATTTTCTCTCTGAACGTTTTCAAAAGAGTTGCATTAAATATTGCAGATACCCTTCAATAAGGAAGAATATGAAGACTTTCAGTGCTATGTGGGCTGCCTTAACGTATACTTCTAAATCCATGTGACCTTGAACTTTATCCTGCCATGACAGTCTGATGGGAACTGACTATATGTACATCTCTTTAACAGGGCTAAAACATGCTTCTCCCTCTAATATGCTTGGATACATCACCTAGTAGTATGTTCATTGCATGTGTGCTAGATAACTCTTCTCGGAAAGGTATGGGCCTCTTTGCACTTCTCATGGGAAACAAAGAGGATCAGATATACCAATTCATACATGACCTTCAGTATTATCTAGAAGCCATATGTTGCCATGTTGACCAATTCACAAAGTGATTCTGTACTGACCAATGAGAATGTACATGTTGTGTAAGTTGACAGTAAATAAGGAGATGACAAACCTAGGTTTGGTGAGGTGTTTGTCTGAGCAACAACCTTTCGCCGCGATGTAAATGAAAGACTTTAATTGGATTCAAGTGTTTTGACATATGTTCTCCAAATCTTGATTACCATCACAAATCAGAACCCTACAAAACTCAAATAAAGTCTCTCACCTGAACCTCAGAGAGGTTACACAACTTGTGTTGTTGGAGTTGCCAGGAAATTTAAGGTCAGCTGCTATTGCTTTTATTGCAATCTCTCCATTACATTACACCCACCAGCCACACACGCCCACACACAACCTTCTCACCATGGACCAAGTAGGAGAAGTGTGTGGGGAGAAGTGCAGCATATTTGCCCACACACTTCTCCTACTTGGTCCATGGTGAGAAGGTCGTGGGCAAATATACGGCACTTCAGTAATGGACTTCGCTGGTACTTCACTGTGTTATGTTGCATAGTAGACACGAGCCACAGCCACACATGAACTTTACTAAGTACCAGGACTTTTTTTTGCCAAAAACCTGGTTGCCTCTGCAAGGAAACTGACACTTGGCAGCAACTGGGTCTTCCAGCAAGACAATAACCCTGACCACACATCAGAATCCATAAAGAAATGGTTAATTGACCACAACATCTAAATTGTGTCTCATGGCCTGTGGTTTGAATTGAAGAGGGCAGTCCATAAGCACAGACAAAGGATATCAAGGATCTGGAAAGATTCTGTACGGAGGAATGGTCTAAGATCCCTCCCAATGTGTTCCCCATTCTCATAAAACATTGTAGAAAAAAGGTTCAGTGTCGTTGTCCTCTCAAGGGGAGGGTGCTGGAGTATTGAATACTGGGGTGCCAATCACTTTGACCCCTATCTTTGTTAGACGTTTTGTATTATTTCTTAAACAAAATCTCTTTCTCTGAGCAATTGTATTAGTATATTATAATATAATTTTCACAAAAAAATTATTGAGCATACAAAATAGCTCAATATGTGTATTGTTTATTTTATACAGTATTTTTTGCGCATCTTAATCAAGGGTGCCAATAATTATGGACCCCCACTGTACATGCACACTTACAATACATACAGTGCCTTGCGAAAGTATTCGGCCCCCTTGAACTTTGCGACCTTTTGCCACATTTCAGGCTTCAAACATAAAGATATAAAACTGTATTTTTTTTGTGAAGAATCAACAACAAGTGGGACACAATCATGAAGTGGAACGACATTTATTGGATATTTCAAACTTTTTTAACAAATCAAAAACTGAAAAATTGGGCGTGCAAAATTATTCAGCCCCCTTAAGTTAATACTTTGCAGCGCCACCTTTTGCTGCGATTACAGCTGTAAGTCGCTTGGGGTATGTCTCTATCAGTTTTGCACATCAAGAGACTGACATTTTTTCCCATTCCTACTTGAAAAACAGCTCGAGCTCAGTGAGGTTGGATGGAGAGCATTTGTGAACAGCAGTTTTAGGTTCTTTCCACAGATTCTCGATTGGATTCAGGTCTGGACTTTGACTTGGCCATTCTAACACCTGGATATGTTTATTTTTGAACCATTCCATTGTAGATTTTGCTTTATGTTTTGGATCATTGTTTTGTTGGAAGACAAATCTCCGTCCCAGTCTCAGGTCTTTTGCAGACTCCATCAGGTTTTCTTCCAGAATGGTCCTGTATTTGGCTCCATCCATCTTCCCATCAATTTTAACCATCTTCCCTGTCCCTGCTGAAGAAAAGCAGGCCCAAACCATGATGCTGCCACCACCATGTTTGCCAGTGGGGATGGTGTGTTCAGCTGTGTTGCTTTTACGCCAAACGTAACGTTTTTCATTGTTGCCAAAAAGTTCCATTTTGGTTTCATCTGACCAGAGCACCTTCTTCCACATGTTTGGTGTGTCTCCCAGGTGGCTTGTGGCAAACTTTAAACAACACTTTTCATGGATATCTTTAAGAAATGGCTTTCTTCCTGCCACTCTTCCATAAAGGCCAGATTTGTGCAATATACGACTGATTGTTGTCCTATGGACAGAGTCTCCCACCTCAGCTGTAGATCTCTGCAGTTCATCCAGAGTGATCATGGGCCTCTTGGCTGCATCTCTGATCAGTCTTCTCCTTGTATGAGCTGAAAGTTTAGAGGGACGGCCAGGTCTTGGTAGATTTGCAGTGGTCTGATACTCTTTCCATTTCAATATTATCGCTTGCACAGTGCTCCTTGGGATGTTTAAAGCTTGGGAAATCTTTTTGTATCCAAATCCGGCTTTAAACTTCTTCACAACAGTATCTCGGACCTGCCTGGTGTGTTCCTTGTTCTTCATGATGCTCTCTGCGCTTTTAACGGACCTCTGAGACTATCACAGTGCAGGTGCATTTATACGGAGACTTGATTACACACAGGTGGATTGTATTTATCATCATTAGTCAATTAGGTCAACATTGGATCATTCAGAGATCCTCACTGAACCTCTGGAGAGAGTTTGCTGCACTGAAAGTAAAGGGGCTGAATAATTTTGCACGCCCAATTTTTCAGTTTTTGATTTGTTAAAAAAGTTTGAAATATCCAATAAATGTCGTTCCACTTCATGATTGTGTCCCACTTGTTGTTGATTCTTCACAAAAAAATACAGTTTTATATCTTTATGTTTGAAGCCTGAAATGTGGCAAAAGGTCGCAAAGTTCAAGGGGGCCGAATACTTTCGCAAGGCACTGTACATGCTCACACGTATGCACACTCAAATTGCAAAGAGCATGCCCTTCATATTCCATTCCACTGCTCTCAGTATCTTCATCCTGGCCAGCACAGAGCCCATTTGTGCAAGAACCATTCAGAGAACCATCTTATTTTGGCCCTAGAGAAAAAGCTCAGTGAAATAAGTAACCAGACACAATGTGAGGATGGATGATGACACATGTGGTTTAGCATAAAGAAAGATCATGCAGTTCATTGGAGATAGGTTGGGCTCCCAGCTCCCTCAGAAATCCTGTTGGCCCTCATTATTTTACTGAACTGCTCCATCAGCCTTTAAAAACACCTGTCTTTATGTACCGTCCACATTGTGCTCACATATGTGATCATCTCAGGCTTTTCATATACAGCAACAATAACCATTGTGTGAGCCATTCATAAGAATAGGAGGGATATTCAATAAATGGTCTCTAATCCACATTGGAAGAGATAATACGATACAACAGTAATACTATGCTATAAAGACTTTTTCTGAATGGAACAGTAGTAGTGGAGAAAAAAGAAAAAAAATCACTAGGGAAGGCAAGCCAGGGAAAAAAAGCCATATTACAACCTTTGTTGTACGATGCTTACTCTATAACCTGTTATGCTTTGACACTGATATATAGGCCTAAGGCCGAGACAATAAGAAGACACAGTGGCAGAATACATTTAACCACACCTTTGCTTCATCATAAAACCGGAGAGCAAATCTGTTCGGTGAAGTCCATGAAACATATTGCATGTAACAAACAGTTACATGACCCACAGCATGGTCAAACAAGTCCGACATTTTTGGACTACTGAACAACTATTGATTTAGAGTTACCACAGAGAGTTACCACAAGTCACAAAGAAAACAGAAGCTGCCTCCACCATTCCAGCACCATTTCACCTTCAACATTTGAACATCATCTAATCACCTCTGCTGAGTCTAATACAGTGACAACTACAAGATACCTGTCAAGGGTGTGCGTACTGGTAGCGGAGTCAGGTGCAGGAGAGCAGAGAGTTGTGAACAGGCGCACACTTTATTGAGGCAGGAGAAACCAACAGACAATTGGCAAAAGTGCAAAAAAGCGCAAACAGTGACAATAATTATGTTCAAACAAATAAACATACCTCTTGACAAAACATGGAATAATACGAAACCAGTCTGGCGCATCAAAATTGACACGTAACACAAACAATATCACACAAAGACATGAGGGGGAACAGAGGAATAAATACATGCAGGGTGATTGGGAAATGCAAACCAGGTTTGCAGAACAAGACAAAACAAATGGATCGATGAAAAATGGAGCGGCGATGGCTAGAAAGCCGATGACGTCGACCACCGAACGCCGCCCGAACAAGGAGAGGAGCCGACTTCGGCGGAAGTCGTGACAATACCAAAATTGCCTATAGGTCTCATGGGTAGTAGCCTGCAACTGCAAAGTTTTTCTTAGGACATTACATTTACTATTGGATGAATGCTTGGCTACTAGCAGTGGGTAGTCTATTATATTTAGAGTTAGCAATCTAGTTAATATGTTTTGAGTTTCCACTTCCTCATTTTGTTGAACCCCAAATTAATAAGCCTATGATGTTAGTTAGTGCATATAAAGACGTATGTAATTCATCTCTATCAAACCCAAAAAATCCTGAAAATCTGGAGTCCTATTTCGACAATAAAATATAGCAACTGTTGTTTAATTGTCAACCCAAAATGAATGTTAGTCACTTGATTAGATGGCACATGAACATATCTTGAGTCATGCATTCCTGCTTGAACGTGTTAGATGAAATTAAACAACTTATTTCTTGAATACCTCAGTAGTCTAATTATTACACTCCTTAATAAAGCACTATGAATTACTTTTTAACATGGACCCATGGGCTGGTGCCATCAACTGTAAAAGTTAGTGGCACCAGTACCAACAGGGGAAAAGGTTCATCTGGAGCCCTGCAGTAATTAACACTTATGGTAGGTGTTGATTCAGAGAAACACATATGACAGACACTAACTTACTAATATAGACTAAGTTGTTAGCGTGGTTTTTATAACGTATAAGGCATAATCAGACAGGCAGACAGACAGACAGACAACAAAAGAAGCACAGAGAGAAGATGCTGAGGCAGATAGACAGCACAACAGGGAGGGAAACATAATGTCTAGAGCAGAGGCCCAGTGGTGAGTTTTCCAGTGGTGTTTTTACATATTGTATTTGATTTAAACATGAGCTGGTTATTAAAGAGGAGGAGAACCATGTCTCACCAGTCACTGGTACAGAAACGCTGTACTGTACTCCCATTGTTATGTGTCAGCACTACTGCCTAAGTAGGGTGTGTAGGGTCAGGATATAAAAAAGGCCCTTACAGACCACGATTGAGATGCCAACGAAGCACTAGCTGCTCCTGTGTGTCCTCTAATTACCTTGCTGGTGCCTGTCTACTGGGTGGGGCTAATCTGATAAAGAGAGGGGAATGGACACATGGGAGCAAAGCTAACAACAAAGAAGTTGTTGTTGGGGTACTGTGTGCGTTAAGTAATGTACAGTGCCTTGCGAAAGTATTCGGCCCCCTTGAACTTTGCGACCTTTTGCCACATTTCAGGCTTCAAACATAAAGATATAAAACTGTATTTTTTTGTGAAGAATCAACAACAAGTGGGACACAATCATGAAGTGGAACGATATTTATTGGATATTTCAAACTTTTTCAACAAATCAAAAACTGAAAATATGGGCGTGCAAAATTATTCAGCCCCTTTACTTTCAGTGCAGCAAACTCTCTCCAGAAGTTCAGTGAGGATCTCTGAATGATCCAATGTTGACCTAAATGACTAATGATGATAAATACAATCCACCTGTGTGTAATCAAGTCTCCGTATAAATGCACCTGCACTGTGATAGTCCCAGAGGTCCGTTAAAAGCGCAGAGAGCATCATGAAGAACAAGGAACACACCAGGCAGGTCCGAGATACTGTTGTGAAGAAGTTTAAAGCCTGATTTGGATACAAAAAGATTTCCCAAGCTTTAAACATCCCAAGGAGCACTGTGCAAGCGATAATATTGAAATGGAAGGAGGATCAGACCACTGCAAATCTACCAAGACCTGGCCGTCCCTCTAAACTTTCAGCTCATACAAGGAGAAGACTGATCAGAGATGCAGCCAAGAGGCCCATGATCACTCTGGATGAACTGCAGAGATCTACAGCTGATGTGGGAAACTCTGTCCATAGGACAACAATCAGTCGTATATTGCACAAATCTGGCCTTTATGGAAGAGTGGCAAGAAGAAAGCCATTTCTTAAAGATATCCATAAAAAGTGTTGTTTAAAGTTTGCCACAAGCCACCTGGGAGACACACCAAACATGTGGAAGAAGGTGCTCTGGTCAGATGAAACCAAAATTGAACTTTTTGGCAACAATGCAAAACGTTATGTTTGGCGTAAAAGCAACACAGCTCATCACCCTGAACACACCATTCCCACTGTCAAACATGGTGGTGGCAGCATCATGGTTTGGGCCTGCTTTTCTTCAGCAGGGACAGGGAAGATGGTTAAAATTGATGGGAAGATGGATGGAGCCAAATACAGGACCATTCTGGAAGAAAACCTGATTGAGTCTGCAAAAGACCTGAGACTGGGACGGAGATTTGTCTTCCAACAAGACAATGATCCAAAACATAAAGCAAAATCTACAATGGAATGGTTCAAAAATAAACATATCCAGGTGTTAGAATGGCCAAGTCAAAGTCCAGACCTGAATCCAATCGAGAATCTGTGGAAAGAACTGAAAACTGCTGTTCACAAATGCTCTCCATCCAACCTCACTGAGCTCGAGCTGTTTTGCAAGGAGGAATGGGAAAAAATGTCAGTCTCTCGATGTGCAAAACTGATAGAGACATACCCCAAGCGACTTACAGCTGTAATCGCAGCAAAAGGTGGCGCTACAAAGTATTAACTTAAGGGGGCTGAATAATTTTGCACGCCAAATTTTTCAGTTTTTGATTTGTTAAAAAAGTTTGAAATATCCAATAAATGTTGTTCCACTTCATGATTGTGTCCCACTTGTTGTTGATTCTTCACAAAAAAATACAGTTTTATATCTTTATGTTTGAAGCCTGAAATGTGGCAAAAGGTCGCAAAGTTCAAGGGGGCCGAATACTTTCGCAAGGCACTGTAAGTAGCCCTGTTTCAGTGTTGACAGTAAAGTATGTTTGCAGGGATGGGTGTTTGTACTCATGTATGTTCCTTTGCTTGCTAGGCTAATCATTTGTTTGCATGACCTGCCTAGCTTGCTAAATAATTGTAACCCACTGCTAATGATAATGTTAAGGTAAAATGGGGGCTGTTCAGTCTGATGCCATTATCTCACATTTGCATCCTTATTGTGCAGATAGTCCATCCTTTACTGGTGTGATTGTATGCTACAGTGACAGTGCCTTTCTTATTTGGCAGACATTTCCAGGCCTGGTGCTTCATCCTTGTAGTTAACTGTAACAACCAATAGTTACACTGTATTAACAACATGTAGCCGGTAATAATTGCAGTCTGTAATTACAAAGGTGTATGAATGCGTGTTACCATGCTTGTTACAAATTGACAGGTTTCCACTAAATTCACCAACTTTGTGTGTGTTTTGTTTCTTCTCGGCTGCATCCAATTCATTAACAACTGTCACAAAGGTTGTGACCCCTCGTGGATGCGCTGGGTGTCCAAGAGATTATGCTCAATAGGCTCAAATGACTTACCCATGAATGTGCACTGTAGAAAATATATCTTCACTCAACATTATTGCTAGTACTTGCCACCAAAATAAAGTGTACCATCTGGGTTAACTTGGTCATCCCAGGTGAGGAAAAACACACTATTTCAAAGCATAGTACATGTAAGTTCAATGTAATTACTAGGTGTTACACATGATTTAGCTAGGCAAAATAAAGTGTATCTTGAGGGGTACTTACTTGTATTTAAAGTGTTCTTAAACAACACACTACCTGTACGAAAGACTATCGAGAGTAAATATTAGTTCATCATAGGAGAGCTGTAGCTCCGCCCACCGGTGATGTGCAGCAGAGCATGCTTGGTGAGCTCTAACTGAGGAGATGGAAGTAACTAGAGAAAGTACACAAGCCAAGTTCCAGCCATCTCCTGTGATTACCTTTACCAAGCATACTTTGTTTTAGCCAAGGCCAGTGTGCGTCCTACAGAAATGTGAGTTCATATTTCTTGCAGTTCATGTACTGTGGATGAACTCCTCTTTATTATGCTAATTAGCATTTTTACCGCAAGCTAGCAACTGTAATAGACATTCAGCATTTCAGCCAGGGGTGCAACTTCCAGTGGGGACGCCCCACATTGTGAAATGGCATTTTTGCCCCCCCCCCCCCCCAGTTTTATCACTGGAATGTGATACAAAATGAGGCAATGGTTTGCTTTAGGACCATGTGGACACCTCCAAGCGGTCAGGTAGGCTGTTTGGAGTGTTTATCCGACTAAAAAAAATATTATTATTATTATGTAACTTCTAAAACCAAAGTTTCAGTGTACAGTATAATTTCCACCAGTGTCTAGTTTTATATACCCTGTGGTTATATGGATGTACAGTGCATTGCAAATGTATTCATCACCCTTCATCCCCTGTTTTTTCTATTTTGTTGCATTACAACCTGTAATTTCAATGAATTTTTATTTGGATTTCATGTAATGGACATGCACAAAATAGTCCAAACTGGTGAAGTGAGATGAAAGAAATAACTTGTTTCAAACAATTCAGAGAAATATTTTAAGTGGTGCGTGCATATGAATTCAACCCCTTTGCTATGAAGCCCTTAAATAAGATCTGGTGCAACCAATTACCTTCAGAAGTCCCATAATTAGTTAAATAAAGTCCACCTGTGTGCAATCTAAGTGTCACATGATTTGTCACATGATCTCAGTATATATACACCTGTTCTGAAAGGCCCCAGAGTCTGCAACACCACTAAGCAAGGGGCACCACCAAGCAAGCGGCACCATGAAAACCAAGGAGCTCTCCAAAAAGGTCAGGGACAAAGTTGTCGAGAACTACAGATCAATATTGTGTTATAAAAAATATCAGAAACTTTGAACATCCCACGGAGCACCATTAAATCCATTATTAAAAAATTGAAGTAATATGGCACCACAACAAACCTGCCAAGAGAGAACCGCCCACCAAAACTCATGGATCAGGCAAGTAGGGCATTAATCAGAGAGGCAACAAAGAGACCAAAGATAACCCTGAAGAAGCTGCAAAGCTCCACAGCAGAGATTGGAGTATCTGCCCATAGGACCACTTTAAGCAGTACACTCCACAGAGCTTGGCTTTATGGAAGAGTGGCCAGAAAAAGGCCATTGCTTAAAGAAAAAGATAAGCAAACGTGTTTGGTGTTCACCAAAATCATGTGGAAGACTCCCCAAACATAAGGAAAGCGAAAGCGCTATCAAGGAAAGCGCTATGTCTGGCGCAAACCCAACACCTCTCATCACCCCGAGAACACCTGCCGATGAAAAACATCCCCACAGCATGATGCTGCCACCACCGTGCTTCACTGTGGGGATGTTTTTCATCGGCAGGGACTGGGAAACTGGTCAGAATTGAAGGAATGATGGATGAAACTAAATACAGAGAAATTATTGAGGGAAACCTGTTTCAGTCTTCCAGAGATTTGAGACTGATGGAGGTTCACCTTCCAGCAGGACGATGACCCTAAGCATACTGCTAGAGAAACACTCGAGCGGTTTAAGGGGAAACATGTACATTTCTTGGAATGGCCTAGTCTAAGCCCAGACCTGAATCCAATTGAGAATCTGTGGTATGACTTAAAGATTGCTGTACACCAGCAGAACACATCCAACTTGAAGGAGCTGGAGCAGTTTTGCCTTGAAGAATGGGCAAAAATCCCAGTGGCTAGATGTGCCAAGCTTATAGAGACATACCCCAAGAGTCTTGCAGCTGTAATTGCTGCAAAAGGTGGCTCTACAAAGTATTGACTTTGGGGGGGGGTGAATAGTCATGCCTGCTCACGTTTTCTGTTTTTGTTGTCTTATTTCTTGTTTGTTTCACAATAAAACATATTTTGCATCTTCAAAGTGGTAGGCATGTTGTGTAAATCAAATTATACAAACCCCCCCAAAAATCTATTTTTATTCCAGGTTGTAAGGCAACAAAATAGGAGAAATGCCAAGGGGGGTGTCACGGCCGTCGAAAGAAGTGGAGAGTGGTGAGAGTACATTTTCCTTTATTATGGAATGACGCCAACAAAACAAGAAACAAGATAAATAACCGTGAAGCTTATGAGGGCTAAGTGCCACTAACACAAGTCAACTACCCACACTGAAAGAAGGGAAAACGGGCTACCTAAGTATGATTCCCAATCAGAGACAACGATAGACAGCTGTCCCTGATTGAGAACCATACCCGGCCAAAACATAGAAATAAAGAAACATAGAAAACAAAACATAGAATGCCCACCCCACATCACACCCTGACCTAACCAAATAGAGAAATAAAACGGCTCTCTAAGGTCAGGGCGTGACAGTACCCCCCCCAAAAGGTGCAGACTGGTGGCTCCGGACTGGAGGCTGTCGTTGGAGGCTTCGTGCCATGACTCCTCGCTGGAGGCTTTGTGCCATGAATCATCCCTGGAGGCTTCGTGCCATGGATCATCACTGGAGGCTTCTTGCCATGGATGATCACTGGAGGCTTCTTGCCATGGATCATCACTGGGCTGGAGAGACACACGGGAGGCCTGGCTCTGGGAGCAGGCACATGATACACTGGGCTGTGGAGGCACACTGGAGGTCTCGAGCGTAGAGCCTGCATAACCTGTCCTGGCTGGATGGTTACTTTGGCCCGGCACGTGAAAAGGGCAGCCTAAGTATGGTTCTCAATCAGAGACAACGATAGACAGCTGTCCCTGATTGAGAACCCTACACGGCCAAAACATAGAACTACACAACATAGAACGTAGAATACCCACCCCAACTCACGCCCTGACCAAACCAAAACAGAGACATAAAAGGATCTCTAAGGTCAGGGCGTGACAGTACCCCCCCCCCCCCCCCCCCCAAAGTTGAGGACTCCGACCGCAAAACCTAAACCTATAGGGGAGGGTCTGGGTGGACATCTATCCGCGGTGGCAGCTCAGGTGCGGGACGCAGACCCCGCTCCACCACTGACTCACCCTACTTTGGTGGCACCTCTGGTGCTGGGACCCTCGACGTCGACCCCGGACTGGGGACCCTCGTAGCGGGCCCCAGACTGGGCACCCTCGTTGCGGGCCCCGGACTGGGCACCCTCGTTGCGGGCCACGGACTGGGCACCCTCGTTGCGGGCCCCGGACTGGGCACCCTCGCTGCGGGCCCCGGACTGGGCACCCTCGCTGCTGGCCCAGGACTGGGAACCCTCGTTGCGAACCCCGGACTGGGAACCCTCGTTGCGGGCCCCGAGGCTCCGGACTGGAGGCCGTCTCTGGAGGCTCCGAACTGGAGGCCGTCTCTGGAGGCTCCGGACTGGAGGACGTCTCTGGAGGCTACGGACTGGAGGCCGTCTCTGGAGGCTCCGAACTGGAGGCCGTCTCTGGAGGCTCTGGACTGGAGGACGTCTCTGGAGGCTCCGGACTGGAGGCCGTCTCTGGAGGCTCCAGACTGAAGGATGTCGCTGGAGGCTCCTGACTGGAGACCGTCGCTGGAGGCTCCGGACTGGAGGACGTCGCTGGAGGCTCCAGACTGGAGGACGTCGCTGGAGGCTCCGGACTGGAGGACGTCGCTGGAGGCTCCAGACTGGAGGACATCGCTGGAGGCTCCAGACTGGAGACCGTCGCTGGAGGCTCCAGACTGGAGCCCTTCGCTGGAGGCTCCGGACTGGAGGCCTTCACTGGAGGCTCCGGACTGGAGGCTTTCGTTGGATCATCACTGGAGGCTTTGTGCCATGGATCATCACTGGAGGCTTCTTGCCATGGATTATCACTGGAGGCTTTTTGCTATGGATCATCACTGGAGGGAGGAGACATATGGGCAGTCTTTTACGTTGAGCTGCCACAGGACTTACCAGGCTGGGGAGACATACAGGAGGCCCTGTCCTGCTGGGGACAGGCACAGGATACACTGGGCCGTGGAGGCGCACTGGAGGTCTTGAGCGTAGAGCCTGCACAACCCGTCCTGGCTGAATGGTTATTTTCGCCCTGCATATGCGGGGCGCAGGCACAGGATGCACTGGGCTGTGCAGACGCACCGGACACACAGTGCGCAGAGCCGCCACCCTAAAGGAAGCCCACCCGGACCCTCCCCTTTAGAGTCAGGTGTTGCGGCCGGAGTGTGTCTGCACCAGACAGAAGTTTTTCGTTTTGTTCCACTTTGTTATTTTGTGTCAGTGTTCAGTTTGAATAAATTATCATGAACACGTACAACGCTGCGCTTTGGTCCTCTTCTTCAGACGAGCGTTACATTAAAGAAGGATTTTTAAGCCTTGAGACAGTTGAGACATGGATTGTGTATGTGTGCAATTCAGAGGGTGAATGGGCAAGACAAAATATTTAGGTGCCTTTGAACGGGGTATGGTAGTAGGTGCCAGGATGTACTGGTTTGTGTTAAAAACTGCAACGCTGACGGGTCTTTCACTCTCAACAGTTTCCTGTGTGTATAAAGAATGGTTCACCACTCAAAGGACATCCAGCCAACTTGACACAGCTGTGGAAAGCATTGGAGTCAACATGGGCCAGCATCCCTGTGGAACATTTTCGACACCTTGTGAAGTCCATTCCCTGTAGAATTGAAGCTGTTCTGAGGGCAGTACAACACTGTGTAAAACACTGTACTGTTTTACACATGCTGTATCCTGTGTATGTGACAATACAACTTGAAACTTTAAAGTAATGGGAAAATTTCACATTGACATATTCATTGTATTCACACTCTTGTGCCTGATACTTTATATCAGTAAATGTGGTTCAAACTACAGTATGTCTCCATCCTGGCAAATGCTCTATTATGCTCTATTATGTCAAAATGCACAGAAACCCACCAGGCTGTGGGTGAGACTCAGACTTTGAACTATTTGCAAGGCTGTGTGTGTGCAGACGCGAATGCACGCACGCACGCACGCACGCACGCACACACACACACACACACACACACACACACACACACAGCACCCCAGAGCTTGCTTGGCACTGGGAGATATTGGTAGAGTTGGAGGTGGGCCTGCATCACTTGGTTTTGATTAATAATATATTGAAGCTTTATTTAAAACACCTTCTATTTGACTTGAAATATGTGTGCTTTTTCTGTGTAAAAGACAGGAAGGTAGGAATATATGGGCAAGGAGGCACTGGGGTGTTATTTATCTTCTCTTCTCTCTCTTTCCCCCTCATTCCCTTGCTCTCCCTCTCCCTCTCTCTGGGTTCTCTCTCCAGTGCCAGGCATAATTAAACGCCTGCAGACTGATGTTTACAGAGGATGATGGCCGGAACAGAAGGAAGAGTCTGGGTGAAAACCCAAATTCTCAGCCTCAGCAGAAATAAAGAGAGTGAAAGAATATAACTGGTGATGAGTCCCGAAGGATGAAATGTATTCATACATTTTTTACATTTCACACCATTCAGAAATGTCAGGAAATATTTTGATGGCAGCTTGACTTAGTGAGTTCCTCAGTACCTAATCCACTACTGCAAAACAAACGGACTCAGAAATAATCTTGCAGGAATAGCTAAGCTTATTACAATATTTGAACGCGTGCAAACCAACTCTTATGCAATAATTCTGTAGCATGAAGGTGAGTGGACTGTTAGGATCAATAAAGAAATATGAACTGTAAAGGTGTGGATACACATTACACTGATTCTCACAGCAGGAAAACAATCCTGCAGCACCAGAAAATGTGAATTATTATGTGGATCATAATTAATGGACATTTTTGTAAGGGATGATACATTTTCGTTATGGGAAATCAAGTCTGAAATCTTTAAGTGGAAATTACAATTGTTAGAAGCCTTTTTAAACCTTGAATACACCACAATTTGCATTTCCTGCTAACACAGGAAATGTTTCTGAGACAACAGACTGATTAAATGATGGTAGCAAACCCGTATAGTCATATCAAGGCACCCTTCTCACAAATGTGTATCATCCCTTCACTATTTCCTGTGATGAATGTCTAATGGAGAGTGTTTTCTGGGGAACATTAGCATTCAAGTTGACGTATGATTGTTTCCTGGCCTCAACAAGTCCTAAAATTAATATTGAACACAGCATTAAATATAATGTCTGGCCCGAGACTGAGACAAACTGCCAAAGAATCATGTCTCATCCCAATAGCAACAGACACTTATTTTTTGTGGTTTCCGTTTCAAATGCAACTATTCCCCTGCATAATTAAAAACGGGTATAAATAAAATAAAATATATAAAGTGTTTATATGTTTGGGCTCCTCTCTCCCATCTTTGGTTTCGAATGTGACGGTTTGATGAGAGGGAATTATTAATCAGACAATGTCAGTCCCTTTTACTTTTTCCCCTTGATATTTGTTTTTGCATCAGAAGCTGTTTATGTTGACTGAGTAGAGAGCATCATAGAGAGCATCATAGAGAGCATCATTTCCCCTGCATCATGTTCTTTCAGAGAGCTCATAGGAGAAAAATAAGCAAAAATGTTAAATAAAAATATCTTTATTCTCCATATTGGTTAACCCTTTACACACGTGGGAATTGGCCTATATGGATAGGGCTAAATGTAAATATTTATTTCAGAAGAAATATATGAAGCATATGCATAACGATGGTAGCAATTGAAAGGGAGATTATGCGGAAATTATTTGACCAAAGGTGAGGACACAACAGTTCACCTGCCACAAGACTGAATCCAAACATGACTTTGTTGATTTTATGTGCATTTTACACATACTGTACTTTTTGCAGCATTTGTTGATAACGGAATCTGAAAATATTCTGGATGCATTCAGTAACATAATTAAAATTTGGGGTAGTGCATCATAAGACAAAACTATAACGACCCAGGGCAAGACCCAGATGCAGAAACAGGAGGCAGATGGTTTGAGTCTCTGATATTTATTGAAATACAAGGGGCAGGCAATGGGCAGGTCGGGGACAGGCAGAAGTTTGTAAACCAGGTCAGAGTCTGAAAGGTACAGTGGGAGACTCGAGGTCAAGGCAGGCTGAATGGTCAGGCAGGCGGGCTCAGTGTCAGGGCAGGCAGAATGGGTGAGAACCGGGAGGGCTAGAAAAACAGACTAGGCAAACAGGAGCACGGAAAAACATGCTGGTAAACTTGACCAGACTGGCAACAGACAAACAGAGAACACAGGAATAAATACACGGGGGATAATGAGGAAGGCGGGCGACACCTGGATGGGGGTGGAGACAAGCACAGACAGGTGAAACAGATCAGGGTGTGACAAAAACTATGACAAGAGTTTGAGTGAGAGGTCTAAATGGTGTCTCCAAGTGGTCACACACCTCTCCAAAGTGTGCACTTCCTAAGTCATTTAAATGCACTTTTATGACTCAAGGAAAGAGCCTTCAACTAAACTAAAGCAAGTACACTTGTCGTTTTTTTGTTTGGAAAAAAGCCCTGCATTGCCATCATCATTTTAAATCACAATCTGGATCAGGTGGGCATCATTTGAAAGCTTGTTCTATTACCAACATGACAGGCTAAGTAAAAAAAAATACAATCGTACAGTGTTAGTCTTTCACAAGGCACTTCAGAGATAGTAATTTTGATGCGCATAGAATGCAGTCATGACAGCATTCAGGTGAGTGTTCTGTGGCAAATTTTCTACACAATACGGCAAACATAAGCTCATTCTATTCAGAACATCATAAGGTAAGGCAGCATTTCATCCTTGTAACTGTACATCAAACATAGCGATCATAAACATTGATACTGTAAATTGTATACGTTTTATTATATGGAAACGTGAAGTACCTAGCTGTATGGTTGTGTGACATCAAAGCGATATTTACTATAATACTCCACATTTCATCTTTCCTAACACATCGAATCCTCTTGATTTACAGCATCTCCCTCACTCAGAAAACAAAAAACGTGCAAAAGCAGCCCAATTAGTGGGAGGGATGGGGGCATCTTCTTGTGGAGTTTCTCAAGTTTAAAACAGCTGTCAGTTGAATCCCATACAGAGCTGTGACGTCATGTATAGCATTTAACTGTACAGCCACTGCGTTCCAATGTAGGTGCTCATCAGCATAGCCGCGGGGAGTAGGGGAGCTGAGGGTGCTGCAGCACTCCCTGAAAGATCTAAATAAATAACAAATATATTCAAATATGTATTACTTTTTGCTGAATTTTCTTTCTTTATAAAAATAGCTCCCCGGGTCTTTACTACTTTTAGCGGACCGATATAGACTTCTGTAGGGCGGGCAACAACAAACAAATTCAGCATCTCTGCTTTGCCAAAAAAGGTAGACGAATAATTAGGAACAGATACTTGCACGATTCAACAGTTGGAATTGTAAGACTTGTTGCCCTGTCCCTTTCTCTGTGATGTCATTCTAATGGAATCCAGAAAGAATCAAACCCTGTCCCTTTCTCTGTGATGTCATTCTAATGGAATCCAGAAATAATAAAACCCTGTCCCTTTCTCTGTGATGTCATTTTAATGGAATCCAGAAAGAATCCAACCCTGTCCCTTTCTCTGTGATGTCATTCTAATGGAATCCAGAAAGAATAAAACCCTGTCCCTTTCTCTGTGATGTCATTCTAATGGAATCCAGAAAGAATAAAACCCTGTCCCTTTCTCTGTGATGCCACTTTAATGGAATCCAGAAAGAATAAAACCCTGTCCCTTTCTCTGTGATGTCATTCTAATGGAATCCAGAAAGAATAAAACCCTGTCCCTTTCTCTGTGATGTCATTTTAATGGAATCCAGAAAGAATAAAACCCTGTCCCTTTCTCTGTGATGTCATTCTAATGGAATCCAGAAATAATAAAACCCTGTCCCTTTCTCTGTGATGCCATTTTAATGGAATCCAGAAAGAATAAAACCCTGTCCCTTTCTCTGTGATGTCATTTTAATGGAATCCAGAAAGAATAAAACCCTGTCCCTTTCTCTGTGATGTCATTCTAATGGAATCCAGAAAGAATAAAACCCTGTCCCTTTCTCTGTGATGCCATTTTAATGGAATCCAGAAAGAATAAAACCCTGTCCCTTTCTCTGTGATGTCATTCTAATGGAATCCAGAAAGAATAAAACCCTGTCCCTTTCTCTGTGATGTCATTCTAATGGAATCCAGGAAGAATAAAACCATGTCCCTTTCTCTGTGATGTCATTCTAATGGAATCCAGAAAGAATAAAACCCTGTCCCTTTCTCTGTGATGTCATTCTAATGGAATCCAGGAAGAATAAAACCCTGTCCCTTTCTCTGTGATGTCATTCTAATGGAATCCATCAAAACCCTGTCGTCAAACATTCACCTCAAAAGGTGCAAAGTTACGGGCAAAGAAACAAAACAGCCACATCAAATTAAATATTTTTCTTGATCAAAGAACTTGGAAACAACCACTTTGTTTGTGCTGTATTAATTGACCATCCTTACAAACCACTTAATGTAAATGTACAGTGCATTAATGTATTGTACATAGGCTGGCCAATGTGCAATACAGTCATTGAGTACATTGAGACATCAATTGGTTTGTGATGATATGATGTGGCTCAGTTGGTAGAGCATGGCACTTGTAGTGCTAGGTTTGTGGGTTCAATTCCCACAGGAGACCAGAATACAAATGTATGCACTCACTACTTTGAGTAGTAGTGAGTGTTTGTTAATTAAAATGGAAAATGAATGAATAGGCCATTTCAGTTATCACATAGAAAAAAGTTTTATTTGCAAAGTATTTCAAGAAACTGGAAAACATATATCAAGTAAGTCATTATATATTCTTCAAGTATTATCAGATTAACTGTTTTGTACAGATAATTATCCTATCAGACTAAAGTTACAAATGCTGGTAAACATTGAGATACATTTAGTAAAAAGAAATTCACAAAAGTTGTGTACTGGGTCATGTATTTGCGGACCAATATAGATGTCTTCAGTGCGGGCATTCTTTTTTTCTGCATCTCCTCCCCATGTTGACAAAACAATCGCAGCACCCCTACCCCCAAACTACTCCCAGCAGCATCAGTGTCGAAATCTGACATTTTCAAACCGACCTGGAGTGTAAATGGCTACATTCAGGAGTAACTTGCATAAATACAGTATTTTTATTCTAAATTCTTTAGTCAGAATGCTTTATACTGGTATGAAAAGACATTCTGAGAGCTCACATATGGAGCTAAAGACAGTAAATAGCAGGTAAACAACAGTCCTATCCCTCTCAATTCATCCTGAAGTGAGCTGTTGTCCAAATTCAAGATCCACCTCCAGACATCCAAGCAGGCATCAGCTGTGCCATCTGCCGGGTCCATTAGATGGTATTTGTATAGAGGCTGATGAAGGCTGTGAGGGCGCCCTGCCGGTAATACGTTTGGAATGAGGGTACTGAATGGGCTGGCTGGCTGTGATCAGAATTCAGCGGTGTTGATCAGGGAACCCATCACAGTGCCAGAGAGGGGCGTGCACTCTCTAGGCTTACTTCCTCATGGCTGGTGCCTTAGTTCTACTGCAGCTTCTGAGTGAGTTATATTTTTCAAGTTACAGCACCTAGGTCAACTCAGCAAATCAAGTTAACCCTTAGCCTAGAATTTCATTTATTTTTACATGGGCTGCGTCTCAATTCACCGCATCCGCCGACATCGCCCTTCCACTTCTGCGGTGAAAGGTGGCAAAGATAAAGTGGTGTTTGTCAGACCATGAGACATCCCGAAAATCGGTCTTCTCACAAAAAACACTTTAGCTTCCGAACTGGCTAAACACTAATATGTTGAAAGAACTACATAACAAAACAGTTACATTGTAATTTAAACGTTTGCACAACTTAACATTATGTCAGCCGGGTAAACTGAAAACGACTCTTTTTGTTACAGTTAAAGTATCAGGAAAATTACCTATCAATAACCCCTGTCACAATGTGAGGCGCTGTGTGGCTGCTTTGACCATGTGTGTGTCAGGACCCCGCCAGTAGGTTTCCATACTCTCCGAATATAAGATATTAATGTTCTAGACACGTTTCATGAGATGTTGCAAGAACATTCATGTGTCCAGTTTTCTGAGGGTTAAGAGAATATTCCATCAATGTCACGCCAAACATATACAGAACACAGTTGCCATGTTCTCAGAATATACGATTTTAAGGTTCTAGACACATTTCATAGGAACATTGCAAGAACATTCCTGTGTCCAATGACGTTTAAAACGTAGGACGTTCTGTGATGGTCCCCTTTAGGTCTGTCTAGTTCCCAGCATTTTACAGGGATGTCCCTAAAGACGTTTTTAGGATGTCACCTGATAGATTTTATTTCTTTACACACCACCCATTATTACTGTTGTCGCGCCAATCAAAGCACTGATTGGTGTACCACTTATATGCTTTCAACCATCTAAAAGCACAGCCAAATGCCAATGGAAGAACAATGTCTGATTTTTGGTTTAGTTGTGTTATCACTGCGCTTTCAACCATTTAACCTTTTACAGCAGTGGGCTAAATCTGGGTCACACAAAGTGTTTATTGGTAGTCTTAAAAACAAGTCTACTTTGAAACGAAAGTATACACCTCACACACATGGTTATGGGCTTACAAAAAACAAGACACCTGTACCATGTCAAATATAATATGAAAAATGTATTCAATTTGGCTTCAAGTGCCGTATCACTTTTATACAACAGGTTACCATCATATTCAAATAATGATTGACATGTTTTTATTAAAAACATTATTTTGCTGGATTTAATCATACTATTTCATCCTTCCACGAGATATAGTCCTGACACAAATCTAAGGTTGCTACCCAAGCCGGCTGGTTGTTTGTTCTATCGGTTCGGTTGCCAGAGGCCCAACCCAGTCTTTAAGCCTTTTTGAACTGTATCTATGAACGCGACCCAGTCGTTCGTTCTAAATGGTCCATTGCCATGCTGGCTGGCAACATTCTTATCCCTTGCTTGCTAGCTAGCCATCTACGGCTAATTTACAGCAAAGTAGCTGCGTTTGCGTTTGTTTAAGCTGTTTTCTAGTGACATTTATTTGGATACATCCATAACAATGAGCTAATGATGCGCGATTACACCTGGCATAAAAAATGTGCTCTCTCTCGTCAGGACACTGTTGTTCAGAGGAGCTAGCCAACAGCACAGCTAACACAATCATTTAGATCTGAAGATGGAAAGACAACAAACTAGCTGCATTTTTCATTTTACCTTTTTTTCTATTGACATTTCTTTATATATAATAAAATTAAATTGCATTGCACATGGTTAGCAGATGTTAATGCAAGTGTAGCGAAATGCTTGTGCTTCTAGTTCCGACCATGCAGTAATATCTAACAAGTAATCTAACAATTTCACAACAACTACTTTATACACACAAGTGTAAAGGAATGAATAAGAATATGTACACATAAATATATGGATGAGAGATGGCCGAACGGCATAGGCAAGATGCAGGAGATGGTATGGAGTACAGTATGAGATGTATGATATGAGATGAGTAATGTAGGCTATGTAAACATTATATAAAGTGGCATTGTTTAAAGTGACTAGTGATACATTTATTACATCAAATTTTGTATTATTAAGTGGCTAGAGATCACTCAAAATTAGTGATGGCTGTTTAACAGTCTGATGGCCTTGCGATAGAATCTGTTTTTCAGTCTCTCGGTCCCAGCTTTGATGCACCTGTACTGACCTTGCCTTCTGGATGATAGCGGGGTGAACAGGCAGTGGCTCGGGTGGTTGTTGTCCTTGATGATCATTTTGGCCTTCCTTTGACATCAGATGGTGTTGGTGTCCTGGAGGGCAGGTAGTTTTCCCCCGGTGATGCATTGTGCAGACCTCACTACCCTCTGGAGAGCCTTACAGATGGGGGCGGAGCAGTTGCCGTACCAGGCGGTGACACAGCCCAACAGGATGCTCTCGATTGTGCATCTGTAAAAGTTTGACTGTTTTTGGTAACAAGCCAAATTTCTTCAGCCTCCTGAGGTTCACCACACTGTTTGTGTGGGTGGACCATTTCAGTTAGTCCGTGATGTGTACGCCGAGGAACTTAAAACTTTCCACCTTCTCCACTACTGTCCCGTCGATGTGGATAGGGGGGTGCTCCCTCTGCTGTTTCCTGAAGTCCACGATCATCTCATTGTTTTGTTGACGTTGAGTGTGAGGTTATTTTCCTGACACCACACTCCGAGGGTCCTCACCTCCTCCCTGTAGGCCGTCTTGTTGTTGTTGGTAATCAAGCCTACCACTGTAGTATCGTCTGCAAACTTGATGATTGAGTTGGAGGCATGCATGGCCAAGCAGTCATGGGTGAACAGGGAGTACAGGAGAGGGCTGAGAACTCACCCTTGTGGGGCCCCAGTGTTGAGGATCAGCATGGTGAAGATGTTGTTTCCTATCCTCACCACCTGGGGGCGTCCCGTCAGAAAGTCCAGGACCCAGTTGCACAGTGCAGGGTCGAGACCCAGGGTCTCGAGCCTAATTACGAGTTTAGGAGGGCAGCCCTTGGACATGGTCCATACAAATGATGCTTGCTGATTCATGATTTTGACTGGCTAAGAAAAACTGCCTGCTTGTGTGTCTCGTCCCGACTCCCGACACATTCATTAGGTACACTATGATCACAAGACGCAGGCCTCCTTACTGTCCCTAGAATTTCTAAGCAAACAGCTGGAGGCAGGGCTTTCTCCTATAGAGCTCAATTTTTATGGAATGGTCTGCCATACCCATATGAGAGACACAGACTCGGTCTCAAATCAAATCAAATCAAATCAAATGTATTTATATAGCCCTTTGTACATCAGCTGATATCTCAAAGTTCTGTACAGAAACCCAGCCTAAAACTCCAAACACCAAGAAACGCAGGTGTAGAAGCACGGTGGCTAGGAAAAACTCCCTAGAAAGGCCAAAACCTAGGAAGAAACCTAGAGAGGAACCAGGCTATGAGGGGTGGCCAGTCCTCTTCTGGCTGTGCTGGGTGGAGATTATAACAGAACGTGGCCAAGATGTTCAAATGTTCATAAATGACCAGCATGGTCAAATAATAAATATCACAGGCAGAACAGTTGAAACTGGAGCAGCAGCACGGCCAGGTGGACTGGGGACAGCAAGGAGTCCTCATGCCAGGTAGTCCTGAGGCATGGTCCCAGTGCTCAGGTCCTCCGAGAGAGAGAAAGAAAGAGAGAAAGAGAGAATTAGAGAGAGCATGCGTAAATTCACACAGGACACCGGATAAGACAGGAGAAGGAGACACTGTGGCCCCATCCGAGGACACCCCCGGACAGGGCCAAACAGGAAGGATATAACACCACCCACTTGGCCAAAGCACAGCCCCCACACCACAAGAGGGATATCTTCAACCACCAACAGACCAACCTGAGACAAGGCCGAGTGTAGCCCACAAAGATCTCCGCCACGGCACAACCCAAGGGGGGGCGCCAACCCAGACAGGAAGATCACATCAGTGACTCAACCCACTCAAGTGACGCACCCCTCCTAGGGACGGCATGAAAGAGCACCAGTAAGCCAGTGACTCAGCCCCTGTAATAGGGATAGAGGCAGAGAATCCCAGTGGAAAGAGGGGAACCGGCCAGGCAGAGACAGCAAGGGCGGTTCGTTGCTTCAGAGCCTTTCCGTTCACCTTCACACTCCTGGGCCAGACTACACTCAATCTTATAACCCACTGAAGAGATGAGTCTTCAGGTGCTTTGTTGCATCTGTACTGACCTCGCCTTCTGGATGATAGCGGGGTGAACAGGCAGTGGCTCAGGTGGTTGTTGTCCTTGATGATCTTTATGGCCTTCCTGTGACATCGGGTGGTGTAGGTGTCCTGGAGGGCAGGTAGTTTGCCCCCGGTGATGCATCATAGGGATGGTGCCAGGTTTCTTCCAGACGTGACACTTGGCATTCAGGCCAAAGAGTTCAATCTTGGTTTCATCAGACCAGAGAATCTTGTTTCGCATGGACAGAGTCCTTCAGGTGCCTTTTGACAAACTCCAAGCGGGCTGTCATGTGCCTTTTACTGAGGAGTGGCTTCCGTTTGGCCACTCTACCATAAAGGCCTGATTGGTGGAGTGCTGCAGAGAAGGTTGTCCTTCTGGAAGGTTTTCCCATCTCCACAGAGGAACTCTGCAGCTTTGTCAGAGTGACCATCGGGCTTTTGGTCACCTCCCCGACCAAGGCCCTTTTCCCCGATTGCTCAGTTTGGCAGGGCAGCCAGCTCTATGAAAATTCTTGATGGTTCCAAACTTCTTCCATTTAAGAATGATGGAGGCCACTGTGTTTTTGGGGCCCTTCAATGCTGCAGAATTGTTTTGGTTCTTTTCCACAGATCTGTGCCTCGACACAATCCTGTCTCGGAGCTCTATGGACAATTCTTTCGACCTCATGGCTTAGGTTTTGCTCTGACATGCACTGTCAACTGTGGGACCTTATATAGACAGATGAGTGCCTTTCCAAATCATGTCCAATCAATTGAATTTACCACAGATAGACTCCAATCAAGTTGTAGAAACATCTAAAGGATGATCAATGGAAACAGGATGCACCTGATCTCAATTTGGAGTCTCATAGCAAAGGGTCTGAATACTTATGTAAATGAGGTATTTTTCTTTTTTCTTTTTAATACATTTGCTAAAATTCCTAAAAACATGTTTTTGCTTTGTCATTATGGGGTATTGTGTGTAGTTTTATGAGGAACACATTTAAGGATAAGGCTGTAACTTAACAAAATGTGGAAAAAGGATAGGGGTCTGAATACTTTCTGCATGCACTGTAGGATCTTAATTTGATCACTATTTTGTTGCTGACAGTTTCCCTGCATTGCAGGAAATGCAAACTTGTAGTCTATTCAAGCTACAAAAAATGTTCATTAATTATAATCCACAAAATAATTCACACTTCCTGTTGCTGCAGGATTATTTTCCTTCTGTAGCAAACACTCAAATTAAGATCCTACAGTTAAATATCCATACAAGGCCTCAGGCTGTCCTTACACGCTGAGAGTATTGTAATGGAGTCATTATCAACAGTGAAATGGCTAATCAAATGGAAGCGATGAACTTGGTCATGCAGACTGATGTGTTATGTATGCTTTTGTGTGTGAAAGCTTCGTTTTAGAGCACTACTACTTGGTTATTATTCTCTTACCAGCAGTGCAGGAAAGACTCTAAAAGGCTCTTGTGAGATTTTTATGAATGGAGTTATCTCCCAAGTACCTCATGTAGTGTGAAAAATAAAACGTTCATTATGTATTCTCCTGGTGTTCTCATGCATAACTTAGTAGTGACTTCCCACTGGGCACACCACATCATTTTAATGTGGATAATTGGGTAATATTTGGTTGAGACGTTGATCAGTGAGATTACAGCCTACAGTATATTCACCCACTCAAAAAGACAGACAAAAGTTAGATGAATTTCCAATGTGTTATCACTATGCCTTCAACCATCAAAAAGCACAACTAATTTCCAATGAAAAAAACATCCTATGCATCATATCTTGAACATGCATGCTTTATATGATTACATGGATAACAGTAAACTCAATGTGGCCATGGATGTGTTACTCATTTTAAGGTTGAATGTTGCATTGGTTTGTAAGATAGCCTTTAACTTTAGGCTATTTACTGTATTCAAAACATTGTATTGAATTGTGTTTGGTTGTCAACCTAACCAATTATCAACATTTGAAAGAGATGTATATTCTGCTTGGATTGTTCCATCTGAGCCACTGACTGTGGTTTAAATTCCAGTTTGTCTACAAATGAATAATTGATATGTTGGATTCACATCTCCATCTCAACCAAAATCAAAATTAAAGAATAGGACTAAATCAAATCAAACTTTAAATTTTAACGATAAATTCTAGTTCTAGTCTTTAACTTAGATTTTAGGTAGATGTTAACTTAGATGTTTGAGATGGAGACATGAATCCCAACATATCAATTATTTGGATAAATACTTGGATAAGACTTATTGCTGCTTACTATCTTAGTGAAAATATTTAATGTCATTATTGTTGACTTGAGGTAATGAAATAGGACGCGCAGGGAGTTACAATTGGTATTTTTCACAAATGTTGCTTTGCTCTCATCTTGTTAGTCCTACAGTATGTTATTGTGTTTCACCATCCATTGTGGTCCACCTATCTCCAGACCTCCTAGCATCAATACACTTTGGTCAATAGCAGGGTTTGCCAAACTTTTTAACTCAGGCCCCCCATCCAGCATTGGGGAACATCCCGCGGCTGCTACATTTGCCATGTAATGTGTGTTCATGTGGTATTTGAGTGACTCAAACATTACAACAAAATCAATTGGCTAAAAACCTAGTTAAAAAAACATTAGCCGACATGGGCTAGTTGATCTGGACATTTATGACAAGTTATAAATTCCTCTCAATGACTGACATGACAAAAGTAAAACTGCTGATGCACTACATATTTTTCAAATAGCACCTTGTGGATTCTACTACTACATTTTTCAGGAGTAAGTTGAAAGCCAGACTGAGTTCCTAAAAAAAAAAAGTTTGGGAACCACTGGTCTATAGTAAGTGTATGGCCATTTATTACATATAGATTAACTGTAACAGAGTTTACAAAAGCCTATCAATTCCATTCCGAATCATTTTCCCTCAGCTGAACAAAGAGACAATTTGAGAAGCATATTGTCACGTTCGTCGTAATGATGAGACCAAGGCGCAGCGTGAGTAGAGTTCCACATCATTTTAATAAACCGAAACTCTGAACACCAACAACCAACAACCAACAACCAACAACCAACAACCAACAACAGTGCCACTACTGTTGTGCACTCAGGCAACTAAATGTAGACAAGATCCCACAACACAAATGAGAAAAATGGCTACCTAAATATGATCCCCAATCAGAGACAACGATAAACAGCTGTCTCTGATTGGGAACCATATCAGGCCAACATAGACATACAAAAACTCCTAGACATACAAAAACTAGAGTACCCACCCTAGTCACACCCTGACCTAACCAAAATATATAGAAAAACAGAGATATCTAAAGGTCAGGGCGTGACACATATTCCTTAAACATCTCAGTACCAGTGTAATACTGCTTTTCATGAAAATATTTTATAGTAATCCTCCAATTACGTTGCTTATTCTTGTATTGATAATAGCTCTGTCATGAACTTGGTGAATGCATTCTCAAAGGATAATCAATGCTCTTTATATGTTTGTACAATAGCTCTGTGGAAATACATACTTTGAGTTTTACAAGAGCATAAGAAGAGCCCATCAAGTTCCATGTTTCATTGTTCTCTGTTTCTTTCTTTTGTGACAGTTAATGATAAGGAGATTTGCCATGTCAATATGCTGTACCACAAGAGCCTTAGAAAATCCCCAATATGGGCCGATTGAGAATTACTGAGTGTTCAGACTTGTGGCTGTGGCTCAGATAAACACACGCATGCACACACACACACACACACACACACACACACACACACACACACACACACACACACACACACACACACACACACACACACACACGGCTATATTCACTTAACACCCCTATAAACAGGAGCGAGCAGTGACATATCCCGTGCATGTCAGGAACTAAAGTGTAAATGAATGGCAAATATGTGTCGTTGACAGTATTGTCAGCAGCTAGCAAGCAGTGTGTGTCCTCAAGTGTAAAGTCCCTGTTTTTACTCTCTACTTTTCACAGCTGAGGTGTTGTGGTTGCTGCCTATATGCTGCCCATGTCTCACCCTGTTATGAAGCAGCATGGCAAGCCACAGCCAGCTTATCAGATCACGCTCTGGAATGAGCCTAGCTGCACACGGGATGTTGATTTGTCCCTGCACATTTCGCAGGGTGTCAGAAACATGACTAGGGTGGAAATATTCCATTCTATTGTATGACAGGGTGGATAATTGGTTGTCAATAACAATCTGTCTCCAATTTGAAAGCCTGCGTCTTGCCATGGCGTGATATGCATTCAATGCTCACACATCCGGGAGCAATCTAAAGACATCAGGAGATAGAGCATGCAGTGAAAAGGACATTTCTAAAGGATAAGAATTCCATTTGGAAACGCAGTGCATTGGAAAATATGCTCTACGTATTTTACCTTTTGTTTGTATTTCATCATTCGTCTCGGTTTTATACTTGAAGTATATCTAAATAACTACACACTTTCTATTGTGGAGCCAAACATACAGCATAAATATGCTGTAGGAGATGGTAATGACTTTGGAAGGGGTCGTGTCCTGAGATGCCAGAAACACATGATCCATGATGAAACCTATGAGAAGTTGAAAGTGATATTGACCAGTGAAATAATATTTGGTTTGACAGCACTGACAGATTTGTCAACAAACTAACCTGATTGCATTGCAGTGTGAGGGTCCATATTCAAATGGAACAGTTTTTTGTTGTCATGATCAAGCTCTCTCTGTGTCTTACATCAGTAGCAGCCAGAAGGGTTGAGAACCTCTTATAAATAAGCTTTGTGGGAATGTCCGCCGCCCTGAGCTTTCTAATTCCCTTCCCTTATCCCTCCTTGTGTTTTTTAAAATTGCTTTACAGTTTTTCCCAATTGCTAAAACACAATTTTGCAAACTAGGCTGGTTTTATCAAAATACGTAACACAATTCACAAAACCACACACCCAAACTGCAAAATGAAGCACTGCAACCAAAACTACATATAGCATTATCAAAATCAAACGTTTGCACGAAATGGCGCACACTTCATTCATATTACCAGATTTATGTCTAACCAACTACACACACTTCATTCATATTACCAGATTTATGTCTAACCAACTACACACACTTCATTCATATTACCAGATTTATGTCTAACCAACTACACACACTTCATTCATATTACCAGATTTATGTCTAACCAACTACACACACTTCATTCATATTACCAGATTTATGTCTAACCAACTACACACACTTCATTCATATTACCAGATTTTTGTCTAACCAACTACACACTGTTGGGCATAATGAAAAGCACTCTCATCTTTAGTATGCTTTGCCATAATACGAAAATAGTTCAAATTGTAGAAAATCTTCAGATGCACAGAAATATTTGCAGATACACACATGCTGTTGAAACAGTCAGTGCAACATATGCACAGCAGATATATTTACATTGGACTGAACAAAAATATGCTCACAAAAAAACAGTAAACTGAAAAAGAAAATTGCAGAAAAAAAATATATAGAAAAAAAGAGGCAAGAAAAATTAGGCAGCATCTTGCCGCACAGATGGGTCTGGCCACAACGCCTCGTCCACGTCACAGGCAATATCTTCCCTTGCCAGACATCGAGGGAAGAAGTGCCTTGAGTGCCTTATCCATCCCTGAATCGCACCCACATCAATCTCACCACATGCCTCTTCCATAGCCTGCACAAGAGGCCTGAGCACAAAGGGCTACCGGTCGTACACCTTCCACCGCTGTGCCGAAAATAACTCTTCTATGGGGTTCAGAAATGGTGAGTATGGTGGGAGGTATTGCACGAGAAATGGTGGGTGGTCAGCAAACCAGTTTTGAACTGGGGCTGCACGATGAAAGCTCACGTTGTCCCATACTACAACATACCGGGTTCTTTGATGATCTGCATCATTCATACGCTCTGGTGGTATGAGAATGTTGTGGAGTCTGTCCAGAAATGTGAGAATATGGGCTGTGTTGTATGGTCCAAGGTTGGCATGACGGTGGAGGACACCATGCGTATTGGAGATGGCAGCGCACATTGTGATGTTCCCACCACGTTGGCCAGGAACATCTATAATGGCTCTGTGGCCAATGACGTTTCTCCCACTTCTTCTGGTCTTTGCTAGGTTGAACCCAGCCTCATCTATAAAGATGAACTCATGTGGGATTGCATGAGAATCCATTTCCAGTACTCCCTGAAAACAAAGAACAAAAGCAGTCAATATGGTGTTATCCAGTACACCGAGAAAACAATGTTGCGTGTAGTGTACTGCAGTCAATATTGTACTTACATCCACATATGCTCGTCTGACCTCTTTGTTTCTTTGAGAGTTTCTCTCAAACAGCACTTTATAAAGTTGTTTCATTCTGATTTGGTTTCGCGTGAGAATGAGAGCCAATGTGGACAGACTGACACGTTGAATGTTGTTGAATATGGTGTTGTCTTGGATGATGTGGCTTTGAATTTCTCGTAATCTGATTTCATTATTTTCCAAAACCAAGTTCACAATGTTAGCTTCCTGTGAACATTTGGCACCTTCCTCTACCATGGTTGCATCTCCTAGTCCTGTAGAAAAACAAAACAACAAAAATATAGGGCTTGGACAATGCAGCCTAAAGATATTTCCCCCACAGTAAAGTAAATTCTACAGGAAATTTGTGCAGTTAGTGTATGACATCAGCCATTCATGAAGTAAACAGGTGTCACCCAACTGATACACTATGACATGGGGTGTACTACATAGTGTGAAAGAAATGTTGGTTACATACCTGTACTCCAGTCTAAATGTCCGGATGACACAGGCGACAGTAAAACGGCTCAAGTTGGGCTGCACTCTCTGTCCAGCCTCTCGCATTGTCAGCCCATGGTTGATGACATGATCAACCAAGGTTGCTCTGATTTCATTTGAAAGATGTTGTCTTCTTTGGCCATGAACTTCTCTACCAGCTCTACCCATACCTCTCACTCTTCCGCCCCGTCTCAGTCTCATTCTCATTCTCACCCTCCCTCTTCCTCTTCCTCTCTCTGCAACGGCTTCCATTGTTGTTGTAAAACAGAAGGTGCTCACCTGTGGTCTTTTCATAGTGCTTACTTCCTGATTGAAGTGGTAACAATTAACCATTGAGGTGTTTGGCCAGGCCAGGTGGCACATGTATTGGCCAATTAGCTCATATAGTGTCATTTTGAATGGCAGTGTTTTGAAATGGCAAACATGTGACTTTATGTCAGATTGTTGTGTCTTATGCAGATAACCGTGTGCAGTGCATTTAAAAAGTGCCATTTTGAATTGCAAAATGTGTGTAAAGCAGAAAATGTGTTTAGACTTTTGGAGACTTGTGAAGAGGTTTTGCTCTCTGTCTGTTTAAATAATTGTGCTGTGCATGTCATTTTAGTGTGTTAGCAATTGGAAAAAACTCTAATACACTATCCCAAAACATGAATCCAAACTTGTTTCCCTGGGCACCTTGCAGACTCAGCTGGCTTTTAGCAATCAGTTAATTATTTATAGCCAAAATTATATTGCATTTAAACTCATGCAATGCTCATGAAATGTCATTCTCACTGTTCGACATATCACACCAACACATAGGGAAACATACAGAAAAGTATGGTAAAACATAGAGGGGTACATTATAGGAAACGTTATTAGATCGTTGGCATATTTCCCAGTCGATTCAAACCCACAAATGCAAAAGTCAAACACCATTAATGTTTTAGTATTCAAAGGCCCAACAAGTTAGATTTTTATTGGCAATCCTTATCATCTTCAAACTTGTTTTTCCTTTCAGCTGGTTGCAGGCTAAGACATTGATTTCTCCTGCAGCAATTCTTGCGCTGTAGAAAAATATATTTTCTGTCCCGTTTTATGTGCAATTAATTCGCACACAATCAATATTCTCTTCGACTCTTTAGCCGTACCTCAGAGAAAGAGCAGCCTATTCAATTCCCAGCATGTTCCATTTAAGTTGGCCATTGAGACTCCTTATCGAGCTCAGCATCATTTTAGAGGGGAATGGCAATCCAAACGTCTTGCCCTCCCTCCTTCGCACTTCCTCTCACCCCCTCTCAGAATTTAATTAAACCAGGTAAAGGAGTGCGTATCAATATGACTAGCTTTTGTCTGCCAGTGTGTGTAGGCTATCGGTGGCAGTGTGACAAGGGCACAAAGGGTATGGCAAAAGGGAATCCATACAGTGTTGCCGGCTGAATATGAGGCCACAGGCAACAAGACTCTAGTGAGCTGGGTATTGTTGTAATTGGGAACATTTAGGAGCCCTAGTGAAGGTTAACATTAGTAATCCACTGTATTATACGCAAGATGCCAACTGACCTTTGGGCACTAAAGGCTGTTACACAAGAGTGAGTCAAACAATCTGTGCATGAGATCCTAAAAGGCAATAAACAACAACAGTAAACCAAACAATAGAGATGGGTTTAAATTAAGTTTTGTTGTTTTGGTTTCAAAGTTTCTTGAATGGCCAGAAACCTTAGACTGCTCTGCTGAGTCTCCTCCAGGGTCTTGTTAGCAGAACTTTGGTCAGTGAAGGATTTCAGAAACTTTGATTACAACAAATGTAATGTTTAAATAAGTAGCTTATATTACTGCGACAATGATCAATTGGGTTAAACAAATACATACTGATTTTGATTGTAAACAATTCTAGCACTTTTGCCAAAGAAACAAAATAATTTGCCCATATCATAGATTTTGAATTTCAACCAGTTCCCTCTTGGCATTGCTTAATGTGGCTATTCCGCAATGAATTAAAAAATTATACAATTTCTTAAATGATTTAGCATTGATTCTCTGCTGCCCGGGCATCAGCTCTAAAGCAAAATGACAGCAACATTAATCATTGCACACTGGTCATTTACAGGGCTGAGAAAGGACAATAATGCAAGGTGTCAGTGTGTGTGTCTGGGTCTAAAAGCATTAAAACAAAGGCTGGTTAAGCCCATTGAGACAAAGCTCTCATTAAAGTCAGACTACCCGGAGGATTGTGAATGGACAGAATAAATCCTCTTTCACTGGAGAGCCTGTGTCCAAGTTATCCCAAGTTCATATTGGCCAAAATGGAAGCAGTGCCAGATATATCCCACTAGGCACAAACTGGTTGAATCAATGTCGTGTTGAAAATCATTTGTCAACGTATTGTGACGTGGAATCTAAGTGGAAAATACATTGGATTTGAGAAAGGTATTTAAAACTGTTGTTTTGAGGGTGAAATTTCAACCACAGGATTGTCATCGTTGTAACCAATTTTCAACATAGATAAATACTGTATACATTTTTGGGGACTTTGTACCTTTGAAACAACGTCAAATGCTTATCATCACATATACTATCAGAAAAAGACAACAACAACAAACAGAATGGGGAGCACCTCCTACTGGAGAGTTTATCTATCTACTGCCATTAATTTGGTCTCCCATCAAGGATTTTAGCTGAGCGCAGTCCTGCTTATTAGCTTTGATGTTCATCACTGACTACTGGCAATGTGCTATCGTGAGAAGGACCATTGATAGTTCTCTTAATAATTAAATATATTCACTGTTGCTAGCACAGCCATTTGAACAGAGAAAATGAAAGGTAACCATACTTTAGAAGTTATATATCATCAATGATACTATTCAGGCCTATATAGCATTTGCAAAGTCATCAACAGCTGTTGTTTCAATTCAACCCAGGTTTAAAAAAATTGACAGTACATATAGACTTAGGATTTCGAGCTTTGGTTGATTTGGGGTGGCACTAGGCTAGCCTAGTGGTTAGAGTGGTGGACTAGCAACCAGAACGGTTGCAAGTTCAAATGCTGACAAGGTACATTTCTGGCATTCTGCCCCTGAACAGGTAGTTAACCCACTGTTCCTAGGCCGTCACTGAAAATAAGAATTTGTTCTTAACTGACTTGCCTAGTTAAATACAATTTCAAAGGTAATAATTAATATGTTGGATTCCATTTCAATCAAAAATCTTAAAGTTAAAAAATAGATTTTTGGTTGAGATGGACAGGTGAATCCAACCAACGTCATCCTGGCACGTTTTTGCAAAAAGTTAAATGTAGCTGACGCTTTTGTCAATACATTGCAGTCAATGGGAAATATGAGCGGCAGAGGGTTCAAGTTTTTCTCCTTTATTTCATCTCTCTCTCCTTCACACTCTCCCTCTTTCTTTCCCCTTCTCTCACTCTCCCACCTCTCTCTCCCTCCTCACCCCTCCATTTGTTTCTCTCTCCTTCTTTCTCTGCCTCCCCTCCTTCCCCCTCTCATTCTCTCTCCCTTCCTCACTCTCCCCCTTCTCTCTCTCCCTGTTCCCCCTCCATTTTCACTTCCTCCTTTCTCTCCCTCCCTCTTCTGTCATCTCTCTCTCACTCTCTGTCTCTGCCTCTCCCTCCTCTCTCTACCTCCTCTCTCACACTTTTGTCTGTTTGTCTATCTGACAGAAAGGCCCGACAGACAGACAGACAGACAGGCAGAAACAGATAGACAAAAAGATGCAGACAGACAGACAGACAGACAGACAGACAGGCAGGCAGGCAGGCAGGCAGGCAGGCAGCTAGGCAGACAGACAGACAGTTTCATGTTTTAAGTCAATGTATATATATATTTTTTATTTTTTATTTTTTTTATTTCACCTTTATTTAACCAGGTAGGCTAGTTGAGAACAAGTTCTCATTTGCAACTGCGACCTGGCCAAGATAAGGCATAGCAGTGTGAACAGACAACACAGAGTTACACATGGAGTAAACAATTAACAAGTCAATAACACAGTAGAAAAAAGGGGAGTCTATATACATTGTGTGCAAAAGGCATGAGAAGGTAGGCGAATAATTACAATTATGCAGATTAACACTGGAGTGATAAATGATCAGATGGTTATGTACAGGTAGAGATATTGGTGTGCAAAAGAGCAGAAAAATAAATAAATAAAAACAGTATGGGGATGAGGTAGGTGAAAATGGGTGGGCTATTTACCAATAGACTATGTACAGCTGCAGCGATCGGTTAGCTGCTCAGATAGCAGATGTTTGAAGTTGGTGAGGGAGATAAAAGTCTCCAACTTCAGCGATTTTTGCAATTCGTTCCAGTCACAGGCAGCAGAGAACTGGAACGAAAGGCGGCCAAATGAGGTGTTGGCTTTAGGGATGATCAGTGAGATACACCTGCTGGAGTGCGTGCTACGGATGGGTGTTGCCATCGTAACCAGTGAACTGAGATAAGGCGGAGCTTTACCTAGCATGGACTTGTAGATGACCTGGAGCCAGTGGGTCTGGCGACGAATATGTAGCGAGGGCCAGCCGACTAGAGCATACAAGTCGCAGTGGTGGGTGGTATAAGGTGCTTTAGTGACAAAACGGATGGCACTGTGATAAACTGCATCCAGTTTGCTGAGTAGAGTGTTGGAAGCAATTTTGTAGATGACATCGCCGAAGTCGAGGATCGGTAGGATAGTCAGTTTTACTAGGGTAAGTTTGGCGGCGTGAGTGAAGGAGGCTTTGTTGCGGAATAGAAAGCCGACTCTTGATTTGATTTTCGATTGGAGATGTTTGATATGGGTCTGGAAGGAGAGTTTAGAGTCTAGCTAGACACCTAGGTACTTATAGATGTCCACATATTCAAGGTCGGAACCATCCAGGGTGGTGATTCTGGTCAGGCGTGCGGGTGCAGGCAGCGAACGGTTGAAAAGCATGCATTTGGTTTTACTAGCGTTTAAAAGCAGTTGGAGGCCACGGAAGGAGTGCTGTATGGCATTGAAGCTCGTTTGGAGGTTAGATAGCACAGTGTCCAAGGACGGGCCGGAAGTATATAGAATGGTGTCGTCTGCGTAGAGGTGGATCAGGGAATCGCCCGCAGCATGAGAAACATCATTGATATATACAGAGAAAAGAGTCGGCCCGAGAATTGAACCCTGTGGCACCCCCATAGAGACTGCCAGAGGACCGGACAGCATGCCCTCCGATTTGACACACTGAACTCTGCCTGCAAAGTAATTGGTGAACCAGGCAAGGCAGTCATCCGAGAAACCGAGGCTACTGAGTCTGCCGATAAGAATACGACAGAGTCGAAAGCCTTGGCAAGGTCTATGAAGACGGCTTTACCAATATCCTCTTCATAATTAATTCAATAATTAATTTGTCCAATATAGGTATAAAATGCTTTTGGGTCAATTGACTTCGAATTCTATATGCCGGATCATGACGGTCCCTTGTTCACAAATAGGTACAAATTGGGAAGATTAAACATTTGTAACCCTTTCAAACCTCCCCTATGAACCCCAATGAAATTCTATGTACGGCCTCTGGGGGACACACTGAGTTTCAAGGCTTTACGTTAAGAATTGATCATTCTACAAAGGATGGAAGACTGTTTTTGTGTAACTGCGGGAGAGAATGAAGGACCTATGTTGAGGATTAATTCAGACACTTCCTGTTGCCACAGGAAGCTTAACCTCAACACAGGGCATCCCTTTAAGGTCACAAATTTGGTTGTGTGCAAGGATGGGTTCCTAGCTCAATTGCAGTCAACGGGGGCGTCATTGTTATGTGAGGGTAATGGAAGAAAGGCCTTGTTCTCTGTCGTACCAAGTTTTCGTTGTGAAGAGTTGAGAGAGAGAGAAGAGGGGGCAAGAGATAGAAGAGAGAGGAGGGTGCCATATCTGTGATGCCTTTCTCTGTGTCCATATTGTGATGCTAATCTTCCCCCATTGAATTAAATGTATTGACATAAGCATTAACCTGTGGCAGTCATCTTTTCACATTGACTGCAATTTATTTAAATGAGGTTGAATTGGTTGAAGCTTATCTTTTCCCACTTACTGCAATGCATTGGCATAAACGTCAACCCTGCGATACTCATCTTTTCCCATTGACTGCAATGTACTGAGAAAAAAGTCAACCCTGTGCCACTCATATTTTTCCATTGATTGCAATGTATTGAGAAAAACGTCAGCTTTTATCTTTTTGAAAAAACATGCCAAGATGATATTTTCAGGCTGATAATGGGCTGATCCAACAGATACATAATTCATTTGTAATTTTAATTGTGTTTTGTTATCAATGCAACCAAATATCAGCATCTTCTGCTTTGATAGTTCCATCACAAAGCTCAAAATGTACATCTCTTTCAAATGTTGATATTTGTGCATGTGCATGTGTCTGCTCAAACGGTCAGAAACAGACTCCATGAGGGTGGTATGAGAGCCCGACGTCCACAGGTGGGGGTTGTGCTTACAGCCCAACACCGTGCAGGACGTTTGGCATTTGCCAGAGAACACCAAGATTGGCAAATTCGCCACTGGCGCCCTGTGCTCTTCACAGATGAAAGCAGGTTCACACTGAGCACATGTGACAGACGTGACAGAGTCTGGAGACGCCGTGGAGAACGTTCTGCTGCCTGCAACATCCTCCAGCATGACCGGTTTGGCGGTGGGTCAGTCATGGTGTGGGGTGGCATTTCTTTGGGGGGCCGCACAGCCCTCCATGTGCTCGCCAGAGGTAGCCTGACTGCCATTAGGTACCAAGATGAGATCCTCAGACCCCTTGTGAGACCATATGCTGGTGCAGTTGGCCCTGGGTTCCTCCTAATGCAAGACAATGCTAGACCTCATGTGGCTGGAGTGTGTCAGCAGTTCCTGCAAGAGGAAGTCATTGATGCTATGGACTGGCCCGCCCGTTCCCCAGACCTGAATCCAATTGAGCACATCTGGGACATCATGTCTCGCTCCATCCACCAATGCCACGTTGCACCACAGACGGTCCAGGAGTTGGCGGATGCGTTAATCCAGGTCTGGGAGGAGATCCCTCAGAAGACCATCCGCCACCTCATCAGGAGCATGCCCAGGCGTTGTAGGGGGGTCATACAGGCACATGGAGGCCACACACACTACTGAGCCTCATTTTGACTTGTTTTAAGGACATTACATCAAAGTTGGATCAGCCTGTAGTGTGGTTTTCCACTTTAATTTTGAGTGTGACTCCAAATCCAGACCTCCATGGGTTGATAAATTTGATAATTTGTGTGTGACTTTGTTGTCAGCACATTCAACTATGTAAAGAAAAAAGTATTTAATAAAAATATTTCATTCATTCAGATCTAGGATGTGTTATTTTAGTGTTCCCTTTATTTTTTTGAGCAGTGTATATACCGTACTCTATATCATCCACTGCATCTTGCCATCTTTATGTAATACATGTATCACTAGCCACTTTAAACTATGCCACTTTTATGTTTACATACCCTACATTACTCATCTCATATGTATATACTGTACTCGATACCATCTACTGCATCTTGCCTATGCCGTTCTGTACTATCACTCATTCACATATCTTTATGTACATATTCTTTATCCCTTTACACTTGTGTGTATAAGGTAGTAGTTGTGGAATTGTTAGGTTAGATTACTCGTTGGTTATTACTGCATTGCCGGAACTAGAAGCACAAGCATTAACATCTGCTAACCATGTGTATGTGACAAATAGAATTTGATTTGAAGCATGGTGGTGGCAGAAGTTATGCTTTGGGGAAGTTTTTTAGCGGCAGGGACAGGGAGACTAGTCAGGATCGAGGAAAAGATGAATGGAGCAAAGTACAGAGAGATCCTTGATGTAAACCTGCTCCAGAACGCTCAGGATCTCATACTGAGGCGAAGGTTCACCTTACAATAGGACAACAACCCTAAGCACACAGCCAAGACAACCCAGGAGTGGCTTCGGGACAAGTCTCTGAATGACCTTGAGTGGGCCAGCCAGACCAGAATGGGAGAAACTCCCCAAATACAGCCAACACCCAAGAAGACTCAAGGATCAAGTAGAACATGACATCATATTTATTTTCACATACAAACAAAGCAATGAGCATCAATTTTTCTGACAATGCCTGTAAATAAGAGAGTGGTACATTTTGCCATTTTTTACATTCAGGAAAATATATACTGGACAGAAATATAAATGCAAGATGTAAAGTGTTGTTGGTCCCATGTTTCATGAGCTGAAATAGATCCCAGAAAATGTTCCACACACACAAAAAAGCTTATTTCCCTAAACTTCTGTGATTTTTTTTTTTTACATCCCTGTTAGTGAGCATTTCTCCTTTGCCAAGATAATCCAACCACTTGACTGACAGTTGGGCATATCAAGAAGCTGATTAAACAACATGATCATAACACAGGTGCACCTTGTGCTGGGGACAATACAAGACCAGTCTAAAATGTGCTGTTTTGCCACACAACACAATGCCACAGATATCTCAAATTTTGAGGGAGCATGCAATTGGTATGCTGACTGCAGGAATGTCCACCAGAGCTGTTGCCAAAGGATTTAATGTTTGTTTAACTGTCGTTTTAGAGATTTTGGCAGTATGTCCAATCGGCCTCACAACCGCATACCACATGTAGGGTCTCGTGGGAACGAGCGGTTTGCTGATGTCAACGTTGTGGGCAGAGTGCCCCATGGTGGCGATTGGGTTATGGTATAGGCAGGCATAAGCTACGGACAACAAACACAATTGCATTTTATCGTTGGCAATTTGAATACACAGAGATACGAGATCCTGAGGCCCATTGTTTTTTTGCTGTTTTTGTTTTTTACCCCTTTTTCTCCCCAATTTTGTGGTATCCAATTGGTAGTTATAGTCTTGTGTCATCGCTGCAACTCCCGTCCGGAGTGCGTCCTCCGAAACACAACCCAACCAAGCACAACCCACTGCTTCTTGACACAATGCCCACTTAACCCAGAAGCCAGCCGCACCAACGTGTTGGAGGAAACACTGTACACCTGGCGACCGTGTCAGCGTGCACTGCGCCCGGCCTGCCACAGGAGTCACTAGTGCGTGATGGGACAAGGACATCCCTGCCGGCCAAACCCTCCCCTAACCCAGACGACGCTGGGCCAATTGTGCGCCGCCCCATGGGTCTCCCGGTCGCGGCCGGCTGTGACAGAGCCTGGACTCGAACCCAGAATTTCTAGTGGCACAGCTAGCACTGCGATGCAGTGACTTAGACCACTGCGTCGCTCGGGAGGCCCTGAGGCCCATTGTTGTGCCATTCATCCGCCGCAATCACTTCATGTTTCAGCATGATAACGCACGGCTCCATGTCGCAAGGATCTGTACACCATTCCTGGAAGCTGAAAATATCCTAGTTCTTCCATGGCCTGCATACTCATCAGACATGTCACCCATTGAGAATGTTTGGGATGGTCTCGATCGACGTGTGCAACAGCGTGTTCCAGATCCTGCCAATATCCAGCAACTTCACACAACAATTGAAGAGGAGTGGGACAACATTCCACAGGCCACAATCAACACCCTGATCAACTCTATGAGAAGCAAATGTGTCGCGCTGCATGAGACAAATGGAGGTCACACCAGATACTGACTGGTTTTCAATTCCACGCCCCTAACATTTTTTAAAGGTATCTGTGACCAACACATGACTGTATTCCCAGTCATGTGAAATCCATAGATTAGGGCCTAATTTATTTAAAATCTTTGAAATCTTTGAATCTGTGAAATAATCTGAATTCATGTAAACATTACAGCTTTGAAAACATAGCTTGTCCCAAAAAAGTCCCACAGCTTTTCCCGGGTATGGGGTAAGTTGAGCCACGGGACAGGGTAAGTTAAACTAACTACACATTTCTGTACTGAAGTAAATATTACAATGAAATAAAACCATATCTATCTTTATTTCCCAAACACAATTCAACACAATCACAATCGCTTTTTTGACTTTTAATCATTTGAAGCATGTTTTAAAACAGGCTTAACACCTAACAAACACTTTCAACATAGGCCAGGCCATGTTGTTATCTCATATCTCAGCGATAATGCCTTGCATTACGCCTGGGAAGAAAATCTGCTCAATTTGCCATTAGCTCAACCATTGGCTCAATTTACCCCATGGTCATTGGCTCAACTTACCCCAAGGCAAACATTTTGACTACATTAGCTCACACAGCTACAAGGATGCACTTTCATGCTAGGATTAGGGCCTTACATTGATACTTGTTGTGACCCCAACTGATGTAGAGAACAATCTTAAAATTAGCAACTTTGATTTAGATACAAGCCACATGAAACCGCTAACCTCTAGTCATTTGACTTTGTGAAAATATGTTTTTTTTAACCTAGCTTGCTTATCACTTTTTCCATGTGGTTTCCTCCTTCACAGACTCCATGAAATTATGACCTCTTGCTAAATATTTGTTCAAATTATGCGTTTTGTATATGGTTTCCTAGAAACAAGGGTGGATCAACTTTTCTCCCATACTGTCGACCCATTGCTGTTTAAAATGCTATAAGTTTAAATGTCAAGCTAGCTAGCTTACAGTTTGCTTTTCAAAACAAAATCTCTTTGGACAACAAAATGTTTATGTTTTATTATACATGTATCACGTGATGTCATAAACTACAGACAGTTGGTTGTTTAGCAACAAAACAGCCCGGGTGCACAGTTTTGGGGTAGGCTTAGACTGTTGACAACTTGTAAAATATATTTTGTTTCCAAACGTTTAATGAAAACATAAATACATTGGCACAATGAGCACATCTCTCAAATATATCGTTAGAGTTGTTGGTTAGCAAACTAGCACATTTTTGCCATATTAACACCTCATAACAAGACATGGTATCAATAATGATTCCCCAAATAGCAGCTTCTTGTTAATGGTGGAGTTCGTTTTGCATGGCCAGGTGCCCCAGGTGAACAGAGTTTGGTCATTTTAGATCATTCCATTCAGTGGTGCCAACTTAGCAATTTTGTTGCTAGATTTAGCAACTTTTCAGACTACCCTTTTTTTCAAACAGCACCTAGCAACAAATTTGGCTACTTTAAAAATTTTATTTTGAACTTTTAGCACCTAAAATGCATGCATTTTCCCTCTAAATGACACAAAAACGATTTTCTCTGTCACACACTGTCACAACACACGTGCCTGGCTGCAAAAGTGCATTGTGAGTGACGTCACCAACAGGCGCTCAGCTGGTGCACAGGCAGCAGCAGGCCAGCAGCAATTTCAGCAAATTGCAAATCATTGTTGGCTGACTGCAGCAGCAGTAGCACGGATTCAACGAGCCAAACCCAATGAATATAGTTGGTCACGAATGTTTGATCTTGAACAGAACTTACAACATCAATCAACATGTCTCAATCAAAATTGTACAGACAGAAATACAGAAAAGAATGGGAGTGTGTACCGGAACAAATGTCAAATCATATTTTTTGCCGAGATGGCCAGTCAATTTGAGTAACGTTATTATGTATTCTACGTAATGACGTAGTTTTATGTTATCACGCAATTACATCACAACGTAATTTAGCAACTGTTAGCAACAAATCAACCTGCTTCTAGCAACTTACCCTGAAAATTAGTTGGCAACACTGATTCCATTGGTCCTTAAGTGAAACTTCACCCACCCAGGGCACCGGGCCATGCAAAACAAACTCCACCATTGTTGCTAGCTATCTGATCGTTCAGAATCACAATAACACATGGCCTTCTGCCCCATTCAAGCCTGCACATTGTTTTCATGACATTGTCAGCTAATGCTGTCTCAATCACCTAACGTTGGAAATACACATTGAAAAAATCCTAAAATCAATCCAAAACCAGCCAAGTGTGACCCTCTGCGCTCACTACATAGCACTTGCACTTGACTGGCAGACATGTTTTTGGGGTGAGCACAGGTTAAACAAAGATTATTCACTCTTTTCAAGCCATAGCATGTTTAATGTTTTCCCCGGTTTTCTATTTCTGTCAGGAAAAACATTCCACTCACATTCACCACCGCACAAGTCAGAGTTGTGACAACTCAATATGTGTTATGTATTATTACATGAATTATAGATGAACTCTTGAACTACAGAATATGAGGATTTACATGGATACAGCAGCCCTCCCCCTTCCGCCCGTGTCACAAGCTCACAGTGGATTTGATCAATGCTCTGGGAATCAAGGTAATTTGCTGAACATCAAAGCAGGGGAAATGTTAGCATCATTATCCCCAAGTGGCAGGCCATTTACATCTGATTGACTCGTGTACGCTAAAATCCATTACTAGTGTTAATTCTGTGAGGGCTAGGCATTGAGCCGCCTCTGATAACAAATTAATCAGAACTATTTCCACCTCAAAGGATAGTCCTGTGAGAGTGACCAGGGATCATGTAAACAAACCAATGCTTTGTTGGAGACATATTCATTTAATTAACGCCCGAACACAGTCAGGGTAAATTGAACCAGCATTAGCTAAACTGACGTTGAGCGGATAAATGTGGATGTGGATGCGGATGTGGCAGGGCTTGCAAACTATTACAGACTACAAAGGGAAGCACAGCCAAGAGCTGCCCAGTGACACGAGCCTACCAGACGAGCTAAATAACGTCTATGCTCGCTTCGAGGCAAGTCACACTGAAACATGCATGAGAGCATCAGCTGTTCCGAGCGACTCACGCTCTCCGCAGCCGATGTGAGTAAGACCTTCAAACAGGTCAACATTCACTGGGCCAGACGGATTACCAGGGTGTGTACTCCGAGAATGCGCTGACCAACTGGCAAGTGTCTTCACTGACATTTTCAACCTCTCCCTGTCTGAGTCTGTAATACCAACATGTTTCAAGCAGACCACCATAGTCCCTGTGCCCAAGAACACTAATGTAACCTGTCTAAATTACTACCGACCAGTAGCACTCACGTCTGTAGCCATGACATGCTTTGAAAGGCGGTCATGGCTCACATCAACACCATTATCCCAGAAACCCTACATCCACTCCAATTTGCATACCGCACCAACAGATCCACAGATGATGCAATCTCAAATTGCACTCCACACTACCCTTTCACACCTGGACAAAAGGAACACATATGTGAGAATGCTATTCATTGACTACAGCTCAGCGTTCAACACCATAGTGCCCTCAAACCTCATCACTAAGCTAAAGACCCTGGGACTAAACACCTCCCTCTGCAACTGGATCCTGGTCTTCCTGACGGGCCGCTCCCAGGTGGGTAAGGGTGGGTAACAATACATCCACCATGCTGATCCTCAACAGGGGGGCCCCTCAGGGGTGTGTGCTCAGTCCTCTCCTGTACTCCCAGTTCCCTCAGGGCCAGGCACGACTCCAACACCATCATTCAGTTTGTTGATGACACAACAGTGGTAGGCCTGATCACCGACAACGATGAGACAACCTTTGCCCGTCCTGACCCTGTACCCGCCTGCCTGACATCTCTGCATGACCCTGAGCCTGTCTGCCTGCCGTCCTGTACATTTGCTCCACCTCTGGATTTCAGGACCCTGCCTTTCCCTGACCCTGAGTCCGCCTGCCGTCCTGTACCTTTGCCTTAACCTGGATTTTCGACCCCTGCCTGCCTTGACCTGTCTTTGCCTGCCCCTGTTGCTACAAAAAACAGTGTTACTTCGACAGTCTGCATCTGGGTCTTACCTTGATACCTGATAAATACATGACAGTCTGGTCTGTGCAGTGTACAAGGTGTTCTTGAGGTGTCCTCTAATCACTGAACCTGTCATGTAATGGGTAGGATCAGGAGAAAACATTTTTTGTTTTTTTATTCAGGAGAGAACAAATAATCAATAGGTTTCAGTTAGATCTTGAAGCATTATAGTCAGCATCTTTTGGAGAGACCATATTCTGTGTGGACAGGAAGGATGACTAATACTAATAGGTTACACTAAGCATTTTCAAATCATAGCTTGATGAAATACGCAATAGCACAACAATGATGTAATTACATGTCCTTCTCCATTCATGCTTCACATTTCATGGTTTCTGTGCATGTTGCATGTTTAGTACCATACATTTCTAAGTAAGTATGTATAAATAACCAAACAATATTGCACACTCGTGCGTCTCTTCCTCAATGTATGAAGACATGTAATCAATATATGCAATCTCTTTGAACCAGCAATTGAAAATCCCCTTCAACCAACACAGGAATCTGATTACTACCCATAGGGAGCTGTCATTTCCATAATACACAATAATTTGTTGCTGCTGAAATGCTCCTAACCCAGTGAACCCATTCTATAAAAGACACAGGGCTGCATGATTCCAAAGGAAACACAAATACAGCACAGAGCAACATATGTGCTCTTTTGTCTTCTATACTTGGGTAGTTGCCACTAAAACATATATTTCTTCAAAAATTTAAGTAAATAAATATATAGCTGTAATAAAATATGTCTAAACAACTCAAAATGTTATATGGCCTCCATAAATGTTGAGTTAATATCCAATTTAATGAAGTATGTCATGCATTAGTGCCTTTAATTTATCCTCTAGTGTGACATCATTAATGTTCATATAATGCAGGGATGTCAAACTTTTTACTCATTATTTAGTTACTGATGTCTTTAAATAAGTAATCGTATTCTGGCATTTCAAATGAAAAACACAGAATTTCCTTGTATAATCATGATAACCAAATGTCTTGCTATCACATTTTGGGTAAGATTAACAGTAACTTCACTAAACCTAGATAAAAAGCATTTATCTTATATGTGTATTATTATTATGTTACCTACCTCATACTTAAGACAACATTTTTCTTCCTTTAATTTATTGGTGTCACCCCATGGGACGTTATGTCACCCCATGGCACATTATGTCACACCGATGGACAATACACCACAGGCAGTAAAATTTGACTTTTAAAACATAATTAATGTCACTTTCAGAAGTTTCTGACCACTGTAAAAATGCTTCTAAACATCAGTTCTAAACATCAGTGATGGATCTTCATTAAAAGATTTGAAGTGTACTCATTCCAATTACAGGGCCTTGAAAGAGTCCTGTATTGTTATTTTACGTCACTACCTCCCCGACTCAAGAGTGGATTTGTGTGCCTGCTGCCTTTCTTTGATGTGCTGCCCATTTCTCAGGCTCCCTCTCCAGAATTGAACCCTAATTCCCTGTTACCTGTGGTCACCATGGTTGGTACAGAAACTACCATTGAACGTTGATAGGGCAGACAGTGCCACGAAGGGTCACTAAAAGCGGCTGGGGCACCTGAAAGCACCCCATATGGGTTTTGGGTCTGATAAATGCACGTGTCCCTGAAGGTCAGCACTTGTTGGCATAGCTTAGCTCTAGCATTTCCGCAGTTATCTAAGTAACATTGGAGCGATCAATGGAACCACAACTGATTTAATGAGCCATTCACAGTTACACTGTACCGACCGTGTGTACTAAGACTTGCATGGCTTAATCTTTGGGACAAGAGTATGCTACTGGCAAGATCAAGCAGGTAGCCCACCACAAAATGGAGGTTTACCTGGGCTCACAGAGAGGCGCAGGGGCACAGTCCTCCATTGATAGGGGAGACCCAAGCACAAGTGTGCGCACCCAGTGGTAGGCTCCGACCTACCCATAGCCAAGCTGCTCGAGAAGTGTTCTCTTGGTGGGTTTTTTGAGCATACAGCAAGACAGAGCCAACAACAGGGTTTGAGAAACGAAGTGTGTCTCTGATGTCAGAGTGTAATAGGATGGTGCCCGCCCCAGGCATCATTGCCTAGGCATGCCATGCCCTCCCCCGGAACGCTATCAGAGGACCACTGAGACAGACGGGTCGACTGGGTCTTGCTCGGAGTGAGGCCGGCCGGGCATATTGGAGAGCAGGGGGGTAACAGGCTCCAAAAGAGGCACGGTTGATGGGGGCCCTCCCAGGGTGTATCACGTATGATCAGTCAGGAGGAGTGAAACTGGTAGGACAGAGAGAGAGAGGGACCAATGGGATGGATTGTCTAATGCAGGGAGTGAGAACCAGGAATGGGAGAACCACAGACAGCCCCCATTTTCAGCCTGCACCATCTCTAGGGCACTCATATTGCACTCAGAAACACATAAAAGAATCACAATTGCAACATGATGCAATTGGGTCTAATGCAAGTAAGTGTTATTAGATTTTTTTTAACTAGTCTAAAATGGTCATTATAGAGGTTTATTAATGGGTTATGTCCCTCAGAGTGACAGCTATTTTCTCTGGTGTGTCACCATCTTCATGTCACACCAAGGGATAAAAGCTGTCAAACCGTTAGAAATCTCAGGCTGTATGGTCGATTTTGGGCCTTATTGTTAACAATAAGCCTTCCATATGATTTCACCACAACATGTTTTCATTGCTTTTTATTATTTTCATATATATTATACATTCAAAAGATATCACACCCAAGGACTAAGAAATGTACCCCTTTTATGGCAATGGCAGAGAAGTGTAATATTTTGATAAATATTTCTAATAAAGCTTACAATCTGTTCAGGCCATGTACTCCTGCCATGTAGTTTGTAATTCCTTATTGCAAGAGAACCCTCCCCAGCGCAATAGTCCCCTAGTCTACTCATGATAATACCAAATAGTTCTGATTGATTACATTTTGTCCACTTGGTGTGACACAATTCTATAAGTTAATCATAAGAGCAGTTGGGCACCATTGTTTCTTCAAATACATTTCTGTGTTATAACTACAAAAGTATTTTATTCTGACTGGGCATTGGACACTGCACTGCGGTCATATGAAATTGCCTGTTGTTTGAACCCTGGATTGTAATTTCACAACAGCACATTAGATCAAACTGCAGCTTTCCTTTATCAGTTGATGGCATGATGCCAAATGTGTAGAATTGTATATTATTATTACCTTTTCCATCATTAATACTGTACAACAATGTATGCTGATTTGGTGATATGAGAAAAATCTTTAAAATGCTGAGTAGACAAAAAGCGTTCTGACATTTACAAAGAGAAAGGTAATTCTAACTCAATGGCTTGCCAGTCTAATAAATGCGGGTCAGCGCAAATGATGTAAAAAAAAATGTTCAATGTTGAATTTATATCCCTCTTTTGATTCGGCGACATCTTGTGGTCATCTTAAGGTCTTCTGCCATTCAAGACACATATGAAAGGGATGAGAGAGGATCATTTAAGGATTCTCATTACAACATTTCCAGGTGTTTAAAGGCCCACTGCAGATGTTATCTCAATATTAAATCATTTCTAGGTAACAATTAAGTAAGTACCTTACTGTGATTGTTTTCAATCAAAGTTGTCAAAAAGATACAACAATAGCTTTGTTATCAAAATGCATTTCTCAAGCAAGAATTTGGCTATGACTGTCTAGGAGTGGTTTGAGTGTGGTCTTAGTGGGGAGGGGAAAACTGAAAACTAGCTGTTATTGGCAGAGAGGTTTGGAATTCTCTTTCTTGGCATCACCTCAGTGATGGACCTAGCTAGGATGTAAAATATCTGCAATTGTGTGATGTACCTGACTAGGTACCTTAACAAGTGAGGCTGTTTGCCAGCAGTTTTTCCATTGTCAATTTGCTATCTAACAAGATTCTACATGACTTTTGCATGTGTTATTGCGTGTCTCACTGCTTGTCACCCCCATTCCAATGACATCAGTCACCAGGCATGCCAAAACTCCATCCCACCAAAACAGGCTGTCGGAACTAGAAGCACAAGCATTTATCTACACTCGCATTAACATCTGCTAACCATGTGTATGTGACCAATAAATTTGATTTGATTGCAGGCGGTCTATTAACACTAAAAGGGCATTATCATCAATTTTGCTGTATCGCATTAGTAGATAGGCCTACTCACACTGCTATCAGGGCAGGTCTGCCGGTTTTGACTAGCAGAAGTCACCTTTTCGTGGCAGGTTAGGAGAATTAACTTGGCAGGTTAGGAAAAAGGTTAGGATTAGGTAAAATTGTCCCCAACGCAACTCAAACATATCTAGCTACAACCAGGCCTGCCCTAAGAACAATCTTGGTTTCCAAGATGCAGCACCAATTTCACAATTTTACAGTTTTATTCCAACCTGCTAATGTGGAAATATATATAACACATGAAAAACACGTTATTGACTGCACTGGGCCTTTAACACACGTTGGTTTTTATACATTTGCCTAGGAAAAAACAACCACATGATTCAATACATTATTTACAATTACCAATAGATATGCTTGAATTACAATGTTACATTTAATTTCGGAGAGTATATTTTATATTATCATTAGCCCTCTAATTTTGCCACGAATAAATTGCATTGAAGTGGCTACATTAATGCAAATGTACATTTTGTTGGTCAATCTGAGTGACTCCACTTTATTGTCACCAAGGGACCATGAGAGTAACTTTCAACTGTTCTACAGGTATGCAGGTGATCTAGTATAACATATTGTGCTGTTGCAATATAATTAGGTAAACTGGTTGGGATTCAAATATTTATTATCATTATTCACTACAAAGAATGCAAAAGTCTGTCCTTGTGCTCCCAACTATGATATTGGTTCACTCCCCCTATCGGAAGTGCCCGCAGCTTCAACATTATATCGTTGGTTTGTTCAGATTGAAAGTTGTCCACCTGGAAGCAGTTGGGAGTACATTGTAGACAGTTTTTCTCACATTTATTCTGGAGAGATGAGGCGAAAAGAAAAACGACTACTGCAGTTCGCAGGGTTACTTATAGCCGCTCTTATTTTCCTGCCGAACGTTGGTCTGTGGTCATTATACCGAGACCGAGTTTTTGAGAACTCGCCAGAAATAGTGGAGGGACCGGGTGGCATCCCTCAAATACAGGTAAGGTTGGCTCGTGCACCGTTTGCCTGGCTTGCGCTGCAACTGAAAAACATATTGGTATCACCTCGGTGTTGCTGACTGCCCGATCACGTTGGTAATAGACCTAGCTAGCACGCATGTAAAATATCTGCAATTGTGTGATGTACCTGACTAGCTAGTTTAACATTTCGCTAGCTCGACCATGTGGGGCTTTGACAGCAGTTATTCCGTTGTCAATTTGCTGTTTAGCAAGTTTCTACATCACCTTTTCATGCATTATTGCGTGGCTCACTGCTTGTCATCTCATTTGCAATGACATTAGTTTGTTAGATAGTTACGCTACATTCCTTTTTTTGATTTTTTTAAATGGGGCATGTTGTCTCTAATGTCGAACTTTCAGAATAATGTGGGGGGGATAATGCCAGCTAGATACTGTACGCGGGTGGATGTTGAAAAGGCCACGTAGCAAAGTCTGGAACTATGCGTTGTAACTTGTAACACAGCTAGACTTCAGGATGTGAACGACTAGGTTGTTGACCTAGCGCAAATATGCTGCGGTCTTAAAACGTCTTTCTGCTGGGTCAGGTGTTAGAACACGCGCTAGCCTGTTGGCCATTCTTGCGCTGTTATTCGGGGTTTTGTGGTGTGAAACAACAGTTTGTTTTCATCATCCGACTTGCACTTTATTGAACCGGTAGCTATAGTCAGAGCAAAACAAATTAAATGCTACACTGTCCAACTTTTCCCTGTAAATGTACAGCTTTAGGCCTATACTTACACCAGAGTTTCCAGCTTTATACTGTAATTTAGCTTTACAGCAGAGATGCTGTAATATTTACACTACTGTGTTCCTTACTGTAAAACATATTACAGCTCTACTGCTATAAATGTACAGGGATGCTGTAATGTGTTACAGTAAGGAACATAGATAGTACTGTTAAATATATTACAGCATATTTTGTAAAAGTCAAAGTTGTATTAATGATGTAAAATAAATGTATGGTATTTTACTGTGCATTCTACAGTGTTTTATTGTTGAAATTACAAAAGTCTTAGTGTATGTTGGGAAACAAAATATTGCAACTTCCTATTTGGAAGTGATACTGTTTTGATTTGGATACTGTCATCGACGATGGGACCAGACTGTACAATGCCACTTGGGTAGTTTTTACAGTCAATATTATGTGGGGAGTGTTAATGTCCAAATGCAGTCAATAACGTGGATTTCCTGTTTTATATATATTTCTACATTGAGGTAATGCTGTGAAAATGCTGATATGATCATGCCCATTTAGTGTAAGAGCTGTTTGAAAAGACCTTCTGAAATTATAGCCTGTTTAGGTGGGATGGAGTTTTGGCCCACCTGAATTAGTTAATAGACCAATAAGAAAGATGAGTTCCAAACCTGTCTGCCGATTTAACAGCTAGTTTTCAGTTTCCCACTCAGACCACTCCCAGACACTCCTAGCTAAATTCTTGCTTGAGAAATTGCTCTTTGCTTATTTTGACCATTTTAATTTAAAACAATCACACAGAAATTATTTGATAATGAGATAAAAACCGAATTTGGCCTTTAACATTACAGAAAAAATAATAATATTCAAAGGCAATTAAACTAGAGGTCGACCGATTAATCGGAATGTCGATTAATTAGGGACGATTTCAAGTTTTCATAACAATCGGTAATCGGCATTTTTGGACACTGATTATGGCCGAATAATTCCACGAGGAAACTACGTGGCAGGCTTGACCACCTGTTACGCGAGTGCAGCAAGGAGCCAAGGTAAGGTGCTAGCTAACATTAAACGTATCTTATAAAAAACAATCAATCTTCACATAATTACTAGTTAACTACACATAGTTAATGAAATTACTAGGTTAACTAGCTTGTCCTACTTTGCATATAATCAATGCGGTGCCTGTTAATTTGTCATCGAATCACAGCCTACTTTGCCAAACAGGTGGTGATTTAACAAAAGTGCATTTGTGAAAAAAGCACAATCGTTGCACGAATGTACCTAACCATAAACATCAAGGCCTTTCTTAAAATCAATACACAGAAATATATATTTTTGAACCTGCATATTTAGTTCAAAGCAATTCATGTTAGCAGGCAATATTAACTAGGGAAATTGTCACTTCTCAGGGTATATGCAACAGTTTGGGCCGCCTGGCTCACTGCGAACTAATTTGCCAGAATTTTACATAATTATGACAACATTGAAGGTTGTGCAATGTAATAGCAATATCTAGACTTAGGTTTGCCACCCGTTTTGATAAAATACGGTTCCGTATTTCACTGAAATAATAAATTATTTTGAAATTATAGTTTCCGTATTTGACCATATTAATGACCTAAGGCTCGTATTTCTGTGTTTATTATATTATAATTAAGTCTATGATTTGCTAGAGCAGTCTGACTGAGTGGTGGTAGGCAGCAGCAGGCTTGTAAGCATTCATTCAAACTTTACTGCGTTTGCCAGCAGCTCTTAGCAATGCTTGATCACAGCGCTGTTTATGACTTCAACCCTATCAACTCCTGAGATTAGGCTGGCAATACTAAAGTGCCTATTAGAACATCCAATAGTCAAAGGTATATGGAATACAAATGGTACAGAGAGAAATAGTCAACGTGTCAATTCCTATAACTGCAACCTAATATTTCTTTACTGGTAATATTGAAGAACTGGGAATATTGAACCACCAGCTTTCATATGTTCTGAGCAAGGAACTTAAACTTTAGCTTTTTTACATTTCACATATTGCACTTTTACTTTCTTCTCCAACACTGTTTTTGCATTATTTAAACCAAATTGAGCATGTTTCATTATTTATTTGAGACTAAATAGATTTTATTTATTATATTACGTTAAAATAAGTGTTCATTGTTCATTCAGTATTGTTGTAATTGTCGTCATTTCATATATATATATAAAAAATAATCGGCAGATTAATCAGTGTCAGCTTTTTTTGGTCCTCCAATAATTGGTAAAGGCGTTGAGAAATCATAATCGGTCAACCTTTAATTACAACATTTACAGTATCATTTTGACCGGTGACTGAAGGGCAGTTCCACACACACAGAATTACACTGAAACTCAGATTTTTCACTTTAAAATGAATGCCAAACAAATCCATTTAATTTCACATTTTAATAAAAGCATAACTCAACGCACAAGGGCTACTTTTAACAATTTACACATTTTAACAATTTACACAAGCCTCGGTGTAATTCTATTACTGTGGAATTGCTGGAAGGAAACCCACCACATATTCCAAAACGTACCTTTTTATGATCAGAGATGCTGTTTCCCTAATTCACACCATGCAATATGTGTTTCTCAATTATCTCCTACTACTGGCAGGGATTAGCAAATGGACAGTTTAAAGTGAAACTGATAGCATGTTAACTACTTTGCAGATATGAACCAAACAATCATATCATTCAAAAATATAATCTCAATTTTATGTTTCAAAACCAACTTCCTAAGAAGTTTTAAAATAGGTTCAATTTGACTCAATGTCATGACGTAGAGTAAGTAATTGTTGGCAGAATAGATGGATGCAGTTCAATGCATGATTAATATAATTCACCAATACATTTCTTTGTAGCTAGCAAGAAATGTGAATCATTTTAATAGCTAGCTATGCTGAACTTGAACGACTGTTATCCACAGTTAGCATATCTCTTACATGCTGACCAGACTGGACACGTCGCGTGCGCGAATGTCACAAAATAAATGTAGAAATCCATGTTATTCAATTATTGCACCCACACTGCTCGCGCGTGCCAACGAGCGTCTGCGATGCCAAGGGCTAAAATAGAACTCCTTTCTATTTCTGACGCAGATCGTGCTGAAAGTCCTGCCTCTCCCATCTCCTCATTGGTTTATAGAAGCGGGTACCTACGTACCATCTCCTCATTGGTTATACCCACGTGGGTGATTAAAATATGAAATGTTTTGCCGGTTGTCGTGGTAAAAGTTTAGATGCCAATCACCATATAAGTTCAAAGATGAAAAAGCCTAGAAGGAGGAGAGATGACTAGAAACGATTCGGTTGGACGTTTTATGTGTGGATTAATTGTGGATGTAGAAGACCTTGTGCATTTCAGGTAAAACAACAACTCGATGTTTATATCCCAGGAAAATTAGCTAGCAACAGCAAGTTAGCTAAATAGGACAAATTAGCTAGCAAGTGCAAGCTAACTAGCTAAATTGCCATACATGTTTAATGCTTTGAATGTCATTGGTTCAGAGTTTGTTTTGATATTTTAACCTGCGTTTGGTGTAGTGGGACAAAATACATTTATGCACGATAGCGCACGATTGTGCATGCGCGCAGCCGGTTTGGGTTCCGTGTTAGTTGTCAATCAAATGTATTTGGTATCAATCAAGTGGGTGGGCAGGCAAGTTCCCATTCACTTGTAAAAATGTGGGTTGGGACGAGCATGCATTAGCAGGCAAGCTGCAGAAGGGAGACTAGTCTTTCCCCCTTTGTTTGTCTGCATTTTCTTTACGGCCAACTGCATGCTGAAAAAGTTTGAGGGTTTATCTACTGTTCCCCTCATTAGATTTTTTTCTCATCTCGCTCTGGCTAACATTAGTTGTTGATCTTGTTGTTTATTTGCATAGCCAACTGAAGGAGGAAGAGCCTACCTGTTTGGTTGTTTGATCAATAGGACTGTAATATAAGCAGAAATCCATTCGGGTGTATTTTGTGGCTTTTGGCAAATGTTTTCTAATATAATATATCCAATATTTTCATTGCCCAAAAAAACGATACCAATATATTTAAAATTTTAGCGGCCTTTTAAGCATTCTAGTACAGTTAAATAGACTGCTGCATCCATGTGTGTGTTAACCATGGCACTGCATCTCAGTGCAAGAGGCGTCACTACAGTCCCTGGTTCGAATCCAGGCTCTATCACATCCGGCTGTGATAGGGAGTCCCCTAGGGCGGAGCACAATCATCAGCACAACATCGTCCGGGTTTGGCCGGGGTAGGCCGTCATTGTAAATAAGAATTTGTTCTGACTTGCCTAGTTAAATAAAGGTTACACACGCACACATACAAAAAATTAATTTTGTTGGCATTTACGTATGTCCGATTACCAGTAAAACAAATTCAAAACTTATTTATTTCACTTGCTTGCTGTGCTGTTTCATTCTCAACCAGGATTTCAATGGAAAACCATTTGGGTCTTTGCGTGTCAAAAAATATACTATTTAACACTTTGACGTGTCAAATAGAGGTCGACCGATTATGATTTTTCAACGCCGATACCGATTGGAGGACCATAAAGCCGATACCGATTAATCGGCCGATTTTTATTTATTTATTTGTAATAATGACAATTACAACAATACTGAATGAACACTTATTTTAACTTAATACACTACTCAAAAAAATAAAGGGAACACTTAAACAACACAATGTAACTCCAAGTCAATCACACTTCTGTGAAATCAAACTGTCCACTTAGGAAGCAACACTGATTGACAATACATTTCTCATGCTGTTGTCTATTCCATTTGCACAACAGGTGGAAATTATAGGCAATTAGCAAGACGCCCCCAATGAAGGAGTGGTTCTGCAGGTGGTGACCACAGACCACTTCTCAGTTCCTATGCTTCCTGGCTGATGTTATGGTCACTTTTGAATGCTGCCGGTGCTTTCACTCTAGTGGTAGCATGAGACGGAGTCTACAACCCACACAAGTAGCTCAGGTAGTGCAGCTCATCCAGGATGGCACATCAATGCGAGCTGTGGCAAGAAGGTTTGCTGTGTCTGTCAGCGTAGTGTCCAGAGCATGGAGGCGCTACCAGGAGACAGGCCAGTAGATCAGGAGACGTGGAGGAGGCCGTAGGAGGGCAACAACCCAGCAGCAGGACCGCTATCTCCGCCTTTGTCCAAGGAGGAGCAGGAGGAGCACTGCCAGAGCCCTGCAAAATGACCTCCAGCAGGCCACAAATGTGCATGTGTCTGCTCAAACGGTCAGAAACAGACTCCATGAGGTTGGTATGAGGGCCCGATGTCCACAGGTGGGGGTTGTGCTTACAGCCCAACACCGTGCAGGACGTTTGGCATTTGCCAGAGAACACCAAGATTGGCAAATTTGCCACTGGCGCCCTGTGCTCTTCACAGATGAAAGCAGGTTCACACTGAGCACATGACAGACGTGACAGAGTCTGGAGACGCCGTGGAGAACGTTCTGCTGCCTGCAACATCCTCCAGCATGACCGGTTTGGCGGTGGGTCAGTCATGGTGTGGGGTGGCATTTCTTTGGGGGGCCGGACAGCCCTCCATGTGCTCGCCAGAAGTAGCCTGACTGCCATTAGGTACCGAGATGAGATCCTCAGACCCCTTGTGAGACCATATGCTGGTGCGGTTGGCCCTGGGTTCCTCCTAATGCAAGACAATGCTAGACCTCATGTGGCTGGAGTGTGTCAGCAGTTCCTGCAAGAGGAAGGCATTGATGCTATGGACTGGCCCGCCCGTTCCCCAGACCTGAATTGAGCACATCTGGGACATCATGTCTCGCTCCATCCACCAACGCCACGTTGCACCACAGACTGTCCAGGAGTTGGCGGATGCTTTAGTCCAGGTCTGGGAGGAGATCCCTCAGGAGACCATCCGCCACCTAATCAGGAGCATGCCCAGGCGTTGTAGGGAGGTCATACAGGCACGTGGAGGCCACACACACTACTGAGCCTCATTTTGACTTGTTATAAGGACATTACATCAAAGTTGGATTAGCCTGTAGTGTGGTTTTCCACTTTAATTTTGAGTGTGACTCCAAATCCAGACCTCCATGGGTTGATCAATTTGATTTCCATTGATAATGTTTGTGTGATTTTGTTGTCAGCACATTCAACTATGTAAAGAAAAAAGTATTTAATAAGAATATTTCATTCATTCAGATCTAGGATGTGTTATTTTAGTGTTCCCTTTATTTTTTTGAGCAGTGTATAATACATCAATAAAATCAATTTAGCCTCAAGTAAATAATGAAACATGTTTAAATAATGCAAAAACAAAGTGTAGTAGATGAAAGTAAAAGTGCAATATGTGCCATGTAAGAAAGCTAACGTTTCAGGTCCTTGCTCAGAACATGAGAACATATGAAAGCTGGTGGTTCCTTTTAACATGAGTCTTCAATATTCCCAGGTAAGAAGTTTTAGGTTGTAGTTATTATAGGAATTATAGGACTATTTCCCTCTATACCATTTGTATTTCATTAACCTTTGACTATTGGATGTTCTTATACACGCTTTAGTATTGCCAGCGTAACAGTATAGCTTCCGTCCCTCTCCTCACTCTTCCCTGGGCTCGAACCAGCAACACAACGACAATTAGCGCGCGCTAACTAGCTAGCCATTTCACTTCGGTTACACAAGCCTCATCTCAGGAGTTGATAGGCTTGAAGTCATAAACAACTCAATGATTGACGCACAACGAAGAGCTGCTGGCAAAACGCACGAAAGTGCTGTTTGAATGAATGTTTACACGCCTGCTTCTGCCTACTCAGTCAGATACTGGTATGCTCAGTCAGATTTTATGCAACGCAAGACACGCTACAACCATGTGTAGGTAACTAGTGATTATGATTGATTGTTTTTATAAGATAAGTTTAATGCTAGCTAGCAATTTACCTTGGCTTACTGCATTTGCATAACAGGCAGCCTCCTTGTGGAGTGCAACGAGAAAGAGGCAAGTCGTTCTTGCATTGGACTAGTTAAGCTTGCAAGATTGGATCCCCCGAGCTGACAAGGTGAAAATATGTCGTTCTGCCCCTGAACAAGACAGTTAACCCACTGTTCCTAGGCCGTCATTGAAAATAAGAATGTGTTCTTAACTGACTTGCCTAGTTAAATAAAGATTAAATAAAGGTGTTAAAATATATATATATATTAAAAAAAGTGTTGAATCGGCTCCCAAAAATAGATTTCCGATTGTTATGAAAACTTGAAATCGTCCCTAATTAATCGGCCATTCCGATTAATTGGTCGACCTCTAGTGTCAAATAACACTATTGACCTATCAGGACCGGAATATGACTGCACGTCACATAATAATTTAACGCGGACATACATTTTTTTACGTAGTTTATTACATATTGATTACCTATCACTCGTATTTCATATGTCACAACGATTCAACGATACTATGCTATGATGCTGGTAAAGTTGTCTCACGCACCTACAGTGCTGGTCATAAAATAAATGGATGCAAACAATGTTCTTCCCCAAAAACATAGCAAAACAACATCTGTTTCAGTAGCTATAGTTCGCTAGCTAACTATATAGCTAGGTGTCGTCATCTAAAATAACCCTAGTTCTTATTTGATTAATGGTGGTCGGACCCTTCTATGTGAAGCTAGCCACAATAAGGATTAGCCACAATAGTGGACTTTACTGTTAGTCTTCAAAATGAAAGTATGGCATAATTCTACTATTTGTATTCATTTGCATAACTGTCAATGACATACTTTTTATTTTGAAGGCAAACCTTAATTCCATTATTGTGCCTAATCCTTATTGTGGCTAGCTCACAACACAACCCGTTCCGGTCGAGCCTCACTAGCTTGATGATTTAGCTAGCTGCTTATAATGTTAGCTTTGGGCAACAGGGTTAAGTAGCTGGCTAACTATTTATTTTCATGAACTGAAGTTCAATTTCAATAAGCGAACAAGTGGCAACCTAGCTAATACTTACAAGGATTCCTAAATCATTGCTAAGAATAATGAAAGTGACTACAGTTTTTACTGGTCATTGTTTTCAGGCTGGTTGTATTGGTGCTAGCTAGGTGCTAGGCTAGCTAGCTACGCCAGAAGTTGCGGTCAAACAAATGATGCTTTATTACCGACTTGTTATTGTTAACACATTGTTTCTTTACCGGTGTATGCTGACTTTTTTTGTACAGCTTTGACAGTGCTACTGTATTTTTTTCTGAAACGCAAAGACCCAAACGGCGTTCCCTAGTATGTATGTCTTGAAGGTAATAGCAGTGACTCTATTACTGTGTAACTGCTTGACTTGTTGACTGCTCGATCCACACAGCAGACATTGTAGGCTAGTTTAGGAATGCTGTGTTGCATGTATAGCTCAAAATTTTATGTGATGTCATTACATCATGTACCTTTTGTTATATAGGTATGCACGTCAGCTTTGACATCGGTTTGGCATATCGGGCGTTAAACTAGACATCGGCCGATTCCTATATGTTCACCGATTTATATTGTGCATCTCTATTTTCTAATGGTCTAAGTTGAGCTGTTGTTATTGCCTGTAAACACACGGACGGCCCAGTTCAAAGTGAATGAGACCAGGCCCGTGTGACAAACGGTTTATTTTCATATGGGCCTACTGTAGCTCTGATTGGCTATGGTGTGTGTAGAGTCCAGTCCTGGACAAGATTGACACGTTTTATTTACTGCGGTGTCAATACATTTTAATTGGAAGTCATTTTAAACTCACAACCGCTTTCTGACTATATTGCTATAGAATTTTCACGCCTTACTCTACGTCATTCCCAAACATTCTATGAAAACTGTATTTTGATTCATTATCCCATGCAGACACTGGCACAGTAAATACGACACCCTACAACCTTTAAAAGTTGATGACAGCCGAGATAAAACATCAACTCAGTATGTTTAGAGACTCGGAATTTCGATTTTGTTGTGAATGTGTTAAGCCGTTGGAAGATTAGAAGATTGATGCAGAGAGAGCGCAGTCACTCGTTAAAGGCGGGGAGGAAAATACCTTGGGAGTGAAAGCAGAGATGGGATAAAAGAGGTGTTTGTTTAGAGGCAGACTTTGTTGGAAAACATTTCCTCCCCTCGTTCTTCAGACAAGGCGAGCGTTGAGCGCTGCTAGCTGTTGCGGAGGCTGAGCGAGTGCTGATGAGAGTCAGGTGCAGATGGCCCCTGGATGACGTGTAAAGACAGTTAATGTGCATCCATGGGTTATGATGATGAAAAATGTGTTCTCAGTCAACTTGCCTGGTAAAATTAAGGCAGTGAATGTTGTGGTAAGGTTGGTTCTGTATTATTGCAGAGCTACATTTTATGCAGTGTCTGGTGTTGCTCTATCACATTTGTTTCCTGTATAGGGCAATTTTAGAGTAACACTGAGACACTATTTCTCACCATAAAATGTATGCAAAAAAACTAACAAAAAACAGTGATTGCAAAGTTTAACATACCATACAACGATATGCATAAGGCTACTTTGAACAATTTCCACAGAACATTTCACAAAAACACATTTACTTGAAGAAGAGTGCAGAGGCTAACACTAGAAGTGCAGAGGCAGGCATTTTGACTGCATATGAAGTGAAATATTACAAGCAGCAGCAATTTCTCATGACATCTTTTGCCACTGCAAAGCTCCGCTGTGACCCCACTAGAGCCGAGCAGGTAACGTAGCTAATTAGTTTCAATGGCACTTGTTTTTTATTGAATGACTATATAGTATCAGTAACAAGTTTGGGAACACCTACTCATTCAAGGGTTTTTCTTTATTTTGACTGTTTTATACATCATAGAATAATAGTGAAGACATCAAAACTATGAAATAACACAAATGGAATTATGTAGTAACCAAAAAGTGTTAAACAAATAAAAATATATTTTATATTTGAGATACTTCAAAGTAGCTACCCTTTGCCTTGATGACAGCTTTGCGCATTCTTGGCATTCTCTCAACCAGCTTCACCTGGAATGCTTTTCCAACAGTCTTGAAGGAGTTCCCACATATGCTGAGCACTTAATGGTTGCTTTTCCTTCACTCTGTCATCCCAATTGGGTTGAGGTCGGGTGACTGTGGAGGCCAGGTCATCTGATGCAGTACTCCATCACTCTCCTTCTTGGTTAAATAGCCCTTACACAGCCTGGGGAGTGTTGGGTCATTGTCCTGTTGAAAAACAAATGATTATCCCACTAAGCGCAAACCAGATGCGATGGCATATTGCTGCAGAATGCTGTGGTAGCCATGCTGTTTAAGTGTGCCTTGAATTCTAAATAAATCCCAGACAGTGTCACCAGCAAAGCACACTCACACCTTCTCCATGCTTCATAGTGGGAACCACACACGTGGAGATCATCCGTTCACCTACTCTGAGTCTCACAAAGACACAGCTGTTGGAGGCAAAAATCTCAAATTTGGACTCATCAAATCAAACTTTATTTGTCACATGAACTGAATACAACAAGTGTAGACCCTACCGTGACGGGGTGGTCTGTGCATATTTGTATACAGCTGGTGGACGAAATCTAAGGAAGTCTCTATTTTTCTCGTCTGAAGTAGAGTATATTGTGATAAATTGCAGGCCACACTACTTGCCTAGAGAGTTTTCAGCTATACTTTTCGTGGCTGTTTATTTACCACCAAAGACTGATGCTGGCACTAAGACTGCACTCACTCGGCTGTATAAGGAAATTAGAAAACAGGAAACCACTCACCCAGAGGCCGGCGCTCCTAGTGGCCGGAGACTTTAATGGAGGGAAACTTAAATCAGTTCTACCTAATTTCTATCAACGTATTAATTGTGCAACCAGAGGGGAAACAATTCTAGATCACCTGTACTCCACACACAGAGACGCGTACAAAACTCTCCCTCGCCCTCCATTTGGTAAATACGACCACAACTCTATCATCCTGATTCCTGCTTACAAGTTAAATTAAAGCAGGAAGCACGAGTGACTCGGTCTATAAAAAAAGTGGTCAGATGAAGCAGATGCTAAACTACAGGACTGTAGACTGGAACATGTTCCGGGATTCTTCCGATGGCGTTGAGGAGTACACCACATCAATCACTGGCTTTATCAATAAGTGCATCGAGGACGTCGTCCCCACAGTGACTGTACGTACATACCCCAACCAGAAGCCATGGATTACAGGCAACATTCGCACTGAGCTAAAGGGTAGAGCTGCTGCTTTCAAGGTGCGGGACTCTAACCCAGAAGCTTACAAGAAATCATGCTATGCACTGGGAAGAACCATCAAACAGGCAAAGCTTCAATACAGGGCTAAGATTGAATCATACTACACCGGCTCCGACGCTCGTCTTATGTGGCAGGGCTTGCAAACTATTACAGACTACAAAGGGAAGCACAGTCGCGAGCTGCCCAGTGACATGAGCCTATCAGACGAGCGAAATCACTTCTATGCTCGCTTTGAGGCAAGCAACACTGAGGCATGCATGAGCGCATCAGCTGTTCCGGACGACTGTCTGATCACGCTCTTCGTAGCCGACGTGAGTAAGACCTTTAAACAGGTCAACATACACAAGCCTGCAGGGCCAGACAGATTACCCGGGTGTGTGCTCCGGGCATGTGCCCGGATGTGAGCAACTGGCAGGTATCTTCACTGACATTTTCAACATGTCCCTGACTGAGTCTGTAATACCAACATGTTTCAAGCAGGCCACCATAGTCCCTGTGCCCAAGAACACGAAGGCAAACTGCCTAAATGACTACAGATCCGTAGCACTCACGTCTGTAGCCATGAAGTGCTTTGAAAGGCTGGTAATGGCTTGCATCAACACCATTATCCCAGAAACCCTAGACCCACTCCAATTTGCATACCGCCCAAACAGATCCACAGATGATGCAATCTCTATTGCACTCCACACTACCCTTTCCCACCTGGACAAAAGGAACACTTATGTGAGAAAGCTATTAATTGACTACAGCTCAGTGTTCAACACCATAGTACCCTCAAAGCTAAAAGACTAAAACACCTCCCTCTCCAACTGGATCCTGGACTTCCTGATGGGCCGCCCCCAGGTGGTGAGGGTAGGTAGCAACACATCTGCCACGCTGATCCTCAACACTGGAGCCCCCCCAGGGGTGCGTGCTCAGTCCCCTCTGTATGCCCTGTTCACCCACAACTGCATGGCCAGGCATGACTCCAACACCATCATTAAGTTTGCAGATAACAAAACAGTGGTAGGCCTGATCACCGACAATGACGAGACAGCTCTTGCCGGGTGGTACCAGAATAACAACCTATCCCTCAACGTAACCAAGACTAAGGGGATGATTGTGGACTACAGGAAAATGAGGACCGAGCACGGCCCCCTTCAGTGGAGCAGGTTGAGAGCTTCAAGGTCATTGGTGTCCACATCACCAACAAACTAGAATGGTCCAAACACACCAAGACAGTCGTGAAGAGGGCACGACAAAGCTTTATCCCCCTCAGGAAACTATAAAAAGATTTGGCGTGGGTCCTAAGATCCTCAAAAGGTTCTACAGCTGCAACATCGAGAGCATCCCTGCCTGGTAAGGCACTACAGAGGGTAGTACGTACGGCCCAGTACATCACTGGGGCTAAGCTGCATGCCATCCAGGACCTCTAGGCCCTAAAAACTTTCAGACCCTAGCCACCCCAGTCATAGACTGTTCTCTCTACTACCGCATGGCAAGCGGTACCGGAGTGCCAAGTCTAGGACAAAAAGGCTTCTCAACAGTTTTTACCCCAAGTCTCCTGAACAGGTAATCAAATGGCTACCCGGACTATTTGCATTTTCTGTCCCCCCCCCCAACCCCTCTTTTACTCTGCTGCTACTCTCTGTTTATCATATATGCATCGTCACTAACTATACATTCATGTACATACTGCCTCAATTGGCCCGACCATCCAGTGCTCCCGTACATTGGCTAACTGGGCTATTTGAATTGTGTCCCACCACTCACTAACCCCTCTTTTACACTACTGCTACTTTCTGTTCATTATATATGCATAGTCACTTTAACCATATCTACATGTACATACTACCTCAATCAGCCCAAATAACCGATGTCTGTATGTAGCCTCACTACTTTTATAGCCTCGCTACCGTATATAGCCACGCTACTGTTACTTTTCACTGTTTTTATTTCTTTACTTAACTATTGTTCAATTAATACATTTTTTGCACTATTGGTTAGAGCCTGTAAGTAAGCATTTCACTGTACACCTGTTGTATACTGCGCACGTGACAAATAAACTTTGATTTGAAATTAATTGTGTAGAGCTCTGAGACAGGATTGTGTCAAGGCACAAGGAACCTGGCACCATCCCTACGGTGAAGAATGGTGATGGCAGCATCATGCTGTGGGGATGTTTTTTCAGCAGCAGGGACTGGGAGACTAGTCAGGATCGAGGGAAAGGTGAATGGAGCAAAGTACAGAGAGAACCTTGATGAAAACCTAATTCAGAGTACTCAGGACCTCAGACCAGGGTTGCACATTCTGGGGGAATATTCAGAGGTGGGAACATATGGGAATTAATGGGAATATATGCAAATGAATATTAACTCCATTTAAATGTAGATGTTTTTTGCATTGGATATGTTTACTATATCATATGGAGACAAACCTTTTAACTTATCATAAGTAGACATTAATTGCAAATTATTAAATCCTTCCAATAGAAACAAATCTAATACATTTACTTACAAATTGAACTTTAATTAAATGAGTTGATTCTTCACATGGGATGATTTCATTGAACAACAAAAGGGAATATTGAATGATCCATCGCATCTCCCAAAAACGTTTTCAACATCTGTAAAATGGTAGTCTAGAAACTAAAGCTTTGGTTGTCCTCCTCTCAGGCTTCCATGTAATCTCCCTGGACCTCGTCAATGTCCACATCTTGAACATCAGACTCTGAGGCCTCATCTTCACTGTCACTTTCCAACCTTGTTGAGGATGGCTTGTTGGCAGGCTCAAAAAGCTTAAAATTTGCCCGGATGGCCACCAATTTTTCAAACCTTGTAGTGGTCAGCCAGTTGCGTGCTTTGGTGTGTGTGTGTGTGTGTTCCCAAACAAGGACCAGTTGCTCTCTGAGGCGACTGATGTTCGTGGGATTTGGAGGAGGATTGAGGCAATGGGGAAAGAGCCTCAGATCCACAAAGCCCCTTCCATCAGGTGGCTGATGAGATATGTTGGCACGACTGCCATATTGCATCTCCATCCCAAAGCCCTTGCTTGGAAGTGTACTTCGCCAGACTGCCAAGAACCTTGCCCTCATCCAGCCGTCATACCGCTCAGGAAGGAGATGCGTTCTGTCTCCTAGAGATGAAAGTACATTGTGAAAAGTGCAAATCAATCCCAGAACAACAGCATAGGACTTTGTGAAGATGCTGGAGGAAACGGGTACAAGAGTATCTATTTCCACAGTAAAATGAGTCTTAAATCAACATAACCAGAAAGGCTGTCCATCAAGGAAGAAGCCACTGTCTCAAAACCGCCATAGAAAAGCCAGACTACTGTTTGCAACTGCAAATGGGAACAAAGATGGTACTTTCTGGTGCACTTCACAAAATAGATGGCATCATGAGGTACGAAAGTTATGTGGATATATTGAAACAACATCTCAAGACATCAGTTAAAGCTAAAGCTTGGCTGCAAATGTGTCTTCCAAATGGACAATGACCCCAAGCATACTTACAAAGTTGTGGCAAAATGGCTTAAGGACAACAAAGTCAAGGTATTGGAGAGGTCATCACAAAGCCCTGACCTCAATCCTATTGAAAATGCGTGGGCACGACTGAAAAAGCGTGTGCGAGCAAGGAGGCCTACAAACCTGACTCGCTTACACCAGCTCTGTCAGGAGGAATGGGCCAAAATTCACCCAATTTATTGTAGGAAGCTTGTAGAAGGCTACCTGAAAAGTTTGACCCAAATTAAACAATTTAAATGCAATGCTACCAAATACTAATTGAGTGTATGTACACTTCTGACCCACTGGGAATGTGATGAAATAAATAAAAGCTGAAATATATAATTCTCTACTATTATTCTGACATTTCATGTTCTTAAAATAGTGGTGATCCTAACTGACCTAAGACCGGGGATTTTTACTTGAAGTAAATGTCAGAAATTGTACCTGCAAGCAGAGTCGGAACATCAGACAGGATGGCATTGTCTCCCTCAATCCGTGCAATGGCTACTGCTATAGGTTTCAGGCTGCTTACCACTCTTTCCCAAAAATACAGTGGCAAGAAAAAGTATGTGAACCCTTTGGAATTACCTGGACTTCTGCATAATTTTGTTATACAATTTGATCTGATCTTTATCTAAGTCACAACAATAAACTAGCACAGTCTGCTTAACTAATTACACACAAACAATTTTACATGTTCATGCCTTTTATTGAACACACCATTTACACATTCACAGTGCAGGATGGGAAAAGTATGTGAATACTTGGATTTAATAACAACGGTCAGGAGGAATTTTGGACCATTCCTCTTTATAAAACTGTTTCACATTAGCAATATTCTTGGGATGTCTGGTGTGAATCGCTCTCTTGAGGTCAGGCCACAGCATCTCAATCGGGTTGTCAGGACTCTGACTGGGCCACTCCAGAAGGCATATTTTCTTCTGTTGAAGCCATTCTGTTGATTTACTTCTGTGTTTTGGGTCGTTGTCCTGTTGCATCACCCAACTTCTGTTAAGCTTCAATTGGTGGACAGATAGCCTTACATTCTCCTGCAAAATGTCTTGATAAACTTGGGAATTCATTTTTCTGGAACATCCAGATGCTCTTTTGCTAACTACAGACGTGCAGCAATGATTTTATTGGACAGCAGTGGCTTCGTCTGTGGTGTCCTCCCATGAACACCATTCTTGTTTAGTGTTTTACGTATCGTCGTAAACAGAGATGTTAGCATGTTCCAGAGATTTCCTTAAGTCTTTAGCTGACTCTCTAGGATTCTTCTTAACCTCCATTGAGCATTCTGCGCTGTGCTCTTGCAGTCATCTTTGCAGGATGGCCACTCCTAGGGAGAGTAGCAACAGTGTTGAACTTTCTCCATTTACAGTGCATTGCGAAAGTATTCGGCCCCCTTGAACTTTGCGACCTTTTGCCACATTTCAGGCTTCAAACATAAAGACATAAAACTGTATTTTTTTGTGAAGAATCAACAACAAGTGGGACACAATCATGAAGTGGAACGACATTTATTGGATATTTCAAACTTTTTTAACAAATCAAAAACTGAAAAATTGGGCGTGTAAAATTCTTCAGCCCCTTTACTTTCAGTGCAGCAAACTCTCTCCAGAAGTTCAGTGAGGATCTCTGAATGATCCAATGTTGACCTAAATGACTAATGATGATAAATACAATCCACCTGTGTGTAATCAAGTCTCCGTATAAATGCACCTGCACTGTGATAGTCTCAGAGGTCCATTAAAAGCGCAGAGAGCATCATGAAGAACAAGGAACACACCAGGCAGGTCCGAGATACTGTTGTGAAGAAGTTTAAAGCCGGATTTGGATACAAAAAGATTTCCCAAGCTTTAAACATCCCAAGGAGCACTGTGCAAGCGATAATATTGAAATGGAAGGAGTATCAGACCACTGCAAATCTACTAAGACCTGGCCGTCCCTCTAAACTTTCAGCTCATACAAGGAGAAGACTGATCAGAGATGCAGCCAAGAGGCCCATGATCACTCTGGATGAACTGCAGAGATCTACAGCTGAGGTGGGAGACTCTGTCCATAGGATAACAATCAGTCGTATATTGCACAAATCTGGCCTTTATGGAAGAGTGGCAAGAAGAAAGCCATTTTTTAAAGATATCCATAAGTTTGGCGTAAAAGCAACACAGCTGAACACACCATCCCCACTGTCAAACATGGTGGCAGCATCATGGTTTGGGCCTGGTTTTCTTCAGCAGGGACAGGGAAGATGGTTAAAATTGATGGGAAGATGGATGGAGCCAAATACAGGACCATTCTGGAAGATAACCTGATGGAGTCTGCAAAAGACCTGAGACTGGGACGGAGATTTGTCTTCCAACAAGACAATGATCCAAAACATAAAGCAAAATCTACAATGGAATGGTTCAAAAATAAACATATCCAGGTGTTAGAATGGCCAAGTCAAAGTCCAGACCTGAATCCAATCGAGAATCTGTGGAAAGAACTGAAAACTGTTGTTCACAAATGCTCTCCATCCAACCTCACTGAGCTCGAGCTGTTTTGCAAGGAGGAATGGGAAAAAATGTCAGTCTCTCGATGTGCAAAACTGATAGAGACATACCCCAAGCGACTTACAGCTGTAATCGCAGCAAAAGGTGGCGCTACAAAGTATTAACTTAAGGGGGCTGAATAATTTTGCACTCCCAATTTTTCAGTTTTTGATTTGTTATAAAAGTTTGAAATATCCAATAAATGTCGTTCCACTCCGTGATTGTGTCCCACTTGTTGTTGATTCTTCACAAAAAAATACAGTTTTATATCTTTATGTTTGAAGCCTGAAATGTGGCAAAAGGTCGCAAAGTTCAAGGGGGCCAAATACTTTCGCAATGCAGTGTATAGACAGTTTGAACATCAAGGCTTTTAGAGATACTTTTGTAACCCTTTCCAGCTTTATGCAAGTCAACAATTCTTAATATTGGATCTCCTGAGATCTCTTTTGTTCGAGGCATAGTTCACATCAGGCAATGCTTCTTTTGAGTATCAAACCCACATTTCTTTTAGGGCAGGGCAGCTCTAACCAACAATTTTTTTTTTTTTTTACCTTTTATTTAGCTAGGCAAGTCAGTTAAAAACAAATTCTTATTTTCAATGACCGCCTAGGAATGAACTTCTTGAGTGTAGGGGGCAGGATTTTCGGTTTTGGCACAAAAAAAACACCCATTTGAAACGGCCTATTTCTCAGGCCCAGAAACTAGACTATGCATTTAATTGTCAGATTAGGACTTGATCGAAAATCGCTGGAGAGACCTGAAAATAGTTGTGCAGCAACGTTCCCTGTCCAACCTGAGAGAGCTTGAGAGGATCTGCAGAGAAGAATGGGAGACACTCCCCAAATACAGGTGTGCCAAGCTTGTAGCGTCATACCCAAGAAGACTCGTGGCTGTAATTGCTGCCAAAGGTGCTTCAACAAAGTACTGAGTAAAGGGTCTGAATACTTATGTAAATCTGATATTTTTGTATTTGTTTTTAATTTTATACTTTTGCAAACATTTCTAAAAACCTGGTTTTGCTTTTTCATTTTCGGGTATTGTGTGTGGATTGATTGATGAAGGAAAAACAATTGAATCAATTTTAGAATAAGACTAACGTGACAGTCAATGGGTCTGAATACTTTCCGAATGCACCGTATATTTTTGTCAGGCAAGAAACCACCAGCATCCCTAGTCATAATCTTGATGTCTATCTGTACAATGCACTAAGTAAATTAATCAGCTGATGCTCTTCATACAATATATTTTCTCAAACATTTGGTATTAGGGATGTTTGGTTCTTGTTGAAGTATGCCTACTCTGAGTCACTCTCCACCAGTGAGACTTGAGCTGCATTTTTTTATACTGCAGAAGTGCTTGAGTCAGACCTACTATTTTAGTCTGGCCTGATCTGCATGTTTGTTTCTGATTTGCTTTTCTACAGACCAAGATGACTGCTTGGCTACAGAAAAGTACAGATAGGCCATAACATATTGTGCTCAGGTTACTTTCATTGGTAGTTCTCCTAAAGATAGCCTAATCCTTTCGGAATCATGGGAACGGAAGACCTCTTCAAAATACACAGAAAACGGGGGAAGAGGGATTGATTTCGTCTTTCTGATCTCACATACTCAGAGATCAGAGACAAAATGTCTTCTTCTAGCACATCAGAGGAAGGATTTGAACAGAGGCATTCCTGTTCTTCAAGCACGTTCACAGACACTGAACCCGCAGTTCAGAACAGCTGTTTGAAAAAATTGAGATGCTGTCTTTGTCAGAGTTGCTGCATTTCTTGCTCCACTAGACCACGGCTTCTCTACAAACTACTGGCGGGCGGCAAAGCTGGGTTCTGATTCTTATTTCACACATTTCTGTTTTTCCCGTTATATGTCACTGGTAGTCTCAACTTTCTCTAATTGCAAATTAAAAAAAACTATTTGGAGTTACTCAGCGCTTGGTTGTGTGATGTTGTTATGGATGTCTAATGTTAATGAGGAAAATACAGTCGACGTATGATCTTGTTCACTCATGCAGTTGCTGGATGAGTTAAAAGTTGGCAAAATGTTTGAAGCACTGCTTTTGTAATTAAATCAATTATTGCTTCAACGTAAAAATTATTCAAACTCATTCATACATTATGATTTACCTCTGTGGTAATTTCCTTTTCCACTTTTCCGTTTGAGACAAACACAGGCAAGCGATCCGCCCATTGATTTCCTCTTAAGCGAACTGCTCATTGCTTGCTGCAGTGTGACCTGCTGTAGAATGGCCTGCCCTGCACCGCAGTGGCAGGCTTGTGATGGTCCATCAAGAGTGGGGCGTCATGAAGATTAAGCCTCAGCGAGACACTGATTTTCCTGGGTGTTACGTAAGCCACATCTGTCCCTCCACATTACAGCATCACCGATGTGGAGCCCACCATGTGAATAAAGGAGAAGAGATGGCTTACTCAAGCGCACACTGAATTCTGCTTACTGTCCCTGCCATTCAGCATGCAAGGATAGCGGGCGGGAGATGCTTGTGCCTTAATGGAGGGGACTGGAGGAGAGTGGACTGAAATGGCTTTTTAGACAGAGCCTGGTGCTGATGTGCAGGAAGGAAGCCATGAAATGACAGGGGCACAGTAGGTTCTGTGTAGGAACATACAGACAGCACTTATAGCTGGTATTACCTTGCCTCAGCAGTTAATGATTTACCATATTTCTCTGATTTTATTACCCTGCTGCCTCCTCCAGACATGATAATAAGGACGAAGCTTATTTGAACAGCACTTCTCTCCGATGGGATTGGGGTGGTGCCAGAGAATGCTCTGATCATGGCAGCATCCAGCAGAGCTGTACGTTATGGCTGTGCCCTAGACACTGACTGCATATTTCTCATATTGAAATGTAATTGGTCCTGACCTGGCAGCATGGTGGTCTGGACCAGTCATCAAGAGGATGAGAAGGCCTTGCAGTGTCTGTGGCCTAATGATCATATGGTGATGGGAAAACATGGGCCTAATTGTGCAGCAAGAGACATCGGTAAGAGACTATGAGTCAGCAAAGGATCGAAGTTCAGAGGTTATATCTGGTCAATATGTCTTTTGACTGACAATCCTGTAAGACCATTCTCTCACCATACTATGCTCTTGTTTGTCTGAAGTGCCCTCCTTGGGGCTCCCGAGGGTGCAGCGGTCTAAGGCACTGCATCTGTGCTAGAGGTGTCACTACAGACCCTGGTTCGATTCCGGGCTGTATCACAACCGGCGTGATTGGGAGTCCCATAGAGCGGCGCACAATTGGCCCAGCGTCGTTAGGGTTTGGCCGGGGTAGGCCGTCATTGAAAATAAGAATTTGTTCTTAACTGACTTACGTAGTTAAATTAAAATGAAGTACAATTATAATAGAGATGGTGGAGAGGCCGGTTGACTGATATTGTAATTTCAACATATCCCAGGGACTAGATGATAAGGGGGACAGCTGTCTGGTAGGGTTGGCTGTGTTTATATTGCTTGCAGCGTCTGCCAACCTGGACCTGTGGTTAAATTGACCTCAGTACTGCAGCCTGGTAACTGTAGACTTGCTGTTTTTAAAACTCACCCCTTTATTAGGGTGGCCCCAGCCCCAACCTAACAGCAAGCACCCCTGTAGCTAGCTACCCATTACTTTGAGTACATGCTTTTGTGTGTACTTACAATAAGTATTTTGGCGCAGTGTGCGGTTCACTTGTCTGTTATTGTTCTGCATATGTGTACAGAAACAAAGCTTGTGGTCAAATGAGCGTAACGGGAAAGCATTTGCACAGAACCTGAGTCCCACAGTGCTGTCTGGGATGGAGTCGGCTGGGCAGTGGAGGAGATGAGAGGAGAGAGATCAGGGCCAGGATGGGGCGGACTGACTGCAGGCATAGCTGTCAGTGTGAAGCAGAGTAAATACTGTAGGGAGTCAAAAACAGGTAGTTAAACCTGTTTGTGAGGTATTAGGAGTTGGAACCTGCATAAGTAAAGTGGAAATATCGTGTTTTCAAATGACTAGGGCCTTCCAAACCCTTACGACAATTCAGCTTAACAGTCCTCTTTTTCAATATCATTCTTGGGATTTTCCTTGGTTGCACTGAGCAGATTTTGTAGGACTAAATTGTTAATTAGGGACTCATTGCCTCAAGACTCAAACTCACACCCCTCGTATTATTTTAGTATGCCGTATGAGTATGTTGCATGAGGATCTTTTGATTGTAAGAAGGAATGTTATATGAATGTACACTGAAAGAATATCCATTAGTTGCCACTTGCCAGTATGATGCTTTGGAAAAAATGGTGTGAGTTTGTCCCTTTCATTCCATCGCTCTTGGCCCATCTGAAACCATTTGTGGTGTTATGTCAAGATTATCTTGATCCTCTATTGTGGTGGCTCTCTTTGCAAGGTGTGTTGTGTTAGATATGATCGATCTACTGATCTCTGACTTCCTCTGTGTCAGTGTACAGCCTGGCATGCAGGACCACACCAGCTCTTTCCCTCTCACCACCTCCCTGTGTGTGTCCAAGCATTTCAGTGTGACTTGCCTTCAGGAGTATGAAGGCAACAACCCCTCCCACCCCTATTCTCATTTCCACTTCCAACAGACTGGAACAGAGAGAGGGAGAGAGACAAACCAAGATACTGAGCGTGCCTGTGGAAGGCCTGGCTGTGGCAGTGGATCTCTGTAGACACAGCCCAGCGGGGCCTGCATGATGTCTCCTGCTGGGAGCTGGGGCTGTGTGGCGGCCTTGCTAGGATGAAAAGACCTAAAGGGGGGGGGGGGGTCTGAGTGCCTCACTGTCGGTCCCTGCCTATGGAATGTAGGCTTAGAACAACCTCGGTCTCACACCAGTCACTTTCCTCTTGATTGAGCTCGGTTGACCTCATTTTGTGTCTCAAGTTTACTGTGCCACACACTTTGAGAGAGGACTATAACTTAACGCCACTGTAACAGTTTACAGTGAGTGCACTTTGCTGGCAGGTGTTTTGGATCTTGTTGACTATCAGGGAGGTGATATGCAGAGGGCAGACTTCCTTGGTTGGTTTATTTGTCTGTGAAAATATTGAGGGGAGGCAGCTGATTGTATCTCAGGAGGGCATGGCTGTGCTGCGTCTGATCCGTCTTCATGTGGGAAAGCAGAGCTCAGCCCTCACCCAGCAGGTGCTATGGAAACAGACAGGCAAGTATTGACCGGCGGTTCTCTGATTCCCATCCTCATAGAGAATGCATGGAAAGTCCTTCTCTTATCAGGCCCCTGGTAGTAAGAGCTCTCTTCCAAATAAAGACAATCCAATAACACTCTTTCTCTCAGTCCTGGGGATCTGGCTGCGGAACTCAATCTGTTTACTAATCCATACCTCCCGAAGACGGTTTTAATTATTTGGATGCTATACAGGTTCTTCCCCTACACAATAGTTTTGATTCCAGCGTTCTATACCAGATAGCTGCCCATCGTCCTCGCAAGCACGGCCCCGAACTCAACAAAGTCATTATTGCCTTGAAAACCTTTGCATAATGTTAATGATTGCATTTCTGTTCAAGATTCCTAAATAGATTTTAGATTCCATTGTCTATACACACTGCGAAATGAAGACAAACACAGTTTTGATGTAGATGTCCTAAAACCTGAGGCATATTTCTTGCACTTGTTTTTGAATAGTGATTGGTCGATTTGTGGTGTTCTTCAGGATGAAAACCATTTCAAGCAACTGTTCAGATACTTTCATGCTTCACTTGTGAAACCTGCTAGATGTGCGTTCAGTTGGTACGAATGGACAGAATATACAAATCAAACAAGAATTGGGCGCTAGCTTTGTTTGACAGGCATTCGATGAAGAGAAATATTCAGGTGTGTCCACGTCTGTAGTCCAACTGGTGTCTTCTGCAGTTTTACACATTTTATTGAGGACTACAGTGGTCCATCTTTCAGAGCTCCATCTTAACACAGTTCTCTATTCCCCATAGTTGAGCTAAACTGAGGGGGTAGACGAGGCTTAGTCCTCAACCTTCTGGGTTGTACATTTGTTTAGACATCTGGAGATCTCTAGGAGAGCCAGTAACGCCAGTCTCATGCCAAGCATCACATTATCAAATCAAATCAAATTGTATTTGTCACATGTGCCAAAGACAACAGGTGTAGGTAGACCTTAGTGAAATGCTTACTTAAAAGCCCTTAACCAACAATGCAATTTTAAAAAAATACCTTAAAAAATATATTAAGAGATAAAAATAACAAATAATTCAAGCGCAGCAGTAAAATAACAATAGCGGGACTATATACAGGGGGTACCGGTACAGAGTCAATGTGCGGGGGCACCGGTGTTGAGGTAATAAGTACATGTAGGTAGAGTTGTTAAAGTGACTATGCATAGATAATCAACAGAGTAGCAGCAGCGTAGAAGAGGGAGGGGGGGGGGGGGACAATGCAAATAGTCTGGGTAGCCATTTGATGACGTACCACAAGAAGCAGGACAACCAGAGAACCCAGAGCCAGAGTGTGTGCGTCTGCATGTGCGTGTATGAGACTGTCTCTTGCATCAAAAATCTGGAACGCTATTTGAGTTCGATTTTGTGATGAGAGCCCAAGCAGAGGACGCAATATCAACCCCAGCCCTCCTCAGTGCCACTCATAATCTGGTGTTTGTGAGATTAATGATGGACCACAGCTGGATGGAAATTAGGTTTGATTGTGATTCAGAGAGGGTGGTCCTCAAATCCCTCCATTTACAGACCTGGCTAGGGTCACTGGGACCAGCTCTCTGATGCTCATCCAGTGAGCAGCCTGACAGCCAGCCGCACCGTGCCATGCCACGAAGCTGTTCTGTCTGACAGGATGTCTGACCAGCCTTTTGTTTTGCTAGTTATTTCAGCCGTGAAGTGTTATTTGCCTTTTGCAAATTATAGGCGTCCGCTGCTGCTGCCTTACCATTTACTGATTAATGACAGGATGCAGTCGACACACTTTACTTTATACATAATATTTCCTCCCCACACACACATGATTTGCTAGGAACAGCCATCAGATGAGTAGACCATTAAGAGGGTACATTGAAGTTAATTAATGATCACTCAGCCTGGTAAAATGGGCCAATGTTTTTACCTCTCTCTGCTTTTAGCCAAATTTGTGCTTGATTGCAAATGCATCATGGACCGTTACTTATAAAGACTGTGAGTGCAGAACGAGAGATACGGCATCATGGACCGTTACTTATAAAGACTGTGAGTGCAGAACGAGAGAGACGGCATCATGGACCGTTACTTATAAAGACTGTGAGTGCAGAACGAGAGAGACGGTATCATGGACCGTTACTTATAAAGACTGTGAGTGCAGAACGAGAGAGACGGCATCATGGACCGTTACTTATAAAGACTGTGAGTGCAGAACTAGAGAGACGGCATCATGGACCGTTACTTATAAAGACTGTGAGTGCAGAACGAGAGAGACGGCATCATGGACCGTTACTTATAAAGACTGTGAGTGCAGAACGAGAGAGACGGCATCATGGACCGTTACTTATAAAGACTGTGAGTGCAGAACGAGAGAGACGGCATCATGGACTGTTACTTATAAAGACTGTGAGTGCAGAACGAGAGATACGTCTGAGCGTTGCCCTATTAGTGTGTTTGTGCTGTGCCTTGAATACTGATGGAATGGAAAAGAGCCTGTGTTGAAACGAAATGAGTTTCTGCCTGCGTGGAGTCTTCTGATGGTGTTGATTATGAAGGTAGTGGGCCTCACGCTGATGTTCTGCGGTGGAAAGGATGCTTGTTATGCCTTTGTATAGCAAGTCTGGGCCAGTACACGCATCGTAGGATGGGTAATGCTAATGTGCTCTAATGTGAAAAGGGGGATCCGACTGCTGTTGGGTAATGTTTGGTTTCATTTCCCTTACTTTAGTATTCAGTAGTTACAACAGCTTTTCTGGTTATGAATATGCCATTGCTGGCATGTTTGTTTTCTTCTGAGGTCCACAGTGGAGCTCTGTCTTCAACTGAAGAAGAGGGTATAGGAGGGCCACAAACCATCATTCTCTCATTATCTCTTTGGCCTTATCGCTCTGTTTATTCTCTCTCTCTTTCTCTCTCTCGTTCTCTTTCTCTCTCTTTCTCTCTCTCTTTCTCTCTCTTTCTTTCTCTCTCTCTTTCTTTCTCTCTTTCTCTCGTTCTCTCTCTCTCTTTCTCTCGCTTTCTCTCTCTCTCTCCCCCCCACCCACTTCTATCGTTTCTCATCTGTCACTACACACAGTGAAAAGTTTTCCGAAGCTCCTTGTCTTGTTTCCGAAGGTCTTGTTAGAGCAGCAAAGCCTCCGTGGAATATCATAACTCCGTGTTCTGAAATTTTTATCAAAAGGAAATGCTGAGGCACAATCTTGCTTCCGAGGAGGAGGAAGCACAGATCGACTTGTCGGTCCTCGTCAGTGCAGAGGGGAAAGGCTCTCGTCGTGACATTTTCAGAGCGGCTCTCTTGAACTGAGGCTTGATCTCAGTGCCTGCCTCAGTACAGAAGTGTGACAGTGAGTCTAAGCTGGTGATTAATAAGGTTACCTGTCCGTCAGAGATGATTTTCTCTGCTTGCTGTGTGTCTGTGAGGATTAAGTAAATCTCAACGTACAGTGGCAGTAGGGCCGTCAGATGCATACACAATGAGACATGCAAAGCTTTTGAAGAGAGAGGAAGTATTTCCCTATTATTCTCATTGTTTTGAATTGCTTGTTTTTAATTGGTGTTTGTGCCATTGATAGTGTCTGTTCTGCATGTAGCCTAGGCCTACTGTTATCAACCTGCTTACAAAGCTGATCTGTGGTCAAACTGATACAATGCCTCTGACAAGGATAAAAGCAATCTATCATAATGTAGGCCTAACCCTGTAACATAGGGCCTGTGTAATTTGCGGTGCAGTGAAATCATGTCATGATGGATTGGATCTATAATGGTATATACAGCGCTTTTCACTACAGATGTAGTATCTTAATTAAAGACAGTTTGTTACAGCAGGAAAATAATCAGCACATTTCCAGCAACAGGAAATGTGGATAAGAATTCAGACATTTTTGTATTGGTTGAAATATTTTTTTCTTACAAACTTCAGAAGCCCTTTTAAAACTATAATACACTACAAGGTTTACATTTTCTGCATTGAAGGAAAGTTACCTTGCAACAGGGTGCTCAAATTAAGATCCAACATATTTAGGTTTCAAAAAGTGTGTTACATTTGTTGTCTTAGCCTAACTCACTCCATCCACCACCAATGTAGAGCATCCACCTTTTAATAATCTTGTTCCAGATTGTTAAATTGAAGCTTACTTTTGTCAGCGTGTCTCTACCTTTTTAGCAGCTCTAGTTGCTAGTGTTTACTGCCGTTTAATGGGTTTGAGTTGCCTTGCCTCTCATGCCTCTACCTCTGGCCAGGGAACATGTAGAAAGGGACATTGTGGTGAAAGTGGAGGTGTGGTGACCTCAGGCCAGTGTGCAGTCCCCCAGGTGTATTTAGGTCAGCTGTTTGACAAATAGATAAGTACACAGCTCTAACCTAACCAGGAGCACTACAGCTCAGTACTGTAGCCTAATTACCCCCCCACCCACACACACTCACACACTGGCCAACAGTTTAAACTTTTATGTAGGCCTTTGATGTATAATCGGTTTGATAAATTGGCTTAGACTAGATAATAGTAGCCTACATACATACATTGCAAATACGGTGTACCTGCCCCAACCCTGAATACCAAAAAGTTGTATTCGTGTGTTTGTTTCGCATCACATTGATATTACTTAGCAGACTGATTTGAGTAATTAATTGAGATCCATGCAATTAGGCTTTCCATTTGCATGAACAATGTTTCACTAATTGCAACCTCCCATTGAGCTAATTATTTCCCCATTGTGTTGTGATCCAAATTTGTGACGTCTGCCCGCCTAAAAGGGATCATTTTTAGACCATGGACGATGACTTTGATTAATGGCCAAATCACTGCGTGCGTTTTTCAATGGTGTAGAGAAGTGTGTGTGCGCTACCTACGTGAAAACAAGCATGTGCGAGCCTTGGGATTGATGTTCTCACAGGGATACAAGCCCGAAATTAAATGTTACACATTTCCATTGTGTGAACTTCGCAGCACTGAGTTTGTTTTTGTACTTTTACTGCCATGTCTCCAAAATTCTTTGTTCTTCCATAGCTAAAACCAAGTGATGGATTGAATTATACTTAGCGTGTCTTTTCTGCTAGGGATTTTATGTGTATGAAGGACCGTGTGCTTCTGTCTATTTCAGAGCGGTCCATTGACTCTAGTCTGACCCAGTGCTAACCTCTCTGCTCTCTCACCTCGTGGCCGATGGACATCCTACCTGACACCAACTGTGACCCCTCCTCCCCTACCGAGATGGAATTGAGACATTGTGAAGCAGTTTCCCCTATATGAATTTAGCAGATATTTAATATTGTCTTTAGGCTAACTCTTATGTGTGAAATTAGTTTCAGGCTGACTGGTGTAGTTTGTTTCCCCTCGCTCATGAACTTTGATAGTCAAGAATATGTTTTGCATGTTTTTGTTTCCCTTACAATAAATGTGATATAGTTCTAGTAAATAAGACCGTCCTGTAACAGCTTCCTTTTACAAAGTAAAAGGTAAGAGTATGGTACCAACCTGCAAGGCGCGTGGTGAAGTTATTAACATGAACACCAACGCTAATAAATAGATATAACACAAACTCATCGCCCATTCATCCATCTGTGATTCATTCAGTAAGGAGAGAGAGAGACGCATTAGTGCCTTGCTGGGTACCAAATTCCTACATCGCATTGTCTTGGCAGGTTAGTTGGGAATGGGTGTGGGAAAAAACAGGTTAAAAGGCTCTAAATACTTGATTTCAAAATTGTGACAACTGAGCAATGTAAAATACAAACATTTAGGAAAAGTCAGGGAAGGGGCAAGACGTTTTTTGTTGTTGAGATTGTTATTATTTACTCAATCAAATGTCAGTGGCCATTGGCCTATGCCAGTTCTAGTGTTAAAGTCGAATGAGTTTTTCCATACTTGAGTTCCTTCATTCCCATTTTCCACTTCTGCTCTGCTCTCATAAGAACAGTTCTCAAACCTCTGAAAAATGCTGACCAGCATAGCAGCACCAGCTCTTACATTTAATTATAACTGATGGCAAAAAAAATCCCATAATGACTATTGGTAATGGTTGTGTGTTTGCAAGATTCTCTGCTGTTGGGTAATGGGCAACTGTTTATTTCCTTGTATGGTTATGTTCATGAATATGCTCTCAATGTGATGTAGACCTACTAATATAGCTACTTGAGCATCAAGCCTCACAGGCTCTGGTATAAGGGTTGCTGGTTAGTGAGGTGTCCTGATATCTTCCTCTGTTCCTGGTGTGTGTGCTGCATGCGTGGATGCGTTTGACCCTCTGTACTGTATGTGTGTGATTCCCTCTGTGTGTGGGTGTATGTCCTGATGTTTGACCCTCTGTTCCTGTGTGTTTTGGCAGGGAGAAAACGTCCGGCCCCAGAAGGATGCCCAGGTGGGGTGGGACGGCATGCGGAGGAAGGACTGGCATGACTACGAGGCAATCAGGAGAGATGCTGCTCGCTCTGGTAGGACAGAACTTCAGGAAATCCCTCGCACACACTCCCCTTTTAGTTTAAGGTTTGAAGCCCACAACTATACTGCAATAACAAATGATTCCACACAAGGCATTATATGTTTGTAGGAACATGAGATTTTCAATGGTTTTGATTCTAACACTGTAGGCCATTTAAAACTGATGTTGTCGACAGACTGCAAGACATTTCCAATGTCCTTATGGTTCATTCAGCAGGTACTGTACCTCAGACAGAAGAAGGGATTTTAGCTGACACTAAGTCCAGGTACTTTCACTGTCTGTCAGAGAAAAGCAGATCATTACTGGCTAGAACATGACAACAGATGGATGGACCAAGGCATTTCAACCTAAGTTGACATTATCTTTGCACTCATGTCTATTCTGTTCTCTCTGCGCGTGCGTGCGTGTGTAGGTAACGGGGAGCAGGGTAAGCCCTTTCCTCTGACGGACACTGACCGGGTGGACCAGGCCTACAGGGAGAATGGGTTCAACATCTATGTCAGCGATAGGATCTCCCTCAACCGCTCTGTCGCAGACATCCGGCACCCAAAGTGAGTGCGTGTTTCTCTTTTACTTACCCAGCTTGTCAACTCCACGTTCCTTCGAAAGGACAAGTATAGTTTAGTCACCATTGGTTCTTGGGCCCGATCAGTTGACAGATATTATCGGCCAACATTAGACTTTCACAAAAATATTTGTATCTGTCTTTATTCCACTGATAAAGCATTGATATTATATACACCTAAACAAATACGTCTGCTCATTTGCGCTCATTTAAAAAAAAATTCAATGGTTGCCTGAAGAGGGCGCTCTGAGTTGCTCATTGAACATAATTAAGCCCTAAGTAACAACGTGAGAGAGAGTCTGCATGGTGGTTTGACGGTGAGTAGCTTGCCGTAGTCCGCGTATTTGAATATGTAAATAATCAAAAGTACACTTCACCAAGCAGCCAGCCCTGTCTTCATCACATTCTCACTTAGTTAACATTAGCTTAGCATTCTAGCCAGCAAGGTAGTTAGCCTAGCTAGCAATCTGTGCTACTTATATTCTAACACTGGACTGGCGCAAAAGTGAACACTCGTCCATGATTCAAAAATAACACGATTACTGTCTGGGCCTATTTATTTTAGACAGTGGGCTTATTTAGTTAGTTTTCCAAAATATGCTATCTGCAAAAAGCAAGACAGTTGTCGCAGCTCTCATTCAGGGCCATGGCTTGCATTCATGAGGAGTTAAGAAAACATTGTCGTAATGAACAGCTAACCTTTGTTGTAACATACACTCATTGAGAGGTTGCCATAAAGTGTTAGTTTACATAACCTTTGACTGTAAATACTGTAGTAAATCTACTCTAGAAAAATGCTGATGAAGACACCTAGTGGTGACGTTCTGAACGACATGGTACTGCTTTTCAATGTTTATTTGTGACTCACCACCTGGATTTGGTCTTATGTAACAACATTTGAAGTGGTGTTTTTTACGTTATATAAAAGTAGACTCGGCTACAAAATGGTATATCATACACGGCATTTGAGGAACAACGGGGAAGTAATTCTGCTTTGAAAGTTGATCAACTTGTAAACTCACTTTTGAGAAAATTGTCTTTTAAATGTTTTGCTATCTAGTGAAGAGCTCTTCTTTGTCTACACCCATTCAGCATCATTCACACCCTTACCCATCTCGTTTCGCTCTCGAAGTGCACACTTGACGCTCTGGCTGATGATTTGTTTACCTCTGGATAACATGAAAACAGCCTAACCAGCTCTGCTGGCAACAATTTAATTGCGCTTTTGTGCAGGCATATTCAATGGGTGTTGTACACACGTCACAACGTAACATTAGCTAACGAGCCAGCCAGCCAACGTTAGCTAGTTAAACAATAAACAGTGCCAACCATGCCACAGTGCTGGGAGCTAACCAACCATGTTCAATGTTAGCTAGCTACAACAAACGTCTCTGGGAAACTAATAATAACGTCATGTAGGGAACCAGCCAACTAACGTTAGCTTGAAATGAAGCCACTCTGTCAAAATTAGAAAACCTGTAATATCTGAATGTAACGTTAGTCTAGCGTTAGCTAGCTATCTTACCTGTATACATCATCGTGCGTGGACACGTCTCCCTGTCAGGAATGCCATACCACGGTTGCCCTTAATTTGAAGATGAAATCCGGAGGCCGGTGGTGCCTCCATCTCTTTAGCTATCATACTCTAATTCCGCTGATTTTCAAAACTTGATCCTCCAGAAAGTGGAGAGCCACACGTATGCACCTCCACTACACAATAAAAAAATGTAATCATCATTTGATAGGATTACCACACAGACTGACAAGCTTCTATGGCAGACCAATCCGAACTCCTCTCTCGGCATGTCCAGCCCACTCATTATCTCAGCCAATAATGGCTAGTGGGGAAGGTTGGCAGCTCTTTCTTTGGCTTAACCAAAAAGGCTCGTAATTTAACAATTGTATTTGTATTTACAGATGGCATACGAGTGTGTTATTAAGGCACATGAAAGTTCACATGTTCAGGAAGACATTTCTGCCCAAAAACGCATTTTGATAAATAAATAATTTTGACATTCAAACGGCTCTCCTGTTAAGTTGTGACATTCTACATACGCCTAGTTTCCTGAATCTGGTCACATTTGTGAACTGCAGTTTCAGATTTACTTTGTTTAAATCAATCTGGCCAGTGACCCTTTGTGGTGGTTTAGCATATAGAGGATCTAGTTTATTTTTGGTGGAAATCCTGTAAACCACAAATAAAATGTTCTCATTCAGTACATTTTTATATTTTCTTGAAAGCATCATTCAGAATATCTGTTTAATCCTTTCACACAAAAGTTGTATAAACCTAGGTCTGTTTTTTCATTCCACCCCTAAAACAAAATATCGGCAGATATATCGGTAATCGGTGACTTTTGCCTCCCTAAAATGGGAATCGGGGGAAAAAATCACATGGGGGTTGGGCTCTAGTTGTTTCACATGCTCCTGATGATACGAAATGCATTTGAGCATTAAGTGGAAGGTGTATTTCATTCATATTTGAAGATGTAGCTACTTTCCTCATAAGCTATTGAGTATATTTACAGTGGGGCAAAAAAGTATTTAGTCAGCCACCAATTGTGCAAGTTCTCCCACTTAAAAAAATGTGGCCTGTAATTTTCATCATAAGTACACTTCAACTATGACAGACAAAATGAGAAAAAAATATCCAGAAAATCACATTGTAGGATTTTTAATGAATTTATTAGCAAATTATGGTGGAAATTAAGTATTTGGTCACCTACAAACAAGCAAGATTTCTGGCTCTCACAGACCTGTAACTTCTTCTTTAAGAGGCTCCTATTGTCCTCCACTCGTTACCTGTATTAATGGCACCCGTTTGAACTTGTTATCAGTATAAAAGACACCTGTCCACAACCTCAAACAGTCACACTCCAAACTCCACTATGGCCAAGACCAAAGAGCTGTCAAAGGACACCGGAAACAAAATTGTAGACCTGCACCAGGCTGGGAAGACTCAATCTGCAATAGGTAAGCAGCTTGGTTTGAAGAAATCAACTGTGGGAGCAATTATTAGGAAATGTAAGACATACAAGACCACTGATAATCTCCCTCGATCTGGGGCTCCACGCAAGATCTCACCCCGTGGGGTCAAAATGATCACAAGAACGGTGAGCAAAAATCCCAGAACCACGCGGGGGGACCTAGTGAATGACCTGCAGAGAGCTGGGACAAAGTAACAAAGCCTACCATCAGTAACACACTACGCTGCCAGGAATTCAAATCCTGCAGTGCCAGACATGTCCCCCTACTTAAGCCAGTACATGTCCAGGCCCGTCTGAAGTTTGCTAGAGAGCATTTGGATGATCCAAAAGAAGATTGGGAGAATGTCATATGGTCAGATGAAACCAAAATATAACTTTTTGGAGAAGAATGCTGAGTTGCATCCAGACCTACCATACCTACTGTGAAGCATGGGGGTGGAAACATCATGGTTTGGGGCTATTTTTCTGCAAAGGGACCAAGACGACTGATCCGTGTAAAGGAAAGAAGGAATGGGGTCATGTATCGTGAGATTTTGAGTAAAAACCTCCTTCCATCAGCAAGGGCATTGATGATGAAACGTGGCTGGGTCTTTCAGCATGACAATGATCCCAAACACACCGCCCGGGCAACGAAGGAGTGGCTTCGTAAGAAGCATTTCAAGGTCCTGGAGTGGCCCAGCCAGTCTCCAGATCTCAACCCCATAGAAAATCTTTGGAGGGAGTTGAAAGTCCGTGTTGCCCAGCAACAGCCCCAAAACATCACTGCTCTAGAGGAGATCTGCATGAAGGAATGGGCCAAAATACCAGCAACAGTGTGTGAAAACCTTGTGAAGACTTACAGAAAACGTTTGACCTCTGTCATTGCCAACAAAGGGTATATAACAAAGTATTGAGATAAACTTTTGTTTTTGACCAAATACTTATTTTCCATTTGCAAATAAATTCATAAAAAATCCTACAATGTGATTTTCTGGATTTTTTTTCTTCTCATTTTATTTGTCATAGTTGAAGTGTACCTATGATGGAAAATTACAGGCCTCTCTCATCTTTTTAAGTGGGAGAACTTGCACAATTGGTGGCTGACTAAATACTTGTTTGCCCCACTGTATATGCACACGAATCATTTAATATTAAACTGATTGTGGCAGAAGGCCTAGTATGGCATTAGTCATCTAAACACCTTATTCTTCTTATCTTAATCGGTGTAAGGTCAGAATCGAAGTAAGTGTACGCCAAATAAAGCACCTTGTTTTCTGAGCAGTCTTTCAAATTATTAGTACATGTGAACATCTTAATCAGAGTTCCAGTGGTGTATTTGATCAGTGCATGGGCCAGTACCGTTAGTGCAAGCATCCCTCTTATGCGCGAGTGAGTTCTGGAAGTTGAAATAAATTCATTAGGTCCTAATCTATGGACTTAACTGGGCAGTAGTGCAGACATGGGTAGTCCTGGGGGGGCATAGGTGTCAAAGTTACCACAGGGATAACTGGCTTGTGGCGGCCCAGCGTTCATAGCGACGCCGCTTTTTGATCCTTCGATGTCGGCTCTTCCTATCATTGTGAAGCAGAATTCACCAAGCGTTGGATTGTTCACCCACTAATAGGGAACGTGAGATGGGCGAGATGGGTTTAGACCGTCGTGAGACAGGTTAGTTTTACCCTATTGATGATGTGTTGTTGCAATCACTTGGGAGTTTTTCCCACAAAATAGCTTTTTTTTTTTATAAACAGAAATACTAATCAGTTTCATCAGCTGTCCAGGTGGCTGGTCTCAGATGATCCTGCAGGTGAAGAAGCCGGATGTGGCGGTCCTGGACTGGCGTAGTTACACATGGTCTGCGGTTGTGAGGCCGGTTGGACTTACTGCCAAATTCTTTAAAACAATGAAGGTGGCTTATGGTAGAGAAATTAACATTCAATTATCTGTGAAGAACTCTGGTTGATATTCCTGCAGTCAGCATGCCAATTGCACACTCCCTCAACTTGAGACATCTGTGGCATTGTGTTTTGTGACAAAACGGCACATTTTAGAGTGGCCTTTAATTATCCCCAGCACAAGGTGCACCTGCGTGGTGAGCATGCTGTTTAATCAGCTACTTTGCCACACCTGTCAGGTGGATGGATTATCTTGGCAAAGGAGAAATGCTCACTAACAGGGATGTAAACAAATTTGTGCACAAAATTAGAGAGAAATAAGAGTTTTGTGCACATGGAAAATCTCTGGAATATTGTATTTCAGCTCATGAAACATGGGACCAACACTTAGCATGTTGCATTTATATTTTTGTTCAGCATAAATAGTTTTCACATAGAAACTTCGTCCAAACTCCAAACCAAATGGTCTTCACAAAAATAACATGGGCACTGTGGTAGAACGTTTATTTTGTTAGATTTTCTGCATTTATGAAAAGTCCCGTCAGGTATCTTGATTTCAGATGATAATCTGATTTTAGGGCTGGGCGGTATCCATATTTTCATACCGTCCTCCTCTCATACTGGGATATATACGGTATTACCGGCTTAGTACACAAGGGGGCACATAAAAAAAATAAAAAAATAGCTGCCCAATGTATAAATATCAGATTTCTAACAAAATTAGCACAGGTAATAGTGAATGTCAACGGAGGCTGCTAGCTAAATATGCTATCGAGTGCAAGCGAAAATAAACTAATTGCAAAGATGGGCAATCCAGCTCATTAAGTTATACATATACAGGTAGGAGCTACCAAATGTCATTTTTGGTGAGTTTGGACATTTTACAGCGACTGTGAACAAGCAACATTGTGCAAATTACAAGTATGCTTGTCTGAAGGAAGAACCGTACTGGCTCTGGAGCAGCGTGTGTAGGCTACACGCTGTGTATGTCTGGAGTCGCTAGGGCAATAAACCTGCCTGTTCTGCTCTGAGAGGAGAAGATGGGCTGAGAACGAAGAGGAGAAAAAACGCAAGGAAATCAAGATGGTGGCATCTGTACAAATAACGAATCCAAAGGGATTTGACTTGTCACAGCTTTCTGCCGTGTTTGACTTTATTAATTCATCCACTTACTTAGATTAACTAGCAAATTAAAGTTAGGGGTCGCGTTAATGCAGAATTCTACGTTTTTCACGCAGGAAACAAAGAATTCATAAGAAATATCTTGCAGATTTAAAATGCTTCTTATTGTAATGTAAGCTCTGTTTAAGACAAATCTCGGGCTTCAGTTGCACTTCTCCACTCCGATGAGAATTCACTAACAGGCATTCTATCAGCAGACGGAGCTCTGACTGATGTGTATCTACAATCAAATCCGTGACTGGCTCAACTGTTCTGTGGAACTAGGGTAAGCTTCATAATGTAAAATAACAACAGATTTGATTGATTTAGGATCCCTATTAGCCGATGCCAATGGCAACAGGTAGTCTTACTGAGGTCCGACACATAACTAAACAAAATTTACAATTTACTATATATTTAAAAATATTAACATGTGCGTGTGTGCATCTATCAGTTACACATGCATTTCAGTACTTGCACACAGCAATTAGGTCACATGGGGAGAGGCGTTGTGCCGGGATTAATGTTCCTTCCAATTTTTTGGGGCACTGATCAAATCTTTGGACTTGTGAGAGGAAACTTAAACGTTGTGAGAATTTTGTGCAACTTCCGGCGCGCATTTACAGTGAACACTGAAGCTGTAGCCTTACAGTTTTTTTGGCTAATGTAGGCCTACATGGCATAACTGTTTTACTTTGTCTGTAACACCATGGGCCAAATAGGTGACTGTACATTACATTACCACTTTACAAAATAAAATGTATTATTACCATACAGAGAATTAGACAATGTAGGCTACCTGTCTGAAAATACAACACTTCCCCTTTTTAAAAATGTAAACACAAGCTTTTTACCTGACTGGCTTTTCAAAGACCGCTTCAAAGACAGCTTGACATGTAGCTTACATGTTTTGTGTTCTTGTAGGAAGCAGTAACTCCCCATTGCTGACCTACAGTTGAAGTCAGAGGTTTACATGCACTTAGGTTGGAGTCATTAAAACTTGTTTTTCAACCACTCCACACATTTCTTGTTAACAAACTATAGCTTTGGCAAGTTGTTTAGGACATCTATTTCGTGCATGACACAAGTCATTTTTCCAACAATTGTTTACATGCAGATTATCTCACTTATAATTCACCCTATCACAATTCCAGTGGGTCAGAAGTTTACATACACTAAGTTGACTGTGCATTTAAACAGCTTGAAAAATTCCAGAAAATGATGTAATGTCTTTAGAAGCTTCTGATAGGCTAATTGACATCATTTAAGTCAATTGGCGGTGTACCTGTGGATGTAATCCCATAGAAAATGTGTGTGCGAGCAAGGAGACCTACAAATCTGACTCGCTTACACCAGCTCTGTCAGGAGGAATGGGTCAAAATTCACCCAACTTATTGTGGGAAGCTTGTGGAAGGCTACCTGAAATGTTTGACCCAAGTTAAACCATTTAAAGGCAATGCTACCAAACACTCAATTAGTATATGTACACTTCTGACCTACTGGGAATGTGATGAAAGAAATAAAAGCTGAAGTAAATAATTATCTCTACTATTATTCTGACATTTCACATTCTTAAAATAAAATAGTGATCCTAACTGACCTAAGACATGGACTTTGGGACCTTAAATAGACAGCTGTGTGCCTTTCCAAATCATGTCCAATCAATTGAACTTACCACAGGTGGACTCCAAGTTGTAGAAACATCTCAAGGATGATCAATAGAAACAGGATGCTCAATTTCGAGTCTCATAGCAAAGGGTCTGAATACTTATGTAATGTATTTATTTTGAATACATTTGCAAAAGATTCTATAAACCTGTTTTCGCTTCGTCATTATGGGATATTGTTTGTGGATTGATGAGGGGAAAAACAATTTAATCATTTTCAGAATAAGGCTGAAAAGTAACAAAGTGGAAAAATTCCAGGGGTCTGAATACTTTCCGAATGCATTGTATAACGACTTGTAACTGCCAGTAGAGAAGAGCTTATGTTCCCTAAGCTGTTCATTGGTGTTGGATAAAGACATCTGGGTCTTAGTATCCAGGGCCTTTTGGCTTCTTCTGGGTACATTTCACATAGTCTAATTTCAGTGAGTAGAGCCTCTGCGGAATGGGTTACTGCCTGCTTACAGTCCCTAGCCATCTCGCTCCAAGCAGCCCATTGATGTTTCAACAGCCATGGGAATGACACGTTGGCCCCTTCAGAGGAATTTAAGGGTCCGATCTGGCAAATTTGTGGGTTGTTTAATAATGTGTAATGAAGCGGTGGCTTACTGCTTGCCCGCTGCCACAGTCACTCGCCCAAGCTCTGTGGCTGGCGTCTCACTTTCCCTATTATTTTTTTTACGCTGCTCTACTCCCTTGCTCTGTCCTTAGGAGCCCTGCTAAGGAGTCTGGTTAGGGAGTAGGGTTAGGCGGTATCCACATTTTCACATCGTTATGCTGTCCGTCTCTCACCCCGGGATTTTCGATATTATCTGTTTAGTACACAAGGGGGCGACAAATGCAAAAAAACATGTCTTTCAAAAATTCTAAAATTAGCACAAGTAATAGTGTATTTCCATGGCAGCTGCTAGCTAACGAGCGCAAATGAAAATAAATAAAAAAATTCCAAAGACCGGCAATCCAATTCATAAAGTTATACGTATATAGGTAGGAGCTACCAAATGTCATTTTTTGGTGAGTTTGAACATTTACAAGTGAATGTGGATGAGAGACATTGTTCAAATAAACAACATTTTGAGGAATGCTTGTCTGAAGGAAGAACAGTACTGGCTTTCCAGCAGCATGTCTACACCCGGTTTCTGTGTGGAGTCTAAAGTAGCAAAGGCAACGGGCCTGCCTATTCTGCTCAGAGAAGAGGCATCTGACTGATTTTGTACTTAAGTTGCACTTCTAAACTCTGATGAGAGTTTCAGCAGACAGTGCTCGGACTTATGTAGGTATTTTTCTCTGGTAATTTTCTTGGTGTAGCAAGCCTATTTATCTCTGGTAAAATGTGTGGGGATGAAATAACTTGTTGCACATCCCAAAAACACTGGTTTTCAGTATAGAGCACTACCTCTATCAATACACAGTTGGACTCACCTGCTCCCCTTTTCTCCTGTTGTGCTATTTACTAACAAACACGTGACTGGCTAAACTGTTCTGGGGAACTACGGTAAGCTTCATAATGTAAAATAATGTGATGTGTGAAATGAAGAACGCAATCTGCTTTATATCCTAACGCTTTGCACAAGTTGACTGCAGGGTTTAGAAAAACAATTGCTACAAATATTAAAATGTTTTGAAAACTTGATTTTTTTGTTTGTTTTAAACGTATTAAAAAACCCTCCTGTGGCTATTTCCAAATACCCCAGTATACCACCTTTGCATATTAGGGAGCAATTAGCTACCTCACACTCGTTCTCTTTGTTCCTCTTTCTCACCCTCTCTCCCGCTTTCGGTCTCTCGCAGCACTATCTGTGGGACCTGGGACCCTCTCCTCTTTAGTGAAAAAGTGAGGGATGATGAAGAGGATGCTGTGGCAGGAGCTTGGCCTTCTGACAGCTGAAGTGTCACTGTGACAATCTGCTGTCAGGCCCATTACTCTGTCAGTTAGACCAATGAGGTGGCCACACCTGCTCCTCCCATATCTAATCGGTGGTCCTGTCTGCCCTGGAGGCCCGCTCCCACGTGGTGACAGTCATGTTGTCACCACCGGAATTGCAGAGTGGATATCTGATCTTGATACATTAAATGTCTTTGATTCGCTGTGACAGTATTCCAATGAAGGAAGCCACTAAATTCCATTGCAAGGAAATGTGGGTGTGCTCGTAATTGGTCTGAGTTGTCGCAATGTTTTGCAACAAATTCGATTTGGGCTAGTGCTCTGCTCTAGCTCTCATTTTTACTAATGAACCAGAAACTGCCGCTTTCATTATCTGCTATGATTACTTCAATAGAGTAATCATATTATATAGCCTAATATTGTGATATATCATTACTGTGTATCATTGCATACGGTTACATTTGTGGGTCATGAATACTAGGCCTACATGATAATACTAAAGTATTGTTGATCTCTCCAGAAGATAACTTTTGTGCAACACCAGGGCCTGTCATCATAAAGAATCTCACACTAGGAGTGATCTAGGATTAGTTCCCATCCGGCCATGTAATGTTATTCACTATGCTCTTAAAAGCTAAAACTGATCCTCATACTCAGACACTTAATGAAGACCAACCCTGCTCTACAGCCCCTCAGTAGCCACTCTATTTGCTTTTTGGCAATTGCTGTTTGTTTGTTGCTTATTATTTTATTTGCCTGTTTGTGTGTGTGTTTAGCTGTAAACAGAAGCTGTATGGGGAGAAGTTGCCCAACACCAGCATCATCATCCCATTCCACAACGAAGGTTGGTCGTCCCTGCTCAGGACAGTACACAGCGTGCTCAACCGCTCTCCCCCTGAGCTCATCGCTGAGGTCATACTGGTGGACGACTTCAGTGACAAAGGTACGCGCCTGTGTGTCTACTACCATTCAAAAGTTTGAGGTCACTTAGAAATGTCCTTGTTTTTTTTGTTCATTTAAAATAACATCAAATTGATCAGAAATAAAGTGTAGACATGGTTAATGTAAATGACTATTGTAGCTGGAAACTGCTTTTTTAGTGGAATATCTACAGGCCCATTATCGGCAACCATCACTCCTGTGTTCCAATGGCACGTTGTGTTAGCTAATCCAAGTTTATAATTTAAAAGGCTAATTGATCATTAGATAACCCTTTTGCATTTATGTTAGCAAAGCTGAAAACTGTTGTCTGATTAAAGAAGCAATAAAACTGGCCTTCTTTAGACTAGTTGAGTATCTGGACCATCAGCATTTGTGTGTTTGATTACAGGCTCAAAATGGCCAGAAACAAAGAACTTTCTTCTGAGACTCGTCAGTCTATTCTTGTTCTGAGAAATTAAGGCTATTCCATGCGAGAAATTGCCAAGAAACTGAAGATCTCGTACAACGCTAAGTACTACTCCCTTCACAGAACAGCGCAGACTGGCTCTAACCAGAATAGAAAGAGGAGTGGGAGGCCCCGGTGCACAACTGAGCAAGAGGACAAGTACATTAGTGTGTCTAGTTTAAGAAACCGATGCCTCAAGTCCTCAACTGGCAGCTTCATTAAAAAGTACCTGCAAAACACCAGTCAACGTCAACAGTGAAGAGGCAACTCCAGGATGCTGGCCTTCTAGGCAGAGGTCTTCTGGCCAGTGTCTGTTCTTTTGCCCATCTAAATCTTTTATTTTTATTGTCTGAGATATGGCTTTTTCTTTGCAACTCTTCCTAGAAGGCCATCATCCCGGAGTCGCCTCTTCACTGTTGACTATGAGACTGTTTTTTGCGGGTACTATTTGATGAAGCTGCCAGTTAGCTAACACAACGTGCCATTGGAACACAGGAGTGATGGTTGCTGATAATGGGCCTCTGTGCTCCTATGTAGATATTCCATTAAAAATCAGCTGTTTCCAGCTACAATAGTCATTTACAACATTAACAATGTCTACACTGTATTTCTGATTAATTTGATGTTATTTTACAAAAAAATTGCATTTCTTTCAAAAACAAGGACATTTTTAAGTGACCCCAAACGTTTGAACAGTAGTATACATACATCTATCTATCCATCACCAGTACCAGTACCAGTCAAGTTTGGATGCACCTACTCATTCAAGGGATTTTCTTTATTTTCACTATTTTCTACATTGTAGAATAATAGTGAAGACTTCAACACTATGAAATAACACATGGAATCATGTAGTAACCAAAAAAAGTGTTAAACAAATTAAAATATATTTTGATATTCTTCAAAGTATCCACCCTTTTCCTTGATGACAGCTTTGCACACTCTTGGCATTCTCTCAACCAGCTTAATGAGTAGCAAGGGTCAGCCCATGAGAGCATACATGTCGCAATGGTGGGTAGTATATGGGGCTTTGGTGACAATGGATTGCACTGTGATAGACTACATCCAATTTGATGAGTAGATGGTTGGAGGCTAATTTGTAAATGACATCGCCCGAAGTCAAGGATCGGTAGGATAGTCAGTTTTACGAGGGTATGTTTGGCAGCATGAGCGAAGGAGGTTTTGTTGCTAAATTGGAACCCAATTTAATTTTGGATTGGAGATGCTTAATGCGAGTCTGCAAGGAGAGTTTACAGTCTAACCAGACACCTAGGTATTTGTAGTTGTTCACATATTCTATGTCAGAACCATCCAGAGTAGTGATGCTAGTCAGGCGGGCAGATGCAGGCAGCGATCGGTTCAAGAGCATGCATTTAGTTTTACTAGCATTTAAGAGTAGTTGTGAATGTTGTGTGGCATTGAAGCTCATTTTGGAGGTTTGTTAAGTGTCCAAAGAAGGGCCAGATGTATACAGAATGGTGTTGTCTGCGTGGAGGTGGATTAGAGAATCACCAGCAGCAAGAGCGACATAATTGAGATGTGTGTGTGTGTATATATATATATATATATATATATATATATATATATATATATATATATATATATATATATATATATATATATATGTATATATATATGTATGTCTCAGAAGAAAGTTATTTGTTTCTGGCCATTTTGAGCCTGTAATCAAACCCACAAATGCTGATGCTCCAGATACTCAACTAGTCTAAAGAAGGCCAGTTTTATTGCTTCTTTAATCAGAACAACAGTTTTCAGCTTTGCTAACATAAATGCAAAAGGGTTATCTAATGATCAATTAGCCTTTTAAATGACAAACTTGGATTAGCTAACACAACGTGCCATTGGAACACGAGTGATGGTTGCCGATAATGGGCCTGTAGATATTCCACTAAAAAAGCAGTTTCCAGCTACAATAGTAATTTACATTAACCATGTCTACACTTTATTTCTGATCAATTTGATGTATATATATATACACAACATTCCTTCCGTGGCCTCCAACTGCTCTTGAATGCTAGTAAAACTAAATGCATGCTCTTGAACCGATCGCTGCCTGCATACACACACACACACACACACACACACACAGAGGAAAGAGTCGGCCCGAGAATTGAACCCTGTGGCACCCCCATAGAGACTGCCAGAGGTCCGGACAACAGGCCCTCCGATTTGACACACTGAACTCTATCTGAGAAGTAGTTGGTGAACCAAGCGAGGCAATAATTTGAGAAGCCAAGGTTATTGAGTCTGCCAATAAAAATGGGGTGATTGACAGAGTCGAAAGCCTTGGCCAGGTCGATGAAGACTGCTGCACAGTACTGTCTTTTATCAATGGTGGTTATGATATCGTTTAGGACCTTGAGCGTGGCTGAGGTGCACCCATGACCAGCTCAGAAACCAGATTGCATAGTGGAGAAGGTGTGGTGGGATTCGAAATGGTCGGTGACCTGTTTGTTAACTTGGCTTTCGAAGTCTTTAGAAAGACAGGGCTGGATGGACATAGGTCTGTAACATTTTGGGTCTAGAGTGTCATGCTTCCTCAGTGTACAAGTGACTCATTTGTTTACTAGTGTTTCGGCTGTTTGCAGAGGGCTATCCTGTGGTCATTTATTAATGAGGCTCAGACTGCCGCAGCAGAGCTCTTCTCTTCCAAGCCCCTCTCAGCCTCCACCCTGCCTTCATCACACAATGTTTAATTCATCTTTAATTAGCTCCCGCTGCCACCGCCACCCTGGCCTCATTGACGGATGTGTTGACCATATCCACTTTAGGAATTAATTGTTCAGTGCCTTTGAGGTAGGAGCAAAGAGATGGAATGACGTGGGGTCCTCACTGGTTCACTTAATGTTTTTATAAGTTTAATTCTTCAAAACCAATATTGCATGAATTAACATTACTGTTATCTTTTTATTTGTTGTGTGTCAGTGGGGAGGGATTAATCATATCGGTTAAAATCCCTGTGTAGGGCCTCCCGAGTCGTGCAGCTGTCTAAGGCACTGCATAACAGTGCTAGGGGCGTCACTACAGACCCAGCTTTGATCCTGGCTGTGATCCGGAGTCCCATAGGGCGGCGCACAATTGGCCTACTAGCGTCGTCTGGGTTAGTCTGGAGGGTTTGGCCAGGGGGACTTAGCTCATCCCGCTCTAGCAACTCCTTGTGGCGGCCCGGGCACATGCAGGCTGACCTTGGTCGGTGCAGCTGGCTTCCGGGTTAAACAGGCGGGTGTTAAGAAGTGCGTTTTGGCGGGTCATGTTTCGGGGGACGCATAACTGGACTTTCGCTTCCCGTGCCCATTGGAGAGTTGCAGCAATAAGACGAGATCGAAACGGGGGGGAAAATACCACAAACAAATTATCCCTGTTTTGCATAATTTCCTGCCCAAACTTTCTCCTGGGATATTTCAGAATTCACTTTCTCTATAGATTGAATATTGAGCATGACTTTGTTATAGGTTTTGGCCTTTCTAGGGAGTTTTTCCTAGCCACTGTGCTTCTACACCTGCATTGCTTGCTGTTTGGGGTTTTAGGCTGGGTTTCTGTACAGCACTTTGAGATATCAGCTGATGTACAAAGGGCTATATAAATACATTTGATTTGATTTATAGGGGAGCAGAATAGGCAGGCTATAATGTGATCTGCAGTGTCTTTGGTAAAGTACAGACTGTAAAGGCTATAGGTCACATACTATAGACTTTTAAACGTGGGGTTGCACAGAGCATTCAATGCTGCTTGACCGCACACTGTAGTGAATGGCTCCTTCTGGCACAGTGCTGTGGAGGAGTCATATTTGCTCAGGAAGAATGAACAAATTATTTTGCTAATGCTGTCCAGGGTCTGATTCCTATTCAGTCCCATAATCAATCCAGGTCGAGCGCCCCTTCTTCCCCTCCAGGGGAATTAGTAACTTAGACGTGGCTGCAGAAAACTGCTGTTTCCCCCACCCTCTGCCTCTTTTAGGAAACCCTGTAGGTTCGCTGCCTGTTGCATTGGGGCTTTGCAGTGTGGGAAACCCTGATTCCAGCGTGTTGTCCTTTCACTGCCACAAAGCCTTGGCCCGTGGAGGGGTAGACCCGGGTCTGCAGCGCAGAAATTCAATACTTTTGCCGCGTGGTGCAATAGCCGTCCCAAACAGTTCCTTCGGCTCGACGGGAATGTCAATGAAATCTGCTTCCTCCTTGTCCGAGAGGCTGCATAAGTTGAGCATGCAGTCGCCGTCTGTGTGTGGTCGAGGGAAGGTCCCTGCAGTGCACGTAAGACTCGGGGTTAGCGAGTTCTGCCTTAGCGTGCTCAGACACCAAGCAGGCAATACACGAAGAGTATGTGTTCTTTCCTGCTATTTTAGCCCTGCATGGACATAGGTGTGCTGGAGCAGGAGCCCTGCTCGGTTCTCCCTAGCAGCAGGCTCCATGGCTACGAGAATAGTATTCCTTGGGCAAAAAGTGTAGGAAGGAATACTGGTGTGGTTAGCTTGCTTTCCAGAGAGCTAGCCAAATTCAGCTTGATCCTTGCAACATTGGCTAAGAAAGTCTTGAGCGTTCATTTCGTGGGCTATTAGCCTATCTAGCTATCACAAAGCTAGCCGGAGAAAGTGTGTCCTTTCTTAGTCTTATGTCGAGAGAGGTAGCAATTCTTCCTTTCCAGCTAAAAAATGTATTTAGTTCAGTGCTAGCCTAAGGAAACTGCATGGTGGCAGGGTTTGAGTTCAGGGTGGTATTCTCCCACCACCATGGAGCCGGTCGGTTTAGTTAAAGGGACAATCGGCAGTTGCTACATCCATTTTTGGACTAAATTCAGGATATCTACCAATTTGATACTTGAAGAATATAACTTATATTCCCGTGCCCGACCCGCTACACTACAGCCCGACCCGCTACACTACAGCCCCTTCGATGTGAATGGGGGCGTATTCGTCCGTCCTTTTCCTGTAGTCCGCCTTATGAGCTTAGTTCAACTGTCGTACCCCAGTTGTACCCCAGTTGAACTACCCTAGCTAGGTAGCCTGTAGTAATTCAGATATTGTTATATGTTATCTGGAAGAATGCACATTTTGTTTAGATTTGGTTACAATTGGCTTAGCTGGTTATAGGAAATAAAACAATGTAGTACTGTTGATGAAACACATGGTAGGTATGTGTTTGTTTGTAATCATCAACATACTGGTAGCTATGGTAATTACATCCTCGTGTACATATTATGTAATTACAGCAGTACACAACAAACTGCTGCGTCATCTACACTGTTTTCAGCTTTTTGTATCACAAGCAATGTTTGATCATTTCTATTTGTCTTCTGACAGCTTCATTTGGATTTTTCAACCAAAACCTTTTTCTTCCTCTTCAGTAAGTCACTGCATAGTCAGTCTTTTGTTGTTGGACTTCTCAGTGTAACTTCCATTCAGCGTATGTTCTCTGGATCATTGTTTCCCTCGCCTCATCACAAGATCTTCAATTTGAGTATAGGTGTGCAAAAACTCATGAATAGGAGATACACAGACAGTCCCCTCTTTGCCCGCTTCTCCCATCCTCTGTAACATTTCTTTCTCCGTCTCTCTCTGTGGCTGTTAAACCTTGCTGTCTCGCTCTGTCTCTCCCTGTCCTCTCTGTCTTTTCTGCCCACGCTCACCTTGTGTTGCCAGGTCTATCTTGTGGGCAGCTCTAATTTCATGGAGCAGCTCAGGCGTGAGGTCTGAGTCACAGATAGCGTGCGAGCGACACTTGCTCTCTCTTTTTTCCATCCGTCTCCTCTTCCCATCCTTAGGGAGGGGCTCTGTTTTCACTCTTCATCCCCTTCCCCTCTCCTTCCTGGACACCCAGTTTGGTGGGCACATGAGGAGATGGAAGGGGCCTGGTACTGCGGTGGAATGGCTGTCAGTCACCTCAGGAATGTGTAAAAAACAACAAAAAGAACGGCCAGGTCCTTTGGTCTCTGACAACCTGCAGGGTGGCATTAGAGCCCGGTGTGCTTGAACTCCGTGCCTACTGTTTTCATGCAGCATTTGACATTGAGCAGAAGTGATTTTACAGTGCAGCAGACAAAACAGCGCTCAGCACAGGAAGTTGTTCTGCATGTCAGAGGCTATGCAGAAAGTTGTCTAGTGGGTTGTCAGGTCCATACAGGGAGGATGCTAGACAGCTCTGAGGGCTTTGTGCACAGTCATTGGTCTGTGTGAGGTCGATCAGCTGATCTCTTTCCCTGTCACATATTGCTTCATCATGTTTATGCTTTTGTAGGTATCAGCAAAGCCCCTCAGATCGCTCTAAGGGTTTCCATTTCTCTCACAATTTCACATGTTTTAAACTCATCCCCCGCAGCTCCTGTCAGAAAAGTGGGCCTCGCTTTTCTCCAAGTTGACATGGCAACCAGACTGCCACACTATATTCTCCCATGGGGGGATGCTGTCAGGCAGCTGTTTGACTGATGGCCCCCACTGGCCTTCTCCCACAAGCCATTTTCATGGAGATTTCCCCCTAATTGATTTAATCTGTCCAGATTGTTCCATCTCCCACATGTTTAAATCACATCGGATCCATTTCCTGTATGTGACATGGGGCTTTAGTGCCACAGCATCAAATATATGTTTTTTTGTCACGTGGGGTGGCGCATGTGGGGCGGCGTCATTGTAAATAAGAATTTGTTCTTAACTGACTTGCCTAAAAAAATATATATTTAAAAAAATGTGCTGAATACAACACCTTACAGTAAAATGCTTACTTACAAGCCCTTAACCAACAATGCAGTTTTAAGAAAATAATTTACTATATTTACAATAACATAACAATAATGAGGCTATTAACAGGGGGTACTGGTACCGAGTCAATGTGCGGGGGTACAAGTTAGTTGTGTGAATTTGTACATGTAGGTAGGGGTAAAGTGACTTGGTGCTCCGGTACTGCTTACCATGCGGTAGCAGAGAGAACACTCTATGACTTGGGTAACAGGAATCTTGTAAATTTCTTTGGGCCTTCCTCTGACATCGCCTAGCATATAGGTCCTGGATGGCAGGAAGCTTGGCCCCAGTGATGTACTTACTACCCTCTGTAGGGTTGCCGACCAGTTGCAATTCCAGGCGGTGATACCGGTCAAATGAGACTCAATATGAGCACATACCGAGACTCATTGTGCCACTAAAATGTCCCTCTGTCTAAATAGGGCTTTATTTTATTGGGGATTGCTTGAAAACTCGGCACCAGGTGTTTGCATCTGATGATGGAGCCCCATTCATCTCAACGGGACTGTAGCGAGACCACTGCTCTCGCCATGCGGCGCTATGTGATGGAGGCCTGTCATTTGCAGATTGATCGTTCAATTACTTGCTCACTCGAGCCCAATTGGATCAATTGAGTGAATGGCTCAAATGCATGACTCTCCGTCCCCTTACCCTTCCTCACCAAACCCCCGTCCACACCCTGACACATGCACCGCTCTCTTCCTGTTGTCGTCCTTTTATTTTTACTCTTTCTCTCCCGTTCTCCACTGACACTCAATCACTTGTCATTGCTTTCTGTCAATTAAGTCAGAGCACCAGTTACCCTAGTTGTAGCTTTCTTCATGAGAACAGCAGGATAATAAACTCAGCAAAAAAAGAAACATACCTTTTTCAGGGCCCCGTCTTTCAAAGATAATTCATAAAAATCCAAATAACTTCACAGATCTTCAATGTAAAGGGTTTAAATACTGTTTCCCATTTCCCATAAAATTAATGAATATGCACCTGTGGAATGGTCGTTAAGACCAGGCAATTAAGGTCACAATTATGAAACCTTAGGACACTAAAGAGGCCTTTCTATTGACTCTGAAAAACACCAAAAGAAAGATGCCCAGGGTCCCTGCTCATCTGTGTGAACGTGCCTTAGGCATGCTGCAAGGAGGCATGAGGACTGCAGATGTGGCCAGGGAAATAAATTGCAATGTCTGTACTGTGAGACGCCTAAGACAGCGCTACAGGGACACAGGAAGACAGCTGATTGTCCTCGCAGTGGCAGACCACGTGTAACAACACCTGCACAGGATCGGTACGTCTGAATATCACACCTGCGGGACAGGTACAGGATGGCAACAACAACTGCCCGAGTTACACCAGGAACGCACAATCCCTCCATCAGTGCTCAGACTGTCCGCAATAGGCTGAGAGAGGCTGGACTGAGAGCTTGTAGGCCTGTTGTAAGGCAGATCCTCACCAGACATCACCAGCAACAACGTCGCCTCTGGGCACAAACCCACGGTCGCTGGACCAGACGGGACTGGCAAAAAGTGCTCTTCACTGACGTCATGGTTTTCTCTCACCAGGGGTGATGGTCGGATTTGCGTTTATCGTCGAAGGAATGAGTGTTACACCGAGGCCTGTACTCTTGAGTTGGCTCGATTTGGAGGTGGAGGGTCCGTCATGGTCTGGGGCGTAGTGTCACAGCATCATCGGACTGAGCTTGTTGTCATTGCAGGCTATCTCAATGCTGTGCATTACAGGGAAGACATCCTGCTCCCTCAGCATGACAATACCACCAGCCATATAGCTCGTTCTGTGCGTGATTTTCTGCAAGACATGAATGTCAGTGTTCTGCCATGGCCAGCGAAGAGCCCGGATCTCAATCCCATTGAGCACGTCTAAGACCTGTTGGATCGGAGGGCTAGGGCCATTCCCCCAGAAATGTCCAGGAACTTGCAGGTGCCTTGGTGGAAGAGTGGGGTAACATCTCACAGCAAGAACTGGCAAGTCTGGTGCAGTCCATGAGGAGGAGATGCACAGCAGTACTTAATGCAGCTGACTGTTACTTTTGATTTTGCCCCCCCCCCCCCCCTTCAGGGACACATTATGTCCAGTTTATGTCTCAGTTTTTGAATCTTGTTATGTTCATACAAATATTTACACATGTTAAGTTTGCTGAAAATAAACGCGGTTGACAGTGAGAGGACGTTTCTTTTTTTGCTGAGTATAAAAGACACCTGTCCACAACCTCAAACAGTCATACTCCAAACTCCACTATGGCCAAGACCAAAGAGCTGTCAAAGGACACCAGATACAAAATTGTAGACCTGCACCAGGCTGGGAAGACTCAATCTGCAATAGGTAAGCAGCTTGGTTTGAAGAAATCAACTGTGGGAGCAATTATTAGGAAATGGAAGACATACAAGATCACTGATAACCTCCCTCGATCTGGGGCTCCACGCAAGATCTCACCCCGTGGGGTCAAAATGATCACAAGATCATTTTGTAACAAAGCCTACCATCAGTAACACACTACGCCGCCAGGGACTCATATGCTGCAGTGCCAGACGTGCTTAAGCCAGTACATGTCCAGGCCCGTCTGAAGTTTGCTAGAGAGCAATCGTCGTGTTTGGAGGACAAAGAATGCTGAGTTGCATCCAAAGAACACCATACCTACTGTGAAGCATGGGGGTGGAAACATCATGCTTTGGGGCTGTTTTTCTGCATCGGGACCAGGACGACTGATCCGTGTAAATGAAAGAATGAATGGGGCCATGTATCGCTGAGATTTTGAGTGAAAACCTCCTTCCATCAGCAAGGGCATTTGAAGATGAAACGTGGCTGGGTCTTTCAGCATTACAATGATCCCAAACACACCGCCCGGGCAACGAAGGAGTGGCTTCGTAAGAAGCATTTCAAGGTCCTGGAGTGGCCTAGCCAGTCTCCAGAGCTCAACCCCATAGAAAATCTTTGGAGGGGGTTGAAAGTCTGTGTTTCCCAGCAACAGCCCCAAAACATCACTGCTCTAGAGGAGATCTGCATGGAGGAATGGGCCAAAATACCAGCAACAGTGTGTGAAGACCTTGTGAAGACTTACAGAAAACGTTTGACCTCTGTCATTGCCAACAAAGGGTATATAACAAAGTATTGAGAAACTTTTGTTATTGACCAAATACTTATTTTCCACCATAATTTGCAAATAAATTCATAAAAAATCCTACAATGTGATTTTCTGGATTTTTTTTTCTCATTTTGTCTGTCATCGTTTAAGTGTACCCATGATGAAAATTACAGGCCTCATCTTTTTAAGTGGGAGAACTTGCACAATTGGTGGCTGACTAAATACTTTTTTGCCCCACTGTATATCTACTGTAAATCACGTCCAGATATGCTACTTTTTTTAACTTGCATAGAAATAAACCACATCCATGTTCTCCTTTTGGTAGGTATTTTCAATATTAAACGTGCAATGAACTACATGCAGGAAAAAGTACACTGTGCATTCAGCACCACGGACAGAACTCTTGTTAATGTGTATGCACAAAAACACAAGAAAAAGAGGGCTCTCAACATTACCTTTAAACTACTCAATCAGTGTGAGGAGTGATGTCTGATGGGCATTGACGAGAGCAGTGAGTCAGGTATAGTTTCTGACGTCGCTATGCGCAGGATTGCTGAGAGGTGAGAGTCAGTAAGAGATGATCTGTGCCTTGACTTGTTATATTTCATCCCTGAAAATGTCTGTTCACATACATAGGTTGACTCAAACATTACAAACATCTTCTGAGCATGTCTCCTAATCTTTGGAAAGTTTTGTTCATCGAGAGATGCATAGAACCTCATCAGTGACATTGTTTTGAATAGTTCTCTAATCACTGCATCAGACTGAAGATCGATAAGTTCAAGTTGCAGGTCAGTGGGAGCGTTATCCACATGGAAGTTGAAAGGAGAGGAAACCAACTGTATGTAATTTTCCAAAATGTTGAAATCCTCAAAACAATGAGAACTCACTGTTCAAAGCACACAGCAGCGATGTATACTTCTCCCGCTGGTTATCTGATAGGGAACAGGCTAGTAATGTCAGAAGATGGGGGAGATAGTTGGCTTCTACTTGGAGGGTCAGGAGGAGTAATTTTCCATTGAAGGCTTTGACAAGGCTTTACATCTGATGTGCAAAAAGGCCATTCCCTTGGAGTTTGGAATTCAGTTCATTCATTAGGGTCATGATGTCCACGGTGAAGGCAAAATCAGCTAACCATTCTTTATCTTGCAGTTGCGTGAAATCCACATATTTTCCTTGTTGAGTTTTTGCTAATTAATCTCCAACTTCAGGTCCCACACCATTTTAAGCACCTGTGGTGGTTCATTTCTTTACTATCAAATGAGGAGAGACAAACTTATCACACAAGTCAGAGTTATACTTAAACTAAATCTTTATTCACTTATAAGGGAGCAGGTCAATACAACACACACATACAGTGAATCAATTGAGTGCTCTACAATAATGATGGCTGGTCGATGAATCACCCTCAGATGATTTGTTGAGAGCCCCGAGACAAAAGTACAAAGGTATTTTATAGCAAAGATGCACCCTCTTCAGTATACATGACAAACAACAGATGTATGGAATGGGTCACAAGGTTAAGACTAGTATGAAAAATAGTTATAATTCACAGCAGACAGTATCTGCTGTTAAAACAGTTATCTTTGTGTAGAGACCAAGGTCTGGCCCTGGAGTCATCTCTCCCTGGTATCTTATAGAACAGAAACATTAACTCATGCTCTGGAATGCGGTCTCTAGGTTTTATCACCCAAAAGCCATCGTAAATCTCCTGTCAGTGTTATCTCCCAGAGGCCCACTTTCAGTTCACACAGACACAATAGAATTATAAGAACCCTCTATGCTGTTGCATAAAACAACCATTTGATGCAATAAAAGTATTATAACATAATCTTGCAATTGTGCTCTCAAACCTTCCCCAAACTCAGCCATCTTACGTTTGTGTGGTAGGGGAGATCTACATGACCCGACTCTCTTCCAACAGTGAGACAAACTGCCTGTGGTTTAAAGATTTTGCTCATATGAAATGTACCACTAGTGACTGTATCCACAACATTGCTCATTTTCAGAACACATTTACAGAGCACCTTCTGATGAATAATGCAATGCAGGAAAATACTTTTCTGATCTGGGTTCAGCTCAGCTACTTGATCTTGTATCCTTTTCAAAAGGCCAAAGTCTGGGGTTATGCCTCGTAAGAATATCAACAACTGCACCATGTCACGTGAATCACTGCTCTCATCCAGGGCCAAGGAGAAATGGGTGAAATCCTTTACCTGCAATGTCCTCAACATGCCGTGTAACTGTTTGTCTTGACAGGGAAACATTTTCAAACAGCTCTTTCTTGTCGGGGCAAAGTATTGCTGCACAGACAATTAAACATTCTTTAATGAATTTGCCCACAGTGAATGGCTTGCTATGTTTAGCAATTTTGTGGGACAGTACATAGCTAGCTCTCGCAATTCCGTCGTTTGCTGAATGCAGTTTTGATGCACTTGTCCTCTGTTCAGAATATATATTCCTATATTTCTCTGCATGCTTCGCCTGGAAGTGTCGGGACAAGTTGTAGTCTTTCAAGACAGCGGTGCTCTCTTTGCACACTAAGCACACAGCTTTCCCTGACCTCAATAAAGAAACATTTCGATGTCCACTCTTGCTGGAACATCCTACATTCATTGTCTACTTTCCTTTTCTTTGAAACCTTAAACAAATTTTTGTGCAATTTCTAGCTAGCTACTATTTGTAACTGTGACGTGTGTGTCAGCCTGTCAGTCACTGTCTGTCCTCATGCAGTTATTTATATGTGCCTTCAAAATAAATGATTCCGCGGGCCGTATTGAATCAGGTCGCGGGCCACATACGGCCCCCTGGCCTGCCTTTGACCTTGGCTGGTCTTGCAGCATTCGCCTCCCATCTCCCTGTTCCACAGACAGTGTGTTTAGGTAGTCGGTAGAAATACTGAAATCTGTCAACGGGTGAGAGTGGGAGGAAGAGATGGAACAGGGAAATAAAGGTGAGAAACATAAGGGAAGAGAGACTTGGTGATGGAGTGAGAAACTTCGCAAACCAATGGAGAGAATGCGAGAGCGAAATGGAGATGTAGGAGTTGAATAAAGACTGACTGCAAGGGGAGGTAATGGACCTTAACTTGTTATGGCTGCATCCCTTGTTCTCAATTTCCGCCTGAAGACATACCCTAATCTAACTGCCTGTAGCTCAGAGGCAAGGATATGCATATTCTTGGTATCATTTGAATGGAAACATTCTGAAGTTTGTGGAAATGTTAATTGAATGTAGGAGAATATAACACAGATCTGGTGGAAGAAAAGAGAAAGAAAGAGCATACGTTTTCTGTTTTTTATTGTTGTAGCATCTTTCACATGTACTAGAATAGCCACACAGTCAGGATGTTGGAGATAATTTTGATGGACAACACAAGAGGGCAACTGTAGGTGTGCAAAGTTTCAGACATAACTTCAAGAATGGGTGAGCTACATGACATTTAGCATGAAGTCACCCAGGTGTCCCACACAAGTTGCCCAAATATAACTATATACAACAGTGCAAATAACTATATACAACATATCAAAAAGCAATTCTAACACACAAAAAATATATAAAAATGCTTTAAAAAATATTAGGAAAAAAAAACAGGGGTAAACCCTTTGGAAGTCCTCTACACAATATTTTGCTGCCTGTGCCATGTCCCATAGCAGTCTCTTTCTGATGTAAAGCAGAGGCAAACTGAAGAAGTGGTACAGGTGATGGGGGACTTCATGCGACACAGAACACAACGACGCCTCCATGCTGTGCCCTTTTGGCCCTGAGGCACAGTCATGCCTGCAGTAATGAGCTGTGGCATATGAACACCACTGGAGTCAGGAGTAGAGGGGGCAGAGGTAGAGCGGGCAGCTTGGCACCGGGGGCTCCCAGTCGCTATCAATGTGAAATAATATTTGTATTGTATGAGCCGCCCCCCAACAGCATCCAATATGGAAATGGAGAGGAGTAGCAGGCGCAGTGGCCATGTGTGTTTTTGCTGTTCTACTCCATTCCATTTGAATAAAAAAAGGAAAATATATATATCTGACATGGAATATATATATATATATATATATATATATCACATACACACACACACAAATAACACACAGGTTATGGGTCGTACACATACATACACACACACACTATAGCCAATGTGTACTTTACACATTTCATCACACATTTCATTGCAAATTGCAAAAAAATAAATATATATATATTTTTACAAAATAAATAATATATATATTTATATTTCACAAAACGGCATTAGCACTTACCAGTCCAGAAGTACGTCCTGTCCTTGCAGAAACAGCTCAATGTTTGAATCATAACTGTGTTCACTCAAAGATTCCTCAAACAAAAACCTGTCTCACTTTCCCGATCAATCTCTTCTATAACCTGGTGCAAATCTGTATACTTAGACTTGGACTTTGCTTTTCCTGATTTATTCGCCATGATGTCTTCAATGAAATCGTTAAAAAAACACTTTCCAAAATACTACTTTCTAAAACACTGCTGTGCGTAACAAGCGTGACTGCAAATAGTCTGATGGTCAATGGCGAGAATTCAGTTCGTTACGCGTGCGTTTACAAACAAGGGATGGTGGTCCAACCCATAACCATCACATACTGGCGTTTACCTCAGGTCATTGGCTATCTACCCAGCTAGATTTCAAGAAGATCAGTGGTCATTGAGCAGAAATACAGTCAATCAACAAAGCTTCAAAACAATCAAGTTTGGCTGTGTTGCAAACATCCTGAGGATTGCACTGAAACCAACTATGACTAGATAAACAATTGTTTACTGTGTGTAATTACGTCGAATGCTCCGTCAAAAGATGATAGAGATGGAATTCACGACACAAACGGTTTACAAAATTTTTCATTTTAGGCTATAAAAATGTATTTTATCAAAGAAAACGGCACTTCATTTGATCACTGGGACCCTCAGGAAGAGAAATAAGAGCAAGATATCAGAAAGTAAGTCATAATTTCATATGTAAATGTGTCAACTGTCATGGCGGAAAATGTTTTTTTGTTGTTGATCGCTTATCTCAAACAAAAGCATGGTATTAGTTCTCTTTAATAGCTATTTTAAATCGGAAAACGTAGTTTGATTACCAAGATTCTAATCTTTTGAAGGATGTAAGACACTTGCATTTTCAAGAATGTTTAATGTTACGACGTTGTATTTTTAGTTAGTCACTCTGAAATTTCCCCCGATGTTGATCCCTGTACGGGGATCGAAGCCATAAGAGGTTGAAGAGAGAACGACAACAGTAAGAGTATAGAGGCCAGAGAGGTGATGGAGAGAACTGAGAGCTAACTGGCAGTACACACTCTGTGTAGATGATGTGAGTGTGGCCAGCACAGCCACGGTGGTGTGGCAGAAATGCCCTGAAGATGCCCAGCCCTGCATTATTAAAACCAATTTGTCTGTCTGTCTGATGCCTGCCTTATGCCTCCGATCTTCAGCTAATTATCGGGCTTAGCTTCTTGCATGGGGGGGGGGGGGGGGTGTTGTCTCGCTCTTCATTAGGCTCTAATTTAATTTTCCCTAACACACCTTATTTATACAAGGTTGGTGTGTTTGCTTGGCCCAAGGGCTGCAAGGGAGGTCGTGGTGCCCATTCATGTTCACCTGTTTGCTCGATAGAGTGAAGCCGTATTCATTGCTGCCCTTTTTAACAGACAGTTATGTCTATTAAGCAGTTAACCACTTATTTCATTAAGTTGTGTTTTATCGGCCCTCAACCAATCATGCTATTTTGTTTGTTTTTTTGCGTTGTTCGTAACTTGTTTTGTACATAATGTTGCTTCTACCGTCTCCTATGACCGAAAAGAGCTTTTAAACATCAGAACTTGGATTGCTCACCTCAAACTGGACGAAGAGTTTTTATTCAATGAGTCGGATGCGAGAGATATAGTGTTGACACCCGACCATCTGACCATAACTCTATCCTCCTGATTCCTGCTTACAAGCCAAAATTAAAGTGGGCAGGACCAATGACTCGGTGTATAAAAAGTGTTAAGATGAAGCAGGACTTTTTTGCTAGCACAGACTGGAATATGTTCTGATGGCACATCAGTCACTGGCTTTATCAAGTGCATTGAGGACTTAGTCCCCACACTGACTGTACGTACATACCCCAACCAGAAGCCATGGAATAAAGGCAACATTCGCACTGAGCTAAAGGGTAGAGCTGCCGCTTTCAAGGAGCAGGACTCAAACCGGGAAGCTTATAAGAAATCCCACTATGCCCTCCAACGAACCATCAAACATGCAAAGCATCAATACAGGACTAAGATCAAATCGAACTACACCGGCTCCGATGCTCGTCGGATGTGGCAGAGCTTGCAAACTATTACAGACTACAAAGGGAAGCACAGCCGAGAGCTGCCCAGTGACACAAGCCTACCAGATGAACTAAATAGCTCGCTTCGAGGCAAGTCACACTGAAACATGCATGAGAGCATCATCCGTTCCAGATGACTGTGATCACGCTCTCAGCAGCCGATGTGAGTAAGACCTTTAAACAGGCTAACATTCACAAGGCCGCAGGGCCAGACGGATTACCAGGACGTGTACTCCGAGCATGCGCTGACCAACTGGGAGGTGTCTTCGCTAACATTTTCAACCTCTCCCCGTCTGAGTCTGTAATATCAACATGTTTCAAGTAGAGGTCAACCGATTATGATTTTTCAACGCCGATACCGATTATTGGAGGACAAAAGGCCCGATACCGATTAATTGGCCGATTTAAAAAAAAACTTGTTTGTAATAATGACAATTACAGCAATACTGAATGAACACTTATTTTAACTTAATATAATACATCAATAAAATCAATTTATCCACAAATAAAAAATGAAACGTGCAATTTGGTTTAAATAATGCAAAAACAAAGTGTTGGAGAAGAAAGTAAAAGTGTAATATGTGCCATGTAAGAAAGCTAACATTTAAGTTCCTTGCTCAGAACATGAGAACATATGAAAGCTGGTGGTTCCTTTTTAACATGAGTCTTCAATATTCCCAGGTAAGAAGTTTTAGGTTGTAGTTATTATAGGTATAATAGAACTATTTCCCTCTATACCATTTGTGTTTCAAATAGCTTTGACTATTTGATGTTCTTATAGGCACTTTAGTATTGCGTGTGTAACAGTATAGCTTTCGTACCTCTCCTCGCTCCTACCTGGGCTCGAACCAGGAACACAACGACAACAGCCACCCTCGAAGCAGCGTTACCCATGCAGAGCAAGGGGAACAACTACTCAAGTCTCAGAGCGAGTGACGTTTGAAACACTATTAGCACGCACCCCGCTAACTAGCTAGCCATTTCACATCGCATCGTTACACCAGCCTAATCTCGGGAGTTGATAGGCTTGAAGTCATAAACAGCAGAGCTGCTGGCAAAATGCATGAAAGTTCTGTTTGAATGAATGCTTATGAGCCTGCTGGTGTCTACCATCGCTCAGTCAGACTGCTCTATCAAATCATATACTTAATTCTAACATAATAACACACAAATGCGAGCCTTAGGTCCTTAATATGGTCGAATCCGGAAACTATCATCTCAAAAACAAGACGTTTATTCTTTCAGTGAAATACGGAACCGTTCCATATTTTATCTAATGGGTGGCATCCATCAGTCTAAATATTCCTGTTACATTGCACAACTTCAATGTTATTTCATAATTACGTAAAATTCTGGCAAATTAGTTCGCAATGAGCCAGGCGGCCCAAACTGTTGCATATACCCTGACTCTGCGTGCAATGAACGCAAGAGAAGTGACATTTCACCTGGTTAATATTGCCTGCTAACCTGGATTTCGTTTAGCTAAATATGCAGGTTTCAAAATATATACTTCTGTGTATTGATTTTAAGAAATGCATTGGTGTTTATGGTTAGGTACACGTTGGAGCAACGACAGTCCTCAATTATATGCAACGCAGGACACGCTAGATAAACTAGTAATATCATCAACCATGTGTAGTTATAACTAGTGTTTATGATTGATTTAAGTTTAATGCTAGCTAGCAACTTACCTTGGCTTCTTACTGCATTCGCGTAACAGGCGGGCTCCTCGTGAGGCAGGTGGTTAGAGCGTTGGACTAGTTAACCGTAAGGTTGCAAGATTTAATCCCTGAGCTGACAAGGTAAAAATCTGTCATTCAGCCCCTGAACAAGGCAGTTAACCTACCGTTCTTAGGCCGTCATTGAAAATAAGAATGTGTTCTTAACTGACTTGCCTAGTTAAATAAAGATTAAATAAAGGTGGAAAAAAAATACAGATTTCCGATTGTTATGAGAACTTAACATTGGCCCAAATTTAATCGGCCATTCCAATTAATCGGTCGACTTCTAGTTTCAAGCAGACCAACATAGTCCCTGTGCCCAAGAACACTAAGGTAACCTGCCTAAATGACTACCAAACCGTAGAACTCATGTCTGTAACCATGAAATGCTTTGAAAGGCTGGTCATGGCTCATATCAACACCATTATCCCAGAAACCCTACACCCACTACAATTTGCATACCGTACCAACAGATCCACAGATGATGCCATCTCTATTGCACTCCACACTACCCTTTCCCACCTGGACAAAAGGAACACCTATGTGAGAATACTATTCATTGACTACAGCTTAGTATTCAACACCATAATGCCCTCAAAGCTCATCACTAAGCTAAGGACCCTGGGACTAAACAGCTCCCTCTGCAACTGGATCCTAGACTTCCTGACGGGCCGCCCCCAGGTGGTAAGGGTAGGTAACAACACATCCTCAACACGGGTGTCCCTCGGGTGCGTGCTCAGTCCCCACCTGTACTCCCTGTTCACTCATGACTGCACAGCCAAGCACAACTCCAACACCATCATTAAGTTTGCCGATGACACAACAGTGGTAGGCCTGATCACTGACAACGATGAGACAGCCTATAGGGAGGAGGTCAGAGACCTGACCATGTGGTGGAAGGACAACAACCTTTCCCTCAACGTGATTAAGACAAAGGAGATGATTGTGGACTACAGGAAAAAGAGGACCGAGCACACCCCCATTCTCATCGATGGGGCTGTAGTGGAGCAGGTTGAGAGCTTCAAGTTCCTTGGCGTCCACGTCACCAAGAAACTAACATTGTCCAAGCACATCAAGACAGTCGTGAAGAGGGCACAATAAAACCTATTCCCCCTCAGGAGACTGAAAAGATTTGGCATGGGTCCTCAGATGGCCAAAAGATTTTACAGCTGCACCATCGAGAGCATCCTGACGCTTTGCATCACTGCCTGGTATGGCAACTGCTCAGCCTCCGACCGCAAGGCACTACAGAGGGTAGTGCGTACGGCCCAGTACATCACCGGAGTCAAGCTATACCAGGCGGTGTCAGAGGAAGGCCCTAACAATCGTCAGACTCCAGCCACCCTAGTCATAGACTGTTCTCTCTGCTACCGCACGGCAAGCGGTACGGAGCGCCAAGTCTAGGTCCAAGAGGCTTCTAAACAGCTTTTACCCCCAAGCCATAAGACTCCTAAACAGCTTATCGAATGGCTACCCAGACTATTTGCCCCCCCCTCCCCCCACCACGCTGCTACTACTCTATCTATGCATAGCCACTTTAACAATCCTACCTGCATGTACATTATTATCTCAATTACCTCAACACCGGTGCCCCCACACATTGACTCTGTACCGGTACCCCCCGTATATAGCCCCGCTATTGTTATTCACTGCTGCTCTTTAACGGATGTGACAAATACAATTTGATTTGAAGGAAGGCTTTTTATCAGCCACCGGAGATGGCATTACTCTTCCTTTTGTCTGAGACTCATTTGTCATAACTTCTCTCCTTTTGTATTTTTGACGAGTTCTTTAGGAGCCTGTGCTGCTGTGTTTATGCATGCGCTCATGCAGGCTATCTGTAGTCGATGATGTGAGAATGTTTTCATTAAGCTGTAATTTTTTACGTCTTAATTTGAGTTTATTTTGGGGCGAGCTAGTGCCGCTCCCTGCGGGGCCCTGGCTCATTAGCATCTAATGGTATAAATAATATAAATGATATTTGCCATATAGCAGACGCTTACACATGCATGCATACATTTTACGTATGGGTGATCCCGGGAATCGAACCCACTATCCTGGCGCCATGCTCTACCAACTGAGCTTACAGAGGACCACCATCTCAAAATAACTGTTGAGAAGTTGGATGGCTTAATGGAGTCATTGTTGTCATCCTAAAAAAAAACATATTTGAATAGCCCTACCCTGGAGAGCAGAAGGCCCATTTCCTGCTGTTCTGCTAATGGGAGCAGCTCTGGGGAGAGGGAGACTTCAATCAGGGCACCAGCCGAATGGTTAAAGCAGCCCGCTGGTGATCCGAAGGATGTTGGCTTCACTGTTCACTCTTTAATGGGGAGCAGCTGTCCTACCCCTACAGCAAAGTACTTTGCCTCAATTGCCCCAGTTTAAAAAAAATATATATATATTTTTTTTTAGCTCTCTTCGTAATGAGTTTGTGGATGGAAACTCTTTTCTTTTTTTATTGTGCTAAGGAGGATAAGTCGCCCTGGATGAAGAGAGGCAGATCTCTGCTAAACAAATTAATGATATAATGCACTAGAACACAGATATCTTCCCACTCTTCTGCTCAGAGTTTGGGCTCATGAATATTTCATTGACACATTTTTTCTCTTAGCTGGAAATAATATTTAGAAAATGAACAAACAACAGGGATTTGAGTATCTCAACTGGTTTGAACTCGGAGCGGAGCGCCACAACTTTTTTATTTTGCGGCTTCAGAGGTTCAGAATTGTGCAACTCGCCATACGTCCTCAGACTTGTTAGTCGTTTGTGAGACTGTGTGAGAGTTTGGGAATGTGTGAATAAGAGAACAGTTGTGGCTGACTGAAAGGTAATGGGACCAGTACGTCTTCAGGTTATTTGAGCTAACTAGCTCTGTGAGGTATTTTTACCCTTCATCACACACTGTTCCTATGCAAACGTTTGTCACTCCATTCCTGTTAGAAACGCTACTTATCACTTATAAGGCTGGTTTCTATGATTTATTGTACGCCTGTGTGTAGTCAGTGCTCATCTGTAAAATCTCTTATCATATCCCCACTACCCGTTTACTCCCTGTGTATTTCCCTCAGTACATGGGTCATCCGAATCCCAGAATAGGGAGCCTTTCATACTCTCCCAAGCCCATCATCCTTACAGACATAACTTTTAATGGTGGCCACACAAAAAATCCTTAGCAAATCATAGCAGCATGCCCAGGGAGAGGGGAGTGTGATGAAGTTCAGAAGGACACTTGATTATATTGCTGGAGGAATACATTCTGGGCCCCACTGCAGTCTTTGGTGTGCTGCCAAGCGTCTGGGAATGAATCCACCACCTCAGACAGATCCTCCCTGGGCCATATTGCCTCCACTGTAATTGGAAGCTAATTGAATTTTAAAAAGTGCATTAGGAGAACATGGCTGTGGGACCAGATATTGTCTCTGCTACTGATCATGTGTCCCCAAATGTACTATACTGTCCCTGTCTCTCCCATTCCCAGATGTCTCCAGACCACAGCAGTTAAAATCAAAACACTCAGTTACTTCACACTGTAACTCATTGGATGGAACTAATTCATTTGTTTGTGTTAGTTTATGCTTCATGGTCATGAAGTTGGTAACTTCTAAGTTACTGGGTAAGAGTGTTTACTGATTTTGGCACTTGCTATTTGCACTTGCTAATAGCTCTTGCTATTTGTTACATAAGGAAAACAGTCATCCCCACACATTGCAAGTTGCTTCTGTGTACACTGTGTGTTTTAAATCTGTTTTGAAAAGGGTATGTTGGTTTAAATTCACAACATGAGTGCATTTGGCATATCAAGGTTGTGTGACTCTGTTGTAGCTAAAGCTGCACATGACTCTAGGTCCTTTTATAGAGTTGACATTACCAACCTTTTGAAATGCTGAAAGACACCTCTAAAACCATATCGGCTTCATTAGCAATATTAATCATTGTGAATGTTTTGCCGTTTTGAGCCCCATATAATTGCTGCTGCTTGCGTGACTTGCTTCTCTCATGTTGTTGCGTTCATTCAATTAGCTGTTTGGGGAAATGTGACATGTTCCCCCAAGCAGAAAAATTATATTTGAGGCGCTTGGTAGTAAACGCCTCATCTGTACCGTAAAATTATTCATGTAGATGAAGTCACAGCCCCAATCATATTCCCTGTCCCACATTTAATAAATTCTAATGTTTTTGCCGAGCAGGGTGCCGCTCAATCCACGGATTAATCACCTTCCCGCTCATTCCACAGATTAATTTCCTTCTCAATTTGAGTAAACCAGATGAGTCTTCGGGATAATTTATGCATTTATTAGCCATTCAAAATTTGACCCCGTAACCTTTTCCCTTAGTCACTCCACAATGAAAATGTTCGTTGTCTAATCACAGGATGTCTGGGGGAGCATTAAGTACAGTTTGTCAGTGTGCTTCAGTCAGAATTAGCCAAAATCAATCTCATAATGGTTGATTCATAACCTGTGATTTATTGACGGTGCATATGGGGGGACCTGCCCTCATCTTCCCTCATAGTCCTTGTTCCAATGTCAAACTAGAGCTCAATCTAGAATATTCTAACAGCCTAGTACGTTGCTAAACCAAATGCAAATGTAATTGAGTATTGACGTCAAACGTTGTTGCTGTGCCCACCATATGGTGTTTTTCTTTCTCCCGGACCTTTATCTGTTGTTGTTCTACCACCGCCCAGGTGTTTCACTGGCTGATCGTGGGGGTTGTGTAACAGATGGGAACTTAGGATTTTGGTGATTCTGATATTTGATACTGCGATCCATGGAGATGGTTTTTAATTTGGTCAGTGCAGGTTCCCTAAAGAGCTAACAGCAGACAGTCTCACTACCCGCAACACATCCTGCCTTAAAAAGAGTGGGGGAGGTGGGATAAAGATGGAAAGCTGGAGAAAGTGAGAGTGAAAGATTGAGAAATGGAGTGAGAGGTAAAGAAATGAGAGAGCGACAGATTGAGAAATCTGGCCCAGCTGTCACTTTGGATCAAGTCTACCCTTCCAGAGCATTGGGCAGCCAAAAAGACAAGCCCCGGACCACTGAGAAATCAGACCGAGAGGTTTAAGCACACTTTGTGAGCCACTTTTAGTAGCCCGGTAACCGTTTTAGAAAAAGTTTTGAAAGGGTCATTGCTTTTCCCCCGATCTTTGGAATCCAATTTGTGGCTGCCAGGAAGGGGAGGCCAGTGACGGACTCCCATTTGTAATGCGTGTCCCTTGTTGCCTAGTGTCTGGGGGGGAGCTGCCCAGGTGATATATTTTTTTTTATATACCCAGTAATTTTGTGGAAGAGCCTCCTTTTTGATCCACAGGGTCCCAATATGAAATTATTCTGTTTGGCTGGTCCATTTATCAGGCAGCGTTGGAAATGGTCCCTCCGGCATTGCCCTCCCATCCTCTGCAATTCATTACATTGTATTACTTTTATAGTAGATATGATTCTGGGGCCCTTCTTCCAATTCCAGCCCTGACGGCCGACACAAATGCGTAATGTGATGCATTATCATTTTTCTCTACTGTCGCCGCTACCACCGCGTTTTGAATGAATCTTACTTTAGTGCTGACAGTTAAAATGCTGTTCACCTGATTGCGGAGAGTTTGGTGGTGGGCGGTGGATGTCTTTCTCATTCCCTCCTTTGTTAAGCTCAGCCATTGTGTCCTCCCATAAAAGGTTGTCTGTTAAAGGGGCCTCGTGCTTTGTGCTTATATTGTACAAGGCCCAGGGTAAGGCCATTTTAATGAAAGGAGGAGTGTTCTGTGTGCACAGTGAGTGGTTACAGTTCTATTCACACTCAACTGGACCTGGGCAAACCCTTTATATCAGAAGCCTCTGAACTTAAAAATCTATAAACTACCATTATATGGACACTTTACCAAATAAAATGACTCAAGATCCCTCCCAGTTAAGATTGTTTTGTAGCAAAACAACTTATAAATGCCATACATCCAGTTTTCCAATAACTAATAAAGGGTATAGATAAAAATGCGGTATGTACTCATGTAAAACACAACTCCAGCTTTCACCCTATAAGTTTCACTGTGGTGTCAGAAGGAATAACTCAGTAATGTGTCTGGGCACTGCTGAGAGAAGGATGGTGAAAGAGAGGGAAATGAGGGAGAGGGAACACTGGAGAGTGGGAGAATCTGACTGATTTAATTACTGGCCTGCTGGAGTATAACGAAGACAGGATATGGGGCTCTCCTCTGTGGCCGGAAGAGGAAGGTGGGGGCAGGAGATTTTATGGAAATTTGCCTGCAATCACCTTAATCCATTATTTGAGGGCCTTAATGTGAATTTGATGTCATCCGTGTCGAGTTAATTCGGTTGCACATATAGATGTTGATTATGTCTCCACTCTGCACAGCCAGAAGAGGACTGGCCACCCCTCGGAGCCTGGTACCTCTCAAAGTTTTTTCCTAGGTTCTTGCCTTTTCTAGTTAGTTTTTACTAGCCACCGTACTTCTACATCTGTATTGCTTTCTCTTTGGGGTTTTAGGCTGGGTTTCTGTTTAAGCACTTTGACATCTGCTATGTAAAAGGGTTTTATAAATACATTTGATTTGATTGTCTTTGTTACACACACTGACCTTGAACAACAAGTCCATATAAGTCATGTTATATTATCCAGTCAGAATAGCCAGGTTGTTATTGTAATAGAGAATGTTTTCTCTCAACTGAATGTAGGTCTAGATTTAACTTCCCTGATATTTTTACATTTTTATTGAAATACATATGGGATGGGAATTGGGAAACTTAGTTTTTTTTTCATAGCATTTCCTTCAGGAAGATTTGCTGTTTGACATGTCAGAGGAAGTGAATAAAGGCTGTGTCCCTGAATGTAATGTTGTTGTTGTTTTTTTAATTATTGACTTGTCACAACAAACTTGATGTCAGGCCTGAAGATTTATAAACTCCTATTAGAGTGGATTGATTTATTTTTGAGGCGGTGTAGCTACTGCTCTGAGGATAGATTTGAGATTGGGAGAAAAGTATTGAAAAAACACAGCTACCAATAACTTGTTTTTCTTCCTTCTATGCGAGAGTTCTTCTTGAGGCTAATTTCTCCTCTATGCCTTACATCTATAAAGGAATGGTTAAATACCTTTTATCACAATTAAATATGTTCTCTTGTGCTTAAAACATTGCTAATATCTCAGTAATTGCCTTACTAAAGATACTCCCTGAAGGGTGAATGCAACAAAAGAATGTGAGTTCTGTGAGTATTGACTGTAAAAGAATAAGGTCTCGAGGGATAAGTGTGTGCACATGTTTGTTGAAGTAGCCATCAATGTT